>NC_090321.1:80971121-82202023 GCF_040869045.1 Eurosta solidaginis | reverse complement strand
GTATAACCCGAAGAAAAATTAACGCATCGTAATAAAATTAGGTACACAAATTTTTCCTATAGCGGGAAATATTTCTAGAAAAAAATGGACGAGATCGGTTAAAAACCACACCCACTTTTATACAAAAGATTTTTAAATGGTGGTAGGCGAAAACAATAAGCTATATCTTAGCGAAAAAGAGCTTTGTATCAATAGAATTTTACTTTCTAAATTGAATTATAACATTAAATTAGAAAACACTAAAATTTTTGAAAATGGGTGTGGCACCGGCCCTTTTATGACTAAGCAATTTCGGGAGCAATTTTCTATATTTCGAGAGCCATAACTGGAAGAAAAATTAACATATCGTAATCAAATTGTGTACACATATTTTCCATATAGCAGAAAATATTTCTAGTGAAAATGGACGGGATCGGTTAAAGATCACGGCAACTTAGATATAAAACAAGTCTAAAAGGGTCGCAGACTAGAATAATATGCTATAACTTAGCAAAAAATAGTTTTGAATCAATGATATTTCACTTATCAAGTCTTTTTGTAAGAGGAAATGGGAAGATATTATTTTTAAACGGGCGGTGCCACGTGTTATGTAGAAAAGTAATTTATCTGAAATGAAATGTACAATTGAAGCTCGCGCTAAGTATATAATGTTCGGTTACACCCGAACTTAGACACCTTTACTTGTTATGATCTAAAGTACTCATAAATATGTTTATTACTAATTCTTAAGTGCCAGTACGCCCCCAGGAATTCAAAAATATGCAGAATTTAAGTATTCCAATAATGAGCGAGAAAACATGTAAAAGCACTTAAGAGCCATTTCTATTAACATGGAATTGTGGCCAAAGTAGAAAAAAGCTGAATGGCTACAAAAATCTGGAAGTCTATTTGGCATAGAAATGTGTATTTAAGCATGTTTTGTAAAATCGTTGTCTGCATTTGCATTAAGGCGATAGTAGGTGGAATGCGCATACAAAGAAATCAAATCACCGTTATCTTCTTTGGGTTTTATTTGTTTTTGAATGGCAGTTATGACCTTCTAGCTTCGTTGAATATTTCGATTGGGTGCGCTTGACTATCGCACATATACATATGTATATAATACTTACAAATTTTTTGAATCCTTTTGGTATTTCATACCAATAACACAGTGTAAGAGAATTTTCAGTAGCGTGATTAGTTTAACTTTAACCTGTAAAATGGCAGACGTGTATTCGAAAGGTTACAAATTAATGGAAGGGGTCAGATCTGCTGTTTTCTGTTTAGATTCACAAATAAGAAGAACCTGCAGACTTCCAGATCACTGCAGTGCCTTTCAGGCGGAAATTGCAGCCGAGAGGAAAACAGCAGAAATTTAGGAGGAAGCGTGCTTGAGCTTGAGTAGCGTCATGTTGTTGCTGTTGTAGCAATGTTTCGCTCCACCTAATAGCTGCGACCGATCACAAATTGTCATCAATATTCTCTAACGGGAGTCCAAGGAAACTTACTGTTTCGATAGGGGTGGACCATAATGGAAGCGGTGTTAGAGGCGTTGGTTCCAAATTACAACTAAAGAGGTGGTTGGTGTCATGTGGGGACACATTGCAAGCGGGGCATACATTTTTGATGTCGGGGTTGATTCTGGATATGTAAGAGTTTAACCTGTTACAGTATCCAGAACGAAGTTGAGCCAGAGTGACTCGCGTTTCCCTGGGGAGTATGCGTACCTCTTCCGCAAGTTTTGGGTACTGTTCCCTGAGTACTCGATTCACCGGGCAATTCGCGGCATAAAGGTCCGACGCCTGTTTGTGGAGTTCATCAAGGAGCTGCTTGTGTTTTTTTGCTGAGTTCTTAGGTGCCGTGTTTCCTCACAATGCTTACGGAAATGACTCCTTAAGTCCCTAGGCGGTGCTGGCTCATCAATCAGATGTGTGTTGGGATGCCCAGGTTTCTGGGTATTCAACAGGAACTGTTTGGATATCATCTCATTTCTCTCCCTGATGGGGAGTATTCTCGCCTCATTATGTAGATGGTGTTCTGGGGACATAAGAAGACAGCCCGTGGCGGTTCTGAGCGCAGTATTTTGGCAGGCCTGTAGCTTCTTCCACTGGATAGTTTTTAGGCTTGGCGACCATATAGGGGACGCGTAGCACGCAGAGGGCTGGCCAATTGCTTTGTATGTGGTAATGAGAGTTTCTTTGTCTTTTCCCCAAGTACTGCCAGCAAGGGATTTGAGAATTTTATTACGGCTCTGGATTTTCGGAACAATTGCGGCTGCATGCTCACCAAAATATAGGACAGTCGGTAGCGTAGTACCATCGACGTGGATGTTCAAAATGGTCGACATTGGGGACTTCCAAGTTTTAAATAATGTCGCAGGTAATTTAGTCGGTGATAATGCCAGGTTTCGCGAGGCTAAAAAATTGGAGAGATCAGGGAGGTAGCCATTTATTCTGTTGCAAAGCTCATCGATCTTTGGGCCCGGGCCTGTGGCCATTATTGTGCAGTCATCGGCCTAAGAAACTATGGTAACTCCTTCTGGTGGCGAAGGTAGTTTTGATATGTAAAAATTAAACAAAAGTGGGGATAGGACAGCACCCTGTCGCACCCCTTGTTTAATTCTTCTTGGCTTTGATATTTCGTTTCTGAATTGCGCCGATGCCTGCCGACCACCCAGATAATTTGCGGTCCACCTTTTAAGACATGGGAGAAGGGTAAACCCTTCCAAGTCTTGCAGTAACGTGCCATGGTTGACCGTATCAAAAGATTTTGATAGGTCTAGCCCCACGAGTACTGTTCTATGGCGGGACTTCTGATTTAAACCACAATTTATCTGGGTGCTAATGGCATTTAGCGCGGTGGTGGTGTTATGGAGTTTTCTAAAGCCATGCTGATGACAGGCTAGCGTCATAATAAACATTGGTAATCAGACAGTAATTAATATTTTCACAAAGTACTCAAAAAGAGTCCGGGAATGAAAATAAGCATTGAAGATACTTCGCTGATGCTGGACCATACATTGATGTTGAATTTCCAGTCATAAAGGAATAGATGGAAATGTTAAGACGGATGAGTTGGCAAAGGACTGTGCAGCACTCGATGAATCGAGGGAAGAAATACCAATACTTTTGGGAGAAATCAACAGGAGACAGCAGGAAAGGCGTGCCAAGGAGCACAGGGCTGCAAAATTTTTAAGATCATATGCAAATCCTAAAATGTTAGTCTAACAAAGTCGTTTAGTTATCTAAAGAGAGAAGGTTCAATATGGTGATCATAAGCTAGGCCTCGTCAGTAACAGCAGATGTAGGAAAAGTGAGGTGGAAAAACAAAATAATGGGCATGCTCTTGTCCTACGCTCGCCTGGTCAAGGCTCCAGCTAATAGGGAGGGCATAATTGTCAGATCTCGAGGCAGCTATTAAGCTAGGTCTAAGAAAACTTCAGTATTTAATAAAAAGGAAGAGTTGTTTTATGAAGTTAGTCCTGTTGCCATACTGAGGATTTTTTGTTTGGTCGCCGAAGTACATAATTCTATGTGAGGTTTTTATTCATTTAACCTATTTAACCTAACCGAATCTAGGTTGGCTAAATTAGCATATTGTAACGACTGTCAAGAAAGTTTTGAGTATTGTGCGCCTTCTGTTATCGTGTCGTGTAAATAAATTAAAAAATACTGTATATAAAATGCCATTTGTTTCCAGCACTACTTTGGAAGAAGAACTTCACAATGTATTCGCATATTTATAACGTGTTAGAATCACACTGAGTCCTTTCCAAACTGCACTGCTTATATACTCTGTTTCATTGTTCGCCTATTTCTCCCTTGGTCTAGACTTATCACGAATAGCTTCCTCGATTAGTTGGTTATTTACTTCCCTCATATTTCCGCATGCCATATACAGTGTTGCCTTTTACGCATATGTATGTGTGAGTAATGCCTTATGCGCTTTTAGCTGCTATGTACATTTGTGAGTAGATATTTGTTGGCTCATTGCTATTCTGTTATGTTTAATTTGAATAACGGTAGTACGTAAAAGCTTTGATATATCAAAACTATAGGTATCGAAAGATCTTGATTATGCCATGTCCGTCCGTTCATCCACTTACACGATAACTTGAGTAAAAAATTTATAACTCCTTACGAAATTTGGTATACTGGCTTAGAAATCGCGCTATAACCACGCCCACTTTTTCTATATCCAAAGTTTCGAATAATGAAAAAAATTCGTGAAAACATTAACAAATACTGATGAACTGATATAACTTGATATATAGGTAGATTTTTGTTAAGAGGTAGAAATTTGGAAATAATTTGGAGAATGTGCGTGGCACCGCCAAAATTTTGAAGAAGAAAATTTCAAGGTCTTATTAGCCATAATTTCTAAGCCGGTGAAGTCACCATGTTGAAATTTGGCAGGGAGGTTGTCATTACTATGATATATAAATTTACATATTCACATTGGAACTTTGAAAAATGGGGTTAATAGTTCTCAAAAGTAGATAAGGTTCTGGAACTTGATAAATTTGTAGACCTTATGACTCAAAACAGAATTTTTGTAGATTTTCCTCTTTTTGAGGAATAAAATTAAAAAATGTGCAAGCCTAAAATCAAACGTTTAGTCTAATTTCCATTGTCCAATTTTTATTATACATCAGATTTTTTTATCTACAATAAGTGGAGATTCCATGATGAACTACTTTAACCACTCATATGGAATCGCGAAAGTGTGTGGCACTGCAAAGGGTTAAATATTTCATTTTATGCGTCTGGCTCTTCTCATTCTAACTAAAATCATTCCGTCTCCATAAAATAACTTTTATAATGTTGCATAGTGTAAAACAAAAGAAAATATTTGGCGCTCTTTTCTTGTCTATCATCATATTATTTCGAAAATGTGCGAATCTCTGAATAGCTGCGATTTTACCTTGAAATTATTATTTTTGTCTGACATTGAGCAAAAAAAAAAAAGATATAAAAGGAAATTGTAGAAATGTCATAGCATAAAAAATAATGGCACATTTCAATGAAAAATCTTCTCATTTAGCTTTTGCACTGCTTTAATCGAACTCCTATTTCCAAATATTTGCTTGATGTTGAGATTCTTCTAAAATACAAAAACTCTGCACTTGATATTTTTTTCTTTAATTGTATGTTTGTTACATACGCTTTGTCTGTTTATAAGTTTTCTTTTGTTCATTTGTTTGTCTTACTGATTGTTGACTCCTCTCGACGTGTCTTCACTATATGTACATTGTACATGAATATGTACACTAAAAGAAAAAACTGGTGAAATCAACCGGACTACGAGTCAATTCCAACGATGTTTCTGTAAATTTTTATACATCGCTAATAGCTGTAGAATCAACTCTGCACAAACTGTTGATTCTAAATTGAGTGCTTAAACAGTCAAATCACCATAAAAATATTGTGAATATTAGTGACACTAAGTGATACTCACATCACTAGTCTGATGCTAAGTAAATGAAGTCACAACAACAATAAAGCATACAGTCACTTGTATCTACATAAACGAATCAATCATTATGTCTACACATATGTACGTACACGCAGCGGAAAAGCAACGCACAACCACATACATATATCTGAGATACTCCCGAGAGTATGCTATGAGAGAAGCTATAAAATCATGCATCTGTAGTTACAGGTGAGATAACTGATAACTAACTAGTAAGTTCTGTAAATGGAAGCGCCTAGAAATATGTCAACGAGGAAACCGCACAGTATAAAACCAGCAACAGTAGAGGTAGGAAAATCAGTTTGGTTTAAGCAGTTGCGAAGTATAAGTGTATTGTGAAGTACTTTAATAAAGGCTATTTTTGCATTATTCAATATTGGAGTTATTTATTCAACTGTTTAATGATTCGAACGTTAGCAAAAGATTTGGAATAAGCGGAATTGCAGTAAATTCGTTACAATATGTTCATCAAATTCTGTTAAAAAATATATAAATAAATAAATAAATGTAAGGGGCGATAACCTCCGAAGAGATCCAAGGCCAAGCTTCTCTTCCAATTTGCGTCGTGCTCCTCTTGATTTTTCCCTACAAATTGGCCGGACGGGACCTACATGTTTTATGCCGACTCCGAACGGCATCTGCAAGGCAGATGAGTTTTCACTGAGAGCTTTTCATGAAAAAATATATACTTATGTAGATATAAATAAAAAAGTTTTCTTATAAAGATTTTGATGATGCTTTTTCCAGGCCCGAACATAGGATTTTCGGTGTGGTAGACATAGCCCGCAATCATCACATCACGGTGGTCTCCTAGTTCTAAAAGAATACAATTATTAATGTCACCCTGTAAACATATAATAGCAGCTGTTCATATGACGGAGATTTCTGTTCGACGATAATCATAAAAACAAAGTAGTGAGCGCCGTGAGCGTGAGTTTCTCTTTAAATTAGTGATGCATTTGCATTATAATGAGAGTAGTTCGCTGTAAAAATAATCAATGGAATCAATCAGTTATTTTAACAGAATATATTGAGAATCTGTAATTTTTACAGAATTTTGTTAACTTAAGCCCAACAGTTTTTTCGTCATTGATATTACTAAAGAAGTTGTTTTCTTTAACAACAACAAACCTGATTTGTTAATTTTACAGCTTTATTTCTTGTGGTGTATGTATATGCATACATCCACAATATGTGAACAACTCAACCGAAAGTACTCTCGTCTTCAACTAAAGGACACGCTAACCCAATCATCTTTTATGGGCGGATATGAGTGCGGCCTTTAATGACCAAAAACAACAATATCATACGTAAAATATAATAACAATAACAATGAATGAGCAAAACTGAACTGGTTGGTGAGTGCATTAAGGTAGTAGCAAAAGGTGACTCGCATCTCACAACTGAATTGAGCTGGTTGGATGGCGCAAAAGGAAGTCTTTATCTGTAAATGTAATCTTAATAGCATTTAGAATTGTTGAGTCAGCAGTCAGCCCTAAATTGTGAATGTGACTTAAATTTGCTTTCTACAGCCATACCAGTAATCATACTACATATACATGTGTAGGAATTTACCGTTTTTTCACATTTACCCATACATTGGCAAGCACTATTTGCATTAAGTAGTCAACCTTCTTTGGGTACTTCTCGTTATTTTTGGTACAAACGTATGTTTGTATGTATACATACGTAAAAAAAAACATTTTTTTATTTATACTTGAATAGGTAATTTTCTGTCTATTGCTATGACAACTTGACTTTATCCCACCATTTATTTCCGACATTCGCTTTTGTCATTCTCCTTTATCAAAAGATCAATAACATTCGGAATAAGATGGTTGGTAACTGTTGCATATTTTTGACAGAGGCCAATTCAAAGAATATTATTTTCTTCGATTTTTAAAGTTATACTTCTTTAGACGCGCTATGAAAAATTGATGTTGGAGACATCGCCGTGAATTGTACGAGCAAACTTGGCTTGATTGGGATGTATGTATGTATATGGAATAGCTATGTGGTCGACAAAAATCTAAAAACAAAATAGAAAAGGGCGCATCTATTTTTGATATGTTTGTATGTGTTTTGGGTGTGTGTGCAGGGATGTTTGAGGGTGCTTTAAGTTCACAATTTGGTCCGGGAAATGGACCAGGGGTGGAACTATTCTAAATAGAATAGTATGTATATAGTGCGATTGGCTTTAAATTTAGTATAGGGGTACATCCGCCATTAGCTTATTATTTGAGAGGCTGTTCTTTCCTTGAAGTGAACCAGGGACTGACCTATTCCAAAAAATCTTATCTACTGCGCGATTTGCTTGAAATTTAGTACATGGATACCCCTTTGACAAAGATAATTTTTGTGAAACTTTTCGTTCCGTGAAAGAGAACCAGGGGCCAATTAATTCTACATAAAACAGTTTAATGTGTGATTTGCTTGAAATTTGGTAAAGGGGCACTTTCTTTCCTTCGGAAAGTGTACCAGGGTCTGATCTATTGTAATACGTCGTATTAATTGGGCGTTACCTGAGGGTGATCCTGTGAAGTTTCCGGGAAGTGGACCAGGCACCAGTCTATTCCATTTTTAGTTCTTTTTATCATAAGCCACTGATGACTGCAGCTCCGATTCAACCATTACCACAAAGAGCTATGGCAGTGGACATAATTTAAAAATATGACTCTAAATGTAAAAAATAAATCCTTATTTATTAAATTTTACAAATTTAAACTGAATTTTATTGACTATCTTTTTCCAGTTATTTTATTATTTCATTGAAAATAAATATTTGCATGCAGCTCAAAACTATTTTTAAACGGTTCTATTTAGGTTGACTTGACAGGCTGCACGGCCAGCGCGAATTTTGTAATTAAAATTTAAGTAACTTCCCGATAAGCTACAAGCTGGAAACTTGGAATATAGTTCAGAACCCGATGACAATGCAACAATAAGAAAAATATCGCCGCTAGGTGGCGCAAGGATCGAGATATTCACAAAAATCATATTTGTGTTCCGATTTCGCTCATATTTGGAACACGTAATAAATACATGAATAGAAAGCGACCTATGAAATAAAATAAATAACAAAAAAATTTTTAATTTAACGGTTTTATTGAAAGCAATACTTACATAAAGTAATAATAATACTAAAAGATAGAAAATAAATAATTTAAAAACAATTTTTAAGTTAAACGGTTTTATTGAAAACAATGCTTACATTAAGTAGTAATAATACTAAAAGATAGAAAATAACAAGGTAGGTCCTAGGTACTAGTCGTCACACTCCTCAGCAATCTAGGGCGTTGATCAGACAATTAAATAGAAGCATTAGGTGCGTGAAATTTCTAAAAATGTGAGGCGTAGCATAACCTGATTAAGGTTCAGTTGGTCTTACTTATGGCTATCAATAGAAATTTGAGGCGTCCAACGCTTTTATTTAATTGTCTGATCAATGCCCAAATTGATGAGGAGCGTGATGAGTAGTACCTAGGGCCGACCTTATTATTTTCTATCTTTTAGTATTATTACTACTTAATGTAAGTATTGTTTTCAATAAAACCGTTTAACTTAAAATTTTTTTTAAATTATTTTATTTCATACCAAAGAAGTATAACTTCTCACGTGCGTACAAAAGTAAACGCTCCCATTTTTTGTTTTCGTAGCGCATACATGATATTCAAACGATACTAAAATGAATATATTTAGACTCGTTCTTATAAAAATCATTATTTCACTTGATATTAAATATTTTACGGTTATTAAAGGTCATAAATATTACGTAAGATAAAAAGGTGCAAATATCGTGTATATGCTTATTAAAGGCCCGTTTGTGTTGAGTTCAATAAAATCAAGATTTTTACTTCCGTTTTGGTCACTTCCATCAATGTGTGAAAATTTCAGCTCTAACTTGGTAAATTTCACACTCAATTTAAGAGTAACATCTAGCGGGGTTTCAGCCTTGTAATAGTTGCTATAATTCAGGATCCGATGACAATGCAACATAAAGGAGAAAATTTCGCTCAGAGCTGGGGAACTTCGATTAGAATTAGAAATCATTACGATTAAAAAAAAAAAAAAAAATAATCTAATCATTAGTTTTTTTTTTTTGATTCTTTAATATTTTAGATTACTAATTGATTAGATTAGAACAAATCAAAAATCTAATGGTGATTAGCGACGATTAGCATATCTAATCAAAACTAATCAAAAAAAAATCGATTAGATTTCTCGATTAGTTATGATTAGATTTGATTAGAACAACTATTTTGAAATATTTTTGTTGTTTATTTGGTTTAATTCATAAAGTAACAAACTTAAAAGAACTTTTATTCAAAATTTCACTGTAAACATAAATCTTATTAAACAAGTAAGGACGGGATTGTCTTCCGCTCATAGCCCTGGTCATTTTGGTACACTTATTGGTGGGTCTATCTCCACTTTTTCTCATACTAGTTGTAGTATAAAAATTAAAGGCACGTTCTGAAAAAAAAACATGAGATTCTCGACGCTTTAAATGTATGCTGATTTATATTACATATGTATCACAAAAAGTTTATATTAGACTTCATTACTACCAAATTTTCAAAAGAAAATTCAGACAATGAATTCCGTATTGAGGTATTGACTATTCCAGCAAATGAAAACAGCCTTTCGACGGGCGCTGATGACGTAAGCGGAGTATTGAACGCTAGACACGCTTCCTTCAGTGCACCATATTGATTCCAAATTTCAGGAACTGGTGTCGGGTCATTCAAATACGCATATAACTGATTGCTAACCACTTCTTTGAAACCGTTTGACTCCTTTGGTGAAATTGGTGTTCTGGGAATTAACGCCTCCTCATCATGTTCTGGAACCAAAATAATATTTAGTTTGAAAAATCATATAATATAGATGAAATTACCTTCATCATTGAAATCACAAAAAGAGCTTTCATAGTCCAACTGAGGCACGGCCGTTTCAAAACATGTGGAATCATTTTGAAAGAAAGTGCTTATTACTTTAATCACTCTTTTACTGATCTGCTCCTCAGTACAGTCAGGCAAATTTTTTTGGATAACTCGCAACCATTTCATTTTCACATTTGGTGTCAATAAAGCTGCCGCTAATGCCATATTTACCTCAGGAGCCAATGTGAAATATAGTTTAAACCTTTCTCTCAATCGATATTCTAATTGTACTGCTGTTGAGCTAACATTGCTCGAAACTTCGGGTTTTCTGGTTAATTTTTGCAGTTTGTTACTCAAAGAAAGTAACGCAGGAATAATACAACCATATTTCACATTGGCTTCACCTTGGAGAAAGTCCAAAGTTTGGGAAATAGGCTCCATTAGCAGCTTGTACGACTCCAAATATTGAAAAATACCTGATGTAAAAGGAAACAGATGCAGCTCATCGGAAAGCTCATTTAATTTCTCCTTGTACTGTAATAACTTCAGGATTGCATCATATAGTGAGTTCCACTAGTCACTACTGGTACAACAAGAGCTGAACCTAAAATATTCTGAATGATTTTGGAGGATTATGGCCATTTGCACTTTTTCCAAAGGTGATTGCACTTTTTGATCGTCTGTGAGAAATGAATTTTAGTTGCATTTCAAAAAAAAAAAAAAAAAAAATATGTATAGCTATTACCATTGAGTGCTGAAATTCTATTGTTGGTTGGTTTTTCAAAATCATGGCATAGTCAGTGCTGGCTAATAAATTTAACGTGTGATTGGCACACCTTTCGTGTTTCGGCAAATATTTGGTATTTTTCGTCTTCACTATTTTCCTCTTCTTCATCACTATCATATTCTCGCAAACCATAATCTCGAAATGCCTTGACAAAGTTTGACCCGTTGTCCGTGATGGTCGTAATTATGTTTTTGTTGTTCAGGTTAAAGGAAGAATTGATTTCTCCAACCATTTGCGCGATTTTCTCCGCAAAATGGATACCAAATATTCGCTTACACGCCAAGGCAGCTGATTTTCTCTCGAAGTTTTAATCGAACCAATGACATGTGTAACCCAAAAAGCTCCTGTGATTACCCGACCATATATCCGCTGTGGTACCAAAATACTTTGATTGCGACATGTTATTCCGTACTGCACACACCACGCTATTGTAGCGTTCGTCAAGTTTTTTCATGGCAGACTTTTTACACATAACATGCAATCCAGTGCCACTAAACAAGTCACGGAAGGACTTTTTTCTACAATAAAAACGGGTAACGCGCAGTCTACCAAAAAACGGATAATTTTTTTTTCAAAAGCTTCCTGTGTCGTGGTTTCATGGGAGGGGCCAGATTTCATATTTAAATACTTTTTGTGTAAGTCATTGTGGCGAACTTTCAAATGGGATATGAAGTTTGAAGTTACTTCCGCTAAATGACTCTGGAATTCATTCTAATATGAAAAGTTTCGTATTATCGGGAATTTACGCGATAGTCTGGATATCTTAAACATGGCTTTGACCCTGACTAAATGCAATATTTAGTAACTAAATAGAGTACTGAATACCCTTGACACCGGAGTCTGCCGCATCTGTCCCACGCTGGCTTTAGACTCCATCTTAAACCTGCTGCCGATAGACATGAACGTCGGCACAAACCGCACTGAGACTTAGGGAATATGGATGAAAATCGAAACTCCGAAAGCGCACAGCAGTTTAATTCCGCTCGAGACTTATATTTGTAAAAAAGGTTATTATCCCCACAAACTGCAGTTTGAGGTCGGTGTTGACACTAACAATACAAGTAGACATGAATGGAAGAGGGACACGGTTTCAGCTTATCCACAATGCCTAAAAAATGGACACAGGTGTGTGGACTGAAACTTATTTATTTATTTATTATTACGGCGTTTTAAGCCTAAAACTTAGACTATTACAATTTATAAGTACATTTTAATAAAAATAGGATTTCTAAAATTTGGGCTGTCGGAATGCATGAGATTCCGATCAGCACGCGAACTGGCGGTCCGACGGGCGAGTCCTGTAGTGTGTTTGAAGTAAAAGTCCTTGCGATTTGGCAAGCCTGCAAATCACTTGAGATCTGGAACATAATTTGCAAATTATCTATATTTTCTGACAGCCAAGCAGCAACAAAGGCGCTAGCTGCAGCATACACTTACAGCTGCGTTAGCCGATATTCTGGAAATATTCATTACATGTATTCGGAGACATAGAGGAATCGAAAGAGTTTAATAGCTTTTGAGTTGGCACATAGGTACTCAGCGGAAGGGGGCGAGGGATTAACCAACGTCGAAGTAGGCATACTGCTGCTGATATCCAAGGGAAAGACCTTTTTTTAAATTTTGTATCGCTTTCTTCACAGACCGAAGAGGCTTATACAACGTTGTTTTCGATATAAAAGCAGATAACTTGTCGATAAAACACTGATAACATGTTGATAACACGCCGATATCTCATCGATAAAAACTCTGTAGCAGTCCGATAAAAAATCTAAATATTTTCGATAACAAATCGATATTTTCAAGAAATCAAATCGATTACTTTTCTATAAAAAACCTTAATTTTTACATAAAAAACTGACTAATTTGTCCACCCGTCGATACAAAACGGATCGCTCGTTGATAACGTCCGCTATCGATAGCAAATTTAAAGTACTTCATTAACTTATCGATAACGTTTGTTAATGTAATGACAACATCTTCAACGGTTCATCGAAAACGGTTGTTATCGACAACAGGTCATACAGAAAGATCAATTTCTTTAATTTAAATAAAACAATTAAAGACGGGACTGTCTTCGGCTGTGCCGATAGATAAATAAGATAAATATAAAATAAAAAATGGCAAAAACCCCCCTTATCTGGGATATATATTATATATAGTTCCGACCATTTTTTCAGAAAATCTTCTATGATATTTTAAAATATATATCACCAAGTTCCATGTTTATACTTTCTAAATTAAGGGAGAAATCGTCAAAAATCTTTCTATCTGAATGATCGGTTGTATGGGATATAACTATATATAGCTCCGATCAAAGTGATTTTTTCCGGATACCTTCTATGTATAAATAAATGTAAGGCGCGATAACCTCCGAAGAGATCTAAGGCCGAGCATCTCTTCCAATTTGCGTCGTGCTCCTCTTGATTTTCCCTACAAATTTTATACCGACTCCGAACGGCATCTACAAGGCAGGTGAGTTTTCGCTGAGAGCTTTTAATGGCAGAAATATACTCGGAGTACTTGCCAAACACTGCCGAGGGGCGACCCTGCTTAGAAAATTTTTCTTCTAATTGAAAAGCCTTATTTCTAAAGTTTTGATGCTGTTTTGCCCGGGGTGTGAACCCAGGGCACACGGTGTGGAAGGCGGCAGGAATGACCAAATCGTTTTATCTGAACGATCGGCTGTATGGGAGATATATTTTATAGTGGTCCGATCCTACCAGGTCCAACAAATGTGTAATATCATACAAAAATACATCCTTGTGCCAAATTTCATTAAGATATCTCAAAATTTGAGGGACTACTTTGCGTTCAAACAGACAGACGGACATGGCTATATCAACTCAGTTCGTTACCCTGATCAATTCGGTATACTTAATGGTGAGTCTATCTTCTATATTCCTCAACGTTGCAAACATCGGACCAAAGTTAATATAGCAGTTCATGTTCATGAAAGGTATAAAAGTGGCATTGGAATATCTTTTCTTTAATAATTTTGTTATTATGAGTTTGTATATTTTATTTCGTACTAGAAGACCCGGCAGACGTTGTCCTGCCCTAAATTTGGCCTATCTGCATACAATTTAATAAGCTTTTTCCATCTGACTCTGCCCCCCCCCCCCCCCCCCCCCCCCCTCTTCACTTTTTCCTAATCCTTTAATTCACTCCTCTCTCCGTCTTTTCGCTTCATCTATCTCCATCTTCGTCTCATTCTATCTCTTTCTCAATCTCCTTCTCTCTTTTCTCTTCTCTCAATTCCTTGTCATTCTTCTGCATCCCTGATTGCCTGTCCCAGAGGGTGGTATGTATTTTATTCCAGTCCCAGTCCCAGTCCCACTCCGAGTCTCAGTCCCAGTCCTAGTCCTAATCCCAGTCCCAGTCCGTCTCTGGATAATATATTACTCTGTACCAAAGCACTCATCAACACCTTTCATTTGATATCCATATTGTATAAACACTGTCAATGCATTCGCTGGCCCACGTTTTGGCCTATATCTCGAGACCCTGTACCTGTAGTAACTACCGCGTGAGGTTTACGCAACTTGTGTGAAAGTTTGAACAAAATCGACCGACGCATCTCTTCAAACACCGGCGACCAACTAATACAAATTTTAGCCTTTCTTTATATATATGTATATATAGATTTTTATTTTTCGCACTTCACTATGATATTAAAAAGAAATGCAGAATTTCGGTGCTTTTGAAATTCGACTTAAAAATTGCATATGGAACAACTAAAGACTCTCCTGTATTAAAAAAAAATATCATAGTACCTCTAAATCGCGGCCCCCCTCAGAAACCCCCTCCCCCCTCTCCGCTCTCGGCGTGCCTGATGATGTGCGTGTGTGATACTTGATATCATTCGCTATAATATTTTTTATTGATAAGCAAGTTTATTTAATTAAACACGAAGCAATTACACGGAAGTATATCCGCACCACCTGAAAATATGAGTGCCACTAGTTATTAGTTGTATTCCTAGATAGAATTGAACATCTAGTTGACAATCGCAAAAGTTAAAACTAATACCATAGCCATCCAGAAGCACAACTTATCGCTCCTAGTCGGATCATAGGGCGGAGACGAACGCTCTCTAGCGACTTCTATCAGTCGCTAAACGTCTTATTTCATTCCAGGTGGCGGTGGAAGAGCTCTCATTGAGAATCGTACGCATCCAATTTTGTCGAGGGCGCCCCCTGCGCCGGCTTCCCTGTGGGTTCCATTGGAAGGCCATTTTGGCCACATTGTCATCTTCTCTGCGGAGAGTGTGACCGATCCAACCCCACTTACGTTTTTTAATTTCAGTGTAGATTGGGGTGTTGTTCGTGATTGACAGTAGATCGGCGTTGCTTATTCTTCTTGGCCAGAAGATACGGCAGACTATTCTCAGACACTTGTTTATAAACATTTGCAGTCGTCGGTTAATGCGGTCAGAGACAAGCCAGGTTTCGGACCCGTATAACAGAACTGATTTCACTCTGGTGTTAAAAATCCTCAGTTTTGTTTTCAACGACAATATGCAAGAGCGCCATACTCGGCCTAAGCTGTGGAATGCAGTTCGTGCCTTGCAGATCCTTGCAGATACATGAGTGCCACTGCGTATTCGTAATATTTTAATATTACGTATAAACAAATAAAAAAATTGCAATAAAATAATATTGCGACTATAAACTGAGATGTAGCCTATCCTATATTTCGAGCTAGATCAAACTACACACGGGGTGCAAAACAAATTCAAAACCGGTTCAGTAGTTTAGGTGTCGATTGGCCTCAAACTTGTGACACGTGTTTGTTATATATTAAGATTAGAAAAGCTTTATTCAAGGTTTGAAACGAGCTCAAGGCAGAACAATAATTTTTTCTAATAATTATTGTTTATCAATAGGCCGATAAAACAAAAACAAATGTTAGAAAAGCTTTATTTAATTTTGAAATCTTGCTGCTTATATCAGTTTTATATAGGTTTTGGTTCATCGGGAATCGTTTTTGGGTCCAAGCTCTACTCGTAAAAGTCAGTTATCTATTCCATTGAAGCGGAGTACAAATTCTCCTGGTCCCATTGCTAAATTTAATTTAGCAGCTTAGACCTTGGCAGTGGTAAAACCTGCGCAAATTTATATTTCCAATTATGTTATGTTTTTAGTTATACTTGCATATTCTTTATACAGGAGTGTTCTTAAGAAGGTTTGAGGAAACGTACCTGAAAGGAAAAAAAGAAAAAGTTGAATCAATATTAAATTCTTTTAAAAAAGCATCTTTAAAATAGTAAGTATGTATGTTTCAGAATGGAAAAGTAGCGCTTTTAAGTAAATTAATTCAATTCTCTACGAATGCAGGTTCACTAGATTTAACATAATTCAACCATATAGAATAAATATTAACATTTACAAAATCAATTCAGCGCTATGTTTGTCTGCATAAATTGTATCGGCTAATGTACAGAAAATGTAATTAACACTAATAAATAATCAAATGTTTGCATAAAATATTAACTTCGGCAGCAATCTAGCTGAGCAGTCGCAGTAACAACGAAGGATAACGCAATATATACATACACATTAGGGCGGGTCGATTTAAAAATCGCTCATTGCTCTGTGAAAATCGTATTCTAGGGATCAAAATAAGAAACTTTGCCGAAGGAACCATACCTATAAAACGAATTATGATGTTCCCCCCTTTGGGTCGAACTTTTGGGTAGGGGCAATTTCAATTCTACCTCCTGTGTCTTGTGGTGGCTTAAAAAAAAACAACACAAGCAATCTTACGATCTGCTATTGTGTCACAGTGATACCTTCATTTTTTAAAACGGTTGAATAAAAAACCCACACAACTATGTTTACCACATGCAAATGCATCGCAGTGATGCCTTGGTTTTAAAAGAGGGTTGTAAAAACGCTAATTTCTAATAATTTTTTTTTTATTTCTTTTCTATTACTAAGTTAAATTCATTTTTTCATTTACATATGTTCTGACTAAATAAATTTCTAATGAGAAAAATAAACTCCAAAAAGAACAAGTAAGGAGGGCTAAGTTCGGGTGTAACCGAACATTACATAGTCAGTTGAGAGCTGCGGAGACAAAGTAAGGGAAAATCACCATGTTGTAAAAAGAACCTAGGGTAACCCTGGAATGTGTTTGTATGACATGGGTATCAAATGGAAGGTATTAAAGAGTATTTTAAGAGGAAGTGGGCCATAGTTCTATAGATGGACGCCATTTAGGGATATAACCATAAAGGTGGACCAGGCCTGACTCTAGAATTTGTTTGTACGATATGAGTATCAAATGAAAGGTGTTAGTGAGTATTTTAAGAGGGCGTGGGCCTTAGTTCTATATGTGGACGCCTTTTCGAGATATCGCCATAAAGATGGACCAGGGGTGACTCTAGATTTGTTTTTACTATATGGATATCAAATGAAAGGTGTTAATGAGTATTTTAAAAGGGAGTGGGCCTTAGTTCTATAGGTGGATGCCTTTTCGAGATATCGCCATAAAGGTGGGCCAGGGGTGACTCTAGAATTTTTTTGTACGATATGGTTATCAAATGAAAGGTGTTAATGAGTATTTTAAAAAGGAGTGGGCCTTAGTTCTATAGGTGGACGCCTTTTCGGAATATCGTTATAAAAGTGGACTAGGGTTGACTCTAGAATGCGTTTGTACAATATGGGTATCAAACAAAAGGTGTTAATAAGTGTTTTAAAAGGGAGTGGACCTTAGTTCTATGGGTGGACGCCTTTTCGGGATATCGCCATAAAGGTTGACCAGGGGTGACTCTAGAATTTGTTTGTACGATATAGGTATCAAATGAAAGGTGTTAATGAGTATTTTAAAAGAGAGTGGGCCTTAGTTCTATAGGTGAATGCCTTTTCGAGATATTGCCATAAAGGTGGGCCAGGGGTGACTCTAGAATTTTTTTGTACGATATGGGTATCAAATGAAAGGTGTTAATGAGTATTTTAAAAGGGAGTGGGCCTAAGTTCTATAGGTGGACGCCTTTTCGAGATATCGCCATAAAGGTGGACCAGGGGTGACTCTGGTATTTGTTTGTACGATATGAGTATCAAATGAAATATGTTAATGATAATTTTAAAAGGGAGTGGGCCTAAGTTCTATAGGTGGACGCCTTTTCGAGAAATCGCCATAAAGGTGGACCAGGGGTGACTCTGGAATTTATTTTGTACACTATGGGTATCAAATGAAAGGTATTGATGAGTATTTTAAAAGGGCGTGGGCCTAAGTTCTATAGATGGACGCCTTTTCGAGATATCGCCATAAAGATGGACCAGGGGTGACTCTAGAATTTGTTTGTACGATATAAGTATCAAATGAAAGGTGTTAGTGAGTATTTTAAGAGGGCGTGGGCCTTAGTTCTATATGTGGACGCCTTTTCGAGATATCGCCATAAAGATGGACCAGGGGTGACTCTAGAATTTGTTTTTACTATATGGATATCAAATGAAAGGTGTTAATGAGTATTTTAAAAGGGAGTGGGTCTTAGTTCTATAGGTGGATGCCTTTTCGAGATATCGCCATAAAGGTGGGCCAGGGGTGACTCTAGAATTTTTTTGTACGATATGGGTATCAAATGAAAGGTGTTAATGAGTATTTTAAAAAGGAGTGGGCCTTAGTTCTATATGTGAACGCCTTTTCGAGATATCGCCATAAAGGTGGGCCAGGGGTGAATCTAGAATTTTTTTCTACGATATGGGTATCAAATGAAAGGTGTTAATGAGTATTTTAAAAAGGAGTGGGCCTTAGTTCTATAGGTGGACGCCTTTTCGGAATATCGTTATAAAAGTGGACTAGGGTTGACTCTAGAATGCGTTTGTACAATATGGGTATCAAACAAAAGGTGTTAATAAGTGTTTTAAAAGGGAGTGGACCTTAGTCCTATGGGTGGACGCCTTTTCGGGATATCGCCATAAAGGTTGACCAGGGGTGACTCTAGAATTTGTTTGTACGATATGGGTATCAAATGAAAGGTGTTAATGAGTATTTTAAAAGAGAGTGGGCCTTAGTTCTATAGGTGGATGCCTTTTCGAGATATCGCCATAAAGGTGGGCCAGGGGTGACTCTAGAATTTTTTTGTACGATATGGGTATCAAATGAAAGGTGTTAATGAGTATTTTAAAAAGATTGGGCCTTAGTTCTATATGTGGACGCCTTTTCGATATATCGCCATAAAGGTGGGCCAGGGGTGAGTCTAGATTTTTTTTGTACGATATGGGTATCAAATGAAAGGTGTTAACGAGTATTTTAAAAAGGACTGGGCCTTAGTTCTATATGTGGGCGCCTTTTCGAGATATCGCCATAAACGTGGGCCAGGGGTGACTCTAGAATGTGTTTGTACGATATGGGCATCAAGTTAAAGGTATTAATGAGGGTTTTAAAAGGGAGTGGACCTTAGTTCTATATGTGGACGCCTTATCGAGATATCGCCATAAAGGTGGGCCAGGGGTGACTCTAGAATTTTTTTGTACGATATGGGTATCAAATCAAAGGTGTTAATGAGTATTTTAAAAAGGAGTGGGCCTTAGTTCTATATGTGGTCGCCTTTTCGAGATATCGCCATAAACGTGGACCAGGGGTAACTCTAGAATGTGTTTGTACGATATGGGCATCAAATTAAAGGTGTTAATGAGTATTTTAAAAGGGAGGGGGCTTTAGTTCTATAGGTGGATGCCTTTTCGAGATATCGCCATAAAAGTGGGCCAGAGGTGACTCTAGAATCTTTTTGTACGATATGGGTATCAAATGAAAGGTGTTAATGAGTATTTTAAAAAGGAGTGGGCCTTAGTTCTATATGTGAACGCCTTTTCGAGATATCGCCATAAAGGTGGGCCAGGGGTGAATCTAGAATTTTTTTGTACGATATGGGTATCAAATGAAAGGTGTTAATGAGTATTTTAAAAAGGAGTGGGCCTTAGTTCTATATGTGGACGCCTTTTCCAGATATCGCCATAAACGTGGACCAGGGGTGACTCTAGAATGTGTTTGTACGATATGGGTATCAAATTAAAGGTATTAATGAGGGTTTTAAAAGGGAGTGGCCCTTAGTTGTATATGTGAAGGCGTTTTCGAGATATCGACCAAAATGTGGACCAGGGTGATCCAGAACATCATCTGTCGGGTACCGCTAATTTATTTATATATGTATGTAATACCACGAACAGTATTCCTTCCAAGATTCCAAGGGCTTTTGATTTCGCCCTGCAAAGCTTTATCATTTTCTTCTACTTAATATGGTAGGTGCCACACCCATTTTACCAAGTTTTTTTCTAAAGTTATATTTTGCGTCAATAGACCAATACAATTACCATGTTTCATCCCTTTTTTCGTATTTGGTATATAATTATGGCATTTTTTTCATTTTTCGTAATTTTCGATATCGAAAAAGTGGGCGTGGTCATAGTGGGATTTCGGCCATTTTTTACACCAATACAAAGTGAGTTCAGATAAGTACGTGAACTGAGTTTAGTAAAGATATATCGATTTTTGCTCCAGTTATCGTGTTAACGGCCGAGCGGAAGGACAGATGGTCGACTGTGTATAAAAACTGATCGTGACTTCAACCGATTTCGCCCTTTTTCACAGAAAACAGTTACCGTCCTAGAATTTAAGCGTCTACCAAATTTCACAAGGATTTGTAAATTTTTGTTCGACTTATGGCATTAAAAGTATCCTAGACAAATTAAATGAAAAAGGGCGGAGCCACGCCCATTTTGAAATTTTCTTTAATTTTTGTATTTTGTTGCAATATATCAATACTGGAGTTGAATTTTGACATAATTTACTTATATACTGTAAAGATATTAACTTTTCTTTTAAAATTTGAATTTAAAAAAAAAATTTCGTTCTCCGATTTTGCTAATTTTTATTAAGCAGACATATAGTAATAAGAGTAGCGTTCCTGCCAAATTTCAACACGATATCTTCAACGACTGCCAAATTACAGCTTGCAAAACTTCTAAATTACCTTATTTTAGAAGTGGGCGGTGCCACGCCCATTTTCCAAAATTTTTCTAGTTTTCTATTCTGCGTCATAAGTTCAACTCACCTACCAAGTTAATCCGTATTTGGTAATGAATTATCGCACTTTTTCGATTTTTCGAAATTTTCGATATCGAAAAAGTGGGCGTGGTTATTGACCGATATCGTTCATTTTAAATAGCGATCTGAGATGACTGCCCAGGAACCTACATACCAAATTTCATCAAGATATCTCAAAATTTACTCAAGTTATCGTGTTAACGGACAGACGGACGGACGGACGGACATGACTCAATCGAAATTTTTTTCGATACTGATGATTTTGATATATGGAAGTATATATCTATCTCGATTCCTTTATACCTGTACAACCAACCGTTATCCAATCAAAGTTAATATACTCTGTGAGCTCTGCTCAACTGAATATAAACAAGAAAGGAAGGCTAAGTTCGGGTGTAACCGAACATTACATACTCAGTTGAGAGCTATGGAGACAAAATAAGGAAAATCACCATGTAGGAAAATGAACCTAGGGTAACCCTGGAATGTGGTTGTATGACATGTGTATCAAATGGAAGGTATTAAAGAGTATTTTAAGAGAGAGTAGGCCATAGTTCTATGGATGGACGCCATTTAGGGATATCGCCATAAAGGTGGACCAGGGCTGACTCTAGAATGTGTTTGTACGATATGGGTATCAAATGAAAGCTGTTAATGAGTATTTTGAAAAGGAGTGATCCTTAGTTCCCTAGGTGGACGCCGTTTCGAGATATCGCCATAAAGGTGGACCAGGGGTGTCTCTAGTTGTACGATATGGGAATCAAATGAAAGGTGTTACTGAGCGTTTTAAGAGGGAGTGGGCATTAGGTCTATAGGTGGACGCCTTTTCGAAATGTCGCCATTAGGGTGGGCCAGGGGTGACTCTAGAATGTGTTTGTACGATATGGGTATCAAACGAAAGGTGTTACTGAGCATTTTAAGAGGGAGTGGGCATTAGGTCCATAGGTGGACGCCTTTTCGAGATATCGCCATTAGGGTGGGCCAGGGGTGACTCTGGAATGTGTTTGTACGATATGGGTATCAAATGAAAGGTGGTAATGAGTATTTTAAAAGGGAGCATTCCTTAGTTCTATAGGTGGACGCTTTTCGAGATATCGCCATAAGGGTGGACCAAGGGTGACTCTAGAATGTTTGTACGATATGGGTATCAAACGAAAGGTGTTACTGAGCATTTTAAGAGGGAGTGGGCACTAGGTCTATAGGTGGACGCCTTTTCGAGATATCGCCATTAGGGTGGGCCAGGGGTGACTCTAGAATGTTTGTACGATATGGGTATCAAACGAAAGGTGTTACTGAGCATTTTAAGAGAAAGTGGGCATTAGGTCTATAGGTGGGCGCCTTTTCGAGATATCGCCATTAGGGTGGGCCAGGGTGACTCTAGAATGCGTTTGTACGATATGGGTATCAAATGAAAGGTGGTAATGAGTATTTTAAAAGGGAGTAATCCTCAGTTCTATAGGTGGACGCCTTTTCGAGATATCGCCATAAAGGTTGACCAAGGGTGACTCTAGAATGTTTGTACGATATGGGTATCAAACGAAAGGTGTTACTGAGCATTTTAAGAGGCAGTGGGCATTAGGTCTATAGGTGGACGCCTTTTCGAGATATCGCCATTAGGGTGGGCCAGGGGTGACTCTAGAATGTTTGTACGATATGGGTATCAAACGAAAGGTGTTACTGAGCATTTTAAGAGGGAGTGGGCATTAGGTCTATAGGTGGACGCCTTTTCGAGATATCGCCATTAGGGTGGGCCAGGGGTGACTCTAGAATGTTTGTACGATATGGTTATCAAAGGAAAGGTGTTACTGAGCATTTTAAGAGGGAGTGGACATTAGGTCTATAGGTGGACGCCTTTTCGAGATATCGCCATTAGGGTGGGCCAGGGCTGACTGTAGAATGTTTTTACGATATGGGTATCAAACGAAAGGTGTTACTGAGCATTTTAAGAGGGAGTGGGCATTAGGTCTATAGGTGGACGCCTTTTCGAGATATCGCCATTAGGGTGGGCCAGGGTTGACTCTAGAATGTGTTTGTATGATATGGATATCAAATTAAAGGTATTAATGAGGGTTTTAAAAGCGAGTGGCCTTTAGATGTTTATGTGAAGGAGTTCTCGCGATATCGACCAAATGTGGATCAGGTGATCCAGAAAATCATCTGTCGGGTACTGCTAATTTATTTATATATTCAATAACACTAACAGTATTCCTGCCAAGATTCCAAGGGCTGTTGATTTCGCCTTGTAGAACTTTTTCATTTTCTTCTACTTAATATGGTAGGTGTCACACCCATTTTACAAAGTTTTTTCCAAAGTTATATTTTTCGTCAATAAACCAATCCAGTTACAATGTTTCATCCCTTTTTTCGTATTTGGTATAGAGTTATGGCATTTTTTTAATTTTTCGTAATTTTCGATATCGATAAAGTGGGCGTGGTTATGGTCGGATTTCGGCCATTTTTTATACCAAGATAAAGTGAGTTCAGATAAGTACGTGGGCTAAGTTTAGTAAAGATATATCGGTTTTTGCTCAAGTTATTGTGTTAACGGCCGAGCGGAAGGACAGACGGTGGACTGTGTATAAAAACTGGGCGTGGCTTCCACCGATTTCGCCCATTTTCACAGAGAACAGTTAACGTCATAGAATCTATGCTCCTACCAAATTTCAAAAGGATTGGTAAATTTTTGTTCGACTTATGGCATTAAAAGTATTCTAGACACACTAAATGAAAATGGGCGGAGCCACGCCTATTTTGAAATTTTCTTTTATTTTTGTATTTTGTTGCATCATATCATTACTGGAGTTGAATTTTGACTTAATTTACTTATATACAGTAAGGATATTAAATTTTTTGTTAAAATTTGAATTTAAAAAAAATTTTTTTTAAAAAGTGGGCGTGTTCTTCATCCAATTTTGCTAATTTTTATTCAGCACATATATAGTAATAGTAGTAACGTTCCCGCCAAATTACATCATGATATCTTGAACGACTGCCAAATTACAGCTTGCAAAACTTTTAAATTACCTTCTTGTAAAAGTGGGCGGTGCCACGCCCATTGTCCAAAATCTTACTAATTTTCTATTCTGCGTCATAACGTCAACCCATCTACCTTCATCGCTTTAACCGCCTTTGGCAATGAATTATCGCATTTTTTCGGTTTTTCGAAATTTTCGATATCGAAAAAGTGGGCGTGGTTATAGTCCGATATCGTTCATTTTAAATAGCGATCTGAGATGAGTGCTCAGGAACCTACATACCAAATTTCATCAAGATACCTCAAAATTTACTCAAGTTATCGTGTTAACGGACGGACGGACGGACGGCCGGACGGACGGACGGACGGACGGACATGGCTCAATCAAATTTTTTTTAGATCCTGATTATTTTGATATATGGAAGTCTATATCTATCTCGATTCCTTTATATATGTACAACCAACCGTTATCCAATCAAACTTAATATACTCTGTGAGCTCTGCTCAACTGAGTATAAAAACATAGGCATTTCAAAGTGGGGTTTTTCAAAATTTGCCCCTACGACCCAAAGGGGGGGACATCAGAATTCGTTTTAGAGGTATGGTTCCTTCGTCAAAGTTTCTTATTTTGATCCCTAGAATATGATTTTCACAGAGAAATGGGCGATTTTTTTGCCTCCCCACAAATGGGCCCGGCCTAATACACATCTATTCAAGTACGTATAATGGAATATGAGAGTACATGGCGTATACGTAACATTGAGGTGAGGCCTTAAGTGGAGTTGACCTCCGACTTAAGCCTTATGAAAACAAAGTGGTTTCGATTATCTGCTACCTGACAGTAGACAAGCTCAATTGCAATTTCATGAATAAACACAAACAATGACATATTTATATGAACTTTTATAGTCACACGTAAGCAAAAATAAATACAAGTTATGTACCCTGCAGAGCAAAGTGGACTGATAATATCGCGCCAACATCGAGCTTGCGTTCCTACTGCATTCATGTCCGAAGTAGCAAATACAAGACCCGAAACTTCACTTGTAATGTTGTTTGAAGATCAAAAAGTGTAACTTGAATTTCGAAAAAGTCGTTAGTATCAAGCACGCGTCATGCTCGATGTGTAAACATGCAGGTGTACATCTAAAAAACTAATGTTTTTCAGTTTACTCGCTCTTTACTTAGCTCGCCCAGAAGTTGATGCTAAACTACAATAGAGTCAACCAACGTCAAAACCAAAAATGTTGGGCTTTTTAACAAGAGCTTCGTCGGCTTCTTATCTGTAACAACCGGTACCGACAAATTATTATTTCACTATCCGCTTAATATCGACAAACAATTATCATCGTGGGGTAATCGGATTGCTGTCGGCTTGTTATCGCCGATTTGCCAGCTCTCATTTGTTTCTCACCTGTTTATTTTAGCCAGGTTATAGGTTTGTCAACGATTTCATAGGTATTTTTTCATAGCAAAACTATAAGTCGTTGATGACTAATCGATAACATTCTGCTAACAATTTGGTAGCACTCTGTGAAGATTCTCGTTAAAAAATTGATAACTTTTCGATAGCTCATCGAAAGCTTGTTAATGTTAACTCGATAATTTTTGGTAATATATGAATAATTTTCGTTGAATAATCGCTAACAAATCGAAAAATAATTAGCAACTCATTAATAACCTTTGTTATTCGATAACAAATCGATAACTCATCTATACCACTTCGATAAACCACCTGCATATATCAAAACGATAACTGATGGTAAATAAGCTGCCAACACTTCGATAACAATTTGAAACACGTCGTCCGGTTTCGTTTTCGCCTTCGATTCTGACTTCTTATGTTATCTTTGCTCTTCCCTCCTTTGCTTTTTGCTCTACTTTCCCTCCTTTGCCTGGTATCGTTATTAATATACACGTTATTATGGCATTGTTATTAAGCTCTTCGTTATCCTTTTCCTTTTCATGTTAACTACATTTACTTACTGGTGATTCCGGTCAATTTTCTTAAATTTATTGGAGTTAAGTAGGCTATTTGACCTATTTTGGTTTTCAGTGCAAATAAAACAATTTTACTTCACTGTCGCAGCTCGACGTTTCGCTAGTCACCCTAGCATCTTCTGGAGCGAGATCGTAATAAATTTGTATTGTCGACAACAACCTAATAAAAGGTTCAAAGCCTTGAGTTTCAATTTCCAAATACTGGTGTGGTTCTTTCCTTTCTCTCTTGTTGCTGAATTTGCTTTGATGCGTACTAAAACTATTTATTTTTTCACTTTATGCTTGCATTTTCATATTTATAATTATTTTTCAATGGTTTTTACACACGCAAAACTTTTAACTTATATTTTTATAAAATTAAATAAGTTCGATTTTCATTCCGAAAGAAAAATACGACCGACAAAAGTGTTGTTTTATTTGCACTGAAAACCAAAATAGGTCAAATACCCTACTTAACTCCAATACTTTTACTTACTTTTATTTGTCATCTCAACACTCTACCAGGTACATTCTTTCCACACTACCGTGTACTGACTGCAATTACACTTACATTCTGCATAACCTCGTAGAGCATACCAGTGCCTCACACTAGGCCTACACTACAGATTTTGCCTACACTACGCACAACGCTTATAAGCTATATTCCTCCGTTTGGCATACAGCTCCCAAATACTACGCCAACATTCACACTACGCTTATGCTTACATCCTGAATTCCCCTTACCGTGAACAAAGATATTTCATCTTGAAAAAGCGCATTGCATATTGTGCTGCGTTCTTCGGTTAATTCTTTCTTGTATAACTTAGTGCTTTCCTGAGTTCGTTTACTTTTAACTGAGCAAGAATATACCATACCGCTTACCAAGCAAAGCTTAAATTCCAGCATCTAAAGTAAGTGAAACATGCTGATATCTTTGATATATAGTGAGCTCTGCTGTAAGTCATAGCCTTGACCAGAAAAAATATGATACCAGATCTTAGGGGTAAAGTGGGATATATGTACCGTTTTTCTTATCACTTGCTTGGTTAGCCCGAAGCTCAGTTATAGCACATACCAATAATTGCAGTTAAAAGTTAAAGCTTTCACCGTTACGATGTTGTGGGGCCTTATTTCATGCCTGAGTAAGTCAGTTGCTTAATAAAATAACTGCAGGGTATAAGAAAGAACTAAAAACCACTGGTAGAAGAAAGAAGGCCAGCGATTATATAGCAATAAGAAATTGAAATAGATAGATGTATGAAGTATACGTAGATGTAGCGTGAGTTAGTTGCAGTTTGTGGTATGGCGACAAAGAAAATCAATCATTTTTGGATTAATACTACAGTAGTTTATTTCTATTAATCTGCGCGGTTATTTATATGTTCTTATCTGCGTTTGTACCGCACATCTTTGTATATACTCACATATGTGTTTGATATCGTAAGTATATAAATATTTACACTTAATTAAACACGACATACATATCGCTCATTTACTTCAATAGTGTCATAACTCAAAAAGCACAAGTTTCCAGGAGAGCCATTCAAAGATTTCAACTGTCATATGATGCACTTATAAAGGCATATTTTCATTTTTATAGCACGTGGTAAATTTTTAACTGCTCGCAAAGATTTTTTTATACAACATTGATAATGATATTGGGTACGTTTATATGTTATTAACCCAAAGTCATGTTTTTGAGTTATGAAACTATTGAAGTAAATGAGCGATATGTGAACAAAGATAAATGAAAAAATTTCAGAACCAAAGAACTACATGCATAACTTCGAGACAAAGCCAGCAGCAAGGTTAGATTAGGAGATATTTAGAAATACGTGAATCTTGCGAAAAGCCGAATTATTGATTTCTCTAGTCTCAACATTTTCTCTTTCAGTTTATTTTTTGCATATATTACACCTATTTTCCATTTTTTTAAATTCCTTCCCTCCCTGTCCATTTCTAGACCCATTCGTACTCGGATTCCTACTTCTACTTCCCTATTCCTTTTATTCTCCCAAATCCAACTCCCAATAAAAATTCCACTTCCAAGTTCCAATATCAGCCTCTATACCTCTTTCACAATATATGGAAAATGCTTCACCTGACCGGCCGGTTTCAAAACTTTTGTTTCTATAAACTACTACGAAACTATATGACACTTACACAAGTACAATTTTTATACTCAGCTGAGCAGAGCTCACAGAGTATACTAATTTAACGGCATAAACTGATCGAGATAGATATAGACTTTTATATATCAAAAGATCTGGGCGAAAAAGCAAATTCATTTAGCCATGTCCAACCGCCCGTCCGTATGACCGTGAACACGATAACTTGTGTAAATTTTGAGGTATCTTAATGAAATTCGGTACGTAAGTTCCTGAGCACTCACCTCAGATTGCTTTTTAAAATTAACGAAATCGGACCATAACCACGCCCACTTTTTCGATATCGAAAATTTCGAAAAACCGAAAAAGTGCGATAATTAATTTCCAAAGACGGATAAAGCTATGAAAATTGGTAGGAGGATTGATCTTATGACGCAGAATAGAAAATTAGTAAAATTTTTGACAATAGGCGTGGCACCGCCCACTTTTAAAAGAAGGTAATTTAAAAGATTTGCAAACTGTAATTTTGCAGTCGTTGAAGATATCATGATGAAATTTGGCAGGAACGTTACTCCTATTACTATATGTGTTTTAAAAAAAAATTAGCGAAGTCGGATGACAAACACGCCCAATTAAAAAAAAAATTTAAAGTCAAATTTAAAAAAAAATTTAAAATCTTAGCAGTATATAAGTAAATAATGTCAACATTCAACTCCAGTAATGATATAAAACAACAACAAGGCGCTATAACCTCCGAAGAGATTTTAGGCCGAGCTACTCTTCCAATTTGAGTCGTGCTCCTTTGAATTTTTCCCACAAATTGGTGGGACAGGACCTACTTGTTTTATACCGATTCCGAACGGCATCTGCAAGGCAGATGAGTTTTCACTGAGAGCTTTTAATGGCAGAAATACACACGGAGTACTTGCCAAACACTGCGTATGGGCAACACAGATTAGAATAAATTTCTTCTAATAGAAAAATCTTGTTTCTAAAATTTTGATGTTGCTTTGCCCAGGGCGTGAACCCAGGATCTTCGGTGTGGTAGGCGGAACACGCCACCATCACATCACGGCAGCCGCCAGTAATGATATTGTGCAAAAAGTACAAAAATAGAAGAAAATTTCAAAATGGGCGTGTCTCCGCCCTTTTTCATTTAATTTGTCTAGAATACTTTTAATGCCATAAGTCGAACAAAAATGTACCAAACCTTGTGAAATTTGGTAGGGGCTTAGATTCTAGGACGATAACTGTTTTCTGTAAAAATGGGCGAAATCGGTTGAAGCCACGCCCAGTTTTTATACACAGTCGACCGTCTGTCCATCCGCTCGGCCGTTAACACGATAACTTCAGCAAAAATCTATATATCTTTACTAAACTTACTTCACGTACTTATCTGAACTCACTTTATCTTGGTATTAAAAATGTGGAAACTTTTGTCTCCAAAGCTCTCAGCTGAGTATGTGATGTTCGGTTACACCCGAACTCCTTAATTGTTATAAATTCATCAGCATCGAAAAAAAATTTGATTGAGCCATGTCCGTCCGTCCGTCTATCCGTCCTTCCGTCTATCCGTTAATACGATAACTTGAGGAAATATTGAGATATCTTCACCAAATTTGGTGCACGAGCTTATCTGGACCCAGAATAGATTGGTATTGAAAATGAGCGAAATCTGATGATAACTACGCCCACCTTTTATATATAACATTTTGGAAAACACAAAAAAGCTGATTTAGTAAATAATACACCTAGAATGTTGAAATTTGACGTATGGACTGGTATTGAGACTATTCATAAAAATTTGCAAAAATTTTCTAAAATGGGCTTGGCACCGCCCGCTTTTGATAAAATCACTTTTACAAATATTATTAATCATAAATCAAAAATCGTTAAACCTATCGTAACAAAATTCGGCAGAGAGGTTGCATTTACTATAGGGAATGCTTTGAAGAAAAATTAACGAAATCGGTTAAGGACTACGCCCACTTTTATATAAAAGATTTTTGAAAGGGTCGTGGACGAATAAAATAAGATACGTCTTTGCAACTAAGAGCTTTATAACAATGGTATTCCATTTCCCGAGTGGATTTATCACAAGAAATAGGAAAAAATTCATATTTTAAAAAATGGGCGTGGCACCGCCCCTTTTATGACTAAGTAATTTTCTATGTTTCGAGAGCCATAACTTGAAGAAAAATTAGTTCAGAATAGAACCATATGTATATGTACTATTTCGCAGCCTTGTAACACTATAAAGCACACAAAACAAACAACAACTGCATTTCAATTGTACAGCTGGGTATGTAATGTCCGGTTTCACCCAAACTTAGACTTCTTTACTTGTTTCTCTTCTTCTTCTTCTTCTCTTCTTCAGACTATGCCTTTTTGTTTAACTATCTCTTTCCCTATATGTTACCTATATTGTGAACACATTCTGGGATCATATCGGAGAATCTAAACGAAACCAACGCAGCTATGATTTTTAAAATTGGTTCATCAGATCTTGAATTATAAAGTTACTATAAAATTTTGCATCCCCTTTCATAAATAATAATGAATTAGGTTAATCTGCTTAATAATAAACTTGAAACGAATTTCAGGCTCCTGGCCAGCTTACCGGAAATAAAGGGTCCCGAATATAAGGCTTGTCGAAGAGGAACCACTGTACTAAATTTTATGCGAATCGCAACGTAAATTATTTTTTTAGAACAGGTCAGCCACTGGTTCACTTTCAAGAGAGATAAGAAAAAAAAGCGACCCAATTGTAAATCTTAAACATCGTCAAGTGTACCTGAGCACAAACACAAAATTTATATTAGGTTTTTTTGACTTTCAATTTGACTTTCAAACTCCAAACGTCACTAATCATCCAAAAGTGTGTGTAATCTCTTAAACTTCCGCATTTCGTGATCAAAAATTTTAAAAGCAATACAATTCATATTTTTTAAATATTTAATATGCCCAACACAGTGGCGTTCAAATTTGTAGAAATACATATCTTCTTAACATTATAAGTCTTAACAAGCTTGGTTTCCTTTTTGTAGTTTTCATTGCCTCATAAATCATATATGTAGTTGCTTTTGCATGGAGATTGTAAAAATATCAATATCATCAAAAACCGACATAATGACAGTGTTTATCAGAATTTTGGCTTTGACTTTTTTTGTGGCAAAGAACGATGGCATGGCTGACGCGTTGCTGATATGTTGGTTATTGGGCAATAAAAAAGCGTTAGACAAAATTGCCGAAATGCGAACGAAATGCGTACATACGTAAGTAATAACTAAATATCACATATATGGTTCTAGCAACCGTACTGTATGGAAGGCTGATAAACTAATTTGAATTTATCAGTTAGACAACAGACTTGGTAGATCGACTAACAAAGTACTGCTACAACATCAACATCTACTAACGATTAAAACTTGCGTGACGCGCACCCAGTTTTATCGACTTCAAATCAGCCCGCGGAAACTCAAAAATGAGTTTCATGTATGCTGCTGTGTCTGAATTTAAGTTCGATTTAAAGTTAACGAGACTTTGCCAAATAACGTTGAACAATACCAAGACCACCGCAAAGGCAAGTACCTTTTCGAGCTTTTTAAAACCGAACGCCGCTGCAGACAAAACGCCTCTCTATAAAGCATACTCAACATTATACAGGAAGGGACTATTCAAGGTGCAGCTATGAGCTGCGATGAAACAATTTCTTATCAAAACTTACAGCTGGTGGCGATTTCTGACAATATTGAACTTGCGCCAACAAACGCCCAGTAAAGACTGCCTTTTGTTGATGATGGTTTCGTTTCCCTGCTCTCGATTCCATTTCATTTCAGTTCAACCTTGATTTCGCGTTTATTTTTTTGTCGTTTCTTTTACACCAATCCAGATTATTTTCTAAGGCTTCCTTTGGATCCCAATTAATATGTTTCAGTTTAGTTTCCTTCTTATATAACTTCTGTTTGCTTCATTTTGTTTTGTTGAATTTCCAAGAGGGTGGATAATACATTTATGTACATTGGAACGATTTTCCGTAATTCCTGGTCAAATTTGTTTTGGAGACAATCTGGTTTAGGCGTTGTGCTATCTTTAATTAATTAATACATTTTCGTGTACTTTTCGAAATTGCTTCATTTCCAGTTTGTTTTGTTTTCGCTTATGTTTTATTTTCGTTTCGTTTTGCTTTAATGCAGCTCGTTTCACCAAGCTTGATTTAGATCCCATTTCAATGCATTTTCAGTATAGTTCTGTTTCCAAATATCTTTTGCTTCTATTTCATTTTCGTATAATATGATTTTTGTTTCGGTTTCATGTGATCGCTTTCTCTTCGCTTTGCTGCCTTAAGTTTGTATCCATTACTGTTTGCACCAAGTATTCGTAAAATTTGCAAAAATGTTTCCCATGGTTTCTAATTTTATTTGAAATTCTTTTTAGTTTGGTTTTCAATGTGTTGCGCTTTAATTCCGCTCATTTTCTTACACCTCGTTTGATTACTATTTCAATAACTTTTGTTTCCCTCTTTCTTTAGTTCCGTTTTCGAATTATGTTTTGCTTTCCATTCATTTCTGTTTTATTTCCAATTTCGTGAAATATCTGAATTTCATTTTGGCTTATTGAAGTTATGCTCCTATCTTAAGACCTCCAATCCTTACAGTCAGGCATACGAGTTTGGCTATTTTGCGAACTTTGGTTAGATTGAATAAATTTATTTCAAATATAAAATGTAAAAGTCATATTCTCTATAATACCATTTATTCCTCGCTAAGCAAATGACAACATAATCCTATTTTTTTCTCAAAAATTATAAATTTATTTTATGTCCACCAATATCTATCTTTAACAAGTAAGGAAGGCTAAGTTCGGGTGTAACCGAACATTACATACTCAGTTGAAAGCTGTGGAGACAAAATAAGGGAAAATCACCATGTAGGAAAAAGAACCTATGGTAATCCTGGAATGTGTTTGTATGACATGTGTATCAAATGGAAGGTATTAAAGAGTATTTTCAGAGAGAGTAGGCCATAGTTCTATAGATGGACGCCATTTAGGGATATCGCCATAAAGGTAGACCAGGGCTGACTCTAGAATTTGTTTGTACGATATGGGTATCAAATGAAAGGTGTTAATGAGTATTTTAAAAGGGAGTGGGCCTTAGTTCTATAGGTGCACGCCTTTTCGAGATATCGCCATAAAGGTGGACCAGGGGTGACTCTAGAATTTATTTGTACTATATGGGTATCAGGTGAAGGGTGTTAATGAGCATTTTAAAAGGGAGTGGGCCTTTGTTTTATAGGTGGACGCCTTTTCGAGATATCGCCATAAAGGTGGACCAGGGATGACTCTAGAATTTGTTTGTACGATATGGGTATCATATGAAAGGTGTTAATGAGTATTTTAAAAGGGAGTGGGCCTTAGTTCTATAGGTGGACGCCTTTTCGAGATATCGCCATAAAGGTGGGCCAAATTATCGTGTTAACGGACAGACGGACGGACGGACGGACTGATGAATTTGATATATGGAAGTCTATATCTATCTCGATTCCTTTATACCTGTACAACCAACCGTTATCCAATAAAAGTTAATATACTCTGTGAGCTCTGCTAAACTGAGTATAAAAAGCTTTCTTCTTCTCACTTTTCCTTCTACCGTCAGATCTTTAAGTACTAAATAAAATAATAAGTACGAGTAGTAAGCTCATAATGCAAATTTTATGAGACTATAAAAAATTATTTTTTTCCAACATTTTTTCAACTTCATTTTACATAACGGTTTATTTTTACCGCCACTTGATAACCAGCTCGTTGCCTTTTTAACCTCAATACGAGCACAACGAAAACATCCTGAATGTTTGGTTTTATTTTTTTTATGGTTTCGCTACCAATTACATATTTGCTTATCCTTTGCTATCTGTTTTTTATCTATCTAACCGTTCTTGAAGGCCTAAAAAATTTCCATGACCGAATGAGATGAACTTAACCAAGCTAAGAAGATGATACCAAGCCAATAGCAATTGATATTGAGCCAGTAAATCAAGTAAACAAATTGGCTTTTTGCTGCTGCTGCTGTTGCCCCATTAGGCTTAGTGGGGTGCTTATGCCCTCGTGACTTGATTGCCGCATTTGCGGTTATTGTTAACATTGAATGAAATGTAGTGCAATTGTGAAGATTTAATGGCTCTATACATATATGTACATATACATACATACTTGTTTACTTATGTATGTATGCATCTATATATCAAATTTGTGCCTCAGTTTGTCGACCCATCATTATTGGTGCAAATGTTTGTGTTTTTTTTACGTTTCCTGCTTGCATATTCTCTGTCTTCAGTTAATGATAATAACAGAATATAAAACTCAATGGCCAGAATACCTAATTTTCATTCAATCTCATATCCCCCTGTGCCCTTACCAACTCACTTCATCTTCTATCTCTCATTAAGCACTTTGTGTGTGTGTGCTGGTCTCTCGGCAGACTACTAGATGGAACTCCACCACAAATATTTGGCCACAAATCAATTTCACTTTCATATAAAACTGATTATACATTCTATACTACCTTGCCTTCCTTTAGAAATGCTTTTACTTATAAGTAAATATAGCCTTGGATTGAGTGTAAATATACTGAATATGTTAAGAGAATACTAGCAATTTCTTAAATTGATTTCTCTGTATTTATTAATGGTTTCACAATCGGACATACATGGTACGGTAAGTTTTTAATATTCTTACACACAGCTGTAAAACTTTACTAATACGAAGTGTCACTATTAGCGTAATCAGATAGCAAATTAAGGTAAGGCAAAGCGTTTTATCAATTGTTTACCCATAGGGTATCGATTTGTTATGGTCAGGTTATGAGCGTATTATCCATTCCTCGTCAACGAGCCATCGGTTTATTATAGATGTGTTAAGGACGAGGTTTAGACGAATTATTACCTTGTTAATAAAGTGTTATACATTTGCTATCGATAAAAAAGTTATAGTTGAGCATGAACAGTCTGGTCAGTTTTCAGGGAAATATAAGAAAGGTGCACGACGCAAAGCTCGGCTAAAATCTCATCGAGGGTAAATCGCGCCAAGTTTTAGGTACGTTTTATCGGTTTAAGAACGAAAATGTATCGGTTTCTTGTCGATTTCTTATCGGAGTGTTATCACCAATTTGTTATCGGAGTGTTATCACCATCATTAATTGGCGCTTAACCGCCAGCGATTTTGGCCGTTTCGTAACAAAGCCACGCAAAATAGGAGCACCAAGGGAGGTCAAGTATTCCTCCACCTACCTATTTCAACTAAGTGGAGGTCTTCGCCTACCTCTACTTCCAAGCTGCGATGACGGAAGTTCTTTCTTCGCCGGAGCGTCTTCGTCCAGTTGCATTAATGTCCTAGCTATGAGTGTTATCAATTTGTTATCGACGGCTTGTTTTGAAAGAGATACCGATAAAACTTCAATATGGGATCTATGACATATCTGCCGATTATAAACGAATAAAAAGCCGATGCTTGGGGAAAAGAGCCAATAACAAACCGATAACTCGACAATAATATTTCGATTTCCATAGAAAGGCGATAATAAAACAATAACTTGTCGATATCGCTACTTATTGTTAACCCTAGTAAGGTAATATACGTAAATTTTACGTGTATGTGGCATAAAAGGTCCTGTTACATTTTATCGTTATGCCCTATCGCTGTGAGCGTTGGTCAGTGCTTGCCTTGTTTAAGTGTTACATAAACAAGTGAATAATTATTCAGTTATCAGTTCGCGGTTTGCTCTAATCGGTGTTACAAAAAAGTGTGCACGTAGATTTTACGTAGTCTTACTAATAACTGGTAAAATTTTGAACATAAGTTTGACGTGGTCTTGCTAATAATGTATACATATTTGTGGATGAAATTTAAGTTCCGTGTGAATTTCAGTTGAAATTAAAAGAAAAAATGGAAAACTCAAGTCGTTGTTTTGCGGATACAGAAATAGAGAACAATCTTGACAGCGATGAAAGTTTTACTGATGCCATAATTTAGGAGGAAGTAGATTTTGATAGTGACGATAGTTTGGATGATCTAAACTATTCTCCTGATTTCGAGGAAAATAATTTTGGAGAAGAATTGATAAAATTCGCGGAGTCCGCCCAGAATTCGGCCTCTAACAAAAAGAGAGACTAGAAAATATATCCAACCCTCCTATACAAGTTAAGGACAGTATTGGTGATATACTCAATGTAAAATAAACTGGATCAATGAGCACAGATTGTTCATCAGAAGGCAAACGGACATACTGCAAGTTTAGTCACTATTCCAAAAAAAGGAAGACAACTACCTATTTCTCAATATGTAACGAAGCTGCCCTGTGCGGTGAGCATAAAATTAAAATATGTCAAGAATGTATGAATAATTTTCCATAAATTTTTCTATTACCTAGTTTAAGAAACCAAAAACTTTGTATTTTAATTCAATGAAATTTACACTGAAGACAAATAAATTTTTATTAAACATTTATTTAAAATAGCACACGGAAATGGTGTATTACGTAAAATTTACGTATATTAGCATCAACGTATGTTCAAACTGTCCTACCTTTCTAGGGTTAAGAAGCCGATGAAGTTCTTCACACAAAGGCCGAATTATTTGTTTTTGGTAAAGTTACCGCTATTGTGATTTACCTTCAACCCTCTCTACACATAGAACTAAGCGAGTACTTGTAACTCACGCCTTTTTTATGACCAATATAAAGCGGGGTTCACATCGCTCGGACACTTTCGGCAAGCTAATTTCAACAAAACTTAACCAGAGTCAAGCCGGTATATGTAAGCAGTTTGTTGGCGTGTCTGTGTAGTAAGAACACCGCCCTTTGACATTGCTTAGATGGTGTTCAGGCGTTATAAAGCTGTAGTTTAAAGAGTTTGCAGTCAGTCATGCAACTTCGTCCAGCTCTTTGTCTTTAAGCTCATCAACCATATTTTCTCATAGCTCGTTGTCGAGCAGCCGACTATGAGCGGCGTTTTATTACTTATAGCTCGTTTTGCGCTCTGTACTTCTGCAAGTACTAAAAAATGCTTGCAAATTGATCACTTCTCCAGAAATTATATCTATAAAAATTTTTAAAGTCACAAATTTCGGAAAATAAAACTCTGGAAATAAAAGTTATTCTAGCCAAAAGGACAAGCACCTTGGATTTGGTGCGTATGCTTAGCAGAACTCCATAGCGCATTAGTATGATGCTTAAATTCTTGCACACGCGCACTGTGATATAGGACGACGTCGGCAGACCTTTCAACCCGTAATATCATCTGGCTGTTATACAGGCTGCGCCTATCGGATGCTTTGCATATTCAGTTCAATTTGAAAGAAACTTCTACAAAACTGGATTGGCTCAGAAAGAACGTGAACACCGATTTTCCTCTTACCCATTCTTAATAATAGACTACTGAGCATTCCATGTAGGCCAAGTGGTTTTAAGATCACGATGGAACAGTAGTGAGTTAAGGCAGACTGTCACCTCCCGGTTGTAGAGGTTGGCCAGATGCCTATATTGCGGTACTTTGAATGGTGCTGCAAAAGACGCATAAAATATGGACGAATGCAAGAAAAGATGATATCGCTACAAGATATGAGCCTGAGGTAGAGATCGGAGGCATCAAAACGTTAATGTGCCAAATAATGAAGAGGCAAGCGAGTCCGACCAGAGATAAAGTAGAAGAGGCCGAGAAAGTAAGAGAACTTTCTCACAGCAGCCATTCCTTTTGCAGCGCTGATCCAATAACCATAGCTCTCATCGATTTTTACCACGCGACTTGTGAAGGCAAGGCGATAGTTGTTGAAAGGAAGCACCTATAAAAGTGCCGGCATTATTCGAATAAGGAAACTTTTTCAGCTTCTCTATTCACGTTTTTTAGGCAGACTGGCATTTCATATCAGCTAAGTTTCTGGGCTTGATGAAACCCTATGCTGTCCCCAGCAGCGGTACGTAGTTTGTAAGAGATAGCATCTGTAGCTCAGATATATCGATATCCTAGGAAAGCAATCTCATAAGCTGTGTGTACCATTACGTTGAAACTTGATAGCACAAGTGACCGTATTTCGAGCAACGCCAAAGGGAACAATCTAAATCTACTGGGAGTTGTTGCATAGCTCAAGCTGCGCTTTTCACCCAAAAACCTACTCGTTGCTTATCCTGGTGCGTTTTTTTTTTCTGAGAAGTAAGCTTCGAGAACCTCAAAACCAGTGTGATATTTTAACCAGCAATAAAACTTTTACCACCCAAGTACCATTTTGACCCGATACTACCATCAAGTATTCCGCCGGTAGGTGGGTTGAGCAATAGGCTCTGCGTTTGTTGGGTTGACGTTGCATTATTTTCTCAATCGCACGGCGTTGGACCAGCTGGGGCTGAAACCTGTATAAGTATTATTCCCGACATTGCTAACTACATTTAAGTTTTGACACATAATTAAACATTTTTTAAAATTGTGTGTTTCCCCAACGTATATGGCACTAACTTCAGAACCATTGAAGGGAAGCGCCTTCGAGCGGTTGAAGGAGCCTAGTCTCCTATCCGCGCACTCGTTACTTTTCGTTTCCCTTTTTGAAGTAGGACTATAACCTTGTTCTTGCATTGGAGGGCTTATTTGTTTGTTTTATTTTTTGTTATTGGGGTTTTAAATGGCGGTTTTTCTCCCATCTGTACCTCCACGTTTATTATCTGATTAATTCTTGACAAATTGCGCGATGGAAAAGGCCGTGTGCCAATCTGCGTCTTGCGTCTCTTTGTGCTGCCTGGTTGCACAATCTTTCCAGAGCCATTTTAAAGCATTACACACTCGGCATTACGCACATGGCAAGTACTCTATGCAAGCGTATCGCATTCAGCACAATAGCGTCTTTGGCTACTTCCGATGCCTACAAGTCGTTGGCACCATCTTTGCTTTGGCCTTTTGGGAAGCGAAAAGATATGTACTTATGACCAAGCTATTGCTCACAGAGACAAGTTCCCTCATTCTTTATGTGACTTGATGCTGGTAGCATTATGAGAGGTTTCCCTATGGGCCTCTCGAAGCGAGCTCAGTGTCGATTCTGATAAAGTTGAGCTTATCGTATATTCCAAACGACACAAAGTACCACTGTAGAACTTACGAGAACTATATGGTAAGCACTTAATCCTGGAAAATAAGCTCAAGTTCCTAGGCATAGTTCTGGACAAAAAACCACGAGAAAGCGCGTATTACATTATATACGTGTAAAAGATCCAATGGCAAAAATTGAGACTCACTCACAATATATATACAATTTATAACGCGATTGTTCGACCTATGCTGCTGTAAGGGATATTCTTCATATTGTTCATTGTTCTTGATATATTTCCATTGGATCTAGCTGGTTATAGAGAGTTAGTCGTTTTTCTCCCTCTTAGCATGGATCGTTGTGCGACCACAGCAGCTGCAGAGTAAACTTTTTCTAAAGTAACTATGTTGCTTTCTTTGGATTTCAACTTGGGACTTTCAGTTTGGTATACGAGTTCACTACCTCAACGGTACAGCTGTTGCTTGTATTTGTAATGTAAGAAGTCAAGAAAAAGACTTCATTGTAAAGCCTTTGAATAATTTAATTTACTTTTTTGTTGTTGTTGTTGTATGAGCGCAAACCTCTTCGAATTCAAAATTGTTAAAATAAATAATTAAATCATAATAAATAAAGTTAATATTTCTATATATATGAAATCGAAAGTCGTAGCGCCTTTTCCATATGAAATTGAAGTGCTACTTCCCCATATTCCCTCCGTGCAACTACCTTACTAGTGCAAATTTATACAACTTTGCTATAATGTTCACATATCAGCAGATCAATCAGCGCTGCTGCCTTATTCCTGATTTCACTATATTTTCACTTTATACATATGTATGTATAAAACAAAATTATTTAGACGTATGAATACTGCACTGATTTACTCATTTAAAGTTCGTTAAAGTCCGTTAAGTTCGAAAGTGTCTGTCATGATCAGCAAGCAGCACGTCGTTGTCATTATCGTTGTCCTTGCCACATTAAAAGCGCATACTATACAGTCATTATATAATCCGTGAAGCTTGCATGTGACTATTTAGTGTGAAAAAAGCATTTTCTTTTGCTCATACACATCACTTGATTGCATTTACGTGAGCATGTGTAAGTATTACACCTAAATATTAATGTGGCACACATTGAAGTGCCAAAGATGAATGAACATACAAATCCATACATACATATATGTATATAGGCAAGTGCATGTGTATGTGTGCATGTTGGAAGAAAATTTCCGCTGTGCATACCCAACATCTTCTTAGCAGATAGATTGCTTTTTCTGCATACATCATATCTTTTTCATTTCACAAAGTTTTACTTGCACATCTTTCACATCCCACCAATCTTGTCAACTTTTTCTCCTTGACAAGCGTATGCACCTACGCATAGTTTTTTTTAACATTGTTGTTGCTTTAAAATAGGATTATTAAGGCACATACGTTATTTTCCTTGGCCTAATTTGTTGGCGCTGTCGTTACGTTCGCCTTCTACCATACTTTTCTGTATTTCTTACTTGGCAGCATTTTTAATTTTTTCCATTTTATACCCATCTGTATCAATACACAATTTCCATATAACCGAAGAATTTACGTAAGACCAAACAAATAAATTAGTGTAAGCAGTCTCTGGATAGAATCGGGACAGGTAGAAGCATACATATATTGCGTTCCAGGGCATAGGGAATAGATGGGAATGAAAAAGCAGATGAACTAGCTAAAAAGGGCGCATCCAGTGAAGCTTGCTCCTTAACGTCCCAATTAGATTGAGCGAGATTAAGAGAAGGCGAGAGCTGCACATGATCGACCAAGTAGAAAATGCGTAGGTTCAAGCGCGGCAATATAATGTGTAGGTCTTACAACCTTAGACTAACAAAGTTGCTTCTATCATTAAAAAGAGGGGACTGTAGACTCATGACGGGTATCCTGACTGGACACTGCCTTCTGGCGTCACATGCGTTCAAATTAGGCTTAGTCTGAGATAGCAGATCTAGGCAGTGCGGGTTGGAGGAGGAAACGATCGAGCACGTCTTGTGCTCGTGCCCGGCGCTGCAAGAATTTTGAAAAATTGAACTAGGTCAGTACAGAGATAATGCAAAAAACGGGGAACAATTCTGGTAGGCGGCGGACTGGTCCAGATAATTAAAAAAGTGAATATTTAAGGAAGGTATAATGGCGATTTTCCAAAAAGGCGCATACGAAGGATCTTTAACTTTTTCTAGCTAGAGCTGGGCATTTACGCCAAAAACGTTCAGCAATATCTTTTGTAGCTTCGTTTTAACAACTTCTCTATCTTTTGCGCATGCGTACCTTAAACCCAATGACAGGTGTAGACCGCTATAAGCTAATAGACGTCGGCCCTAAATCTACCCAGTAGACTAGCTACTTGTCCTCTTTTCATCCCGAATTTACTCCTTGGATACTACCAGAAGTGTGCCTTCTTCGACGCCAGTTATTCCCTCACTTCCTTTCGCTGAGCTCATACGTGCCAGCTCTTCGGCCATCTCATTTCCTTTGATTCTCCCATGTTCCGGAACCCATGTTATGGATACTTACAGAGTGTCGGCTACCACTTCTATAGGTTACTTGTAGACTCCTATTCTCTTTGAGATAACGTATGCTGCAACTTGCGCCTTTATTGCTGCTTGTCTGTAAGAAAATATAGATACTTTGCCAGTTATGTTCCGGATCTCGAGTGATTTGCAGGTCTGCCAAATCACGAGAACTACCGCTTGAAAAACACAAAGGTTTTACGGCAGATTGAATCACATGGAAATTTCTACGGAGTACGTTAAGATTCCAGCCCCAACACTAAAAGGTGGAGTTCTGTAGAAATGGAGCCTATTAGCTTAATGCTCAAGATGATGCTGGAAGAACCTAGGAAACCCCTTCCAATCTTGTATGCTAGGGGTGGAGGTGGTAAAATGATGTGAAGATGATAAAGTGCTACAACATCTCCAACTTGGAAGTTTCTCCCAACCTCCAAAGTCAAGGCACGAACGCGTGGTTTGAGTAGGTGGGTAGAGCGCACATCTCCACGCTACCAAAAGTTAAAGTGTGGATACCATGCGTGATGAAGTGGGTGGATACCGACGCTGCGACTTCTGCAGCGTCAGAATCCGAATATACCGACACAGGATTGGAAGGTACTTACCATATTTCCGCCTACGGAGGAGAGTAAGCACTACGTCATCCAAATAAACAAGTAGGCGAAGAATACAGCATACGCGCAGCTTGACAAAATATTCTGGGGCACAGGCAAAATTTGTATGCGACTCAGGAAAAGAAGTCTCAATCATAACAATCCTAACAAGATAGAAATGGGCGAAGTCGAAAAGTTATGACCATATGAAATTTGACGAATATTAGCATCACTAAGCTGCTACTAAATAATCTAAATAAAGACCAGTTTGCAGTACTGAATATTGCAGTGATTAGTTCAACATTTTAGCGATTGGAACGTTATCAGAAGTTTTCAAATAAGCGGAATTCCCCCAAATTCGTTACAATATGGTTGCAATGCCAACGAAATGATCATAAGCCAGCTCTTTCTTTTTCAAGTGGCTTTAAAGGAAATTATATTGTCTCGCACCTCCACGTATAAAAATGTAAACAACTGCTGAATTACAGTTACGTTTTATTGCCTCAGCTATGTCTTTGCTCAGCAGAAAGAGAACAGATTTTTCTTTTTTCTTTCAAATGATCGAATACGGTAGTATTTATCTCTTCGTCTGTGACGGCTTGAAAACAGAAGAAAATATTATAAACAAGATCAAATGAAAATTTTCTAAATGGACATAAAGTCAAATTCAAAAAGATCGTAAAATCAATTGACCTTATTTCCATCTGATTGATCATAAATCCATTGATCTTGTGGCCATTTGAAGTGGTCATTACGTCAATAGACCTTTTGACCGTTGACCTTATGTCATCTGACCGACTTAGCCTGTTTAAGTTAATATTATCATGTATGTAGACGGTTGTTGTTGTTGTTTTTGTAGCAATAAGAACACTCCCAGAAGGTTTTGGAGAGTATTGTCGATGCTGATCGTAATTTGCCGGATGCAAATCCGGTACGTTCCAGTAACAAGCTTCATTAAGGTACCAGCCCGACCATCTTGGGAACGATTTAGTATGACCACTCGAAACATTCTAGGCCATCCATGAGGAAATTGAGGTCGCCAGAGCCTCGGCTGCTGAAGAAACAGGATTCGCCAAGGGTGGCTGAAGTTGATAATTGGATGGAGGAGGGAGGTCCTGTAGACGGTATGATGTAGTGGTTCCGAAACTGGGTATAATATGTTAACTTTCATTCGATCTTAGATAACTTCTCTAGTTTTCTTTTATTTCCATTTCTTATACAACTTTTCTTTCACTTTTGAGATTTCACTGTTGCGAATTTACTACCATCATGCCAGCACATGCTTACTTACATATGAGACGTATGCAAACACTCACATGCACACAAGTTTGTTCAAATTCTGATATATGCTATCTATGTAAATGAAGACGCATTGCTGTTGCCATCAACATGTCAGAGAAAGCGAAGAGAGCAAAATTACAGCGAGTATTCATCATACGCTATGACTGTCGTGGCAGCCGACGCATACGTTGTACATATTTAGATGTGTGATCACTCACTCGCATATATATATGCACAATAGCATCCACTGCCGTCAGCACAGGCACGCACACACATACAGTAGGATAGCTGCATATGCACTATTGCTGGCTTTTTATGGAACAATATGCATAATTATTAAATCTAATCTTCACTTTTCATTTTAACGCCACATGCCTCTTATGTTGGCATATCAGCGTCAACATAAAAAAAGGCTCATAACGGTGCATTAAGAGTATAACGTAATTTCTTCAGCACTTTAGCAACGCAGATATCCAGTCTTAGCGTGTGGTGTATGTTTGAGTGTAACTTTAAATTGTTTGCCAACATTTTATTCCTTTACTTAGTTTTCCGTTGCCCTTAAAAACCTATCACCCAAATATATACACAAATAAACATATCCTTATGCACTACCCTGCAAAAAATCGTGCGATAAATCCCTAAAGAGAGCGGTCTGCGATTGATCTCTTTTGTCCACATTGGGGTATAATTGATCCCCTATAGTCCCTTTTGGATACATTTGGCTTTAGTCAGTTTGCAATTTTTGTAGCGAATAGAAAAAACAATAAAAAACCAACAGCAACGAAATGAATAAAATAAAAATATTAAATGTGATTGAATAGCATTATTTAAGAAAAATTAGGAGCTCTATACCGAACCTAAAATACTAGGACCATACGTTCCATTATCGTAATATTTGTTTTGTTTTTCTTATTCTAAAACACCAATACGAAAAAATAAATTAAGAATATTGTATTAGAGTTTAAAATCCTTAAGAAATTCTGTACGGGAAGAAAGAGGACTCGTCCGACAATACCCATAGGCCTACAAAAGATACTTGTGTGACTCTGGCTGTAGAGACACGAAGATAATATGTCCGACCCTACCTGTATGGATACAAAAAGGGCCTATCGGACACTTCCCATAGGGGTACAAAGAGGAAGTGTTGAACAGTAAAGAAAAGATCTTTCCGACAGTACCCATAGAGATACAAATAGGGCGTATCGAACAGTACCCAAAGGAGTACAAAGACGAAGTGTCGAACATTACAAAAGGGATCTAGCTAGCCGGTCATCAGCATGGCTTTAGAAAACTCTCACCCAGATAAATTGTGGTTTAAATCAGAATTCCCACCATAGAATATTACTCGTAGCGCTAGACCTATCAAAAGCTTTTGATACGGTCAACCGTGGCACGTTACTGCAAGACTTGGAAGGGTCTACCCTTCCCCCATGTCTTAAAAGGTGGACCGCAAATTATCTGGGTGGTCGGCAGGCATCGGTGCAATTCAGAAACGAAATATCAAAGCCAATAAGAACTAAACAAGGAGTGCCACAGGGCTGTGCCCTATCCCCACTTTTGTTTAATTTTTACATATCAAAACTACCTTCGCCATCAGAAGGAGTTACTATCGTTTTTTACGCTGATGACTGCACAATAATACCCACAGGACCGGGCCCAAAAATCGATGAGCTTTGCAACAGAATAAACGGCTACCTCCCTGATCTCTCCAGCTTTTTCGCCTCGCGAAACCTGGCATTATCACCGACTAAATCATCCGCGACCTTATTTACAACTTGGACGTCCCAAATGCCGACCATTTTGAACATCCAGGTCGATAGCATTACGCTACCGACTGTCCTACACCCCAAAATCTTGGGTGTGACGTTTGATCAGGATTTAAATTTTGGCGAGCACGCATCCGCTCTTGTTCCGAAAAGAGCCGTAATAAAATCCTCAAATCCCTTGCTGGCAGTACTTGGGGAAAAGACAAAGAAACGCTCATTACCACATACTAAGCAATTGGCCATCCGTTTGCATGCTATGCGTCCCCTATATGGTAGCCAAGCCTAAAAACTACCCACTGGAAGAAGTTACAGGCCTGCCAAGATACTGCGCTCAGAACCTCCACGGGCTGTCTTCTTATGTCACCAGAACACCATCTACATAATGAGGCAAGAATACTCCCCATCAGGGAGAGAAATGAGATGCTAACCAAACAGTTCCTGTTGAATACCCAGAAACCTGGGAATCCCAACAGACATCTGATTGATGAGCCAGCACAGCCTAGGGACTTAAGGAGTCATCTCCGTAAGCATTTTGAGGAAATACGGCACCTAAGAACTCAGCCGTATGAAGCAAAAAACACAAGCAGGTCCTTGGTGAACTCCACAAACAGGCGTCGGACCTTTATGCCGCGAATTGCCCGGTGAATCGAGTACTCAGGGAACAGTACCCAAAACTTGCGGAAGAGGTACGCATACTCCCCAGGGAAACGCGAGTCACTCTGGCTCAACTTCGTTCTGGATACTGTAACAGGTTAAACTCTAACATATCCAGAATCAACCCCGACATCAAAAATGTATGCCCCGCTTGCAATGTGTCCCCACATGACACCAACCACCTCTTTAATTGTAATGTGGAACCAACGCCTCTAACACCGCTTCCATTATGGTCCACCCCTATCGAAACAGCAAGTTTCCTTGGACTCCCGTTAGAGGATATTTATGACAATTTGTGATCGGTCGCAGCTATTAGGTGGTGCGAAACGTTGCTACAACAACAACAACAAAAGGGCAGTACCCGTAGGGGTAATAATAGGACCAGTACGACACTACTCGTTCAGGCATAAACAGGTACAACTTTTCTCTCCATAGGACATGCTAAAACAAAAGGGACCACTCTAACTCATATAAAGACATCAGAACTGGCTATAGTCGCATACTCTTTTGCGACTCATCCCGGATTCATCCTAGACTAGTCAAATTTTTTGCAGGGTATGCACATATGTATGTATGTAAATATGCAAGTAGAATCTTTCTCAGTTGGGGCATTTCTTAATGTCAGTTCTTTCATAGTAAATATCTATCTACTCTTTTAGTTTCCCTGCATGTAACTACATAACCCAAGTGTACGCTCTATAATTTCCCTAGTGTATGCTTTTAATGGTTAAAGTTTTTTTTTAGTGCAACAACAATGTTAAAGTGAACAAGTAGAAAAATTGTGAAATAGCGTCGGGAAAATGCATAATAACAAATGCAAAAGAAGTCTCCATAAGAAAAAAAAAAACATATCAATTCACCATTTGAAAAGCGCAAATCGAAGTAGGAAAAGATGAGCAAAATTTATTCTTGCGTCTCTTTTGGTGGCAGTTTATTTTATTTTATGTTTTTTTTTATACTCAGTTGAGCAGAGCTCACAGAGTATATTAAGTTTGATTGGATAACGGTTGGTTGTACATATATAAAGGAATCGAGATAGATATAGACTTCCATATATCAAAATAATCAGGATCGAAAAAAATTGATTGAGCCACGTCCGCCCGTCCGTCCGTCCGTTAACACGATAACTTGAGCAAATTTTGAGGTATCTTGATGAAATTTGGTACGTAGGTTCCTGAGCAATCATCTCAGATCGCTATTTAAAATGAACGATATCGGACTATAACCACGCCCACTTTTTCGATATCGAAAATTTCGAAAAACCGAAAAAGTGCGATAATTCATTACAAAAGACAGATAAAGCGACAGAACTTGGTAGATGAGTTGAGCTTATGACGCAGAATAGAAAATTAGTAAAATTTTGGACAATGGGCGTGGCACCGCCCACTTTTAAAAGAAGGTAATTTAAAATTTTTGCAAGCTGTAATTTGGCAGTCGTTGAAGATATCATGATGAAATTTGGCAGGAACGTTACTCCTATTACTATATGTACGCTTAATAAAAGTTAGCAAAATCGGAGAAGGACCACGCCCACTTTAAAAAAAAAATTTTTTTTAAAGTAAAATTTTAACAAAAAATTTAATATCTTTACAGTATATAAGTAAATTATGTCAACATTCAACTCCAGTAATGATGTGGTGCAACAAAATACAAAAATAAAAGAAAATTTCAAAATGGGCGTGGCTCCGCCCTTTTTCATTTAATTTGTCTAGGATACTTTTAACGCCATAAGTCGAACAAAAATTAACCAATCCTTTTGAAATTTGGTATGGGCATAGATTTTATGACGCTAACTGATTTCTGTAAAAATGGGCGGAATCGGTTGATGCCGCGCCCAGTTTTTATACACAGTCGTCCGTCTGTCCTTCCGTATGGCCGCTAACACGATAACTTGAGCAAAAATCGACATATCTTTAATGAACTTAGTTCACGTGCTTACTTGAACTCACTTTATCTTGGTATGAAAAATGAACGAAATCCGACTATGACCACGCCCACTTTTTCGATATCGAAAATTACGAAAAATGAAAAAAATGCCATAATTCTATACCAAATACGAAAAAAGGGATGAAACATGGTAATTGGATTGTTTTATTGACGCGAAATATAACTTTAGAAAAAACTTTATAAAATGGTTGTGACACCTACCATATTATGTAGAAGAAAATGAAAAATTTCTGCAGGGCGAAATAAAAAACCCTTGAAATCTTGGTAGGTATTACATATATAAATAAATTAGCGGTATCCAACAGATAATGTTCTGGGTCACCCTAGTCCACATTTTGGTCGATATCTGGAAAACGCCTTCACATATACAACTACCACCACTCCCTTTTAAAACTCTCATTAATGCCTTTAATTTGATACCCATATCGTACAAACGCATTCTAGAATCAACCCTGATTCACCTTTATGGCTATATCCCTAAATGGCGTCCACCTATAGAACTATGGCCCACTCCCTCATAAAATACTCTTTAATGCCTTTCATTTGATACGCATGTCATACAAACACATTCCAGGGTTTCCCTCGGTTCATTTTCCTACATGGTTTTTTTCCTTTATGTTGTCACCATAGCTCTCAACTGAGTATGTAATGTTCGGTTACACCCGAACTTAACCTTCCTTACTTGTTTTATACTCAGTTGAGCAGAGCTCACAGAGTATATTAACATTGATTGGAAAACGGTTGGTTGTACAGGTATAAAGGAATCGAGATAGATATAGACTTCCATATATCAAAATCATCAGTATCGAAAAAAAATTCGATTGAGCCATGTCCGTCCGTCCGTCCGTCCATCTGTCCGTTAACACGATAACTTGAGTAAATTTTGAGGTATCTTGATGAAATTTAGTATGTTGTTTCCTGGGCACACATCTCAGATCGCTATTTAAAATGAACGATATCGGACAATAACCACGCCCACGTTTTCGATATCGAAAATTTCGAAAAATCGAAAAAGTGCGATAATTCATTACCAAATACGGATTAAGCGATGAAATTTGGTAAGTTAGGTGAACTTATGACACAGAATAGAAAAACAGTAAAATTTTGGACAACGGGTGTGGCACCGCCCACTTTTAAAAGAAGGTAATTTAGAAGTTTTGCAAGCTGTTATTTGGCAGTCGTTGAAGATATCATGATGAAATTTGGGAGGAACGTTACTCTTATTACTATATGTCTGCTTACTAAAAATTAGCAAAATCGGAGAACGACCACGCCCACTTTTAAAAAAAAATTTTTTTAATTCAAATTTTAAAAGAAAAGTTAATATCTTTACAGTATATAAGTAAACTATGCCAACATTCAACTCCAGTAATGATATGGTGCAACAAAATACAAAAATAAAAGAAAATTTCAAAATGGGCGTGGCTCCGCCCTTTTTCATTTAATTTGTATAGGATACTTTTAATGCCATAAATCGAACAAAAATTTACCAATCCTTGTGAAATTTGGTAGAGGCTTAGATTCTAGGACGATAACTGTTTTCTGTGAAAAAGGGCGAAATCGGTTGAAGCCGCGCCCAGTTTTTATACACAGTCGACCGTCTGTCCTTCCGCTCGGACTTTAAAACGATAACTTGAGCAAAAATCGATATACCTTTACTAAACTCAGTTCACGGATTTATCTGAACTCACTTTGTATTGGTGTAAAAAATGGCCGAAATCCGACTATGACCACGCCCACTTTTTCGACATCGAATATTACGAAAAATGAAAAAAATGCCATAATTATATACCAAATACGAAAAAAGGGATGAAACATGGTAATTGTATTGGTCTATTGACGCAAAATATACCTTTAGAAAAAAACTTGGTAAAATGGGTGTGACACCTACCATATTAAGTAGAAGAAAATGAAAAAGTTTTGCATGGCGAAATCAAAAGCCCTTGGAATCTTGGAAAGAATACTGTTCGTGGTATTACATATATAAATAAATTAGCGGTACCCGACAGATGAAGTGCTAGATCACCCTAGTCCACATTTTGGTCGATATCTCGAAAACGCCTTCACATATACAACTAAGGGACACTCCCTTTTAAAACCCTCATTAATACCTTTAATTTGATACCCATATCGTACAAACAAATTCTAGAGTCAACCCTGGTCCACGTTTATGGCGATATCTCGAAAAGGCGTCCACATATAGAACTAAGGCCCACTCCTTTTTAAAACACTCATTAGCACCTTTCATTTGATACCCATATCGTACAAACAAATTCTAGAGTCACCCCTGGTCCACCTTTATGGCGATATCTCGAAAAGGCGTCCACCTATAGAACTAAGGCCCACTCCTTTTTAAAATACTCATTAACACCTTTCATTTGATACCCATATCGTACAAACAAATTCTAGAGTCACCCCTGGTCCACCTTAATGGCGCTATCTGGAAAAGGCGTCCACATATAGAACTACGGCCCACGCCCTCTTAAAATACTCATTAATACTTTTCGTTTGATACCCATATCGTACAAACAAATTCTAGAGTCAACCCTGGTCCACGTTTATGGCGATATCTCGAAAAGGCGTCCACATATAGAACTAAGGCCCACTCCTTTTTAAAACACTCATTAGCACCTTTCATTTGATACCCATATCGTACAAACAAATTCTAGAGTCACCCCTGGTCCACCTTTATGGCGATATCTCGAAAAGGCGTCCACCTATAGAACTAAGGCCCACACCCTTTTAAAATACTCATTAACACCTTTCATTTGACACCCATATTGTACAAACGCATTCTAGAGTCAACCCTGGTCCACGTTTATGGCGATATCTCGAAAAGGCGTCCACATATAGAACTAAGGCCCACTCCTTTTTAAAACACTCATTAGCACCTTTCATTTGATACCCATATCGTACAAACAAATTCTAGAGTCAACCCTGATCCACCTTTATGGCGATATCCCTAAATGGCGTCCACCTATAGAACTATGGCCCACTCCTTCTTAAAATACTCTTTAATACCTTTCATTTGATACACATGTCATACAAACACATTCCAGGGTTACCCTCGGTTCATTTTCCTACACAGTTATTTTCCCTTATGTTGCCACCATAGCTCTCAAGTGAGTATGTAATGTTCGGTTACACCCGAACTTAACCTTCCTTACTTGTTTTTTTTTTTTAATTTAATTCAGAAAACATATATGTGCCCTGTTGAACCTAAGCGGAAAAAGTGCACTTGAAAAGCTTCAGCAGATTTTGCCCTGTTTCAGAGCGAGGTAAGAGGGTGAGTTGTTGGCAAGACCAAAAATACATCCCTCCAATGTTATCTACAACTTTTCCAACTGTATTTCGGAAAAGAACAAATGTATTTTAGAAAAGCTGAAATTAATATCAGAACAGTGTAAATATATTTCAGAAAACCTCAAATTTATTTCAGAAGATGTAAAAAGTATTTCAATACTAGTCAAATGTATTTCAGAAAGTGTCAGATATTTCATAAAAATCCGTCAAAAATTACGTTATATTTTAAACAAAATAAACCAAGTTTAAAGGAAGACAAAAGCAGCGAATAAAATTAAATAAAAAAAAATCATATTACTTTATATCAGCGTTATCTTAAAGAGGCAAAAGTTCTATATGGCTATCATCCTCATAAATTTTAATGAAAGATATAATTTTTCCACTTTACGACATAGAAAGTGTGAGCACACCTTTACCCGTTTTTAATATTGGCAATTCAAGTTGGCAATTTTGAACTACTTCATATTGACATTTTAAATAAATTTTTTATAATAAAATCATGAAAATAATAACACTTTGCGAACATTTGTTTTAAGTCCAACAAGTAAACATAGCGTACAAAAGAAGCCATTGTTGTTGTTTTTGTAACGATAAAAAGAACCTCCCCGAAGGTTTTGGGTAGTGTTAGCGATGTTGGTGGTCCTTTGCGGGATATAGATCCGGTACGTTCTACGTAACCATTAAGGTACAAGCCCAACCATCTCGAGATGAACCTCTTTTCACCTTGAAGTCCTAGGTTAACGACTGAGCACGCATTTACGAATAAATGTGTATACCATTACTCCGTTTCAAAAGGGGATTTCTTTCATTGACTTCGGTTTGTAATTTTTCATCGATATAGTCCTTTCTACATATGAGACCACTTGGGGAATTTTTTAAACAACTGTAAATGAGAGGAAATATTCAATATAATCTGGAAGGTACTTTCATAGTAAAAAATACGTTTTGGGACAACCCTGACTGCAAAATCTGGCGGTGACCATTTTACTTCGAAAACTCAAAACGGCTGGTTGATTTGCAATCCTTCAAGCCGATGACATAGCCATAACTGTAACACTAACATATCTTCAAGAATACTACAACCTGAAACCATCCCAGGAAACACAGCTTAAAATTGTTTTGCGTAACACAAAACAGGCTCTAGTGGGTGGGGTGATAAGACAAACTGGAATTAACTGCCGGGAGGTTTTGTAGGATATGTTCATAAAAATTATCCTTCAAGGCAAATTGATGGCAATATGGCTACTTCTCATTCCTAAGGCCAAGCGAGACTCAAACCTCCGGCATGTTATAGTACACTTAGCAGAAAAATGAGGAAGAGCCTTCTAAAGCATCGCCTTATGACAGCCAAAAAAAAGGGCCTATTTCGTAGATAGTTTGGTTCTCGAAGAGAGCACAGAAGGCACAGGCAGAAGCGAAAACAGCAGTCATTAAAGCCGACACAGTGTAACATCATGTAAATGCGATAGCGATCCGGAGGGTCCCCAATGGAACGCTCTTTTTGTACAAGAGTATATACTTGTTAATTTAACAGATTATATGAGATGTAAGGTTAAGACGTGAGATAACAGACGGGTAGGTCCAAAGTTCGGTAGCAGGGAAATCTCTGGTATCCTAGGTGTGACATTCTTCTTAGCTTTGATATGCCAGTAATACGCATATTCTAAATCTGTTGTTGTTATTAAGATGTTTGAAGACAAGGATTCAAATAAAGAGAAAACAAAAATGAATTTTACTACGTATGTCAACGTGGTATTCTCGATATGCATAGAAAGTAAAAACAAAAAATTTACCATTATTTGACTTGTCAGTATTTTATTAAGAGCTAAAATTATAACGCTGGACAGAAAGGAACTGTGAGCACCCTAATTAAAAATATGCTTTCAGGTAACTTCCCATGATAATTACTGATGATTAGCCACCCTTTCCTTGGAATAGGAGATTGGACACCTTGGAAGCTTAGTTTGATTGGCTTCAGTGCCTTTTGTTATACAAACGGGACTACGGTGACAGAATGATAGAAATCGAGCGTTAGCCCAAGCACTGGGGCTGGGTTATGACCATCACCTTATTTCCCGAAAACGTCACCCATTCATGGATGTACACCTAATACTATTGGAATTTTCGAGGTGGTACAAGTTTGGACGCAACTTTGGAGTACAGACCTCACCCAATGGAGAGATTGTTTTTAATAAAGTCTGCTCATGGAGCTCATATTACGGGCTTGGTATATTAACATCGTGCATCTAGTACAAAAAGAGAACGCTGACGAACTCCAAGTTATCAAAAAGCACAATAATCAATGGCGAAGAAGTAAGCAACTGAGCAATATGCACCACAAAACTGATGAGGCTCCCTACTTAGGCCGATCATACTTGAGGTCTCCATTTCCATTATGTAGATGATATGCTGCCACAAATGTTAGCTGAATTAGGCCCACCTGCAGAACGGTGAGTTAACTTTTTAACTCAGAGTTAACATGACATTTCAGGGTTAAACTCATACATTTTTGACACGTTTTTAAAATAACTATTAGCTAAAAGATTAACTTGCCGTTCTAAAAATGGGCCTTAGATTCCGAAGTTTTTTTAAGTTTGCCAACTAGGCTCATACCAATTTCACACAGAAGCTCTATGGAATCATAATTTTGTTTAATAAAATATTTAAATTTTCCTTTTCACACAGAGCCACTTGCTTCATTAAGCGAACATCTGCGAAGCCCAGGAAAATATTTCGCTTTTACAAAAAATTATTAAAACGGATAACAGCCGCGGCTAGCCCTTTCCTCATTAACTGTGTACTATATAGGCAATCAATGCATGCGAATTACTCATAGATTTTACACCTAACAGAATCCCAGCCAGCATTTTTTGAAAATTTTGATCAAAAAATATTCAAATATCATACCCCAAGATGATTAAAAACGTTCAAATTTAAAAGCATTTTCTGTTCGAAAATTAACGTATCGTCGGGAGAAAAATGTACCATAAATGTGATTATTCTTGAATAATCATTTATGATTCATATTTCGAAACGCTTTTTGTTCATATTTGATATCATTTTAAAATAGGGCTTTAATTGTTCTAGAGTAATATTTGAATGCTTTTCACAATCATTTTCTGATCATATTCGTGAACATATTTCAATCATTTTGGTTGAGATTTTTAAATAATTTTAGAAATGCGATTATCATACATTTATTCTTCATATCTCATACAAAATAAGATAGTACATAGTAATCTCATTTCATCAGGGGAAGAAAGCATGCGGAAGTGAGCTATTGAACAAAAGGTAATTCGCAAACAAACTAGACCAATATACACCTGCGACTACAACATCCAGCATCAGCTATGATCGTTAACATCTTAAAATACGATATGGTACGGGATGTTGAAGCCATATCCAGTTACATATGTCAAGAGAGTTTCGCTTACCTGGGGTTCAAATAGTTCACAACCTTTGTATTGTCTAATGGTATAATTCCTATTTTCTGGGAAGCCGATGGTGGAGAAATGGTTAGGGACATCTTTTGTTAGGAGAAGTATTTACATTATTTCTTGTCTTGAAGAATAAAATTTTAATATATTTTTTCTGAACTTCATGATTGAAAAAATGTGTGTATGTGAAAAAAAAAGATCTTCAATGAAAAGTAAAATTTTAACGGGTGTAAAATTAATTATTCAGCCAACAAAGATTGTCAGAAAAGATTCAGAAAGCTGAATGAAAAATGATTAAAATTTTTGATCACATAAAGTAAACACATTTGATTCAAATATGATTCCAAAATGTGATTGAAAACTATATTCAGTTTTTGATCATCAAAAGTATTCATATTTGATAATTTCTTTTGTTGAATTGTATGATAACTCATTATTTAGTCAGAAAGAGTAATCAAATTGTATTGATATGTAGGGAAATTCAAAATTGAATCACCTAAATGCTGAGTGGGATGTGTCCCTTTTTTTTTTAAATGCAGCGAAAATTTTGAATTTTTCCTGTTTTATTATTTTTGTTAAATATTTTAAAATAATTTATTTTTGATTATCATTTGTTATATTGACAGTAACATTCGCCACATCAAGCACGGCGTACTTGATTTAAAACCAATAACGGTGAAATTGATATCATCCCATAATCAAGAATTGTTTTACCTACCTAGGTCTAGGAGTTGGACTCGTGATGGAATACGCCAGGAGGAAAATAATCAAAGTAATCGATAGCTTTCATGCCATCAAATAAATTTTATCGACGAGTATTCATTTCACAGCGATCGTCCATATACACAATTTTCAAACGTATTTCTGGTATGAAGAGTTTCTAAAAAAATAAACGATTGCTTTGGAAGATCTTATCTAAAGTCTGCACAATCCCTAGCCGGTATTATTGGCGTTTTTCCGTACTGAAAAGTTTTTCAAATTTCTCAACTGCAAGTATACATAAGTATATGTTTTTTTTTTTCAAACCAAAACAAATTTGAATATTTTACTTTGTTTATTTTGTGGGTTTCTTTTGTTTTGATATTGTTGATTTATAAATACTAAATTGCACAAAAACATCAAAAAGAAAGCATGTCCGGCCAGAAGAGAGAACGGTTATAACTCGTAGGTATTTTTAACATGGGCTATGTATGCCTTTTCCTGCGGGGTGTTTTCCTATTATGCCGTTCAAGCAGCATAATCTATGAATACATTTTTGTTGTCTCGTACATGTTCGTGCATCAAAAATTCAACTTTGCATCACACATTTTTTAATTAATACCTTAATTTATTTAAAAATTTTTCCAGCTTTAGAACTATTCACTTACATAACTTAAACAAGTTAAGGGAAATCTTTGTTTACGCTTCAAGCTTTTTGGCTGTCTTTGAAGTTTGGAATGATGGCAGCTTATGTTAAATATATTTACACAAAAATTTATTTAAATTGTTGGTATATTTTTAAAAAACTTCCCGGTTAGCTAGAGACGTGTAACTTAGCACATAGTTCGAGACCCGGTGACAATATAATTTATCGAAAACAAAGTTCCGCTAGGTGGCGTGCTAATTGAGATAAATACAAATCCCTGAAAAACGAGGGGAATCTTGCGATCGATTTTTGAGTAACTTACCGGTGAGCTAGAGATTTGAAATTTGGGAAGTGGGTCAGAACCCGGTGACAATGCCACATTCCGCTTAGGTGGCAAACGGATCGAGATATTAGGAAAATTAATTTTAATTTGGGAATTTTTCAACCCATTTTTAACTAACTTCCCGGTTACCTAGAGACTTGTGGCTTAGCACTTAGTTCGAGACCCGGTGACAATACAATTTACAAAAAACAAAATTCCGCTAGGTGGCGTGCTAAGTGAGATAACCACAAATCCTTGAAAAACGGGGGAATATTGGGATAGATTTTCGAGTAACTTCCCGATGAGCTAGATACATGAAACTTGGGCCGTAAGTCAGAACCCGGTGACAGTGCAATATTTTATCAAAAAATTCCGCTATATGGCGCATGGATCGAGACATTGAGAAAATAAATTTTATATTGGGAATCTTGCAATCGATCTTTAACTAACTTCCTGGCTATCTAGAGTCTTGAGACCTGAAATATAGTTCAAAACTTTGTGACAGTGCAATGTTTGATCAAAAACTTTTAGCTACGTAACGCACAAGCCGAACTATTTAGAAGATCAGGCCATACCTTCATGGCTAGCCTCCTGTGTGTTGCAGGCGTTATAGAATTCCACCTCGTTGAAGGCCCAACTCAATGCACGTCCTTGCATACTTTTAGGCGTACGCGACTTTCACCACGATTTTTTTGAACTTTCAGGCGTACGCGAATTTCACCACGATTTTCAGCTGTGCAAATTAAGTAGCTGACAAACGAGATAGAATTCTCTTGTTATGATGCGAGGTGGAATCCCATTGTTTTCGCCAGTGTTGTCAGCGAAAATACAAATAAATATAGATAAGAATTTTCACTTACGAATTACTTAAATTACTAATCAAAGTTGCAATTCCCATTTAGTAGGCAGTAATAAAAAATTTAAAATAAAAAGATGATAAAAAAATTTTAAGGACTACCTTTATATAAATGGACCAAAAAATAGAAGGCAATTTTTCCTTTAATACAAACATAGTCTTGTTGAGTTTTGACTAAAAAACTTTAACAATAGCTCTTGTAAAATAATTTTAGGATTTAAAATTATAAAGGTAGAGCGCGTGTTTAAATTTTAAATAATCAATTAATTATTCCCAAGTACATGGTTTGCCTTAAAGAGAAAGATTGCGCTCAACCTTTATAGTTCTAAATCCCAAAATTCTTTTGCAAGAGCTATTGTTAAAGTTTTTTAGTTAAAATTCAAGGAGGCTATGTCTTTATTAAAGGAAAATTGCCTTCTATTTTTTGGTCCATTTATATAAAGGTAGCCCTTAAAATTTTTGTATCATTTTTTATTTAATTTTCTATGCTTATTTTAAATTTGAGGAATATAACATTATACAAATTAAAGGGTTTTTCGCAAATAATTTTCATACTTTTTCTGAAATGTCCGTGTTTGTGATGTGCCCCTGCACATTTCACTAATTCGTCACCGTGTTTGTGAGGCTGGAGACGCGAGATAGCTTACAGAATGGCAAATTGTTTCAAAACCGATTTCCACTCCAAATAGTCTCTAATAGTGACTAGAGACGACTAACAACCTGTTAAGATGACAGTTAAAGGAGCAAATCGTTTCCGCGATATTATAATGGTATTGTGATGCATATTAGCATCACTATGCTGTTAGTACATACTCATATCAACAAATACAGTAAGCAGCAAACTTATGTACATGCACACACAAACATAGCAGTTCGAAGTGAAGAGATATCTCAAACACACACATGTAGTCATCAGCCGAAACTGTTACTCACATCTACAAGCATAAAGCTCAACTACCAAGCAGGAGATACAACAGTTCTAGAAGGCGAAACGTCTAGACCTTAGTAGAAATATGCGGACGAGGCAACAGAGAGTATAAAAGCAGCCCAAGCTGAGGAATGACTAATCAGTTTGATCTAAACACGCTATTAGTCGGGAAGTGAAGTATAATTGTGAGGTATAATTGTACTACTCCCAAAGTAATCTAATAAAGACCATTTCGCAATACAGAATATTGGAGTTTTTTATTCGACAGCTCAGCGATTCGAACATCAGCAGAAGGTTTCAAATATGCGGAATATACCGAAACTCCTTACAGTATCATACGCTTCCTTGTATATGGCGGGAAAAACGGATGTTGGTAGTGTCCCATGCAATAGGTGCGATCACTCACAAATTGTCATCGATATCCTATAACGATAGTTGATAGGACCAAAGTTATATGGGTATCAGAGGCGTTGGTTCCACATTGCAATTAAAAAGATTGTTGGTTTAATGTGAAGACACCTTTTACGGAGGACATACATTGGGTATACCGTGGTTAATTCTGGACAATGAAGAGTTTAACCTTTTACAATTTTCAGATTGAAGTTGTGGCAGATTGATGGGCGCCTTCTTGGTAAATGGCTTTCTTCAGATGCGAGTTTCATGTATTTGGCTCATCGAGATTAAAAGGCTGAACTCTTTTGTGTCCAATTTCTGTGTCCAGTGACCTATTCCAAAAAATTGTATTTATGGTGCGATTCGTTTCGTATACGATACAGGGATACCTCTTTGACAAATATAGTATTTGAAAAATTTTTCCTTCCGGAAAGTGGATGGGGGCTGAACCTATTGCAATAATTCGTACTCATGCAGTGATTCGCTTAAGATTTAGTACAAGGATACCACTTTGTCTAGCTTATTATGTGAGAAACTTTTCTTTCCGGGAAGTGGACCAGTTACCGACCTTTTTGAAAATGTCTTATTTATTGTGCTGAAAACGTTTCATGGACTATAATTTGAGGGTATGCACCGGGAATGTCCGTTCCCTTAATAGAATTTTACAGATGCCTGCTTGTTGATGTCCTCGTCAAAGCAGGAAATGCTATGGACGAAGAAAGGAATAAAGAAAGTTAAAAATTGTGATATTACGTGAGTGGCCATGCAAATACGCGCAGTTTTGGTGTCGAATTTGTGGTGCGTTGCAGACTTTGTCGCCAAGTATTGATGCTCACGCCTGTGGACGATCGGCTCATCGCTATCCGAATAAAAGCAAAACTTGTTAGTATATAATTCATCTGCGTCCATGTAGGACAGCTGTGAAAAACGATGAGGTGAAATACGCTTTCTTTGTATACTTAGAATGCACATACGAGCGCCATGATATAAAACGCGGCCTTGGCGACCTAAACGCCAGGGTGGGCAAAGAATGTGAGTTTTGGCCGCACGATCAGAAAGTTAAGCCTTTAAAATGAATGCGATTGAACTGAGCAACCTCGACTTCGCAAAGAAACACCGCTGTGACTGAGAGCACAAAATCATGATAAAGTTGTTCTCTTAAAAAATCACGTGATCTGCCTACTCCAATCTCTACAACACATACTTCTGAAGTAAATAATGTGACTCTAAATTTTTATATTTTGCCTTTTATTTAGTTTTCTGTCACGGTAAGAACAGTTTTAAAGTAGTATTGGAGAATTGATGTGAGCACAAAACAAGTAAGGAAGGTTAAGTTCGGGTGTAACCGAATATTACATACTCAGTTGAGGGCTATGGTGGCAACATAAGGGAAAATAACCATGTAGGAAACTGAACCGAGGGTAACCCTGGAATGTGTTTGCATGACATGTGTATCAAACGAAAGGTGTTAATGAGTATTTTAAAAGGGCGTGGGGCTTAGTTCTGTAGGTGGACGCCTTTTCGAGATATCGCCATAAAGGTGGACCAGGGGTGACTCTAGAATGCGTTTGTACACTACGGGTATCAAATGAAAGGTATTAATGAGTATTTTAAAAGGGCGTGGGGCTTAGTTCTGTAGGTGAACGCCTTCTCGAGATATAGCCATAAAGGTGGACCAGGGGTGACTCTAGAATATGTTTGTACGATATGGGTATCAAATGAAAGGTGTTAATGAGTATTTTAAAAGGGTGTGGGGCTTAGTTCTATAGGTGGACGCCTTTTCGAGATATCGACATAACGGTGGACCAGGGGTGACTCTAGAATATGTTTGTACGATATGGGTATCAAATTAAAGGTATTAATGAGGGTTTTAAAAGGGAGTGGTGGTAGTTGTATAGGTGGTCGCCTTTTCGAGATATGGACATAAAGGTGGACCAGGGGTGACTCTAGAATGTATTTGTATGATATGGGTATCAAATTAAAGGTATTAATGAGGCTTTTAAAAGGGAGTGGTGGTAGTTGTATATGTGAAGGCGTTTTCCAGATATCGACCAAAATGTGGACCAGGGTGACCTAGAACATCATCTGTTGGATACCGCTAATTTATTTATATATATAATACCACGAACAGTATTCCTGCCAAGATTTCAAGGGTTTTTTGTTTCGCCCTGCAGAACTTTTTCATTTTCTTGTACTTAATATGGTAGGTGTCACACCCATTTTACAAAGTTTTTTTCTAAAGTTATATTTTGCGTCAATAAACTAATCCAAATACCATGTTTCATCCCTTTTTTCGTATTTGGTATAGAATTATGGCATTTTTTCGTTTTTAGTAATTTTCGATATCGAAAAAGTGGGCGTGGTCATATTCCGATTTCGGCCATTTTTTATACCAATACAAAGTGAGTTCAGATAAGTACGTGAACTGAGTTTAGTGAAGATATTTCGATTTTTAGTCAAGTTATCGTGTTAACGGCCGAGCGGAAGGACAGACGGTCGACTGTGTATAAAAACTGGGCGTCACTTCAACCGATTATCGAAATAAGTTATCGTCCCAGAATCTAAGCCCCTATCAAATTTCACAAGGATTGGTAAATTTTTGTTCGACTTATGGCATTAAATGTATCCTAGACAAATTAAATGAAAAAGGGCGGAGCCGCGCCCATTTTGAACTTTTCTTTTATTTTTGCATTTTGTTGCACCATATTATTACTGGAGTTGAATGTTGACATAATTTACTTCTATACTGTAAATATAATAAATTTTTTGTTAAAATTTGACTTTAAAAAAATTTTTTTTTTTAAAGTGGGCGTGGTCGTTCTCCGATTTTGCTAGGCATACATATAGTAATAGGGGTAACGTTCCTGCCAAATTTCATCTTGATATCTTCAACGACAGTCAAATTACAGCTTGTAAAACTTTTATATTACCTTCTTTTAAAAGTGGGCGGTGCCACGCCCATTGTCCAAAATTTTACTAATTTTGTATTCTGCGTCATAAGTTCAACTAATCTACCAAGTTTGATCGCTTTATTCGTCTTTGGTAATTAATTATCGCACTTTTTCGGTTTTTCGAAATTTTCGATATCGAAAAAGTGGGCGTGCTTATAGTCCGTTCATTTTAAATAGCGATCTGAGATGAGTTCTCAGGAACCTACATACCAAATTTCATCAAGATACCTCAAAATTTACTCAAGTTATCGTGTTAACGGACAGACGGACAGACGGACGGACGGACATGGCTCAATCAAATTTTTTTTCGATCCTGATGATTTTGATATATGGAAGTCTATATCTATCTCGATTCCTGTATACCTGTACAACCAACCGTTATCCAATCAAAGTTAATATACTTTGTGAGCTCAGCTCAACTGAGTATAAACAAGTAAGGAAGGCTAAGTTCGGTTGTAACCGAACATTACATACTCAGTTGAGAGCTGTGGAGACAAAGTAAGGGAAAATCACCATGTTGTAAAAAGAACCTAGGGTAACCCTGGAATGTGTTTGTATGAAATGTGTATCAAATGGAAGTGGGCCATAGTTCTATAGATCGACGCCATTTAGGGATATCGCCATAAAGGTGGACCAGGCCTGACTCTAGAATTTGTTTGTACGATATGGGTATCAAATGAAATATGTTAATCATAATTTTAAAAGGGAGTGGGCCTAAGTTCTATAGGTGGACGCCTTTTCGAGATATCGCCATAAAGGTGGACCATGGGTGACTCTAGAATTTGTATGTACGATATGGGTATCAAATGAAAGGTGTATAGGTGGACGCCTTTTCAAGATATCGCCATAAAGGTGGACCAGGGGGACTCTAGAATTTGTTTGTACGACATGGGTATCAAATTAAAGGCGTTAATGAGTATTTTAAAAGGGCGTGGGCCTTAGTTCTATAGGTGGACGCCTTTTCAAGATATCGCCATAAAGGTGGACCAGGGGTGACTCTAGAATTTGTTTGTAAAATATGGGTATCAAATGAAAGGTGTTAATGAGTATTTTAAAAGGGAGTGGGCCTTAGTTCTATAGGTGGATGCCTTTTCGAGATATCGCCATATAGGTGAGCCAGGGGTGACTCTAGAATTTTTTTGTACGATATGGGTATCAAATGAAAGGTGTTAATGAGTATTTTAAAAAGGAGTGGGCCTTAGTTCTATATGTGGACGCCTTTTCGAGATATCGCCATAAATGTGGACCAGGGTGATCCAGAACACCATCTGTCGGGTACAGCTAATTTATTTATATATGTAATACCGCGAACAGTATTCCTTCCAAGATTCCAAGGGCTTTTGATTTCGCCCTGCAACTTTTAAATTTTCTCCTACTTAATATGGTAGGTGTCACACCCATTTTACCAAGTTGTTTTCTAAAGTTATATTTTGCGTCAATAGACCAATACAATTACCATGTTTCATCCCTTTTTTCGTATTTGGTATATAATTATGGCATTTTTTTCATTTTTCGTAATTTTCGATATCGAAAAAGTGGGCATGGTCATAGTCGGATTTCGGCCATTTTTTACACCAATACAAAGTGAGTTCAGATAAGTACGTGAACTGAGTTTAGTAAAGATATATCGATTTTTGCTCAAGTTATTGTGTTAACGGCCGAGCGGAAGAACAGACGGTCGACTGTGTATAAAAACTGGGCGTGGCTTCAACCGATTTCGCCCTTTTTCACAGAAAACAGTTATCGTCCTAGAGTCTAAGCCTCTACCAAATTTGACAAGCATTGGTAAATTTTTGTTCGACTTATGGCATTAAAAGTATCCTAGTCAAATTAAATGAAAAAGGGTGGAGCCACGCCCATTTTGAAATTTTCTTTTATTTTTGTATTTTGTTGCAACATATCATTACTGGAGTTGAATGTTGACATAATTTACTTATATACTGTAAAGATATTAACTTTTCTTAAAAAATTTGAATTTAAAACAATTTTTTTTAAAAAGTGGGTGTGGTCGTTCTCCGATTTTGCTAATTTTTATTAGGCAGACATATAGTAATAAGAGTAACGTTCCTGCCAAATCTCATCATGATATCTTCAACGACTGCCAAATTACAGCTTGCAAAACTTCTAAATTACCTTCTTTTAAAAGTGGGCGATGCCACGCCCATTGTCCAAAATTTCGTCATAAGTTCAACTCACCTACCAAGTTTCATCGCTTAATCCGTATTTGGTAATGAATTATCGCACTTTTTCCATTTTTCGAAATTTTCGATATCGAAAAAGTGGGCGTGGTTATTGTCCGATATCGTTCATTTTAAATAGCGATCTGAGATGAGTGCCCAGGAACCTACATACCAAATTTCATCAAGATACCTCAAAATTTACTCAAGTTATCGTGTTAACGGACAGACGGACGGACGGACGGACGGACGGACATGGCTCAATCGAATTTTTTTTCGATACTGATGATTTTGATATATGGAAGTCTATATATATCTGGATTCCTTTATACCTGTACAACCAACCGTTATCCGATCAAAGTTAATATACTCTGTGAGCTCTGCTCAACTGAGTATAAAAACAACAATAACCTCTTTTAACCACTATCAACAATATCATTATCAGCAGCATAAGTTAATGCTTAGTTGCCACAACTGAATTAGTGTAAGTATTTGCAAAACAACAAAAACGATTTGTCTATGAAATGTATTTGCCAAGTATGCCAGGCTCATTCCTTCTTATGCCCATACACACTTACCTTACACATATAAAGCAACTTACAGCAAATCGCAAATGATGCTTTAGTAAATCTGTGCCCTGCTGTTTGCCACTAAAACCTGGTACACCTATCATGACAACGTTGCTTCCTATCAACTAACAGCTGCTTGCCAGCAATTTACATTGCCACCAGTTGATGTCAGTCGTCAATCATGCGGATGGGCACTTTGTGTGAGCATCAAAACTGCACTAGAGAAATTAATTTAAAGGTTTTACGCATTTATATTTACAAGTTTCACAAAAATGTTTCGTCGCTTTGTCATGAACAGCGCAGTCACTGTAGTGCATCTAAATTTGAAAAAGAAGTTGTTTGCAAATTGATCCAGAATTTGAAAAGAAAAAAAAAAAAAAACAATTATTTTAGTACATTTTTAATATCTATATTAAGTGCCCATCTATAATATACCAATTTACTACAGTTGTTGAAATTCTGATATGATGTGACTACGGCAACCTTAGCAGGCCAGCAAGTGGAGTTATTACCTACTAAAGAGAAAGCGCAAAAAGTGAGAGCAGAGGAACATGCTTGGATAACTTTAGTAACTAAGGCAAGCAAGAAGTACAATATTTACGTAACAATGCAAGGTAAGTTTACAGGTTTGGTACAAGAAGCTACAAGGTAACTGCATAAGAAACTGCCTCTGCAAACAAAGATACCCATATTGATCAAAATCTGAACACAGTAGGTAATCAATACAGAGCAACGAAGATGTCAAGAAAAACGGATTTGTAGCTTGCAATTTAGTAAACATGCACGGGATTGCACTGCACAGAAACTGATCCATTTTCTCCACCGAAATCAAGAATATACTTAATATACCTTCGTTTTCACCCAATTCATGTATGTTTTTGTAGTGGTAACAGCAATGCCTAGCGCTGCAAAGAATTTTTCATCTAAGCGCTCCTACAAATAAGCACAAGGAAAATAGCTGTCTTAACAGGGTTGGACCATAAAAAATACTGGTTTTGCTTCAAAATGTAATGGAACAGACGACTGGAATTTGGGCTAAGCTGCCGTTACTTGGCTTTAAATCTTACAATACATCGATTTCCAAATTATTATAAAGACCGCCTTTAATCTTGAAAGGTCACTAAAGCTTTTCATGATCGGGTGGGTAGAAGTAAAGTTATTCACGAAAATAAATCCTTCTCGTCTGGCCAGAGGCCACAATCTACCGGAGGGTTATATGAAGGAAAAATGTACCAGAGACAGAGAAACGTGATAGGGTGAGAGAGATTATATAAACAGATAGAACAATTAAGGGTGTCTAATTTCGGGTGTAATCGAGCATTATATACTCAACGTGAGCTTCTGTTGTACAGTTTATTTCAGATAAATTACTTCTCTACATAACACGTGGCACCGCCTATTTAAAAACGAAATATTTCCTAATTTTCTCTTATTTTTACCTAATTATTCTAGTCTGCGACCCTTTTGAACTTCTTTTATATAAGAGTAATCGAAAAATAATAACAAATGAATGTTTTCAATAATAAATGTGCTATTTTAATTAATTTTAAGCATTTGGCATTGATCGTCTTGTATACTGATATGTGATGCATCAACATATGGCGAAAAAAAGATTAATATTCAAAAATTTAGCTTTTAAGCTAAACAAAAAACAATAACCGTTTTTTTGAAATATTAATTTTTGAAAAAAAAGTCATAAATTTTTATTAAATACTAAAAAAATAATTTTTTTTTAACTATATGCAATTGTTTATAAATTTATATAAAATAAAAAGTAATAACCAACATTTCAAAGAAAAAACCATGAGAATCGGTTAATTTTTGACAAAGTTATTGTATCATTTAATGCATTGCATCAACAAATGGGGGAAAAATATGTTTAATATTCAAATATTCATATCTCGAAAACAACAAGTTTTGGCTATGAGACATTTAGCCAAGCTGAAATATGAACTGTTTGCTCAATACAGAAAAAGTTTAAACAACAAAAAGTAATATTTTTTTAGAAATTAATTTTTGAAAAATTCATATATTTTTACTAAATACTAAAAAAATTGTTTTTAAAACTATATGCTATTGTTTATAAAGTTATATAAAAGTAAATATAATAACGAACATTTCAAAGAAAAAATCATGAGAATCGATTATTGAGAGTTGAAAAATAGGTGAATAAAATAACGATTGTATTTTATGGAATTCAATTGCCGATAAATCCGAAAAAAAATTTATTTGAGGCAAGAAAAAAAAAAACACGTGTTTCATTATTTTGACCAAAGAACAACATATTAAAACTTCATCGAAATCAAAAATCATGTCCTGCGCGGATCGAGTATCTTGAAATGGAATGAGCCCACTGATATTTTGGAGACACCAAATTAGACAATAGGTGACGGAAAATCATTCCAATATATGCATGTACATCATTTATCCACTCTGTCGGAAAATCAACAAAACAAAGTAAGTAAAATATCATTAATATTAAGCTCTTTTTCGCAAAGGTATAGCTTGTTATATTAAAAGCTTATTATTTAAAAGTCGTTTATATAAATGTTAAGGAACCTTAAAAGATCTTATCCATTTTTTCTAGAAACATTGTGTGTACCCAATCTTATCACGATCCGGTAATCTTTCTTCTAGTCATGGCTCCCGAAACATAGAAAATTGCTTAGTCATAAAAAGGGTGGTGCCACGCTGTTTTCAAAAATTTAAATGTTTTCTTATTTTTTGTTATAATTCCACTTGGAAAAAGAAATATCATTAATATTGAGCTCTTTTTCGCAAAGACATAGCTTATTTTATTCGTTCACAACCCCTTTAAAAATCTTGTATATAAAGTGGGCGATTTTCTTCACAGCATTCCTTATAGTAAAGGCAAGCTCTCTGCTGATTTTTATACTCAGTTGAGCAGAGCTCACAGAGTATATTAACTTTGATTGTATAACGGTTGGTTGTACAGGTATAAAGGAATCGAGATAGATATAGACTTCCATATATCAAAATCATCAGTATCGAAAAAAAATTCGATTGAGCCATGTCCGTCTGTCCGTTAACACGATAACTTGAGTAAATTTTGAGGCATCTTTATGAAATTTGGTATGTAGGTTCCTGGGCACTCATCTCAGATCGCTATTTAAAATGAACGATATCGGACAATAACCACGCCCACTTTTTCGATATCGAAAATTTCGAAAAATCGAAAAAGTGCGATAATTCATTACCAAATACGGATTAAGCGATGGAACTTGGTAGGTGAGTTGAACTTATGACGAAATTTTGGACAATGGGCGTGGCATCGCCCACTTTTAAAAGAAGGGAATTTAGAAGTTTTGCAAGCTGTAATTTGGCAGTCGTTGAAGATATCATGATGAAATTTGGCAGGAACGTTACTCTTATTATTATATGTCTGCTTAATAAAAATTTGCAAAATCGGAGAACGACCACGCCCACTTTAAAAAAAAAAATTGTTTTAAATTCAAATTTTTTAAGAAAAGTTAATATCTTTACAGTATATAAGTAAATTATGTCAACATTCAACTCCAGTAATGATATGTTGCAACAAAATACAAAAATAAAAGAAAATTTCAAAATGGGCGTGGCTCCACCCTTTTTCATTTAATTTGTCTAGGATACTTTTAATGCCATATGTCGAACAAAAATTTACCAATCCTTGTGAAATTTGGTAGAGGCTTAGATTCTAGGACGATAACTGTTTTCTGTGAAAAAGGGCGAAATCGGTTGAAGCCACGCCCAGTTTTTATACACAGTCGACCGTCTGTTCTTCCGCTCGGCCGTTAACACGATAACTTGAGCAAAAATCGATATATCTTTACTAAACTCAGTTCACGTACTTACCTGAACTCAATTTGTATTGGTGTAAAAAATGGCCGAAATCCGACTATGACCATGCCCACTTTTTCGATATCGAAAATTACGAAAAATGAAAAAAATGCCATAATTATATACCAAATACGAAAAAAGGGATGAAACATGGTAATTGTATTGGTCTATTGACGCAAAATATAAGTTTAGAAAACAACTTGGTAAAATGGGTGTGACACCTACCATATTAAGTAGAAGAAAATGAAAAAGTTCTGTGGGGCGAAATCAAAAGCCCTTGGAATCTTGGCAGGAATACTGTTCGTGGTATTACATATATAAATAAATTAGCGGTACCCGACAGATGGTGTTCTGGATCACCCTGGTCCACATTTATGGCGATATCTCGAAAAGGCGTCCACCTATAGAACTAAGGCCCACTCCCTTTTAAAACACTTATTATTTCGTTTGATACCCATATTGTACAAACGCATTCTACAGTCAACCCTGGTCCACTTTTATAACGATATTCCGAAAAGGCGTCCACCTATAGAACTAAGGCCCACTCCCTTTTAAAATACTCATTAACACCTTTCATTTGATACCCATATAGTACAAACAAATTCTAGAGTCACCCCTGGTCCACCTTTATGGCGATATTTCGAAAAGGCGTCCACCTATAGAACTAAGGCCCACTCCTTTTTAAAATACTCATTAACACCTTTCATTTGATACCCATATCGTACAAACAAATTCTAGAGTCGCCCCTGGTCCACCTTTATGGCGATATTTCGAAAAGGCGTCCACCTATTGAACTAAGGCCCACGTCCTTTTAAGATACTCATTAACACCTTTCATTTGATACCCATATCGTACAAACAAATTCTAGAGTCGCCCCTGGTCCACCTTTAAGGCGATATTTCGAAAAGGCGTCCACCTATAGAACTAAGGCCCACGTCCTTTTAAGATACTCATTAACACCTTTCATTTGATACCCATATCGGTCAAACAAATTCTAGAGTCACCCCTGGTCCACGTTTATGGCGATATCTCGAAAAGCGTCCATCTATAGAACTATGGCCCACTTCCATTTGATACACATTTCATACAAACACATTCCAGGGTTACCCTAGGTTCTTTTTACAACATGGTGATTTTCCCTTACTTTGTCTCCACAGCTCTCAACTGAGTATGTAATGTTCGGTTACACCCGAACTTAGCCTTCCTTACTTGTTGTTTGTAGGTTTGGTGGTTCTTGATTTATTGCTAATAATATTTTTAAGATTGATTTTATCATAAGTGTGCCCATTTTCAAAATTGTTTCCAAATTTTTATCAAGAGTCTCAACTTCAGCACACACATCAAATTTCAACATTCTAGGTGCACTTACCATATAATAAGGTTTTTGTGTTTTCCAAAATGTTATACATATAAAAAGTGGACGTGGTTATCATCCAATTACACTCATTTCCAATACAAATCTATTCTGGCTACAGATAAGACCGTATACCGAATTTGGTGAAGATATCTCAATATTTTTCCAATTTATCGTATTAGAGGACGGACAGACGGACGGACGGACATGGCTTAATTATTTTTTTTTTTGTTTGCGATATTGATAGTTTTGATATATGGAAGTCCATATTTATCTCGATTCTTTTATATCTGTACAACCAACCGTTATCCAATCAAAGTTATAATACTCTGTATACAATTACAGCTGGGTATAAAAAAGACTGAGTACCAAGTACTCGTGAGTTTCGATGTGTAAGTAAATATAGAGGTGAACGTGTATAAAACTAATAATTCGATAATGCAATGAAACAAGTTGGTACCACTCCGATAAGAAATATATAGTTTTTTAATACCACATCGATAACTTTTTCATAACGGAGCGAAGGGGTTGTGAAGCGAAGGCGAATCCTTTATTTGGCAAAGCTCCGGTGATCCCAAGCTCCTCATGATACCAGAAAGTGCGGGGAAGGGATGGTCTAGAATTTGGTAATATTAAATCGTTCTTGAGAATCTTCAGGGAGTGTATTTCTGACTACAATGACAACAACAAAAGCTGCGAATATCAAACACTTACAAAAAGTCCTAAAAAATTCGGAGCTTTGTAAAAGAAGCACTTTTGTTTCCACTTCAATGCTATGCAGCCATAAGGTTTTGTGCCAATGGAAATAGCCGTTATTGGGGTCCTGCGAATGAGAGAAACTGGCAGATGGAAGAATGAAAAAAACAAAGAAAAGCTCACTGATGCACTCCGAGCAACAATTACAAGGAGCTACACAGAGTGTATTCCCATAGGACAAGAATGGTGAAAAAGCTAACATACTCTTCAGATTGCTTACGAGTGGTATTTTTTCACCGAATCTGCCTTTCCTTTCTCCTTCCAAATAATTTAAAAGTTTATTAAGCAGATATGCTAGCAGTACTCGATGCTATACATCGTTTGGCACATGCATCTAAAGATGTTAAAAGGGTGATTATTTTGTCGTAGAGTCAGGCCACGCTAAAGGTCTTGGACTCATTTCTCTACTACACAAAGACAATCACTGAGTGCGTATATATCTCAAAGAGATGGCCAAACACTTCAGTATCCGACCTATGTACATGTCTGAATATAGGGAAATGATTCCGTGGATGTTCTTATGGGCTCTTTTGAATTTCGTGCGAGTGCAAACTCTATAAACAGGGCAAATACGCTCTGGTCTGCGCTTCCTATGGGCTTTTTATGATAAGGTTTGCACTAAAACTCATAAGTCGGGACTATCGTTGGTGGTAAGAGTTTTCAGTGGACGCTGTTTGATGGATAATACCGCCGCTAGAACATTAGAAAAAAGAGAAAAGCATCAAGCTATGTGACACAAAGTAGAAAGAGGTTGTCGGCTACCCCAGCGGGTTAGGGGATTAGAACATACCCACGGTAAGTATGCCTGTCGTAAGGGTCGAGTAAAATAACAAAAGATTCAAGGGTTTGTGCAGCGCAACACTTTCAGGTTGCCAGTGTAATATATAGTTTCTTCAAACCCAATTGTCAACCTAACCTATCCGTGGCAAATCCTGCCGAGGCTCTGGCTACCTCGAACTCCTCATCGATCTAGGGCTGGGAGGGCGTATATGGCATAAAAGGTCGTATGTGGTCATAACATATCGTTCCCAAGATGATCGGGCTAGGTACCGGTATGCACCGGATCTGCATCCGGCAAAGGACCATCAACATCGATAACACTCCCCAAGGCCTTCGGAGAGTGTCTTTATCGCTGCAACAACAACAACAGGTTATCGGCTCTCGGACAACCGTTTTTGAACGATCTTAAAAAGATCGAAGTAAGAGCGATTAAATATTTTTATGTTAAATACCAACTTTTCCAATACTATGCTATATACAATAAGTTTTTGCATAATCCTATTGAAGCGTGAGAGTTTATGAGTAAAACTTCTTTCTATTTAAGCTATTTTTCGGAAATGTAAATGTGTTTTTATTCCTCTTCCATGTGCAACGTCTGGTCAAAGGAGCTGAGTCGCACTTCTTTAAAAACAAAACAAAACTCTTTTATTTATCCATTCACTCACGACTTTAATATCCCTGTGCTGCTTTATAAATATACAAATGTACTCTTAAAAGTTTTACAATAATTTCCATAACACTCGATTTTAAGTGCTCTACTGTTTTCATATATAAGTGGTGTGTTAGTACAATCCACTTCTGTTCCATTTAGAATACTTACACATTCTCATATTTCAACGCAGTTACCCATATTTGATACCAACAAGTATTTTGGAATCCTTTGGAAACGGCGCTATCAATACTAAATCAATTTGTCAGGAAAAATATACATTTAAAATACATTTTTCATGCTGACCCATTTCTTTTTTTAATTTTCTTATATCAGTTTTGTTTTTTCTCATTATTCTCTTCCTCTGTACTTCCTTAGATTTTTTTTCATAAGTTTTGCTTATTTTTCTTTGTATGTATTTGAAATTTCCATTCAAATATTTTACAACTCTAGTTCAGTGATGCACAACGCCGGCAGTGCTTCGAATACAAACGCAACTCTTTTTTATACGCAGTTGAGCAGAGCTCACACAGTATATTAAGTTTGATTGGATAACGGTTGGTTGCACAGGTATAAAGGAATCGAGATAGATATAGACATCCATATATCAAAATCATCAGTATCGAAAATTGATTGAGCCATGTCCATCCGTCCGTCCGTCCGTTAACACGATAACTTGAGTAAATTTCGAGGTATCTTGATGAAATTTGGCATGTAGGTTCCTGGGCACTCATCTCAGAACACTGTTTAAAATGAACGAAATCGGAATATAACCACGCCTACTTTTTCGATATCGAAAATTTCGAAAAACCCAAAAAGTGCGATAAATCATTACCAAAGACGGATAAAGCGTTGAAAGTTGGTAAGTAAGTTGAACTTATGACGCAGAATAGAAGGTTACTAAAAGTTTGGACAATGGGCGTGGCACCGCCCACTTTTAAAAGAAGGTAATTTAAAAGTTTTGCAAGCTGTAATTTGGCAGTCGTTGAAGATAAATAAATGTAAGGCGCGATAACCTCCGTAGAGATCTAAGGCCGAGCTTCTCTTCCAATTTGCGTCGTACTCCTCTTGATTTTCCCTAAAAATTGGCCGGACGGGACCTACATGTTTTATGCCGACTCCGTACGGCATCTGCAAGGCAGATGAGTTTTCACTGAGAGCTTTTCATGGCAGAGATACACGCGGAGCGCTTGCCAAACACTGCCGAGGGGCGACCCCGCTTAGAACAATTTTCTTCTAATTGAAAAACCTTATTTCTAAAATTTTGATGTTGCTTTGCCCGGGGTGCGAACCCAGGGCATACGGTGTGATAGGCGGAGCAGGCTACCATCACACCACGGTGGCCGCCATTCGTTGAAGGTATCATGATGAGGTATTCATGACGGCAGGAACGTTACTCCTATTACTATATGTATGCGTAATAAAAAAAAAAACAAAATCGGAGAACGACCACGCCCACTTAAAAAAAATTTAAGTCAAATTTTAACAAAAAAATTACTATCTTTACAGTATATAAGTAAATTATGTCATTATTCAACTCCAGTAATGATATGGTGCAACAAAATACAAAAATAAAGGAACATTTTAAAATGGGTGCGGCTCCGCCCTTTTTAATTAAATTTTTCTAGGATACTTTTAATGCCATAAGTCGAACAAAAACTTACCAATCCTTGTGAAATTTGGTAGGGGCTTAGATTTTAGGACGATAACAGTTTTCTGTGAAAAAGGGCGAAATCGGTTAAAGCCACGCCCAGTTTTTATACACAGTCGAACGTCTGTCCTTCCGCTCGGCCGTTAACACGATAAATTGAGAAAAAATCGATATATCTTTACTAAACTCTGTTCACGTACTTACCTGAACTCACTTTACATTGGTATAAAAAATGGCCGAAATCCGACTATGACCACGCCCACTTTTTGGATATCGAAAATTACGAAAAATAAAAAAATGCCATAATTCTATACCAAATATGAAAAAAGGGATAAAACATGGTAATTATAAAACTTTGTAAAATAGGTGTGACACCTATCATATTAAGTACAAGAAAATGAAAAAGTTCTGGAGGGCGAAATAAAAAGCCCTTGGAATCATGGCAGGAATACTGTTCGTGGTATTACATATATAAATAAATTAGCGGTAGCCGAAAGATGATGTTCTGGGTCACATTTTTGTCGATATCTCGAAAACGCCTTCACATATACAACTACCACCAATCCCTTTTAAAACCCTCATTAGCACCTTTCATTTGATACCCATATCGTACAAACAAATTCTAGAGTCTGCCCTGGTCCACCTTTATGGCGATATCCCTGAATGGCGTCCACCTATAGAAATATGGCCCACTCCCTTTTAAAATACTCTTTAATACCTTCCATTTGCTACACATGTCATACAAACACATTCCAGGGTTACCCTGGGTTCATTTTCCTATATGGTGATTTTCCCTTATTTTGTCGCCATAGCTCTCAGCTGAGTATGTAAAGTTCGGTTACACCCGAACTTAGCCTTCCTTACTTGTTTATACATAAGTATGTGTTCACATTAGATGTTTACGCCGATCACTTTATCGGCGGCGGCGGTGTGGGCGGCGCGCCGGCGTACGCCGGTGTTCTTACTTTAAGAAGCCTGATTTTTCTATTTAAAAAAATTATATTTAGGAAAGGTTTTTTTTGTATGTATTTAAGGAAAGCATTTTTGCCTCAAAAACTCGCAGATCGTTCAATAATTTTCAGGACTAGCTCTATGCGGAGGGGTTGTCCTTCGTTCACTTACCCCAGGGAGGCTTCGAACCTAACCCCGGTATTGGAATTGGTACTGCTGCGTCTACTGAAAAGAAATAGAGATACATAAAATGGTCACACTCTTATCTTTATATGTCGTGCAAAGCGTAGTTTCGCCTGAGGTTAACTCCTAATAATCGTCGCGAACACAATTTCTTTAAATCATTTGTGGCTCCTTGGCCGTCACGCACAAAGGCGACTTACGGTTGATATTAATGGTCTATTAATACTCATGACTGTCGTGGCACAGGGCGCATCCAGTTTTTTGGAGTTACAACTCCCGATGATTAAGAGTTACAATTACCGATGTGCGAACAGTAGCAATCCCGAACACCAGTCGCTATGATGCCTCCTGACCCTCACACCATATACTAGTACAGAAGCTATAGGACTGCGACCTCGAACTCATATGTACCTTCGTCGACGTCACTTTCCTAGAAGCTATAGGTGTAGCTCCGAAAACTTTCTAACGGATGTTTTTGTCGCGCTATGCTGCCGAGCTACACAAGAGAAACACCTTGAAATGTTAGGGAGTGACAATTCCGTTAAGGATGCCGCCCTCGAAATCATAAGCAGTCTAAGTGGATGTCATTGCGGAATGGATGAAAATCGTATATTTCTCGGCGCATCTACATAACTAAAATTTTACAAAGACCATGGATACACTTTTTAAAATGTAGACCAACGTTTTTATACGTTTGTGTTCACAACATTGATTTCAATAGTCTTCGTTAAATCAAAACAATATTTTAGAACGGATGACCGCGTAGCTGCAGTTTTCAGACTAGTTCGACTGTCCACTACGTTAGGGTAGTAGCACACACGGTATTTAGTTCGACTGTCTTGGGAAAGCTTTTGATTCACCACTTTGTCTGTTCTTGCGATGGACAAAGCCTCATCTGGTAAATATATGTACCTATGTATTCACATTTGTAAAAGGAGCCGAAACGCGTTGATTATATTTAAGCTTGGCTGGTAGGCTATAAACAATGTGATTCACTTCAAGGGACTAGTTTTGAAAAGGGCCGCCAACTTTGGGAAATGTCAAACCGGGAGACTTGGATGTTGAAGGATGAAGTGGGAAAATCAAAATTAACATTTCAGACGCTATTGTAGAGTTTCGCACATAAACAACAGATGTTTGAATGTAAGCCCAAGTAATTTTTCAAGCCCTTCTTATACGTACATATATCCTCAACTTAAGTATGAGGTAAGAATCATTTCAAAGGGGTGTTTATGCCCCTAGAACCTACTAAAGGATTTTGCATCACTGATTTCGCTTATTCTTTCAGCCAATCACAATATAAATCGGCACCTTTTTTTTGGGTAATTTGGTTTATTTAACAACTTGAGGACAATTTGAAAACATAATCGCCATGGGTCATTTTATTTGAATTCATTGTTGATTATTAATTTTTTGAAAAAAATATGCAAAGTGGGCATATAAATTTATTATATAACTTTTCTTTTGGTGTTTTGTTTTAATAACTTGGTAAATTGGGTGATGCATAGTCCGTGTTAAGCTGACATCGAAAGCGCCGGTTTTTTTAAATAACTTTTGAACAGTTATAAAGAGTTAAATTTTCGCAATTAGTTTCTTATAACTGGCAGTGATGCGCATCCGTTGATACCACTTTCGAACATATCGGACCAATTTTCTACATGAACAATAAATGGCCTAAACAGTCTTAAGCGAGTAGAAAATATAGTAACGCGCCGGTAGCCGCCGGCGGAATGGGAAAAACGACTACGGAGAATGTTTGAGCGTTGAATTTGCGCATGAAACTGCTTGAAGTACAAGCTTAAAATGATCGACTTCTTGCTTTACTGACTCGCTGCCGCTGCGCTCACACGACATTTAGGCGTACGCGTACGTGCGAAGACAAGAGGTGCACATGATCGACCAAGCGGGAAAGGCGTGGGTTCAAGCGCGGGGCTGTAAAGTGTCGAAGATTATGTGTAGGTCTTACAACCTTAACCTAAGAAAGTTACTTTTATCATTAAAAAGAGAGTACTGTAGACTCATGACGGGTATTCTGACTGGACACTGCCTTCTGGCGTCACATGCCTTTATATTAGGCTTGGTCAGTGATAACATATGTAGGAAGTGCGGGTTGGAGGAGGAAACGATAGAGCACGTTCTGTGCTCGTGCCCTGCACTTGCCAGGCTAAGACTCCAGCTATTAGGAGTGATACGGCTGCCAGATCTAGAAGCAGCAAGTGGCTTAAGTCCTAGAAAGCTTCTAGTATTTGCCAAAAGGACAGAGATATTTTATAACATAGGTCCTGGTTTTTGGTAGGGTTTTTCTGTTTGGTCGTTAAAACAAAATTATTTTAACAATACGGACTCAATCAGTCTATGTGAGGTCCTCATGGACCGGCCAGTTCAACCTAACCTAACCTAGGCGTACGCCGAAAAGTTTTCCGAAGCTCTACGAAGCTTGCGAGTGCACTACTGCTCTAGATGTTCAATATTGTAGATTTTCCAGCGCATAGGGCCTCCTGAGGGAAATTATTGTTTTTGTTTTCTTATTTAGCGTATTCATTTATGTAGAATTTGTATTTAAGATGCATACATTTGTTGCATACAATTGTTCATTCAAGTGTATGTGTATATGTGCACACGTGCAGTTGTATTAGTTTGAATGGTGGCATGCGGATGCATAAATTTTCTTTCGAGTTGATGCTCTGTGATACATAAACTGGGATATTTGTGCATTTTAGTGCATATGTATGTATATATTCTCATATGTATTGTTGTCATCCAGAGATTGCATTCAACGGTTAACCAGATAGCAACCCATATCCAAGAACAAAAAAGGGCTTTCTCAGTGTGATATGTTTATTTTTGGGATCTATTCTCAGTAACTAATTCTTATTTCCGGATGTTTTCTCGCTATCGCTGAGGTCGTTCAGTATAATTTATTGCCTGACGTTTCGGAAATGACTGTTTCGGAAATCGTAAACCCCTCGTATGCTCTGTTGGAATTAGTACAATGTAAGCTTAACAATATTTTATTATAATGTCTGCAAATAATTTTTTTTTCTTGAAAATAACACCAGTAAAACCATACTATTTCCCGAATTGAAATCTTTGAAGTCATGCAGTGACTATTTTCAGAACCAATTTTCGATAGTTTCTGGACTGTTCGGGCATAATTTCTATACAAAGTCGATTTTTTAACAACAATTTGAAATTAGTCCATATTTTTTCTATTATAAATCGATAAATTTTCATATTTTTTCCATAAAACTTTGATAACATTTTCAAAAAAAACGAATATTTATTCGATAAGAAAATTTCGATAACAAACCGGTAACTCAGCGATAACGCTTAACAGAATGTGATTTGTACATTTTCGGTTATCGGTTTTTCGTATTTACTGACCATTCCCTTTGTTTTGCCATTAAAACGGTCGTTAGCTGTGAGAAACTGTAACCGCATTTGACAATTATTTAAAGAGTGGTCATTAAATAATTGTTTCAATCGAAAATATCGGTTCCGGTTATTGTTCTTTGCAATCTCTGTTGTCAAGATCATGTAGGGGGTATCTGCTACCCAAACGTAGTATTGGCAAATATGGGCACAATGCATGCTTTAGTCTTGCTAAAAACTTTCCTACCTGCAATGGAGTATTAGATTCTGAGGAGCGTATACCTATAACGAGTGTCATATGTATGAACAGTTACTGTTTAATAAACAGGGCGGGTCGATTTAAAAATCGCTCATTGCTCTGTGAAAATCGTATTCTAGGGATCAAAATAAGAAACTTTTCCGATGGAACCATACCTCTAAAACGAATTCTGATGCCCCCCCCCCCCATTTGGGTCGAACTTTTGCGTAGAGGCAATTTCAATTCTACCTGCTGTGTCTTGTGGTGGCTTAAAAAAAACAACACAAGAAATTTTACGATCTGCAATTGTGTCACAGTGATACCTTCATTTTTTAAAACGGTTGAATAAACAACCCACACAACTATGTTTACGACATGCAAATGCATCACAGTGATGCCTTGGTTTTAAAAGGGGGTTGTAAAAACGCTAAGTTCTAATAATTTTTTTTAATTTCTTTTCTATTACTAAGTTAAATTCATTTTTTCATTTACATATGTTCTGACTAAATAAATTTCTAAAGAGAAAAATAAACTCCAAAAAGAAACAAGTAAGGAAGGTTAAGTTCGGGTGTAACCGAACATTACATACTCAGTTGAGAGCTATGGTGACAACATAAGGGAAAATAACCATGTAGGAAAATGAACCGAGGGAAACCCTGGAATGTGTTTGTATGACATGTGTATCAAATGAAAGGTGTTAATGAGTATTTTAAAAGGGAGTAATCCTTAGTTCCATAGGTTGACGCCGTTTCGAGATATCTCCATAAAGGTGGACCAGGGGTGACCCTAGAATTTGTTTGTACAATATGGGTATCAAAAAAAAAAAGGTACTAATGAGTATTTTAAAAGGGAGTGATCCTTAGTTTCATAGGTGGACGCCGTTTCGAGATATCTCCATAAAGGTGGACAAGAGGTGACCCTAGAATTTGTTTGTACAATATGGGTATCAAAAAAAAGGTGCTAATGAGTATTTTAAAAGGGAGTGATCCTTAGTTCCATAGGTGGACGCCGTTTCGAGATATCGCCATAAAGATGGACCAGGGGTGACTCTAGAATGCGTTTGTACAATATGGGTATCAAACGAAAGGTGTTAATAAGTATTTTAAAAGGGAGTGGGCCTTAGTTCTATAGGTGGACGCCGTTTAGAAATATCGCCATAAAGGTGGGCCAGGGGTGACTCTAGAATGTGTTTGTACGATATGGGTATCAAATGAAAGGTGTTAATGAGTATTTTTAAAATGGAGTGGGCCTTGGTTCTATAGGTGGTCGCCTTTTCGAGATATCGCCATAAAGGTGGACCAGGGGTGACTCTAGAATATGTCTGTACGATATGGGTATCAAATGAAAGGTGTTAATGGATATTTTAAAAGGGCGTGGGGCTTAGTTCTATAGGTGGACGCCTTTTCCAGATATCGCCATAAAGGTGGACCAGGGGTGACTCTAGAATGTGTTTGTACGATATTGGTATCACATTAAAGGTATTAATGAGAGCTTTAAAAGGAGTGGTGGTAGTTGTATATGTGAAGGCGTTTTCCAGATATCGACCAAAATGTGGACCAGGGTGACCCAGAACATCATCTGTTGGATACCGCTAATCTAATCTAATATCTAATATATCTAATATATATTATAAATGGGAAAGTTTGGATGTTAAGATGTTTGGATGTTTGGATGTTTAGATGTTCTGGATGTTTAGATGTGTTGGATGTTTGTCCAGACGTTTGTCTTTGTGACTCAATAACGCAAGAACGGCTGGACCGATTTGGATGAAATTTTGCACACATATAGCCAATAGTCTAGAAGGATCTACTAGCTATATATTTTTCAAAAGGGGCGTGGTCCCCGCCCCCTAGGAACAGTTATAATTTAATTATTATATTTTTTCGTCTTTGCGACTGAATCACGCCAGAATGGCTACACGGATTTTGATGAAATTTGGGACATAGACAGTAGTCTATTAGCGAAATTTTTTTCGAACATGGAAAGAGGGGTGGGGGTCCCACAACCCTTCGAGAAATTATTTTTCATAATTTTTACACATTATAACTTTACGTATACTGGCCTTCACCAATATCACAGACTCAAGGGGTCAAATAAGTCGAGGGCTTACAAAGTAAGCAGTGACACCCTCCGCCCGCCCCTTTATCTCCCCCTCTGGTGTAAAATCCATAAATTGTTATAACTCAATCTAAATTTTCTCCTAAATCAATAGTTTTTGGTATCTGGTACATACAGAACGAGATCTAGACAATTTTGGAGGAACGATCAGTGGTCCTCTCCTCTACTCCCGCCATCCGCCCTCCTTCAATTGTTTTTATTAGCACGCTTTTATTAGCTTTACCTGTATGTTTCTATCTAACTTTTTATTCGCTCCAATGCGCCTGCTGCCTTATTAACATGGTTTTATAATTAGCTTCACCTTATTTTTAATCCCGTAAGGGTCATATCGAGACCCTTCCGGGATCATTTCTGGATGGTTTTCGGGATCGGTCCGGGATTACGCCGGGGTAATTTCGGGACTTTTTCGGGACTATTTCGGGATCATTTTGGGACCCTTCCGGGCTCATTTCTGTATAGTTTACGGGATCCGCCCGGGATCCCGTCGGGGTTATTTTGGAACATTTTCGGGACTATTCCGGAATCATTTCGGGACTATTTCGCGATCATTTGGGGACCCTTCCGGCATCATTTTTGGATGGTTTTCGGGATCCGTGCGGAATCTCGTCGGGGTCATATGGGGACTTTTGCGGGATCATTTGAGGTCTCTTCCGGCATCATTTCTGGATGGTTTTCGGGATCCGTCCGGGATATCGTCGGGGTCATTTGGGGACTTTTTCGGGATCATTTGGGGGCTCTTCCGGCATCATTTCTGGATGGTTTTCGGGATCCGTCCGGGATCTCGTCGGGGTCATTTGGGGACTTTTTCGGGATAATTTTGGGGCTCATCCGGCATCATTTCTGGATGGTTTTCGGGATCCGTCCGGGATCCCGTCGGGGTCATTTCGGGACTTTTTCGCGACTAATACGGGATCATTTGGGAACCCTTTCGGCATCATTTCTGGATGGTTTTCGGGATCCGTCCGGGATCCCGTCGGGGTCATTTCGGGACTTTTTCGCGACTAATACGGGATCATTTGGGAACCCTTTCGGCATCATTTCTGGATGATTTCGGGATCCGTCCGGGATCCCATTAGGGTAATTTCGGGACTATTAGGGGATCATTTGGGAACCTTTCCGGCATCATTTCTGGATAATTTTCGGGATCCGTCCAGGATGCCGACGAGGTCATTTCGGGACTATTTCGGGACCATTTGGGATACCTACCGGCATTATTTGGGGATGGTTTTTGGGATTCGTCCGGGATCCCGTCGTGGTCCTTTCGGGACTTTTCTTCGACTAATACGGGATCATTTGCGGACCCTTTCGGCATCATTTCTGGATAGTTATCGGGATCCCGTCACGGTCATTTCGGGACTATTAGGGGATCATTTGAGGACCTTTCCGGCATCATTTCTGTATTGTTTTCGGAATCCTTTCGGGATCCCGTCAGGGTCATTTTGGGACCTTTTTGGGGCTAATACGGGATCATTTGGGGATCCTCTAGGGGTCGTTTCGTGACTTTTTCTGTTTTATTTCGGGATCATTTGGGGACCCTTCCGGCATAATTTCTTGATGGTTTGCCGGATCCATCAGGGTCATTTCGGAACCATTTTGGGATCATTTGGGGACCCTTCCGAGATCATTTCTGGATCCGTCCGGGATGCCGTAGGAGCCATTTCGGGATTTTTTTGTTACTTTTCCGGGATAGTTTTTGGACCCTTCCGGGATCATTTCTGGATCTGTGCGGGATCCCATCTGGGTCATTTCCGGACTATTTCGGGATCATTTTGGGATCCTTCCGGAATCATTTCTGTATGGTTTTCGCGATCCGTCGTTGATTCCCTCGGAGCCATTTCGGAACCTTTTCTGGAGTATGTCGGGGTCATTTGGGGACTTTTTCGGGATCATTTGGGGCTCTTCCGGCATCATTTCTGGATGGTTTTCGGGATCCGTGCGGGATCTCGTCGGGGTCATTTGGGGACTTTTTCGGGATCATTTGGGGGCTCTTCCGGCATCATTTCTCGATGGTTTACGGGATCCGTCCGGCATATCGTCGGGGTCATTTGGGACTTTTTCGGGATCATTTGGGGGCTCTTCCGGCATCATTTCTGGATGGTTTTCGGGGTCCGTCCGGGATCCCATCAGGGTAATTTCGGGACTATTAGGGGATCATTTGTGGACCTTTCCGGCATCATTTCTGGATAATTTTCGGTATCCGTCCGGGATGCCGACGAGTTCATTTCGGGATTATTTCGGGTTCATTTGGGATACCTACCGGCATCATTTCTGGATGGTTTTTGGGATTCGTCCGGGATCCCGTAGGGGTCATTTCGGGACTTTTTCTCGACTAATACGGGATCATTTGCGGACCCTTTCGGAATAATTTCTGGATAGTTGTCGGGGTCCGTTCGGGATCCCGTCACGGTCATTTCGGAACTATTAGGGGATCATTTGAGGACCTTTCCGGCATCATTTCTGGATAGTTTTTGGAATCCTTTCGGGATCCCGTCAGGGTCATTTCGGGGCTTTTTCGGGATCATTTAAGGATGGCTTTCAGGATTCGTCCGGGAACCCGTCACTGTAATTTCTGGACTTTTCCGAGACTATTTCGGGATCATTTTGGGACCTTCCCAAGATCATTTCTGGATGGATTTTGGGATTTGTCCGGGATGCCCTCAGGGTCATTTTGGGACTATTAGGTGAGCATTTGAGGACCGTTCCGGCATCACTTCTGGATGGTTTTCGGTATCCGTTCAGATTCCCGTCGGAATAATTGCGGGACTTTTTCGGGATCATTGGGGTCCCTTCCAAAATCATTGCTGGATGGTTTTTGGGATTCGTCCGGCATCCCGTCGGGGTCATTTCGGGACTTTTTCTCGACTAATACGGGATCATTTGCGGACCCTTTCGGTATCATTTCTGGATAGTTGTCGGGATCCGTTCGGGATCCCGTCAGGGTCTTTTCGGAACTATTGGGAGATCATTAGACGACCTTTCCGGTATCATTTCTGGTTAGTTTTCGGGATCCTTTCCGGGTCCCATCATGGTCATTTCGGGACTTTCTCGGCATCATTTAAGATTGGTTTTCAGGATTCGTCCGGTATCCGTCAGGGTAATTTCTGGACTTTTCCCAGACTTTTTCGGGATAATTTTGGGACCCTCCCAAGATCATTTCTGGATGGATTTCGGGATCTGTCCGGGATGCCGTCAGGGTCATTTTGGGACTATTAGGTGATCATTTGAGGACCTTTTCGGCATCACTTCTGGATGGTTTTCGGTATCCGCTCAGGATCCCGTCGGAATTATTGCGGGACTTTTTCGGGATCATTTGGTGTCCCTTCCGGCATCATTTCTGGCTGGTTTTTGGAATTCGTCCGGCATCCCGTCGGGTTCATTTCGGGACTTTTTCTCGACTAATACGGGATCATTTGCGGGCCCTTTCGGCATCATTTCTAGATAGTTGTCGGGATCCGTTCGGGATCCCGTCAGGGTCTTTTCGGAACTATTAGGTGATCATTTGAGGACATTTCCGGCATCATTTCTGGATAGTTTTCGGGATCCTTTCGGGGTCCAGTCAGGGTCATTTCGGGACTTTTTCGGGATCATTTAGAGATGGCTTTCAGGATTCGTCCGGGAACCCGTCAGGGTAATTTCTGAACTTTTCCGAGACTATTTCGGGATACTTTTGGGACCTTCCCAAGATCATTTCTGGATGGATTTTGGGATCAGTCCGGGATGCCGTCAGGGTCATTTTGGGACTATTAGGTGATCATTTGAGGACCTTTTCAGCATCACTTCTGGATGGTTTTCGGTATCCGCTCAGGATCCCGTCGGGTTCATTTCGGGACTTTTTCTCGACTAATACGGGATCATTTGCGGGCCCTTTCGGCATCATTTCTAGATAGTTGTCGGGATCCGTTCGGGATCCCGTCAGGGTCTTTTCGGAACTATTAGGTGATCATTTGAGGACATTTCCGTCATCATTTCTGGATAGTTTTCGGGATCCTTTCGGGGTCCAGTCAGGGTCATTTCGGGACTTTTTCGGGATCATTTAGAGATGGCTTTCAGGATTCGTCCGGGAACCCGTCAGGGTAATTTCTGAACTTTTCCGAGACTATTTCGGGATACTTTTGGGACCTTCCCAAGATCATTTCTGGATGGATTTTGGGATCAGTCCGGGATGCCGTCAGGGTCATTTTGGTATTAGGTGATCATTTGAGGACCTTTCCGGCATTACTTCTGGATGGTTATCGGTATCCGATCAGGATCCCCTCGGAATCATTGCGGGACTTTTTCGGGATCATTTGGGGTCCCTCCCAAGATCATTTCTGGATGGATTTCGGGATCTGTCCGGGATCCCGTCAGGGTCATTTAGGGGTGCGTTCGAGATCCCGTCAGGGTCATTTCGGGACTTCTTCTGGAATATATCGGGATCATTTCTGGATGGTTTATGGGATCCGTCCATGACCCCTTAAGGGTCATTTCGGGACTATTAGGTGATCATTTGAGGACCTTTCCGGCATCACTTCTGGATGATTTTCGGTATCCGTTCCGGATCCCGTCGGAATCAATGCGGGACTTTTACGGAATCATTTGGGATTCCTTCCGGCATCATTTCTGGATGGTTTTCGGGATTTGTCCGGGATCCCGTCGGGGTTATTTTGGGACCTTTTCGGGGCTAATACGGGATCATTTGGGGATCCTCTAGGGGTCGTTTCGTGACTTTTTCTGTATTATTTCGGGATCATTTTGGGACCCTTTCGGCATAATTTCTTGATGGTTTGCCGGATCCATCAGGGTCATTTCGGGACCATTTGGGATCATTTGGGGACCCGTCCGAGATCATTTCTGGATCCGTCCGGGATGCCGTAGGAGCCATTTCGGGATTTTTTGTTACTTTTCCGGGATAGTTTTTGCACCCTTCCGGGATCATTTCTGGATCTGTGCGGGATCCCATCTGGGTCAATTCCGGACTATTTCGGGATCATTTTGGAATCCTTCCGGAATCATTTCTGTATGGTTTTCGCGATCCATCGTGGATCCCCTCGGAGCCATTTCGGAACTTTTTCTGGAGTTAGTCGGGATAATTTAGGGACCCTTCCTGGATATTTTCTGGATGGTTTCTGAGATCCGTCCGGGAGCCCGTCAGGGTAATTTCGGAACTTTTTCGGGACTATTTCGGGATCAATTTGGTACCCTTCAGGCATCATTTCTGTGTGGTTATCTGGATCAGTCTAGAATCGTGTTGTTGTCATTTCGGGTTTTTTGGGACTACTTCGGGAACTTTTGGAAACACTTCCGGGGCGTTTCTGGATGGTTTTCGGGATCCGTCCGCGATAGCGTCGGGGTCATTTCGTGGCTTTTTCTGGATAATTTCGTTATCATTTTGGGATCCTATCAGGTTATCAGCTCATAAAGTTCTTTTTTTTACTCAATTACAAAAATAAAATGCATTAGACAGAAAAAAAATTTTAAACAGATAACTTTATAAGCAGGCTAACGTGAATAGCCCACATATTTGATTTTCTCCTTGCGGACGGGGCCGCGGGTAAAGGCTAGTCTAATATATATTATAAAAGGGAAAGTTTGGATGTTAAGATGTTTGGATGTTTGGATGTTTAGATGTTTGGATGTTTGGATGTTTGGATGTTTGGATGTTTGGATGTTTGGATGTTTGGATGTTTGTCCAGACGTTTGTCTTTGTGACTCAATAACGCAAGAACGGCTGGACCGATTTGGATACAATTTTGCACACATATAGCCAATAGTCTAGAAGGATCTACTAGCTATATATTTTTCAAAAGGGGCGTGGTCCCCGCCCCCTAGGAACAGTTATAATTTAATTATTATATTTTTTCGTCTTTGCGACTGAATCACGCCAGAATGGCTACACGGATTTTGATGAAATTTGGGACACAGACAGTAGTCTACTAGCGTAATTTTTTTCGAACATGGAAAGAGGGGTGGGGGTCCCACGACCCTTCGAGAAATTATTTTTCATAATTTTTACACATTATAACTTTACGTATACTGGCCTTCACCAATATCACAGACTCAAGGGGTCAAATAAGTCGAGGGCTTACAAAGTAAGCAGTGACACCCTCCGCCCGCCCCCCTTTATCTCCCCCTCTGGTGTAAAATCCATAAATTGTTATAACTCAATCTAAATTTTCTCCTAAATCAATAGTTTTTGGTATCTGGTACATACAGAACGAGATCTAGACAATTTTGGAGGAACGATCAGTGGTCCTCTCCTCTACTCCCGCCATCCGCCCTCCATCAATTGTTTTTATTAGCACGCTTTTATAAGCTTTACCTGTATGTTTCTATCTAACTTTTTATTCGCTCCAATGCGCCTGCTGCCTTATTAACATGGTTTTATAATTAGCTTCACCTTATTTGTAATCCCGTAAGGGTCATATCGAGACCCTTCCGGGATCATTTCTGGATGGTTTTCGGGATCGGTCCGGGATTACGCCGGGGTAATTTCGGGACTTTTTCGGGACTATTTCGGGATCAATTTGGGACCCTTCCGGGATCATTTCTGTATAGTTTACGGGATCCGTCCGGGATCCCGTCGGGGTTATTTTAGAACATTTTCGGGACTATTCCGGAATCATTTCGGGACTATTTCGCGATCATTTGGGGACCCTTCCGGCATCATTTCTGGATGGTTTTCGGGATCCGTGCGGGATCTCGTCGGGGTCATATGGGGACTTTTTCGGGATCATTTGAGGGCTCTTCCGGCATCATTTCTAGATGGTTTTCGGGATCCGTCCGGGATATCGTCGGGGTCATTTGGGGACTTTTTCGGGATCATTTGGGGGCTCTTCCGGCATCATTTCTGGATGGTTTTCGGGATCCGTCCGGGATCTCGTCGGGGTCATTTGGGGACTTTTTCGGGATCATTTTGGGGCTCATCCGGCATCATTTCTGGATGGTTTTCGGGATCCGTCCGGGATCCCGTCGGGGTCATTTCGGGACTTTTTCGCGACTAATACGGGATCATTTGGGAACCCTTTCGGCATCATTTCTGGATGGTTTTCGGGATCCGTCCGGGATCCCATTAGGGTAATTTCGGGACTATTAGGGGATCATTTGGGAACCTTTCCGGCATCATTTCTGGATAATTTTCGGGATCCGTCCGGGATGCCGACGAGGTCATTTCGGGACTATTTCGGGATCATTTGGGATACCTACCGGCATAATTTCTGGATGGTTTTTGGGATTCGTCCGGGATCCCGTCGTGGTCCTTTCGGGACTTTTTTTCGACTAATACGGGATCATTTGCGGACCCTTTCGGCATCATTTCTGGATAGTTGTCGGGATCCCGTCACGGTCATTTCGGGACTATTAGGGGATCATTTGAGGACCTTTCCGGCATCATTTCTGTATTGTTTTCGGAATCCTTTCGGGATCCCGTCGGGGTCATTTTGGGACTTTTTTGGGGCTAATACGGGATCATTTGGGGATCCTCTAGGGGTCGTTTCGTGACTTTTTCTGTTTTATTTCGGGATCATTTGGGGACCCTTCCGGCATAATTTCTTAATGGTTTGCCGGATCCATCAGGGTCATTTCGGGACCATTTTGGGATCATTTGGGGATCCTTCCGAGATCATTTCTGGATCCGCCCGGGATGCCGTAGGAGCCATTTCGGGATCTTTTGTTACTTTTCCGGGATAGTTTTTGGACCCTTCCGGGATCATTTCTGGATCTGTGCGGGATCCCATCTGGGTCATTTCCGGACTATTTCGGGATCATTTTGGGATCCTTTCGGAATCATTTCTGTATGGTTTTGCCGATCCGTCGTTGATTCCCTCGGAGCCATTTCGGAACCTTTTCTGGAGTATGTCGGGGTCATTTGGGGACTTTTTCGGGATCATTTGTGGCTCTTCCGGCATCATTTCTGGATGGTTTTCGGGATCCGTGCGGGATCTCGTCGGGGTCAATTGGGGACTTTTTCAGGATCATTTGGGGGCTCTTCCGACATCATTTCTGGATGGTTTTCGGGATCCGTCCGGGATATCGTCGGGGTCATTTGGGGACTTTTTCGGGATCATTTGGGGGCTCTTCCGGCATCATTTCTGGATGGTTTTCGGGATCCGTCCGGGATCCCATCAGGGTGATTTCGGGACTATTAGGGGATCATTTGTGGACCTTTCCGGCATCATTTCTGGATAATTTTCGGTATCCGTCCGGGATGCCGACGAGGTCATTTCGGGATTATTTCGGGATCATTTTGGATACCTACCGGCATCATTTCTGGATGGTTTTTGGGATTCGTCCGGGATCCCGTCGGGGTCATTTCGGCACTTTTTCTCGACTAATACGGGATTATTTGCGGACCCTTTCGGCATAATTTCTGGATAGTTGTCGGGATCCGTTCGGGATCCCGTCACGGTCATTTCGGAACTATTAGGGGATCATTTGAGAACCTTTCCGGCATCATTTCTGGATTGTTTTTGGAATCCTTTCGGCATCCCGTCAGGGTCATTTCGGTGCTTTTTCGGGATCATTTAAGGATGGCTTCCAGGATTCGTCCGGGAACCCGTCAGGGTAATTTCTGGACTTTTCCGAGACTATTTCGGGATCATTTTGGGACCTTCCCAAGATCATTTCTGGATGGATTTCGGGATTTGTCCCGGATGCCCTCAGGGTCATTTTGGGACTATTAGGTGAGCATTTGAGGACTGTTCCGGCATCACTTCTGGATGGTTTTCGGTATCCGTTCAGATTCCCGTCGGAATAATTGCGGGACTTTTTCCGGATCATTGGGGTCCCTTCCAAAATCATTTCTGGATGGTTTTTGGGATTCGTCCGGCATCCCGTCGGGGTCATTTCGGGACTTTTTCTCGACTAATACGGGATCATTTGCGGGCCCTTTCGGTATCATTTCTGGATAGTTGTCGGGATCCGTTCGGGATCCCGTCAGGGTCTTTTCGGAACTATTGGGAGATCATTTGAGGACCTTTCCGGCATCATTTCTGCTTAGTTTTCGGGATCCTTTCCGGGTCCCATCAGGGTCATTTCGGGACTTTTTCGGCATCATTTAAGATTGGTTTTCAGGATTCGTCCGGTATCCGTCAGGGTAATTTCTGGACTTTTCCCAGACTATTTCGGGATAATTTTGGGACCCTCCCAAGATCATTTCTGCGCGGATTTCGGGATCTGTCCGGGATGCCGTCAGGGTCATTCTGGGACTATTAGGTGATCATTTGAGGACCTTTTCGGCATCACTTCTGGATGGTTTTCGATATCCGCTCAGGATCCCGTAGGAATTATTGCGGGACTTTTTCGGGATCATTTGGTGTCCCTTCCGGCATCATTTCTGGCTGGTTTTTGGGATTCGTCCGGCATCCCGTCGGGTTCATTTCGGGACTTTTTCTCGCCTAATACGGGATCATTTGCGGGCCCTTTCGGCATCATTTCTATATAGTTGTCGGGATCCGTTCGGGATCCCGTCAGGGTCTTTTCGGAACTATTAGGCGATCATTTGAGGACATTTCCGGCATCATTTCTGGATAGTTTTCGGGGTCCAGTCAGGGTCATTTCGGGACTTTTTCGGGATCATTTAGAGATGGCTTTCAGGATTCGTCCGGGAACCCGTCAGGGTAATTTCTGAACTTTTCCGAGACTATTTCGGGATAATTTTGGGACCTTCCCAAGATCATTTCTGGATGGATTTTGGGATCAGTCCGGGATGCCGTCAGGGTCATTTTGGTATTAGGTGATCATTTGAGGACCTTTCCGGCATCACTTCTGGATGGTTATCGGTATCCGATCAGCATCCCCTCGGAATCATTGCGGGACTTTTTCGGGATCATTTGGGGTCCCTCCCAAGATCATTTCTGGATGGATTTCGGTATCTGTCCGGGATCCCGTCAGGGTCATTTAGGGGTGCGTTCGAGATCCCGTCAGGGTCATTTCGGGACTTCTTCGGGAATATATCTGGATCATTTCTGTATGGGTTATGGGATCCGTCCATGACCCCTTAAGGGTCATTTCGGGACTATTAGGTGATCATCTGAGGACCTTTCCGGCGTCACTTCTGGATGATTTTCGGTATCCGTTCGGGATCCCGTCGGAATCAATGCGGGACTTTTACGGAATCATTTGGGATTCCTTCCGGCATCATTTCTGGATGGTTTTCGGGATTTGTCCGGGATCCCGTCGGGTTTATTTCGGGACCTTTTCGGGGCTAATACGGGATCATTTGGGGATCCTATAGGGGTCGTTTCGTGACTATTTCTGTATTATTTCGGGATCATTTTGGGACCCTTTCGGCATAATTTCTTTATGGTTTGCCGGATCCATCAGGGTCATTTCGGGACCATTTTGGGATCATTTGGGGACCCTTCCGAGATCATTTCTGGATCCGTCCGGGATGCCGTAGGAGCCATTTCGGGATTTTTTGTTACTTTTCCGGGATAGTTTTTGCACCCTTCCGGGATCATTTCTGGATCTGTGCGGGATCCCATCTGGGTCAATTCCGGACTATTTCGGGATCATTTTGGAATCCTTCCGGAATCATTTCTGTATGGTTTTCGCGATCCATCGTGGATCCCCTCGGAGCCATTTCGGAACTTTTTCTGGAGTTAGTCGGGATAATTTAGGGACCCTTCCTGGATATTTTCTGGATGGTTTCTGAGATCCGTCCGGGAGCCCGTCAGGGTAATTTCGGAACTTTTTCGGGACTATTTCGGGATCAATTTGGTACCCTTCAGGCATCATTTCTGTGTGGTTATCTGGATAAGTCTAGAATCATGTCGTTGTCATTTCGGGTTTTTTTGGGACTACTTCGGGAACTTTTGGAAACACTTCCGGGGCGTTTCTGGATGGTTTTCGGGATCCGTCCGCGATAGCGTCGGGGTCATTTCGTGGCTTTTTCTGGATAATTTCGTTATCATTTTGGGATCCTATCAGGTTATCAGCTCATAAAGTTCTTTTTTTTACTCAATTACAAAAATAAAATGCATTAGACAGAAAAAAAATTTTAAACAGATAACTTTATAAGCAGGCTAACGTGAATAGCCCACATATTTCATTTTCTCCTTGCGGACGGGGCCGCGGGTAAAGGCTAGTATATTATAAATGGGAAAGTTTGGATGTTAAGATGTTTGGATGTTTGGATGTTTGTCCAGACGTTTGTCTTTGTGACTCAATAACGCAAGAACGGCTGGACCGATTTGGATGAAATTTTGCACACATATAGCCAATAGTCTAGAAGGATCTACTAGCTATATATTTTTCAAAAGGGGCGTGGTCCCCGCCCCCTAGGAACAGTTATAATTTAATTATTATATTTTTTCGTCTTTGCGACTGAATCACGCCAGAATGGCTACACGGATTTTGATGAAATTTGGGATACAGACAGTAGTGTACTAGCGAAATTTTTTTCGAACATGGAAAGAGGGGTGGGGGTCCCGCGACCCCTTCGAGAAATTATTTTTCATAATTTTTACACATTATAACTTTACGTATACTGGCCTTCACCAATATCACAGACTCAAGGGGTCAAATAAGTCGAGGGCTTACAAAGTAAGCAGTGACACCCTCCGCCCGCCCCCCTTTATCTCCCCTCTGGTGTAAAATCCATACATTGTTATAACTCAATCTAAATTTTCTCCTAAATCAATAGTTTTTGGTATCTGGTACATACAGAACGAAATCTAGACAATTTTGGAGGAACGATCAGTGGTACTCTCCTCTACTCCCGCCATCCGCCCTCCATCAATTGTTTTTATTAGCACGATTTTATTAGCTTTACCTGTATCTTTCTACTAACTTTTTATTCGCTCCAATGCGCCTGCTGCCTTATTAACATGGTTTTATAATTAGCTTCACCTTATTTGTAATACCGTAAGGGTCATATCGAGACCCTTCCGGGATCATTTCTGGATGGTTTTCGGGATCGGTCCGGGATTACGCTGGGGTAATTTCGGGACTTTTTCGGGACTATTTCGGGATCATTTTGGGACCCTTCCGGGATCATTTCTGTATAGTTTACGGGATCCGTCCGGGATCCCGTCGGGGTTATTTTGGAACATTTTCGGGACTATTCCGGAATCATTTCGGGACTATTTCGCGATCATTTGGGGACCCTTCCGGCATCATTTCTGGATGGTTTTCGGGATCCGTGCGGGATCTCGTCGGGGTCATGTGGGGACTTTTTCGGGATCATTTGGGGGCTCTTCCGGCATCATTTTTGGATGGTTTTCGGGATCCGTCCGGGATCTCGTCGGGGTCATTTGGGGACTTTTTCGGGATCATTTTGGGGCTCATCCGGCATCATTTCTGGATGGTTTTCGGGATCCGTCCGGGATCCCGTCAGGGTCATTTCGGGACTTTTTCGCGACTAATACGGGATCATTTGGGAACCCTTTCGACATCATTTCTGGATGGTTTTCGGGATCCGTCCGGGATCCCGTCGGGGTCATTTCGGGACTTTTTCGCGACTAATACGGGATCATTTGGGAACCCTTTCGGCATCATTTCTGGATGGTTTTCGGGATCCGTCCGGGATCCCATTAGGGTAATTTCGGGACTATTAGGGGATCATTTGGGAACCTTTCCGGCATCATTTCTGGATAATTTTCGGGATCCGTCCGGGATGCCGACGAGGTCATTTCGGGACTATTTCGGGATCATTTGGGATACCTACCGGCATCATTTCTGGATGGTTTTTGGGATTCGTCCGGGATCCCGTCGTGGTCCTTTCGGGACTTTTTTTCGACTAATACGGGATCATTTGCGAACCCTTTCGGCATCATTTCTGTATTGTTTTCGGAATCCTTTCGGGATCCCGTCAGGGTCATTTTGGGACTTTTTCGGGGCTAATACGGAATCATTTGGGGATCCTCTAGGGGTCGTTTCGTGACTTTTTCTATTTTATTTCGGGATCATTTGGGGACCCTTCCGGCATAATTTCTTGATGGTTTGCCGGATCCATCAGGGTCATTTCGGGACCATTTTGGGATCATTTGGGGACCCTTCCGAGATCATTTCTGGATCCGTCCGGGATGCCGTAGGAGCCATTTCGTGATTTTTTGTTACTTTTCCGGGATAGTTTTTGGACCCTTCCGGGATCATTTCTGGATCTGTGCGGGATCCCTTCTGGATCATTTCCGGACTATTTCGGGATCATTTTGGGATCCTTCCGGAATCATTTCTGTATGGTTTTCGCGATCCGTCGTTGATTCCCTCGGAGCCATTTCGGAACCTTTTCTGGAGTATGTCGGGGTCATTTGGGGACTTTTTCGGGATCATTTGGGGCTCTTCCGGCATCATTTCTGGATGGTTTTCGGGATCCGTGCGGGATCTCGTCGGGGTCATTTGGGGACTTTTTCGGGATCATTTGGGGGCTCTTCCGGCATCATTTCTGGATGGTTTTCGGGATCCGTCCGAAATATCGTCGGGGTCATTTGGGGACTTTTTCGGGATCATTTGGGGGCTCTTCCGGCATCATTTCTGGATGGTTTTTGGAATCCTTTCGGGATCCCGTCAGGGTCATTTCGGGGCTTTTTCGGGATCATTTAAGGATGGCTTTCAGGATTCGTCCGGGAACCAGTCAGGGTAATTTCTGGACTTTTCCGAGGCTATTTCGGGATCATTTTGGGACCTTCCCAAGATCATTTCTGGATGGATTTCGGGATTTGTCCGGGATGCCCTCAGGGTCATTTTGGGACTATTAGGCGAGCATTTGAGGACCGTTCCGGCATCACTTCTGGGTGGTTTTCGGTATCCGTTCAGATTCAGAAAGGGGCGTGGTCCCCGCCCCCTAGGAACAGTTATAATTTAATTATTATATTTTTTCGTCTTTGCGACTGAATCACGCCAGAATGGCTACACGGATTTTGATGAAATTTGGGACACAGACAGTAGTCTACTAGCGAAATTTTTTTCGAACATGGAAAGAGGGGTGGGGGTCCCACGACCCCTTCGAGAAATTATTTTTCATAATTTTTACACATTATAACTTTACGTATACTGGCCTTCACCAATATCACAGACTCAAGGGGTCAAATAAGTCGAGGGCTTACAAAGTAAGCAGTGACACCCTCCGCCCGCCCCCCTTTATCTCCCCCTCTGGTGAAAAATCCATAAATTGTTATAACTCAATCTAAATTTTCTCCTAAATCAATAGTTTTTGGTATCTGGTACATACAGAACGAAATCTAGACAATTTTGGAGGAACGATCAGTGGTACTCTCCTCTACTCCCGCCATCCGCCCTCCATCAATTGTTTTTATTAGCACGCTTTTATTAGCTTTACCTGTATCTTTCTATCTAACTTTTTATTCGCTCCAATGCGCCTGCTGCCTTATTAACATGGTTTTATAATTAGCTTCACCTTATTTGTAATCCCGTAAGGGTCATATCGAGACCCTTCCGGAATCATTTCTGGATGGTTTTCGGGATCGGTCCGGGATTACGCCGGGGTAATTTCGGGACTTTTTCGGGACTATTTCGGGATCATTTTGGGACCCTTCCGGGATCATTTCTGTATAGTTTACGGGATCCGTCCGGGATCCCGTCGGGGTTATTTTGGAACATTTTCGTGACTATTCCGGAATCATTTCGGGACTATTTCGCGATCATTTGGGGCCCCTTCCGGCATCATTTCTGGATGGTTTTCGGGATCCGTGCGGGATCTCGTCGGGGTCATATGGGGACTTTTTCGGGATCATTTGGGGGCTCTTCCGGCATCATTTCTGGATGGTTTTCGGGATCCGTCCGGGATATCGTCGGGGTCATTTGGGAACTTTTTCGGGATCATTTGGGGGCTCTTCCGGCATCATTTCTGGATGGTTTTCGGGATCCGTCCTGGATCTCGTCGGGGTCATTTGGGGACTTTTTCGGGATCATTTTGGGGCTCTTCCGGCATCATTTCTGGATGGTTTTCGGGATCCGTCCGGGATCCCGTCGGGGTCATTTCGGGACTTTTTCGCGACTAATACGGGATCATTTGGGAACCCTTTCGGCATCATTTCTGGATGGTTTTCGGGATCCGTCCTGGATCCCGTCGGGGTCATTTCGGGACTTTTTCGCGACTAATACGGGATCATTTGGGAACCCTTTTTGCATCATTTCTGCATGGTTTTCGGGATCCGTCCGGGATCCCATTAGGGTAATTTCGGGACTATTAGGGGATCATTTGGGAACCTTTCCGGCATCATTTCTGGATAATTTTCGGGATCCGTCCGGGATGCCGACGAGGTCATTTCGGGACTATTTCGGGATCATTTGGGATACCTACCGGCATCATTTCTGGATGGTTTTTGGGATTCGTCCGGGATCCCGTCGTGGTCCTTTCGGGACTTTTTTTCGACTAATACGGGATCATTTGCGGACCCTTTCGGCATCATTTCTGGATAGTTGTCGGGATCCCTTCACGGTCATTTCGGGACTATTAGGGGATCATTTGAGGACCTTTCCGGCATCATTTCTGTATTGTTTTCGGAATCCTTTCGGGATCCCGTCAGGGTCATTTTGGGACTTTTTCGGGGCTAATACGGGATCATTTGGGGATCCTCTAGGGGTCGTTTCGTTACTTTTTCTGTTTTATTTCGGGATCGTTTGGGGAACCTTCCGGCATAATTTCTTGATGGTTTGCCGGATCCATCAGAGTAATTTCGGGACCATTTTGGGATCATTTGGGGACCCTTCCGAGATCATTTCTGGATCCGTCCGGGATGCCGTAGGAGCCATTTCGTGATTTTTTGTTACTTTTCCGGGATAGTTTTTGGACCCTTCCGGGATCATTTCTGGATCTGTGCGGGATCCCTTCTGGGTCATTTCCGGACTATTTCGGGATCATTTTGGGATCCTTCCCGAATCATTTCTGTATGGTTTTCGCGATCCGTCGTTGATTCCCTCGGAGCCATTTCGGAACCTTTTCTGGAGTATGTCGGGGTCATTTGGGGACTTTTTCGGGATCATTTGGGGCTCTTCCGGCATCATTTCAGGATGGTTTTCGGGATCCGTGCGGGATCTCGTCGGCGTCATTTGGGGACTTTTTCGGGATCATTTGGGGGCTCTTCCGGCATCATTTTTGGATGGTTTTCGGGATCCGTCCGGGATATCGTCGGGGTCATTTGGGGACTTTTTCGGGATCATTTGGGGGCTCTTCCGGCATCATTTCTGGATGGTTTTCGGGATCCGTCCGGGATCCCATCAGGGTAATTTCGGGACTATTAGGGGATCATTTGTGGACCTTTCCGGCATCATTTCTGGATAATTTTCGGTATCCGTCCGGGATGCCGACGAGCTGATTTCGGGATGATTTCGGGATCATTTGGGATACCTACCGGCATCATTTCTGGATGGTTTTTGGGATTCGTCCGGGATCTCGTCGGGGTCATTTCGGGACTTTTTCTCGACTAATACGGGATCATTTGCGGACCCTTTCGGCATAATTTCTGGATAGTTGTCGGGATCCGTTCGGGATCCCGTCACGGTCATTTCGGAACTATTAGGGGATCATTTGAGGACCTTTCCGGCATCATTTCTGGATAGGTTTTGGAATCCTTTCGGGATCCCGTCAGGGTCATTTCGGGGCTTTTTCGGGATCTTTTAAGGATGGCTTTCAGGATTCGTCCGGGAACCCATCAGGGTAATTTCTGGACTTTTCCGAGACTATTTCGGGATCATTTTGGGACCTTCCCAAGATCATTTCTGGATGGATTTCGGGATTTGTCCGGGATGCCCTCAGGGTCATTCTGGGACTATTAGGGGAGCATTTGAGGACCGTTCCGGCATCACTTCTGGATGGTTTTCGGTATCCGTTCAGATTCAGAAAGGGGCATGGTCCCCGCCCCCTAGGAACAGTTATAATTTAATTATTATATTTTTTCGTCTTTGCGACTGAATCACGCCAGAATGGCTACACGGATTTTGATGAAATTTGGGACACAGACAGTAGTCTACTAGCGAAATTTTTTTCGAACATGGAAAGAGGGGTGGGGGTCCCACGACCCCTTCGAGAAATTATTTTTCATAATTTTTACACATTATAACTTTACGTATACTGGCCTTCACCAATATCACAGACTCAAGGGGTCAAATAAGTCGAGGGCTTACAAAGTAAGCAGTGACACCCTCCGCCCGCCCCCCTTTATCTCCCCCTCTGGTGTAAAATCCATAAATTGTTATAACTCAATATAAATTTTTTCCTAAATCAAGAGTTTTTGGTATCTGGTACATACAGAACGAAATCTAGACAATTTTGGAGGAACGACCAGTGGTCCTCTCCTCTACTCCCGCCATCCGCCCTCCATCAATTGTTTTTATTAGCACGCTTTTATTAGCTTTACCTGTATGTTTCTATCTAACTTTTTATTCGCTCCAATGCGCCTGCTGCCTTATTAACATGGTTTTATAATTAGCTTCACCTTATTTGTAATCCCGTAAGGGTCATATCGAGACCCTTCCGGGATCATTTCTGGATGGTTTTCGGGATCGGTCCGGGATTACGCTGGGGTAATTTCGGGACTTTTTCGGGACTATTTCGGGATCATTTTGGGACCCTTCCGGGATCATTTCTGTATAGTTTACGGGATCCGCCCGGGATCCCGTCGGGGTTATTTTGGAACATTTTCGGGACTATTCCGGAATCTTTTCGGGACTATTTCGCGATCATTTGGGGACTCTTCCGGCGTCATTTCTGGATGGTTTTCGGGATCCGTGCGGGATCTCGTCGGGGTCATATGGGGACTTTTTCGGGATCATTTGCGGGCTCTTCCGGCATCATTTCTGGATGGTTTTCGGGATCCGTCCGGGATATCGTCGGGGTCATTTGGGAACTTTTTCGGGATCATTTGGGGGCTCTTCCGGCATCATTTCTGGATGGTTTTCGGGATCCGTCCGGGATCCCGTCGGGGTCATTTCGGAACTTTTTCGCGACTAATACGGGATCATTTGGGAACCCTTTCGGCATCATTTCTGGATGGTTTTCGGGATCCGTCCGGGATCCCGTCGGGGTCATTTCGGGACTTTTTCGCGACTAATACGGGATCATTTTGGAACCCTTTCGGCATCATTTCTGGATGGTTTTCGGGATCCGTCCGGGATCCCATTAGGGTAATTTCGGGACTATTAGGGGATCATTTGAGGACCTTTAAGCATCATTTCTGTATTGTTTTCGGAATCCTTTCGGGATCCCGTCAGGGTCATTTTGGGACTTTTTCGGGGCTAATACGGGATCATTTGGGGATCCTATAGGGGTCGTTTCGTGACTTTTTCTGTTTTATTTCGGGATCATTTGGGGACCCTTCCGGCATAATTTCTTGATGGTTTGCCGGATCCATCAGGGTCATTTCGGGACCATTTTGGGATCATTTGGGGACCCTTCCGAGATCATTTCTGGATCCGTCCGGGATGCCGTAGGAGCCATTTCGTGATTTTTTGTTACTTTTCCGGGATAGTTTTTGGACCCTTCCGGGATCATTTCTGGATCTGTGCGGGATCCCTTCTGGGTTATTTCCGGACTATTTCGGGATCATTTTGGGATCCTTCCCGAATCATTTCTGTATGGTTTTTGCGATCCGTCGTTGATTCCCTCGGAGCCATTTCGGAACTTTTTCTGGAGTATGTCGGGGTCATTTGGGGACTTTTTCGGGATCATTTGGGGCTCTTCCGGCATCATTTCTGGATGGTTTTCGGGATCCGTGCGGGATCTCGTCGGGGTCATTTGGGGACTTTTTCGGGATCATTTGGGGGCTCTTCCGGCATCATTTCTGGATGGTTTTCGGGATCCGTCGGGGATATCGTCGGGGTCATTTCGGGACTATTTCGGGATCATTTGGGATACCTACCGGCATCATTTCTAGATAGTTGTCGGGATCCTTTCGGGGTCCAGACAGGGTCATTTCGGAACTTTTTCGGGATCATTTAGAGATGGCTTTCAGGATTCGTCCAGGAACCCGTCAGGGTAATTTCTGAACTTTTCCGAGACTATTTCGGGATAATTTTGGGACCTTCCCAAGATCATTTCTGGATGGATTTTGGGATCAGTCCGGGATGCCGTCAGGGTCATTTTGGTATTAGGTGATCATTTGAGGACCTTTCCGGCATCACTTCTGGATGGTTTTCGGTATCCGATCAGGATCCCCTCGGAATCATTGCGGGACTTTTTCGGGATCATTTGGGGTCCCTCCCAAGATCATTTCTGGATGGATTTCGGGATCTGTCCGGGATCCCGTCAGGGTTGTTGTTGTTGTTGTTGTTGCAGCGATAAGGTTGCTCCCCGAAGGCTTTGGGGAGTGTTATCGATGTGATGGTCCTTTGCCGGATGCAGATCCGGTACGCTCCGGTACCACAGCACCAATAAGGTGCTAGCCCGACCATCTCGGGAACGATTTATGTGGCCACATTAAACCTTCAGGCCATCCCCTCCCTCCCCACCCCCAAGATCCATGAAGAGCTTGGGGTCGCCAGAGCCTCGTCTGTTAGTGAAACAGGATTCGCCGCGGATAGGTGAGGTTGACAATTGGATTTGGAGAAGCTATATATTGCTCTGGCAACCTGAAGGGTTGCGCTACACACCCCTTGAATCTGGTATTTTAGTCGCCTCTTACGACAGGCATACCTACCGCGGGTATATTCTGACCCCCTTACCCGCTGAGGTATCCCGTCAGGGTCATTTAGGGGTGCGTTCGAGATCCCGTCAGGGTCATTTCGGGACTTCTTCGGGACTATATCGGGATCATATCTGGATGGTTTATGGGATCCGTCCATGACCCCTTAAGGGTCATTTCGTGACTATTAGGTGATCAATTGAGGACCTTTCCGGCATCACTTCTGGATGATTTTCGGTATCCGTTCGGGATCCCGTCGGAATCAATGCGGGACTTTTACGGAATCATTTGGGATTCCTTCCGGCATCATTTCTGGATGGTTTTCGGGATTTGTCCGGGATCCCGTCGGGGTTATTTCGGGACCTTTTCGGGGCTAATACGGGATCATTTGGGGATCCTCTAGGGGTCGTTTCGTGACTTTTTCTGTATTATTTCGGGATCATTTTGGGACCCTTTCGGGATAATTTCTTGATGGTTTGCCGGATCCATCAGGGTCATTTCGGGACCATTTTGGGATCATTTGGGGACCCTTCCGAGATCATTTCTGGATCCGTCCGGGATGCCGTAGGAGCCATTTCGGGATTTTTTGTTACTTTTCCGGGATAGTTTTTGCACCCTTCCGGGATCATTTCTGGATCTGTGCTGGATCCCATCTGGGTCAATTCCGGACTATTTCGGGATCATTTTGGAATCCTTCCGGAATCATTTCTGTATGGTTTTCGTGATCCATCGTGGATCCCCTCGGAGCCATTTCGGAACTTTTTCTGGAGTTAGTCGGGATAATTTAGGGACCCTTCCTGGATTATTTCTGGATGGTTTTTGAGATCCGCCCGGGAGCCCGTCAGGGTCATTCGGAACCTTTTCGGGATCATTTTGGAACACCTTTAGGGATCATTTATGTGTGGTTCTCTGGATACGTCTAGAATCGTGTCGCTCTCATTTCGGGTTTTTTTGGGACTATTCGGGGAACTTTTGGAGACCCTTTCGGGGCATTTCTGGATGGTTTTCGGGATCCGTCCGCGATAGCGTTGGGGTCATTTCGTAGCTTTTTCTGGATAATTTCGGGATCATTTGGGTTCCTATCAGGTTATCAGCTCATTTAGTTCTTTTTTTTACTCAATTACAAAAATAAAATGCATTAGACAGAAAACAAAATTTTAAACAGATAATAAGCAGGCTAACGCGAATAGCCCATATATTTAAAATTTTCCTTGCGGACGGGGCCGCGGGTAAAGGCTAGTTTATTTATATATGTAATACCTGCCAAGATTTTAAGGGCTTTTGATTTCGCCCTGCAGAACTTTTTCATTTTCTTGTACATAATATGATAGGTGTCACACCCATTTTACAAAGTTTTTTTCTAAAGTTATATTTTGCGTCAATAAACCAATCCAATTACCATGTTTCATCCCTTTTTTCGTATTTGGTATAGAATTATGGCATTTTTTTCATTTTTCTTAATTTTCGATATCGATAAAGTGGGCGTGGTTATGGTCGGATTTCGTTCATTTTTTATACCAAGATAAAGTGCGTTCAGATAAGTACGTGAACTAAGTTCAGTAAAGATATGTCGATTTTTGCTCTAGTTATCATGTTAACGGCCATGCGGAAGGACAGGCGGATGACTGTGTATAAAAACTGGGCGTGGCTTCAACCGATTTCGCGCATTTTCACAGAAAACAGTTAGCGTCATAAAATCTATGCCCCTACCAAATTTCAAAAGGATTGGTAAATTTTTTTCGACTTATGGCATTAAAAGTATCTTAGACAAATTAAATGAAAAAGGGCGGAGCCACTCCCATTATGAAATTTTCTTTTATTTTTGTATTTTGTTGCACCATATCATTACTGGAGTTGAATGTTGACATAATTTACTTATATACTGTAAAGATATTAAATGTTTTGTTAAAATTTTACTTTAAAAAAATTTTTTTTTTAAAGTGGGCGTGGTCCTTCTCCGATTTTGCTAATTTTTCTTAAGCGTACATATAGTAATAGGAGTAACGTCCCTGCCAAATTTCATCATGATATCTTCAACGACTGCCAAATTACAGCTTGCAAAAATTTTAAATTACCTTCTTTTAAAAGTGGGCGGTGCCACATCCATTGTCCAAAATTTTACTAATTTTCTATTCAGAATTCGTTTTAGAGGTATGGTTCCTTCGGCAAAGTTTCTTATTTTGATCCCTAGAATATGATTTTTACAGAGCAATGGGCGATTTTTTTGCCTCCCCACAAATCGACCCGGCCTACTGTTTATAGTTGCATTTAACAAGAGAATCATATTTTCAGGTGGTGCGGATATACTTCCGTGTAATTTCTTGGTGTTCAATTAAACAACCTGCTTATCAATAAAAAATATTATAGCGAATGATATCAAGTATAGCACATCACCAGGCCCGTCGAGAGAGGGGGGCGGGTTTCTGAAGGGGCCCGTGATTTAGAGGTACTAGAACATTTTTTTTAATACAGGAGAGTCTTTAGTTGTTCCATGTGCAATTTTTAAGCCCAATTTCAAAATCAACGAAAATCTGCATTTCGTTTTAATATTATAGTGATGTGTGAAAAATAAAAATCCATATACACATATATATAAAGAAAGGCAAAAATGTGAGTTAGTTGGTCGCCGGTGTTTGAAGAGATGCGTCGGTCGATTTTGTTCAAACTTTCAGACAAGTTGCGTAAACCTCACGCAGTGGTCACTACAGGTACAGGGTCTCGAGATATAAACCAAAACGTGGGCTAGTGAATGACTAGACAGTGTTTATACAATATCAAATGAAAGCTGTTGATGAGTGCTTTGTTACAGAGTAACATATTATCCAGAGACGGACTGGGACTGGGATTAGGACTAGGACTGGGACTGAGACTCGGAGTGGGACTGGGACTGGGACTGGAATAAAATACATACCATCCTCTGGGACAGCCAATAAGGGATGCAGAAGAATGAGAAGGAATTGAAGACGAAGATGGAGATAGATGAAGCGAAAAAGACGGAGGGAGGAGTGAATAAAAGGATTAGGAAAAAGTGAAGGGGGGGGGGGGGCTGAGTCAGACAGAAAAAGCTTATTAAAATGTATGCAGATAGGCCAAATTTAGAGCAGGACAACGTCTGCCGGGTCTTCTAGTATGTATATATATTACACAGGCAGAAAATTTTAAGACCAAGATATTTTCTGCACGCGTGCTTGTGACGGAACTCCTCCTAAACGACTGGGCAGATACTGATGAGATTTTGATTGTATGTGGCGGCCGCCGTGATATAAACTAATTTTAATTTTAAACAAGTTTTTCTAATCGGGATCGCCTCTCGGAAGTGATTTTTCAAACACTCCGAGTGTAGTTCTGCCAAGAAAAGCTTCTCAGTGAATATGCATCTGCCTTGACCCATTTATGTGATATATACCATAATGTGGACTAGAGTGATCCCGGAATACGGATATTAAGTCATAAGGCATAAGCGAAAAGTCAAATACATTTTCGGGAAAGCCAGCATTGGGGAATTGAAGACAGAGACAAAGAGAAGGATGACAATTTGTGATCGGTCGCACCTATTGGATGTGGCGAAGCACTGCTAAAAGAACAACAACAATAAAGGGAAGGATGAGAGGAAGAAAAAACGAGAAAGTGAAAGGGGAAAATACGGAGGAGAGACTGGTACGAAGCATGGGCGGGAGAAGGGAGAAGGAAGAATTAAAAAAAAAATGTTGTTTGCAGAAGCTAAAGTAGAACAAATACCACTTTTTACTGAGATAGCAGATACAACACCGAGAGGAATACTATCGGATAGGGAACGTCTGAATTATATATCTACATATATCTTGTGCATACATATTGTAAAAATTGTACCTAAATACACCCTTATTATGGTTGCCAACGTCAACCATCACTTCGTATCGTTATCGACATCACGTCGTATCGACAACAACGTCACGTCAACGCGAAATGGGTATTTACGAAAACAAAGTATTGACGTTGATGTGTTATCGATAATTTTATAGAAAAACTATGATCCCTTGACTTTTGACGATTGTTTATTTACAATTTCTTCAGTGGTTATTTGGTAATTAATGTAAAATTTGTCATTTAAAATGTTTTTCGTATTGGGCACTGAAAATTCGAGTGATGACGAGTGCAAGCTTCTCCAAAGAAAAGAGATGCGCCAAAGGTCCGACATTGTAAATTTGCCGGATAGGAAGTTAGTACTATAATTGCTGATTTCCATTAGAGCAGAATTCTACATTCCGGGCAAAATATAAAGAATTTATTTAAATTGTTGGAACTGCCCCCTAACCCCTTGGCAATGGTTGGATTCTTTTCCAATTCTTCAACAAGATCCGTGAATTTGTTGTTGTTGGTTATTTTTACCATTTTTTGAAATCTAATTAAATTTGAACAAATTAAGTATATTTATAGGAATAAACAAAGCTTATTTTACCAATTTTTAATAGCCGAATTTCGTATTTCAGCGCTTGTCATCACCAAAAACTATGTTGATAAATTTTGCGTCACGTCACGTCAACGCAACTTCAATATTGTTTTAGCCGATACCAAAAAAGCATCAACACTTGTCAATAGTTATCGACTTTGACAATGCCGATACCAATTCTCACTATTGACAACCATAATAGGGGTGAATATCTCGTATTGGTTTATAGAAGCAAAGATATTATATCACCGGGCCAGCTGAAATTGAAGTGAAAAACATAACTTTCGTACCTTTTTGTAAGAATATCTCGAAAATAAGAACTAAAATGTAATACCAAACTACATACTCAGATTAACCAAACTGTAGACCTTACATAGAGTATCAGCACATTTCAGGGTGTGGGCTTTTTTCAAATTTTGTCGGCAAGTGTAATTAATTTGGCCGATTTTGACTGCATCGTAGAAAAGAGCTTCAGCTTTCAAATACTGAGCGCTCACTCACCTTTACTGCAATTTTGCCCCAATAGTTTTATACTGAGTGGAACTTTCCATTCTCAGGCTGACAAATTTATGTGCCGCGTAGCCACCGTTGGCATCAGCCCATAAATATTTCTAAGAACTTCCTTCTCTTCTTTTCCAATGGTCATCGCGCTTCCTGACAAAAGTTTCGGTAAGTATCGCCTGAATTTTGATATTCAGGAAAATCGTACGGACCAGTTGAAATCCTCTGATAAATTTTTGAGAGATTGTCCATTGAACTGCATACTTAAAGGCTCATAAGTAGTTGATAACCACATCAAGTTAATTAAATAAGAGGAAAATAGCTGGCATGTAGTGCTGGTTATAAAAAAATTTCGTGCCAAAAGGAAGAATCGTGTGATCAAGTTTAAAGAAACTTCCCATTGAGCTATAAACTTACAAAAATTCGTCATCAGGCGGGCGCGTCGTGATAATTAAAAAATTCATACGAGATTTGGAATATGATAATTAGATTTAGAATAAATTCCTGGAAATATAAAGACTTGAAATTTAAACGTATTTCAAAGGCCAAAGATGTGGTAGGAGGGATACACATCGAGGGGGGACTTTAAAGTGAGCTATAAATTTAAAACTTAACACATTATTCAGAGCACCGAAACAACGTATTTGTTGCACTGAAGGAAAATAAAACCATTTAACATATTTGTATAAAGAAATGGTATGTCGGTAGCGTTTTTACAAAAAGTGGACAAAGGAGGGTGCAACACTCGCTGAAAGGACGATAGACTTCCCAATCCATTTTAGAGAAAGTAAAAGGGGGACAGGAGTTGCGTATGATCCATCAGCAGAAAAGGCATGGACAAAAGCGTGGGGATGCAAATTGTAAAGACAGCAATTAAGCTAGGTCCTAGTATTTGCTTAGAGGACGGAGTTATTCTATAACATTAGTCCCGGCAGCTGATTGGGGCTCTTTCGTTTGGTGATCAAACAAGTAGGTGGTAGGTCTTATTGACCGGCCAGTTCAACCTAACCTGACCTATCCCTACTCCTTTCTACTGAAACTTGAATTTTTTCTTATATTTTCCCATCCCATGTTTTGTTAATTTTCATTTCATTTCAATGTCTTTGCCTTTAAAAACCGCTTCAAAATTTAACTAAACTAACGAAAGTACATTTTTTAGAATCGCATTCCTTTTATATACATATATAAGATATATGTATTGTCTTTATATAGATATTAAGACGGTCTCCAGCTCGATAATATTCCCTCCCGCTATGCAAGAAATTCTTCCAGTAGACAGAGGCATTTGTCATATTGTAGCTTCCGCAAACAAAAATTTTTGTATCTTCTTGGCTCTTCCTTCTTCTGCTATGTTTGAACTATGTCTAAACCCATTTTTCCACATTCTAGATTTTTCTCTCTTTCACTCCTTTTTGTTTCTCTCTTCCATTCCCCCTTTATTACTCTTAATCACCTTCGAATACTTTGCTTCCTCGCATTCATATCTTATTAGGTCTTTCCATTTGTATTTTAGTTTGGCACTCCCACCAAACTCTAAATTTTAAGCATCCTCGAATCCCTTCGAACACACGTACACACACACAAAAACAAATCGGTATAGTTGTTTAAGCCCTGCAGTCAAAAGCCAAAGTAGTCAGCAAGCATTCTAGTTCATTGAATATAATTTTGTGGTGTTATTCAGACTAGTTAGTATGTAAATAATTAATTTGACTAGAAGTTCGTCTGTCGGCTCGAGGAAATGCGCGAGTGCTTTCTGTAGCCAATTTGCAATGCATAATTCAGTTGACAATGCTAGATATCATCCAAATCAACGGATACATAAACACAAGCATGACGAGTCGCACCTCCCCGTTACCTCAACAGAGGTTAAAGAAGTTATTGAAAAGGCCAAGCCTTCCATATCAATAGTCCCAGACGGTATAGGTCATACCGATACCAAAACACCTTGGCCATGAGGGCATCAGTAGCCTAGGACATTTTTTATACTTGTCGTTAAAAGCCTATGCCTTTCCAGAATAACAGAGAAAGACCGGAAACTCAGCAAGTATCTACCGATATTATCCCTTTAGTCAGTAACAAAAACATTTATAGCCGTTATGATTCCCTCAATTAAATGAAATTGTTCGGTTATCGAGCCAACAGCATGACTTCCGTAAAGTGCATATCACTACCACCATGGCGCTAGTGCAGCTTGGCCTGTTTTGACACAGTCAACCACTACTGGTTCGTTCCTTCTCCGTTAGATAGATAGATAATTTATTGAGGATTGTACTGCGACCATTGGTCAGCACCTCATCCCATCCGACTTCCATGATGAACCCTAGCAGTTCTCTTGGCTTGATGGATTTAATGTGGGAATGTTCTGGCCATGGTGAACCCATAAACGTAGCCCTGCGTCTTGAGATTGCGTCACATTCATGTGCTATTTCGTTACTTTTTAGTTTTTATATATATGTACGTATTTCTATTAAAATTTATTCCAAAGTATAATGTATTGAAGTGATAAATTTTAAAGTTATATACATATGTATATATATACATACCTTTTATATATATGAAATATAATGAATAACTTGAATTTGAGCTAATTTATCAATTTTCAAGTAATTTTTCAACCCAACTGAGACTAGTATATTAAATAGTAGGATGCTGATGCAAATATCGACTAGTATGTCAATTGGTATGATATTGGTGTATATAATGACTAGTATGCCATCTGGTATAATGCTGGCGCAAAGGCTGACTAGTATGTTAATTGGTATGAGTCTGATGGGTATGCTGACTAGTATGTCATCTGGTATGATGTTGATGTATATAATGACTAGTTTGTCAATTGGTATGATGCTGATGCAGAGGCTGGCAATTGATATTTGGTAGGACATCGCCGTGTTAAAAATACCAGTTGCTAATATGGAGAAAGGACATAACTCATACTAGTTGGGATTTTTGGCAAACTAGTATCCCTCTAGTATACAACTAGTTGGTTTGACTGCAGGGAGGCGCCCAGTCACTAATACACCAACAGAAGGAATATACATTTTCAGATTAGCACTCTCAAGGTTGGCATTTCCGCGTAGCTAGTTAATCAAAGTTGCTGTACTCTGAAAGCAACATCAATGTTAAAAAAACATTATTGCACAAAGCATTATTTACTCCTACACTTTTTTATCGACTTCGAGCTCGATGGAGTTTTGAAGACATGGCTCGAAGCTGAGATATATCGGTGATGTTTTAAATGCTAGATCATTGAACTCGAGATGTAGTATATCTACGCGAGCCCGTCAACGTTAATCGGTAAGTAAGGGACACATTGGCAGCCATCCAATGATTAATTTATTGCAGGTCAACATGATTTGTACATGAATAAGACTTGGACTGAAAAAACTAAAATGCATGCACCTCACATAGCCACGGTCCCAGGTTTTAGTAACAAACTTAGTCGCTGCTATATCGCTTCTACTGCCATTACATCTCGATACTAAAGACTGCACAGTTAACCTTTTTCTCAACTTATTCCATTCGTCGATCCCAAGGAATATATTACTCCCTTTCGAATTTACTTCAGATTTCTGATTCTTTGCAGGTTGTTTCAGCACAGAACATACAATATTTCGACTTTGAAAAAATTTAGTTGGCATAGGCACCACAGGATTCATATAGCAAGCAACCGCATAGTTAAAGAGAGCTTTTTCAGTTCATGGCCAGTCTTGATTCCTGCTGTATGTCGTTGTGTAATATGCCTAGTAAGAACCCTTCAGATTAATCAGTTTTAAGAGAGGCTTCAGCGTACTATCTTTAGGCAGGGTTCAATTAAACGTTCCAGATCAAAAGAGTGAGCAGCAACCTTTATGCTTAAGCTTTCTCCTTATATAAAACTTTTGTAGCGGAAAATGATAGTTCTAGCATAATAATGCTATTCCGGCTATTTTGAATATATAAATCAATTAACTATGTCTTTAGGACTAATTCGAGTTTAGTCATAAAAGTATGGTTATGAAGTAGTGGCATTACAGTAAGTATGGTAAGTATACATGTGAAATTTCCGATAAACTTACAGTTCTTGTATTAATATGTATGTATATCTGCTTATACATACAAACATATGAATGTATGTTTTTACAAGAACCCAGCTTTAGTTTGTGCGCAACATAAAGTTTTCGTTTTGCTTTTTGCTAATTGCAACCGCTAAAGAGGGTTTAGTTTGTGACAACAACAAGAACTCTTCAGCTAAATATACATTTTTCCAGATTTGTTAGACGGCGTTAAAGCAGTGAACCGAAGTTACCAACAACAACAATGCCAACCACATTTACTCTATATGTTTAAGTTGTTTGTTTGTCATTGGCACTTATTTCCTTGGATGCTTTCTCTGTTTAACGTTTTCTGAATTCCTCACGTTCCTTTTGACTTTTTTGATACAAGCATATTGATCCGAGAAAATTTTGTGTGAAACTTGGTTAAATATGCAATCATCTGGGTAATGAAAATGATGGTTGGAATAATATTATCAAATGTGTTAAGGAAAATTGCGTCGCCAACATGAAAAAGCGAGAGAGGTGAGCTCTTGCTTCGGATATTTCAAAAGATGTAGCTTTTAGTATGAGCGAAATTTTCAAGCTGTATGTGCAAAACAATGTGTGGAAACCAGGCGTGCTTAACCAACGAACCGATATCATTTCGTTCCGATAATTAACGTTAATAAACGAAACAAAGTCACTTCGTTTCGTTTATTAACGTTAAGAACGTCAAATTAACGAAATGATTTTGTTTCGTTTTCAGCCATATCAAAACCAAATCAAATCGTTTATGATGATTATTGATTTCAAACTATGCTGGCAAGGCTGATTGATGGCGGAGTCATTAAAGGTGAAAGCATTAGCCAAGCTGATTGCAACTTTTCTCATGAATTTTGACAGTACGAACATTTCTCCGAGTATTTTTGACACTACCACCAACGAATTATACAAACAAATTATGTGGAGTTTGTGTGTATGTCCGCTCGCTTTTACCACCTTACGGCTTCACCATGGCCATAGCATTGCCAGCAAAATTCAAACATAAAGTATCACGTTTTTGTTAAAATTTTTAACGTTAACGAAAGCTTTTCGTTTCGGTTAAAAACGAGATACAATTTATCTTGATAATTTCTTTATCGATAATATTGCGAAGTGTTTCAACGGAAACGGTGGCAATTTTTTGACAAACGATTAGCTTTACGTTAAGATGCATCCCTGGTGGAAACCATGCGACTTCAAATAAATCAGTTAAGTTAAGCTATTGAGTAATCGCGTATCTTTATTCATAGAAAGCGTTCTATTTATTCATAATCTTGGCTTAATTGTTCTCCTGAAAGAGCATAATAACCCGAATCTTTTCACACTGTTGAAGGTTTGGTCCTAAATCTGAAAATTTTTTTGTACTAAATATATGAAACCAAACTTGGTTTAAAATTTATATTGCGCCGATTTTCATGAAGACGAGTGTACAGAGGTTGGTTTCAAATTTAATTTTTTTTTTTTTAATTTGACTTTTAAAAAATTTTTTTTAGGTGGGCGTGTTCGTCATCAGATTTTGGGGTATCTTCCTGGGCACTGATCTGCGATCGCTATTTAAAATTAATGATATCGGACCATAACCACGCCCACTTTTTCTATATCGAAAATTTCGAAAAACCGAAAAAGTGCTATAATTCATTACCAAAGACGAATAAAGCGATTAAACATGGTAGATGGGTTGACCTTATGACGCAGAATAGAAAATTAGTAAAATTTTGGACGACGGGCGTGGCACCGCCCGCTTTTAAAGGAAGGTAATTTAAAAGTTTTGCAAGCTGTAATTTGGCAGTCGTTGAAGATATCATGATGAAATTTGGCGGAAAATTTACTCCTATTACTGTATATGTTCTGAATAAAAATTAGTAAAATCGGAATACGAACACGCCCACTTAAAACAAAATTTTAAAACTCAAAACTAAACAACAAATTGAATATTTTTACAGCATATAAGTAAATTAAGGCAACAGTTGAACTCCAGTAATGATATGGTGCAACAAAATACAAAAACAAAAGAAAATTTCAAAATGGGCTTGGCTCCGCCCTTTTTCATTTAATTTGTCTCGAATACAATTTACCAATCCTTGTGAAATTTTGTACGGGCATAGTTTCTATGACGATAACTGTTTCCTGTGAAAATGGGCGAAATCGGTTGAAGCCGCGCACAGTTTTTATACACAGTCGACCGTCTGTCCTTTCGCTTGGCCGTTAACACGATAACTTGAGCAAAAATCGATATATCTTTACTACACTTAGTTCGCGTACTTATCTGAACTCACTTTCTCTTGGTATTAAGAATGGGCGACATCCGAATATTACTACGCCCACCTTTTCGAAAATTACCAAATACGAAAAAAGGGATGAAATATGGTGATTGGATTGGTTTATTGACGCAAAGTATAACTTTAGAAAAAACTTTGTAAAATGGGTGTGACACCTACCATATTAAGCAGCAGAAAATGAAAAAGTTCTGCAGGGCAAAATCAAAAACCCTTGGAATCATGGCAGGAATACTGTTCGTGGTATTGCATATATAAATAAATTAGCGGTACCTGATAGATGATGTTCTGTGACACCCTGGTCCACATTTTGGTCGATATCTCGAAAACGCCTTCGCATATACAACCAAGGGCCACTCCATTATAAAACCCTCATTAATACCTTTAATTTGATACCCATATCGTACAAACATATTATAGAGTCAACCTGGTCCACCTTTATGGTGATATCTCAAAAAGGCGTCCACCTATAGAACTAAGGCCCACTCCCTTTTAAAATACTTATTAACACCTTTCATTTGATACCCATGTCATACAAACACATTCCAGGGTTACACTCGTTACATGGTGATTCCCTTATTTGACAAAGGATGAAGGTAAATCGTTCCCAAAAACGTCACCGTTGGTCTACAATTTCGGACTCTTATCCGAATCATAATTACGAGCGCTTCGAAAATATTTCAGGGGTAATTTAAAAAAAAAAAATGACAAAGAAATGCGTTAAAATTTAACCAAATTTTCATATTAAAAAAAAAATATTAAAATAAAACGAATTGGTAGCTGAGGAAAGATAGCAAAGGCAAGTTGCTCCACTTTTTAGTATTCCCATTTGTATGTATCCATGAAAAAGACAACTTTTTTCCAGAGCTCTCAGCTGAGTATGTAATGTTCGGTTGCACGCCTTCCTTACTTGTTTTATATATACTCGTATATCAATATTTATATAATACACACAAATGTTTTTCTTACCCAAATTGAGATTTTTACGTTTTTTTTTTTGTTTTAATTCTATTTCCCAAAAAATTGGTTTCTAGTCAAGCATAACAAATAATTTTGAGAAAATTGCATGTCCTTTAGCTTATTGCTTGTCATCAGTTGGCAGTATATACTAACACGTAAACAACATTGGTTACCATATAGAAACATAAAGCACAGATTACCGCAAACTGGATGATCATTTAAGCGTAAATATTGCCACACATTTTTGGCACGTCTTACAAGCTTCTTTAAAACACAAACTTTCACACAAGTAAAACTTGATAGGAAGCCCATTACCTAAGCCACAGCATAACATACTGATACATAACCTTAGGCATATTGTTATGACTAACCAGTAATAGAAAAACATAAACGGAAGCCATTTAAAGCTGGGCTCACAAAATAGGTACTTCTACCTACACACAAGCATATACAAAAACACTACCTTGCAAAAAATTCGATTAGTCAAGGATGAGTTCGAGTTGAGTTGCAAAGGAGAATGCGCCCAATGCCAGTTTTGATGTCTTCATATGAGTTGCACTGTACCCTTTTGTTTGAGCATGTCCTATGAAGAGACTAATTGAGGGGATGTGTGGAATAATGGTATAAGTCGAGTTACGCCGTTTTTCCATAAATCAACTAAATAAAAGGAGCACGATTACATACACATACCATATTAAACTTAGAAAATAATAGTGATATTTAAACAAAGATATTAGCTTCATTTATGGAAAAAACGGTATAACTCGAGGTCATTCGTACAACCAGTGGGACAGAAATTTCGAGCTTTATGTTATATGGAAAAAGCGGATTGAATGTATCGAAACCGCAGACGATTATATAAACATTTTAGAAACGTGTAGACGAAATACAAATCGATTTCTTGTAATTAATGGAACATTTTTTATAAAAAATTATTGGTAATTGTGCAGTTTAGGGGCCCACCCTAAAATTGGGCCTTTGAACGGGTAAAAAAAGTTAACTTCCGCCTTCGGATTATTGTTCTAGAGATTAATACGCGTCTTTTGATACCTCACTCGAAAATCTTGGCCCAACTTTAGGGTGAGACCCCTAAACTGCACTACTACCAAATTGGTTTACTGCTTTCAAACAAGCTTTACAATACAACTGAAAGTTGTAAAATTCAATCATAAATGGAAATGTATAAGTGCAATTAATGAATGAACATTCTAAAACAGTAACATTTCGTGTATGGAAATGTTCGTATTTTGCTTCAAGTATTGAAAAGAATCTTGGTGATATTATTCCTGCGGGTTTGACATCTGACAAAGTAGAAGATTTGAGATCTCTTATAAAATTTTGCAGTAGTGAAGCATCGAAATGGTATGAAAATATATTCATTGTCGTAGACCAGAAAGAACTGAAAAACTAAAGAATTGAAGTGGTTTCAAAAACGACTAAGCAGACAGAGAACTCCATTGTTAAAAATAGAAAAAAAGGTTAAAAATGATCAAAATGGAATAAAATATGTTGTCCGAAAATTTAAGCTTAACTCAGGCGTGGTCGTTAAGTCCTAGTAATTCAGGTTCGGTATAGGGCTCCGCATTTTTCCTAAATAATTCGATTCAATCCCGTGTAATCTTTTTTTTTACACATTTCGTTGCCGTTTTTTTTAATATTTCTTAAAATGGGCTACATAGATATCAAACTGACTAATCCCAACTGTACCCGAAGGGACTTAAGGGGATCAATTATGCCCAAATGTAAAGAAATGAGATCAATCGGAGACCCATCTCTTTAGGGATTAAGCGCTCGATTTTTTCCAAGATAAGAAAAGAGATCTATAAATGCTCTATATACATAAATATATTAAAAATCGAAGCCAAAATATATAGATGTGTATACACATCAAAAAATCTATAAACAATCATGTATATATGTATGTATGTATGCATGTATGTATGTATATTTATAAATTACATTTTGCAAGTTATAAATGATGGAAACAACAAACCGAGACCGGCTGTGGCCAGCAAATTTATTGACATTTTTTTTTTCATATTTACTTTATTTGTCATAGAACTTGGTTATGCAAAATTGCTTTTAAGGTATCGATTATTAATAAAATCAGAAGCCTCATCATCATTTCGTTGTAATTTTTATTACTTGTACTGTAAAATTTTTACTATTGCAATATGGTCGCTATGATGGACTGTGGGAATGCATTGTTAATGCTCCCATTTTCTTTTTACCTTTCTCTTGTAGCACAACGATTATTTCGCGATTCGTTTATGTTGAAGTTTTCCAAACGCCCATTTGGAGCCAAGATTTTTTTCTGAAAATTTTTGGAATTGATTTTATAACTTTAGAGGATATGCTTGACGGTAGCAAAATGACGTACAATTAGGGTGGTGCCGGATAGTGATTTGGTTGGATAACGAATAACTGGAGAAAAAATAAAACACTCTTACCAATATATGATTTTTTTTTTAGTAAAACGAGTTAGTGTGTAAAACAGGGCCCCCACAATATCTATTTTTTAGTGGGATGTGGCAATCTAATATATTGTAACGAATATTAGCAACACTAAGGCATACTTTCATATCTAAGCCGATAGTAAGCAGTCACTTATATCTACATAAACAAATCAATCATTATGTCTACATTATGTCTAGAGGAAGCGGAGAGATATGCACAAACACATTCATATATCTGAGCTACTCACAAAAGTATGCAATCATTATTGCTCACATATACACGTGCATATTGCTATGCGAGAAGCTATAAACGTGCACCTGTATTTTATAACTGGTAATTTTATAGCTGGTAACTAAGTAGTAAATTCTAGAAGAAGAAATGCCTAGCAATATGCCAATGAGGAAACCGAAGGGTATAAAAGCAGCACCAGCTGCGGCATGAGCTATCAGTTTGATTTAAGCAAGCTTTTGGTTGTGAAGTATCAGTGTTATTATGAAGTACTCGAATAAAGGCCCTTTTGCATTATTGAATATTAGAGTTATTTATTCAACAGTTTAGCAATACGAACGTTAGTAGAAGGTGTAAAATAAGCGGAGTTTCCCGAAATTAATTACAATATGTATAAGAAAATTCTAACAAACCGATGTCTGTATTGTGAAGATATTTCAGAAAAATTTATAGGATGCGTTTTTATTGGACGGCCTGAATCCAAATCTGCAGTTTTTTAAACTCTTGTTTGTCTGTGTTCCGATTAAAGTCCCAAAGAATTTTCGAAATAAATCAGAAAAAAATTCCCAAATCGATACAAAAATAACCCCGCACATATCCGAAGTAGTTTTTACATCATAAGGAAAAGGTTTCGAAGTTGATACAGAAAGGTACCAAAGTAATTTCCAAAAGTTTAAAAATGAGTACAAAATTATTCCGAAGAAAACTTTAACAGAACCCTTAAGGTGAACAGCATTCTGAAAAGACATTTTACGAATCCCAAAGAAGACCATAATCCCAAAGAAGACCATAATAATTGTGTAGAAACCCTATAGAAAACGGCCACAAACTCGTGAAGTAAAAATCTCTTTGTTTTTCAAAAAATAGTTTCGTAATTGGTTTTAATCAAAGATGCACATTTCTATGGTTGACACGTACTTGATACTCACGATTGATTTTTACGGACATAAATTTAACATATTTTTATAATCAGCGTGCTTTGCACACAGATTGGATAACGGTTGGTTGTACAAGTATAAAGGAATCGAGATAGATATAAACTTCCATATATCAAAATCATCAGTATAGAAAAACAAGTAAGGAAGGCTAAGTTCGGGTGTAACCGAACATTACATACTCAGCTGAGAGCTTTGGAGACAAAATAAGGGAAAATCACAAAGTAGGAAAATGAATCTAGGGTAACCCTGGAATGTGTTTGTATGACATGGGTATTAAATGGAAGGTATTAAAGAGTATTTTAAAAGGGAGTGGGCCATAGTTCTATAGGTGGACGCCATTTCGGGATATCGCCATAAAGGTGGCCCAGGGGTGACTCTGGAATGTGTTTGTACGATATGGGTATCAAATGAAAGGTGGTAGTGAGTATTTTAATAGGGATTGGGCTTCAGTTCTATAGTTGGACACCTTTTCGAGATATAGCCATAAATGTGGACCAGGGGTGACTCTAGAATATGTGTGTATGAAATGGGTATGAAACGAAAGGTGTTAATGAGTAGTTTAAAAGTTAGTGGGTCTTAGTTCTATAAGTGGACACCTTTTCAATATATCGCCATAAAGGTGGACCAGGGGTGACTTTATAATGTGTTTGTACGATATGGGTATCAAATTAAAGGTATTAATGAGGGTTTTATAAGAGAGTGGCCCTTAGTTGTATATGTGAAGTCGTTTTCGAGATATCGATCAAATGTGGACCAGGGTAACCCAGAATATCATCTGTCGAGTACCGCTAATTTAATTATATATGTAATAGCACAAACAGTATTCCTGTCAAGATTTCAAGGAATTTTTATTTCGCCCTGCAGAACTTTGTCATTTTCTTCTACTTAATATGGTAGGTGTCACACCCATTTTACAAAGTTTTTTCTAAAGTTATATTTTGCGTCAATAAACCAATCCAATTACCATGTTTCATCCCTTTTTTCATATTTCGTATAGAATAATGGCATTTTTTTTCATTTTTCGTAATTTTCGATATCGAAAAAGTGGGCGTGGTCATAGTCGGATTTCGGCCATTTTTTATACCATACCAATACAAAGTGAGTTCAGATAAGTACTTGAACTCAGTTTAGGAAAGATATTTCGATTTTTGCTCAAGTTATCGTGTTAACGGCCGAGCGGAAGGACAGACGATCGACTGTGTATAAAAAATGGGCGTGGCTTCAACCGATTTCGCCCATTTTCACAGAAAAAAGTTATCGTCATAGAAGCTATGCCCTTACAAAATTTCACTAGGATTGGTAAATTTTTGTTCGACTTATGGCAATAAAAGTATTCTAGACAAATTAAATGAAAAAGGGCGGAGCCACGCCCATTTAGAAATTTTCTTTTATTTTTCTATTATATTGCACCATATCATTACTGGAGTCGAATGTTGACATAATTTACTTATATACTTAAATATATTAAAATTTTTGTTAAAATTTGACTTAAACAAAATTTTTTTTTAAGTGGGCGTGTTCTTCATCCGATTTTGCAATACTTATTCAGAACATATACAGAAATAGGAGTAAATTTCCTGCCAAATTTCATCATGATATCTTGAACGACTGCCAAATTACAGCTTAAAAAACTTTTAAATTACCTTCTTTTAAAAGTGGGCCATTGTCCAACGTTTTACTAATTTTCTGTTCTGCGTCATATGCTCAACCCAGCTACCAACTTTCATGGCTATATCCGTCTTTGGTAACGAATTATCGCACTTTTTCTGTTTTTCGATATTTTCGATATCGAAAAAGTGGGCGTGGTTATAGTCCGATTTCGTTTATTTTAAATAACGATCTGGGATGAGTGCCCAGGAACCTACATACCAAATTTCATCAAGATGCCTCAAAATTTACTCAAGTTATCCTGTTTACGGATGGACGGACGGACATGGCTAAATGAATTTCTTTTTTCTATGATCTATATCTATCACGATTAGTTTATGCCGTTACGGATTACCGTTATGCAAAAAAAAATTAACATGCTCTGTGAACTCTGCTCAGCTGAATATAAAAACATAACAGCATTCACAATGTTCTTAAATTCAGCAATTTTCGTCCGAAATTATGTTCATATATGGGGTATACATTGTTGCCGGGGTTTGAACCCGAAAACCCCCCCGTAAATCCGTCACTTAATGGGTCGTATATATATACAAACCGATTGTTCAAACAAGACATTTTTTGTAACTTTTGCCCCTTTTCAATAGCTGTAAGCTTCATATTTCATCAAATACTCACATTTACGTCAGTTATTGGTCAGATAAGTGGTTAATGGTCATATTTATTTCACACAGACCAAAGAAACGTGAAACTTTGTATCCTCACTCCAATCTATTTTTATACTCACAGAGTATATTAATTTTGTTCGCATAAAGGTACCCCGTAACGGCATAAACTAATCGAGATAGATGTAGACTTCAATATATCAAAATGATCTGGGCGAAAAAAGAAATTCATTTAGCCATGTCCCACCGCCCGTCCGTATGACCGTGAACACGATAACTTGAGTAAATTTTGAGGTATCTTAATGAAATTCGGTACGTAAGTTCCTGAGCACTCACCTCAGATTGCTGTTTAAAATTAACGAAATCGGACCATAACCACGCCCACTTTTTCGATATCGAAAATTTCGAAAAACCGATAAAGTGCGATAATTCATTTCCAAAGACGGATAAAGCGATGAAACTTGGTAGGAGGATTGACCTTATGACGCAGAATAGAAAATTAGTAAAATTTTTGGCAATAGGCGTGGCACCACCCACTTTTAAAAGAAGGTAATTTAAAAGTTTTGCAAGCTGTAATTTCGCAGTCGTTGAAGATATCATGATGAAATTTGGAAGGTACGTTGCTCCTATAACTATATGTGTGCTAAATAAAAATTAGCAAAATCGGATGACGAACACGCCCACTTTTAAAAAAAAATTTTTTTTAAGTCAAATTTTAACAAAAAATTCAAAATCTTTACAGTATATAAATAAAAACAAGGCCAACATTTACCTCCAGTAATGATATGGTCCAACCAAATACCAAAATAAAACAAAATTTCAAAATGGGCGTGGCTCCACCCTTTTTCATTATATTAGTCTAGAATACTTTTAAGGCCATAAGTCGAACTAAAATTTACCAATGCTTGTGAAATTTGGTGTGTGCATAGACTCTATGACGATAACTGTTTTCTGTGAAAATGGGCGAAATCGGTTGAAGCCACGCCCAGTTTTTATACACAGTCGGCCGTCTGTCCTTCCGCTCGGCCGTGAACATGATAACTTGAGCAAAAATCGATATATCTTTACTAAACTTAGTTCGCGTACTTATCTGAACTCACTTTATCTCGGTATAAAAAATGACCGAAATCCGACTATGACCACGCCCACTTTTTCGATATCGAAAATAACGAAAAATGAAAAAAATTCCATTGTTCTATACGAAATATGAAAAAAGGGATGGAACATGGTAATTGGATTGGTTTATTGACGCAAAATATAACTTTAGAAAAAACTTTGTAAAATGGGTGTGACACCTACCATATTAAGTAGGAGAAAATGAAAAAGCTCTGCAGGGCGAAATCAAGAGCCCTTGAAATCTTGGCAGGAATACTGTTCGTAGTATTACATATATAAATAAATTAGCGGTACCCGACAAATGATGTTCTGGGTCACCCATTTTGGTCGATATCTCGAAAACGCCTTCGCATATACAACCAAGGGCCACTCCATTATAAAACCCTCATTACCTCCTTTAATTTGATACCCATATCGTACAAACACATTCTAGAATCACCCTTTATGGCGATATCTCGGAAAGGCGTACACATATATAACCAAGGATCACTCCATTTTAAAATACTCATTACCTCCTTTAATTTGATACCCATATCGTACAACACACATTCTAGGGTCACCCATGATCCACCTTAATGGCGATATCCTGAAATTGCGTCCACCTATAGAACTATGGCCGACTCCCTCATAAAATACTCTTTAATACCTTCCATTTGAAACCCATGTCATAAAAACACATTCCCGGGTTACCCTAGGTTCATTTTTCTAAATGGTGATTTTCCCTTATTTATCTCCAAAGCTCTCATCTGAGTATGTACTGTTCGGTTACACCCGAACTTAGCCTTCCTTACTTGTTTTCATATATTTCGAAAACATTTTACATTTGAAAACTTTTTATATATTGAGATCTGTTTATGACCTACGCTTTTGATTGACGATTGAGTTTATCTTTTTTTAATCTTCTATAATATAAAAATAAGTCTGGTTTTCCTTCCTGACGCTATAACTCCAGAACGCACGCACCGATTTCCACGGTTTTGCATTCGTTGGAAAGGTCTCGGGCTCCGTGAGGATGGTACGGGCGCATGGATCAAGACTTGGTCAGGATCGACGCATGGGTTTCGAGAGATAGGCCAAAACGTGGACCCGGGTACCCCTGGAATGTGTTTATAGAATATTTATAACAAATGAAAGCTATTGATAAGTGCTTTAGTAGAGGGTAATGTTCATACCCCAGGATGACTAGGGTCTCGATATATAGGGCAAAACGTGGACCCGGGTACCCCTAGAATGTGTTTATAGGATATGGATATCAAATGAAAGCTGTTGATTAGTGCTTTAGTATAGGGTAATTTTCATACCCCTGGCTGACTAGGGTCTCGAGATAGATATAGGCCAAAACGTGGGCCCGTGAACGCCTAGATAGTGTTTTTACATTATGGGTATCAAATTGAAGCTGTTGATGAGTGCTTTAGTACAGGGTAGTTTTCATACCTATTGCTGACTAGGGTCTCGAGATATAGGCCAAAACATGGACCCGGATATGCCTAGAATATGTTTTTACATTATGGGTATCAAATTGAAGCTGTTGATGTGTTTTAGTATAGAGTAAGTTTTGCACCGCTGAGTGACTAGGGTCTCGAGATATAGGCCAAAACATGGACCCGGATACCCCTAGAATGTATGTGTATAATGGATATCATATGAAAGCTGTTGCTGAGAGCCTTAAAATAATTTTCATTGTGATATGCGATTTAGTCGCATCAATCTGGCAAAACTGATAAATATGCATGCGAAGCCGAAATAAAGACATGAATTAATAACACAGACATACCTTTTTACATACGTCCTATTAGATTTGCCTGAAATTTGGTATATAAATGTGCCTTAATTAGTATTTACGATGCTTTTTTCCGGGAAGAAGACCAGAGACGAACGGGGACTGGGATTAGGACTAGCACTGGGATTTAGACTGAGAATGAGATTCGGAGTGGGACTGAGACTGAGACTCGGAATGGGACTGGAACAAAATACATACCACCCTCTTGGACTGGCAATAAGATATGAAGCAGAATGAGAAAAACTTGAGCGAAGACAAAAGAGAGAAGGAGACTGATAAAGAGATAGAATGATACGAATATGGAGATAGATGAAGCGAAAAATACGGAGGGAGGAGTGAAAACAAAGATTAGGGAAAAGTGTAAAGGGTCGAGGGCAGAATTAGACGGAAAAAGTTTATTAAAATGTATGCAGATAGACCAAATTTAGGGAGAACAACGTCTTACGGGTCTGCTAGTCATAAAATAAAAGAAGGATAGTTAAGCCTTTTTAGGCAATGAGCCCACAGATAAACTAAATGTTTGATTGTCACATTATCTAAAATTACTGACTATTGAAAACCATTAGGCAACAGTTTTTTTGGGTTTGCTATATTACAAAGTTCGCTAGGTACGGAAACTTACAAAGTAAGTCAAGTGACAAAAAATGTTTAGGCGTGTCTACAAGTAAGGCTAACAACCTCATCACATTCAACCCTAATGATTTTTTTTGTAGTGCCGTCTGTGGTGGTTAACTTCCAACTACTGGGCGAGCTACACGCTCCATGACGACCGCGCACAGTTTGAATGTGTCCGCAGTATTATCAGAAGTTTGTTTATTTTTATAACTTCAACCGCGTTTTTTATACTCAGTTGAGCAGAGCTCACAGAGTATATTAAGTTTGATTGGATAACGGTTGGTTGTACATATATAAAGGAATCGAGATAGATATAGACTTCCATATATCAAAATAATCAGGATCGAAAAAAAATTTGATTGAGCCATGTCCGTCCGTCCGTCCGTCCGTCCGTCCGTCCGTCCGTCCGTCCGTCCGTTAACACGATAACTTGAGTAAATTTTGAGGTATCTTGATGAAATTTGGTATGTAGGTTCCTGAGCACTCATCTCAGATCGCTATTTAAAATGAACGATATCGGACTATAACCACGCCCACTTTTTCGATATCGAAAATTTCGAAAAACCGAAAAAATGCGATAATTCATTTCCAAAGGCGGTTAAAGCGCTGAAACTTGGTAGATGGGTTGACGTTATGACGCAGAATAGAAAACTAGTAAGATTTTGGACAATGGGCGTGGCACCGCCCACTTTTACAAGAAGGTAATTTAAAAGTTTTGCAAGCTGTAATTTGGCAGTCGTTGAAGATATCATGATGAAATTTGGCAGGAACGTTACTACTATTACTACATATGTGCTAAATAAAAATTACCAAAATTGGATGAAGAACACGCCCACTTTTTAAAAAAATTTTTTTTTAAATTCAAATTTTAACAAAAAAGTTAATATCTTTACTGTATATAAGTAAATTAAGTCAAAATTCAACTCCAGTAATGATATGATGCAACAAAATCCAAAAATAAAAGAAAATTTCAAAATGGGCGTGGCTCCGCCCATTTTCATTTAGTTTGTCTAGAATACTTTTAATGCCATAAGTCGAACAAAAATATACCAATCCTTCTCAAATTTGGTAGGAGCATAGATTCTGTGACGGCAACTGTTCTCTGTGAAAATGGGCGAAATCGGTGGAAGCCACGCCCAGTTTTTATACACAGTCCACCGTCTGTCCTTCCGCTCGGCCGTTAACACAATAACTTGAGCAAAAATCGATATATCTTTACTAAACTTAGCCCACGTACTTACCTGAACTCACTTTATCTTGGTATAAAAAATGGCCGAAATCCGACCATAACCACGCCCACTTTATCGATATCGAAAATTACGAAAAATGAAAAAAATGCCATAATTCTATACCAACTACGAAAAAAGGGATGAAACATAGTAACTGGATTGGTTTATTGACGCAAAATATAACTTTGGAAAAAAACTTTGTAAAATGAGTGTGACACCTACCATATTAAGTAGAAGAAAATGAAAAAGTTCTACAAGGCGAAATCAACAGCCCTTGGAATCTTGGCAGGAATACTGTTAGTGGTATTGCATATATAAATAAATTAGCAGTACCCGACAGATGATTTTCTGGATCACCTGGTCCACATTTTGGTCGATATCGCGAGAACGCCTTCACATATACATCTAAGGGCCACTCGCTGTTAAAACCCTCATTTATACTTTTAGTTTGATATCCATATCGTACAAACACATTCTAGAATCACCCTGGCCCACCCTAATGGCGATATCTCGAAAAGGCGTCCACCTATAGACCTAATGCCCACTCCCTCTTAAAATGCTCAGTAACACCTTTCGTTTGATACCCATATCGTACAAACATTCTAGAGTCACCCCTGGCCCACCCTAATGGCGATATCTCGAAAAGGCGGCCACCTATATACCTAATGTCCACTCCCTCTTAAAATGCTCAGTAACACCTTTCGTTTGATACCCATATCGTACAAAAATTCTAGAGTCACCCCTGGCCCACCCTAATGGCGATATCTCGAAAAGGCGTCCGCCTATAGACCTAACGCTCACTCCCTCTTAAAATGCTCAGTAACACCTTTCGTTTGATACCCATATCGTACAAACATTCTAGAGTCACCCCTGGCCCACCCTAATGGCGATATCTCGAAAAGGCATCCACATATAGACCTAATGCCCACTCCCTCTTAAAATGCTCAGTAACCCTTGGTCCACCTTTATGGCGATATCTCGAAAAGGCGTCCACCTATAGAACTAAGGATTACTCCCTTTTAAAATACTCATTACCACCTTTCATTTGATACCCATATCGTACAAACACATTCGAGAGTCACCCTGGCCCACCCTAATGGCGATATCTCGAAAAGGCGTCCACCTATAGACCTAATGCCCACTCCCTCTTAAAATGCTCAGTAACACCTTTCGTTTGATACCCATATCGTACAAACATTCTAGAGTCACCCTGGCCCACCCTAATGGCGATATCTCGAAAAGGCGTCCACCTATAGACCTAATGCCCACTCCCTCTTAAAATGCTCAGTAACACCTTTCGTTTGATATCCATATCGTACAAACATTCTAGAGTCACCCTTGGTCCACCTTTATGGCGATATCTCGAAAAGGCGTCCACCTATAGAACTAAGGATTACTCCCTTTTAAAATACTCATTACCACCTTTCATTTGATACCCATATCGTACAAAAACATTCTAGAGTCACCCCTGGCCCACCCTAATGGCGATATCTCGAAAAGGAGTCCACCTATAGACCTAATGCCCCCACTCCCTATTAAAATGATCAGTAACACCTTTCGTTTGATACCCATATCGTACAAACATTCTAGAGTCACCCCTGGCCCACCCTAATGGCGATATCTCGAAAAGGCGTCCACCTATAGACCTAATGCCCACTCCCTCTTAAAATGATCAGTAACACCTTTCGTTTGATACCCATATCGCACAAACACATTCTAGAGTCACCCCTGGCCCACCCTAATGACGATACCTCGAAAAGGCGTCCACCTATAGACCTAATGCCCACTTCCTCTTAAAATGCTCAGTAGCACCTTTCGTTTGATACCCATATCGTACAAACATTCTAGAGTCACCCTTGGTCCACCTTTATGGCGATATCTCGAAAAGGCGTCCACCTATAGAACTAAGGATTACTCCCTTTTAAAAAACTCATTACCATCTTTCATTTGATACCCATATCATACAAACACATTCTAGAGTCACCCCTGGCCCACCCCAATGGCGACATTTCGAAAAGGCGTGCACCTATAGACCTAATGCCCACTCCCTCTTAAAATGCTCAGTAACACCTTTCATTTGATTCCCATATCGTACAACTAGAGACACCCCTGGTCCACCTTTATGGCGATATCTCGAAACGGCATCCACCTATGGAACTAAGGATCACTGCTTTTCAAAATACTCATTAACAGCTTTCATTTGATACCCATATCGTACAAACATATTCTAGAGTCACCCCTGGTCCACCTTTATGGCGATATCCCTAAATGGCGTCCATCCATAGAACTATGGCCTACTCTCTCTTAAAATACTCTTTAATACCTTCCATTTGATACACATGTCATACAACCACATTCCAGGGTTACCCTAGGTTCATTTTCCTACATGGTGATTTTCCTTATTTTGTCTCCATAGCTCTCAACTGAGTATGTAATGTTCGGTTACACCCGAACTTAGCCTTCCTTACTTGTTATATTTGCATCCTGCTGAATGATTGTGGGAACATAAATTCGGTCATCACAGGTGTTTGGAATCTTGTTTTTAAATCCGGTTCACCCTATTGCCTGTATTTCTAGTAAGTGTTCTGAGGAATTGAGACACATATGTACATACATACGTACAGCAACTAACAATAAAAAAGAAGTGGAAAATTTCGATAATTTAATACTGCTTATTTATTATTGATAATTGAGAAAACTTCCATGAATTTTAAAACTGAAACTATGCAAACTGATCTCAAACACGTTTTGAAAAGATTTCGAAATTTGGAGAAAATGTTGAGATTTTTGTTTAGAATTTTTTAAAATTTTCTGATTATGCAATTTTTCAGCCCAATTTAATTTAAGGTGTATCGAAGCTTGTATTGATTGTCGTGTGAAAGTTGTTTCAGATTTTCTTCCATACAAAGTGCGCATGATTTTTATTTATTACACGGAAGACAATCTGAAAACACACTTCGGAAAAAATTCTAAAAAATTAAAAGGACATAATGGACGGCGGCCGCGTGGTGTGATGGTAGCCCTGGGTTCATATCCCGGGCAAAGTGACATCAAAATTTTAGAAAAAAGATTTTTCAATTAGAAGAAAATTTTTCTAAACGGATTCGCTCCTCGGCAGTGTTTGGCAAGCACTCCGAGTATATTTCTGCCATGAAAAGCTCTCAGCAAAAACTCATCTGCCTTGCAGATGCTGTTCGAAGTCGGCATAAAATTTGTAGGAAAAATTAAAAAGGAGCACGACACAAATTGGAAAAGAAGCTCGACCTAATACCGTTTTCATACAGAAACTTAATCGAATCACAATTCTATTTAATGAAATAAATAAGTTTCCCTTTTCATACATGGCCTTTTGCTTCATTAAGTGAACATCTGTCAGCAGCCCCAAACAAATATTTCGTTTTTAAAAAAAAATAGTTAAAATGAAAAGCAGCCGTTTCCTTCTTAACTATAAATCCAATCAAAATCAAATGCTAGCTCACCTCAGTACACAGATGTTGCCATATTATCTTTTGCAGCAAATGCATCCAAAATTAAATTTTGAGATTTTTTCGTGTTTTTCTACTTTTCGCAAATTATTGAAAATAATTTATTTTTGATTGTCATTTGTTACATTGACAATAAAATTCGAAGCACCAAGCAAAACCGACTGGATTTTTCACTCCATTAGGCATTCAATAAAGCAGTAATGTATTTTGTATGGAAGTTTGAGTTCAATTAGGGCTTTAATGTAGAAAACTGGACTAGTTGTTTCATTAAGCCTCTGTGTGAAATTGGCATCAAACCAAGTGTTACTGCGGATGGTCTTATTGCTTTTGTTTCCAAAAACACTAACATTAGTGCTCATCATCTCACGTGTTTTCCTCTGGTCAAAAAGGACGCGGATATCAAAGATCTGACACGATTAAATTTCAAGCTTGGTGTATCGCATGCACTAGTGGATAAAGTTTTAGATCCCAAGCTCTGGCCGGCAAATGTTAAAATTAAGCCTTTCAAAAACCGTCGTAAAGTTGTTCAAGGTGGCGGTGGTGATGTTTAGCAATCAACAGTGCCAAACAAACATTTTCCTAGACAAGTCAGAATTTATTTTCAAAATGTCTCTGGCCTTAGGACTAAGGCCAACTTGCTTTTTGATATGAGCTCGCATTTGGAATATGATATATTCGTTATAATCGAAACATGGCTCTACTCAAATTTTTTTGATGGTGAATTCTTTGATCCTAACTTATATAATGTCTACCGCAAAGATCGTGACTACTGCAAAATTGGACTTTCTAGAGGTGGTGGAATCTTAATTGCCGTGCGCCGTCATTTTCGTACATCGCTCGTGGACCTGTCTGACATGGATTCGTTAATCGACCAGCTTTGCGTCTCTGTTCAAGGCAGCTCGAAATTGTTTGTATGCGCTTCATATATTCCTCCGTCTAGTGCGAATTCTGTATATAAATCGCATGTTGACAATATTGTTAGTTTAATACATACACATGATGGTAGTAACTTTTGTATCTTAGGCGACTTTAACTTACCAAATATCGAATGGTCTTATGTTAACAATAACTTTGCTCTACTTCCTAAAAATGTAAATAGTTGCGCTGAAATTCTCCTCACTGATAGTCTTTTAAGTGTCAATCTCTTCCAGATAAATAGCTTCAGAAATCAGTTATCAAGAACACTTGATCTTATATTTATTAACGATAATTTTAATTATTCCCTAACTGAATGTCTGGGTCCACTGTCGTGTTCCGGTATTCACAATATACCGCTTGTTTTGGGTGTTGAATTTTATAATTTTGAAAGCATTGTTCCAGATAATGCTACTCCTAGTTTCTCATTTAGGCGTGCGAACTTTGCTAATATTTCCCGAGAAGTTTCTCTAATTTATTGGGAAGCTATTTTTTCTGGAAGTGATCTCTCACGCTGTTTCAATGCCTTTAAACGCCTTATCAATGAGATTTGTAGTAACAATATTCCGCGGAAAATTAAAAAGTGTTACAAAATTCTTTGGTATACTACTGGGCTCAAGCGGCTAAAGAATTTGAGGAATAGATTTTTTTAAAAATTAAAGACTACAAAGTCTTGGGTATTTAAAATCAAGTACATTCGCTACAACAGGAAATTTAAAGCGTTAAGTAAGAGTATGTGTATTAATTTCACCCGAAACTTCGAATCTTGTATCAAAGATAACCCTAAAGCTTTTTGGAATTATGTAAAATCCAAAAAAGCTACCTCGAGTATTCCCTCGTCAGTGTTTTATAGGGGTTTCATACCTCTTCACCTATGGAGTCGGCTAACCTTTTTGCAGACTTTTTTCACTCCAATTTTGTTACTCAGCCAGTTAGTGTTTCTGAGTCCTCCTCAATGGTAGACTCTCCCATCAACTTCGGGGCTCTTACTCTTTCTCTAGATGACATTGTTGATGGAATCCGGAACCCCAAGTCGTCTTCCCAGACAGATATTGACGGCTTATCGTTTTATCTCTTTAAAAATTGTCTGATTCTAGCCACCCCGCTTCTTTTAATCTTCAACAAATCTCTCGAGTGTGGTGAGTTCATTTATGCTTGGAAGATAACCTTCATATCCCCCATTTTTAAAAGTGGTAATAAAAACAATGTTGCCAACTAAAGACCAATTGCGAAATTATCTACTATCTCTAAACTTTTTGAGTATGTTGTAAAACAAAAAATTAGTTTTGCTGTCAAGCAATTAATTAGTGATAGTCAACATGGCTTCATGCCTGGTAGATCCACGGTTACAAACTTAGCAATTTTTTCTGAATTTTGCATTGCAGCCTTCAACAACCGTCTTCAAGTCGACACGATTTATACGGATTTCTCCAAAGCGTTTGATAAAGTAAGTCATTAAATCTTTATATCCAAACTGGCCAGATTGGGCTTTCACTCTATATTTTTGTCTTGGATTAAGTCCTACCTTCACTCACACAAATGTGTAGTTGTTGTTGACAATACTCACGCCAAGCCTTTTATTGCATCCTCAGGAGTACCCCAAGGCAGCATTTTGGGGCCACTGCTTTTTGTAATTTTTATTAATGACATTTCAGCCTGCTTTCAGCATTCCCACTTTTTGCTGTACGCTGATGATCTGAAGGTGTTTACAACGGTTTCTACTCCTTCTGATTCAGAAAATATTCACTCTGATCTGAACAACGTTGCTGATTGATGCCGTAATAATAATCTGCCTTTAAATATTGGTAAGTGCTTTCACGTTACCTTCTGTAAGTCTCGTGGCACAATTCCCACTTCATATTATATTGACGGCTCTCGTCTGTCCACACGTACTGAGATTTCTGACTTAGGCGTAGTTTTCGACTCGCAGTTTTCGTTTGCCACTCACATAACCTCGATAATTGCTAAATCCTATTCTGTTTTGGCTTTTATTCGGCGATTTAGCTCTGACTTAACAGATCCTTATACTCTTAAGTTGCTGTTTACGTCTCTCTTACTCTCTAAGTTGGAATATGCTTGCTTTATCTGGAGGCCTTATCATGACTGCCATATCAAAAGGCTCGAGCGAGTCCAAAAAGTAGTTTTATGGTTTGGCCTGCGGCCTCTGAACTTTTCTGAGCCGATTCCCTCTTATAATGCCAGATGTGCACTCATTAGCCTTCAATTACTTCAAAGTAGGAGGGCCATTCTTTCTCTTACTTTTGTCTATGATATTATTAATGCTGTGATTGATTCACCACGTTTACTCGAGAGTATTTGTCTCCATATATCCCCTAGATCATTTCGAAATTGGGATATGTTTTATATTGATTGCGCCCGGACCCTCTATGCCTCTAACGCTCCCATTTTTAGAGCACTGAGGGAGTTCAATACTATCTCAAATTCTTTGGCCATTGACTTTTCTTTGCCAAAGACCACCTTCAAATCTTTGTTGAGTGTAATAATTTTTTGATTGCATTGCTAAGGTCTGTATTTTTAAGTACAAACTCAAGTAGTCTGTAAGAACATTAGACTATTTTTGAAATTAAATTAAATAAATAATACTATAATAAATAATACTATAAAATCTCTTCGGATATTATCGTGCCTAACATTTATTTACTTTTATTTAATTGACAAAATTTTATAAAAATTTTTACTACTAATTTCGTGTTCGCTGCTGTAGTAATGAGAAACAAATGATTAGTGATAGAAGAGCAGGCGGGCATCATATTGACAATGTCTGCAGTCGGCTCTTTACTTGTTTTTAATATATTCAACACGTTATCATACAAACATACTTACGCATATATGTATGTATGTATGTATGTATGTCTATTTATGTAAGTGTTTTAAGTAGAATATAACACTTGTGTAGTTACGTTTGCTTCAACTCCCTCTACGCTCCATTAATTTTCCCCAAAGGTCTACTTATTTAACATTTTACAAAAAAAAGTTTTTTTTGATGTTCTGGTTTTTTGTACCTTGTTTGCTTGTATGAGAATACGAAAGGGTAAAAGCTTTTGTGTTAAAGAAAACATGCGAAAGTGATTTGTGTTGGGGTAATTGTTTATACGGCATTTGACGACAAAAGTGGCATTGCCTACTTTTAGACGAGAAGCCATCTTAATATTTTCCATCGTTTTACTTTTCATTTCTTTTCACGCAGTTTTTGATTTAATGCCTAGTCTTCTATCATTCTTGTGAGGTGTCTCTGCATGTGGCTGTATATAAATTTGTAGGAGTGTCTGTATGCGGCGAATGTATGTATATCACCATTTTACTTCCGCCCCTTATTCGTGCTGAATTAGCCACAAACAAAAGTCGAAACATTTCTTGCAAGAGTGTAAGTAAGCATTATGTGTATGTGTAATTCCCCGCACACTTAAATCACACAATAATTTGGCTGACTGCTTATAACTTATGAAAGTCGCTGCTTTGTTTGTAAGGTGGTGTGTTTATAAGCGCGAAGTAGTAGACAATAAACACAAATGAGGTAAAGAGCACGAAGGTGACGTGAAAAGTAATGCCGACATTTCTTTTATTGCAAATATTTTTGTAAAGAAAATTAAAATAAATATTAAGGCATAAATGCTTATTAAACGTTAAATGATCTTCCTGAGAGTCTAAAATATATCATCGGCAGGCATACTGGGTGTAACAGGTGGCCCTTAATGCACGGTTACTTAGTCCGGAGTAAGGTGTCTTTATTCAAAGGTAGCAAGCTGCGGCAGTGTACCCTATTACGTTCGTTAAAAACTGTACCATGGCACACTGGTCGGTCTTATACACTCAGAGAAAAAATCGTTCTAAATCGAACGAAACAATTTTAAAATTAAGAACATTCGTTGGCAAAAGTCTGTTAAGTACGTTTTTTCTTAACTCGTGAACGATGGGCTTGTTTTAAGAACAGTTTTTCCAAGCACACCGTTCATATTTTATGACCAGTTTGATATTGATGTGTGAACCTTCTGTGCTCTTTTCAATCACTCATGCTTCAAGAACGATTTGTGGTCCATTTAATAATTTTCGTTCTCAAATCAAAAACGGTTTGTGCTTGATCATTGTCAAGAGTGGAAAGTATTTTTTCAATAGGTACGCATTTATTTTTTATTAATAATACTTTTTTGTCATAAATAAAAAATATTTATAACAAATTTTTTTTATTAAAGTCCAATATTTTAAGAAAAAATGTATAATATACTTTTTTCATATGTTTCTCTTATTGAGAAATTATTCTTATTTGAAGATGTACTCTGCATATATACTTAAAATATTTCATAACAAGTTTGAGAATTATCTGTGCATAAGTGAATGAAAAAACAATAGCACGAAAAGTAAAAGTTAAAGAAATTGTTTTAAAAAATTTTAGAGTTTGACGTTGATCGAACCCGCGCCACGCGATCGCAACCACACATCATAACCGCTGAGACATTACGACTGCTTAATAGCTTGTGCCAAATGTTGTATTTAACATTGTAGTGTACACGAATTGTACCGTTTCTTTTTTCTTTAACTTAATTTAAGAACATTGTTCTCATTATTAGAACATTAATTCATATTTTAAGACCAGCAGTTTTCTTTTCAAGAAAATGGTGTCAGTTCAAGCAAAAGGTTGTTGTTTTAAGAACTGGTCATTCGTTTTTCAAGAACCAAAATGTAAGAACATGAAAAGCTTGAATTGAGTACGGTGGTACTGGATTTTAGAACGGCGTTTTTCTCTGAGTGTAGTACTCGGAAATTAGGGGCTTAAACCTCTGCATCTGACGTCGTAGTCTGATAGATACCGCAAATCAAAACTCAGAGCATATCTTTGAAAAAAATGTAACCAATGCTCTCTATACTCTCTTTACCTTTCGTATTCATATTTCTACTTCGTTCGGTACGAAAAGAACTATCGAGGGCAACACACGTGTGTAGCTACACAAAAAAGTGTATGAGATACCTCAACGTCAGTATTTGTGTAAGGATTTGGCAGACCACCAGGTCAGCATAATTGTGATATTTCATAGTGTCCTACAGACCTCATATCAGCTACATCGTAAAATTATCATAGTGGCTCTCATAGCTCTCGACAGTAAAATTGTAAATAATGCTGCTATATCATCGTTTTCAATTTTTCAGTCAATAAGTTCAGACGCAATGAGTTCCCTCAAAAGAACTTCAGCCGAACGTTTAAAAGCAGCGAGGAGCAAATAGATGAAGAAGACGAATTTATCGAGGACGATGAAATACAAGATCCAAATTTCGAGCCAGAACAAGTAACATTTGATGACGACGAAATTTCGTTGGAAGCAGAAACTCAAGAAGAATCTAATGAATTTACGGAAGATTCGGTGGGAGATCATTGTATATATATTGTATACTACAGTATATTCGTGCAGCTGCAAAACTCGACGTTGGCCGATGGAAATTTCCAATAGAATGCATAGGGATTAACTGTTATGTTGCATACCAAGCTTGTGAAAACATGGCTCCCAAAATGCGGAGGATTGAATAGGAGTGATTTTTTATTAAATATGGCTCGAGAAATGGTGCCAGATCATTTAAAATCACGCGTGTATAACCACAGACTACCAAAGGAATTGCGCATGACTATAAGTCGAGTCTAGGGAAAAGATTTCCCTTCCACCTCCAAAAATGCATTATTGGTAGAAAACTGAGCCATATATGCCCACCTAAAATTAAAAGGAAAACGAAATACAGTTGCTGTTATTTGTTTGCAGTGTTCTAGTCCTTTCTGAGAAAACTGCCAACAAAAAATTTAAAATTTCCAGACTGCATAAAGGGAAATCTAACCACAGGATTTGGCTAAAAATGGAGACTGAATTTATTTAATAAGTATTTGTAAAGAGACGGGGAATAGTTTCTTAATTTTTTGAGAACTTTGTTGTTTTTTTTTTTTTTTTTGTTGAGTGCATTGTACCTACTGTTTTCTTGTTTTTATGAAACTGAATGAAATAAATCGTATTTGTTAAAATAATTATTGTCTTTAAAAATTTAATATTAGGTTGGATTAACAAATATTTATTGTTCAATAAAATATAATCACGAAAACCGCAAACAGAATTTTTAATAAATATAAACATTTTGAAGTTGAGGTTTGATGGACCCCACGACAGTTAAATTTGGTCACGTCAGCTGCAGAGGGTTAATTAGTTCGGGAATAGTTGCTAAATATAGCCAGTTTTTGTAAGTAGGGCTCTCTCCATTAGTCGGTCAGTTGAATTGCTGAATAATTATGCTTAGAACGTCTTTAAAGGTGTTGAGTTTTTACTGATGATCAGAGTGATAAGGGAAAACTTTATGCCGCACCTCATTTTATACCTTTCATGAAAATTAAATGGTATATTAAGTTTGTCACGAATCCCAAAATCGTAAATCCTTAAAGGATGAGATAGTAATAAATAAGTATACCGAAGTGATCAGGATGACAAGTTGAGTTGATTTAGCCTGTCTGTCTGCCCGTCCGTCATCCGTCCATCTGTCTGTCTGCTTGAAAGCATACCAGTACCTCAATTTTTGAGATATCTTGATGAAACTAGGGAGCTGCCAGGTCTATGATTTCTAATTTTTCGGAGTCAACATAGCATATACCCGGCTATTAGCGGTTTTTCGAAAAAGATGGTTTTTGTATGAGTTTTAAGCGGGGATTACCCTTATTGCTTTAAATGTATGAAAACATTTATTTGAAGCAGTTTTTAATTTATAATTTATTTAATAATTTGGGAAAAATTTATACAACGTGACATCAGTAGTGGAATTCACTAACTTTTTTAACGATATTTGCCATCGCTGTATTTGCGAATCGATAAATATAACGGTTTCGTTATTCATTAACTATTTTTTATCGATATTCGTTAATCGACGATCAGCTGTGTTGTTAAAAAAAACGGCAAGTGAATTGGCTGCGTTAAAAATCACGAAATTTACATTTCGGCCAATTTTAGGTAAAAAAAATCGGAACTTTAATTAAAAACTTTCAAACTTTCAAACACGAAAAGTTGCTTTATTTATAAATCAAATGGCATTTGAGTACTTAGCATACGTTTTATCTCAAGATGAAGGGTTATTAAGTCCATCGCCAGTGGACAGACGCCTTCTTAGAGAAGTAGATAACCCATTCCACCTGAATGCAACGGAGTTTCGAAAGCTGTACCGAATAACCCCAGAATTGGCTCATAATATTATTTCTCAACTTGATGGTCAATTAAGGGATACAATAATAACTGCGATATCAACAGAGAAAAAAATTAATTCTGCATTTACTTTCCTTTTGTTAAAGCAGTTAGTATATGAAATTTGTTTATTTTTGGCATTCCTTTTGGGCTTTTCGCATTTTTTGGGTTTCGTTAAGCTGTGCTGCCACCTTTCTACTATTTTAAATGTCATTTATTGCGAGTCGTTAAAACTAAGTTAGTGAATAGTACAATCGATAAGGCAAGCGACAAAATCGTTAATTAAAATCTCGACAAATCGCATCGTTATAAGTTAGTGAATTCCACTACAGGACGAACAAGGCGACAGCTGTTTCGATTATAACTTGTAAATCTCTTCAAAGCCTTTTCTCCCGGGAGGGGGATTTGAACCTGCACTCCTATGGTGGTTGAAGTGTTATAACCGCATTCAGCCATGCCTTAGTTGTTGCAAACCTTATCCCAATTGCCTTCTTTGCATATTTTCTTTATTCACAGTCCATACTTCGTATGGCATCATGTGGTAAAGTTATGCGTTGGTAAGGCGGTTTCAAAGAAACTTGGTGTTGTTGCTTTTGTTCTATTTATTATGGTTTTTGTCATACATATATTCCTCATGTAAACAGCTTGAAGATTGAAATTTCACAGGTTGTTTACATTGCTATCTGAAAAAATCGTTAAGATCGGTCATATAAATAATATATCCAATAAAACTGTTTGATCAGATTTTAAGAATTTTTTAATTTCAACACATTATTGTTCAGCTCCATTCATGAAAGATATGAGGTCTTCAGCACAGCAGAAAACAGTCCTCTCCTTACTTTTTGTTTTAATTTTTTGCAACATTTCATCTTCCAGGCTGCCGGTGTGAACTAGATGGATACTCAACCGGAAATAACTTTGGCTGCAAAAGTCTGACCAAAAGCTCAACTAAGTTTAGCTCTTCTGGAGCAACGTGGTGACTGTGGTTTATATCTAAATGCAACTGAGCGCCATTGCCCTTACACTAGAAGAGGTGTTGGATAGGCCTTCAACTCACCAAGGTAAGAGAGTCTTGGGCGCTGGTTTAACTTTTCTTCCACACGTGTGCATTTTGAAGTTAAGCCACCGACTGCTGATACTAATGCTATCAATCTTCCCTACAAAATTCGAATCTATTATTATTTCATTAGTAGCTAATCGAATGCCTAATGAAGTCAAAAGCACAATGCAACTCTGTTGGCAACGTTCCGCTTCCGTTTCCGCTTCTTAGTGTTTGGTGTGTTCAGTGCTTAAAAATGTCATTTGTCAAAGCAAATGTCATTGTCTGCATGGCGGAACGATACAAGGTGGCCGCATCGAACAGCTGATTATAACTTTTTTATTCGATTTGATACATCAACTACCGGCGCAGTACGATTTTGACATTTGTCCATCGAATTTACAAGTACATGGAATTTTTTTTGTTTGTAGGTATGTCACCATGCTCCCACCTTGTATCGTTCCGTCATGATTGTCTGTCTCATCCTTCATACTAATCGAGCAGTTACTTCTGTGTGAAAGCAAAAAATTTACGATTTCATTAGCAGGTGAAATGAGATCATTAAGTTTCTGTGTGAAAACAGTATAACTTTAACTCAATCATTTTCATTTTTCAGCAGCGGTACGGAAACAGTCGTAGATACAGGGAGTATAAGCACATCAACAGCAACTTGGCTGTTGTCGTGCTGAAATCCTCTCTGTAACGGGTACTCAAATCTTTTCCAATTCCTGCATCAACCAATTCGTGCGTTTTGTACCAAATGTATACTTTTAACGTGCTGCTTTCCAGTTGATAGATGGCGCAACACTAACGACATCAGAAACACCCACTACTTTGTCAAACTTTATTTATTGTTTTGTTAGTTGGCCGTCGTAAGCCGCCGCACGTGGTGAATGGGGAATTGTTCTGCCATTTGTTGTACTCCCCTACGCATATCACAGCTACCAGCCGGTGGAGTAGCCACGCCCGAAAGCATCAACATCCTACGATACACTGACGCTCGTTCGCAGGTTCAATGTGGTCGAATTAAATCATCCCCAAGGTGACCGGACCATAAATATCGATTACACTCCCCAAAACCTTCGGATAGTGTCTTAGTCGCTACAAAAACAACAACAACAACGGGTATCATCTATTATGCCGAAGTATCGATCCCTTCTAGTTGCATGTTGCAACTGACTGTGCACTTGGCAAATCTTTTTACTAGTGTAGCGACGCTCATTAAATAGGGAAGAAGCATAGCATTACATATATTTCGCTTGCTTGCAATGCTATTGGTTGAATGGTAGTCAGCTGTTGTTCGATCACTCATCGCTCGCTGCCGTTTGCTCCAGTGGCCTTTTTTTATTATGCTGATATGTTGTGGTATGATATAAGGCGCACGTGAAGCTGCAATTGAGATATTCCTATTGAAATGGTATAATACCCAGAAGATTACCCCGGACAGTCTTGAATGTGGAGCAAAAAGTGGTATGATCATTCCAGATAATGTAACAATCAAGGGTATACTGCTTTGAGACAGTTTTAGTAATCTTGCTAGCATATATTATATTTTCCAGAAGCCTCAACGAAGGAATACATAAACAATCCCGGAGTTGCAATATAATTTTGAATCGATTTCTATCCATATTGAAGACAAACATTTTTTCGGTCTGAGACATGCCGAATCATATTAGCAATAAAACTAATGACATTAATTTTGACGATAGGCATCTGCTTTACGCTCTTGCCAACAAAACACATAAATTTGTAAATTGCATATAAAATAATGATGGTATCATCAGAGTTTCTATCATTTCTCGAAAGGCAATCAAATCAAAAATTTACAGAATATTTTATATTATCCAAAGCAATTTAAACAAGTAAGGAAGGCTAAGTTCGGGTGTAACCGAACATCACATACTCAGCTGAGAGCTTTGGAGACAAAATATGAGAAAATCACTAATTAGGAAAATGAACCTAGGGTCACCCTGGAAGGTGTTTGCACGATATGGGTATCAAATTAAAGGTATTAATGAGAGTTTTAAAAGGGAGTGACCCCTAGTTGTATATGTGAAGGCGTTTTCGAGATATCTACCAAAATGTGGACCAGGGTGACACAGAACATCATCTGCCGGGTAGTGCTAATTTATTTATATATTTAATACCACGAACTGTATTCCTGCCATGATTCCAAGGGCTTTTGATTTCGCTCTGCAGGACTTTTTCATTTTCTTCTACTTAATATGGTAGGTGAAACACCCATTTTGCAAAGTTTTTTCTGGAGTTATATTTTGCGTCAAAAAAACAATCCAATCACCATGTTTCATCCCTTTTTTCGTATTTGGTATAGAATTATGACATTTTTTTCATTTTTCGAAAATTTCGATATCGAAAAATTGGCGTGGTCATAGTCGGATTTCGCCCATTTTTAATATCTTGATAAAGTGAGTTCAGATAAGTACGCGAACTAAGTTTAGAAAAGATATATCGATTTTTTCTCAACGGCCGAGCGAAAGGACAGAAAGTCAACTGTGTCTAAAACCTGGGCGTGGCTTCAACCGATTCCGCTCATTATCACGGAAAACAGTTACCGTCATAGAATCTATTCCCCTACCAAATATCACAGGGATTGGTAAATTTATGTTCGACTTATGGCATTAAAAGTATCCTAGATGAATTAAATGAAAAAGGGCGTAGTCACGCCCATTTTGAAATTTTTTTTATTTCTGTATTTTGTTGCACCGTATCATTACTGGTGTTGAATGTTGACACAATTTACTTATATACTGTAAAGATATTAAATTTTTTGTTAAAATTTGACTTTTAAAATTATTTTTTTTTTAAGTGGGCGTGTTCGTCATCCGATTTCACTAATTTTTATTTAGCACATATACAGTAATAGGAGTAACTTCCTGTCAAATTTCATCATGATATCTTCAACGACTGCCAAATTACAGCTTGAAAGCTTTTAAATTACCTTCTTTTAAAAGTGAGCGGTGCCACGCCCATTGTCCAAAATTTTACTAATTTTATATTCTGCGTCATAAGGTCAACATACCTACCAAGTTTCATCGCTTTATCCGTCTTTGGTAATGAATTATCGCACTTTTTCTGCCTTTCGAAATTTTCGATATCGAAAAAGTGGGCGGGGTTATAGTCCGATTTCGTTCATTTGAAATAGCGATCAGAGATGGATGCCCAGAAACTTACACACCAAATTTTATCAAGATACCTTAAAATTTACTCAAGTTATTGTGTTCACGGACAGACGGACGGACGGACGGACGGATGGACATTGCTGAATTAATTTCTTTTTTCGCCCAGATGATTTTGATACATAGAAGTCGATATCTATCTCGATTAGTTTATGCCGTTAAGGGGTACCGTTATGCCAACAAAATTAACATTCTCTGTGAGCTCTGCTCAGTTGAGTATAAAAATATATTCTCTGTAGGCGTGATATAGAGAAATAGCGATGGGCAGTTGATTTTACTCTCTAATCTATGTATCATTAGAGATGCCAATTTTTTTTTTTCGTTTTTTTAATCCCGAGATTTTAGGGATTCCCTTAGTGCATTAATTATGTCTCAAAAGCTTAATTTGATAAACGTGAGTCAATACTGTTTGGAGAGTTGAGCTGTGTGTAGAAGTCTACGCAAGTGGAGAAAGCTTCTGGCCACCACTCACCCGGAGATGGTAGGAGCGATGCTTCTAAATGTGAGAAGGCGACAACCTGGCTACATCCTATAATAATTTTACGTCTAGTTGGGGAGATTTTATCTGCACCATCTGACCGCCATAAGGTGAGGGTACAAGCTGGCGTCTGTCTTGGACAAAACGGCTCGCTATATAAACGTGGAATAAATAGTTTCATCCCCGCTGAACAGGTTAGGCGTTGGGCTTGGGACCCGCCAAATTAAACCTCAATCCAATGAAAACGAATAAAAAGTCTTGGATAAATGGACAACCCTTTACCGATGCCAACCAATGCAAACGCTTAAAAGACTATGATTTGAGAGCATGCATCTGGAATGTCCGTTCCCTTAATGGGATTGTTGAAGATGCAACGACAAACGTCAATAAATGTGTTCCTGGATTTGACATGATAACAAGCGCAGATTCGATATCAGGCTCGTGGTGGGAGAGCGACATTTTTGCCAAGATTTGACGTTCATGCCTGTGGACGAACATTTAGCAGCTATCCAAATAAAAGAAATTTTTTTAATATATCTTTTATCTGCACCCATGAACCGATATAGGGGAAAGACAATGAGGTAAAACACGCTTTCTATGAATGCTAACACGCACATACGAGCGTGTTTTTATACCTTTCATGAAAATGAAGTGGTATATTAATTTCGTCACGAAACCCAAAATTGTAAGTCCTTAAAGGAAAATAGATAGACCCACCATTAAGTATACCGAAATAATCAGAATGAAGAGCTGAGTTGATTTAGCCATGTCCGTCTGTCTGTCTGTCCGTCTGTCCGTCTGTCTGTTTGTATGCAAACCAGTCCCTCAATTTTTGAGATATCTTGATAAAATTTGGTGAGCAGGTGTATTTGGGTGTCCGATTAGACATTTGTCGGAACCGGCCGGATCGGACCACTATAGCATATATCCTCTATACAACCGATTTTTCAGAAAAAAGAGGATTTTTGTAATATCTTTCTCAATTTAACAGATTGCAGCTTCAAACTTCACCATATACCTTCGTATATTGCACATATTGTTGCCTGAAAAAATTGATGAGATCGGTAGTATATATAGTATATATCCCCCACAACCGATTGTTCAGATAAGAAACTTTTCGTAATTACTGCCCTATTTTAAGAGCTAGAGGCTTCAAATTTCAACGAATGCTTACGTATATAGCATATATTGTTGTCTGAAAAAATCATACAGATCAGTGGTATATATAGTATATATATGGCGGTATATATAGTATATATATATATATTTTCGCAATTTTAGCCCCACTTTAACAGTTAGAAGCTTAAAATTTCACCGAACGCTTACGTATATGGCATATATTGTTGTCTGAAAAAATCATAGAGATTGGTTGTATATATAGTATATATCTCATAAAACCGATTGTTCAGATAAGAAACTTTTCGCAATTTCTACCCCATTTTAACAGCTATAAGCTTCAAATTTCACCGATTGCTTACGTATATAGTATATATTGTTGTGTCAAAAAATCATGGAGATCGGTGATATATATAATATATATATGATGGTATATATAGTATATATATATTTTTTTTTTTTGCGATTTCGGCCCCATTTTAACAGCTAGAAGCTTCAAATTTCACTAAATGCTTACGCGTATAGCATATATTGATGTCTGAAAAAATCATTGAGATCGGGTGTATACATTGTATATATCTCATACAACCGATTGTTCAGATAAGAAACTTTGCGCAATTTCTGCCCCGTTTTAACAGCTAGAAGCTTCAAATTTCACCAAATGTTTACGTGTATAGCATATATTGTTGTCTGAAAAAATCATAGAGACCGGTGGTATATATAATCTCATACAACCGATTGTTCAGATAAGAAACTTTGTGCAATTTCTTCCCCATTTTAACAGCTATAAGCTTCAAATTTCACCAAATGCTTACGTGTATAGTATATATTGTTGTCTGAAAAAATCATTGAGATCGGTGGTATATATATTATATATCTCATACAACCGATTGTTCAGATAAGAAACTTTGTGCAATTTCTTCCCCATTTTAACAGCTAAACGCTTCAAATTTCACCAAATGCTTACGTGTATAGTATATATTGTTGTCTGAAAAAATCATTGAGATCGGTGGTATATATAGTATATATCTCATACAACCGATTGTTCAGATAAGAAACTTTGCGCAATTTCTGCCCCGTTTTAACAGCTAGAAGCTTCAAATTTCACCAAATGCTTACGTATATAGCATATAGTGTTGTCTGAAAAAATCATAGAGATCGGTGGTACATATATTATATACGCCATATAAACTGTATTTTTTTGCCCCTTTTTTACGGCTAGAAGCTTCAAAATTCAAAACATTTCATCAAATAGTTACGTTTACGTCAAATATTGTTGAAATACGTGATTGCTAGTCATAGTTTTTACACGCAGACCACAAAAAACCTGAAACTTTGCATCCTTACACAAAGTACCTACCTATTTTTTATTTTATATTTATCTTAAAAATCGTTTAGGTATGTAGATCTGTTCACTAGATATTTCTTATCTTATACATCCGATTATTCGGAGATTACGAACGGGGTAAGATTATTGTTCAGCCCCATTCATGAAAGGTATGAAGTCTTCGGCATGGCCGAAGACAGTCTCTTCCTTACTTGTTTTTTTTTTGTCTTTGTTTACACTTTATTATTTCATAAAAAAAAGGATATTACGACCAACAAAATCTTAAAGAGATAAAAATTTTAACTTAAGTCTAAATACCTTATCGCACGCTTTGGCTTTTAAACACTCTATTTACAACAAAAAAGCAGTGCGTACATCTCTTCGAGCACTTGCATGCATCAAAATTATGTATATGTGCAGAGACTTTAAATTAAATGTAGGTAAAGTGTATGCCTTGAGATTTTGTGTGATTTTGATCAAATCAACTCTGCCACGTACCGTGTTTTCACATTTCCCTACAGGGAACACATGATTTAGTATTACATACAGTACATATACCAATATTACACACCATGCTGCCTTTACGTCCTACATACATCCTCCAAATAGCATACCACTTGCAAAGACTGCGCTTACGCTTACATCTACAATTTATGCTTACATTCAGGATTTCTCCATACTTCTTTACACATTGAAAAATACCGGGTTTACCGGCACTTAAAAAAACCGGGATCCCGAGATTATCATACCAGTATTCATGTATGACCCATCATCTGTGTATGCTGACATATACAGTCAAATAAATTATTCGTTGTTTACAATGTAATATTCAGCAATTATTTATATCTTCATCTGCATCTGTTTCATTGCTGTTTGCGGCTTTACGCTGGGCTATTTTTTTGTTTTAGCGCCTTTTGAAGTTTTTTCTTTCCACACTGTTCCAAAAATTTTCAAACATACATTAGTAATTCTAACAGCACTTCTTAACGGCTTTGCGGCTATCTAACAATTCTAACAAGCTCATAAACGTCGGTATGAGATTTGCATATGCAATTTTTCGGCTGGTTGATTCAAATAGCACATATTCCAATGCCCCTAAATTTATGCTTGTATGCTAGTAGGTTTATCATGATTACGCTTATATAACTTAGTTTTCATATGGCTTTATATGTAGTAGTATATGTGTACAGGCTTCTGTAGAGTTAAATTTACATTTTTTTTTTGTGTTTTTGCTGATTCATAACACAGCCCTTTTATTTGGATTTTTGTCCGTATTTGCATAGTTTCTGATTGCAAACTCGCTAAGGACAAGTGGGTCACTGGCACAAATGCTATATTTACACAAGTGTGAGTACATAGGTTTGCTGGATGAAGGGATTTAAATCTCAAGAGTTCAACTATTACAAAAAAAACGTGAAAAAATTGAGTATAGTTTTAAAAAAATTTAAAAACTCATATTAATTCATATATCCGATAAACAGAGCCCTGAAACTCATGATCCAAATTCTGGCTTTATTTAGTTCTGGCTTTATTTAATTCACACGGATAGAAAAGAAATTAGTAAAATTAACAAACCAAATTAAATTAACAGCTGTTCAGTAAAACTGATCGCAACAGGACAAACTTTAACAATCATTTCAACAAAAAAAAACGGGTTGTCTCAAGTTAACAATATTCTGTAAAAATATAGATTCTCAAACAAGCTAGCTCATTTTTGTGGTAAAAGAACTGAGCTTATTGGTCAAATCAACACTGAACAACTGTCAATATAATGCAAATGCATCACCTTATTGTAAAGAGAAACCTTATGTGCTCACTAATTTTTTCTTATGACTATCGAGTCAAAGAAATATCTGTAATATAAACAGCTACTGTTTTCTGTGGTACTTTTAGGGTGATGTTAAGAACAGTTAGGTTGAACTGGCCAGTTAATAAAAATTTCACATTGACTGAATGTGCACACAATAAGTTTACCAGAATTTGTTTCACGACCAAACGGAAAAACCCCAATAGGCACCAGGACTTATGTTATAGAATAATTCCGTCATCCTGGCAAATATTGGAAGCTATCTGGGACTTAACTTTATTTCTGCCTCGAAATCTGGCAACTCTGCTGCCCCTAGTAGCTGGAGCCTTGACCTCGCGGGCACAGGACTTCCTGCGCCTAGGACTTCCTACATCTGCTGTTACTAGGCCTAACTTATAAGCATGTGACGTCAAAAGGCAGTGTTCAGCTAGTATGCCCATCGTAAATCTTACGTATTTTCTCATTAGAGAACCACTTTGTAAGCTTAGCGTAGTACGATTTGTGGATGATCATTACTCCTTGATAGATCTTATGCAATTCATGTCTTCTTTTGATTTCTCACAAACGGATTGGACGTCTACCATCGAGTCGTGGAGTGGTGCAGCCTCTTTTGCCAACTCGTCGGTCCTTTCACTGCCTTCTACTAATTTATGTCCGGCAGTTGATTATATATGTAATACGCGGTCTGAGCAGTCCCCACCAACCCTGCGGCTTTGCGCTTGTGGGCACAAGAACTCTTTCGATTAGTTAAGGGACAATGTAGTCCTTTCGCTCTATATTTTAGGGCTATATATAATGTGGCCATACAGCCTGAACCCAAGTTGCCCCTAGGCCTGAAGCATTTTTCCAGTTGCAAGCGCTATATTTTTAGTTATTGGATCTTCAGGTGAGATGTGCAGAATGGCATGCAATGCTGATTTCGGTGTAGTTGGTTGGTTATGCTCATCGTTGATAATCTGAACATCCCTCATGTTTTTTGGTAAAAGTACCTTTTTGCGTGGCTATCGACAAAATAATCTCCGTCAATGCGCAATATGAGAGTTTAGGCGATGGGCACTTTGTGCATCCTTGCATCTTCTTGCACACATTCCTCGCTGTATTTTCCAAATAGAGTTTCCACAATAACTTACTATCTAGTACAATTCCTAGATATTTTGTGTTGTACTTTTCTTTTAGGGTTACCACTACCAGTTAGGTTTAGTCCAGTTAGGGACCATATGCTTCCTATGTAGGAACTAGTACTTGATCGAGTTGCGTTTAAACCGACTCCAAATGCCCATCCATATATGTAAATCCATAAACGCCTGCTCCATCAAAGAGTGATTGTTACAAGACACCAGTCGCTTATGTTGACTGAAGCGTCATCTGCATACTAGGTCCCTGTCGCCTACGCAATTCTTTGATAACCAACGTTCAAAGAATTGGTGCTAATATCCCAGCCTGCTGCGTGCCTTTGTGTGCAGATTTCAAGGTCTTCTGCAGACCCCTCTGCAATGTAATCTTTCTGTGGCTGGGTGTACTTCAATCGAGTTCAGACTGTACATGATTGCTCATTTCGAGACATTGTTGAAAGCCCCCGCAATGTCCAGAAAAACACTATGAGCATATTCCTCATATTCATCTGCGTGTTAAGTAGCGCCTCAAGAATTTTTCATTTCTGCATGCCCATTAGTCGTCGCTCCTATTTATAGGTCCCTGGAAGGCAGAACAAGCTCCGTTATTGGCAGTTGTTGACGCCTTTGATAAGAAGTTGATGCACTCCTCCAACTCCTCCACGGCGGTAACCTCTTTAGGTTTCCCCACATATTTCTGCAAATATGTACCTGTCTGTAGAGTTTCTAAATGTGCCTCTTCTCTACTCCACCGCCCTAGCTGAAGGTGATATATTGATGGTCTGAACATGATGACCTGGCAAGTACCCTCCATTTATAACCTGATATATCATACTTCGAGCTCAATGTAATATCAAGCACAGTACTTGAAGTTGGCCAAACATATTGTGGCGAATGTTGACATCACTAGGCTGTTAGTAAATAATCACGCAGCAACAAAAACGTTAAAGCAAGAAACACTTATGTAGAAGGCGACGAAGAGCTATTTCACACACACAGATGTAGTCATCAGCCAAAGTAGTAAATTACACATACACACGCATATGGCTATAAACTACAAATATACATGTACTTATATAGCTGCTAACTAACCAAGAATGAGCTTCAACTGTTCGTGAAATTACTAGACTTTAGGAGAAACGAGTGAACGAGGAAACCGAGAGTATAAAAGCAGCGCAAGCTGAGTAATAACGAATCAGTTTTGATTTAAACGCGCTATTGGTTGTGTTTAAGCGACTTAAACTATGAACATTTTTCGTTCGTTTGTGTCAGTAGCCATTGAGTGTGCTTGTAATTCTCAACTGGTTAGTGAAATATTCTAAAGACATAGTTTGAGTTTTTTAATAAAAATCGAGGTTCTTCGGATGGTGTGCTAATACATCAGAGCCCAGTGCTCGCCTCCATATCACACTTTGAAGGGGTTCTTCAAATAGAAGATGAGGTGGCTCATTAGAGCGAAACCTCAGAGTGCCCAACGCTCGCCCCAAATTAAATAAATAGAGGTTTTTCTTGTAGAAAATGGGGTGCCAATACCTCAGAGCCGTCCCGTGCTCGCCTCAATATCACATTTTAAAGGGTTCTTCAAATAGAGGATGAGGTGGCTCAGTAGAGCGAAGCTTCAGAGCCCCCAGTGCTCGCCCCCAAATTAAATAAATAAAAGGTGTACTGATGCTATGCATCCTCCCATGACTTAAACACACCAATAACACTAAAACTACCCAACTTAATAAACTGAATCCCTTAAAATAAACACAAATAAATAAAGGTGTACTGATGCTATGCATCCTCCCATGACTTAAATACACCAATAACACTAAAACTACCCAACTCAATAAATGGAATAGATTAAATCAAAACCCCCATAAACTCAATACAGTCCATTAATAATAATAATTTATCAATTTAAAAAAAAGGAATGCTTGGTGGGAGTTGAACCCGCAACCCCGGGCGTTTGGTCGGGTACGTCAGCCACTGTGCCACGACTCATACGCTTACAAGCACATAAAATTACTCATTTATAACTCTTATTAAACTGCTCGCCCTCAATTGCCCAAAGCTTAGACAGGTTGTGAAGTACGATTGTGAATTACTACTCCCAAAGTAATATAAATAAAGACCAGTTTGCAATACCAAATATTGGAGTGACTTATTCAACAGTTTAGCAATTCGAACTTTAGCAGAAGGTTTCAAATAAGCGGATTTTCCCAAAATTTGTTACCATATATAATTATTTCAAACCATTTTAGTCTGTGCTGGACTTTTTTGCGAAGCCCAAAAATTAGTTTTACAAACCTTATGCCTACATACCGAAAACGTAATAAATATTAAATTTCAAGTAAAACAGCACATACTGTGTATAAATATGGACACACGTGCTCAAGCACATGTGAAGGTGTTAAGAAAAATCAATTTTAAAAAATTCGTATAAAATTTATTTTTATTTACTTTTAAATTCCATCATTTTCCCATTCGTTCAAGCTGTTCTTTTATGAATTATCAAATAAATCTCTGTACAATTTCAAAATTGTTTGCATATTTTATTATGCCAATATTAATAAACCAATTCAGTTTGCATATTTTACCAAGGAAATCTTTCACAAAAGTAAAAACCCAAAAAACCCGTATGTGTGTTCGTGTTCAGGTGTAAGTTAAAATGTAATTGGGTTTTGCAAGCTACGACACCCTTGTGCACAAGTTTGGCAGATTTTCTTAGAAACTTTCTCTCACTGATGCAAGCTCACACTTATACATTTACATACTAGCTAACGCACACACTCATACATAATACGGATAAATATTTAGTAGGCTACCAAATAGCAGGCAAAATAAATTGCAGGTACCTGTTGGTAATATTGACGATATTTATAAAACGAAGGGTAAAAGTGAAAGATGAAATTTCATTCAACACCAATCAAAAAGTAAAATGAAAATCTAATGCATGTTGATGTGTATGTGCATATTAGTGAAGAATCTGTGTGTAAACCAGGCATGCTTAACGAACGAAACGATATCATTTCGTTACGATAATCAACGTTAATAAACGAAACGAAGTGACTTCGTTCCGTTTATTAGCGTTGATTATCGTAACGAAATGATATCGTTTCGTTCGTTAAGCATGCCTGGTGTAAACCTACGAAGAGCGAACAGCTTAAAGAAAGCACCTTCTACTGGCTCATATTAAGTTTGTCTATAAAATAGACTTGACGGCAACTCAACAGAAAATATTTTACACTAAAATTGCTGTAATCTTTCGTAAAAATAAAAAAAACCAAGTAAGGTAGTCTAAGTTCGCGTGAAACCGAACATTACATACCCAGCTGTCCACTTGAAATGCTGTTGTTATTTGTTTTGTGTGCTTAATAGTGTTACAAGGCTGCACAATAATACATATACACATGGTTCTATTCCGAGCTAATTTTTGTTCGAGTTATGGCTCCCGAAACATAGAAAATTGCTTAGTCATATAAGGGCGGTGCCACGCTCATTTTTTAAATTTGAAGTTTTTCCTATGTATTGTTAAAATCTGCTTGGGAAATGAAATACCATTGATATAAAGTTCTTTTTTGCAAAGATATAGCTTATTTTATTCGTCCACGACCCTTTTAAAAATCTTTTATATAAAAATGGGCTTGGCCCTTAACCGATTTCGTTATTTTTTCTTCAAAGCATTCCTTATAGTAAAGGCAACCTCTCTGCCGTTAGGTTAGGATAGGTTTAACGATTTTTGATTTATTATTGATTAAAATTATATATTGATTAATAAAATTTGTAAAATTGATTTTATCACAAGTGGGCGGTGCCACACCCATTTAAAAAAATTTGTTTTTTAATTTTTATGAAGAGTCTCAATATCAGTCCACACGTCAAATTTCAACATTGTAGGTGTGTTATTTACTAAATAATCAGGTTTTTTGTGTTTTCCAAAATGTTATATATATAAAAATTGCGCGTGGTCATCATCCGATTTCACTCATTTTCAATACCAATATATTCTGGGTCCAGATAAGCTCGTGTACCAAATTTGATGAAGATATCTCAACAGTTACTCAAGTTATCATGTTAATAGACAGACGGACGGACGGATGGACGGACGGACGGACCGACGGACATGGCTCAATCAAATTTTTTTTCGATACTGATGATTTTGATATATGTATGGAAGTCTATGTATATCTCTTTTCCTTTATACCTGTATAACCAACCGTTATCCAATCAAAGTTATAATACGATGTGTACAAGTACAGCTGGGTATAAAAAATAATTCCGTATAATATTTAAATGCATGCAAATAAGCGAAGTGTAGTCCAGCGTACCAAAGGCGGCTTCTTATTAGTTTCTTATCAAGATTCCATATGTGCCAGTAATTTTATAATAACGTTTTATGAGCATCTCTTCGTTAACAACTCTACGAATCAATAACACACCGATAACAAATTGTTAACACACCGAAAACATTTCAATTCAGTAAATTTCTATCAAAACTAATTGGTAACACTCCGATAACAAATCGATAGTTTTGCGATGGGGAATAAACAACTTTTTATAATTTATGTACCCATTTTTCGATAAACAATCGACAACTTATAGATAATAGGTCAATAACATATCAAACAAATTTTAATTCAACCCCATAACTTGCTAGTAACTATTTGGTAACAGTTCTATAACTTTTTGATAATAAATCGACAGCTTGCAGATAACCTTTTGTAACATATCTAAAACACTTCTAAATATAATCGATAGCTTTTTAATAATAAATCGATAATAACCCGATAAACGCTCGACAGAAATCAGTTACCTCTTTTAGCGATACAAATTTATAACATTTCGATAGCTCGTTCCTGTAACAATCCGATAACTCTTCAATAACAAGCTACCAGCACTTCGATAACAAATTGATAATACGACGTCCGATTTCGACCTTAGTGTTCTGTTTTGGCTTCCAATCTTTACTTCATGCTCCCCTCCTTTTCTGTTTTCCTTCATTTGTCTTTACTTGGGTTCGCAAACGTGACGATAACTAAAGGTAGCGCTGTTATTATTCACATCATTATCGACATTTTTATTACACGCCGGCGAACATAAGCAATTTCGACACATCACTATGTCGGTGGTAAATAAATGCTGCACAACAATGTAAGCAGATGAGACAGCAAACAGCTGCGTATACGCGTATACGAATACACAGTAGCAAAGGGCGCAGACGACTTTCCCTAAACTACACACAAATATGCATAGAGAACAACAGCGTATATGAGATGCAGAGAGATGAAAGAAGTAAATAAGCGAACAATTAAAAATCAGTTCGCGAACAGTTAAGGAGACCAAGGCAACTTATCGCTATAAAAGCGACGAAGTTCAACTGATAGTCAATCGTTTTCAATTTAACATCTTGCTATAAATGAAGAGAATGGCGGCCACCGTGGTGTGATGGTAGCGTGCTCCGCCTACCACACCGTATGCCCTGGGTTCACACCCCGGGCAAAGCAACATCAAAATTTTAGAAATAAGGTTTTTCAATTAGAAGAAAATTTTTCTAAGCGGGGTCGCCCCTCGGCAGTGTTTGGCAAGCGCTCCGGTTGTATTTCTGCCATGAAAAGCTCTCAGTGAACACTCATCTGCCTTGCAGATACCGTTCGGAGTCGGCATATAACATGTAGGCCCGTCCGGCCAACTCGTAGGTAAAAGCAAGAGGAGCACGACGCAAATTGGAAGAGAAGCTCGGCCTTAGATCTCTTCGGAGGTTATCGCGCCTTACATTTATTTTTTTTGTTTTTATAAATGAAGAGCCCTTTTTATACAAAATATTTGAGTTTATTTATTCGACAGTTCAGTGATTCGAACGAAAGGTTAGGTTAGGTTGTACTGGCCGGCCCATGAGGACCTCACATAGAGTTCGTAGTGCTATCAAAAGATTATTTAACAACCAAATACTATAAGCTTTGCACCTTGCTGCTTCTAGATCTGACACCTTTATTACTCCTAATACCTGGAGTCTTAGCCCGGCAAGCATAGGGCATGAGCACAAAACGTGCTCAATAGTTTCCTCCTCCAACACGCATTTCCTACACCTGCTATCACCGATCAAGCCTTATTTATAGGCATGCCAGAAGGTAGCGTTCATACATGAGTCTACAGTACTCTCTTTTTAATGTTAGAAGCAACCTTGCTAGTCTAAGGTTGTAAGATCTATACATAATCTTCGACATTTTACTGCCCCGATCTTAGACCCACTTCTTTCTGGCTTGTGTGCATCTCTCGGCTTTTCTTAATCTCGCCCAATCTAATTAGGACGTCTACGGAGCAAGCTTCAAGGGATGCGTCCTTTTTAGCTAGTTCATCCGCTTTTTCATTCCCATATGCCCTGGGACCGAAACTAGATGTATTATTTTCCCCGTTCCGATTCTTTACAGGGATTTCTGACACTCTATCACACTTTCAGATGCTGTGCTATGTGAGATTATTGCCTTAAATGCTGCTTTGCTGTCAATATAAAAATTAACACGGATTCGAACGGAAACAGAGAGCAAATGAAAACCGACGGCCATTGAAATTCGTAACTCCTCTTTCATTTCATCGTCTTTACATTTACATCTTTCAATTTGACGTTTCAATTTCTTCTTTAAACATTTGACATAAATTTGTTTTTCCATCTTCGTTAATTTCCATATATTGATTTGCCGCTGATTTTGCTCATATCAGCTTTACCACCATTGTTCCCATATACCTGTAGTGACTATAATGGCGCTTAGTTTCTGTAATCATCCATACAGCGTACCATTCCCAGACACTACGCATTCACTCTCCACTACGCTTACCCTACATACTACGCTTACATTTTGTAATCCCCCATATAGCGTACCACTTCTAGATATTACGCTTATGCTTACCTTCTCTTTTCCCTCATATTATGTGCAAAGATGTTTATACATCAAAGCTAAGCTGTCTCACACCAGCCCAATGTCCAAAAAAGATGGATTTCATATACTGGATAAATTGAGAGAAAATTTCATGGAAGATTTATGATTCTTCAGAAAAAAATTAGACCCTACCTCTTCTTACTGTTTTGAGAGGTTTTGATAGTGGCAGTACTCTCTTAAGGCATGTCAAATCTCCACCGAACGCCGACTGCATTTATTAAAACTTTTCTAAGGCTGTGTAAGGGATAATTTTCGTAGCACAATTTTCTCCCAAATGGATACAAGCTCCAACCTAACAAGGATATGTAATTTCGCTTCATAAAGTACATATGTATCAGAGGAAGTCAAAACTCTCACCGAAGTATAGAAAACATTAACAGTTCCTCTGGCGTGCAGGTTTTCAATGGCGCCAGCTATGGCACAGATAAGAACGGGTCAACATCGCACAAGTGTTTAAAGCCCACGTGAAGCGAAATATTTTGAGACATTTTTGAAGAAATTGTTTTTTTTTGTAGAATTTAAACAAAAAAGAGCTCGATATATTTGTGTGTAATATTTCAATATGTCATCGCTTTGTTAATTCGAATGCGCAACGTAACTTTCGCGATTTTTTCTCTTTATGTCAAAAAGCACCGATAAGAATACAGTTTCTTTATCATAAGCTATGTTGTTTTTTTTTTCTTGTCTGTTCGCTGTTTATACTCAGATGAGCAGAGCTCACAGAGTATATTAACTTTGTTCGCAAAACGGTAATCCGTAACGGCATAAACTAATCGAGATAGATATAAACTTCTATATATCAAAATGATCTGGGCGAATAAAGAAATTCATTTAGCCATGTCCGTCCGTCCGTCCGTAAACACAACAACTTGAGTAAATTTTGAGGTATCTTGATGAAATTTGGTATGTAAGTTCCTGGGCGCTCGGACTACAACCACGCCCACTTTTTCGATATCGAAAATTTCGAAAAACGGAAGAAATGCGATAATTCATTACCAAAGACGGGTAAAGCGATGAAACTTAGTAGGTGCGTTAATCCTGTGACGCCAAATTGAATATTTGTAAAATTTTAGACAATGGGCGTGGCACCGCCCACTTTTGAAAGAAGGTAATTTAAAAGTTTTGAAAGCTGTAATTTGGCAGTCGTTGAATATATCGTGATGAAATTTGGCAGAAATGTTACTCCTGTTAATATATGTGTGCTAAATAAAAATTAGCAAAATCGGATGACGAACACGCCCACTTTAAAAAAAATTTTTTTTGTAAGTCAAATTTTAACAAAAAATTTAATATCTTTACAGTATATAAGTAAATTATGTCAACATTCAACTCCAGTAATGATATGGTGCAACAAAATACAAAAATAAAATAAACTTTCAAAATGCCATGAGTTGAAGAAAAATTTACCTATCCTTGTTAAATTTGGTAGGAGCATAGATTTTAAGACGTTTTCTGTGAAAATGGGCGAAATCGGTTGAAGGCACGCTCAGTTTTTATACACAGTCGACCGTCTGCTCTTCCGCTCGACCCTTAACACGATAACTTGAGCAAAACTCTATATATATTTACTAAACTTAGTTCACGTACTTACCTAAACTCACTTTATCTTGGTATAAGAAAGGGCCGAAATCCGACTATGACACGCTCACTTTTTTGATATCGAAAATTAAGAAAAATTAAAAAAAAATGCCATAATTCTATACCAAATACGAAAAAAGGGATGAAACATGGTAATTGGATTGGTTTATTAACGCAAAATATAACTCTAGAAAAAACTTTGTAAAATGGGTGTGACACCTACCATATTAAGTAGAAGAAAATAAAAAATTCTGCAGGGCGAAATCAAAAGCCCTTGGAATCTTGGCAGGAATACTGTTCGTGGTATTACATATATAAATAAATTAGCGGTACCCGACAGATGATGTTTTGGGTTACCCTGGTCCACATTTTGGTCGATATCTCGAAAACGCTTTCGCATATACAACTAAGGGTCACTCCCTTTTAAAATCCTCATTAATACCTTTAATTTGATGCGCTTATCGTACAAACGCATTCTAGTCACCCCTGGCCCACCTTTAGGGCGATATCCCGAAATGGCGTCCACCTATAGAACTATGGCCCACTCCCTTTTAAAATACTCTTTAATACCTTCCATTTGATACACATGTCATACAACCACATTCCAGGGTTACCCTAGGTTCATTTTGCCAAATGGTGATGTTCCCTGATTTTGTCTCCAAAGCTCTCAGCTGAGTATGTAATGTTCGGTTACACCCGAACTTATCCTTCGTTACCTGCTTTGATTTGTTTTTGTGGCTGCAACGCAGCATATACTATTTTATGCTTTCTCCGTTTTCTTATTCCTTACTTTATTTTATATCTCTTTTGATTTGTTAAATAATATTATTATCAGCATAGCTTTTCGTATTGTTGAAATGGTTTCGCTTATTTATATATCCCTTCATCTTGGGCCATTGTTGTCCTTTATTTATCCGTTCCCCCTTTCGCTCTTTTACCATCTCACTTGTTTATAAAACTGACGGTTCAACTGTCTGTTTAACTGTATGAACTTTCCATTTGTGAAATTGTGAGAAATGGTTTGCCATTGGCGCTAAGACCAGCAAAAGTATATCTCTAAGAAAGTATTTAAGTACATACATATATGTATACATATACATGGGGTTACCGACAAAACTTCGCATAGTTGGCTGCATTTCAATTCCATCAAAAAATTCTTAAACTCTTACCAATTGTTTTCAAGAGGCAAATTTAAAATGTTTAAGGGGATTCGTCAAAATAGCGGTGAGAATCATGCAAAGAGAATATATTTTTTTGCATAGCTTGAGTCTCGGGTAGGTCAATCAAGATGAACTAGATTCAATGACGAGGTGTCTAAGTTCGGGTGTAACACAACATTATATACTCAGCGTGAGCTTCAATTGTACATTTCATTTCAGATAAATTACTTTTCTACATAACACGTGGCACCGCCCGTTTAAAACAAATCCCATTTCCTCTTACAATAAAACTTGATAAGTGAAATATCATTGATTCAAAACTATTTTTTGCTAAGTTGTAGGTTATTATTCTAGTCTACGACACTTTTAAATTTGTTTTATATCTAAGTTTCCGTGGTCTTTAACCGATCCCGTCCATTTTTAATATAATCATTTTCTGCTATAAGGAAAATATGTGTACACAATTTCATTACGATACGTTAATTTTTCTTCGAGTTATGGCTCCCGAAACAAGGAAAATGGCTTAGTCATAAAAGGGGCGGTGCCAAGCCCATTTTATTAATATTAAAGTTTATCTTATTTACTGTTATAAATCTACTTGGGAAATGAAATACCATTGATATATAGCCCTTTTTTGCCAAGGTATAGCTTATTTTATTCGTCCACGAGCCTTTTAAAAATCTTTTATACAAAAGTGGGCGTGGTCCTTAACCGAGTTCGTTAATTTTTCTTCAATGCATTCCTTACAGTAATTAATTATAATAATTAATTAATAATACTTGTAAAATTGATTTTATCACAAGTGGGCGGTGCCACGCCCATTTTAAAAAAAATTTCCTAATTATTCTCAAGAGTCTCAATATCAGTCCACATGTCAAATTTCAACATTCTAGGTGTATTATTTACTAAATTATCAGGTTTTTTGCGTTTTGTTGAAGTCTTATCTATCTCGATTCCTTTATACCTGTACAACCAACCGTTATCCAATTAAAGTTAATATACTCTGTGTGCAAAGCACACATATACGGGATCACCATTGAAGCACGAGGTAAACACCCGCTCTTAGTGTGTGGAGACTTCAATGCAAGGTCATCTGTGTGGGGAAGTAGACGAACCAACGAAAGAGGGAGAGTTCTCCTCGAAAGCCTTACTTCTTTGAGGCTAGAACTCCTAAATGAACCAGGGATATATACCTTCGGGATGGTACCTACCAGACGATCCATAATAGATCTCACCTTCGCTAGCAGCGAAATAGCAAGACGAGCAAAATGGTCCATAAGCAACGTCTACACACACAGCGACCATAAAGCTATTAGCGTAGAGCTGCTCGAAACTCCACGAACGGTAGCAGCAAGACATCGACAAAGTAGGAAATGGAAACAGCACCTTTTCGACCCACAAATATTTGACATTATCTGGAAGGACGCCATAGTACGAGAATCGCATGCGGAAGACCAGTCGGTTCAAATAACTAAGTTGCTATGTATGGCATGTGATGCTGCCATGCCCAGAAGTCGCGGAAAAGCACAGCGCATTCCGGTATATTGGTGGAATGACGAAATTGCGGAAGAGCGTAGAAAATGCCACAAAGCACAAAGAATACCGCAGAGGGCACGCTCATCACCACGATATGCAGAGCTACACAGCACCTATGTCGCACAAAGAAAGCCACTTAAAAATGCCATAAAAAAAGAGCAAGAAGTTATGCTTTAGGGAACTGCTGGATACTGTCGACCTAGATCCTTGGGGATCAGTCTACAGAACTGTGATGGCCAAAGTTAAAGGACCGATATCACAGCAACCTACGTGCCCGATACTGATGAATATTATTGTTGAAACACTTTTCCCGGCGCAAGATCGCTGGACTTATCCAAGCGATGATCTAGAAAGTACGGAAATTCCGCAAATTACAGAGCAAGAGGTGCTGGACGCTGCAAAAAGAGTTGCTGATAACAAATCCCCAGGACCCAACGAAGTACCAAACATAGCCCTTAAAGCCGCGATTACAACTAGGGTTACATTATTTACTGATCTTTTTAATGCCTGTATGCAAGAAGGCGTGTTCCCTCGCCCGTGGAAACGACAAAGACTTGTCCTATTGCTGAAACGTGGTAAACAGCCGGACCAACCATCCTCATATAGGCCACTTTGTATGCTGGATTCCCTAGGGAAGATTTTCGAGCGTATAATTAGTGAGCGCCTACAGCTGACTCTAGAAAGACCAGGTGGCTTATCGAATAGTCAATATGGATTTCGCAAATCAAGATCCACCGTAGATGCAATACAAACAGTCGTCAATATAGCTAGAGAAGCTATCTCTGGAGGCCAAAATAAAAGGAAGTTCTGTGCACTGATTATGTTGGACATCAAGAATGCTTTTAACACTGCGAACTGGATGCAGATAATGGCAGCGCTGTAAAGCTTCGGCACTCCAGCTTACTTATGCAGAATTATAGGTAGCTATCTTAAAGACAGAGTACTTCTTTTTGACACGGATCAAGGAGCAAAAGAGTACAAAATCACAGGAGGCGTCCCACAGGGATCTGTTCTTGGTCCAACGCTTTGGAATGTAATGTATGACGGGGTGCTAAAGATAGATCTACCAGAAAACACGCAAATTGTGGGATATGCTGATGATATTGCAGTGGTAGTAGTGGCCAAGAAACTGGACCTGCTTCAAGCATTATGTAATGACGCCGTAGCAAGAATAAAGGAATGGCTGACCAATACAGGACTGGAGTTGGCTAGCCAAAAGACGGAAGTTGTATTAGTAAGCTCCAAACGGTCGGCGAACGAGTTAGTCTTAACTGTCGGGGATCAAATCACCTCAAAGGATTCCTTAAAATACTTAGGAGTGCACATTGACTCTAAGTTAACTTTCAAAGAGCACTTCAGGGCGGTGGGGGAGAAAATTACCAAAGTTAAAGGATCACTTATGCGAATAATGCCTAACATTGGTGGTCCGAGCGAAGCTATACGTCAGCTATTGTCCACAGTAACCAGCTCAATAATACTATACGCAGCACAAGTGTGGTATAGATCTAAACAGACCCATCAAAAATATATATTAGCAGCGTACCGACTTGCTTCTTTAAGAATAGCAAGTGCTTATCGGACGGTGTCCGACGACGCGATCCTGGTTCTAACTCGGAAAATCCCAGTGGACTTACTGGCAAGCGAAATGGCCGATCTGTATAACACTAATATCGAGCGACCATCTGAAGAAGACACAAAAATAGCAAGGACACAAACAATAGCTAAGTGGCAAGAACGGTGGGAGGCGTCGAGTAAAGGGCGTTGGACTTTCACACTAGTTTGGAACGTAGCTCAATGGAATGAGCGGAAGCACGGCGAACTGAACTACCATCTCACGCAGATAATGAGTGGACATGGCGGTTTCAAAGAGTATTTATGGAAGCGTAGGATAGAGGAAGATCCTCATTGCCCAATGTGTACCACAGAGTTAGAAAACGCAGAACACGTCATGTTCTACTGCCCCCGTTTCCACGAAGAAAGACTCACCTTGCATGGAGTCTTTGGGGAGGAACCTACCACGAGAAATTTAGTTTCACATATGTGCAACAGGAAAGAATGTTGGACTGCAGTGAGCAAAATGGCATTTATAGTAATGACACGCCTGATGGATGCTGAGAGGGAGCGCAGAGAAATGCGCATGCGAAGCAGTGGCGATTAAATGGACACTCAGAGCAAATAGCGGGAGGGAACCTGGACGCAGGGACAACAGTAGGCTCTTAAAAAATGAGAAATATGGAACGCCACCCTGAAGTAATGCGAAAGTGGTGCCGGAGTGGGCGACGGTTCCAGAACGGGGCTGTTTTTTAGTCTACGGACACACGGTTGCTGCGACGGCTGCAATTATGGTGCATTAGGCATTTTTCAGCCTCCCCGCCAAAAAAAAAAAAAAAAAAAAAAAAAAAGGTATACCATACTATCTTTAATGACACCTTCTGTGTGAATTCAAGATTGAACACCTCAAAAAAGCTGGAAATACGTGGATTGAACACAATTGGCTACTATCGCGAATATATGAAGCTAGGAATCGGAAAGAATCAATGTTGAGGAACACCATTTTCGTCCACATTTCGAGGAGTCCGTGACTAAGTGAAAGAGAAGAAAAACACTCCGAGTTTAATGGCAAGTGTGATTACAAATGCTATACTAAAGCAAATATCATCACAAATGTCGATATGTCATCACAGCAACAGCAACAGGAACAGAAGACATACATGGCATCCCAACTTCAATCGCAGAAAACCTGTTATAACATCCTAGATTGAAGTTCAAGAGGCACTTATATCCAAAATCTCTTCACAACTGGTATATGTCGCAAAGACCATGTTATTCAGTATGTAAGCACTGTTTCAAATCAGATGTCAAATAAGACATAAAAGATATACGCCTGATGACAATGACGTCGACGGATTAATGGGACACGCAGAAGCAAAGACCGTTTGCAGCTTGCAATTGATATCCGGCTGCTTACGTGGTATTTGGGAGCGTGAGGATGGTCAATGTATGCAAAACTGATAGTTGTACCAAAAGATGGTTCCTGCTGTTCTAAACTAACTACATATCGACTTAAATGTAGGTTATCCTCGAATCGCGAAAACACAAGAGGAGATTAAGCACGATTTTTATTGAATTGGCTGCAGACAGCCGGTCACGGAATGGATTGCCAATTGCGACTTTTGTATAGAGCAAAAAAGCTCAAAACCTGAATTCATTAAAGGACCGCCATGGATGTAGCTGGTCCATTTTCTACCAGCAAACGTCTGGATACCCTATGACTCAAAGAGTCATTTTTAAAAACATTTGTTCGAATGTCATCGATGTTCCCTCCGGTGTGCCTCAGGGCAGCCATCTCGGTCTTATTCTGTTTTTGATCTTTATAAAAGATGTTTCCACAACTAAAATATTCTAAAATTTTAATGTATGCCGACGACGTAAAACTTTTTGAGTCATACGCGTCGCTTGAAGAACGTTCTGTACTCCAGGCGGATTTAAATCGTTTAGTTACTTGGTGTAATGCGAATTTTATGCCTCTCAACATAGAAAAATGTAAATTCATGTGTTTTTCACGTGGGAACATACAGCCAGCTTCCTAAACAATTAATGGCCAAACTCTGGGAAGCGTTGATGTTTTTGTCGACTTGGGAGTTACAATGAATTGCAAACTTAGTTTCAACCCTCATATTAATGCCACAGTCAATAAAGCGAGAGGAGTTTTATCATTTGTGAAAAGATGGGCAAAGAAGTTGGTGATCCTTACGTTACAAAAACCCTTTTTACATCATTGGTGAGGCCGATATTAGAATATGGATCGATAATTTGGAATCCGCGTTATCAAGTTCATGTGGATAGACTAGAATCAATTCAAAAACAGTTTTTACTTTTCGCCTTGAGAAATCTTCAATGGGACTCTCCGTATAATCTTCCTCCTTACACTAATCGATTAAAACTAATAACTCTTCCTACACTTGCAAGTCGTAGAGAAATGCTAGGTGTACTATTTATGGCTAGAATTTTAAATGGATCGATTTCAAGCCCATTTCTTTTGAACGAAGTAAACTTGAATGTTCCATGCCGAGTTTCAAGGCATTATAAACCTATAATTCTTAAGCAATACATACACGAACCTTTTCTATTTTTGTGTGAAGATTATAACTCTCACTCGAGAATAATTGATGTTTCGGACTCGCTCTTTGCCATAAAAAAGACGGTTCTATCTTCTCTTAATAGTTAAAAAATTATATTTATACTTTTAGTCTATTGTATTTTGTGAATCTACATTTCTCAGCTGATGAGTCTCTCTGTAGCTGAGCGTTTTTAGATCACGGCGCTTAAGAAGCCACTGCCTCTCAAAGACTCGGTAACAAAAAAATTATAAATAACACATAAATAAGAATTAGGATACAAAAAAAAAAAGTATGTATGAATTAAAAAAAAAAAACAAAAACAGGATTAGCCTGGTTTCATCGGGCCACTTGAGGGCAGTGCGCTGCCACAACGTCCGAGAAAAAAAAAAGAAGCGGAAATCATTGAAGAAGTGTCTATAAACAATTGGATCGTCACGTATGATGTATGAATTGAGTTACAATTTGACCAAGGCAGGAATTTTCAATCAGCTGTGTTCCAGGAAACGTAAAACATATTGAGTATTCGAAAAACTCGGACAGCTGCATCCTTAGTCTGATGGTGACGTGAATGATGCAATAGAACACTTACGAAAAGCAGTAAACTGTTCCATTAAAAGTCGAGACAAACATATCCTTATATTTGATGGCCTGTACATGGGACAATGGGCAAACTGCCATAAAGGTAGTTTATTGCAATTAATGCCAATGCAATAAGAAATGTCTGGAAACCCACTGGCGTCTTGGAGGAAGAGATAAAGGGCCGTTTTTTTGCATTTTCTGAACAATCCGATTTTTTTTTAGTTCTTTAAACAAAATGCCATGTGTTTGAGGGGAATGTGTGTGTGAGTATTTTCTACTCAAATAAGCGGACTTTTGTTGGACCCCTCTGCTGTATAAATGTATGAGGATTCCAAAGCGAGTAGATTGTGAACTGAGCGCTCGACAGCATGTGCTGCTGCACAAATGAAATTACGATAAAAGCGTCAAAGTCAGAGGGTTAGTAAGATGGTGCTGTTGTTGCTCATTGAAACGCACTCGCATACGAATGTTTGTTGATTGGCTTAGCAAGTGGAAGTACACTTAAACTTAGTACCGGATTTCATGAAAAATGTATTACTTCTCAAATTAGTATTTAAACTCACATTAAAAGAAAAAAATACCAATAACCGGATAAGGTTTGTGTGTTTGTTCGCTGTGAACCAAATGTTCAATCACGTCTTGTTCGACGAGAGCACTCAATCACATCACATTGATGAATTAGATCAATTGATGAAAAAAGCAAGATAGAAAACACAAGCCTACCTAAGAATTAATGTAAGTACGTTTGAAATTCATTTCGTTTCGTTTTGATACCGGTGTCACATGCAAAAAACCGATTAAAGTCGCATTCAACATGACCTTCTGGTAAAACTTTTAAAGCAAATTTTTTTAGTTTGTTTTAATTAGCGCATACACAGTTTTACGTAACGGGGAAGGTTGAGTGACTTTTTATGGTAACTTATAAAAATAAAAATTTGTCTATGTTCCCCGATTCCACCACGCCGATTTTGTTAAAATTTTCAAGATAACTGCATTAACACCCGTATTCTTGTCAAATTTTTTCCAAAAGGGACCAGGGATTGATTAGTTCTAAAAAAATCATACGAGGATGTGACTGCGTACATTGATGGAGAGAGAGGTAAGAATGTAAAGAGAAAGACAGAGAAAGAGATAGCGCTATAAAAAATAAAGAGATACAGGCAGCGAGATGAAAGAAGGACAGGGAGCTTAAGAGAAATATAGAGGTAAAGAGATGCTGTAATAGAAAGCGACGCAAGGATGGAGAACCAGAAGGGAAAGAGCGAGGAAAATTTAAATAAAAGGGAGATCAGAGAGAGGTAGTACGACACAAAAACCTCCTACAAACTATGCAGATAAATTTAAGTCTGGGCATAACAAAGTTCGTTCTCCTGCTAGTGTTACAAAGCAAAAACTGTTGTTCAGTCAAAAAAAAATGTAACCTTTTACTTTTTTTAAATATAAATCCATAAACTATATTTATACTCAAGGAAATACGTGGTCTAAAATTAAAATTCGAACCATTTACAAAAAAAAAAAAAAAAATAGTTTTGTTTCAAGGTTATGTATCTTTCTGCCATGTAAAGCTTATTAGTGCAAACTCAGCTCGCTTCAGCTGCCATACAGATTCGCACAAAACATGTAAAATAGGTCCCGTCCCGCCAAATCGTAGGTAAAATTAAGAAGAAGGAAAGTCGTAGTTCAGGCGAAACCGAACATTACTTACCCAGATGTGCCCTTGAAACACTGTTGTTGTTTGCTTTCTGTGGTAAATAGTGTTATTAGGCTGCTCAACATTGTAACTGGTACTATTCTGAACTCATTTTAGTTCAAAAGGAGCAAAAAGGATACAGAGGCTACCACTAATGAGCTTGACCGGGTAAAAATGCAGTTTTATTTCAGATATGGGGATTTCCCTACAAACATGTTTAATTTAAAAAATAGATATAACAAAACAATAAACATAAAAACTCAAGGTTCATTGTACTAAAAAGCGTTATTGCCCGTTATGGGTTGTTCTTTGGATTATGATATTTATCTTCGACTTTGTATAGCATTAAGAGTATTTTGGAAATAGTAACAAAAAAGGGGGTTAAGGTTACACCTTAAGGAATAGTGGGTGGGTCTTTAACCGATTTTGATCATCTTCACGTAGTCTTTATAATTTGGCAAGGACAATTTTTCTCCAAATTTCAATGAAATATCTTTTACGGATTTTGATTTACATCGTGTTAAACTTCCAAATCTTCATCTGTTAAATGTATTTTTTTTTTTTTTTTTAATTAAAGTTTTGCGACACAAAACCAACCAACCTACCTCAACGTTATTCGGTTTTGATCTCTTTTTTTTTTTTTTTTGTTTAGAGAATACATTTTTTTTAGAAAGTGGGGCACAAAATAGGTTGCCAGCGCTGTATTTTAGTAGTTGTCGTGAAGCGGAGTTATCCCCCACTCGAAAGGGAGTACTCCGGAACTACTAAAAAAATGTCCCAAATTTCTTCTGGGACTAAATAAAAATGTTGAAGAATTTTGTTTATTTCAATTAATACAAAGTTCTATTTAAAAACAAGAAACTCTGACTCATTCAAAAAAATGCAGGCCAAATTTTTTTAGGGAAATGTTTCCCTCATTTAGGTTAATGTTTTTCCGTATATGTGTAGATATAAGAAACTAATTTGAAAGCGAATAGCTTTGCGACTAACAAATACTGTAAATTTAAGACTTCCTTCCCTTTTCTTTCCTTTACTTTGGTCTTGTTGAGATTGCTATAGGATGGATAAATGGTGTATAATGGAACGATTTTCGTCACTCTTTGTCAAATTTTGTTTGGAGACAAACCGATTTGTGACGGATGACGGAAACTCATTCCCAGGAGGTTACCGCCGTGGTTTGATGGCGTGTTCTGCCTACCGGAAGATACTGGGTTCACGCCCCAGGCAAACCAATATCAAAACTTTAGAAACAAGTGTTTTCAATTAGAAGAAAATTTTTCTTAGCGCCCTTCGGCAGTGTTTGGCAAGTACTCCGAGTGTATTTCTGCCATGAAAAGCTCTCAGTGAAAACTCATCTGCCTTGTAGATGCCGTTCGGAGTCGGCATAAAACAAGTAGGTCCCGTCCCGCTAATTTGTGCGAAAAAATTAAAAATGGAGCACGATGGAAATTGGAAGACAACTGAGTATGTAATGTTCGGTTACACCCGAACTCAGGCTTCCTTTCTTGTTCCTTTTCTATCCTTTCCTTTTCTTTCCTTTTCTTTCCTTTACTTTCCTTTCCTCTCCTTTCCTTTCCATTGCTTTCATATCCTTTCTTTTACCTTTCTGTCCTTTCCTTAGCTTTCCTCTTCTTCCCTTCCTTTTCATCCGAGCTGCAGGCCCCATGCAAACGACACCGCACCTTATCAACACCACAGGATCAAACACACGTAGCATCCGTAGTGTAAATGTGATTGGCATTCTTTTAATGACCTGCAGCGCTTCTTGAGAAAACTGTTATTGAAACAAATACAACTTTTTATACCTTGTAGTGATGATTTGGCCGTAAAAGGGGCACAAAATGTTCAACTTGCCTTTTTGTATATAGATTTACTTATGACACTTAGATCTGTAAGGAAATCTTAAAATCTCTATTAGCACTTTTAAATCTTATTACTTTAAACGAGCAATTCTTGTATATTTGTGTAGCCGAATGATCTCGGGAACGGCTCAACCGATTTAAATGAAATTTGACACAGAGATAACGTATCACCTTCCAAGACTTTCTACATAGGTATTGCCACTCAGAATGTTTCACAAAGGTTGCCACCTATTCGAAATTAAAAAAATTGCATGAGATATGCCGATATGGGTATCAAACGAAAGGGATTTCACTCCACATTACAATAGGGACATTTTTGAGTAGGGTTGCCATTTAGAGGCATATCTTCTATTTGAAAACGACATCTAACCATTTAGCTACTTACCAACAGATGGCGCTTAGGGAAGTAAGTTGACATTTAATTAAACTAACTGATAGTTGTCATAACTTATAGCTGTCATTCGTGAAATTTACAAGTTTTTGGAATGTAATAAAATTGTGAGACTTTCATAGAATATAACTAAAAAATGTTTGAAATTAATAATTCTGCGCATGAAGATACTCGACTTAAATAACTTAGTTCTCGATTTCACTAATTGTTATAACAATCCCTTATACTATGGGCTGGAATTACCCATTGCAAATTTTTCATTCCAGTTCAATTTGCGGTTAGTGTTTGATATGTTTTTGAAATCTATTTTTTAGAAAATCAAATATTGGTAAGCAAAAATATATAATATATGTACATATAAAAAAGTAGAGTTTGGTTAATGATGAGATGTAGAACAAAGTATGTTATGCGGCATACTCGAAGATTGCCGAGCAAAGCTCGGTAGCCCAGGTACTTAACAATAATTTAAATATCTGATTGGTGTTAGTGTACTGAAAATAAGCCACATGTAGTGAAATAACTTAATATTAGTTTTCATATCACTGAGCAAGTTTCGATTGTATCGAAATATGTATCACTAACTCGAACTTGCATCCTCGTCTTTGCAACACCGCCTGCTCGTCTTTGCAACACCGCTTGCTCCATTTACTGGATTTGATTTGGCATTTAATCATGTTATGGATGATATATGTATATGTACATGTATAAGTAAGTATAGTTATATGTATGTATATATTTGTATAAATATATCTTAGTATATACAATGTAACTTCAAAGAAACTAAGAAACTTCAAATTTATTTGAAAGCTTTTTGTGCTCATTTTAAATTTTCTCTAAGCCATTGAAGTGCATGAAAATAGAATAAAATGCAAAAGAAAGTTCCATTGATGGTTACTTTTACGGACTCAGCAACTTTGTAGAGAAAGTGATAATGAATTTCATTTTACTGTAGCAGACCTCAGTTCCAAGTAACATAATAAAACCGTTAAATGTGTAAAATGAATTTGAATGAAGACTAAAAAGTTAAAAAGTCTAGTTTTTCTAACTTTGTTTAGTGATGAAACTTTGTTTTATTTTTTTTTGGTTTCTTGAATATAATTGATAAATATGTACCTGAATTTAACAATATCAGATCATATTTCTAATCAGGTTAACGCAATAATTTTTGAATACTGTCGATTCATGTTGAATGTATTGTGGACAATTTTGGTATTACGGTAGCAAATAAATTCTGAACAACTACAACAGGAATGTAAGCAGATGGGACAAAAAATAGCTACGCACTCACGTACACAGCGGCTAAGAGCGTAGATGACAAATTCACAGTAAGAAGGAGCGGTGACGACATTACTCACACATATACATGGAAAACAACAGCGACATTGAAAAGTTAATTAAACTAAAGTTACAGATTGCGCATTGAATACTACTGCCAATTAATCAAAGCTACAGCTACGGGAAGCTATGGAATCGGAAGGAAATAACGGCGGTAAGCACACTTTTCATCCTATGTGAAAAAGTCACCTATTAGTTAAACTGGAAGAGATGAGAGATACCCAAATCCAAATGGCAAGTGTGGATAAAGTCACGATGCACTGAACTGCTTCTAGTTGCACTGAACCGCTTGGCTCAGTTTGCAAATGCGGATCAACCTATTAAATACTTTTCGACAGTGATGTAGTAAAGGAGGAGAGGGCGGGGGTTTGGGGACAAAACCCCCACAGAAATATTAGTAGTTTCGTAAAAAATTGATTTGATATACATTTCAATTTCAACGGAATCGAGAAATCTTTCGCTCCAACGTCGAAGCAATAATTTTAATCGACAGGCAAGAAATAGCTTCAAGAGGACATCGTGATTCTGGTCCTATATACCTCAAGACTACTCCCCATAATGATGGTAATTTCAGATCTTTATTAAGATTTCCGATGAATGCTGGTGACTAAACATTTAAGCAATATTTACTTCAAACTGCCACATTGAAAAATCGCGTCACATCTCACACGAGTCCACAGATTCAGAATGAACTCGTTGAAATTTGCGGGCACATAATTCTTGAAAAAATTGTTGCAAAAATCAACGCAAGCGAATGCTGCACTATGCTCGCAGATGGGACAGGGCTGTCATGGAATCCAAGTCGGTTTTGCGTTTTGTCGGAATTACATACCAATATTGATTTAAATTGGTGTCATAAAACCGTATTGGTTTCGCTCTTTTCGAATTTAAATAAAAGCGATGTTCGAATCAGCTGTTTTGCAGTGTTATCGGTGCACCGGCAATTTTGATGTTAATAGTTTTTTGGCAAAATTTTATAAAATAAGGTTTTGTGTATCTAAACAGAAATAAAAAAAATTTATTGACATCAAAATGGCATCAGCAGTTGTGGCATTTATGTTATTGGAAGAATAAAGTTGCGAGAAGGTCAAAAGGAAAATTTGAGAGATCTCAGCAATCCATTTGAGTTGCCAGAGACAGCGTAATTAAAAATATTTCTTATTGTGGGTTTTGAATATTTACAATAGCTGCATTTCGTTGCTAACTATTACAATTAAAACACTAGCTAGCTTACCGAATTGCATGGAAAGCAACAATAAAAAGTAATCGAGTTGACTTCAACTGAAACCGCTTAGGTAATTGTCGACCTGATTTACAGTGTTGCATATTCAAAAATAGGGCACTATTGTGAATGGGCGAATGAAATGAACATACGAATGTGCACAGATAAACAAAAATAACAAAATAACAGTGTGGCGGCAGGGTGGCATACATACAAACAAACACACGCATTTCATGTATTTTGTTTTTGTAATTCTCTGGTTGAGTGTCAAAAACACACTGCGCTAGAAGCAGAAATGTCATATCAGCTAAAAAAAGTAACAACTAGCTGATAAACTTCCACCATCTGTATGGTTTTGCAACAATGATACTGTTTAGCTAGTTGAAGCGTTTTTTTCAAGCTCGCTTGGAAAAAAAACAACTAATGTATTTGCAGTTTTATTGCATACTATCGCATAAACAAAGAGGCTTTCCGAATGGTATTGGACACCATTGAAGGACGCTTAACTCGCTCGAAAGTTCTGCCAGTGCTGCAACTATCAGCTACGTTACGATTTTTAGCTGAAGGATCCTACCAGTGATCAGTTGGCAAGGATTATAGCATTAGTGTAGGTAGAAGCAGGTGTCAACGTTTTAGATGATGTGCTTTGCAATATCTGGATGTTTCTCCATAAATTCAATCAAAAATCTATTTTACATTGAACTTTTATGCTTTCCCCTATTAAGAATGAAAATATATGTAAATTTGCATTTATTTTTATAAAATAAACTTTTATTTACTTAAATTTTTAGAAAATATTCAACTGCAAGAGAAAAACAACTATGAAAAAATGAAATCCAACAGCGTTTAACTGATTGGTTGGTTTCCGATAGCAAAATCGATATTATCGGATCCTGTGACACCTAAAACCGACATTAACTCCAACTCGAACATTAAACCGATAACACTGGATTTCATGACACCAAAGTAATTTTTTGTCGTTTTTAAATCCGATTCCGACAACAATTGGATTCCGTGACAGCCCTGACTATGTTTCCGTTATACTGAAAAACCTGCAGATGGTATAATTTTGAGAGAAGATTTTCTACAGTTCGTCCCGATCGAAGATTGCAGTGGTACAGGATTTGCTTCATTGATAAACATTTCAAAGAAGCTGAAGATCAACCTAGAGTTTTTGGTTTCTCAAGGATACGACGGTGCAGCTGCAATGAGTGCAGAATGGAATGGTTGTGCTGCTGCAGTGATGGAGAAGTATCCGGCTGCACTTTATGTGCATTGCGCAAGCCATTCCTTGAATTTGGCGGTTGGTGAAGCGTGCTCCATTTCTCTCATGATGAATTTCATATCAAAACCGATATGCATTGAACCCATTCCGTAGTTATCACAGCTCAAAAGTACCATAATTCAAAAATAAGGAGATGCATTTACTTAAAATTAAAAAAAAAAACAAGTAAGGACGGGACTGTCTTCGGCTGTGCCGAAGACTTCATACCTTTCATGAATGGGGCTGCACAATAATCTTATCCCGTTCGTAATCTCCAAATAATCGGATGTATAAGATAAGAAATATATAGTGGACAGATGTACATACTTAAACGATTTTTAAGATAGATATAAAATACAAAATAGCAAAAAACCCCCTTATCTGAACGATCGGTTGTATTGGTTATATATTATATATAGTTCCGAGATCAAAATGATTTTTACAGGAAATCTTCTATGATATATTAGAATAAATATCACCAAGTTTAACGTTTTTATATTGGAAATTAAGGGAGAAATTGCCAAAAATTTTTCTATCTGAACGATCGGTTGTATGGGATATATACTATATACAGCTCCGATCAAAGTGATTTTTTCAAAAAATCTTCTATGATATATTAAAATATATATCACCGAGTTTCACGTTTCTACTTTCTAAATTAAGGGAGAAATGGCCAAAAATCTTTCTATCTGAACGATCGGTTGTATGGGATATAACTATATATAGCTCCGATCAAAGTGATTTTTTCAGGATATCTTCTATGATATATTAGAATATATATCACCGAGTATCAGACTTATACTTTCTAAATTGCGGCAGGAATAACCAAAATCGTCTTATCTGAACGATCGGTTATATGGGAGATATATGTTATAGCGGTCCGATCCTACCGGATCCGACAAATGTCTAATATAATACAAAAATACATCCTTGTGCCAAATTTCATTGAGATATCTCAAAATTTGAGGGACTAGTTTTCTTTCAAACAGACAGACGGGCGGACAGACGGGCGAACAGACGGACATGGCTATATCAACTCAGTTCGTCACCCTGATCAATTCAGTATACTTAATGGTAGGTCTATCTTCTATATTTCTTAACGTTACAAACATCGGACCAAAGTTAATATACCATTTCATGTTCATGGAAGGTATAAAAATACGCCATTTGGGGTTTTGGATATGTTATATATATTACATAGACCTTTCTAAAAAATTTAGTTTATTTCAAAACGCTTGGTCTTTGAAGTTTTTTTCAAGTTTAAAATTTTATTTTAGAAAAAAAATTTGTTCAGTGTATTAAAAAATGTTTACAGTATATGTTTTCTAAAGCCGATCTGAATACCTTTCCTTGGTACTAAGACCTTTGAAATCGGTTGAAAAAACGGAAAATTACCTATTACCGTCATTTTTCACGCATTTCTCACAACTTTGACACCTTGCCACGCCCACAATTTTTCAAAAATGCAATTTCTAAAAATGAGGTTGTGTTTTTATAGGTAAAGTGTACTTCTGTGCAAAATTTCATCAAAATCTGAGGGGGTCGGGTTCCAAAATGTGCCTTTTTTTATAGGTTTTGATATGAAATTCATCTCATAAGAAACTGTCTTGGATCCGTAAAGCAGATAGTTTATTTCTTTAAACCTTCAGCAAAACGCGAAGCTATTCTCAAGGATGCCGTCGAAACTTTGAATTATCCAACAGAGAAAGAACGTTTGAAGCGATTGTGTGAAACAAGATGGGCGGAAAGACTAGATGCTGTGATCTGCTTCAAAGAAATGTTTGCTCCCATTTATTTTAGTTTAGAAAACTGTAACTGTAACTGTGGAAACGCTGAAAGTTCTAGAAATGCTTTCAGTTATCTACACACTTTGAAGACTGGAGGATTCATTGTGGCAATGATTTTTATTAACGAAATTTTTTCTTTGGCTCAACCATTAACCTCTTACCTTCAAGGGAAAAGTGTTGAACTTTCTGCAGCAGTTTCAGCGGCTTATGATCTGGCTGTTTTGTTGAAAGAAATGAGGGAAAAGGCTAAGTCAAAGTTCAAAGAAATGTTTCTTGATGCTAAAGAATTAGCTGAATCTAGCAGAGAGAAGACTGAAGTTCCTAGGATTGTGAGTCGTCAAAAAAAAAAAAAAAATCGAGAAAACTACGAAAACAGATCAGCAGAAGAATATTTTCGCAAATTAATAGTCATCCCTTTCATCAATCACTTCATATATTCAGTGTCTAATAGATTAATCAAGCATAAAAACACATTGTCCATTATTGAAAATGTCATTCCCGATAAATTGGTCAGAAAGGTAGGTGAAACCGTTTCTGAAACTGTCAAAATAATAATGGATCAGTGGCCAGCACTTACTCGAACAGCGGCATTTATGGAGAAAAATGCAGTCGTCCTATGGAGACAACGTTGGGTTGGAGCAGAAGAACGCCCAAAGACATTCATCGACGCATTAAATCTTTGTAATGAAGAACCTTTTCTACACATTTTCAAGTTTATGAAGATTGGAGCCACGTTAGCTGTCCAGCAGTGAACGAAGTTTTTTAATATTGAGGCGTTTGAAAAATTGGATAAGGAATTCAACCGGAGAAGATAGGCTGAATGGACTTGCCCTATTAAGTATCAATAGAAATATTGGTATCACAGTGGAAGAAGTCATTGGCCGATTCGCTCAAAAACAGAGGAAAATCAATTTGTAATTTTGCTTTTTACTATTAATTATTACAACAACATTTTAAATAAATGGATCACTGAATAAATACAATACTTTTTCCTCCCAATAACATTATTCCGTACAATAACTATTTATCATCACTTAACAAAATTTGATTTTTAAATTTCGTGACCCCTTTGCTATTCCATTGCACTGTATCTGCAATATCTTCAAACTCTGACACTCACTGGTGCACATCTTGAGAACTAGCGTAAAAAGAAGATACACTGTCTTCAATGTCGCGCAGTGTAAAAGCAACCCGTCCCGATCTTGGTTGGAGCAGTGTATCTGCGCCTGCCTCAGCATACAGAGAAGTTGGACGATCCCTACCATTATTTTCATTATCTACTGCTTCAGTTATTCCGAAATGTTGTAGAAGATTTTCTTGCAAATCGCGTTTTAATTCTTCCGTGCTCAACCCTAGCTCCCTAAGTTTTTGCCTTAAAGCAGCAACATTAAGCGAAAGAATCTGGTCAGTATCCATTGTTATCGGTGGTGCAAATATCGGTTATCAAATCAACTCAACTTAATTGTATACAAATTTTAATTTAAGCAAAAATTTTACACATGTGTACCCTGTACCTACAAATCGAAATTATATTCGTTTTACTACTAGTAGGTCAAAAGTTGAAAAATACAGGGGTGTTGCTAAACTTTCAGCCATTCCTAAAGTCTTTGTAACAGATTGTTACCAGTCAACTCCAATATAAGTGTTCTAGTCTTTTATATCCATGCCAACACGGTTTCATTCCTCTAAGGTCAACCACTACAAATTGTCTTTTGTGTAAATTACACAAATTTATTCATTTTAGCACCGAATTTCTACAGTTTGTGAACGTAAACAAAATTCGCAATTTTATACGTTTTTAATCCGGTACATCCTGGTTCAGTCCCCAATTTGTGGGAATAATAAACACGAAGAATGTTTAATGAGAATTCATTAAAAGTATTTAATTGTACGATAATAAAATATTTTAAAGAAATTGTATTTTTATACAGCATAGTTCACTGAGATTACATTTTATTCTGGAATTAGTTGGCTTCGATAGCCGCATACTCACGACGACACAATACGACTTACTTCTTCGGTTGCTACTTATACTCTATCTTCCCTTTTTGACATTTACAGTCCTTGTTGCCATTTTTTGGCGAACTGGTGGATTAGATGGTGACGCCACCATACCAGATCCCACATTTATATGAAAGATTAAGCTAAGTTTGTACTTCAAGTCCCAAGTCTACAAAAACATTAACACTTTCCATGTTTTTGTTGTTAATTGTGTAAGAAGCTGGTTGTAAATTCTTACGCGAAAAACACATAAATCTACATTTTTGAACATTAAGCCGCATGTGGTACATTGCATGTGCCACTTTGCACCAATTACCTAAGAAATTTAAGTCCGTCTGAAGTAAAGAATGTTCTTCAATCGACGCAGTCTTAAGAAGTTTTACATCATCAGCATACATCAAAAATTTAGAATATTTTATAGTTGCAGAGATATCACTTATAAATAGGAAAAACAGAATTGGGCCAAAATGGCTGGCCTGAGGAACACCAGAGGTGACACTAATTAAATTCGAAAACATATTTTTAAAGATTACTCTTTGTGTTCTGCCACAGAGATTGGAGGAAATCCAACGAGTGAGACTCTGTCATACCGACGGGAAAATTCCATACTTCAAAGATAGGTTAAACAGTTCAGTAAGAGGTTCGTAGATATAATTTGCACATTTTTTAAGAAAGCATGTGGGAATTAAATCAGGGCCGTTTTGCCTTAGAAATATAATTTGCGCTATTTTCTTTTAAAAATATATACAAATTCGTAATTCAATCAAAATAATAAATTATTTAAGACCTTACTCAATTATTAACACTCTACAGAGCAAGATCAGTTACGAATATCCATGCTGATTGTTGCCAGATCTCGAGGTGGCTTTTAAGCTAGGTGCCACGTAGTTTCGACATACTCTCGATGATTTTTTGAAGTGTTTGATGTGGAATATTATACTACTCTTCGTTCTAACAATCCCAGAGAGGTCACGAAGGCTTGTTGGCTTTAGACCTCTCACGTGTTGATCAAATTCTTCCCACAATAGCTCGATGGGATTTAAATCGGGTGATTTGGTGGACACTCTATTGTATCAAGGTCACCTGCGTCTTTTTTTTCGTTCTAAATAAGAAGTACAATGTTTTGGTGTATGTTTTGGAGCGTTGTATTGTTCGTAAATTAATCCACGACCCATCAAATGAATGCCAGATTGTATTGCATGGCTTTGGAGTATACTATGATACTGCTCTTTTCCATAATTCCTTAAATTTTTTTTTAGTTGACCAACGTCCAGCGTCGCTGAAACAGCCCCAAACCATCACTGAGCTACCGCCATGTTTCACAGATGTCACAATGCGATCTGATTTGAATCTTTCATTGAAGTTTCTGCGAACATATTGACGCCTATGGCTACCGAAAAGTTCGAATTTTGATTCGTCTGATCATAAAACTGATTTCCACTGATCAATCATCCAGTTAATATGTTCTTGAGCCCACTTAAGTCTTTTCTGTTTATTTACTGGCCGTAGAAGTAGCTTTCTGACAGAAATGCGTCCAATCATACCTTTTACTTTAAGCCGGCCTTTGACTGTCGTGAGCGGTATTGGTGAATCCAAGTCTTCTTTAAATTAATTTCAGCACGAATTTATGATGCGGATTTCCGTCGATTAGCTTTACTTATTGCATATATTTTGTTGTCGATTCTTTGATTTATCTTTCCTGGTCGACCAGATCGTTTTCTGTTAGTATTTTGTCTAGTTTCCCGATATTTCTAATGGCGGGAAGAACTCAACAAAGAGATTTTTTCAAAAATTTTGCTATTTTTCGATACTTTTTCCCTGTTTTTTGCAAAATAATGATTTCGGCTCGTATTTCGATGGATATTTTCTTTCGATTGACCATTTTCAATTTGGAAAAATAAAATTCTGAGGATATTTCAATATCAACATCTTCTTTTATATTGTTCTAATACTTTCCGACTGTACTGTAGATTCAAATCTTTATTGCCAATTTTCGCTAAATTTTCACAAAGCGCTCACTTAGTTTTTAAGCATTTTATTAGTACATAAAGACATGTCAGCAATATGATTCGCTTGCTTTTACTACTGCAATCGTTTTTTCAACGCCATGAATTTGTCAATAAAAACTGCAACACTTTAATGCTCCACAGACCAATACAAAACTTTCTGAAACTTCATACAAGTCTATTGAAAAATTAACAAACAATACTATTTACATATATTTTACATGCACTTGGAGAGTATGCCACTAACAACAACAGCAAATGCATACATAAAGCGACAATTTCCCACACGTGCGACACGGCGTATGAGTATTGTGAATTCAAAAACAAGAAACTAAACAACAAAGCAAAGGAAATCAAAATAAAAAGTAAATAGAAGAAGAAAAACATAAAGCATATAACAATAAAAACTAATGTTGTAGCGACAAACGCGAATGAGAAAAAAGAGAATATAAACATCAATAATGGTAAAGAGGGCAAGCGATAGGCTGGAGGCTTTTAAACCAACTTGTGGCAAGGACACAACGCTTGCTGCTTAGTACGTGCATGCGTCATGATATTTATGCAAATATAATAAAAAAAAGCGAATAAAGCGAGCAAACAGAAACAAACATCGCTTTAGAATAAACAAGGAAACAAACTGGCAGACAGATAGACAAGCAAACAATGCATGTGCGACACAAACTCACACTCATACAGGGCTACTGCGCTATATACGCTGTTGTTGGTTTGTACAAGCAATGAGGGAATATGAGCGATTTCAATACGGGAACCGGTTTTTTTTTTTCAAGTCCCGAAAATATTTACCTTTATATATTTCAAGCAATACCGGAATTTTAGATATGTGCAACATATTACTATGAATGTCATGCTGAACATACATCCAGTAGATATTGCGGGAAGACGGCTGTAGTGATTTCGGGATTCCGCTAGCCACCTGTGATTTGCTCCTCCATAGCTGGACCTCGAGTTAGCTCAGAAAACGTTTGGCGGACACGACCTCATGCAGGGTAGCAAGTTTTTTCTTCCCGATAGTGGATGGCAGAGGTCTGCCGAAGTATTTGGGCTCAGCTCTCAATGGCCATTGGGGTTTTGACAGGGCACTGTCCCATGGGTATCCATGCGGTACGTCTCAATATACTGCAAATTCCATACTGCTGTAGCTGTATGGAGGATGATGAGGTGGAATCATCAACTTCCTTTATGCTTGATTGCCCAGCTTTTGCCAGAACTAGGAGAAAATATTTCGGTCTCGACTCACTTGGATCTCCCGAGGATTTATCCAAGGTTGAGATCGATATCATTCGGAACTTTATCCTTGCTACGCAACGATTCTCAAAGTAGCTATATCTACGTCACCGTTAGTTTATTGTATGTGGTATCACAACGGACCTTCATGTTGTCCAAGTGAGCTTCCCCTATCAGGGTAGCTACCACCAAACCCAACCTAACCAATCTAACCAGGTACTCGTGTACGTCTACAAAAGTAATATTTTTAATTTTACTAGAGCTCGCCGATAAGTTGAAGTTAAATCACCACAGAGGCCAAGCCACTTTACTAAAAACAAATATTCTATCTGCAACATCCGAAACTGAAAAATTATTATTTTATCATCACCTTATCGCCTTACTATCGACAGCGAATTATTATCGCTGAGTCATCGACTTCTTATTGGTTTCTTATCGGCTTGGTACATCCGCAATACAGTCGTCGATTTTACAGTTTGGTTTTATCTGAACCCTTTTCAAAACAAACCGGTGTATATAGATAATAAAAAATACATCACTTTTCGGTATAAAATCGATAGCATTTTGATAATAAACCGACGATAAATCGATAATTTTTGATAACAAATTTCTGGTACGCCGATAACAAACCGATAGCATTTGGATAACTGTTCTAAGGCAAATAGATGACTTTTTAAAACTGATCCAATCAGTAAATTTTCGACAGAGAGTCTAGAGCTTTTCGATAACAAATCGATACTCTTCCGGTAACTTGCATCATTTTTTGATAACGATTGAGAACTTTTCGACAGTAAGCCGTTACCATTCCGATAGTTTGATAAACTTTGTTTAAGTAGTTAATCAATGAGCTGTGCTCGTCTTGAAAATAAAAACGAACTGTGGTAGTTTTTCAAACGAACAATGATACTCGCGCTACCGTCAGCGCTTAATACGAAATTTTCTTATACTGTGTTTCCACCAAATACGAACCTTGTGCTCGTAAACTGTTTCATGAAAAATATCGCATGACAGAAACACGAGTTTTAAATTTCGCCTTCGGACTACTCACACCGCGTCTCTCTATACGTCCCCCGATATTTTTGAACGTGTTTTAGCGTTCGATCAAAACTAGCAAACACGAAGTTGGGATTTGGTAGAAACGTTGTATTAGTGATTGCATTCTTACATACATACCAAACTTCAAAGGGTGCGCGGAACACAAACTTTGCACGCGGATCAGAACACTAATGAAATCACAATTCTGCCATATAGAAAACTAGTTAAGATGACATTATTAATCTTGAAAGGCCCGATGATTTATTCTTAGTCGGACACGCGAGCAATATTGTAGCGGTCATTAAAGGCCGAAGCACAGAATAAGCGGACAAAACGCGAAATCAAATGGGAGGCAAGACTTCAGCTAGCAGCAGCAGAAATACTCCTAACAAAAACTCTTATACCGCTAGAAATTTGCTCTGACAACTTCTTTGAAATTAACAACTAACTAACTGAGCCTAAATTCAAAATGCTACTGAAAAGGCAACCAGGTTTCTTTGCTAAGCAGGCTGTTGGCAAGCACCAGAGCGCCAATAGAAAACAAAGAAACAGCTCAAAACTGCGTGCAGACACAGTTGAAGAGGAGGATCGCGCATACAAGTAGTCATCTAATAAAGCATAGCAATAAATTTAAGGATGTGGCAATACCGCTGGGAAAATTAACAACTGGTGGGTGGACATTAATTTTGTAACATGAAATGCAATACGCCTGAAAAGATCTTAAGGTCGAGCGATGCTGGAAATATTTTCTTCAAATGCAAACTAGAATTGACCAATGCTCTGGTAACTATGTGGTGTCTCCCCGAAGGGTTAGGGTACCTTTACCGATGTTGATAGTCCTTTGCCAGTTATTGATCCGATACACTGAATTAATGCAAAGGTGGGGCCACGTGAGACCACGGTTCCAAAAAAGAGTGCTTTTTAGTCCACGGACACACCGCTGCACTTCGGCGTGGCATTATGGTGCATTACCCAGAAACAAAAAAAATTGTTTGCGTTAGTCTTCCGTGGCTGTTGGAAAGTTGGTAAGACTCTTTGCAGCCATTTTTCAGTCGCGTTTTGATTTAGGTCATCAATTTGACCCCATTATTTTATCCAGCTCTTTGAAGACCGCTAGCCTTTTATTTGGCCATGCATCATGATATTAACAACCTCCCCTTCTTCGGATATCCACCTTTCGGTAGACATCTGCCCATTGGGGTTGCTGCATTCTACTATTGCCACAAACAGGGAATGATTCGCAACTATGCTTGTCTTCTTCTCGGTGAAGACCGGAGTCCTCCTTTAGTCTCTGCGAATAAATTGGAGTCGTTACCTCAATTAAGCTAATCCACTTTTTCGTCTTTAATTTAAGTGCCACTATAGCCGTCCTTTTTCCATTGCAGCTTTTGAGCTATATGGCTATTCGAAAATCCGACTTGCCTCTTTGCTCTGCTTTGCAGATTTAGACGTGTGGTCCCTGCCATTCCGGCAATTTCGCCTCCTGTTTCTGGGACAAGGGCGTTTGTACTCCTCGTTCTGCCTTTTAAAAGTGGGCTTATCGAGTTCAGCCGATCGCTGCCTCTTCCCCTCGGGGTTTTTTTCCAGCTCGTTGTGTTTGGAATATTAAGGATAGTTCATAGCAAAAAATCTCCCAATGAACTGTCTTCGACATTCTTCTAGAGCCGTTGCAAAACGCTCGCTTTTGTGGTCGTTTGGGTCAACCACTGCACCTATGCGCTGCACAATTCTTAGTGCTTCTCGGTATTGTTCAAAGGTTCTTCTAACCTCTCTCTCTCGCTCCCGTCATAAAGTTAGCTCTTTGTCCGGCAGATTGCTCTTTTACCGAGTGCACTGATTGCATACTATCATAGCTTTCTGCATTCGAATCATAGCAGATAGCGATTTGCTCTTCGCCAACTTGCGACGACATCGTCTTTTCCTTCTCATTCTACCTTATTTTTGAAGTTTTGAGGTTATTGTGTTGGTACGACAACCTGTTCGACAGGGCCGGCTCACCGGTCTAGTGTTGAATGTAAAAACACTGTCCACCACAGCATTGCCTCTTGCTGTGGTAAGACCATCATTTCTTCCCAAGGCGGCCCTGTATATACTCCCTGGCTGAAAATCGTCCAATAGTCGCGGTTCGTATAGCACTCTGTATTATGGCAGTTCTTGGTCACCGACATCCCGCCGCCTTCTTATGAGGTGAAACGGCGTAGCCCTGACAGCAAATACAAGGTGTCTGCTGTTTGGTAATCACGTTTAGCTACAGTAGAAGTTTTATAAAGATCAGTTGTGAATATCGGACGCTTATAATATCGCACTTTTGTTATATTCAAAATTCGATTATTTGCCTCAAAGGTGAAAAGTATCTGAGCTAAACTTTAGAAGAAATATGCACATAAAAATACAGGCTTCGCGGGATTGTAAAACTATAATTTGTGTAAGTCCCTAAATCATATAATTTTACATGAAAAGGTTTACGACGCATAAAACGCGCTGACAGGTCCGCAATTGTTGCTGCCTTCTTGCTGATGATGTGGTTTATGCATATTTGTTGTTGTTTGTTTGTAGTGATAGTACCTACATTTATTTATTTACTTATTTTTTTTATGATCATTGTCGGTACGCGATTGCTTCGAACAGCTAACGTTTTTTTTTTATTATTGTTGTTATTTTGCATTTTCCTGCTGAAAGCAAAAAAACAAAAAAAAACAACAAAAAACAACTCAAATTTCAGTGAAAGCAGTGAACAGTTGTTTTCTTTACAAATAAAAATGCGCACGCCCTCTTCTTATCGGTTACACAGGTCAACAAAATAAGAGTTTTGATTTGGTGCAGCTCTACTTGTAACCAAATTTGGTAGTACTCGGTACCCTGATAAGAACTGTATACTTAATTTTTTAATGCTACGTACAGTTTTCTAGATAGGTTCAAGAACCCCTTTTTAAGAGGTTAAGGCATGTATGGCCCCATATTTCTGTTTATTCTATCAACGCAGTTTTGATCTTGTTGAAAAGAGTACATTTCGCGGCTTCTACCAGTAAAAAAGTGGTTGATATGTCTTCACAAACGTCAGAGAAATTGCCAAAATAATATGAAAAATTAAATTTTTTGTTAAATTTTTTAATTTTTAATCACGGTTTTCTCGAATAATTTGTCAAGCAGTGCATATGTGAGATATTTTAAAACATTTTCCTATTAATTCTGTTTTCAGGGACATTTAAATTTTTTATATCCGCGTAGATCTTCCTAGGATTTTCGACTTTAGTACATTTCTACTGTGAAAAAAAAATTTTATTTTATAAAAATTTGTTCCTTCCCATTTATTTTTTAAATTTTATGTAATTAGTACTTTCGGGAGCGCGGTTTCAAGTGTTATTGCCTTTCTATAAATAAATAAAAAAATTTCAATATCATGTCTTCATCACGAGGTAGTTGTGTCAATGACCCAAATGTGTTTTGCTACATTTGTGGGGAATACACAGTCCAAAAATTCAGGAAAAGTATAACAGATTTTATAAAAAGTGCTTATTTTTTGTACTTTAAATTGCAAGTTGTAGACAAAAACAAGCCGTGGATACCTCGAATAGTTTGCAAAATGTGCTGTGAACACTTGAGACAGTGGGTCAATGGTAAAAGAAGCCATATGAGATTCGGGGTGCCTATGCAAAGGAGAGAACAAAATCACTTCGATGACTGTTACTTCTGCTGTGTCGATTTACGTGGTGTTAGTGTTAAAAAAAATGATATGTCCAAACGTTCGATCCGCCAAGAGACTTTTACCACATTCAGAGGAAGCACATGTTCCAACATTTTATTCTACCCGTGAATCATCGAATAGTGAAGTGTCTAGCGATAGTGATATCGAAGAAATAGCGTCTACTGAGCCAACAACTTTTACCCAAGTAGACTTAAACGATTTAATAAGTGATCGTGAATTATTTAAGGGATCTGCAGAAGTGTTGGCTTCTAGATCAAAAGAAAAAACTTGTTGGATACAGGTACGAAAGTGGCTCTCTACCGTACAAGAGAGCAAGACTTGCTGCCATTCTTTAATTCGGAAAATGATATATTTTTTTGTTCAGATGTGCAAGACCTCCCTCTCAAAATGGGTCTTTCAGAATACCACCCAAATGAATGGCGTCTCTAAACGAAGCCTTAAGTGTGTTCTTTAACACAATGGCAACCAATTCAATTCCCATTGCTCATTCAACTAAATTAAAAGCAGAATATGAAAATATTGCACTTGTTTTAGACAAAATCAAGTATAGCGAACATAATTGGAGATTTGTGTAAATCTGAAGATGGTAAATTTTTGTAAGAACAACGAAGTGGATACACCAAATACCCATGTTTTTATTGCCTGTGGAATAGCCGTGCCAAGCACCAACACTGGACAGAAAGGGATTGGCCTGTACGTGAGATGTTGGAAATGGGAAAGCAGAATGTGATAAACCCACCTTTAGTTACAAGAGATTCAATTATTTTGCCACCCTTACACATTAAACTGGATCTAATGAAACAATTTGTGAAGGCGTTAGATAAAAATGGACAATGTTTTCTTTACATAACGAGAAAATTTCCTAGGCTAAGCATAGAAAAAATAAAAGCGGGTATTTTTGATGGCCCACAGATAAGAATGTTGATAAAAGATACTGATTTTTCAAATTCAATGACCAGTTTGGAACTGCTTGAGTGGAATTCAATTGTTGAAGTTACTAAGAACTTTCTGGGAAATCACAAGTCAAGTAACTACTCTGATATTGTTAACAACATGCTAGAGAATTACAAAAACTTAGGATGCACATGTCCATCAAAGTCCATTATCTCCACAGCCACCTTGACCAGTTTCCGGAGAATCTTGGTTCCTATAGCGAAGAGCAAGGCGAACGGTTTCACCAGGACCTAAAAACTATGGAAGATAGGTACCAAGGCCAAAGGGATCAGCATATGATGGCTGACTACTGCTGGGGAATGCAACGCGATTGTCTTGCCATACCTCATTCACGAAAATCACGTAAACAAAAGTTTTTATGCAAATAAAAAGTTAATAATAAAATAAATAACAAAAAACTTTTTTTTTCACAGTAAAAATTTACTAAAATGGAATATATTAGGAAGATCTACGCGGATATAAAAAAGTAATATGTCTTTGAAAACAGAATTGATAAGAGATTGTTTTAAAATAATTTACATATGCACTGGTTGACAAATTATTCGAGAAAACCGTGATTAAGACATAATAACAACTTGTATACTGGTCAGAACTGTGTTGATAGAATAAACAAAGTTATTGGGCCATACATGCCTTATCCTCTTAAAAAGGGGTTCGTGACCCTATCTAGAAAACTGTGCGTAGCATTAAAAAAGTAAGTATACATTTTTTATTAGGGTACCGAGTACTACCAAACTTGGTTACAAGTAGAGCTTCACCAAAATCACTGTTGACCAGTGTTATCATTTTGCTGCATAACATAACAGCATATTACAACAGCAACAATGTGCAGGAAAAACTTCATAAATGTAGTACCTACACGTTAATACAATTGCGTGAAAAAAAATTTTAAATAAATATATATAATGCAAGCGGGCAGTTTTATATACTCAGCTGTGCTTGAAAAAAAAAACGACAATTTCTATATTACTTACACAATTTGCGCCTAACCTTCTACATGGTTGTGGGCGCACAACAAGCCGCGCCAGCCGCAGTCACAACAAAGGAATTTAAACCGTTAAGTCGATTTCCACCTTATCCTTCCAGCGGAGTAGAGGTCGTTCTCATCCTCTGCTTACATATGCGTGTTCGATAAAATTACTTTTTTAGACGGAGCATCATCTAGTTTAAGTTCGGTAGATTATGCTGATGTCTGCGTAAAACTCGTACAGCTCATCATTAAAACTTCTTCGCTACTCGCCGTCGCCAACGATTAGAGGTCCGTTAATCTTCCTCGGATAGCGGCAAGATGTTCGCCTACATTGTGCACCTTGATAAGAAATCCCCGACCGCAACTAATACAATGGTTCGATTTGCCTGAAATTTGGTACATACGTAGGGAAAAGGCGGAGAGGGTGAAAAGGCGTATACAAAGAGAAAAGCAAAGGAAGGAGTGAAAAGGACAAGAAAATGGGAGAAAGGGAGAGGGACAGTAACAGGTAAAGACTTCTCACAACTTATGCAGATAGACCAAAATTAAGGCAAAACAACGTCTGCCAGGTCTGCTAGTTCTACATATTAAATAAAAAAGTAAGGGAAAAATATTGAATATGTATTTTAGAAAAATTTACAGAAACGGCATAAATTTTACTTCCAATTTTTAGCTGGTATATTTTGTTTGATTTCATGTGAGTTAAAACTTCTTGATTTGATTTCTCTCTTTTGCACTTATGCAATTTGCTGATATTGTTAACACGGCTTATGACCATTTGTTAGGTGGCAACTCTATTAGCTTGACCTGCAAACCTAATTTTTTTTTTCAGCTAAATAAATAAAAAAAAAGTTTGCATTTAGCTTTAACATTAAAGTACGTGTATTTAGAATATGATATGAAAAAGGTTGCATTAAAAACTCAAACGCATGCGTCGGCTTTTCTTTGCCATTTCATCTAAAACTTCATCAACGGTAACAATTTGATCAAGGTGGATGCTTAGTGATGCACAGCCTTTCAATCGATTTTCACTCATCGTATTTCTCAAATAGTTTTTAATCAGCCTAAGAGTGGAAAAAGATCTCTCGTTCATTGCCGTTGTTGCTGGAAGCGTACGTAAGATTTTCAACAACATGTGAACATTAGGAAAAGCCACAGAGTCGCATTCCTGTAATGTTAATCATAGATAAATTGATAAAAAAAAACCGAAAAACCTGCTTCAGGAATAATTAGAATTCATGCTTTTTGAGCCTATGCATGAGATCTAAAGTATACGTATATAAAATTCAAAAGAAAGTAACTGATCGAAAAGAAAAAAATTTAATTTAAAAAGTCATATCTACCCGGAAAAACATTAATGTGTTCTTTACATTTTAAAATGTGAAAAAGATATTATTTTTCATTTATCAAATAATTTGAATTTTACATTTTTGAAAAGTGTCTTTAACATGCAAAAAATGTAGATATTACATTATAATAATGTGTTTTCCACATGGAAAATAATATCAAATTTGCATTATATTTTAAAATAGGAAATGTGTTCTTCAAAAAAATGCTGTAAATTTAACATTATTTAAATGTTGAAAATATTTGCCTTTTCATTCCGATGAATGTAATCGCTGTTGAGGCAAACGAGAAAACGCCTGAATTGATTATATTCACGCATGCGATAAGTCGGTTGATTTTAAATCAATGTCGATTATGTTCGTTTAGGCAAGTTGGATCATTGAACACGAGCCGTTGTTGCCGAACTTTGTTGTGTTCGATTTTTGCTGTTCTCTGATATGTATGTAGATGGTCGTTAGGCAAATTTACAAGGAAACTTTTTTATGAAATTATAGTAAAAGTTAGCATGTACATTTGTATATTTAATAAATTGCAGAATTATTATGAAACAGAATATGATTAAAATAATGTAACGAATTTACTGAAATACCGCTTATTCCAAATTTTCTGCTAACGTTCGAATCACTAAACTGTTGAATAAATAACTCCAATATTGAACAATGCAAAAATGGCCTTTATTAAAGTACTTCACAATAAAACTTATAGTTCGCAACTGATGGCTTGCTTAAACTAAACTGATTCTCGTATCTCTATTGTTGCTGCCTTTTATACTGTGTGATTTCTCGTTCGCATACTTCTAGGCGATTCCATTTCCAGAATTTACTAGGCGGTTATCAGTTATAAAGTTACTAGGTTTATAGCTTCTCATATGGGCGTGTATGTGTGAGTGATACTAGCACAATTATCATTGCCTACTTTTGGGAGCATCTCAGATAAGGTATTTGCATGTGTTTGTGCGTCTCTTCTGCGTGTACGTACATATGTGTAGACATAATGATTAATTTGGTTATGTGCATGCAAGTTACTGTTTATCATCGGCTTAGAGATGATAGTATCCCTTAGTATTTCTAATATTCGTCACAATATATAAGTGTTCACTTCGTACATACATATGCTTGCATATTAAAAATATAATATCACCAACAAAGTAAATACATAGCAGAATTATAAAGAAATTTATTAACATAGATATAAAACATCAAATATTTGATTTGTAATGACCTAAAAATCAAATGATCCGGAGGCAAGGGGGGAGGGGGTTTAGACCTCCCCCGTCGCTACGCCTCTGGCTCCAATAATCAAATAGAAAAACTATAAACATTTAATATTGCATCGGAGCATATAGGAGAGGTAGTCAGTTTTTCTGCGTTTTTTAAACATTGCGATTATTTCAATTGATCGCTGTTTTCTTCTTGGTGTGCGATATTTACATTGTTTAAGTTCCTTTATTTTAACTTTTCCGCTCCAGCTTTTATGGTTTGAGTTTTTCATACATGATACAGTGATAATCCTTCGACGTAATGAAAGTCGCACATGCGAGTCTATAAACGGATAAGAATGAAATCATAATACTTACATACATATGTACAAAAGTAAACTCATGACGATATTAACAAAGGTGTACACAAAGCTCATTTCCCATTGAATCCAACCAAAATACTTCGGGCGTGTTGATTAGGTGGGTGCCTTTTTATACTCAGCGTGCTTTGCACACAGAGTATATTACATAACTTTGATTGGATAACGGTTGGTTGTACAGGTATAAAGGAATCGAGATAGATATAGACTTCAAAATCATCAGTATCAAAAAAAAATTTGATTGAGCCACGTCCGTCCGTCCGTCTGTCGTTAATACGATAACTTGAGTAAATATTGAGATATCTTCACCACATTTGATACACGAGCTTATCTGGACCCAGAATAGATTGGTATTGAAAATGAGCGAAATCAGATGATAACCACACCAACTTTTTATATATATAAATAATACACCTAGAACGTTGAAATTTGACGTGTGGACTGATATTGAGACTCTTGATCAAAATTTGAAATTTTTTTTAAATGGGCGTGAAGCAAAAAAAAAAAACAAAATAAATCGCATGTGTGCTGGAGCAACAATATTTTAATTACAACATTTTGTTAACTTATTGTAATTTTGAAGTTGCGATAAATTTATTTGCATTGGTAATTATTGATTTTTACAGATAAGCATAATTTCTATTTGCTAATATTGTTGTATCGATAAAGACATTCCCGAAGGGTTTTAGGAGGGCTATCAATATTGATGGCCAATTACCGAATATAAAGATCCGGAAACAAGCTACATTAAGGTACAAGCCCAACCATCTCCGGGACGATTTAATATAAAGACATTGAACCTTCTAGTCTATTTTGCTCCCACCTTTTACCTTTTGAGTAGCTTGGGGCCGCCAGAACCTCGCCTGCTAAAACAGTATTCACCAAGGGTAGGTGAGGTTGAAAATCGGGTTGTGCTGCACAAGCCCTTGAATCATTTGGGTATATTATTCTTACGACAAGCAAGCCTTCCGCGGGTATATTCCAGGCCCCCTTACCCATTGATGCTGGCAGTTGATGCTCCATTTTAAATTTCACGTTTGCAGTAATGAAATATCGAGACGGATAAACTGGCACAGAGACCACAAAGCAGTTTAGGGTTAGTGAAAACTTTACCAAAGATAACTTGTAATCAACTACAAATAAGAAGATGGAATCAAACATTTTTTGAGCCACAAACATTTGAGGTTGTATGGAACGATGCTACAATACGAAGGACTCTAGTGGAAAACCTGTCAGTTCAAATATCTAAAGCACTATGCACTACATGTGATGCTGCCATGCCCAGAAGTCAGGCGCAAAGGTAATCCGGCTCCTGTATACTTGTGGAACGACAAAATAGCGGAAGGGCGTATAAAATGTGACAAAGCAAGATAAACGGCACAGAAGAAATGATCTTCGCCGCGATATGATAAGCTACACAGTACCTACATAGAACGACGCTATGAAGTGTTATAAAAAGCAGCAACAAAGCGTGCCCAAAGGAACTTATGGAGTGTGCCGATATTGATCCTTAAGGATTGGCTTTCAAAACGGTGATGGCTAAAATCAAGGGGGAAAAATCAAAGCAACCTACATGTCAGATACTATTGAGAAGAATGGTTGAAACTGTCGATGCTCGAGGGTACAAGAGAGAATAACAGATCCAGAAGTACTGGATGCAACACATAGGATTGCATGTTATAAGTCCCAGCACTTTATTGGATTCGACAGGAAAGGTTCTAGAGCGTATTATTAGTGATCGGCTGCAGCAGACTCTGGAAAGCCAGATGGCTTGTCAAATAATCAGTTTGGATATTGAAATTCAAGATCCATGATAGATGTAATACAAACAATATAGCCCATGAAGGCATAACAGGAGGTCAAATTAGAAGGTAGGCACAACACCACGGGCGGCGTCCCTCAGGGATCTGCTCTATGCCCAACGATCTGGAATGCATGTATGACGGTGTGCTACAAATTGACTTTTACTTGAAGGTGGCGGGAGAGAAAGTTACTAAAATTAGTTGAACCCTAATACGAATACGCCCGAAATCGATGACCCAGGTCAAGCTACCCCTTAGCTTTTGTACGGAGCACCAGCGTGGCACGGATCAAAAAATAAGGTAGCGAACAATAGCTAGGGTGCAAGAACATTGGGAAGAATAACAGAAAGGGCGCTGGACCTTTACGTTAGCTCGGAATATTGAGGAATGTTATGAGCGGAAGCAGGCCGAACTAAACTACCAACTCACGCAGATATTGAGTGGGCATGGCGATTTCAAGGAGTATTTACATAAACGTAGAATAGAGGAAGATCCTTTATGTCCACACCGTTCCACCGAAATGGAAAACGTATAACACACAGTGTTTTACTCTCCTCGTTTTCTCAGCGAAAGTTAGATTGTTGGACAGCTGTTAGCTAAATGGCCTTTCTGGATATGACGCAATTGATGCCCATTGAGAGGGAGTGCAGAGAAATGCGCATGCGAAGCAGTGGCGATTACATCGCCTTTCCCCCTGTAACGTTATGCCTAACGACGGTCCAAGGAGTAAAAGCAGATGAACAGGATTAGTCTGGTTTCATTGGGCCACTTTAGGGCGTGGTGGTGCCCCAACTTACACGAAAAAAAGGCTCCTAACCCGCTGGCATTTTATAATATACTATAATTTTTTTAAATTTATTAAATTTCAATGAGCTCGAGGCAGTCTAAAAATTGAAACACAGTTTAAATTTTTATATTTCAATTTTATTTGGTCGATATTTCGATCTCATTCTGAGATCATCCTCAGGAAACAATTGAATATGTTTTACCGACATATTCAATTGTTTCCTGAGGATGATCTCAGAATGAGATCGAAATATCGACCAAATAAAATTGAAATATAAAAATTTAAGCTGTGTTTCAATTTTTTAAACTGCCTCGAGCTCATTGAAATTTAATAAATTATAATATTTGAAGGCAAATAAAAATATTTTTAAAATATAATTTTTTTTTTTTTTTGAGTTAGAGTATATTTAATTTAGAGGCAAAATTAAATGGTAACAAAACGGGGTTGTAAAAAGTATTAAATAATATGGTTAAGTCATTTGCGATAAAAGGAAATATTGATGTCGCTTTTGTAGTTCAGCTTTTAAAACCTTTTTGATTTAGTAAAAATCCTATTTTCTTGATTGTATGTAGTTGTAATTTTCCTTTTTAACCGTACATATATATGTGTGTATGTATATTTATGTTCAAAAACATAAACACACTTCGTTCTTCAAAAGCCTTCTTCACATGAAATAAGCGATAACAACTTTTTAATGGCTACGGGTAGCTATAAAGATATTGACATTGAAGCAAATGATGGCATTGATGTGTTTCTCTTTTTTCAACAATTGACAGATATTGATGTCTGCTGTTAAGCTAACAAGCAGAATGACCAAGCAAAAGCTAAGAAATTACATTGACAGAAAAGCTAGGGGTGAAAGGACTTTCGATATGAATGATGATTAAATACACAATAAAGCAAAAGAGTATCACAATTTAGCATTGGATTAGCCTGCGTTATTCACCGGAGGCATATTCGCTGAACTTGAACGTAGACGAAGAAAAATGCAGAATTTTTTACAGTAGAATTTGGAGAAGAAGCTGCACAGCGTCAATATTGATACATACATAAATTCAAGACGTGCCAACCACAGAAGTGATATTACGAAGAGCTTCTCTGTCAATATTGTTATTGGGCTTGATATGCCATGCAATTTTTTTCTTTCACATAATAAAATATTCGATTCAAATGTTTGTGTAACCATTTGGTCACGTTGGGCATATTCAGGTGAATATGTTAGCGAAATATTAAAAACAAAATGAATCGAAAATCTTATATATTATTCCTAATTGCGGTTTTTATATACAGGTCCCTTTTTCGCTCTTATTTGGAATCCAAATCTATAAATAGAGTTTTGATTGTAAAGATGGGGACTCGTGCTATTAGCGCTTTGGACATTATTAGTCGTAGTGCTTTTGTTTAGCTACATTTTATTAAAATAATTGGTTAAAAATAAACGATTGTGAGCACACAAGAAATCTATTTGTACTATGGCACTATTGTGAATATTTGATTAGAACTAACACTGTATTACCGGCAGTTGCTAACATTCGCCAGATCGGAGCACAAGCGCATGTAAGTTTATATATTGTGACGAATATTAGCAACACTAAGGGAAACTATCATCTCTAAGCCGATGTAAGCAGTGACTTGTATGCACATCAATAAATCAATCATTATGTCTACACAGATGTACGTACACGTAGCGGAGAAGAGACGCACAAACACATGCAGATATCTTATCCGAGATGCTCCCAAAAGTATGCAATTATAATTGTAGAAGTGTCGCTCACAAATACACGCGCGTATGAGAAGCTATATACGTAGTAATTTTATAGCTGATGGCCAACTAATAGATTCTGGAAATGGAAGCGCCTAGAAGATGCGAAAGAGGAAATCACAGATTATAAAAGACAGCAACAGTAGAGGCGCGAGAATCAGTTGGATTTAAGACGCTATCTGGAGAGCAATAGTAGTGTTATTGTGAAGAACTTTAATAAAGGTCATTTTGCATTATTGAATAGTGGAGTTATTCAGTCAACAGTTTAGTGATTCGAACGTTAGCAAAAGATTGCAGGTAAGAGGAATTGCAGTAAATTCGTTACAATATGTTTGATTGATATTTGATGTGAGACTTTAATATTTGTTGCGCAACATGCTCACGGGTCCAGGTCGTATTTACTTAATACAAAACGTAATAATGCTCCATTTAGTACGTCGGAACGGCGATCGCCGTGATGTGATGGTAGCGTCTTTACCTACACAGAGAATATGAGATGCAGAGAGATGAGCGAAGTAAATAAGCAAATAAGTGGAAGGCTGTTCGGGAAAAGTCTGGACCCTGGGATAAAAAGATGAACGAGGCAACTGAGTGTTATAAAAGCGGTGCAGTAAAAAATGATGGTCAATGAGTCTCATTGCAACACGTTGTAAGTGAAGTACGCGAATATACTAAATTATTTGGTTCTAATACCAAAGCAGCAGCTCTGTAAATAAAAAGAATTTTTAGTAGGGAACATTTGAGTTTATTTACTTGATATTTCAGTGAATCGAAGCAAGACAGAAGGCAAAGAATAATCGAGAGATTCACTACAATATCTATTCCGTTTGAATACTCATTATGCGTGGCATACATGAGTTTTTGTCACAGGTTGCATTCCGAGTTATGACGGACTCGGTTCAACCAATATAATAAGCACACAATACGAAATTGCCTGACGGAGATAACATGGTCAATTTGGAATTGGTACCATCGCTGTATGCTAGTCAATGTTTATTTCATTTAATTTATTTCTAAAACAACCCTTAATAGTAAGTGAATAACAACAATTTTTCTTGTCTTTCAAAAAGCCCTCAGCTTGGACTTCTCTACTACGGGCTACACTTATTCTACGTCAAAAAGTGTACCAGCTTCTTATAAAGTTCCTTTTAAGTTTCTGTTAATATTTTCCTTTTCATGTTGTTCAAAGAATATTGACAGCCAATATTTCTCCCCTTTTTTAATTTGCAAATATATGCTGCAGATTTATACGTAATGTTTGAAAATAAAAAAAGTGATAGCACTGTGTTCAAAAAAAAAAAATAAAAATAAAAATAAAAAAGATAAATTGCTTTTAGAAACATTTCTAAACGTACACTCAAAAACAAAAAATAGACTAGGAAACCAAGTACTAGTGAAGTTCGATTTGTATACATGCAGGTGTGCGTAGAAAACTAATGTTTTTAAGTTAACTAGAGCTCACCCAGGGATTGAAGTTGAAGCACAACAAAGATGACTTTACCAGAAACAAATAGTTTCGGGCTTTTTGAGAGTGGGTTTTTATCGGCCAAAAATGACACCGACAATGGATTGTTGTATTATCGGTGTATTATTGATAAAGAATTAGTACCGTCAAGTTTTCCAATTGTTATCAGCTTGCCATCGTCTTCTTATTGGTTTCTTATCGGCTTGTTATCTAAAGGTCGAACATGTTTCATAGATTTTATATTGAAGTGTTGCAGGTAACTGTTTCACGACAAACCAAAGAGTGGTCGGTAACAAATCAATTACATGACCATAGCAAATTCATAACTTTTCGATAGCAAATCGATTATTTTTCATATTAAAATCAATAAACCAAATTAGTGACACTCCGATAACAAATCTATAAATTTCGAAAAAAAAATTATGTAATTATGATACGCGTTAAGTCTTCTGTAAGCAGTCGATAACTTTTTATGAAAAATCGATAACTTTACGATAACAATCCGATATGAAATTAATAATAGTGCTATAAAATCTTTTACTATTTAAAATCAAAACTTTTCGATTAAAATTCGAATTAACTTATTATAATTTAATTTAATTTCATTTCAATTTGTTTTATTTTTTTATTTGTTTTGTTTTATTTCATTTTATTTCAGACATATTTTCCTTTCGTTTTTGGCACTTTCTCATTTCATTAAAAATCTAACCAAATAATGTACAAAAATTTTAATAAAACTCGAAGGCCGATTTGCAGACCGGCAAGTTATCTTATAAACGCAGAATTCATTTGAAAACTAGTCAAAAAAGTATAAGTACAACTCCTTATGAGGAGCGCACTTTGAGTTAAAATGATAACTTGCCGTTCTGTAAGTGGGCCTTAAGGGAAACTAATTTACATTTGCTGATGTTCACCATTATTTCTTTCTTTATTTAGAACAAAACTGCAGTGTATACATCTCCTCGTTTACTTGCATGTACAAAAATTGTATATATGCTCAGATATTTTAATTTATATGTACTTAGGTGATGTATTCACTTTTGAGCTGCTTGTGTAATTTCTCTCATATCAACTCTGGCATGCGCCTTACATGCTCTAGTGCTCCATACAATAAAACCGATATCACACACCACATCTAAGCGAATAATTTTTGTAAAAATGAAGAAAATTTTAACGAAGAAATTAGAGAATGAAAATTGTTTCGTGTAACTGTCACGGCTGTGGATTTCTAGTCGAGGTACTCTTATAAGAGCGCTCTTACTCAGTGAGTTAACTCGTACATGCAAATACTGTTAGAAATATTTGATAAGGTATTTTTGATTGAAGAGTTGAGGAACAATTTTCTCTTCAATTTCCCATACTAGTTTATGCACATTTTCGATTATATGTGGGCTCAGCCGAACTCCATACCGTCCGATTATGTGGCGGAGCATTTTGGGGCTTGCATATACGTCATTTCGCCTCATAGGAGAGCGCTGATGTTTCGGAGACCAGGAACAAGGATTTGCAGCCAGGGGATATATTCGGCTCTATTTCAGTGAATCCTTAGCGATACCGGGCCTCCTCGGAAAATATTGATGGGCTTTTCATAGTAAGGCAATTTGTTGTGGCGAACGGTTCTTTCCCCATATTTAAAAATAGATCGCTGAGTCCGCCTTGTCGGGAAAGTGGTCGTACGAGCAAGATGAACGACTCAAGATCTTTTTTTAATAAGGAGAAAGGAAGACAAGCCCGCAAAAAGCGATGCGTCGGACTCGGAGAGCGAAAGTAGTAGGGAGTAGATAAGCTTCCTGATAGAACACCATACGAATGCAAAACTAAGAGCTTCTTTCTCATTAAATTGAAACCTTTCTCAATTTAAAGACAATTTGTTAAGGCAATTTTTCACTTTAGGTAAGGCCTTTTCTGAGTAAATTTGCAATTCTAGAGCTGTTGGGTCAGTACATAGCATCTTAGACAACAATTTTAATTGGCGTTTTCTTTTAAAGGTAAAATTTTTGACTTACTTTTCCCTCACTCTTGAACTAGGACATATGGTGGTCGGAAAAATGTATGTACTTTTATTTCATGATGACATTTTGTTTAATCAGTGGAAATTAGTTTATGGAATCAGCACATAAACTCGCAAAAATGCTCGGAAGGTAATATGGCTATATTTAACAAAACCCTGAGAAGCAGCCCATAGGTCGAAGTACTAAACCTTCTACTTAGGGAATCAGCTCACGTTGAAATATTCATATCTTTTTCAAAAATATAGCAAATTTTGCTTTACTGTATTTGTGTAGATATTCAATATTGGCATCATAAATTATCATATACTTTCAGCCTGTCAGAATTTGGTACATTGCTATACCGAACTCTTGGCTTTTGTACAAAAATTAATATATGATTTGATCAATGGTTTTCAATTATTTATAAAGGCACGCAGACATTGTTACAGCAAGTTTTCTTGAATATTTTTGCGATTTAACGATGACGTTTTTATTTAACTAACTTTTATTAAATTTACCTACCAAAGAACTTTTGCAATTTCTTTAATAAATTATGTACAACTTTGGAATATATTAGGATTTTTTATGTATCTACATTAGACAGTTTCAGAAAATATTGTTTTCGAAGTATTAATAAAAAAAACGGTTTCGCCATCGAAATCAATATCAACTCTCTTAAAAAACATTTTTATATGTTTTGGTCCAATCCACAGCACTTAAAACTGCAAAGGTTCTCATTTGAGGGGACAATGCCTTTGTACCCACTCAAAGAGTGCACACACCCGCTGAAATGCAGCTTGTATGGTGCAGTTGAACTAAATAAGATGACCGTGTCACGGAAAACCATAGTGATTGTACTTCAAGGCAAAGAAGAAATAGCAGAGATATAACGAAACTGCTTACGCTAAAGACGAGTATTTACAAGGGACGCGCGTTTCGGACAACTGTCGTATCAGACTCAAAAGCAGGCCGATATTAGTAACAACAAGAAGCGAAAATTTGAGGAGATTCTAGAGGATTTCAACAGGGACGCTGGGCCCAAGGGCTACAAAATAGTACAAAAAAAGATATGGAGCTGGATGCCGACGTCGGGGCTATGTACATCTGAAATGGATAACGTAGTAAAAGCACTTTTCCCCACACACGAAATAAGGAAATTAGTGATTTCCACATAATCCCACTTGAAGAACCTGCACCATTTACCACAGCAGAATTACAACTTGCACTAAGAAGCTTGAAAAATATAAAGGCTCCGGAGCATCTGGTTCCAGCAGAACCCAAAATCGAAAAAAAGCGCACGGAGGTAATTCTGAATATGTATAATGCATGTCTAAAAGACGGATTGTTCCCCAAAGCATGGGAAAAGCAGGAGATTGTGTTTATTGGTAAAGGGAAAATGAACGTCAACTTTCCATCAGCATACCGTACGTCATGCATGCTCAACACAACCGGGAAGTTCTTTGGAAAGCTTCTAAAACTACGCATCGCAGACGCCGTGAAACAAGCAGGCACACTTTCATCCAGGCAGCATAGCTTCTGGCCCCGAAAATGCACTCTAGGTGCAATTGAATAAGTCTCTAAAAGCGTGGAAATCGTGCAATGAGGTAATGCTAAATCGAAGAGAGTAGTCCTCCTTTAAACCCTACACGTAAGAAAAGCTTTCAACAGCGCGGGATGAGCAGACAATCTGGCCGCTTTAGAGCAGCAATTCCAAATACCATGCTACTTACAGCGCGTCATCAGAAGCTACCTCAGTGATTGCATAATTATATACCAAACCTGCAAAGGTCCGCGTAACATGAACCTCATATCAGGAGCTTTAATTATGATGAAACATTCAATCTTGAAATGCCTTATGATTCATTCGTAGACGATTCAACGAAGACGACTTTGCTGCAGTCACTACCACTCAAGCCGCAGAAGAAGTAGGCATCTCGTGCGAATGAGAGATATTGCTCTGGGAAGGAAGATATTCTAATCGGAACTCTCCTATGGAAGCAAAGGTAAAGGGCAGCTCTCACTTCGATGGAAAAACTAAGTGGAAAACGATTTAAACTCATATGTTGTTGCCTATTGGCGCTAGTTAGACTAGCGAAGAAGCGAATGGCGACCCCCAGCTGGTTAGGGGCTTATAGTGTACCCGCGGTAGGTATGCCTGTCGTAAGAGGCGACTAAAATATCAAATAGATTGATGGGATTGTGTAGCGGAACCCTCTCAAGGGGTTGCCAGCGTAAAATCTGTGGCGAATCCTGTTTCATTAACAGCCGAGGCTCTGGCGACCCCGAACTCCTCATGGACCTAGGTGTGGCATGGCGGGATAGCCTAGAAGGTCTCATGTGTTCATACCAAATCTTTCCCGAGATGGTAGAGCTTGGTGCCGGAACGTACCGGATCTGCACTTGGCAGAGGACCATCAACATCGATAACGCTCCCTTAGGCTTTAGGGGGTATCCATATCGCTACAACAACAACAACAAGCGAGTGACGAACTTGCTGGTTTTCATCAATTGAGTTCCTCTGTTTTCGTTTTCGATATTTTATGTGATAATTTCTATAAACTTTATAACGAAAACTATGCAAGCAATCACAAAAATGTTTAAAGAATTCAAAATTGAAAAAAAAAAATTTTACAAGTTTTTGTTTGAAGTTCCCTGAATTTTTTTAAGTACGCAGTTTTATCAATTTTAGTCCAGCAAAGTTCGTTAAGATTTCCTGCCATACCCTTTGTATGTACGAAAATCTTAATGATAATAGTTTGCGTGATATTTTGATAGTTCGTCAGAAAAACAAGAGACCCGCTATAAAAGTAAACTATTTTTCTAACGTAACTAAAAACGAGATCTTTTAATTTTATATAATATTTTAAGAGCCTAGGTTTGTTCCACGCCGTGTTCCAATTGTTAGTGACCCAGGTCCCGATACAAATTTAGCATGAAAATACAAAAACAAATTGATCCATATAGATTTTTATGCTTAATTTTTATAGGAATCTGGCTCACTGTCCATTTGAACGCGGAACGAAACAGTAACTTTCAAACATATTAGGGAGAATGATTTTCCTGGAGCGGTCTAATGTCCTTACGTACGCATAGCAACGTTTATAATTTTTACTTTACTCAACCGCTCGAGTTAATTTGTTTAGACATTACTTTGTAATATATGTCATACTTATGTACACATATCTATAAACATATTGCCTACATGTAAATGCCCATAAAAAAGAAAATGTATGACAAGCCGAAGTATAAGATAAACTTGCAAAAACTTGTTGAGTGCAGAAAGTGGTAGCTTAACATTTTATATTAATTATATTTTGATATATAATTAACTTGTAAAACTTTCCATTAAAATTTTCTTGCTATTGTCAACTTTTATACAAAACTAGCTTTACCCGGCGTACGTTGTAACGCCAAAAATCGATCGAATGTTGCGTTATTTTTTCTGTTTTTTTTTTTTTTTGTTGATAATTTAATTTATTGTTCTGTAAATTGAATTGAATTTTGTACGCACATTTGGTGAAACTTTCTGTTAAAACATTTTTTTCTTGTATCTTATTGTAATGCATGTGGGTGCGCAATAGTTTTGTTTTATTCGTTCGGTGCAAAGATAAACAAATTTTTTGGCATTCCAACTCTAGAGCAAGCAACATATAGCTGGCCATGGAAACAGCTCGGACTATCTAAATTTAAGCCTGCAACAGTAAGCGATTGTCCTTGTGCTTTGTTGATTGTAATTGCAAAAGCAAGGCGTACAGGAAACTGAAAGCGCTTAAAATTGAATGGCAAATCTGTAGGAATCATTGGGATTCGTGATATGAGCACATCTTCGCCTTTGCTTTTGCCGCTGATGATTGTTGCTTCGATTACATTCGGCATTAATTTCTAAACGCAAAGTCTGTTTCCATTGCACAATTTTGGTGGGTTTAAATTCCGAAGAATCATGATTGGTGAGCCAATTTTCAAAGTTGATATATGCGCAGGCTTTCCTTTTGGTTCTAAAGAGTTTAGAAATTCATTTGGATAATTCAAAAATTTATCTTCATCTGTAACTGTGTCGATTGATTTATATTTCGTCACTTCACCAGGAAATTGGTTTTGAATGCGATTATTGATTTTGTTAACATGACCATTTTTGGGAGCTAAGATTGTTCGTTCTCATAGCCAAAAAACTAAAACATTTAAATTTAAAATTCTTATTTCTGAAATAAACCAAAAAACAAAAAAACCAAGAAACAAAAAACACAAGGAAAGCTAGACATCGAAAAGCTTCAATCACAACAGACTGCCAATGATTTCGCAACTCGACTATCACACCTGCTCTCTGAGAGCACAACTCATCCTGAAGGAATACAGGAGCAGTGGGAGCATATCTCCAAAGCACTTCGTACTGCCGCCGAGGAAAAAATTGGTTAACGGCGGCCACGAAAAAACAACTGGGTCGATGAAGAATGCCGCGTTGCAACCGAAAGAAAAGACGCTGCCTACAGGGCTACGTTAAAAGCGAGCGCGACAAGAGGAGTGTGTGAACGCTATCGTGAGTTGAAAAGGGAAGCGAGACGACCTTTCAGGAAGAAAAAAGCAAAAGCAGAAAGGCGTGAGTGCGAGGAGCTTGAGCTGCTAGCCACCAGGAATAACGCCCGAAAATTCTACCAAAAAATACGGCGACAGACGGAAGGTTTTAAGACCGGGGCATACTCCGGCGACCTTGTAACTGATGTCCAGAAAATGCTTAGATTATGGAGGGAATACTTCTCTGCTCTCCTAAATGGAGGCAGCAATTCACCGCGCAGAGATGGAGAACCCGATCCCGCAATCGATGATGATGGAATATATGTCCCCCCGCCCGATTATGACGAAGTTAGAATAGCAATAACCAGATTGAAAAACAACAAGGCCGTGGGCGCTGATGGATTGCCTGCGGAGCTATTCAAGTTCGGCGGCGAGGAGTTGGTAAGGCGCATGCAGCAGCTTCTTAGCAAAATATGGGCGGACGAGTGCATGCCCGACGGTTGGAATCTAAGTGTTCTTTTCCCAGTCCACAAGAAGGGGGATACTGCAAAACGCACCAACTATCGTGGAATCAGCCTTCTTAATATCGCATATAAGGTCATTTCAAGTGAACCGGCTGATTGGACCTTATCAGTGCGGCTTCAGACCTGGTAAATCTACCATCGACCAGATTTTCGCAATGCGCCAAATCTTGGAAAAAACCCCTGAAAAGAGAATCGACACACATCACCTCTTCGTCGACTTTAAAGCCGCCTTCGACAGCACGAAAAGGAGCTGCCTATATGCCGCTATGTCTGAATTTGGTTTCCCCGCAAAACTTAAACGGCTGTGCAAAATGACTTTGAGCAACACCACCAGCTCAGTCAGAATTGGGAAGGACCTCTCCGAGCCGTTCGAAACTAAACGAGGTTTAAGACAGGGTGAACCCCTATCGTGCGATTTCTTTAATTTGATGCTGGAGAAAATTATACTAGCTGCAGAACTTAACCGCACTGGAACAATATACTATAAAAGCGTGCAATTACTGGCATATGCTGATGACATTGATATCATCGGCCTAAACACCCGCGCTGTTAGTTCTGCTTATTCCAAACAGGAAAAAGAAGCGGTAAAGATGGGTTTGATGGTGAATCAGGACAAAACGAAGTACCTACTGTTTTCCAGCAAAGAGTCAGCGCATACGCGCCTTGGCAACCACGCTACTGTTGGCAGCCATAATTTCGAAATAGTAAAAGACTTCGTTTATTTAGGAACCAGCATCAACACTAGCAACAACATCAGCACTGAATTCCAGCCAAGAATCAATCTTGCCACTAAATGCTACTTTGGGCTAAGTAGGCAATTGAAAAGTAAAGTCCTCTCTGGGCGAACGAAAATCATACTCTACAAGTCACTTATCGTACCCGTCCTGCTATATGGGGCAGAAGCATGAACCATGACAACAGCAGATGAAGCGGCTTTGGGAGTGTTCGAGAGAAAAGTTCTTCGAAAGATTTATGGACCTCTACGCGTTGGCGATGGCGAGTACCGAAGAAGATTTAATGATGAGCTGTACGAGCTATACGCAGACATCAACATAGTCCAGCGAATTAAAACGCAGCGGCTGCGCTGGCTAGGCCATGTTATGCGAATGAAAGATGATGCTCCGGCCAAGAAAGTGTTTCTATCGGAACCCGCCTATGGATGCAGAGGTAGAGGGCGGCCCCCACTCCGTTGGAAGGACCAGATGGAAAACGATTTAAACTCCCTTGATGTGACCAATTGGCGCCGGTTGGCGGAGCGAAGGAGCGACTGGCGCGCCTTGTTGGACGGTCATAACCGTTTAGACGGTTAAGCGCCAATTAAGTAAGTAAGTAAGGGGTGCTGCCATCTCTAGGCCGATGCTAAGCAGTGACATGAATTCACATCAATAATTCAATCATTATGTATCTACATAAACGAATCAATAATTGCGTCTACACATATGTACGTATACGAGCAGCGGAGAAGCAATGCACCAACACATGCATATATCTTATCTGAGTTGTTACAAAAGAGGGCAATAATTTGTGCAAGTATTACTCAAATGAGAAATTATACATCTGTAGTTGTAGCTGAGAAATTTATAACTAACTAAGTAAAATTCCGGAAGCGCCTAAAAGATGCCACGAGGGAATCACAGAGTATAAAAGCATCAGCGGTAGAGGCGCTATGGGCAGGTTTCGATTAAGACGTTATCTAGCGAGCAATAGCAGTATTATTTTGAAAGTCAGTTTCATTTAAGCCATCAGTTTGGTTATTAAGCCAGCTAGTTGCAAAGTATAAGTGTTATTGTGAAGTACTTTAATAAAGGCCATTTTTCCATTATTCAATATTGGAGTTATTTATTCAACAGTTTAGTCATTCGAACTTAGCAAAAGGGCAAATAAGAGGATTTGCAAGTAAAATCGTTACAATATGTACATTAACCGCGAATTTGTTGGATATACTTTTTTAAAATAAATTTAAATCTAAGTCCTGATTAATTGGGTCATAAATGTATCGACAATTTTTCCCTGTGTCAATTTATATGTTAAACTTATTCGAAAATCCAATAAAATTTGTACAGTCATACATTTAAGCATTTAATTTTAGTGTTCGATAGGTAAAATTTTTATCACATTCATTCATAATTTAATAAAAAAATCTTTTTGTGATCAAAATGAGGTAAAATTTACTTAATTAACATTCATTATTGGATACACATTAAACCATTTTTTATTTTAACCGACCAAAACTGATGCGAAAAAGTAATACTGCTTCTGTATAAATATACTGTGACGAATATCGGCAACACTAAGGGATAGTATCATCTCTAAGCCGATGCTAAGCAGTGACTTGTATGCACATCAACAAATCAATCATTATGTCTACCCATATGTCCATACAAGCAGCGGCGAGTAACGCAAAAAAACATGCATATATCTGAGATACTCCCAAAGTATGCAATCATTTGTGCAAGTATAACTCACATATACACACGCATGGGCCATGCGAGAAGCTATAAAATCGTGCATCTGTAATTATAGCTAAGAAATTTATAGTTTCTAAACGAGAAGTAAATTCTAGAAATGGAAGCGCCTAGAAGTATGCGAATGTGAATCACAGAGTATAAAAGCGGCAACAGTTGAGGCACCAATCAGTTTGGTTTGGCAGGCTATCAGTTGCGAAGTATAAGTGTTATTGTGAAGTACTTTAATAAAGGTCATTTTTGCATTATTTAATATTGGAGTTATTTATTCAACAGTTTAGTGATTCGAACGTTAGCAGAAGATTTGGAATAAGCGAAATTTCAGTAAATTCGTTACAATATATAACAAGTAAGGAAGGCTAAGTTCGGGTGTAACCGAACATTACATACTCAGTTGAGAGCTATGGAGACAAAATAAGGGAAATCACCATGTAGGAAAATGGACCCAGGGTAACCCTGGAATGTGGTTGTATGACATGTGTATCAAATGGAAGGTATTAAAAAGTATTTTAAGAGAGAGTAGGTCATAGTTCTATTGATGGACGCCATTTAGGGATATCGCCATAAAGGTGGACCAGGGCTGACTCTAGAATTTGTTTATACGATATGGGTATCAAATGAAAGGTGTTACTGAGCATTTTAAGAGGGAGTGGGCCTTAGGTCTATCGGTGGACGCCTTTTCGAGATATCGCCATTAAGGTGGACTAGGGGTGACTCTAGAATGTGTTTGTACGATATGGGTATCAAATGAAAGGTGGTAATGAGTATTTTAAAAGGGAATGGGCTTTAGTTCTATAGGTGAACGCCTTTTCGAGAAATGGCCATAAAGGTGGACCAGGGGTGACTCTAGAATATGTTTGTACGATATGGGTATCGAATGAAAGCTGTTAATGAGTATTTTGAAAAGGAGTGATCCTTAGTTCCATAGGTCGACGCCGTTTCGAGATATCGCCATAAAGGTGGACCAGGGGTGTCTCTAGAATGTGTTTGTACGATATGGGAGTCAAATAAAAGGTGTTACTGAGCATTTTAAGAGGGAGTGGGCATTAGGTCTATAGGTGGACGCCTTTTCGAGATATCGCCATTAGGGTGGGCCAGGGGTGACTCTATAATGTTTGTACGATATGGGTATCAAACGAAAAGTGTTACTGAGCATTTTAAGAGGGAGTGGGCATTAGGTCTATAGGTGGACGCCTTTTCGAAATGTCGCCATTAGGGTGGGCCAGGGGTGACTCTAGAATGTGTTTGTATGATATGGGTATCAAATGAAAGATGGTAATGAGTATTTTAAAAGGGAGTAATCCTTAGTTCTATAGGTGGACGCCTTTTCGAGATATCGCCATAAAGGTGGAACAAGGGTGACTCTAGAATGTGTGTACGATATGGGTATCAAACGAAAGGTGTTACTGAGCATTTTAAGAGGGAGTGGGCATGAGGTCTATAGGTGGACGCCTTTTCGAGAAATCGCCATTAGGGTGGGCCAGGGGTGACTCTAGAATGTTTGTACGATATGGGTATCAAACGAAAGGTGTTACTGAGCATTTTAAGAGGGAGTGGGCATTAGGTCTATAGGTGGACGCCTTTTCGAGATATCGCCATTAGGGTGGGCCAGAGGTGACTCTAGAATGTGTTTGTACGATATGGGTATCAAATGAAAGGTGGTAATGAGTATTTTAAAAGGGAGTAATCCTTAGTTCAATAGGTGGACGCCTTTTCGAGATATCGCCATAAAGGTGGACCAAGGGTGACTCTAGAATGTTTGTACGATATGGGTATCAACGAAAGGTGTTACTGAGCATTTCAAGAGAGAGTGGGCATTAGGTCTATAGGTGGACGCCTTTTCGAGATATCGCCATTAGGGTGGGCCAGGGGTGACTCTAGAATGTTTGTACGATATGGGTATGAAACGAAAGGTGTTACTGAGCATTTTAAGAGGGAGTGGACATTAGGTCTATAGGTGGACGCCTTTTCGAGATATCGCCATTAGGGTGGGCCAGGGGTGACTCTAGAATGTTTGTACGATATGGGTATCAAACGAAAGGTGTTACTGAGCATTTTAAGAGGGAGTGGACATTAGGTCTATAGGTGGACGCCTTTTCGAGATACCGCCATTAGGGTGGGCCAGGGGTGACTCTAGAATGTTTGTACGATATGGGTATCAAACGAAAGGTGTTACTGAGCATTTTAATAGGGAGTGGGCATTAGGTCTATAGGTGGACGCCTTTTCGAGATATCGCTATTAGGGTGGGCCAGGGGTGACTCTAGAATGTTTGTACGATATGGGTATCAAACGAAAGGTGTTACTGAGCATTTTAATAGGGAGTGGGCATTAGGTCTATAGGTGGACGCCTTTTCGAGATATCGCCATTAGGGTGGGCCAGGGGCGACTCTAGAATGTGTTTGTACGATATGGATATCAAATTAAAGGTATTAATGAGGGTTTTAAAAGCGAGTGGCCCTTAGATGTATATGTGAAGGCGTTCTCGGGATATCGACCAAAATGTGGACCAGGTGATCCAGAAAATGATCTGTCGGGTATATATGGAATACCACTAACAGTATTCCTGCCAAGATTCCAAGAGCTGTTGATTTCGCCTTGTAGAACTTTTTCATTTTCTTCTACTTAATATGGTAGGTGTCACACCCATTTTACAAAGTTTTTTCCAAAGTTATATTTTGCGTCAATAAACCAATCCAGTTACAATGTTTCGTCCCTTTTTTCGTATTTGGTATAGAATTATGGCATTTTTTTATTTTTCGTAATTTTCGATATCGATAAAGTGGGCGTGGTTATGGTCGGATTTCGGCCATTTTTTATATCGAGATAAAGTGAGTTCAGATAAGTGCGTGTGCTAAGTTTAGTAAAGATATATCGATTTTTGCTCAAGTTATTGTGTTAACGGCCGAGCGGAAGGACAGACGGTGGACTGTGTATAAAAACTGGGCGTGGCTTCAACCGATTTCGCCCTTTTTCACAGAAAACAGTTATCGTCCTAGGAGCCAAGCCTCTACCAAATTTCACAAGGATTGGTTAATTTTTGTTCGACTTATGGAATTAAAAGCATCCTAGACAAATTAAATGAAAAAGGGCGGAGCCACGCCCATTTTGAAATTTTCTTTTATTTTTGTAATTTGTTGCAGCACATCATTACTGGAGTTGAATGTTGGCATAATTTACTTATATGCTGTAAAGATATTAACTCTTCTTTTAAAATTTGAATTAAAAAAAATTTTTTTTTAAAAGTGGGCGTGGTCGTTCTCCGATTTTGCTAATTTTTATTAAGCAGACATAAAGTAATAAGGGTAATGTTCCTGCCAAATTTCATCATGATATCTTTAACGACTGCCAAATTACAGCTTGCAAAACTTCTAAATTACCTTCATTTAAAAGTGGGCGGTGCCACGCCCAATGGCCAAAATTTTACTAGTTTTCTATTCTGAGTCATAAGCTCAACTCACCTAGCAAGTTTCATCGCTTAATGCGTATTTGGTAATGAATTATCGCACTTTTTTGATTTTTCGAAACTTTCGATATCGAAAAATTGGGCGTGGTTATTGTCCGATATCGTTCAGTTTAAATAGCGATCTGAGATGAGTGCCCAGGAATATATATACCAAATTTCATGAAGATACCTCAAAATTTACTCAAGTTATCGTGTTAACGGACAGACGGACGGACGGACGGACGACTGTGTATAAAAACTGGGCGTGGCATCAACCGATTTCGCCCATTTTCACAGAAAACAGTTATCGTCGAAAAATCTACTCCCCTACCAAATTTCAAAAGGATTGGTTAATTTTTGTTCGACTTATGGCGTTAAAAGTATCCTAGACAAATTAAATGAAAAAGGGCGGAGCCACGCCCATTTTGAAATTTTCTTTTATTTTTGTATTTTGTTGCACCATATCATTACTGGAGTTGAATGTTGACATAATTTACTTATATACTGTAAAGATATTAAATTTTTTGTAAAAATTTTACTTTAAAAAAAAATTTTTTTTAAAAGTGGGCGTGGTCCTTCCCCGATTTTGCTAATTTTTATTAAGCGTACATATAGTAATAGTAGTAACGTTCCTGACAAATTTCATCATGATATCTTCAACGACTGCCAAATTACATCTTGCAAAATTTTAAATTACCTTCTTTTAAAATTGGGCGGTGCCACGCCCATTGTCCAAAATTTTACTAATTTTCTATTCTGCGTCATAAGTTCAACTCATCTGCCAAGTTTCGTCGCTTTATCGGTCTTTTGTAATGAATTATCGCACTTTTTCGGTTTTTCGAAATTTTCGATATCGAAAAAGTGGGCGTGGTTATAGTCCGATATCGTTCATTTTAAATAGCGATCTGAGATAAGTGCTCAGGAACCCACATACCAAATTTCATCAAGATACCTTAAAATTTACTCAAGTTATCGTGTTAACGGACGGACGGACGGACGGACGGACGGACATGTCTCAATCAAATTTTTTTTCGATCCTGATTATTTTGATATATGGAAGTCTATATCTATCTCGATTCCTTTATATATGTACAACCAACCGTTATCCAATCAAACTTAATATACTCTGTGAGCTCTGCTCAACTGAGTATAAAAACAAATAAATAATTATCAATATTGTATGTAGAACTTATGAACTCATGAAAAGTTTGAAATAAGTTAATATTGCATACATTTAGGCGCGTACCATGAACATAGGTGCAGAGCTTGGCATTCACAATGAAGGTAAAAAAAAGTTTGGTGTAAATTTAAATTCGAATTTACGACAACAACGAGAAAGTGAATTTCGAAAAACAAAAACACAAAATGTATGAAAAACCACAACGAAGGAAATGTAAATACTAAGAAAAATATGATTAAATTTATGAGATTGTCAAATGTTACAACAAGAACCTAACAAATAAAGTAAAAATGTAACAGGGAGGAGCACAAAGGTTGTATTTGGAATAGCCGTGTACATTCATATTGGTATTAGCAAGCCTTACATTTATGTACGCCTCTATGTTCTAATGTATGTTATATGCTTCAAGTCATGTTTAACGACCCTTTTCGATATTTTATGTGTGAAAGACTGCGGTTTTGTTGTTTTAAGTATACATATAATTTTGGCAGCACTTTCTTTCTTACACATACATTTGTATGCATATACACACGATAGGGGTGGCCAATTTTTATGTAGATGTTATCTGAAAAGATGTTACTGGAAAGATGTCAACAAGAGCAGAACTCAATAAATTGAGTCATGTATCCCTTTTTTGAACTTTGTGGCTATAAAACTTCTGGACGAGTTCGGGTGGACTTTGTCGCCACATTTCAAAAAACAAAATGTTGTTTTTGTTTATCCGACGCATATTTTAATGCATATGTCAAATCACCAAACGATGTGTTTGGAATAAAATATAACTGGGCAACAGCGATTTTGGGAGCGCAATATCTCGAAATCAGAATGGTAGACTCAGCCGGGTTATACTCGGCAGTGGTTTGAGAAATTAGTGAATCGAAGATGACATTCGGAAGGGAAAACGAATTGGTATGTGTCATTTTTGTGACACTTTTACCTTTTGAACGAACAAGGGGTTGGGTTAGGTTAAACTGGCCTGTTAAAAAGACCTCACATAAACTGGTTGTGTCCAAAGTGTTACCAGAATTTAATTGACGACCACATTGAAACCCCCAATTAGGCAATAGGACCTTAGTTATAGAATAACTCCGTCCTCTTGGCAAGTGCTAAAGATTTTCTGGGACCCAGCTTAATTGCTGCCTCGAGACCTGGCAACTTTACCGCCAGTACCAGCTATTAGCTGTTGCCTTAACCTCGTAGGCGCAATACGTGTACACAAAACCTAGCCTAATAAGGCTCAATTTATTATTATGTGACGCCAGAAGGCAGTGTCAAGTTAGTATACCCTTTTTAAAGATAAGAGTATTCTCTCTTTTGAGATATAACCAACTTTGTAAGTCTTATATCGCAGGATTTGCAGATAATTTTAGAAACCCCGCAGCTCTATCCACGTGTTTCCTGGTTGATAGATTATATGCAGCTCCTGTCTCCTTTTGAATTATAAATAGCGGATTTTGAAGTGTATCATCCATTCAATGAGTTCTGCACCTTACCTAGCCAACTCAATGGCGTTTTCGTTACCTTCTTTGTCTTTTTAGACGTGAACCCAATACAGATGTTTGTCCTGTCTAAGTAAGTCTCTCCGGTGCTTGTTTAAATTCCAGAATACTTCTTAATGAAGTACTGTGTGACATTCTTGTCCTCGTGGCCGCCTGATGATAAATATATATTGACGCAACTGCAGCTTAAGCACGCTTCCTCCAGAACTTTTTCAGGTTTTTTACGGCTACAATTTCTGCATGACAGATATTACAGTGATCTGGCGGTGCCGAGAATTTTGTTCCACATAATTAACAGAAGAATTGACATCCTCAAGTAACTTTGAATCACCAACATGTGTATAGTATCCAATTTTCTCACACTTTCACCAACCTTCTTTCTCCATTGTGGCTCCAAAATCTTTAATATGAAAAACCCCTTAACCGCCAGGGATTTTTTGAGTTTTTGAAGAGTAGTGGAAATTGAGATACAAAAATTTAATGAAACTTCGTTCTTTATAAACTTCTGTGTTTTAAATTTATTCTATCCACAAGCCTTTCATGTTTTTATTTCGCTCCTTCCTAATCGATATATGTACATATGTATGCCCTACCACACCTACAAGACTTTGAGCAGTGGTGTGGAAGTGCTCTGCAGGGCTCAAGTGTGCTAGTGACTGCTTTTTGGTAGGTACTGACACTTTTCACAAGCCCTCATTCACACACACACTCTTATACACGTGTCAATTTATTTGACTCAACAAACTCAAGTGTAAATTTCCTTCATCTTTTCCCGACGTTTAATTCCTTTTTCGGCATTTTTAAGTATGAAATGTTCAAGTGATTTTTGAGCTTAAGTGGAACTTAGGTCCTTACATACATACATACATTCATGTAAGGTATTTGTACGAAAAATATGTATACATGTGTGCGCCTTAACTGTTAGGTATTTAGGTAGATATGATAGTAGGACAAAAAGATATTGGTAAACCGATTGGGACAGGTGGGTAACCCAAGAAGAGAATGAACTTTTAAATGAATGCAAACACTCGACAACCAAAAACAATTACCTAGATATAAGTGAGCTGATGTACAAAGTTATATTTTTCTAGTTCAAATTAGCAATACTTTTTGTTGTTGCATGTATAGATAAAGAAACATACCCGCACATAAAAAATAACTAGTGGCCAGGATTTCGGGCTCACAACTATCTTTAAAGTGCATCTAAGAAACAAGTTCTATCGTCACTAGATCCTCAAATGCTAGACAGTGTAATGTTAGTAGTGATTTTTCCAATTCAAAAGGTGTGACCACTCACAAATTGTCATCAAATCACTCCAAGGGGAGTCCAAGGAAACACGCTGTTTCAACAGGTTTGGACAAGAGTGATGTTGCTTTTAAAGGTGTAGGTTCCATACTGCAATTGAAAAGATGGTTGGTGTCAAGTGTGTACACGTCAAATGCAGAACTCATATAACGTATGCATGGCAGGGTTGATTCTGGACAAGTTAGGGTTGAACCTGTTACAGTATCCAGAACGATGTTGGGCCACAGTGACGCAGGTCTCCCTTGGTAGTCTTCTTATGCTTATCTGGATCAAATTCTTTGTGGAGGAGCTAGATCAAACAATGGTTTGTTGTTGTGGTGTTCCGAATTGTGACAATTTAGCCAAACCCATTTTTTTCAGCGTTTTGTTATGCTAATTTCCGTTGAGCTTTTTTGCCTCCTATGTAAATGACTTTCAGAAGTCATAAGAAGACATTTCGTGGCAGCTCTGAGTGGAGTATTTCGGTTAGTTTTTAGCCTTTTCTGGTGTGTGTTTTTAAGGTGAAACTGATGACGCACAGCGCATGAGCGGCCGGCCAATTGCTTTGTACGTGGTTTGCACCGTTTCTTTTTTTTTTCCCAAATTTCGGAGCCATGCTACTTGAAGGTGAGAGTATCACGTCGTGGATTTGGTTGGTTATAGTTCCAGGTAGTGCGAGGTGAAGAAATCAAAAAGACTGTGTAGAAAGCTTTATATTTTAGAAACTAATTTGTTCATTGATCTTGTTGCCACTATCGTGAAGTCGTCGGCATACAAAATGATAGTAACCCCTTCTGGTGGGGAAAGCAGCTTTGATACTTTTGTAGATATTGAACAGAAGTGGGGAAAGCCACCACCTGTTTGATTCTCATAGGTTTTGAACCCATGCTATCGGACCATTCAAATAAATTGCGTTACATTTTTTTTAATAGGGAAAGAGGTGAACCAAGCGGAAACTGATTTTAAAGAGCAAAACCAAGAGAGGAACTGAATCTTTCCGAACCTAAAACACTTTCTAATACATTAGAAAAAAGTGTGAAAAATTACACAGAAAGCAAAATCAAATCCTTCTCAGACCCGTACCCGGCAAGATATAAAAATATTTCACATAGCAATACCTAAGTAAGATATCATCGAATGTATTACAAAATGACAAATTTTACCCAAATAAATCAAACGGTTTTAGGTAAAGAGAATTTTCGCTAGCGGATGTAACATGGGTAAACTAATAAAGTTATGTGGCGATCGTAAATGGAACAATACTTAAAAACATTTTTATTCAAAACTAGATGAAAAATACTTTTCATTTGATTCCAATTTCGGCATAAATAGTTAAATTTATGTAATTTTTTAAATACGAATATTGGGTGGTAGATGTAATCCGCAAATTTTAAAGAGGTCAAGTACATATGCCACCAAATAGAAAGTGCCGGATATACAAATATACAAGAACTGCTGTTTTAAAGTTACAAGATTTTCCCCAATGATTAAAACTCAGCCATTACAGATGTCACTATGCCTCTGCTTTCCTTTCCTGGGTCCGTATTACGTGTTAGGATCCGTGATCGAAACTCATTTTTTAAATTACAATAGCTCTGAAACGGTGGATCGGATTAATGGCATGTGCGAACCAGTGACAAATAGTACACGTTAGATCCATAAATTATTATAATTTTTAGAAATAGTTTGACAGTTGCATAGTTATCGCTTGACTGAAAATGGTTTTCAGTCACTGATTGTAACACGTAATACGGGCTCTGATCTTTCTGTTCATTTTTTTTGTTTTGTTTTTTTTTCTCTATTGACAACAAAGTAAAATTATTACAAGATTTCTCAAAAAAAGCGAAGTTCTTGCGAGAGAAAAAAGCTTATTTCTCTTTTACTCTATTTGTTATCAATTATGATGAGAGGTTAGAATGAAAGACAACAGTAAGGAAATAATAATTAAAATTTAATTAAAACTAAAATTTAGCTTAATAATTTAATATTATTTGAATACAATTTAAAATATAGTGTAGAACGTAACTTGCATCTAGATATTAAAATCAAATCTTTTCCTTTCCCTTCCAAACCCCATTTGTTTCTTTCCTTGCTGTTTTTTCTTTCCTTTCTTTCTTTGCCTTTATCTTATTTTATGTAACCTTTTTCTTTAATGAAGTCATTACATAATTTTTTTTAAATTAATTTAGATTTTAATTTTTTCTACTTTAATTTATCTAATTTTATTAATTTTATATTTTGTTTTATTTTATTTTTATATTTTTTTTTATTTTAATTTATTTTATTTAACTTTGTTTTATTTTACGTTTTTTTATTTCGTAACTAAAAAAGGACCCACAAAAAATATATAAAACAAAAAATAATTGCAACTTAAACTTGAATAAATAGTTTGTATATGTAAGCACTTTGAATATAAGCAATTAATATTAATTACACTTTGCACATATTTGCTGATTTTCTTTGTGAGCAACTGCTCTGATTTTCTCAACAAAATAACATCATATTAAGCAAAGCGTAGCGTCCACCGTGTGCATTGCAGTTTGAATAAGTGTTTGGCATCGCTATATAGTCAATTTATCTATTTGTTCAATAAAATGCCCCAGGTAAGATAGCCTAAATTTTTTCGATAACCCAGTTTTATCCGATCCTTTTCACTCCTCTCTATAAAGTGAGGCTTCATGGCTGATGACTATGACCGCTAAACATTTCACCTTTTCTGACGGTTTGAATGAGCTTTTCTTAGAAAAGTTATAAGATTGTTTCCCTTCACAAACAGAACCAAGTTATGGAAGTAGATCATTAAAGACTTGGGCAAACTCGCCGCGTAATTTTCTTGGTTTTCATTTTTTTAGCAAAACACTTTTATATACCGATATGTTAGTAATCTAAAAATTTTTTTTACTAGTTAAGGGCTAGTATACACCTTTTTTAATTAGCTGAAGTTAAATTTTCTACCGCCTGTTCATATATGTACATCCTTTTGAAGTTCTTAAGATTTTCACTAAAATTTTTAACATACACGAAATTTACACGTGGTAGAGGTAAATGGGTGTAGCCAATAGAGTGGTAAATATAAAACGCCAAGTGAAGGAGGTTAAAAGGGAAATGTGCAAGCGAGTGTGCCACATAGAAAATTTTTAAACGTTTTTTTTTTGCAAAATTCGAATTTTCAGGTCACAATCGGCAAAGTTGTAACGAGCATTAACAAACAGTTATAGAATAACTTGAATAGAGCACACGACGCAAACGAACTTACTAAAGGGCACACGTACAAACATAAGTATAGCGATGCTGTTATATATAAATAAAAATTAATTGTCTCTCTTCAAATGATAGTAATTATTTAAAATAATATTAACTCTGTTCTTTTTACATGTATATACATATGCTCTTAAACTCTATATGAACTGCTAAGCGCATAACTTTATCAACACTTATGAAATTGTAGCGCAAAAAACTAGTACTAACAGGTATGTATCTTCACTATTCTCCGTTTTAAATTTTGGTATGCATTATACGCTATGACCGAAACGGTTTGCGTCTCCACTATTTTTCCATACAATACTAATATGTGTAGATTTGGATGAGCATTTTTTAGTTGTAAATGTGGGTGTAAAAAAAACACTGCTGTTAGATTTAATTGAAGTCCAACGAAAACTGATGTACATACATAGGTTAGCACATTATCCGAGGTCGCAGTATCTACTCGGACCATTAGGACGGTGTAGGCAAGACAAATATGGCAGCAAATGGTGTCACGCAGGATCGTAAGCTAAGTAGGCTGTCTATCGCATACTCTAGAAATAAACATCTGATGTATTTTTCACTCAGCTCTATCCCCTCCTAAGGCGTTGATACTGAACAGAGCAGAAATATTTCTCAACTCCAGGCATTTATTTGCAAAAGCAGTCTCCAGTCTTCTGGAGAATTTGAAGCAGAATGAGCGAGGCCATAAAAACAAACTGGAGACACCTGATAAAGAGGTTGATCATTATCACTAATTGCCGCTTAACCGCCTAGGCAGTTTCGGCCGTTGGCTAATTCAGTAGCGATCCCACACTTCCTCTGCTACCAAATACGGGTTAAGGGATTGAGATAACTCTTCTTCTTTTTTTGTTTAAATAGAGTCAGAAGATAGAGTTCCTTAAAACCATTAAAACCAAAAAAAATCATCGTTTGAAATACTCACGGCCATTTGTAGGCTTTCTTTTCTCAATCATCTCTTCACCTCGGCATTCCTGTAGATAACAGAAATAAAATCCTAAACATTTTGTTCCTTCGTTTTTATTTGAAGTGAATAGAGGTTATCTTCCTCTTCTCCGCAGTTATTTACCTCGCTTGATTCCACACAATCACTAAGCAAATATGCGGCCACATTCATTTGCTTTTACTTCCAAAGCACATCCTAGCAACAAAGTCCTTCGCCGAAAAAAGTTGCAGGCCTGTCAAACTTACGAATTTTTAACTACTCCAGATGTCTCCTTAAGAAGTCTTATAATGCTAAAGAGCGAAACGACTTGCTGAACAAGCAGTTCCTGCTAAAAAGTCATTAACAAGGATCAAACAGCTGTTAGATGTAAATGCACAAATGGACCTCTCAGTTAGCACTTGGACGATGTGTTACGTCATATAATCCAACCGTTTTATCTGTAGGGTAATTGTCCTCAATTGCATCTATGCAGAGTTCGTGACTTCCTTTACAGAGTTGCTCACTGTGAACCACCGCACATCCAGACATATCAGAAGAAGAACGCACACTTTGCAAAGTACTCGTTCGTCACTCTGGCTCAGCTACGAGCCTGGAGCATGGATTACAAAACAGAACTAAAACGATTTGGCCCGGGATGCGGACACTGGACCTAGACATCAAATGGGTAAAATAGTACGAGTAATTTTCCCCACCCACGAAATAAAAGAAGATGATGATTTCTACACACGAGCACACTTGAATAACCTTCGCCATTTAGTCCAGCAGAGCTAAAACTTGCAATAAGAGGCTTGAAAGATAATAAAGTCCCAGGGCCAGATGACACTCCAGCAATAGCAATTAAGGAAATCGCAAAAAACGCACAGAGGTTTTGCTGGATATGAATAGCGAATATCCTTAATACGTATTGTTACCCAAAGCTTGGAAAAAGCAGCAGTTTGTGTTAATTTGCAGAGGAGACTCGAACTCACCATCAACATACCGGCTTTTATGTGTGCCCGACACAGCTGGAAGACAGCATCGCAGACCACCTAGAACAAACAGGAGGGTGGGGGTGATCTCAGGCAGCATGGCTTCAGGCCCGGAAACTACACTTTAGGCGCAATTCCAGATGTCGTTACAAGCGTAAAAGTAGCACCACGAGGTAATGCCAAATCGAATCTAGTTGTCATCCTTGCAACCTCATATGGAAAAATAATAAGACGTAGACATGCTGGCCGCTTTCCATGCTTTCTACAGCTAACCATTAGGAGCTACCTTGGTGCTCGCACCCTGATATATCAAACCTCAGAGGCTCCGCGTATCAAGAAAGTCGCATGAGAAGCAGCACAGGGATCAGTACTTGGCCTTGACCTGTGGAACGCCAGTTGCGACGAAATTTTAAATCTTGAATGTCTGATAATTCATTTCTAATTGGACACGCAGATGGCATTGCTGCAGTCATTACAGCCCGAAACACAGAAAAAGCAGGCACAAACAAAATCTAGTCATGATACGCACAAAGAAGTGGCTAGACTCGCGTGGGCTACAGCCGGCGGCAGAAATAATGGAGTTGATACTTTTAACAAAGAAACATATACCGCTTGAACTTAGTTTTGAACCTTCTCCGGATATATAGCATCAAAGAAAGTAGTCAACTATCTAGTCGTAAGTTAAGCTCCCAACTAGCATATTGGGCGCAAATTCAACATGCCGCTGAGAAGGAATGTAAACAGGTATCTTTGTTAATCAGGCTGATGACAAACATCGGAGGACAAACATAAAGCAGAAGGAAAATCCTGATGGACATCACCCTACCTAATTGAGTGGGCGAACCCGAACTGTGGCAAATATACTTCGCAAAGACCAGCCGTAAAAGTAATTACCGGAAGAATCCCCATCGACGTATTAGCACAAGAAAGAAGAAGGTTATAGGAAACACAAAAGCAGGCGGATCAAGAGCGCATGAAAGTGGTTAGGAAAGAGAGCAGGGAAGAAACGTTTAGGTCGTGGCAATAATGGTCGGAAAATAAGCAAGGAGACAGATGAATAGCGAAACTGATAACATATGTTCAAGCATAGAGCACCAGAAGCTTTGGCGAAGTTGACTACTACGTAACCCAAATGCTTTCCGACCACGGGTACTTGCAAAAATATTTGCACAGGATAAAAAAGGCCGACAATCTAAGTGCGTTTACGGCGATGCAGATGAGGACAATGCTGAACACACTTTCTAGAAATTCTCGCGCTGCAGCCAGAATAGATAATTGGTCGAGGAAAGAGTTAGCCAAAACACTGCCGATAGTCGTACAGCAGAAGTGCTGAGCGGCCAAGAAGAATGGCAAAAAATAGATTATTCCGTAGAAATCAAACTTAGAGCAAAGAAGCCGAACCTGGACGCAGGAAAATCTGAAGGCTCTTAAAAGCGAGAAATACGGAACACCACCCTAAAATTTTGTGAAAGCGGTCCCGGGGTGGGCGAAGGTTCTAAACGCACACACGATTACTGCCACGGCAGCAATTATGATGCATTAGAAATTTTCCATTCCAACCGGAAAAAAAGAAAACAAAATATTCGATGAATTGAGGCAGCGACAAATCGCCAAAAGTGACACTGGCCGTGAGTGCGATAGGAAAACTGAATGGTTCATCTGCCTGAAGTTTAGTATCTAGCCTTTTCCAAGCACCTCCACTTTATCAGCTTCACTTAATATCATCAGCTTCTACTTACGTTGCCAATGTCAGTAACTTTTCAAAACCAAAAAGAGAATACATCGATCCTTGGATACTTTCTCTAATTTTCTTAGATATATAAACTTTAATGGTTGATAAATGAGTAGTTTTAAAATTTAATTATAGATTGTTAATCGTGCAATTATGTCTAAAAAATATTATTTAAACTTTGTGATTTAAACAATGTTAAGTTATACATTCATATATGTACATATTAGCAAAAAGAATTTATTATCAAATACCTACATACATATTATAACCAAAGCTCATACTGCAAACGAGTGTCAAGTAAAATTAAGAGCAAACAATTTTTCGTGGAGAAAGCACTTACCTGAAAAAAGATAAAAAGATGTTTTTTAATTATATTCAGCTGTACAGATATTCGTCGAAACCTCAGCAATTGCGGTAATTTTCTTAAATATCTTAAGCAGCTTATTTTTTTTTTCAGTTGATTATTTGTACATATATTCGTTAACATAAAAATAGTAACAGCTGTGTTTCTTTTTAGCATGTATATACGTAAGAACTTAAACTTTATACGGACTGCTAACAAAACACGGCTAATAGTACTAATAAGTCTAAGTAAATTTAACTCTATTTAAAGTTGCGAGGGTTATTGTTTTATTTTATACAACTAAAAGCAAAGTAGAAGAGAAAAACCAGTATACAAATAAGTTCAATATGTCTCATAACAATCCAGATTTATTCTGCATATGATATTCTGTAGAAATAAATAAGTTTATTAAACAGGACAGGCCAATTTTTCAAAACTGTACTGGTTCAAGCTTAGCTGTACTGCAATGACGGGACTTGGTTGCTTGAACAACGAACAATATTCGTTCTTCACAGTTCCATGTCGGGCTGTTATACGGAAACAACCCGATCATCAACAGCGCGAGCAGTTGTCCCCATTCAGAAAGCCACTGAATCTAAAACTTTAGGCAGCATATGCTTTTTCGCAAAACATATGCATACCTATATAAACATATCTGAAACCTACCATGTTTTGAAAAGGGGGTTTTTAGATCTTCACTGATGTTAGCCGATCCAGGAATATACACAGAAATAATTGGCACAAGTTGGCATCCTCAAACTTTACGGTCGTGTTTTTTTATATTTGGTTTTATTTAATTTGATGTAATTTAATTTGCTTTGAAATATCTTGACTTCTTTTAACTTTCCAGTTTGATTTTATTCAATTACACTTATTTTTTATTTAATTTGGCTTAATTTAATTTGATTTGATTTGATTTGTCTTGATTTGATTTGTCTTTGATTTAATTCGATTTGATTTGATTTGGTTTGATTTGATTTGATTTGATTTGATTTGATTTGATTTGATTTGATTTGGTTAGATTTAATTTGATTTTATTTGATTTTATTTGATTTGGTTTGTTTTGATTTGATTTGATTTGATTTGATTTGATTTGATTTGATTTGATTTGATATGATTTGATTTGATTTGACTTGATTTGATTTGATTTGATTTGATTTGATTTGATTTGATCTGATTTGATTTGATGTGATTTGATTTGATATGATTTGATTTGATTTGATTTGATTTGATTTTATTTGATTTGATCTGATTTGATTTGATTTGATTTTTTATTTATTTTATTTTACTTTTATAATTTTTGTTTAAATTTAAATAAATTTTATTTTTTTTTTTATTTCATTTTATTTTATTTAAGATTTTTTTTTTATTTCATTTGGTTTCATAATATCTTCAACGGAAGCGTGTCACTTTTTTGCATTACAAAATTCGACTCCCCAAAATTCGGGAAAATTGAAAAATTCTGCTCGAACAAAATTCTGCTTTTCAAAATTCTGCCTCGCTTTCTTACTAAATTCGGTTTTTGGGGCTAATAAAATATGCACCCCTGGCTTAAACCTAAACTTTTGAAACGCGTTTTAACTAACTTAAAAACCCGTTATATAAAGTGAAAAAGTTATAACTAGTGTATTGAGATTCAACGAACAAGACTTATATTCTATATAAATGTACTATGTACATATAATAACAATATTTTGGTTTAGTAAATTGTCATATTTTTTGCAATTCGTTGCAAAAAATTCGTGTGACTTAGTTCATTTCTTTTTCTAATAGTTCTTCGAATTTTTTGTTTTTTTTTTTAATTACATTCTTTTTTTCTTATTTTTTGTCCATTTTTTCTTCTGGATATTTGCGATTTAGCGTAAATAAGTTTCCTTTGCAAACTTAATACAAGATTGAAAAACTGTAAATTGCTTCTTCCAACAAGTACTTTTATGCGTCGATGCCGCGCTTCGGCACTGTTTTGCGTTCTAGGAAAGGTTTCTGTTTCCGATGAGGTGTGGTCATGTACCGACCAAAACGTAGGGGAATATGTCGGGTTATAATTATTTCCAGATATATAATTTTTGTCAAACCAAGTTAAAATATTTTCAACTTTTTTATTTTTACAATGCTCAAATAGAGTTACAAAATAACGCGCTACTTCGGCTAAAAGTTAGGCTTTTTATCATGCGAATATGTACCGTGTCACTGAGCCAATCTATATATAAAAAGGGTACATTAATATTTCAAAAAAAGCTATAAAAAGAGTATAAATACTTTTCTTCTTGAAGCTTTCGCCATATAATTTGTCCAAAATGAAAAAAACAGCCACGTATATCTGTATTTGGAAAACGGTACTTAACTGCTAATATGATACCCATTTCGAAATCGCAAATTACACTGGTCGACGGCCAAAATTTACCAGAGACGCCGTTATGAAATTCGTATGTAAAACCACACCCTGATTTCGAAAATCGAGTTCATTTTTAATTCTATGGTACCGTTTTTGATATATTTGCAATTTACCGTTATTCGAAAAAACCAAAAAGATGGATCCATTTATATACCTATATCTCATGAACGGGTCAAGCAATTGCAAACAGTTTACAGAATCGGAAAGACGATAAAATTTTCTATAAACGCATCATACACTATTTTTTGCTCAACCATATAGTTTTCGAGATATTAGCTCATCATTTCAGATTTTTGTTTTTTTTTATGAAAAAATATGAAAAAAATTACTCTTTGCGAGGGCAGCATTCCAAAAGCACAGCTTTTTTTTCATATATTTTTTCTTTACATAAAGCTCCGTTTAATTAGAAAAAAGATAAGCTATGACTGAAGAAAATCGATGTAAAACTACGTAAGTTATAAGCGATCAAATAAAAATACCCAGGTTGCGCAACTCAATGTATGTATACATACATATATAAAAGGTATAAAGTGCAAATGGGATATTATCCGGATTAACGAATAACACCATAGCAATGATAATATTTTTTCTTTAAATCAAATAGTACTTTTAATACTCGGATTGTTTTATAGTAGGTAGAGTGGTTGCATCGAAAGGAACAGTGGTTGGGTTCGAAACCTGCTGTAGGCATGTAGTTATAAACATGTATTTCCGTCACTTATGGGTAATTATGCAGGTAGATTTTCAAAATTATTAGACACAAAAAATTTTTAAAGCCTACATCTAAAGCAGGTAGTATTTTCTTTTCCCGACTTCGTATAAAAAGGAACCTTTCTCTCTAGGTAAGATTTAATTTTTTCAATTTTATTCTTGTTCCGAGTATAAATATGAGTTAATGCGCCTTTAAACTTCATAACATCTGCAAGGCTCACCGGAGATAGTTCAGTTCATAAGTCAAATTACAAAACCGTGATTTATTAAAAAAAAAAATAAAATGAGTAAAAGGACGCGAGAATTTGAGTGTAATAACGATCCAGATATGTTCTGTTTCATGTGTGGCCAATATACTATCATAAGGCGACGACGGGTGTTCTCAGATCATATCAAAACTTTATACTCCAAGTATTTTGGCATTGAGCCTAAAAATGCTGAAAAACCATGGACACCGAACACTTTGTGTACATTGTGTCGAGTAGAATTGATTCAGTCGGAATCAGGACAACAAATAAAATTTGATACACCAATGATATGGAGGGAACCTACTTGCCATTCAATAGAGTGTTATATTTGTCAAACAAAAGTACTTGGCGTTGGAAGATCAAGAAGAGTAACCTATGCCAGCGTACCTACAGTGACATTACCAGTACTACATTCCATTATCAACAGTAATATCTGAGTGCGGGGAATCAAGTTGTACTGAATTTCGCATGGGAAACGAGAGAAACGTTCTGTCATAAGCACAACTTAATGATTGGATAAGAGATTTGGAACTATCCAAGGAAAAGGCCGAGATCCACACTTCTCGTATGCAACAATTTAAATTTGTGTCATCCGATGTTAAGGTGATATATTGTAGAACTCGTCACGAACCATTTTCCAAACACTATACCAAGAAAGACAGTATATGTTACTGCAACGACATTCCTGGTTTATTCAAAGAGTTTGGTCAAATATATGATTCAAAAGAGTGGCGATTGTTCATAGACAGCAATAAACTGAGTTTGAAGGCTGTATTATTGCATATTGTTACAAAAAGCCTTCTATCCCGATCGCGCATGCAGTAAATACAAAGGAATCCTACGAGGAAATGCAAAAACATCTCAAATTTATGAAATATGAAGAGCATGATTGGAAAATATGTTCTGATCTCAAAGTCGTTGCAATGCTATGCGGTCTACAAAGTGGCTACAACAAGCACTGCTGCTTCCTCTGCAAGCGGGATAGCCGAGCTCGTAAGGACCACTACGTCAGAAAGGATTGGCCGGAAAGAGTCGAGTTTACCGTTGGTGTGGATAACATCAAATACACCCCTCTTGTCAAGAAAGAGGAAATCATACTTCCACCCTTACACATCAAGCTCGGTCTCATTAAAAACTTTGTTAAGGCTATGGACAAAGAAGGCGAAGCACTCGACTATTTGAAAACAATTTTTCCAGATATTTCTCAAGCCAAGATAAAGGAAGGTATTTTTGTCGGACCACAAATAAAAAAGTTGATCAACAATAATCAATTCAAAGGACTACTCTCATCAGTTGAGGCAGCAGCGTGGGAATCCTTTGGAAAGGTCGTTGCTTCTTTTCTCGGTAGACACAAAAGCCCTAACTACGAGCAGATAGTGAATGACTTAATCAATAATTATGCAAAAATGGGTAAATATTAAAGACCTATTAAAATTTATTTCCCAAAATTCTATAACTTGTTTACCTAACTAATATTTTCTTTCCAGGCGTAAATATGTCGTTAAAAATTCACTTTCTGCACTCACATTTGTGCTTTTTTCCGGCAAATCTTGGCGACGAAAGTGACGAACATGGCGAAAGGTTTCATCAGCAAATGAAATTAATTGAAAATCGATATCAAGGATTCTGGGACGTCGCAAAGAGAAACCGATCCTAAACTGAATAAGCGTCAAAGTCGAACACATAATTATTTCGACTACATAGTAAAAAAAAATTAAGATAAATATTGCTAGAATATAGTACAAACATAAATAAATTTAAAAAAAAAAGTTAAAAATATGGGTAATTTCATTCATAAATTGAACTTTTAACTAAATAGAAACAGAGCATAGCTAGATATTTCACTCTTCTTTATACCATACATACGTTTTGAGTTATACGTTGAAATTGCGCAACCTGGGTATTTTTATTTGATCGCTTATAACTTACGTAGTTTTGCATCGATTTTCTTCGATGATAGCTTATCTTTTTTCTAATTAAACAGAGCTTTACACAAATAAAAAATATTTGGAAAAAAAGTTGTGGTTTTGGAATGCTGCCCTCGCAAAAACTAATTTTTTTCATATTTTTTCATAAAAAAAAAAACAAAGATATGAAATGATAAGCTAATATCTCGAAAACTATCTGGTTGAACAAAAAAGAATGTATGATGCATTTATAGCAAATTTTATCTTCTTTCCGATTCTGTGTTCCAAGTTTCAAGCGCTTAACACCTTCGTGAGATATACGTAATTAAAGGGAGCCATCTTTTTGGTTTTTTCGAAATTAGGGGGTAGTTCTACATACGAATTTCATAACGGCGTTTCTGGTAAAGAGAAAAAGTTGAAATTCGTGATCCAGTGTTATACGCGAAAGGCATAAATTTATTTCAAAGTTAGTTGCAATCGCCAATAATTCTTTAAAAACAGCAATATACGAATTCAACGTTTTCTTTCTCATCGAGCAAAAAACGAGAGGTACGATTTCGCCACGTATTCTGGCATGTATCGAAAAAAGTTGCTTCATAACACGAGTTTCTCCGGCCGTGCAGTTGCTGCTACTAAGTAGATTAAACCAAGATTTTGTCCCGAATATAATAAAAAATACATCAACTCCCCACTTTTCTGACAAAACAAAAAGTTTGCCTTCAAGGACACATAAATTAAGTCGCATATCAATATCATCCAGGCCATTTGGTTCTTTCATGTTCCACATTGTCTTCCTTGTTCGCATTATTTTACTTTTCTGAGCAATAGTGGAGGGCAAATAATCACGGCTGTTACTCGATGTTCCAACAGTGCATTCTCGTATGATCTGACTAGTTTTTTTAGCTAATTTTTTCAGCTTACAATTAGCGTCACGTACACTTTTTTCCACTGCGTCAGGGATATGCGAATGTACGCCGGATGTTTTTGTAATACAATGGGTGTTGTCTTTTATTAATGTAACTATCCGCGATTTAGACTGAAACTGGATTCCTCTTGAACAAGACCAATTATGTGAAGCATTTTTATTTATTTTCTCTAAATAATAGGAATAACCATCAACAGTTAACATGTCTTTGTTTTTATTATATTTTAAAATGCTAATTTGTGACATGTTTGTAAATATAGTAATAAACCACGTTTATTCGATCCCCCCAGCAGGTTAGGGGTCCAGAATATACCCGCGGTAGGTATGCCTGTCGTAAGAGGCGACTAAAATACCAGATTCAAGGGGCTGTGTAGCGTAACACTTCAGGTTGTCAGCGCAATATATAGCTTCTCCAAACCAAGTTGTCAACTTTACCTATCCGTGGCGAATTCTGTTTCACTAACACAGGAGGGGATGGCCTGAAGGTTTAATGAGGCCACATAAATTGTTCCCGAGATGGTCGGCTAGCACCTTAATGGTGCTGTGGTACCGGAGCTTAACGGATCTGTATCCGGCAAAAGACCATCACATCGACAACACTCCCCAAAGCCTTCAGGGAGCAACCTTATCGCTACGAAAACAACAACAACAACGTCTATTCGATTACTATTGAGGACATAACAAAGATCCGTTTAAGAAAAGTTAAATTTTACCACTATGGCAAGAGTTGTCGTTAAAAGATAATATATATAACTACCAACATCTATAATGCTGTTTCAAGATATAATGTAAACAAAATACCGTTTGAAATAGAATGTAAATAGAATGCACACTTTTTCAAAGTAATGACATGTCTTTTTACATTGTTTACAGAATTTTATAATTCAGAATTTTAAAAATCAGAATTTTAAAAAAGCATAATTTTGTTTTCCGAATTTTGTTCGAACAGAATTTCGTCACCAACCCATTTTCAACAGACTTATTATTTTAAAATATTTTCGCCGCACTCAAAATAATAATTTTTATGTCTCACCCCAATATAAAAAAAAGCATATGTATATGTAAATATATGCAGTAAACTTAAGAACATTCATATAGCCAAACAAAGTGGGTATTACTTTTAAGCGGCAGCACTTGGCATTTAATTAAAAATCCGTAATTCGACTAGAGAAAGTGGAATGATGGAAAAAGGAAATGCAGCAAGCTGTTGTCTCAATGCAGCCACTCCAACTGTGGTTGAGATGCAGTTGTGGTCCAGTGACCACATCTCATGCTGGACATTAATAACTTGCGTCAGTTATATCTACAGTTATGTATTAAGTGCTGGAGTATGATATTTATATTTGAAAAAAATATATATACATTCAACTATGTACACTTAAGTAAGTGGCAAAATATGTAAGTGCTGTTGCAATGCAATGCACGTCTGCGAATGATTGTCTTAATGTGAGCAAATAAGAAAATGCACTATTTTAATTAAGTTTCTTGTACGTAACTGACCTGTTAAGTGTCGATAGCAGAAAAAGCAAAACTGGCACGAATAGCCCTGCAATGAATGTAAGTTGTGTGTGTGACTATGAATGAATGCACAAGAAAACAATGTGCTACCGTGAGGCATGCTTTTAGGCGTTTAAGCAAAGAAACAAACGCGCAACTCTCATACAAATTAAAGTGGCCACTTAACTGACACGAATTCACTTAAACCACGGCCGGAGAAACTATGGGTAATGAATGTTGAATTTATGTACATATAAAAAACACAAACGTAACAGCATATGAATAGATAAGTAAGCATTACTTGATAGGGAAAAGCGTAAAATTTATGAGGTGTTGGTGAGGCAGTGGACAAGTGAGAAACCAACCGGTGGGCTAAAGCGGCATCAAGCGAAAAAAACTTGTGATGTAAGCATGAAAGATGCTTTGGCTTGATGTGTATGAGTGTGTAAAAGGTTGTTGTACATCGCGGTAAGTGAACATCATATACCATATTGCTTTTTACAGCACAGTTTGAATATAACACCAAGCTGGGCCCAAATTGCAAAATAAATCTCGATTATTAAAAGTGTTTATGGTAAAGTTATAGAGTCGTCAGGAAAAAGTCTAACGAAGCGCTAAAATCTTTCCTAGATGCGGACAAATTGTATAAAAATGATGTGTGAGAACTGTTCAACGTTTGTACCTTTGGAAGATTACTAGGCCATCTGCGCAGCTTTGTTTGTCAAACCCTTAGAGTTCAAACTGGAATCACGAAATAGAAATTAGACGCCCTTTTAATGATTGATTGCTGTGCTGCTCGGCCGCAGAGACGGGTATTATTTGGTGCTATAGACGCCAGTTTGCTACATTTTCTCCTCAATCAAATAATTTATATAAATGGTGTAAGCTATGCGTTTTTGACCCAATCCATTTGATTTTGTCCTGCTGATGTCCTTGTTGGAACATTTTGATTCCGCCTCTAAAACGGAGAGTAGATTTAAAATCAAAGAAGGGGCGTGCATAGTAAAAATCTGGTCGATGATACATTTGCCAGGTCTGAAGCCGCACTGACAAAGTCAAATCAGGCGATTCAATTTGGGCTTCAAAATTTACCACATTACATGCGATACATAGATTCCGTGATACATGGCGCAGTTTACAGGATCCCCTTTTTACAGACTGGACAACGAACACTTAGATTCTAGTCGTCAGGCATGCACTCGCCCGATCATATTTTGAAAATAAGCTGATGCATACACCTTACCAATTTCTCGCCGCCGGATTTGAGCAGCACCGCAGGTCATTAATCATTGCCCGCGGCCTTGTTGGTTTTTAGTTTATTGCCATTCTGACTTCGTCATAATTGGGTTGGGTGCAATCAATTCGAGCACCATCGACTGATGGATCGAATTCATCTTCCCCGTGCGGTACATTGCTGTCTCCATTTGGGAGCACAGGGAAGTATTCCGTCTTTAATCTAAGTACTCTCTGGACATCGGTTGTAAGGTCGCCATTTTCATTCTTTCAAGAGTTTTCCCCGGACTGGAAGCCTTACGTCGGTCGCCGATAGTAGCTCTTTAATATTTTATATGTTGTTTTCTAATGAAAAGAAGTTTTGGTGACGAAAAAAGGTGAAGAATATGGCAGAGAAACGTGTTTTTAGCACCTTAGTTACTCATATAGAACAAATTTTAGAATTCTGCCACCTTATTCAGATTCAGCGTACCGAAGGCCTTTTGAAAGGTACAAGCCCGTTTTTGTACTCAGCGTGCTTTGCACACAGATTGGATAACGGTTGGTTGTAAAGGAATCGAGATAGATATAGACTTCCATATATCAAAATCTTCAGTGTCGAAAAAAAAAATGTGATTGAACAATGTCCGTACGTCCGTCGGTCTGTCCGTTAACACGATAACTTGAGTAAATATTGAGATATCTTCACCAAATTTGGTACACGAGCTTATCTGGACCCAGAATAGATTGGTATTAAAAATGAGCGAAATCGAATGATAACCACGCCTACTTTTTATATACATAACATTTTGGAAAACACAAAAAACCTGATTATTTAGTAAATAATGCACCTAGAATGTTGAAATTTGACGTGTGGACTGACATCGACACTCTTGATAAAAATTTGAAAAATTTGTGATAAAATCAATTTTACAAATACTATTAACCATAAGTCAAAAATCGTTAAACCTATCGTAACAAAATTCGGCAGAGAGGTTGCTTTTGCTATAAGGAATGCTTTGAAAATTTTACGAAATCGGTTAAGGACCACGCCCACTTTTATATAAAGGGTTTTTAAAAGGGTCGTGGACGAATAAAATAAGCTATATCTTCGCAAAAAAAAGCTTTATATCAATGGTATTTCAATTTCCAAGTGAATTTATAACAATAAATAGGAAAAATTTCAAAATTTAAAAAATGAGCGTGGCACCGCCCCTTTTACGACTACGCTATTTTCTATGTTTCGAGAGCCATAACGCGAAGAAAAATTAAGGGATCGTAATAAAATTGGGTACAAAGATTTTCTTGTAGCAGGAAATATTTTTTAGAAAAAATGGACGAGATCGTTTAAAGACCACGCCCACTTTTATATAAAAGATTTTTAAAAGGGTCGTAGACTAGAATAATAAGATATAACTTAGCAAGAAATAGTTTTGAATCAATGATATTTCATTTATCAAGTTTTATTGTTGGAGAAAATGCGGAGACATTTTTTTTTTTAAACGGGCGGTGCCACGTGTTATGTAGAAAAGTAATTTATCTGAAATGAAATGTGCAATTGTAGCTCACGCTGAGTATATAATGTTCGGTTACATCCGAACTTAGACACATTTACTTGTTGGATCTTAAATTTGTTGGCCTGTGTTATCTTCCCGTCTGAAAATCATCAAAACAAAATTAATCTGTTTTGGAGACTGTTAAAAAGGTTGAGTGGGTTTGTAAAAGAGGAGGCCATTCCTTTGTCCGATATAAATTAGTTACTAGTGCTTCCTGGTGCTATACGGACAGCTCTTGTGTCAATGGTATTGAAATCAATATGGTGACCGTCCTACACTGTATTCTCCCCTGCACCAGTGCGGGAGCAACACTTTGACTACATACAGTAAGGTTAGGTTAGGTTAAACTGGCTGGTCCACGGGGACCTCAAATAAACTGGATGAAACCATAGTGTTAACAGAAGTTTGCTTAACGACCAATCTGATAAACTATATCAGAAACCAAAAGCAATGTTATAAAATAACACCGTTCTCTTGCCAAATACCAGAAACTTTCTAGAACCAAAGCTACTGTCTGCTTCAAGATCCGATTGCTGTGCCACTCCTTAAAGCTGGAGGTTAGTCTTGCGAGCACACAAAAAGTGCTCGTTTGCTCCCTTCTCTAACCCATACTTGCCACAGTTGCTATCACTGACAAGGCCTTATTTAAAAGCATGTGACGCAAGAAGGTAGTGTCCAGTCAGAGTACCCATCGTGAGCCCACGGTAATCTCTTTTCAATGATAAGGGTAACTTTGTTAATCTAATGTTGTAACACCTTCACATGATTTTGGATACGTTAAAACTTTTCGCCAGTATTGCTACTGCTTTGATCATGGTATCTACTTCCGCCTGAAGAACACAACAGTAATCTGGAAGCTTGTAGGATTTATTTATTTCCGGATATGCGCAGTATATGACGGACCGTACGCCTTCCATTACTTTGAAACCGTTGATACACACGCGTATCACCTCGATTGCTATTTGAGCGCCCTTGCGCCAACCATCCTCCTTTATTATGACTCTAAGAAACCCCTTGAAGCACAGTTAGGGAACTGTGTTGTCTCTTCGTCCAATTTTTGATGACACTGTACTTATGGCATTGATACTAAGGCATGATTTGTACTAAGGCATTGAGTCGCGGTGCAGTTGTTAACGTTAAATTCTTTCCAACAAGGTCGGAATGAGCAAAGTTATTGTAAGCCTACATACTTCCTATAATTCTTTGAGGTACGTTCTTTTCTTTGGTGGCAAAGACTTCATATAAGATACGCTTTACAATCGCTTTAAATAGAGGGCGATAGATTCCACGTACACACCAGCATTTTTTGTATGCAAAAAGTACCGTCGATACCTTCTTCGTTCTCTTCTCTAATTTCAGCTTCCACGACAAGTTATTGTCTTAAATGATTTCTAGATTTTTGGTGCAAGGTTTCTGCTGCGGAGCCACACCTTCTAGCCTAGGCGTATACCGATTCGGGACCTTATACCTAGTAAAAAGACAATTTCAGACTTCTCTGCAGTGGGAATTAACCCTAAACTAGATGCCCAGGTGTCTTTATCCCGAAGGACCCGATCCATCAAAGAGCTAATCGTTGAAAGACACTTTCCACTTCTGACAACGGCAATGTCATCCACGTGACATAAATTGAACGGGTTCCACATCTAACTATTTAAGCAATTGATTGATGACCAGCGTCCACAGCTGTGGTGACCTTACGCCGCCTTGCTGTCTACTCATGCCTACCGATTTTGAGGCATCATACAACTCCCTCTACAACGATCTCCCATTTACAGACATTATTGAAAGCTCCGGTAAAGTCTTAGAAGACTCTCAGGGAATAGTGCTTATATAACAGTGCTTTCTCTTTGTTTATAAATACCCTATGTTACACGAGCCGTTGTCCAAGAGTTGGATACATGCTCCAGTCCTATGTACCCGTCGAATATTATTTCGAGCCATTCCACGATCGCTCTACACGAAGCATACCATCTGGGCCCAGCGACTAAAACTTAGAAAAAGTGTTCAAAGTTGTGTCCACATACAGTAAATACTATTTCTTGTTTTTCAAAAAGAAAGTCTTTATTTATTTTTGTACACCTTCGCTGCTTCTTATTCTAAAATGAACATATTCGCAAATCCCTTTCTACTACAGTTAGGTATATAAAAATGCGACACAGTCAATAAAATTTTAATTTTTCTGCGCTGACCTCACTTTCCATTGTTGTGCTTTGAGGCCTTTTCCACTGCACCACTTTCGCGTAGATTTTCGTTAAGCCAATTTTTGTTGTTTAAATTTGTAAAAACATTTTGCATTTTTTCATCTTTTTTTTTTTGGCGTATCTATTTGCAATTGCTGTTACTCCTTTTCTCTGTTTGCCCTTGTTCTAGGTGACCGTTTTTTTTAAATAAGCTCCTCAGTTGAATGCACCAACAGTTCAAAAGTTCAAATCTTCATGTCTCATTCACGAGTTGCCCTACTCTCGTATTGCATAATATTCGTCTGTATGGCGTGTCAGTCCTGTTGCTTTGTTGCATCCGCTGTCCGCTCTCATTTCCTGTGTGCGTTTCATAATCGCTGAGAGTCGCATTGGTACTTTTGCTCCTTTCGTTCTAGCCGCTTGGATTTTTTTTTTTTGACATTTTGTGACTGACTACATCCTTTCCGCGCTAGTAACTATAACATGCTGCTGCTCAACATGAGTTGACAAAATTTTATTTGGAAAAAGAAAAAGTGTAAAAAATATGAACCGACTGCAAAAACAACAACAAACTCACACAATGTCTTTTGGCACTTTTTTTTTGGGATCCTAAACTCCTCATTTGTCATTGCAGCGGCGATACTTTTTAGATCCTTTTACGTTTTTTGTGCTGTACGTGATCCAGTACTTTAGCTCCGCTTTGCGCTTGCACTTTAAGCTCGTTACGTGGTGTGGACTTGCAAATGATTTGGTTGGGCATTTGCAATGCGAATAACGCGAAAGATCTTGCTTTCTTTCATTGTTAGAATTCACTCAAACATTTAATTTTTGTATTAGTATACACTGAAAGAAATGGTGCTAGTAAAATCAACAAATCGGTTCTGTTGTTATTGGCTTAAAAGAGATTAGGTGAAATTGATCGAATTACGGTTAATTCGACCGAATTCTTTGTCAAGCGAACAAACTAGTTTAGTCATTTCAACAGAAGAGAAATTGTCGCTCTTAAGTTAACAAAATTCTGTAAAATTGACAGATTCCTAATCAATATAACTGATTTTTCTGTTAACAAAACTGATCTCACTGGTCATTTCAACAGCAATAAACAGTCAATACATGAGCAAATTTCAAAGAGAATTTTACACTCACTGCGCTCTCTAATTTGTACTTATGACGATGGTGCCACTTGTTAAAAAAAACACCAAAATAAGAAAACAACCAAAACGAAAAACACCAAAAATGGGAAAACAACAAAAGACTAGTTTTTCAGTTATCAATACAAAACGAAAAAACCCTTTTTTGAATTTACTGTGCAAAAAATTATGAGATACTGGGACACCTATTTATCGGGTACAATTTTGGAACTTCTCCTCCAAGCGAAATGCAAAATAGCGCTCTCTTGTTGCAAAAGTTTTGTTTGAACGAACAGAATTTTTCCAAAGTTAGTAACTTTTTGTTATAGTTTTTACGAATTTTCGCTCACGCGAACGAATCTAATAACATAACAAAACAAGTAAGGAAGGTTAAGTTCGGGTGTAACCGAACATTACATACTCAGTTGAGAGCTATGGTGGCAACATAAGGGAAAATAACCATGTAGGAAAATGAACCGAAGGTAACCCTGGAATGTGTTTGTATGACATGTGTATCAAATGAAAGGTATTAAAGAGTATTTTAAGACGGAGTGGGCCATAGTTCTATAGGCGGACGCCATTTAGGGATACAGGCATAAAGGTGAGGGTTGACTCTAGAATTTGTTTGTACGATATGGGTATCAAATGAAAGGTGTTAATGAGTATTTTAAAAGGGAGTGATCCTTATTTCCATAGGTGGACGCCGTTTCGTGATATCGCCATAAAGGGGACCAGGGGTGATTCTAGAATGCGTTTGTACACTATGGGTGTCATTCGAAAGGTATTAATGAGTATTTTAAGAGGGCGTGGGTCTTAGTTCTATATGTGGACGCCTTTTCGAGATATCGCCATAAAGGTGGACCAGGGGTGACTCTAAAATTTGTTTGTACTATATGGGTATCAAATGAAAGGTGTTAATGAGTATTTTAAAAGGGAGTGGGCCTTAGTTCTATAGGTGGCCGCCTTTTCGGAATATCGTTATAAAAGTGGACCAGGGTTGACTCTAGAATGCGTTTGTACCATATGGGTATCAAACGAAAGGTGTTAATGAGTATTTTAAAAGGGCGTGGGCCTTAGTTCTATAGGTGGATGCCTTTTCGTGGTATCGCCATAAACGTGGACCAGGCCTGACTCTAGAATGTGTTTGCACGATATGGGTATCAAATGAAAGGTGTTAATGAGTATTTGAAAAGGAAGTGGGCCTTAGTTCCATAGGTGGATGCCTTTTCGAGATATCGCCATAAAGGTGGGCCAGGGGTAACTCTAAAATTTTGTGTACGATATGGGTATCAAATGAAAGGTGTTAATGAGTATTTTAAAAAGGAGTGGGCCTTAGTTCTATATGTGGACGCCTTTTCGAGATATCGCCATAAAGGTGGACCAGGGGTGACTCTAGAATTTGTTGTACGATATGGGTATCAAATGAAAGGTGTTAATGAGTATTTTAAAAGGGCGTGGGCCTTAGTTCCATAGGTGGATGCCTTTTCGAGATATCGCCATAAAGGTGGGCCAGGGGTAACTCTAAAATTTTTTTGTACGATATGGGTATCAAATGAAAGGTGTTAATGAGTATTTTAAAAACGAGTTAGCCTTAGTTCTATATGTGGACACCTTTTCGAGATATTGCCATAAACGTGGACCAGGGGTGACTATAGAATGTGTTTGTACGATATGGGTATCAAATTAAAGGTATTAATGAGGGTTTTAAAAGGGAGTGGCCTTTAGTTGTATATGTGAAGGCGTTTTCGAGATATCGACCAAAATGTGGACCAGGGTGATCCAGAACTTCATCTGTCGGGTACCGCTAATTTATTTATATATGTAATACCACGAACAGTATTCCTTCCAAGATCCCAAGGGCTTTTGATTTCGCCCTGCAAAACTTTTTCATTTTCTTCTACTTAATATGGTAGGTGTCACACCCATTTTACCAAGTTTTTTTCTAAAGTTATACTTTGCGTCAATAGACCAATACAATTACCATGTTTCATCCCTTTTTTCGTATTTGGTATATAATTATGGCATTTTTTTCATTTTTCGTAATTTTCGATATCAAAAAAGTGGGCGTGGTCATAGTCGGATTTCGGCCATTTTTTACACCAATACAAAGTGAGTTCAGATAAGTACGTGAACTGAGTTGAGTAAAGATATATCGATTTTTGCACAAGTTATCGTGTTAAAGGCTGACCGGAAGGACAGACGGTCGACTGTGTATAAAAACTGGGCGCGGCTTCAACCGATTTCGCCCTTTTTCACAGAGAACAGTTACCATCCTAGAATCTAAGCCTCTACCAAATTTCACAAGGATTGGTGAATTTTTGTTTGACTTATGGCATTAAAAGTATCCTAGACAAATTAAATGAAAAAGGGCGGAGCCACGCCCATTTTGAAATTTTCTTTTATTTTTGTATTTTGTTGCACCATATCATTACTGGAGTTGAATGTTGGCATAATTTACTTATATACTGTAAAGATATTAACTTTTCTTTTAAAATTTGAATTAAAAAAAATTTTTTTTTTTAAAAGTAGGCGTGGTCGTTCTCCGATTTTGCTAATATTTAGTATGCAGACATATAGTAATAAGAGTAACGTTCCTGCCAAATTTCATCATGATATCTTCAACGACTGCCAAATAACAGCTTGAAAACTTCTAAATTACATCGCTAAAAGAACACAGAACACTTGTATACATTTTGATGCAGGGTCTCTCCAGAGAAATTCGGTCATACGAACAGCAACGGATAATTTGATAAAATGTCTTTACCTGTTCTTAGAATAAATATTTATTTCCTTGCTTACAAAAGCCAAAGCTTAAAGAAAGTAACAGATAGCAATTAAGGAGCGTTTATTTTGTAAATTGCAGAACATTTAGTACCAGTCCTTAAATAATATAGAAGTTTTGAAACTCACTTGAAGGCGAACACTCATTCGACGCAAATCTAATAAAATAAAAAACTTTAGTTTGTAATTTACACAAAAAATATTACTATCTACAAGTGACGGATTGGACTACGAGGTCGCCCGCCTATGTAAATGGACTTCGAACTTATTATATATTTTTAATGAGATACTAACATCCAGTTTCTTGACATAATTTTTATATCTCACAAAGAAAAAATATATGCTCTTTTTAAATTGTGACGGGTGTGGAAGCACCATGATTCAATCACAAGAGTTTTGCTCGACTGACACACTTTTTAACAATTTCAGCCATTTTGCTCCCAAATCGAATTGACATCCGTTAACTGTATTGTTTCTTTGCGATTTTTCAAAAAAATTAGTAGTAGAAGTAGGAAGCAATCAGTTTACAAATACCCGATAAGTACTGAACTGAATAATTCCTTATAACAGTTATTTTAATTTCATGATGAATTTATTAACTGTGCCATGATCTATTAATGTGGCTGAACATTGGTTTTATGAAAAGTACGGACAACTCGGAATCGTGCCCATTCGTTAAACTAAGAACATACGAAACCTAAACCTTTTCAAAATTCATCGCTCAATGTCAAAAACTCGGTTAGTGAATCGATTCACGTAAGAATGTCCAGCCATAATGAAATGTACTCATTGAGCATGTTAATTTACTCATACCGTATGTTCGGAACAACCGTCTCCAATTAAGAATTTGGGGAATCGGTTTATATTTGGAATATTATGTATATACTTATTTGATATATTCGGACCTCATGAGATAGTATCAAACAAACGGGTTGCGAATATTCTAAATTAACGGTTTATCTGGAACAATTCCATGAATACTTAACGGAAAAGAGCTTTCCGAAATTTCAGAATAAAAAAGGCGAAAACACCCTGTTTAGCAGGACCTTAAAAAAGCTTAACTCTTCTTCCAAAGTCTACACCGGAATATAAAGTTCTAACACAATAAGCCATTTCCTTTTGTTTTTTGTCAGTTCATTGCGTCTGCTGAGTAGAGTATCACCCCACGTCGGCTGCCTGTTCACAGAATACTTCTCATTAACTCCCTCTTAAGTCGAATTGCATTTAATCAGCATAAGTCATATAGGGAGTTTTTGTATTCTTCAAACAAATTCTGAAAGAAGAACCAAACCAATATAACTCTTTATCAATTCACGAAATATTTAGTGGAAAATGAATTATTTTCCTCAAAACCAGTTGGCATTTTACTTCTCTACTACAATTTTCGCTGAAGGGCATTGAATTGTTCCCCGTTTTCTTACTTCGTAAGAGCAACCCGTCCAGATTTTCCAACTTGGGAGTGTCAAAGCTCTGTCATCGTTGGAGAACAAACCTCTAGTAATTGAATGATGGGAAGCACATAGTACGTGAATAAATTTTCACAGACTACTTGCGCAAGGTGCACACGAGCCTACACGTCAAAGACACGTACAAGATATTTCATGTAGCTACAATTCCTCTTCGCTTCAAGATATGCATACGTAGCTACTCCAATCGTCGCTAAAAGAAGAAAAATATTTCTAAAACAAGTAAGGAAGGCTAAGTTCGGGTGTAACCGAACATTACATACTCAGTTGAGAGCTATGGAGACAAAATAAGGAAAACCACCATGTAGGAAAATGAACCTAGGGTAACCCTGGAATGTGGTTGTATGACATGGGTATCAAATGAAAGGCATTAAAGAGTATTTTATGAGGGAGTGGGCCATAGTTCTATGGATGGACGCCATTTAGGGATATCGACATAAAGGTGGACCAGGGCTGACTCTAGAATTTGTTTGTACGATATGGGTATCAAATGAAAGGTGTTACTGAGCATTTTAAGAGGGAGTGGGCCTTAGGTCTATCGGTGGACGCCTTTTCGAGATATCGCCATTAAGGTGGACCAGGGGTGACTCTAGAATGTGTTTGTACGATATGGATATCAAATGAAAGGTGGTAATGAGTATCTTAAAAGGGAATGGGCTTTAGTTCTATAGGTGAACGCCTTTTCGAGAAATCGCCACAAAGGTGGGCCAGGGGTGACTCTAGAATATGTTTTACGATATGGGTATCAAATGAAAGCTGTTAATGAGTATTTTGAAAAGGAGTGATCCTTAGTTCCATAGGTGGACGCCGTTTCGAGATATCGCCATAAAGGTGGACCAGGGGTGTCTGTAGAATGTGTTTGTACGATATGGGATTCAAATGAAAGGTGTTAAGAGGGAGTGGGCATTAGGTCTATAGGTGGACGCCTTTTCGAGATATCGCCATTAGGGTGGGCCAGGGGTGACTCTAGAATGTTTGTACGATATGGGTATCAAACGAAAAGTGTTACTGAGCATTTTAAGAGGGAGTGGGCATTAGGTCTATAGGTGGACGCCTTTTCGAGATATCGCCATTAGGGCGGGCCAGGGGTGAATCTAGAATGTTTGTACGATATGGGTATCAAACGAAAGGTGTTACTGAGCATTTTAAGAGGGAGTGGGCATTAGGTCTATAGGTGGACGCCTTTTCGAGATATCGCCATTAGGGTGGGCCAGGGGTGACTCTAGAATGTGTTTGTACGATATGGGTATCAAATGAAAGGTGGTAATGAGTATTTAAAAGGGAGTAATCCTTAGTTCTATAGGTGGACGCCTTTTCGAGATATCGCCATTAGGGTGGGCCAGGGGTGACTCTAGAATGTTTGTACGATATCGACCAAAATGTGGACCAGGTGATCCAGAAAATCATCTGTCGGGTACTGCTAATTTATTTATATATGCAATACCACTAACAGTATTCCTGCCAAGATTCCAAGGGCTGTTGATTTCGCCTTGTAAAACTTTTTCATTTTCTTCTACTTAATATGGTAGGTGTCACACCCATTTTACAAAGTTTTTTCCAAAGTTATATTTTGCGTCAATAAACCAATCCAGTTACAATTTTTCATCCCTTTTTTCGTATTTGGTATAGAATTACGGCATTTTTTTCATTTTTCGTAATTTTCGATATCGATAAAGTGGACGTGGTTATGGTCGGATTTCGGCCATTTTTTACACCAAGATAAAGTGAGTTCAGATAAGTACGTGGGCTAAGTTTAGTAAAGATATATCGGTTTATGCTCAAGTTATTGTTTTAACGGCCGAGCGGAAGGACAGACGGTGGACTGTGTATGAAAACTGGGCGTGGCTTCCACCGATTTCGCCCATTTTCACAGAGAACAGTTACCGTTATAGTATCTATGCCCCTACCAAATTTGACAAGGATTGGTAAATTTTTGTTCGACTTATGGCATTTAAAGTATTCTAGACAAACTAGATGAAAATGGGCGGAGCCACGCCCATTTTGAAATTTTCTTTTATTTTTGTATTTTGTTGCATCATATCATTACTGGAGTTGAATTTTGACTTAATTTACTTATATACAGTAAAGATATTAAATTTTTGTTAAAATTTGAATTTAAAAAAATTATTTTTTAAAAAGTGGGCGTGTTCTTCATCCAATTTTGCTAATTTTTATTTAGCACATATATAGTAATAGTAGTAACGTTCCTGCCAAATTTCATCATGATATCTTCAACGACTGCCAAATTACAGCTTGCAAAACTTTTAAATTACCTTCTTGTAAAAGTGGGCGGTGCCACGCCCATTGTCCAAAATCTTACTAATTGCGCCATAACGTCAACCCATCTACCAAGTTGCATCGCTTTAACCGCCTTTGGCATTGAATTATCGCATTTTTTCGGTTTTTCGAAATTTTCGATATCGAAAAAGTGGGCGTGGCTATAGTCCGATATCGTTCATTTTAAGTAGCGATCTGAGATGAGTGCCCAGGAATCTACATACCAAATTTCATCAAGATACCTCAAAATTTACTCAAGTTATCGTGTTAACGGACAGACGGACGGACGGCTCAATAAAATTTTTTTTCGATACTGATGATTTTGATATATGGAAGTCTATATCTATCTCGATTCCTTTATACCTGTACAACCAACCGTTTTCCAATCAAAGTTAATATACTCTGTGAGCTCTGCTCAACTGAGTATAAAAATTTAACAAATTAATTTATGCTGTATAATTGGCAATATACAAAAGTTGATTGTATATAAAATTAAAAAGGAAAGTTTTCACGACCGCGCATAAGTGAAAAAAAGAAATTTCACAAGTTTGCAAACGAAAAATTGTAACCAAACATCTTCTTCTTGCTTTTTTCTAGGCGTATTTACGCCTAGCTATATGAAACTTTCATGCTTTGTCGCTTTCATGCAGCTGACGCCTCGTACGCAGCTCTCCATTCAAGTACATGTGTTCGACATCGAAGCGTACAGATTTCGCCTGCAGCGAATATGATGCGTAGCCTCGTGTGCACATTGCCTTGATTGTAAATTATTAGTTTATCTTTGGTAAACTTAAAAACCGTCAATAAAAAAAGATTACTAGAGGATTTATATAACTGCCTTCAAGTTCTTCATGAACTGAAAGACAATCATTTGATTACCGTTTTTATACTCAGCTGAGCAGAGGTCACATAGTATATTAACTTTGTTCGCATAACGGCAATCCGTAACGGCATAAACTAATCGAGATAGATATAGACTTCTATATATCAAATGATCTGGGCGAAAAAAGAAATTCTTTTACACATGTCCGTCCGTCCGTCCGTCCGTCCGTCCGCCCGTAATTTGTGTGCTAAATAAAAATTAGCAAAATAGGATGGCGAACACGCCCACTTTGAAAAAAAAAATTTTTAAATTAAATTTTAACAAAAAATTTTATATATTTACAATATATAAGTAAATTATGCCAACATTCAACTCCAGTAATGATATGGTGCAACAAAATACAAAAATAAAAGAAAATTTCAAAATAGGCGTGGCTCCGCCCTTTTTCATTTAATTCGTCTAGAAAACTTTTAATGCCATAAGTCGAACAAAAATTTGGTAGAGGCATAGATTCCATGAGTTATATTTTGTAGTGAGTCCACTTTTTATCGAGACAGAGAGTCAGCCAGTATTATCCTATCACCAAAACTCACAATTATTTTTTGCATATCGACAGCAGCTAAGAAGTTGGGCCGATTGAATTACACCCTTCGTCAGTACCAGCGCAAAACCATATAGGGAACTTTGAATTTTTTGGAGATCTACTCGTGTCGTTTTTCCTTCAAAGGCGGGGAAGATCAGTCATATGTATCCCAAAGACTACCGGCCCATTAGTTTAACATCAATTTTGCTCAAAACATTTGAGAGGTTGATAGATGTGTATATAAAATCCAACATCGACGAAAAACTGTTCTCCAAAACACAACATGCGTACACCAAAGGCAAGTCGGTAGACCCGGCACTGCAAAGGGTGGTTATGAAAAAGCGCTCATGGAGAGTCTAAAGTACATTGAAGATTACTTCGCAGCGGAGGCTGTATAAAGCCACATAATCGGTGTACAGGTTCATCCCGCAGGGCGTGGTATTTTCACCTCTTCTGGGAACATGGTAATCCACTAACTGCTCCAATGTGGGACCCGTAAAACTTACCGCGTACCCATATGACATTGCAGTTGTCATAAGTTGAAAAAGCCTTCTAAGAAGTAGCTCTTTAATGAACGCAAACACGGAGAAGACGGATATGGTCTTGTTTACAAGGAAGCATAAGTTCCCAAATCGAGTAGGCCTAGGTTAAAAGATGTGAAGCTACAAAAGGAATCTTGTGCCAAATATCTAGGAATCATTCTAGATAGTAATGTCATTGAAGCTTAACGGGGAGGAGGCAGTGAAAAAGGCCTCCATGGATTTTAAAGCCTATCCTAGACTATGGATTCCGTGTTTTGTGGAAGGGCACTCAAAATAGAACTTACCTCAAAAAATTTTAGATTATATGTATGCTACCAATGCTAAGCGTTACGGGAGCCTTGAAAACTACTCTGCACATTTCTCCTGTAGACCTTGTGGCGAACAATAAGGCATTTGCAAATGCAAAAAGACTGCGAGAGGTGAATGGTTGGCTTAGGGCGCACAAATGGCCCCGAGGCGATACACGTCTACACCGATGTTTTCAAATTAATGGCGTGAGTAGGAAGTATACTGTGCAGATTCAGAAATAAACAAATTTTACAAGCTTGCGGCTCACTTTGGTGTTTTTCAGGCGGAAGTTATAGCCTTGACTAAAGCTATAAGTACAACCGCGTCAATTATTACGTTGGCAGCTAAGAAGCAATTAAGACTAATATCTGTCATAGTAATGAATTAAGTTATTTTTTTCTGTATTTAAAACAAGGGGTGAAACCGAACTTTACATACCAAGTGTACATTTAAAATGCTATTGTTGTTTGTTTTGTGGGTTTAATAGTGTTACAAGGCTACGCAATAATACATATACATATGGCTCTATTTTGAACTAATTTTTCCGAAACGAAAGATGGAAAATTGCTTAGTCATAAAAGGGGCGGTGCCACGCCCAATTTTTAAAATTTGAAGTTTTTCCTATTTATTGTTATAAATCCACTTGGGAAATGAAATACCATTGATATAAAGCTCTTTTTTGCGAAGATATAGCTTATTTATTCGTCCACGACCCTTTTAAAAATCTTTTATACAAAAGTGGGCGTGGTCCTTAACCGAGTTCGTTAATTTTTCTTCAATGCATTCCTTACAGTAATTAATTATAATAATTAATTAATAATACTTGTAAAATTGATTTTATCACAAGTGGGAGGTGCCATGCCTATTTAAAATTTTTTTTTTCAAATTTTTATGAAGAGTCTCAATATCAGTCAACACGTAAAATTTCAACATTCTAAGTTTATTATTTACTAAATAATAGGGCTTTTTGTGTTTTCCAAAATGTTATATATATAAAAAATGGTTTCGCTCAATTTCAATACCAATCTATTCTGGGTTCAGATAAGCTCGTGTACGAAATTTGATGAAGATATCTCAGTACAGCTGGGTGTAAAAAATTCTTCTTGAACTACTGTGTACAGTTTGTTTGCTTTTTAATGAAATTATCGCTGCTGCTTATGTTTTTGTTCTTGTACAGCTGCTCTGCAAATTACAAATGCAGGCACTCTATTCAAGGAGTGTCATTAATATTACATTGGCTCTTAAAATATAAAATCTGTGTTGTCATGTTGCGAATCAGGCGACATTGGATTTGGTGGAATGGCGGGTTGTAGACCACCGAGCCACTATGCACCAACTATTTGGCAACACATAGCGTAAAGAAATTACAAGAACATGCAGTGCATTGACCGCCACCAACTGTGATATCCGCAATGCAATAAGATCTATGTACGAATTGTCGATGTCGCAAAGCTCCCCACAGCGTTGCAATTTTTGTTGGAGCTTTTGCTGTGCATAGCGAGTAATCGTGAAATCAGTTAAATCTGTTGGCAATTTAATTTATACGACATTTTCTTTTATATGTATATCTGCTATTAACGTGCTTATTACATTTTTTGGTGTAAAGTAAATTAGACGAGGAAAGTAGTCGTTCAAATAATAGTTCAAATAAAATCAAGCTTCATGTGATCATATTAAATCCTTCCCATTATGGTCGTACTTCTTCCTTTATGGTACTTGTTACCAATACGTAATGAATCTATATGCGGCAAAGAACCACAAACGTCGATAGCGCTCCTCAAAACCTTCGGCCAGTGTCTTATCGAACATAACATTGGCCTTGACCTGTAGTTTTTTTACACAAGCTGTCATTGCAATTTGGTATGCATTACATACATACATATTAACATTTTACTGCATATAAAATGTGTAAGGTGGTGATGAACCGGATTTGCAGCGAACTTCTGTCCTGTCGATCAGTAGAGGGGGAAAAGCGATTGCTAACATTGATGTCTTGGGGGTGTGATGGTCACACCCGACGAAGCAATGGATAGATTTTCCAGCAAACGATGGTTGGTGAAATCGATAGCCAGCGAGTCACAGCTGACAAATCGGTTCATTGGTTGATGCCGGTGGATGGGATTGGTGCATCTTCGAGGCTTTGATGACAAATCGGTGGATAGATATCCGAGCAACCGGTTGTCGGTAAAATCGATAAACGGCGATTCTAGATGACGATACGATTAATTAGTGGATGCCGGTGGATATGATTAATGAATCGGCGATGACGAATCGGTGGATAGGTAGACGGCAGTGGAGCACCTATGTTTAAGAGAAGGTTCCCTCACGCTCAATCTCCGTACACAGCAAAAGTTAGTGGGCGATCGAAGTCACCTACTGATCAAAAGTGTAGGGCTGTGCAGGATAAAGAAACTAAATTTGTTCAACCAAAATATTTGCGATAAAGACTAGGCTTATCGTATCGCAACTTGGGGGCACCGAGGGAAGTCAAACCTTCTTCCATTCAGCAAGAAGCGGGAAAGGAATGCGCTTCGAGAGGATGTCAACAGAGACCCTTGGGGATGGGTTACAAAAAAGTATTTGATAAGATTTGCCGTAGGATGCCGCCACCGGAGTTAGATACAGCTGGAAAGGATAAAACAGTAAAAGCACTTTTCTTCACCCACGAAACAAGGGAAGATAATGATTTCGACATTAACCCCAATTGAAGAGCCTCTGCCATCCATTACCTCAAAAAAGTTACAACTTTCACCAAGAAGCTTGAAAAATAATAAACCCCAGGGCCAGATTGCAACACAGAAGAAGCCAATAAAGTAATTGTAAATATGTGCCCAAAGGTGATGCTGGACATGTATATCGCATGTCTAAAGAATAAAGCTAGAGGGACCCGAGTAGTTCCTTGCGGCCGTTGTGCCTGCTCGAAAGAGCCGACAACTTTTTGAAAGGTTCCTTCAACCACGTACCACAGACACTGTAGGATAAACATAAGGCTTTCATTCAGACAGCAAGGTTTGAGGCCTGGAAAATGCACTTTAGGCGCAGTTAAAGACTAGCGAAGAAACAGCACAGCGAGGTTATGCTGAATCCAAAAATACATGCCCTGGCCAGAAAATCAGCGTAACAGTGACCAGGGTTGTACATAGATACCGTTGGAATAATAGCAGTCAATCTTCAGAAAACCTGGCCATTACAACTTTTGGGAGAAATAAAAACTATTTGGTCGTAGATCCAAGCCATCGGTCACCACTAACTCCTCTGTGACGGTTCTGCTGATGAATTCTACCAGAGCTGAACTCGACTTGCAGTTCCACTGGTGGGAAATTGGTGAAGACTCTTTTTATGCTAAGAAAGAAGCGCAGCACAAATATTTTGCTCTAAAGAAACCACTCAAAAAGTTTGACAATAAAGCGTGTTGAAACTTTTTAGTTGTTTTAACAGTCGAAAGTTGAGATGTCGAAAGCCAATATCGAGAAAACTTGTCTGCTAAGGTACGATAAATTAGGTGTTCAAGCATTTGTAAAAGAAATGAGAACATTCTGGTTGGTCTTGATTATTTAGGGAAGAAGTGATAGCCTTTCTCTGTATTTGGAGTGAAACTAACTTTGGCTATATTTCAAGACTTGGGGATCTAGCTCTACAGCAAATGGTGTTCAGTCACTGAACATTATTAAAAAATCTGCGAAGTTATCGCAGATATATACACTGAAAGAAAAAAAGGTGCAATCTACCCAATTACGGGTCAATTCACCCGATATTTCTGTCAATTTGTATCTATCGGAAAAAGCTGTTGAATCAACATCCCACAAGTTGCTGAATTAACAGCTTTAACAGTTAACAATCAGCAACAAAAAAAGTTAATCGAATGTAAGTCACAGCTCCGTTAAAAAAAATTAAGAAGTTGTTTCTAAAGATTTTGATGTGTTTAGGAATTTAGGTAAGGTAGGCGTAGGCGTATCTCGCTACCATTATTAACAATAATTAATGTCACCCTAAAAATTCCAATGAAAACAGTTAAAATATAACAGTACCTGTTTTACAGAGATTTATGAGGCACGATAGTCATAAGAAGAAAGTGGTGAGCGCCGTGATCGTTTTTTTTTTTTTTTAACTAGCGGATACATCATCATAATATTGACAGTTTATCGCTGTTGAAATGACCAATGAAATCAGCTCTTTAAACAGAAAAATCAGTTAGATTGATTGAAAATCTGTAATTTTTACAGAATATGTTTAACTTTAGACCAGCAGTTTTTCTTGACTATTCAATTCGGTTATTTTGACAAAAAAAACTCTGTGAAATTAATCATAGTTCGATCAATTTTACTGAATATTTCAAGAACAATAAACCTGGTTTGTTGATTTAACTAGCTTAATTTTTTCCGGTATATAATCATTATGTGAAATGTTATTAGTATTTATGTTTCAAAACTTATTAAGATTCAGCTGCTTTAACCTTAGTTCCGAGCTTTAGTTTTTTTTTGAAATATCTAAACATTAGTTACTTACTTACTTAATTGGTGCTTAACCGTCCAAACGGTTATGGCCGTCCAACCAGGCGCGCCAGTCGCTTCTTCGCTCCGCCAACCGGCGCCAATTGGTCACACCAAGGGAGTTTAAATCGTTTTCCACCTGGTCCTTCCAACGGAGTGGGAGCCGCCCTCTACCTCTGCTTCCATAGCCGAGTTCCGATAGAAACACTTTCTTGGCCGGAGCATCATCTTTCATTCGCATAACATGGCCTAGCCAGCGCAGCCGCTGCGTTTTAATTCGCTGGACTATGTTGATGTCTGCGTATAGCTCGTACAGCTCATCATTAAATCTTCTTCGGTACTCGCCATCGCCAATGCGTAGAGGTCCATAAATCTTTCGAAGAACTTTTGTCTCGAACACTCCCAAAGCCGCGTCATCTGCTGTTGTCATGGTCCATGCTTCTGCCCCATATAGCAGGACGGGTACGATAAGTGACTTGTAGAGTATGATTTTTGTTAGCGGAGAGAGGACTTTACTTTTCAATTGCCTACCTAGTCCAAAGTAGCATTTATTGGCAAGATTGATTCTTCGCTGGATTTCAGTGCTGATGTTGTTGCTAGTGTTGATGCTGGTTCCCAAATAAACGAAGTCTTTTACTATTTCGAAATTATGGCTGCCAACAGTAGCGTGGTTGCCAAAGCGCATATGCGCTGACTCTTTGCTCGATGACAGCAGGTACTTCGTTTTGTCCTCATTCACCATCAAACCCATCTTTACCGCTTCTTTTTCCAGTTTGGAGTAAGCAGAACTAACAGCGCGGGTGTTTAGGCCGATGATATCAATGTCATCAGCATATGCCAGTAATTGCACGCTTTTATAGTATATTGTTCCAGAGCGGTTAAGTTCTGCAGCTACTATAATTTTCTCCAGCATCAAATTAAAGAAATCGCACGATAGGGGGTCACCCTGTCTCAAACCTCGTTTAGTTTCGAACGGCTCGGAGAGGTCCTTCCCAATTCTGACTGAGCTGATGGTGTTGCTCAACGTCATTTTGCACAGCCATATAAGTTTTGCGGGGAAACCAAATTCAGACATAGCGGCATATAGGCAGCTCCTTTTCGTGCTGTCGAAGGCGTCTTCAAAGTTGACGAAGAGGAGATGTGTGTAGATTCTCTTTTCACGGGTTTTTTCCAAGATTTGGCGCATTGTGAAAATCTGGTCGATGGTAGATTTACCAGGTCTGAAGCCGCACTGATGAGGTCCAATCAGCCGGTTCACGGTGGGCTTCAATCTCTCGCACAATACACTTGAAAGGACCTTATATGCGATATTAAGAAGGCTGATTCCACGATAGTTGGTGAATTTTGCTTTATCCCCCTTCTTGTGGACTGGGCAAAGAACACTTAGATTTCAACCGTCGGGCATGCACTCTTCCGCCCATATTTTGCTAAGAAGCTGCTGCATGCGCCTTACCAACTCCACGGCCTTGTTGTTTTTCAATCTGGTTATTGCTATTCCAACTTCGTCATAATCGGGCGGGGGGAAATATACTGCCTCCATTCAGGAGAGCAGAGAACTATTCCCTCCATAATCTAAACACTCTCTGGACATCAGTTACAAGTTCGCCGTTTTCATTCCTACAGGAGTTTGCCCCGGTCTTAAAACCTTCCGTCTGTCGCCGTATTTTTTGGTAGAATTTTCGGGCGTTATTCCTGGTGGCTAGCAGCTCAAGCTCCTCGTACTCACGCCTTTCAGCTTCTGCTTTTTTCTTCCTGAAAAGGCGTCTCGCTTCCCTTTTCAACTCAAGATAGCGTTCACACTCTCCTCTTGTCGCGCTCGCTTTTAACGTAGCCCTGTAGGCAGCGTCTTTTCTTTCGGTTGCAACGCGGTATTCTTCATCGTACCAGTTGTTTTTTCGTGGCCGCCGTTAACCAATTTTTTCATCGGCGGCAGTACGAAGTTCTTTGGAGACATGCTCCCACTGCTCCTATATTCCTTCAGGATGAGTTGTGCTCTCAGAGAGCAGGTGTGAGAGTCGAGTTGCGAAATCATTGGCAGTCTGTTGTGATTGAAGCTTTTCGACGTCTAGCTTTCCTTGCGTTTTTTGTTCCTTGGTTTTAGCCGCGTTGAGGCGGGTGCGTATTTTGGCTGCAACGAGATAATGGTCCGAGTCGATGTTGGGTCCTCGGATCGTGCGCACATCTAAAACACTGGAGGCATTCCGTCCGTCTATCACAACATGATCCATCTGATTGCGAGTATTTCGATCAGGAGACAGCCATGTAGCTTGAAGTATCTTTGTATGCATGAACCTCGTGCTGGATATGACCATGTTTCGAGCACCGGCAAAGTCAACCAGCCTCAGTCCGTTAGGAGAAGTTTCATTGTGTAGGCTGAACTTTCCGACTGTAGGGCCAAAAACACCTTTGCCCACCCTCGCCAAGCACGACTTTTATATCATGACGTGGGCAGCTCTCGTATGTGCATTCTAATTGTTCATAAAAAGTGTCTTTCACCTCATCGTCTTTCTCCTCTGTCGGCGCATGGGCGCAGATGAATGATATATTTAAAAATTTTGCTTTTATTCGGATAGCGGGGACAAACATTAATTATGCCATCAAAAAGCGTTTTTGAAACTCTGTAGTTAATAAACGTCTACCGTTCCAGTTAAAAATTATCATAATTTATTTAATAGTATTCTTGAAGTACCTTTACAGAATAAAAATAATAAAAACTCAACATGAGTATATTAATAGATGCGCTAAGGGCTCTACATTCAGTCTAAATACACACTTTTTAAATTTTGTTTGGATTTTGTATTGCTATTTTGAGTTAACTCAAAGCTATGCGTGGTTTAACTAACCACAGTTGAAACTTCAAAATACAAAGCAAAAACGGAAGTAAAAGTAGCTTAAAACAAATGTTACGAAATGAAGCTGGACAAAAAGTTGTGGCCGAAATGTCGAACAACACACATATATATATAGTATACACATACAAAATTGTATAAGGGCTTGCATTGCATCACTAGATGAGCTCAGATAACATGCATATGTATGTACGCATCTAATATAAAAAATCAGGTCACAAAAAAAATATCATAATTAGCACACTACAGTCATATAGTAAAAATAAATGTGCTCTTACACATTCTCAAGTATGTAATGTGCTTATATGTATGAGTGCATACACATTTTTTATGTAAGTTTGCACGTCTGTGTAAGTCAGCATATAAATGTCGGCAAATATTTAGTAAGTAAGCGGAAAAGCAGGGCTAACAAGCACCAGAGCAGTAGAAATAGACTTCACTACAAATCGCCACCACCAAGTCACACCAAACAATTTTTACAAAGAATGAGTTACTAGTTTATACTTGGGATTCTTTGCACAGAATTTCTTATATTTCTTGTTCTATGAAACGATGAAATGAATCAAATTTTTCATACTTTCGAAAAATGTTTTCTTTTAAATTTTTTCTCTCTTGAACATCTTACAGAACAAGAATTCCTCCCAGTTTTTACACCCGTACGTGGCGATTATGACAAACAGCAGAGCATCAGTCAAAGCCAACATCGACTATGCTAACATAAAGTCAACAAAAATCATAACCTCGTTATCGAGAATAATATTAACCCAAATATGCTAAATCTTTATAAAGGAAACAGAAATTTGTGCTTACAATACGCGATAATATAATAATATACGAAGATCAGATGACGAAATATCCTTGAATCAAGATAACAATCCCCAGTTTTCAACAAGAAAAAGCCGGAAAAAGTTTAATGTCCCAACTATCGAAAGGTGACTTGCAGAGTGATACCGTTTTTGAAAAACCCAACTGGTTCCATACAAGCGAAACTATCAGATATGCATCACATAGAAATGGAACATTGCCAGTAAATCTTAATAAAATAAAATTTGTCTCAAGAACACCTTTCATAAATATATGTGTTATTCGAGTTGAAACCGCAACCATGCTTACTAGTCGGTTCAGAGTATTCGAATAGTCGCCCAGTTTTGATTAGGCGCTTTGCTTCGACTACCCGAATGCCGTAGCTAATCGAGTATCATTCCGTAACCGATTTGTCTTCGATTTCTGTATGAAATGTAAAACAATTTTAAATGCATACGTATAAAAATTTAAATACCCCAACATACGTACGGACATATTGGAGCTGGAAAAGTCTGAGGACAGAAAGGAAGGAACGTGTTTTATGTTGGCTGGTATTATGTGGTCATTACCGCTAATAACCACTTAATAAACATGAAAATTGTTCTTAAAAAAGAACAGGTATGTAGGCATCCGTTTAGACAAGGTGTTTCTGTATATATATTTTTTTGGTTCATATATATAAAAGTATGAGATGCGTTCGACCTGGATAAGAACTTTTTTTATTACCTCTTTCGCTGTGACATCGACGTTAGCATAGGCAAACAAGGGGCAGTTGGTCCTACAGTCGGAAAATTCACTCTCCACTTCCCCCAACAGGTCTTGGTTGATTTATCTCGCCGCGGCTTGAAATATGGTCATAGGCAGTACCAGGTGCCCACATAAAAAGATACAGAAACTTTATAGACAACAGGAAACCAAAATGATGACGCCGTGATTGACTGCAAAAAACATGAGTTATAGGGACGTGCGCACGCTATCAGATCCACCTTTCGACTCAAAGTTACGCACAAGCTTTTGTGCAACGAAGAAGGCGCACGCAGTGTTACAAAGAAAGCTTACCATTGCGAAAATATTCACGAAATCGTTAGCTACCTATTTATTCAATCATCTCACACTTGCTCACTGTAGATAATCTTCTATCCAAAAATGTAACCGAAAAGGGGAGAACATACATGAGTACACATGAGAGAAACGTGGCGTTGTGCTAAAAAAAGGACTCTGCGTACCGTCGAAGCAATGCGCGCTAGAGTTAATCTGACGTGAAGAAGGAAGAGCGATTTTGTGGAAGAAGCACCACTCCCAACTGCCAGGCAGCTATAGAAATGGCGAAACGTATACCACAATCCTTGATGACGGAATATATGTACTTGTGACTCAAGGGTTGATAAGCGCTTTACAAAGCATTATAGCTTCAGAGCTTCCGCAACCCAATTGTCAACCTCACCATAGCGAGGGGAATCCTGTTTCATGAATGTTTCACAGACATATTTAGCAGGCGAAGCTCTGGCGACCCCAAGTTCCTCACTGAACTAGGGTGTAGAGTGCGGGATGGTCTCGAAGTTTAAATTTGGTTATACCATCGTTCGAAAGATGATCGGGTTAGTTGGAGGCTGTTCGTGGAAAGTCTAGTCCCTAGAAGAAATAGGCGAACGAGGCAGCGGAGAGTATAAAAGCTGCGGAAGCTGAGGAAGAATCAATCGATTTGATTATGAATGCTATAATTGAAGAACGCGAGCATTTTAATTGTGAATTACTACTACCAAAGCAGTAGAAATAAAGAACATTTTGTTATAGGGAACATTGAGTTATTTATTCGACAGCTCAGAGACCCGAACTACAGAGCTACAAAATAACTAGGAATTTATCAATAATTGTTACAATAGTAATATTTAGAGCAGGACTTGGTTAAAAGCAGGACGAGTAAGAGAAGAATAAAAGTGATCGGGAAATTTAGTGGGACGCCAAAACTGTTTAAAATAAAGATTTTGTAAGCTTGAGATTTCTTTTCTGTCATCGAGTAAATTTATAAACTCTTCCGCTAAATATTTTTAAGCCATTTACCTATTTCTGCTCAAAATTTCTAAAACTTAACGTTTGGTTTACATAGGTAAATTTTGGGTCATGGAACCGAATACTGTCAATCCCGAGTCATCGTATTACAAGCCTCTCTGATACTCATTCGTCAATTTACGATATTGTAGCAGATCGTGAACATCTTATTGACGTCAACAATCTGTATCCATATTCATTAGTTGTGGACGACGTGCTACTCTGAAGGTTAATTCCTTTTCATACTTTTTCGTACTTCTGGTGCATTGAAATAGTGCGCGTGAAATAAACGCTTGAAAAATGGAAGATAAGCCCGCGGAACTTATTTCATAAACAAAAAGGAAATAACACCCGTCCACAAAAGAAATACAGACCGCAGGCGCTATTTCACATTTCACAATGGCATAAATGTAGTATTTTGTATGATTCCGAAAAAAATTTAAGTTTTAGAAAAAATTAAGAAACAACACTTTATGTTATGAGGGCAAGAATTGTCAAAGTTTACTCCATTTTGTTATCACGACTTCACTTTTTCGTTTAATTGCATTATGAATCGAATGTTTATTTACAAATTAATTTTAAATAATTTTCTAAGAGTTATTTTCACTCGAATAATTATCTATTCTAAATATTTATTCGAATAATTCCCAACTCTCACTGTAGACTACCGAAGCGATTTCGAAAAGGATATATTCTTAAATTTGGCATCTTGACTTTTTATACAAATATTATAAACTAACCGGATCTTGAATCTTGCGCAACAAATATAAAAGTTCCTTATCAAATATCAGCAGAAATCAGCTGTTCTTTCAATCGGTCATCTATCAATAAAACTTACATGCGCTTGCGCTGCCATCTGGCGAATGTTAGCAACTGCCTCTAATGCAGTGTTAGTTGTAATAAAATATTCACAATAGTGCCATAGTACAAATACATTTCTTTGTGTGCTCACAATCGTTTATTTTTAACAAATTATTTTAACAAAATATAACTAAACAAAGGCACTACGACCAATGATGCCCAAAGCTCTCTAATATCACGAATCTCCATCTTTACAATCAAAACTTTATTTATAGACTTGGATTCCAAATAAGAGCGAAAAAGGGACCTGGACATAAAAACAGCAATTAGAAATAAAACATAAGATACATGAAAGCGTTGTTCTGGAAACAAAGAGACAACTGGAAGCATTCGGTTTTTTTCTTCATAGCCACCGAGCTTAAATTTTCATATTGACTTAGCATAGCACTGTAAAGGAATAAAAGAGCTTCCCTGACTAGTTCTCTTCTGACTTCATACAAGCTTACTAATATCGTTTTCTTTTCGGAAATAAATTGTTGCCTAAGTAAATGGTAAAGCCTTAATAGAGTTGCTCCTACCCCAGAAAATGTTCAACATTTATAGTGCATACAAAGAACATTTCAACTCACCATATTCACTCATATTAACAGAGTATATGTGGAACTTAAGAGCGAATTGAGGGTTTCACAGAGTTGCACTGCCACACCGCCATTTTAAACAGGGTAAAATTGTAACGCTTTTGCATTGCGAGCAGGCAACATTTTTCACAAAAGAACGAAATATCTCGTAAAGGTGTTGCCTGTTTTTTAGAATAGAACAACAACCCTTGCGCGGCGTGCATAAAGCGTAACAATTTAGCCAGAAAAGAAAACGCTATAAGTAAGTTCCAATATGGCAGTGTTTTGCCTGTAACGCAAAAGCGACTGTCAAGCCACTGAACCTAAGTAAGGAAATGTAAGCAACCTCAAAACATCCTTCACACAACATCAAACAACCTACAAATTAACACACACACACACACACACATACAAACATTTATAAATAAAAGTGCGCTTTGACTCTAATGTTTGTTGCAAATTTTAGTTGCAACTTTTCGTAATATTCTTTTCTACTATGGGTTCATTTTATTAAACGCACAAAGCCAAATGTGCGTATGTATGTATTTATAAGTCAGCATTAGAACTTGTTGTGAGGGGTTGTAAAAACCATAAAAAATTATTATTGCAGGACACAACAACAAATGTTGGTAGTAAGTGTTTGGCTATAAAGCTTGCCAACTACAACTAAAACAAGTAGTACATCAACATTAATGACTGGCCATTGACTTTTACGTTTGTGGCAAGTAGCGCAATCGAAGCGGAGGAAATGTGCAACTTCAACAACAACAACAGCGTTCAAGCAAAGTACAAAAAAATAAAAAATAAAACTTTCTAAGCGATTTAAAAAGCAGTGAAATATCTTTTAACCTTTAGTGCAGTGTAAGCGACCGACAAGTGCTTGGAAGGGAATATGAAAAGGTGGGAGTACAGTTATACAAAAACAAAAAAATACAACAATCGCATACAAAAATATATACAGTGACTAACAGAAGACTAATCCTTTTTATGCTCAGCTGAGCAGAGCTCACAGAGTATATTAAATTTGTTCGCATAACGGTACCCCGTAACGGCATAAACTAATCGAGATAGATATAGACTTCTATATATCAAAATGATCTGGGCGAAAAAAGAAATTCATTTAGCCATGTCCGTCCGTCCGTCCCTAAACACGATAACTTGAGTAAATTTTTAGGAATCTGAATGGAATTTGGTATGTAAGTTCCTGGGCACACATTTCAGATCGCTATTTAAAATGAACGAAATCGGACTATAACCGCACCCACTTTTTCGATAGCGAAAATTTCGAAAAACAGAAAAAGTGCGATAATTCATTACCAAAGACGGATAAAGCGATGAAACTTGGTAGGTGAGTTGAACTTATGACGCAGAGTAGAAAATTAGTAAAATTTTGGACAATGGGCGTGGCACCGCCCACATTTAAAATGAGGTAATTTAAAGGATTTGCAAGCTGTAATTTGGCAGTCGTTGAAGATATCGTGATGAAATTTGGCAGAAATGTTACTCCTGTTACTATATGTGTGCTAAATAAAAATTAGCAAAATCGTATGACGAACACACCCACTTAAAAAAAAATAAATTTTTTTAAAGTCAAATTTTAACAAAAAATTTAATATCTTTACAGTATATAAGTAAATTGTGTCAACATTCAACACCAATAATGATAAGGTGCAACAAAATACAAAAATAAAATTTCAAAATGGGTGTGGCTGCGGCCTTTTTCATTTAATTTGTCTAGAATACTTTTAATGCCATAAGTCGAACAAAAATTTACCAATCCTTGTGAAATTTGGTAAAGGCATAGATTCTATGACGATACCTGTTTTCTGTGAAAATGGGCGAAATCGGTTTGAAGACGTACCCAGTTTTTATACACAGTCGACCGCCTGTCCTTCCGCTCGGCCGTTAACACGATAACTTGAGCAAAAATCGATATATCTTTACTCAACTTAGTTCACGTACTTATATGAACTCACTTTATCTTGGTATAAAATATGGCCGAAATCCGATTATGACCACGCCCACTTTTGCGATATCGAAAATTACGAAAAATGAAAAAATGCCATAATTCTATACCAAATACGAAAAAAGGGATGAAACATTGTAATTCGATTGGTTTATTGACGCAAAATATAACTTTAGAAAAAACTTTTTAAATGGGTGTGACACCTACCATATTAAGTAGAAGAAAATGAAAAAGTTCTGCAGGGCGAAATCAAAAGCCCTTGGAATCTTGGCAGGAATACTGTTCGTGGTATTACATATATAAATAAATTAGCGGTGCCCGAAAAATGATGGTCTGGGTCACCCTGGTCCACATTTTGGTCGATATCTCCAAAACACCTTCACATATACAACTGTGAGCCACTCCCTTTTAAACCCTCATTAATACCTTTAATTTGATACCCATATAGTACAAACACATTATAGAATCACACATGAGCCACCTTTATGTCGATTTCTCGAAAAGGCGTCCACCTATAGACCTACAGCCCACTCCCTTTTAAAATAATCTTTAATACCTTCCATTTGATACCCATGTCATGAACACACATTCCAGGGTTACCCTAGGTTCATTCTCCTACGTGCTGATTTTCCCTTATTTTGTCTCCAAAGCTCTCAGCTGAGTATGGAATGTTCGGATACACCCGAACTTAGCCTTCCTTACTTGTTTTTTATTGTTTTTTTTTTTTCAATTGGCTACGTAAATTTCAAACTGACTGATGCCAAATATACCCAAAAGCGACTATAGGGGATCAATTATACCCCAATGTGGACAAATCAATCGCAGAACGCTCTCTTAAGGGATATATCGCACGATTTTTTTGCAGGGAACTAAGTTATGCCTACAAAACGAAATATTAGAGTTCAAAAAAGTATAAATGCCGCAACAGTAGCTTGCATTCTAATATGCTGTGTTGTACTAACCGTAAAGTACTGTTTATCTAGTTTAATACTTTTCTCACGTTTGTTGCTTTGCTAATATTGATTTTAGTTTCCGTTCGATCACTTAAACATCAACAATGCCTCCTAGGAAAGTAGAATCGGTTGACGTTAGAAACTTGGTTGCACTCCCCATAGAAGAAAAAAAATCATAGGGTGATATTGCAAAAATTGGAAACTTGAGCCGAGCAAGAATACATAATATTTTAATAAACTTTGAAAAAAGTCCTTCTACCCAAAATTTTAAGCGTAATGTTCGTCCGAGCAAACTATCTCGCCGAGACATCAGTTTTATTTTGAAAGAAGCGGACAAAAACTATAAATTCTCTGCTTCAAAATTAGTCAAAGATATGGCAAACTCATAAGTCAAGTATGCCATCCACGAATAGTCCAAAGAGCTCTGAACAAGAAGGGCTTGTAAGGCAAAAAGCCTCTTTGTTTAGAGTTTGCGAAAGTACACAGAAAAAAGTGGACGGATTTTTGACAAAAACTTTCGTTTACCTATGAGTCAAAGTTCAATATATTCGGTAGCGATGGAAAAATAAAAGTGTAGATGAGAGAAAATACTGCACTCAATCCGAAGAATTTGGTATCAACTCTAAAGCATTATGGCGGCACTAGCATCAATGCCACGACGGTCTCAAGCTGCTATTGATGCTAACGGTGGACCGACCAAAATCAATATTATTTAGTGTAACGTGAACCTCTTGATACTAAAGCTGGTTATTTGTGTACTATTTGTAGACTTTTGTCAATGTTGTTTTCATGTTTCTTTCTAAAAACTTTACAACTTTATGGTAATATGAGGATTTTTTTAGTTTATCATGATTTATAAAAAGGTTTTAAAGATAAACTATATGCATTTCAATCCAGCGGAAATAGGAGGTGTATGTAGACTTTTGTCTGTCTCTATAAGTACACAAATGTAGATGAGAAACAGTTAGAGCGTTGTTTTCGTAATTTATTTTTTTCAACGAGAGTTGCAGTCAATGGCTTATAAATGCATAATTTAGTGGCATTATATAACATTTTTGAGTATTCTTAACATACTTACAATCAAACAAAACTTTGACTATATAAGGAGCAAAATATGCAATGTCAAAAGAACTTCAGAGCAATCGATGTGCTATCTTTCTACATACCGATTGTTTAAATTTTACAACTTTACGCCAAACCATTGAGAAGCTAACACTTATAATTCAAATTAATCGAAATGTCTTGCTGATTCTTAAATTGAGCTATATTTTCTAATTAGTTCAACCCTTGCTTGCTCCTCTATTTCATTTCCATATTTCATACCTCCTTCCTATATTATTCCCATCCCTTGCCTCTCCTCTCTAAAATCTATCATATTCTTATCAGTGGTCGACAGTGTACTTCCCTTCATACCTCATTGCAATGAAAGCTGTGAAAATGCAATTATTAGGAGGTTAGCTTTCTTGTAAATCCTTGTGCATCACCAAAATAGAGACCGTTACCGCCTACAGCAGCTGTTTGTGGCTATCTTGTACTGAACGATGTATTGTAGTATTTCGGGACATTTTCAAAACACTTCATAACTCCGTAAGGATATAATACTTTTTTTGTTGATATAAAATGAAAAGTCTTTGAAGGAAATTACTTTTCACAAAAATAATATACAATAATGAATCAATAAATGTAGGTTGTTTAATAAAATAAAGAAATAATAAAGGTAAGCGCGATAACCTCCGAAGAGATCTTAGGCCGAGCTTCTCTCCAATTTGTATCGTGCTCCTTTTTTAATTTTTGCTACAAATAGGCTTGTTTTATGCCGACTCCGAACGGCATCTAAAAGGCAGATGAGTTTTCACTGAGAGCTTTTCATGGCAGAAATACATTCGGAGTGCCTGCCAAACACTGCCGAGGGGCGACCCCGCTTAGAAAAATGTTCTTCTAATTGAAACAAATTGTTTCTAAAGTTTTTGATTATTTTTTACCCGGGTCGTGAACCCAGGATCTTCAGCGTGGTATGCGGAGCACGCTACCATCACACCACGACGGCCGCGATCGTTTTTTTACATGAAAGAAAAAAAAACCCCAATTGGGCCCAAACATATCCATACCAACTGAAAACGTATACGTAATATTTTTATACTTAGCTGAGCAGAGCTCGCAGAGTATATTAACTTTGTTCGCATAACGGCAGTACGTAACGGCATAAACTAATTGAGATAGATATAGACTTCTATATATCAAAATGATCTGGGCGAAAAAAGAAATTTATTTAGCCATGTCCGTCCGTCCGTAAACACGATAACTTGAGTAAATTTTGATATATCTTGATGAAAGTTGGTATGTAGGTCCCTGGGCACTCATCTCGGATCGCTATTTAAAACGAACGAAATCGGACTATACCCACGCCCACTTTTTCGATATCGAAAATTTCGAAAAATTTAAAAAGTGCGATAATTCATTACCAAAGACGGATAAAGCGATGAAACTTTGTAGGTGGATTGATCTTATGACGTACAATAGAAGACTAGTAAAGTTTTGGACAACGGGCGTGGCACCGCCCACTTTTGAAAGAAGGTATTTCCAAAGTTTTGCAGGCCGTAATTTGGCAGTCGTTGAGAATAACATAATGAAATTTGGCAGGAACGTTGCTACTATTACTATATATGTGCTAAATAAACATGAGCAAAATCGGATAAAGAACACGCCCACTTAAAAAAAAATTTGTTTAAGTCAAATTTTAAGAAAAAATTTATTAACTTTACAGTATATAAGTAAATTATGTCAATATTCAACTCCAATAATTATATGGTGCAACAAAATACAAAAATAAAAGGAAATTTCAAAATGGGCGTGGCTCCGCCCTTTTTCATTTAATTTGTCTAGAATACGTTTAATGCCATAAGTCGAACAAAAATTAACCAATCCTTGTGAAATTTGGTAGGAGCATAGATTCGATGACGGTAATTGCAATCCTGTAAAAGTGGGCGAAATCGGTTGAAGCCACGCCCAGTTTTTATACACAGTCGACTGTCTGTCCTTCTCCTCGGCCCTTAACACGATAACTTGAGCAAAAATCAATATATATTTACTAAACTTAGTTACCGTACTTATCTGAACTCGCTTTATCTTGGCATAAAAAATGGCCGAAATCCGACTATGACCACGCCCACTTTTCCGATATCGAAAATTACAAAAAATGTACCAAATATGAAAAAAGAGATGAAACATGGTAATTGGATTGGTTTTTTGACGCAAAATATAACTTTAGAAAAAACTTTGTAAAATGGGTGAAGCTTACCATATTAAGTAGAATAAAATGAAAAAGTTCTACAGGGCGAAAGCAAAAGCCCTTGGAATCTTGACAGGAATACTGTTCGTGGTATTACATATATAAATAAATTAGCGGCGGTACCTGACAGATGATGTTCTGGGTCACCCTGGTCCACATTTTGGTCGATATCTCGAAAACGCCTCCACATGTACAACTAAGGATATCGTTATCAATCTTCATTGTGAGCGGACGTGTTTTCGCAGTGTCGTGGGGTGCGCGATTTGTTAATACGTTTTCTCCACTATAACTCTTAAAAAAAAATATATATATATATATAATATGTTCTGCCCTGCTTGCAGTGACAAAGTTGATCGTGCGGATGTGGCTAAAGTCGCGTGTGCTGATTGTGGTAGCTTTTTTCATGCCTCATGTGCAAGTATTACTGCTGATGATTTGGACTATATGAAGTCCAATAACATTAAACATCGCTGTGGTGCATGCACTATTTCGCGTCGCAAGTCCATACAACAACAGCCATTACCAGGTTTTGTGCCTACTGTTGCCATGGATGGGTCTGCTACATCAGGATCGAAGTCTGCCGCACAAACATCTACCAAACCATCATCAGCGGCGCTTGCTAAACAAAAACAGCACGTGCTCAACAGCCAAAAACAACAAACACAAAAGATCATTGGTAATAATAGCGCCAACTTACATAAATCCACAAACAACAACAGCAATATCCTCAATGTAAACCAAACGGGTCAACACCACCGCCCTCAACAAGAGCAATTGCAATCAAGTCAAACCAACACAGGTACGAAAGAAATAACATTGCAATTGCTGTATGAAGAACTCGTGGGCTTAAAGAAACAAAACTCTGATTTCCTCAGCATAGTGAAGCAGCTCAAAGGGGAAAACGCAAAATTGTGCGATAGAGTGAGCAAGCTGGAAGGTTTATTGAACTGGAGAGAACATCAACTGCTCAGCAGTGCTGTGGACATTGTTGGTGTGCCGCAACTAACAAGTGACAATGCAAGCGAAGTCACAAAAAGTCGTTTAGGCTCTGCTTTTGGCATAACTGTCACTTCTGACAACATAAGCAGATGCTATGTAAAAAAAATAAAGCAGGGAACTGAATCTTCTCATTTGAGAAATTTGGTGCGAGTGCACTTTGCTTCAGTTGAAATGAAGAGTAAAATAATGTCGAGCAAACGTAAGATGAAGAGAAAATTAACTACCGAAGTCCTTGGTGATACAAACAAAAGCAATATATTTATTAACGACAGTCTCACCAGCTACAATCGAGCTCTGTTCACAGTGGCAAAAAAAATAAAAAAAAAAAAAAGTTATAAATATCTGTGGGTTAAGAATGGCAGTATTTTGATGAGAAAGGCTGATAATGACGTGGTTGTCTATTTAAGAACTTTTGACGATTTGTCAAAAGTGAGTTAGTTTTCCTTTTTATTTCTTTTTATTAATAATAAATTAAATGGTCTGTTTCGATTTTTTAAATAATAGCAGCCACTCCGTAATCAGCCCAATCAAAGATTTAAATTTATTATGTAATACTAGTGACTCTTTTGTTGTTGTCCATCAAAACATACGCAGTCTTCGGCAAAATTTTGATTTGTTGCTCTGTAATTTGGTATTATTTAAAATCAAACCGGATTTAATTTTTGTTTCCGAAATATGGATATACTGTCACGAAATACGTGAATTTACTATACCTGGCTATACTTTCTTTGCAAATACAAATGACCGATATTCAGCGGGTGGTGTTGGAGTTTTTGTAAGAAGTAATTACGAATGTGAATACTTAGAATATGATATTACGAGTGCTGACATTTTAAAGACATCTTTAAGGTTGGATTCCAAAGTTTTCAGTTTCATGTGTGTCTACAGGCTACACTCGGTCGCTGTTCAGATATTTTTGGATGAGTTTTCAAATCTTCTTTGCAGTGAAAATTCTGGTAACTTTTTTATTCTAGGTGACCTTAATTTAGATATCCTCAACCTAAATGCTATAACTGATAGCTACCTTATTCTTATGACTAATCATGGGCTAACATCCTTTTTAAATGAACCTACTCGTAGTGTTTCTGGGAGCTGTCTCGACCATGTATTTATTCGCAGCAGCAGTTATATATTTAATATTGTTACTGGTATAAATCTCAATCTCAACATTACAGATCATTCTATGACAGGCTTAGTAATAAACATTACACGCAAAAAAACAACCCCGAATAGCAGTAATGCTAATTCTAAATTCACCAGGATTAATTTCGGTTCCCTCAACCAAAGCCTACGGTTTGAGTCCTGGGACTTAGTTTATGCTGAAGATAACGTTTCTGTTGCATACCAAATCTTCTTAAATATCTTTATTAGCCATATACAGGCAGCAAGCTTTTCTTTCACTCCACCTAGGTCTGAAATAAAGTAGAAGCCTTGGATCAGCCAGCGGTTGGTTAAAACCATCCGCCTTAAAAATAAGCTTGGGAGAAAGTGTGCTCAATATTCGTCCAATACGAGGATTCGTAATCGGTATAGAGGCTTATGTAAAAAGTTAAGGAAAGAAGTCCGTTTTGAACGCGACAGTTTCTATAGAAATGAGTTCAGAGCATCGCATGGGAACCCAAAGAAGGAATGGAAGGTAATAAACAATATCTTTAATCGGGGTTCTAAATCAGTCGACTCATCAATTATTTTATTACAAAGTGGTGTAAACATTTCTGATCCCAAAATTGTAGCAAATCTCTTTAACTGTCACTTTTCTTCAGTCGGTCTAACTCACACAATTGCAGGCACATGCGAAACTTCGATGATTAACCCTATATTTTCGACCTCAGGCAGCAGTTTTTACTTTGTACCTTTTACCGGCGCTGAAATATTAAAGGCAGTTAATTCTTTAGATAACTCCAGATCGTGTGGCTCTGATGGAATTTCCAATCAGGTTTTGAAAAATGTCGCTTTAAATTTAGTCGATATTTTAGTTTATTTGTTTAACAAAAGCATCTTTTCTGGAATTTTTCCTACTGACTTGAAATGTGCTGTAGTCATTCCCTTATTTAAAAAGGGTGACAAAAAGGATATAAACAATTACCGACCAATTTCTTTGCTCTCTTCCATCTCGAAAACTTTTGAAAAGCTTGTTAAACGTAGAATTCTTGAATTTCTTAACAACAAAAAATTTTTAAGCCCGATGCAATTTGGGTTTCGATGTGGACGTTCCACCGAAGATGCCCTCTTGAACTTTTGTTCCTTTATATATAGCGAGTTAGACAAAAAAAAAGAACTGTGCTGGCCTATTCGTAGATATCACGAAAGCATTTGATATGGTAGATCACCAAATCTTGTTAAATAAATTACATTGCGTGGGCTTTCGTGGCTTTATGTATAACTGGTTGAAATCTTACTTATCAGGTAGAGCGCAAAAAGTTAAGGTTGGCAGTTTTTTCAGTGATTCTGTTACTACTGACCTGGGAGTGCCCCAAGGTTCTGTCTTAGGCCTTAGTTTATTTGAATTCCTTATTTTCCTTGCCCTTTTTTGGGAAGGTTACCGCGTTTGCAGATGACCTTGCTATAGCCTATAGTTCAACGAACTATCTAGATTTGGTAGCAGGTGTCAACTATGATGTTCATCTGTTGAGAGTGTGGTTTGCTACACATAAAATGATTGTTAGCAGGAAAACACAGATGATGTATTTCGATTTACATTCAAAAATCTCTCCCGATATTGATATTATATTCCACGCCACTGACTGCGAACATTTTGCTCTAAACAATTTGTTGTGCTCTGGAACGTGGTATAATTCTGAAACAACTTGTAGCGACAAGTGTTTTCCAATTGAAAGAGTTAAAGTCTTCCAATATCTTGGAATTTCTGTGGACCAATCCTTAAGTTGGTCAACACATATTTCTCGCCTGAAGTCCTACATGCGATCCACGGTTCGCTATTTTTATAGTCTGAGGAAGATGTGTTCAAATGCAACGCTTAGAACAATCTACTACGCGTTGGTTCACTCAAGGCTTCAATATGGCATATGCTGTTGGGTGGTGCTTCTCATAATAATATCCAGCAACTTCTTATTACTCAAAAATTTTTCATAAGGAAGATATGCAACGTTAACCGTTTTCACCACAGCATGGACTTATTCAGGGAAATGAAAATTCTTCCGGTAAAGCACATGTACTATTATAAAACATTAAAAATATTTTTTATTCGCTGTGGGTATTTACACAGCCTCGTCTCTGATAATTATAACTTAAGGCAAAACTCACTGGGACTTGTTGTTGTTCCCACTTCTCGTACTACTCATTTTAATAACTTCTTTACTATCGTTTCTTGTAAAGTCTTCAATAAGATACCTGCGACTATGCGTGTCATTACGAATTTGCGAGAATTTTTAAAAAATGTTAAATCATTTTTATTAGAGCTGTCACACGACGAGATCAAAACTTTGCTGAACCCTGTCACTTAGTGAACTGAAACCAAAATTGTTATTTTTAATGCTTTATTATTTTCATTATTTAACTCATTGAACTTATGGATTATCTTTACCTTCACCCCACAGATATCGTACATGTTCATGATTCTTAATTTGTGACGGCATTCAACACTAAAATTGCATACTATTTTACTGAATGCCTTAACTTTCTTTCATTTATTAATAATTTTTATACTCAGTTGAGCAGAGCTCACAGAGTATATTAAGTTTGATTGGATAACGGTTGGTTGTACATATATAAAGGAATCGAGATAGATATAGACTTCCATATATCAAAATAATCAGGATCGAAAAAAAATTTGATTGAGCCATGTCCGTCCGTCCGTCCGTCCGTTAACACGATAACTTGAGTAAATTTTGAGGTATCTTGATGAAATTTGGTATGCAGGTTCCTGAGAACACATCTCAGATCGCTATTTAAAATGAACGATATCGGACTATAACCACGCCCACTTTTTCGATATCGAAAATTTCGAAAAACCGAAAAAGTGCGATAATTCATTACAAAAGACAGCTAAAGCGACGAAACTTGGTAGATGAGTTGAACTTATGACGCAGAATAGAAAATTAGTAAAATTTTGGACAATGGGCGTGGCACCGCCCACTTTTAAAAGAAGGTAATTTAAAAGTTTTGCAAGCTGTAATTTGGCAGTCGTTGAAGATATCTTGATGAAATTTGGCAGGAACGTTACTTCTATTACTATATGTACGCCTAATAAAAATTAGCAAAATCGGAGAAGGACCACGCCCACTTTTAAAAAAAAATTTTTTTTAAAGTAAAATTTTAACAAAAAATTTAATATCTTTACAGTATATAAGTAAATTATGTCAAAATTCAACTCCAGTAATGATATGGTGCAACAAAATACAAAAATAAAAGAAAATTTCAAAATGGGCGTGGCTCCGCCCTTTTTCATTTAATTTGTCTAGGATACTTTTAACGCCATGAGTCGAACAAAAATTAACCAATCCTTTTGAAATTTGATAGGGGCATAGATTTTATGACATTAACTGTTTTCTGTGAAAATAGGCGAAATCGGTTGATGCCACGCCCAGTTTTTATACACAGGCGTCCGTCTGTCCTTCCGCATGGCCGTTAACACGATAACTTGGGCAAAAATCGACATATCTTTAATGAACTTAGTTCACGTGCTTACTTGAACTCACTTTATCTTGGTATGAAAAATGAACGAAATCCGACTATGACCACGCCCACTTTTTCGATATCGAAAATTACGAAAAATGAAAAAATCCCATAATTCTATACCAAATACGAAAAAAAAGCATGAAACATGGTAAGGTAATTGGATTGTTTTATTGACGCGAAATATAACTTTAGAAAAAACTTTATAAAATGGTTGTGACACCTACCATATTAAGTAGAAGAAAATGAAAAAGTTCTACAGGGCGAAATAAAAAACCCTTAAAATCTTGGCAGTTATTACATATATAAATAAATTAGCTGTATCCAACAGATGATGTTCTGGGTCACCCTGGTCCACATTTTGGTCTATATCTGGAAAACGCCTTCACACCACTCCCTTTTAAAACTCTCATTAATACCTTTAATTTGATACCCATATCGTAAAAACATATTCTAAAGTCACCCCTGGTCCACCTTTATGGCGATATCTCGAAAAGGCGAACACCTATAGAACAAAGGCCCACTCCCTTTTAAAATACTCATTAACACCTTTCTTTTGATACCCATATTGTACAAACAAATTCTAGGGTCACCCCTGCTCCACCTTTATGGCGATATCTCGAAACGGCGTCCACATATGGAACTAAGGATTACTCCCTTTTAAAATACTCATAAACACCTTTCTTTTGATACCCATATTGTACAAACAAATTCTAGGGTTACCACTGGTCCACCTTTATGGCGATATATCGAAACCGCGTCCACCTATGGAACTAAGGATTACTCCCTTTTAAAATACTCATTAGCACCTTTCATTTGATACCCATATCGTGCAAACGCGTTCTATAGTCACCCTTGGTCCACCTTTATGGCGATATCTCGAAAAGGCGACCACCTATACAACAACCACCACTCCCTTTTAAAACCCTTATTAATACCTTTAATTTGATACCCATATCGTACAAACATATTCTAGAGTCACCCCTGGTCCACCTTTAGGGCGATATTTCGAAACGGCGTCCACCTATAGAACTAAGGCCCACTCCCTTTTAAAATACTCATTAACGCCTTTCGTTTGATGCCCATATTGTACAAACAAATTATAGGGTCACCCCTGGTCACCTTATGGCGATATCTCGAAACGGCGTGCACCTATGGAACTAAGGATTACTCCCTTTTAAAATGCTCAGTAACACCTTTTTTTTGATACCCATATTGTACAAACAAATTCTAGGGTCACCCCTGGTCCACCTTTGTGGCGATATCTCGAAATGGCGTCCACCTATGGAACTAAGGATTACTCCCTTTTAAAATACTCATTAACACCTTTCATTTGAAACCCATATCGTACAAACGCATTCTAGAGTCAACCCTGATCCACCTTTATGGCTATATCCCTAAATGGCATCCACCTATAGAACTATGGCCCACTCCCTCATAAAATACTCTTTAACGCCTTTCATTTGATACACAGTCCAGGGTTTCCCTCGGTTCATTTTCCTACACGGTTATTTTCCCTTATGTTGTCACCATAGCTCTCAACTGAGTATGTAATGTTCGGTTACACCCGAACTTAAACTTCCTTACTTGTTTAAGTTAAGTTCCTATTGTATACATATATGTAAAAAACTTATTGAAAGAATGAATAAATCTAATCTAATCTAAGGGTCACTCCCTTTTAAAACCCACATCAATACCTTTAGTTTGATACCCATGTCGTACAAACACATTCTAGAGTCACCTCTGTTCCACTTTTATGGCGTTATCCCGAAATGGTGTCCACATATAGAACTATGGCCCACTCCCTTTTAAAATACTCTTTAATACCCTCCATTTGATAGCAATGTCATAAAAACATATTCCAGGGTTACCCTAGGCTCATTTTCCTACATAGTGATTTTCCCTTATTTTGTCTCCAAAGCTCTCAGCTCAGTATGTAATGTTCGGTTACACCCGAACTTAGCCTTCCTTACTTGTTATTTATTTATTTTGTTTATAATTTGCTATAGATGTGGGTTTTCATCCATACAAACTTACAAGTTAAGATATAATAAGGATGTTACGTCCACATTTTTGATGTGAGTTTAAACTTCAGTTGAATAGAGTTAAACCTTGGCATTGTGATCTACTTTAACTGTAATTTAAACTGGCACTGAAACCTCAACCCTTAACAAGATAACTATTATAGAAAAGGTTGGTTGAGAGAACCTCAAGTTTCTGTCTGATAAAAATTTTCCTAGTTACATATAACATAAATCCCTTCAGATGGCATATAATTACATTTTGTACATGTAAGTGATGTTTACAAACTCTCCTTAATACGGTGTTACCTCAGGATGTTTATCTCTTATAGTAAGAACTTTTGTTGAAACATCCTTCCAGAAACCGTATCGTCATCATTAAAATTTATTTGACTTCTGCTAAGTTTTTATTTTGAAAAGCTGACTTCGGAATGTTAATGGACAAAGTATCTTATTTAATAAAGATGCTGGTGAAAGCGTTCTGCATTCAAGCAACCCACTAGAGCTCGTATTTCGTACTTTTGTTCCTCAAAAATTAGTTGGAGTACGAGAGTTTTGAGCTGATTTAAAAATCAATAGACTCATTAAAATAAAATAAATAAATGTAAGGCGCGATAACCTCCGAAGAGATCTAAGGCCGAGCTTCTCTTCCAATTTGCGTCGTGCTCCTCTTGATTTTTCCCTACAAATTGGCCGGACGGGACCTACATGTTTTATGCCGACTCCGAACGGCATCTGCAAGGCAGATGAGTTTTCACTGAGAGCTTTTCATGGCAGAAATACAATGGGAGCGCTTGCCAGACACTGCCGAGGGACGACCCCGCTTAGAAAAATTTTCTTCTAATTGAAAAATCTAAAATTTTGATGTTGCTTTGCCCGGTAGTTAAACCCAGGGCATACGGTGTGATAGGCGGAGCACGCTACCATCACACCACGGTGGCCGCCAAGCTATTTTGCGTCTTCTAACCTGAGGTGGGCCGGCATGAGCAGTGAGGTGACATAAGGTCAATGGCTAAAAAGTCAGTCGGCTTTATGACCCCATCAAATGGTCTTTTAAGATCAATTGGCCTTACGGCCGATTTAAATAAATTGATTTCACATCCTTTCCTAATCTGACTTTATGGCCATGTAGAAAGTTGATAATCATTTCTTATTATCTTATAAAAAAATTCGAGAGTGTATTCTTACACAAGAATTTCCCAACTCAGTATCCCTGAGCATTCACACATCTTACAAAAAAAATAAAAATTCACCGAATCAAACTTGCTCGAGGTCACTACCTTCAAATCAATGCAACTTACACAGTCTCTCATAATTTCTACGATTTATTGACTTCTGAGAAAATATATCAATCATGAGCTGGGAGAGAAACTGAGTCAAATGTGGCCACTATGGGATGTCCTTAATGGAGTGGACCCTCATGTGGACATTTATCATATATGTCCTCCTTCATTTAGTGAAATCCAATGGATTTGGCACACAGCGGCATACTTCTCTTCCCTTTTCAAATAGAAAAAGACGTAGAATTTGCTGCTTTAAGACTTTAAAATATCTTTGAACTAAAGAAAGGGAATATGACAGGGCAAATTAAAGTAATAAGAAAATACATGGGACATTCCATATTGCAATTACGTGTTGTAATGTGATATACGTTCAGAACATGTGGAATTTGAGGTGCCTGTTGTAGACCTGAATCTATATTCTGATCTTGGCTTGAAATTCTGGTGTAAGAATGGATGCAAATTTGATAACCGGAAAACGGGAGGTCGTGCTACGTGCTAATGGGTTAAACTTAAAAGTATTGACACCAATGGCTATATCCATTCAATAGAAGTTTGCGGTAGAGAATTTCTTCGCAAAAGCTTATCCTTGAGGATTATTCTAATAACTTCACACATTCAGGCAGCCTTACGTGCTCTTTAGTCTTACACAATTACTTCGAAGCTAGTAGGTGTATGCTCTGGGAGCTAAAATCAAGATTTTTAGGATCGGTTCCCGAACATAAGGAACCTTAAGGTAATAAACAAGCAGAGCACCCAGATAAGCATATTACTATAGTAACAATATATGTTTCAGAGCCTAGGGAAATCATTAGTTACTGGAAAATAAAGCAGTTCCGATGATATTGGATTAAGTTCCCAGGGCAATGACAGGTCAATTGTTTATACTCCCAGCAACATTTGTATCAACAAAACTCCTTAACCCTAGCAGAGAGGACCAACGAACTCTTACTATGTATTTAATGAGACACAGTAGTCTACGATATCACTGAAGTAAGTTTAACCCATAGCATACAAAAATCTATCGTTTTCTTGTGGGGAGGTTGAAACGCCGGTTCACATTTTCTGCGAGTCCTTTGCTCTGGTAAAGCAGAGACTCTCCCCCTTAGATGGCGTGACTCATAATCCACTCGTGATATGAAGTAAAAAGCCTGAAGAGATACTAAATACATTAAAAGCCCACACATTCAGTTACAGGCTGAAAGGTCAAGCACAATATATAATAAATTGAGGTCGCAATGGTTCGGGTCCTAATAATAATAATACCTCCTAAGGCACGGGCAAAGAACTTGCTGAGTACCAGCCGGATTGATTGTGAAGTCTCCACTCGTTGTCTTGTATATAAGTTAATAACAAAACTAAAAATTAGTAGAGTTGTAAAGTTTATTGATTTGAATACGATTTTCGTCACAATTCATTTTGCTCTTGCAACGATGCTTTGACGTTTGCGTATACCAAACAAGCTCCCTGTGAAGAAGCGTTCAGGATAAGTAGTAAGAGCGACAACTCATCTATTTCTTTGTCGATACCCCAGGAAAGCAAATAAGATGACACATATTTCTGGGCTCATCGCTGCAAATATATTCGGATCTGTCGCTCCTACTATATTCATCTAATTTTCTCGTACTTGAAGTATGTTAAGTTCTAATATGCGCTCTACCAACCTAATTTAATTTAAATTCTGCGCAAAACAAGTGACAACCCCCATGTTGCGATGATATTTCTGAAATTGGAATGGATAGATATTCAATTCGGTGTATGAGAAAAGGCTTCATGTGACCATATCAAATCGTTTGAAGTCAAACTTTCAGACAAATCGTCTTAAATATAACTTTGAGGAAAATGTTTCAAGCAATCTTGCCACTATCAGGATTTCCAGTTATTGCGGGTAGTTCACAGAAGCTATGCAGTATCTACAAAGTTTGAATTTTAGTAAAATGAAAATGTTGTTGTCATTTTAAGACACATATCTACATACATATTTACGTAATTACTTCATCAACTTTCATCTCTAGATAATTGCTTTTATTTAAATCTGAATGCAATTAGTAGGAGTGCGATGAAAATCAAAGCAAATTTGTTGATATGAGAAACAAACAAACTGGTAAGCAAACCTACATATGTATGTGTGTACATACATAAGTTTTAATCACTACCACACAAAGTACATTTATCTGCAACCGGAATCAGTGTAATTAAATTATGAAGGTCCTATTATAGTCACACTCGTGCGCAGTTCTTTAACATGCGATTGTCGAGCAAAAACAGTCAGCATCAGACAGGTGAATCAGCCGCATAGCGTGCGGAAATGAATGGAAAGTGTTTTTGTCGAAATTGAGCTTACAATCGCGAATTTAAATTTTTATCTGACTCTCTTTTATTGAGTTTACCGCATTGAATTGTGAGTGCACGCAGCAAAAAAAAACTGGTGAAATCTAAGTTCGCGTTAACCCAACAGCATATAACCAGATGTAGGAGGCGACATGGTATTGAATCAATCCTATCCCTGCTAGAGCACTGAAGGAGATATGATATGTCATCTGTCTGACAGAACATCAGCTTTTTAAGGACGAAATGAACATTCTGACCAAAAGTTCTGTATCTATGTGATATCCCATTTCTTTTCAACTAGTTTTATTTAGCAATTGCGAATATTATCGCTGTTTCGCTTACTCATGGTAAACGTGAGCTTACCGAATCTTTAATCAAGTCTGCCGATTGAGCTGATTAAATGAATAGTGGGGTTTGAAGAATCCCAGCTGACTGATTAGCTGTTAACTGTGGTCAGAACTGATGCAGAAGCCATGCAGTCCTGATGGAAATAAAAGGCAATGATAAAAATGTAGTTATATATTAATTTTTAAAATATCAATTTTGTTACATAAATAGGAAAACAAAGAAACTTTAAAGACCTAAAAAATTAAAAAATGTGTTGTGCTGGCGCTAAACCGCCTTATTGATAACTGACGCCACTTGGGAGCACCAAGAGAGGTCGAGTCTTCCCCCACCTGCCGCTTCCAGCTCAATGGAGATTTCCACCTTCCTTTGCTTCCAAACTGCGTTTTCATATTTGTGTAAAGCTCATAAAGCTCATCATTATACCTCTTTCGTTACTCGCCGTCGGCACCACGGACCATAAATATCATAACAGATTGCGCAATCACGGCTTAGTTAGAGTTAATTTCTCCAGCATTATGTTTAAGAAGTCCACAGTCACCAGTCTACAGTCACCTTGTCTGAAGCCTCGTTAGCATTCGAAAGGCTCGTATAGGTCCCTCCGAATCCTTACAGAGCTGGTGGTGTTCCTTAACATCATTTGGAATATCCTCATTAACTTTTCAGGGAGTTTGAACTCAGCATACAAGCAGCTTCTTTTCGCGCAGTCGAATGCTGCTTTGAAATCGACAAAATTATGGTGACTGTTGATTCTCTTTTCTTATCGGTACGCAAACCGATCGAAAAGGCGATTAAAATTACATGACTATCCAATGCAGGAGTGGAGTAATACTACAACGGTAGCAATGTTGACGCGGTGCATCAGTAGCGCAACCCTATCGCGGTCATTAGTAAAAACTGTACACGCAGGGAGGAGGAAAAGCGGTTGTGATCTGTATGTATTGTATCATTGCTACTTGCATACAGGTCTCATCTATAATTCTTGGGTTGGCCCACTTGTGGGCAAATCGGGGCGCTCTGGTTTCGCCTCAAATGCGAGAAGAGTTCAACTTTAAGGAAGTTGACAACAAAGCATTTTCAAGCGAACAATGCAGTCTTTCCTCCGTTGAAGTTGTCAATAAAACACTATCACTAAAGGCTAGGTTTGGGCGACAAATCTTCAGTAGTGCGAGTGAAGAGGACCAAATCAGTTTTTTCCGCATTGGCCCCTACTCCCAAAGTTCTCGCACAGTTACATTTTGTTGACGGCCCAGTCTACATTAGATAGCAGCAAGTTTGAGGGTACGAATACACCCTTAGGTCCCTCCACTTTTATGAGTCATAGTAGTTGGGTAACAGTCACCACACAAAATATCGGATTGGGAACACCTTCTTGCGGAATGCTTCTTTTTACCAAGGTAAGGATTAATCTAGGTCAGTATTAATCCTTCTCTCAGTAAGCAGTTTGTGTATACACTTAACTAGGCATGGATTAATTGGCAGTCTCACTAAGGCCAAAGTGCTTTCACTAAAAAGAACGTTGTCAAATGCACCTGGTAAATCCAAGATTAACATCATTCTGTATTTATTGTGGTCGACATACCTACCAATGATAGATACAATGGAGTTCGGAGCAGTTTTGTTCATATGCCTTTGTTTCAAGCTCGCAGGTAAACAAATAAACTCCATGAAACTAAGTTCCATACTCGTTTTTTTGAGGATGCTCGGCTTGGACGAGGCTCTGTGAAGAGAAGAGGGCACAATAGACCTACAGCTCGCAGTGCATTCGCTCAAACAATTCTATTATATTATATAAACTTCGCCACAATATCTAACTGCATTACTCTATGTCATAAGAATCGACTAAAAGGTGAACCAAATTTTCGTACTTTAAGTTATAGTACAACCGGGTATATAAAACAGCAGCAGGTAGTAAGCGAAGTGGCAAGCGGCAAGCGTCGAGGAAAACAATATCGAATCAAAACTTTTCGTATATAAAAATGTGCAGCGGCGTCAAAAGTTTTTCGTTAGTGTTAAATTTTTTCACTGTTCGGTTAACGGTGAAACAAAAGACGCCTTTAGTACGAGTGGTAGTAGCAATTGCAGTTTGGAATTTTTTACGCAGCTGATTTTTATTTAACTTTTTTGTTCATTGAATTTGTGCAAAAGTTGTAAAATATTTTTTTTTTTTTTTGCCGCTTAACTTGTTGACGATATCAGTATATAATGGCATATATAGGTATTAGGAGCAAAGTTGGAACTGCAAAATTACCTTCACTCACTTGGCTGGCGCTGATTTTGTTGGGAGTGTTACCTGCGCTGCCATTCGGAAACGCGCTATCGGTAAGTTCGCTAATTTTCACAAAAAAGAGCTTTAGTCCATTTTTTTTCTTTAACTTAAGCCACAAACACCAACAACACCGTCAAAAGATTTCATTGCTGCTTGTCAAAAAGATTTTAATGTAACTGAACAAGAACTGCAAGAATTTCCTGACGAGCCAATTGCAGAAGATGTCGATATGAAGTTTAAATGCTATGCCAATTGTCTAATGCATGGTATGGGTTTTATGGATACAAATGGTAGATTAGATGCAGATGCAATGCACGAAATGGGCATACTAAGCGAACAGAGTTATGAGTGCGTAGTCGAGTGTAAAGCAGCTAACGATATGGAGGACGATATGTGCGAATACAGTTTTGGAATAATGTTGTGCATACGTATGTTACATGGAGATACCCAGGATGAAAGCGAAGAGCTCAAACCCATTGAAGAGGAGCGGAAAAAGTAAAGAAATGTAGTAGAAAACCCCCCTACTTTTCACAACAGTTGTTGTTTAAATTTTGATTTAGATCCACATTCAAAGCGATTTAAAACTATAGTTATAGTTAAACAACCGTTATAATAAGTGCAGCAAAAGATGTTATTTTTCCCAAGAAATTTAAAAGTAAAGAATTTTAACTCATATTAAAATGTTAGGTGTTGGAAAGTTTTTCAACAAGAGAATATGAATTGCGCATTTGAATAAACCAAAAAATATTTATCTTATATGTAAACAAGCTTAAACGACAGCAAATGCAGAGAAGCCGAAAATGGTGTTGTTTACTTAGAGGAACAAGGTCTCGAACTGCACGAAGCCTAAGATAGGAGGGGTGACCCAACAGGTGAAACCTTACAAAAAATATCAAGGAATCATTCTGGATAGTGTGTTATCGTGGAGATCGACGTGACGGAGTGAATGAAGAAGACGTCGATATCACTTTATGCATGTAAAAGAATGCTAGGATGTACGTGAAGTTTATTTACAGCGATTGCAAAGCCTATCCTCTACTATGGAGTCTTTTTTTTGGTTGACAACAACACGAAAACGAACCTACCTTAAACAAATAAGAAAGTCTAAGTTCGGGTGAAACCGAACGTTACATACCCAGCTGCGTACTTGAAACGCTATTGTTGTTTGCTTTGTGTCGTTAGTAGTGTTATAAGACTGCGCTACAATATAAACGACACTATTCTGAACTCATTTTCCTTAACATAACGGGAGCACTGAAAGCAACTTCGACTGCTCTACTATATACCCTACTGCGCATTCTACCTGTAGACTTGGTGGCAAAGAACATAGCGCTAACAACTGCAAAGAGGCTCAGTATCTCGGGCAGCTTGAGCGTATACCATGCGGCCATAGTAGGATAGCGTAGTGGACAGTCAAAAAGGCGTGGGGCTTAGTTCTATAGGTGGAAGCCTTTTCGAGATATCGCCATAAAGGTGGACCAGGGGTGACTCTAGAATGAGTTTGTACGATATGGGTATCAAATTAAAGGTATTAATGAGAGTTTTAAAAGGGAGTGGTGTGAAGGCGTTTTCCAGATATAGACCAAAATGTGGACCAGGGTGACCCAGAACATCATCTGTTGGATACAGCTAATTTATTTATATATGTAATACCTGCCAAGATTTTAAGGGTTTTTTATTTCGCCCTGTAGAACTTTTTCATTTTCTTCTACTTAATATGGTAGGTGTCACAACCATTTTATAAAGTTTTTTCTAAAGTTATATTTCGCGTCAATAAAACAATCCAATTACCTTACTATGTTTCATGCTTTTTTTCGTATTTGGTATAGAATTATGGGATTTTTTCATTTTTCGTAATTTTCGATATCGAAAAAGTGGGCGTGGTCATAGTCGGATTTCGTTCATTTTTCATACCAAGATAAAGTGAGTTCAAGTAAGCACGTGAACTAAGTTCATTAAAGATATGTCGATTTTTGCACAAGTTATCGTGTTAACTGCCATGCGGAAGGACAGACGAACGCCTGTGTATAAAAACTGGGCGTGGCATCAACCGATTTCGCCCATTTTCACAGAAAACAGTTAATGTCATAAAATCTATGCCCCTACCAAATTTCAAAAGGATTGGTTAATTTTTGTTCGACTCATGGCGTTAAAAGTATCCTAGACAAATTAAATAAAAAAGGGCGGAGCCACGCCCATTTTGAAATTTTCTTCTATTTTTGTATTTTGTTGCACCATATCATTACTGGAGTTGAATCTTGACATAATTTACTTATATACTGTAAAGATATTAAATTTTTTATTAAAATTTTACTTTAAAAAAAATTTTTTTTTAAAAGTGGGCGTGGTCCTTCTCCGATTTTGCTAATTTTTATTAGGCGTACATATAGTAATAGAAGTAACGTTCCTGCCAAATTTCATCAAGATATCTTCAACGACTGCCAAATTACAGCTTGCAAAACTTTTAAATTACCTTCTTTTAAAAGTGGGCGGTGCCACGCCCATTGTCCAAAATTTTACTAATTTTCTATTCTGCGTCATAAGTTCAACCCATCTACCAAGTTTCGTCGCTTTAGCTGTCTCTTGTAATGAATTATCGCACTTTTTCGGTTTTTCGAAATTTTCGATATCGAAAAAGTGGGCGTGGTTATAGTCCGATATCGTTCATTTTAAATAGCGATCTGAGATGTGTTCTCAGGAACCTGCATACCAAATTTCATCAAGATACCTCAAAATTTACTCAAGTTATCGTGTTAACGGACGGACGGACGGACGGACATGGCTCAATCAAATTTTTTTTCGATCCTGATTATTTTGATATATGGAAGTCTATATCTATCTCGATTCCTTTATATAAGTTAAGGCAACCGCTTACCAAGTTGACCCTTACCAACGGCCTGCACGCGCAACTTCATTAAATGCTTCATCATCGATTTATTTGTAACAAACAACAGTCAGCAATAAGCACAGTAAACAACAATCAGCAATAGTTCGATTTTGGGCAATAACAAGAAATAGGGCACACATGCAAATGCAACGTGACGTATGGCCAATGATAGGTGTAATTTTAAGTTAAGACATTCATTGTAATTATTCTTAAGTTGAATCACAACCAATAAATATGAAAGCGGACACAAGTCCGCTACCTTTTTAAAAATATAAAACGTACTATAAAACGTTAATTGGCGCCCAACGAAGGGGCCGGTGTTATTGTGTTCGATAAAATAAGTATTCGGTCGAATAGTATTTGGCAAAAAGTGCCAACGCGAAAAAACGAGTTTCGTGAATATCGAGGCAAAAGCCAGCCCCAAAGAACCCAGCGTTGGATTCCTGTAGGAAGAACGCACGTCTCCAATAGTGCGATTTGGCGATACCAGAGTAGCGGCAGCAAAAAGGAGCAATATCCCACCGCCAGGAGGCGCTTACCGTAAGATTAGTTTAGGTAATATAAAATTTTTTTTTCTAAAGTGAAATTATATCGAAGTGATTGAAAAAAAATAAAGGAAAGAAATTACATATATCGAAAGTATACCAAAATATTAAAGTGAAAAAAATTATCAATTATTGATGCAAAATAAATCATATCGAAATTATATCAGAATATCTTAGCGAAAAAAATAATAAAAATAAAATATTTATTATTGAGAGAAAAGAAATTAGGACAGACATAAGAAATCTTGAAAAAAAAAACAAAATCCAAAAGAAAGAATAAGAATCATAAGGATTTACCACAAAATTTTTTTAGGAAACTAAATATTGCTTAGACTAGTTTACAATCTAATATACCAATTTATAATAACATCTGGCTTGTACAGCCATAAAATAATATAATTCAAAGCTGCGATTCACCACGTTCGTGGGGACCCTCCAGCTTATAACAGCGAATATTCTCTGCGATTCACCACCAAAGGGACCCTCCAGAGAATAATAACACGAAAAAAAAAATATATATTAATAGTATTAATAATAGCAAACTGAAATAATATAAATTTTTCAAACAATGTCAAACCCTAATGGCATAATCCGACCCCCTGTTGTAAATGCAAATGCGCCTAACCCACCTTCTCAACCAACTACCGCTCCTTCAGGTCAATTTAATATGGATCAATTAACAACCATAGTGACAGGACTTGTCACCAATATGCTTAAGCAGGAAGGACGAAATTTAGTACAGGCAGCCCTTAACCCAAACGCTTGCTTTTCCAACATATCTGACGTAACCATAGACGAAAACCACTTGAACAACATAACGGAACTCGACAAAATACCGGACGTTGTTCGATGCCTCCGCGAATTTTCTGGCAATCCAGGAGAGTTTAACTCTTGGAAAAAAAGCGTAGATCGTATCCTTCAGATCTACGAGCCCCTAAAAGGAACGCCAAAATACTACGGCATCCTTAATGTTATAAGGAACAAAGTTGTGGGCAACGCCGATATTGCTCTCGAATCTTACAATACACCATTGTATTGGAAGGCTATTTCAAGATGCCTTACTCTCCATTACGCCGATAAGCGAGATTTAGGTACTCTCGAGTACCAAATGACCTCTCTAGTGCAGGGCAACCTCTCTATTCAAGAATTCTACCAACGCGTCTATTCCCATCTCTCCCTTATCCTCAATAAGCTCGGATGCATGGAAGTCGGTGCAGAATCTATGCATTTACTTACCCGCACATACCGTGATAAAGCCCTCGACACTTTCATACGAGGACTGAAAGGTGATCTACCAAGATTGCTTGGAATGAGAGAGCCAGTAGATCTTCCCCAGGCTCTTCACTTGTGCCTAAAATTGGAGAACCAAAGTTTTCGTTCCCATTACGCAATGAATAGCAATAGCGCAAATAGGAAGCCTCATGACTTCCGACCACCTCTACCACCCAAAAAACCAGCCAATGAATTTTACCCCCAGTTGGCATACATGCCAAGACCTCAGATGCAAGCCCAGAATCTTGCGTATCAATATCGCCCTCAACCTACCTTTAACAATTTCCAAAATAATCAACCAAATAGACCATTTGGTCAACAAACCCCTTTCAAACCTCAACTTCCACGTCCAGAACCAATGGACGTCGACAAATCCCTACATTCAAGAGTGGTAAACTATATGAATAGACCACAAGCCAATAATGGTGTGAAGAGACAATCAAACTCCTCACAACAAGTACCCCTAAAACAGCAGAGGAATTTCCACGTAGAGGCAAGTGAGCAAGATTACCAGCAAGACCACCAACAAAACTACCAACAAGATCCACAATACAACACTGACCAATACTATCAACCAAACTGGACTCCTACTGCACAGGAGTACGAGACAGCATTAACAGCAGAAGAAAATGGACAATCAGTCCAGGAATACGCTGAGGGATGCTCATATCCTGAAAAGCAGGACCATATTGATATCCATTTTTTAGAATGAAAAGTTCTTCGTTACCCTACGTCGAATGTAGAACGAAGAACGGGAAAATTCTTAAAATGTTGATCGATACAGGATCGAGCAAAAACTATATCCAACCCTGTCATGTCCCAAAGAAAATACCCAACGACGAACCCTTCATCGCGAACTCTATTGCCGGACAGGTTGCAATTACCCACCATACCATCATTAATATATTCGGCAAGAATGACACACCTTTGAAATTCATCTTACTTCCCACATTAAAATCCTTTGACGGAATAATAGGAAATGACAGTCTTAAGGACCTTTGTTCAACAATAAATATACGCGACGATACCCTGACATTAGGTAATGGCCTAAGAATAAAAATTAAACAAAAACTTTCTCCAACCGTTAATAAAATTGACATTAGAACTGACCATATGACAGCTACACAAAAACAACACATACACCATTTGACTAGACGTTATCCACATCTTTTTTCAGAGCCCGATGGAAAATTAACATACACCACTACAGTAGTAGGAGAAATCAGGACCTCCTCTGATACCCCAGTCTATACAAGATACTACCCATACCCCCTTGCTATGAGAGACTTCGTAACAAAAGAAATAGGAAATCTACTAAAAGATGGAATCATCAGACCATCCCGTTCACCATATAACTCACCCGTGTGGGTTGTGCCAAAAAAAATTGATGCATCAGGACAGAGAAAATATAGACTAGTAATAGATTACAGAAAACTTAACACTCAAACAATAGCTGACAGATACCCAATCCCAGAAATCAATGAGGTTATCTCACAGCTGGGAAACAACAAATATTTTTCCGTTCTCGACCTGAAAAGTGGCTTCCATCAGATTCCATTAAAAGAATCAGACATTGAAAAGACAGCATTTTCGATTAACAACGGGAAGTGCGAATTCACAAGACTTCCGTTCGGACTAAAGAACGCACCCTCTATTTTCCAGCGCGCACTCGACGATATATTGAAGGAGCACATAGGAAAAATATGTTATGTCTACATAGACGATATAATAGTGTTTGGCAAAGACGAACAAAGCCATATTCAAAACGTCGAAAAAATTTTTCATACGCTAGAAAAAGCGAACATGAAAGTCCAGCTCGACAAGTGCGAATTTTTTCGTCAAGAGGTCGAATTTTTAGGATTTATCATATCCCCCACAGGTATAAAGACCAATCCCGCTAAAGTAAAAGCCATTCAAGAATTCCCATGTCCACGAACATTGAAAGACCTAAGATCTTTTCTTGGCCTCTCGGGCTATTATCGACGCTTCATCAGAGATTACGCTAAGCTAGCAAAACCTCTGACCTCGCTTTTAAGAGGGGAAGATGGACATGCGTCCAAAAATTCTTCCAACAAAAAGCCGGTTGTGTTCGATAACGACGCTATTGATGCCTTCAATAAAATAAAATCAGCATTAACATCGCAAGAAGTCATACTATCGTACCCTAATTTCAAAGAAGAATTCCACCTCACCACAGACGCTTCAAACTACGCTTTAGGTGCCGTCCTTGAACAATCGGGGAAACCGATAATTTTCATATCTCGATCACTAAACAAAACTGAGGAGAATTACGCCGCAAATGAAAAAGAAATGCTGGCAATAATTTGGGCCCTCACTTCCTTACGAAACTACTTATATGGATCTGCAAAGGTTGTAATTTTCACCGATCACCAGCCACTCACTTTTGCATTGAGCAATAAAAACCACAATGGAAAAATGAAAAGATGGAAGTGTATCCTGGAAGAATACAACTATGAGATGAAGTACAAGCCCGGAAAAACAAACGTTGTTGCAGATGCACTATCAAGACCGCCACAAACTGACATTAACACCCTCACAACTACAGAACATAGCAACGAAAGCTCCTCACACCCTCTCATTCCTGCCACTGAAGCCCCCATAAATGCTTTTAAGAATCAATTGTTTCTAATGTTTTTCAACGAGGATAGCTACTCGTTCCAGTTACCATTCCCTACTTTCCACAGACATACAATTACAAAGCAAAACTTTTCTACACAGGACATCATTGATATATTTAAAAGATATTTAGATCCAGCCCTCGTCAACGGTCTGTACACTACAGAAGGGTTGATGGGTAAAATTCAGGAAATATTTCCTCTCCACTTTAGTAATGTTAAAATCCGTTACACACAAACTCTACTTCAGGACGTCACGTCAGAAACAGAACAAGAGCAAATTATAATCGAAGAACATCAACGAGCTCACAGAAACAGCCGCGAAAATAAAACCCAAATTTTACGTCAATTCTACTTTCCAAGAATGTATGCGAAAATTGAACAATTTGTAAAAAAATGTTCAACTTGTCGCGTCCAAAAATACGATAGGCATCCAGCAAAACCGCAAATTCAGCCGACCCCCATTCCTCAGTTTCCAGGTGAAATAGTTCACGTTGACATATATTCCACTGAGAAAAAACTAATACTTACCGCAATTGATAAATTCTCTAAATATGCCCAGGTTAAAATGATACCTTCTAGAGCAATAGAGCATATTAAAGATCCGATTCGAGAACTAATGATCGCATTTGGAATACCAAGACTCGTAGTAATTGATAACGAAAAATCTCTTAACTCTGCCTCAATCTCATCCTTACTTAAGGATGAAATGTCCATTAACGTCCACACCACACCACCGTACAGTAGCACAAGTAACGGTCAGGTAGAAAGATTCCACAGCACACTTTCAGAAATAATGAGATGTCTCAAAAGCAATCAGCCTACAATAACATTCGAAGAACTTCTATTTAAATCGGTACAGGAATACAATTCGTCGATTCACTCAACCACAAAGAACAAACCCATAGAGATATTTTTCGGAAATAGACTTTACAATGACCCACAACAATTAGAACAGAAAAGGCAAGAAAACATTGCCTTACTCAGGAAAAAACAAGAACAGGATCTCTCGTATCACAACAAAAACAGACCTGAAAATAAAGATTTCCCCATAGGAGAAATAATCTATGTTAAAATTAACAAGAGACTAGGTTCCAAGCTAACTTCAAAGTATAAAAAGGAGGAAGTCTTGGAAAATCACAGGACAACAGTTAAAACAGTATCAGGACGAACAATTCACAAATCTCTAATAAAAACCTAATTAAATTTCCAGGCAAAATGGACCTCTACAAACTTCTTATTCTCCTCATTACTACTACTACCTCTTCCTCAGACGTTCGAATTCTAGGCTACAGCAAATCCCAACTAGTAACAATAGACAATGGACAAGCGAAAATACAAGACGGAACATTTAGACTTATTCACCTCATCGACTTAGAAAATTACGAACAATTTTTGACAGAGACATATGAAGAGATAAATAACCAAATCCCTAACGATCACTTCCTATATCACCTCCTCAAACATGAAACCATTCAAACCCTTGAAATCCTAAATACACTTAAACCCTCTAACATCAATTACAAAACTAGAAGATCCATTGATATATTGGGAACGGCATGGAAATACATAGCTGGATCTCCCGACCACGAAGATTTAAACATAATAACCAATAATTTAAATAATCTAAACGAAAATAATAATGAGCAAGTAGTAATTAATAACCTATTTGAAAAAAGAATAAATAACATAACTAATATAGTTAATAGAATGATAAACACTATTAGAAAAGAGGAAAATGTTGTAACGGAAATCATAATAAATTTGCAAAATAGAATTAGGTTAAGGAAGAATTAATAAATATAAAATATGCCATCCAATGGGCAAAAGAAAATATATTGAATTCTGTAATATTAAGCAAAGAAGAAATAGAATTGTCAATCAACAAGATGAAAAAGGAAAAAATACCATTTAAAAGTGCCGAAGAAGCACTAGAAATATCACAAATAAATGTACTAAGTAAAGGAATGAAAATTTTATACATGGTTAAAATACCGCTGACACTGAAAGAAATATTTAGAAGAATTATCATACGACCTGTAAAAAGGGCAAAAAATACTATAATAAAAACTGAGTATAATGAAATACTAAAAGGAAAATATTCACTGTACGGAATAAAAAATGAATGTGAAAGTTATAATGATCTAACGATCTGTAAAGAAACAAATGTTATAGATTTAAGTAAAGACTTATGTGTAGCTAGAATAATAAATAGTTTAAATTAGACTTGTTCGACAACGAACGGCCATCACGTCCCTACCTTAGAAGAAATCAAACCCGGAGTAAATTGCTAAACCGGTTCGAAGGCGAAGTGCAAACTGATAAAGTATCTCAACCAATCAATGGAACGCATGTGATAATATTTAACAATGCAACAATAAAAATAAACGGCCAAACATTCGAAAATGTTGAAGCAAGACCAATTGAAACCATTCCCGCAATACTACAGCCAACTCCATTAGAAAAAGACCACATTGAATTACTCTCCCTAGAAGCTTTAAAAGACCTGCACATCAAAAACACGCATCAAATCAATTCTATTAAAAAAGCGACACTCTCTGTCGGAAGTTTCACAACGGCAGCATTCCTAATAATCATAATACTTATTTTCTTCCTAAGGAAACGATCCGTGGAAATACGATATGTAGAAGAAGAAATAGCAAAGCCAGTACAATCCATTACGAATCAAGAAGTTAGCCAGTCAAGTCAAGAAAATCATATTCCAACATATGTGAGTTTTAACAATTTGCCATTCTACTAATGATCGAGGACGCTCACACTTAAAGGGGGAAGAGTTAAGGCAACCGCTTACCAAGTTGACTCTTACCAACGGCCTGCACGCGCAACTTCATTAAATGCTTCATCATCGATTTATTTGTAACAAACAACAGTCAGCAATAAGCACAGTAAACAACAATCAGCAATAGTTCGATTTTGGGCAATAACAAGAAATAGGGCACACATGCAAATGCAACGTGACGTATGGCCAATGATAGGTGTAATTTTAAGTTAAGACATTCATTGTAATTATTCTTAAGTTGAATCACAACCAATAAATATGAAAGCGGACACAAGTCCGCTACCTTTTTAAAAATATAAAACGTACTATAAAACGTTAATTTATATGTACAACCAACCGTTATCCAATCAAACTTAATATACTCTGTGAGCTCTGCTCAACTGAGTATAAAAACAAAAAACTAATATACGCTGAGGTCTTAAAAACGATTGGCATAATGTAACCTTTTACAAGACATAATTTCAATTTGCTCTAATCAGCGATCAAATATAAAGCCTCACTCTCAAGCATAAGTACCAGTCCCAGAACTAAATTAGGATTCTTGCTCTACGATGAGCTGTCATTGAATAAAGATGCGTAGATAAAATAAGAATAAACAGCAAGTGCGCGAAAAGGTCATTGGGGCTAAGTGTAGTGGAAGCCTTAGAAAAAACGAACAGTGAAACATAGCAAAAAAAAAAATAGTTAAACACAAGAAAACATGAAAATCACCAATGCATATTAGCTTAGATGTCAATCCTCTTGCATAAGTACGTTAATACCAAACAATATGAAAAACGTGGGTTTTAATACTGGAGTCTTCATTGACATAAAACAATAAGAGCTTGACTACCATTTACCGTATAAATAACAAAAAAAAAAAAAAAAAAAAAAAAACAAGGACATAAAAGCTGATTGTATTGAGGACAGCAGCTTTGTTGAGCCATGACACATAGCACCATCGATGCGGTAAAAGTCCAAATGAGCACATGCCACCATAAACACATACATACAAACATACACACACACATATGCACGCAAACAAAGCAGGAGTAAATTTGATGGGTGTGTGAGTGGTTGACAAGTCCACAGGCGGGCCAGATGTCTCAGCGTATCCTGAGTGCCTCAAGTAATGGCAAGCTGCTAAGCCGATTAGCAGCAGCGCATAAATAAATTGATGTCGCCGTACATGTTCTTAAATATATTTTTTTTTGTTAATTTGTGGCTTAAGTACATAGTACTGACTGACAAAAGAACTCTTGTTTCACTATTTCTCATCATTTTTCATATTCTGCCTTTTTTACTTACACTTGGCTTAGCTGATTTTAGTTCACGTGCGCCGCCTCGAACTTCGTTTGTTTAACAAAGCGTAAACAATGTTTGTATGCAGGCACAAGGGCGTTGGTAAGCAAGGCAAAGGGGGCTCTTATGCTACTCTAATCTCAGTAAGTTTTTATATAGATTTTGAATGTATTTGTATCAGTAACGGCATATCTGTGTACTTTTAAGTTTCAGAAAAGAGTGGCAGTGTCAATACTTGGTCAGAAATAAATGCTGTTTGGTGTGGTACCAAAACGAGTAGCTTGCGGGGCTTGAAAAATTGTGTCTACTAAAATGTTTCACTACGTCCCATATGCGTCTCTTCAGTGATGACTCAAATCATGGATTGAAAGTTAGCGAAACTAAATGGGTGGGCACATGGATGTGGCCTTAGACTAAATCAGGAGAAGACGGATATCCTACTATTCACAAGGAAGTACAAACTAAAGGCTAAACGGCTGGTGATTGGCCTTATCTAGTAGTACCAAATACCTGAGAATAACAATCGATTTTAAACTCCAATAGAGAGCGTGTATCGAGGAACGGGTACGCTTTATATGCCTGCAAGCGATGTTGGGGTCTCAGGTCAAATATGGTGTCATGGCGGTATAAGGCTGTGGTGCGAACAATGCTTCCTTAATAGGGCGGTTGGAAGCTCTTAGTAGGAACTACAATCTCACCAGCCCGCGGAAAATTCAAAGCACTATGTGCGTGGTACCACCGGAGTCAGTTGCACCTGCCCCACGGCAGCTTTAGACCTCATCTTGAACCCCATATTGGTGCTAGAGGGATACCCAAAAATTTTAAAATAATTTACTTCCGTCGGGAACTTTTAATTATTAAAAAGGTTATTATTTCCATAGACTGCAGTGTGAGGGTGGTGCTAACACTATCATTCCAAGTAGAAATGGTTGAAAGAAGGCTCAGGTGTAGAGGCTGGAATATATATGGATTCCCTAAAACTTTTACTAGTCATTCAAACCTCCGTAATACTGAAGTACGTTTCAAGCACAAATCCTCGCGATGTGGGACATAGGGTAATCGAAGGAAATGAGATGGCTGATGACCTGGCACATAAAGTCTCAGCGGAAAGAGGTGGGGGAATAACCAGCATGGAAGTAGGCTCACCTATTTACCTACCTATGTGCGACTTCATGCAGACTTGCATAAAGTTGATTACATTAAAACTTGTAGACTGGCTATGGAATTGTATAGAAATCGTGTATAGAAATTCAATGTTGGAAAACGAATTTTATACACCTCGTTGCCCAAGCATCGCCCGCGACATTCCACTTCAAAAAAACTATATTAAACAACTCACGGCAAACATTCTTCTGCCCTACGTTACGTTTAACTGAATTCATTTTAAGACATTTTCATCTCGTAATCACCCTCTCCCATTCCTCCTCCTCTTTCGCCCCTAGCCAGAATTCCCTTTTACTTATTTCCTCTTTCCAAATTTCTAGCACTTCGCGTCCTAAAAATACATATATTAAATATTACTGAATTTGAAGAAATCGCACCATAAATGAATTTTTTTGCAATAATTGGTCCCTAGTCCACCACCCCAAAAAATAATGCCTATGGCACCTAAAAATTTAGCAAGAAGCTTACAATGAACGCAGTCACATCCTTGATATGCGTTTTAGAATTGGTCGGCCTTGGTCCATTTAACAGGGACACTGTCTGGGTATCCATGCAGCTTTCTCGTAAATTTAACCAAACTCGACAGAGTGGAGTCGGCGGACATAGGTTTAATTTTGTCTTTACAAATCGGCAAAAAATTTGGCATGAAATATCGTGGAGTATTCAACCTAAGCTAGTCAACACTCACATGTATATATATGTACATGAATAAATATAAGGCGCGATAGCCTTCAAAGAGATTTTTGGCCGAGTTTCTCTTCTTTTTTTTTACAAATTGGAGGGGCGGGACATGTTTTATGCCAGTTTCGAATGGCATCTCTTCATGGTGGAAACACACTCGGAGTGCTCGCCAACACTATCGAGGAGCGACCTCGTCTAGAAAATTTTCGATGTTGCTTCGCCTGGCACTTGAACCCAGGACCTTCGGCGTTGTGGGCTGGTTACGCTATCACCACAACACGCGAAAATAAGAAACAATACAAGTGAAATTAAAATTCTGCGTTCCTCCTTCCTGCTCCTTTCCTTTACAAATTAACCCCACCTTTTTAGAAGCATAGCGACGCCCCTTTTTGTATACGTGTTTGTGTGGGTTCCTAGATTGATGTGACATTCCTGTTTAGTGATGGAATTTTTTCGATTTGTTTGTTTTCTCCAACCATAAATTTCTTTTGGTTTATACTTTTGTTTTTTTATTGTTGTTATTATTTGTATTGTATTCAGTTGTCTTTAGAGTCATATCAGCTTTGTATTGTTAGCATTTTAACATGAGATAAAATCTTTTGCAACTGACCCTCACTTCTAACTTTGACTTATGCCATGTGGCATATTCTGTCCTCGTTGGTTTCGCTAATGAGCGTTGCTTCTTTTTCAATTGTATGAATGGCAGTAAGCTTTCTTGTTATGTTAAATATTTCCAATGTTGACTTAATACTTCCAAGATTTATTAATTCCCAAAATTAATGAACGGGCACGAGGATAGCAAATAATAGCTGATCTGCAAGGAATTTTGTGTTATCAAGCTATATTTTGTTGTTTTGAGTAAAACAAATGAAGATTTAAGTAATGACTTACAACTGATTGGAATAGCTTACAAGGTGTTAGGTGATAGAATAAACGGCAGCCTACCAAACGACTGCACAGGGTGGACGATTAAGAGACGTTCGACCGTTTCTCCGTGGGAAAGGAGTATTTGCAATTTTGCAAATTTGCAAATTTTGTGTAGGTTTTAAATAGTGAGGTATTCAAGAGAAAAGATACTCCCACATCAAACGTATAAGCAGAATGCAGTGAAAATAATAACTAATAACAACAAAACAACACATACATAAGGATGATAGCAGAGGTTGTTGAAGAGCATCGAATCAACCATTCACCGATTCCACATGCCAAGCATCTTACGCTCATCTGTTCACCACCGTTTTCCCCGGGCAGCTCTGTCTTGAGGGAGAGTCCTCGTTCGCACCGGAGAACTTGGTACTAGTCAACCATAAAGGCATAGTTAAAGGCATATTTTTAACATTACAATTTAAAAAATGGTTGGTATAATGTCAGAAAACATCGCATGCAGGCCATACATAACGTATATCGGGATTGCTTCTGGACATGTTTAATCTATTGCAGTATCCAGAACGAATTTGGACCAGAGTAAATCGTGTTTTGGTAGTGTCTGGTTCCCATACCAGGCGACCAGACTGACGACGCTTAGCACATGAGCGGTCGTCAAATTGCTTGTAAGGTGTTAGTAGCGTCTCTTTATATTTCACCCAAGTGCTGCCGGCAAGCGACTTAAGCATTTTGTTTTAGCTTTGCACCATAGATACAGTTTCGGATGTATTTACTTTGAAGGTGAGAGTGTATCGAACATTACCCCTAAGATCTTTAAGTAGATGACAGTCGGAGCGTAATGCTATGGGCGTGAGCTTCCAATATTTGCGTAGTCTTTTCCTTCCACCAGAAAGACCGTAAATATAGCTGTTTATTTATGAAACTAATTCATATATTCAGAGTCAGGTTCTGTTGCCAAGTTCGTGTAGTCGTCGGCAGAGGAAATGAGAGTAACTCCTTCTGGTGGCGCCAGCAGCTTTGATATGTATAAAATAAAGAGAACTGGGGATACCTCCCTTTGACACACCCTGTTCAGAATCTACTAGTTGTCCATGAGCTCTCAAATTTCTCAGCTGTAACTACAATTGCACGATTTTGTAGCTTCTCTCATTGCATACTTTCAGGAGTATCTCAGATATTATGCATGTAGGTGTGCCTTGCTTCTCAGCTGCGTGTATCTACATATATGTATATATAATGATTGATTCGTTTATGTAGATATAAGTGACTGTCTGCTTTATTATTGTTGTGACTTCATTTACTTGGCATCAGACTAGGGATGTGAGTATCACTTAGTGTCACTCATAATCGTCACACTGCCCTCCACCTAAGTCTGATTGACAGACAAATCTCTCGATCTAAACGCTACAAGCATCGCCAAATGCACCACTTTTCTATTTCGTGGTTTCCCAATTGCTTGTATGGGTAGATGACATCACTGATCGTCTTCACAGCTCTGCACGGGCTTTCCCAACTGCACCGATAATTGGATGGAACACCATTCCGCCGGTGAGGGTTGTATAGCAGTAACAAATCTCCCTCTCGGAAACCTTCCGAATTATTTTCCTTGTCGTACCTGTGTTTCATCTTACTACTCATTATCCTGGATCGCTCCCTCGCTATCTGTTGCTGGACCACTACTTCGTAGAGTTTGCGCTTGACGGATTGGCTTCGCATAATCAGTATCGTCCCCACGTTTCACAACAATAGTGCGCTCTGGCTTAAAACTACCCTCGCATTCTTTCTGGGAAATTCGTTGCTTCGGCTTTGTGCGTCCATTAGGTTTTGTCAATGCCAGTGTTTCTCTCGCAGGTAACTTTGGTTTTGATTTGTATGGCCCATTCGTTCCATCAACCCTTGCCCGATCTGCTGCCTTTGTCTTTTGCGGTTTTTGTCGAATCTCTTTCACCAGCACTCGATTACTGCTGAACCCTTCTTCCAAACTGAAGTTAAGAGGCACATCTTGGTTCTCATAACGCATCACCTTCTCTGCATATCGATCTTGATGTCATAGTCAACCAAGAAATCCACTCCCAATATAACTTCATCAACGATCTCCACCACAACGAATTTGTGTAGGACCATGACCTTCCCAATTAGGATTTCACATATCACTTCTCCCTGGACTTGGTTATACTCGCCTGTGACCGTACGCAACCTTGCCCCAGGTAACGGTTTTACTCTCCTGTTGACTAAATCACATCGAATCAAGGAATGAGATGCGCCTGTATCTACAGTCAGTACACGCTCCTTGCCATCCACATTCCCTCTGACGGTAAGACTTTTTGATTTCCTTCCAATTTGCGCCACAGATATCACAGGACATTCAATAGCTGGAGCTAGCTCTCAATTTTTCCATCTGGCACGCTCTTGCTCATCTCCTCCAGCTTTGCGTTTACGGCCACCCAAGTTGGAACTACCAGGACCAAGATCGCAATGACGTTCAATGTGACCGAGCTTCCCGCATTTGAAGCATTTGATAACTTTTTCACTCCGCTTTTGCGATCGTTTCAGCCTCTCTGGCCTTTCTACCTCCACACGGCGTGCTTTGAAAACTGGCTTACACAGAAGCAATGCTGTTTCTTGAGTCAGTGCATGGGATACCGTTTCTGCGCATGTCGGTTTTGGGTTTGCATATGTCGCTCGCTTCGTTTGTACGTCCCGTATGCCATTTATAAAACTCTGGATTTTTACCCCCTCGGTGTACTCCACGGGTGCGTCCGCATTTGCCAAATGTGCCAACCTTTCAACATCCGAGGCAAACTCCTGCAAAGTCTCATTCGCTCTTTGGTAGCGGTTTTGCAACTCAATTTGGAATATCTATTTTCTATGCTCGCTTCCATAACGTCTCTCGACAGCGGCCATCAATGCTTCATAGCTGTTCCGTTCGTACTCTGGAATAGTCTGTAAGATTTCGGCAGCTGGTATCTTCAGCATTCCAGTTGTTCACTGTTGCGGACTTCTCAAACTGTAGCTTAAAGACCTGGAAAGGAACATAACCGTCAAAGGATGGTGTTTTTACCTTTGGATTACTCGTTTAAACTGCTGGGCGATTCAGTTGCGACTGCTCGATACATCCTCTCAAAGCATCCACTTCGGCCGCGCTTTTTTCCTCCAACTGTAAAATTTTTGTATCCCGGGCCTCCAGCTTCGATGTTACCTTTATCTCCTGTGCCTCCAGCTGCGAGGTTATAGGGGCCTCCTGTGCTTTCAACTGCTCAGCCAACTGAGATGTCATATATGTCTTTTGCTCTTCCAGTTGTGTTTCCATCTTGGATGTAATCTGCGTCGACATTTCTGACATACGCGTTTCTTGTGCTTCAATCTTCAATGTTATTTCTGATAAAATTTCTTTTACTGTCGATGTTTGTGCAGATATTGCAGCCAAAATCATGCTCAAGTCTGTGCTCGTAACTGTCTGCGATGTTTCGTTTTTCTCTTCAATTTTTGTTGTTGTCTCGTCCCCATCAGGATAAAAGACATACTCGTCCACATCAATTCCTTCTGCTTCCATTGCCTCTCGTAGCCGTGCCTGAAGTTCCAGTTTAACGCCGCTTGTATTCAATCCACGGCTCTCCAACTCCTTCTTCAGTTGCTGGATCTTCAATTTACTGAACTTTGCCATGTCCTTGTTGTCCTCTGGAATTTATTCAACAATTCCTCTTCTGACACCAATTGCAACGAATTTACTTGCAAATCCTCTTATTTACAACCCTCTGCTAAGTTCGAATCACTAAACTGTTGAATAAATAACTCCAATATTTAGTAATGCAAAATGGCCTTTATTAAAGTACTTCACAATAACACTCAAACTTTGCAACGAATAGCTTGCTTAGTAACCAAACTCATTGATAGCTCAAATGAAACTCTGCTATAGCCCGACAGATTTCGTGCTTAATCAAAACTGCTCGATAGCTCAAATCAAACTGAATTCCAGCGCCTCTACATTTGCTGCCTTTTATACTCTCTGATTTCAACATTCGCATCTTCTAGGCGCTTCCATTTCCAGAATCTACTAGTTGTCCATGAGCTCTAAAATTTCTCAGCTGTAACTACAATTGCACGATTTTATAGCTTCTCTCATTGCATACTTTCAGGAGTATCTCAGATATTATGCATGTAGTTGTGCCCTGCTTCTCAGCTGCGTGTACCTACATATGTGTATACATAATGATTGATTCGTTTATGTAGATACAAGTGACTAACTGCTTTATTGTTGTTGTGACTTCATTTACTTAGCATCAGACTAGGGATGTGCGTATCACTTAGTGTCACTCATAATCGTCACAATATTATAAGCCAATGTATCAATGTATATGGGCGAATTAATGCACGAACGGAAGGAGCGCAACCAAACTTTTCTCGATGCTGAAAATTTTGCGTAGTGTAGTCTGTATCTATCACTATTCCCTTATGCTTTAGGGATAACCGTTATCAAAATTATAATACCCTTGTGGACAAGTACAAGCTGAGTATGAACGGTACATTCAAAAAAGGACGTGAAAAATTTACGTATGGCGTACTTATGTATATATACATTTCGTCTATATCTCGGAAACGTGTTGAGATATCTTTAAAATTAAAAAAATTGGTTAAAGACCTCATTAGCAGGACAAACGACAACAACAAATCAGAATGAAAATCGAAACCTCATTACCAGCTTTCGTTTGATATTCATACATGTACAAATGCACTTGAAAAATAATCGGGTGCATGTAATATGTTTCAAGACCCTAGTCGTAGTGGTACGAAATGTATTCTAGTATATAGGCTTCACTTCGGCTGATACAAAAATGAAAGTTGCACTCAGTTTATGCAGTGGTCTCTAAGTGATGCAAGTGCAAACATACAGATAGACAAAAAGAAATTTTAGAAACTGCCTATTTAGGTTTAAGGGGTCCAATTAGCACCCCTTCCATCAATTTTTCTGAATCATCTTCAAATTAAATAAATCGATCTGTTAGAATTTTATTATTTGTATGTACGGATTTTCACCATGGTGTGATGGTAGCGTGCTCCGCCTACCACAGCGAATACCCTGGGTTCACGCCCGGGCACAGCAACAACAAAATTTTAGAAATAAGGTTTTTCAATTAGAAGACAATTTTTCTAAGCGGGGTCGCCTCTCGGCAGTGTTTGTCAAGCACTCCGAGTGTGTTTTTGTAATGAAAAGCTCTCAATGAAAACTCATCTGCCTCGCAGATGCCGTTCAGAGTCGGCATAAAACAAGTAGGTTCCGTCCGGCCAATTTGAGGGAAAAACTTAGAAGGAGCACGAGGCAAATTGGAAGAGAAGCACGGCCTAAAATCTCTTCGGAGAATATCGCGCCTTACATTTATTTATTATTTATAAGATTTTGAAAGTGCGTGGCTCTATTTCATAGAATATCACTATATGTGTACTCATGAATTGTTATCATTTCACATTTGTTCTAGCATGAGTGGCTGAGAAAATATCATAATTTGAAAAAAAATACAAAATAAAAAGATGATAAAAAAATTTTAAGGCAATTTTTCCTTTAATACATAGTCTTTTTGAATTTTTACTAAAAAACTTTAACAATAGCTCTTGTAAAAGAATTTTGGGATTTAAAACTATAAAGGTGGAGCGCAATCTTTCAATTTAAGGCAAATCATGTATTTGGGATTAACTAATTGATTATTTAAAATTTAAACACTCACTCTACCTTTATAATTTTAAATCCCAAAATTCTTTTACAAGAGCTATTGTTAAAGTTTTTTAGTCAAAATTCTACAAGACTATGTCTGTATTAAAGGAAAAATTGCCTTATATTTTTTGGTCCATTTATATAAAGGTAGTCCTTAAAATTTTTTTATAATTTTTTTTTTAAATTTTTTAGTACAGCCTACAAAAAGGCAATTGCAACTTTGATTAGTAATTTAAGTAATTCCTAAGTGAAAATTCTTATCTTTATTTATTTGTTAAAAATAGCAAGATTTAAGAGAATTAGTGGAATTTTCGCTAACAACACTGGCGAAAACAACAGAATTCCACCTCGCATGATAACAAGAGAATTCCACATCGTTTGTCAGCTACTTAATTTGCACAGTTGAAAATCGTGGTGAAAGTGGCGTACGCCTAAAATTATACAAGGACGTGCCATGAAGGTATGGCTTAATTTTCTAAATAGTTCGATTTGTGCGTTACGTAACTCAAATTTTTTGATCAAACATTGCACTGTCACCGAGTTTTAAACTATATTTCAGGTTTCAAGTCTATAGATATCCGGAAGTTAGTTAAAACTCGATTGCAAGATTCCCAACTTAAAATCAGTTTTCTCAATATCTCGACCCACGTAGCAGATTTTTTTTTATAAAATATAGCATTGTCACCGGGTTCTGACTTACGGCCCAAGTTTCATGTCTCTAGCTCTTCCGGAAGTTACTCGAAAATCGATCGCAAGATTCCCCCCGTTTTTAAAGGATTTGCAGTTATCTTGACTAGCGCGCCACCTAGTGAAACTTTGTTTTCAATAGGTTGTATTGTCACCAGACCTCTAACTAAGTGCCAAATTTCAAGTCTCTAGGTAAACGGGAAGTTAGTTAAAAATGGATTGAAAATTACCAAATTAAAATTTGTTTTCTTACTATCTGGATCCGCGTGCCACCTAACGGATTTTTTTTTATCAAATGTTGCATTGTCACCGGTTTCTGACTTACGGCTCAAGCTTCATATCTCCAGCTCGCCGGGAAGTTACTCAAAAATTGATTGCAAGATACCCCTCGTTTTTCAAGGATTTGTAGTTATCTCACTTAGCGCTCCACCTAGCGGAATTTTGTTTTCTTAAACTGTATTTTCACCGGGTCTCGAACTATGTGCTAATATACAAGTCTCTAGGTAACCGGGAAGTTAGTTAAAAATGGATTGAAAGATTCCCAAATTAAAATTAACTCTCCTAATATCAGGATTCATGCGCCACCTAGCGGAATTTTTTTGATAAAATATTGCATTGTCATTGGGTTCTGACTTACGGCTCATGTTTCATATCTCGAGCTCACCGGGAAGTTACTCAAAAATCGATTGCAAGATTCCCCTCTTTTTTCAAGGATTTGTAGTTATCTCACTTATCACGCCCCCTAGCGGAATTTTGTTTTCCGTAGATTGTATTTTCACCGGATCTCGAACAGTTTGCTAAGCTACAAGTCTCTAGGTAACGGAGAAGTTAGTTAAAGTCGATCGCAAAATTTCCATTTTAAAATTAAATTTCTGTATATCTCGATCCGTGCGCGACCTAGGTGATTTTTTTAAATTTTATTGTAATGTCTCTCAGATCTCAACTATGTTCTAAGCATCAAGTGTCAAGCTCAACGGGAAGTTACCGAAAAAGACTTTTCAGTGGGTCAAAAATTCGTATGGAATTGAGGGGAAAACATGAAAGCGACTTAGTACAGAGGAAAAAAAATATAAAAAAATAGTCTAAAGCTGCAAACACAGAAAAATTATAAATATTGGAATATTAATATACACACATTCATGTATTAAGTAGCTCTTCGAATATCTTGTTTCATATTTTTTCTGTTCCTGACTTAATTTCAATACTTTTAGTATTTACGTTTTTATACTCAGTTGAGCAGAGCTCACAGAGTATATTAACTTTGATTGGATAACGGTTGGTTGTACAGGAATAAAGGAATCGAGATAGATATAGATTTCATCAGGATCGAAAAAAAAATTGATTGAGCCATGTCCGTCCGTCCGTCCGTCCGTTAACACGATAACTTGAGTAAATTTTGAGGTATCTTGATGAAATTTGGTATTTAGGTTCCTGAGCAGTCATCTCAAAACGCTATTTAAAATGAACAATATCGGACTATAACAACGCCCAATTTTTCGATATCGAAAATTTCGAAAAACCGAAAAAGTGCGTTAATTCATTACCAGAGACGAATAAATCGATGAAGCTTGGTAGGTGCGTTGAACTTATGACGCAGAATAGAAAATTAGAAAAATTTTGGACAATGGGTATGGCACCGCCCACTTTTAAAAGAAGGTAATTTAAAAGTTTTGCAAGCTGTAATTTGGCAGTCGTTGAAGATATCATGATGAAATTTGGCAGGAACGTTACTCCTGTTACTATATGTATGCTTATAAAAATTAGCAAAATCAGAGAACGACCACGCCCACTTTTAAAAAAAATTTTTTTAAAGTCAAATTTTAACAAAAATTTTAATATCTTTACAGTATATAAGTAAATTATGTCAACATTCAACTCCATTAATGATATGGTGCAACAAAATGCAAAAATAAAAGAAAGTCGAACAAACATTTACCAATCCTTGTGAAACTTGGTAGGGGTTTAGATTCTGGGACGATAATTTATTTCTGTGAAAAAGGGCGAAATCGGTTGAAGCCACGCCCAGCTTTTATACACAGTCGGTCGTCTGTCCTTCCGCTCGGCCGTTGATACGATAACTTGAGCAAAAATCGATATATATTTACTAACCTTAGTTCACGTACTTATCTGAACTCACTTTGTATTGGTATAAAAAATGGCCGAAATCGACCTATGACCACGCCTACTTTTTCGATATCGAAAATTACGAAAAACGAAATAAATTCCATAATTCTATACCAAATACGAAAAAAGGGTGTTTCATCCCTATTGGATTAGTTTATTGACGCAAAATATTACTTTAGAAAAAAACTTTTTAAAATAGGTGTAGAATGAAATGAAAAAGTTCTGCAGGGAGAAATAAAAAATCCTTGAAATCTTGGCATGAATACTGTTCGTGGTATTATATATATAAATAAGTTAGCGGTATCCAACAGATGATGTTCTGGGTCACCCTGGTCCACATTTTGGTCGATATCTGTAAAACGCCTTCACATATACAACTACCACCACTCCCTTTTAAAAGCCTCATTAATATCTTTAATTTGATACCCATATCGTACAAACACATTCTAGAGTCACCCCTGGTCCACCTTTATGGCGATATCTCGAAAAGGCGTTCACCTATAGAACTAAGGTCCACTCCCTTTTAAAATGCTCATTAACACCTTTCATTTGATTCCCATATCGCACAAACACATTCTAGAGTCACCCCTGGTCCACCTTTATGGCGGTATCTCGAAAAGGCGTCCACCTATGGAAATAAGGATCACTCCCTTTTATAATAGTCATTAACACTTTCATTTGATACCCATATCGTACAAACAAATTCTAGGGTCACCCCTGGTCCACATTTATGGCGATATCTCGAAACAGCGGCCACCTATGGAAATAAGGATCACTCCCTTTTAAAATAGTCATTAACACTTTCATTTGATACCCATATCGTACAAACAAATTCTAGAGTCAACCCTGATCCACCTTTATGGCGATATCCCTAAATGGCGTCCACCTATAGAGCTATGGCCCACTCCCTCTTAAAATACTCTTTAATACCTTTCATTTAATACACATTTCATACAAACACATTCCAGGGTTACCCTCGGTTCGTTTTCCTACATGGTTATTTTCTCTTATGTTTCCACCATAGCTCTCAACTGAGTATGTAATGCTCGGTTACACCCGAACTTAACCTTCCTTACTTGTTTATTTTCTTAACGTCTTTTTAAGGATATATAAAAAGCCCTCGAGAAGCTATAAAATGAATAAATGCTATGCAAAAAAAAACTGTCTCCTTAGCGCAAGCAAATTGAACTTTTTTTTAGTGTCAAGATACGAGTATACCGCACCAATGCCCCAAGGCAACAATAAACAAAAGTAATATCACACATACATACACATTAGAACATGGACATGTTTAATACAATATCATGAATAAAAAATCAACCGAAAAATATATTCAAAAGATTTCAAATTATTGCTTTGTATGAAGTGGTGAAAAGATAAAAAACTACATGGAAAATATGAAAGAATGTTATAGAAAAATGAGCTGAAATACGACAAAAAGTCTACGTACTCATGTGTATGTAAGCACCTTAAAAAAAAGGCCAAAATTCTGAAGTCATATAATTTTGTTTAGTTGATATATGTAATAAAATTTACATATATAAAAACATAAAACGTATTGTTAAAACATATTCATAAATTTCTATGGAATGGAGGATTTTATTGTAAATATATATTTGTTAACTCAACTGGGTGTATATAATAAAGTATATGGGCGTTCATTTGTGTATAGAGTATATACTATAAACACCGGATCGACTGATGTATGTACAATGTTGTTTAAGGATTTATATTAAAATGCTTCCAACCTAACTAAAACATATTGTGAATTTGATAAAAAACATATATGAAAGTCTATTTTTCAAAAACAATGTGTGAGTATGGGCAGAAACGGACCAGGGAAGTTGTAAGGAGAGAGTTGTCAGGGGAGGGGTAGAATAAGGGAAAGCGGAAGATGAAGTATTCAAAGAAAAGGAAGTCAAGAAACGGTAAAGGAACAAGGATTGTGCAAGGAAGAGACAGAAACAGCGGAAGGAAGGCACAAAAAGAATAAAGTTAGGGGAAGGAACAGCATAGGAAGATTGAGATTTCGGGAAAGGTGAGAGGACACAGAGATTCAGAGGAAGGTAGGTATATACGTACAAAGTTGGAATGAGGGAAAAATAGATAAATTTTGAGAATAATGTTAAAAAATTTTGTGAAAAAGCAAGTGGGATAGGAGTCTAGGCCACACAAGAAAAAAAAAATAATAATAAATGTAAGGCGCTATAACCTCCGAAGAGATTTAAGGCCAAGCTTCTCTTCCAATTTTCTTGTCAAGCACTTCCGAGAGGCGACCCCGATTAAAAAAAGGTTCTTCTAATTGAAAAAACATGTTTATAAAACGTTGATGTTGCTTTGACCGGGCCGTGAACCTTGGATCTCCGGTGTGGTAGGCGGAGCACGCCACCATCACACCAAGGCGGTCGCCAAATCAATGCTGCAAAAAATCGCGCGATTAGTCCCTAAAGAGAATTGCCTGCGATTGATCTCTTTTGTCTACATTGGAGCCAAGTTGATCGCCCCAAAGCCTTTTGGATACAAATGGAATTAGACCAATTGAAATTTATAAAGCACATTTAGGCCATAATAGAAAAGCGGCCTCAAATTGGGTGAAATAAAAAATTGTTTATGGGATTTAAACGAATTATTAAAGAAAATGCGAAACCCTATAGCGAACATTAAATACTATAGTACGCTCTATTATGGTTATGGAGAACTTCTCCGACATTGTCCATAGGTGTACGAAAAGAAAATTGTCCAGCAGTAATCGTGGGGGTTCAAAGAGGACATATCAAACAATACAGTAAAGGAGGGTAGAAAAAGAATCTGTCTGACAGTTCCCGTAAGGGTATAAGGATGACCCGCCTGATACTATCCATTCAAGCATAAACAGGCAAACTTGGTCTCCACATAGGACATGCTACAATTAAAGGGATCACCCCACCAATACAGAGGAAACAGAACAAGCTTTAGTAGAATATTCCTAGTAGTACAGGAATAAGGAATAAGAACAGGAATGGGAATAGAAGAAGAGATAGGAGTAAAAATAGGAATTAAAATAGAAAAGGTAATGAAAATAGAAGAAATAATAGGAAAGGATATTGGAATAGGTATAGGGATAAGAAATGGGATTAGGAATAGGATTAGGAAGAGGAATATGAGTACGAATAGGAGTTGGTGTAGGCGTAGGCTAAGTTAAAGTTATAGGAATATAGGAATGAGAACACAAATTCCATGTTTAAAATATAAAAATATAAAAGAATATCTGGCAGAGTTTTTTGTGACCGAACAGTGGTTTGCCTAAACCTAAAAAGCGAGCATTGCTTCCCCTCTTCATTTTCTATCCCACTCTCTCCTCTTTTATTGATGTTGCTTTGTTCGGAAATCGAAACCACGGTCCTGAGTGTTTTAGGCGGAGAGCGCTATCACCACACCACGTCACATATGTTTAGTTTAATTTGTTGTTAAAATTAAGCGACAAACTATTATTATTTTGATAATGAAATCTATGATTTTGCTGCTAAATAAAAGTATCTATGTCAAACTTTATGTCTCTCACTCTCGCAACGTACGTGCTATAAAAGGAGAATGGCGTGTGTAGCGAGCGGTTACGGATTGTGTCTGCTTGCTTTACGTAATCTCTGTCGCTACGATATAATGAATATAAATGTGGCATCACTAAAAACAAATTTTTGTGTGTCTATCGATGCGTCATAGCTTGTCAGCTAAGGGCAGTATTTTGATGTGATACAAAGAATGAATATTCCTATTATCAGCCAAAAATCATCACTTTTGTAAGTTCGAGTGTTGGTACAAACAACCGCCCTATCTTGCTGTATGTTCACATGTCAACCAACTTGTAATAAAATTTGCAGAACATCGAGAAGGTGAAGACGAGTTTCAAATCTTTCGATACCAATGTTCTAGCTAATAAGGCAATATATATTTTTTTTTTTGAAAACATTTTTTTTAGTTCATATAAATAGCCCTCAAAGACGATTTGAATGATAGCAATGTTCCGCATTTGAAATATTCAAAAGAAAAACAAAATTCAATGCTCAAGACATTTTTTTGAAATTATTTCACATCAGCTTGCAAAGTATATTTTGTTTACAAAGCTGCAATATAAAATGGCTTCAAAAGCTTATTTCTCGTTCCTTATCAAATTCACAGAATAAGTAAATTTTAATTGTATTTCAAGCAGAACAAATAGTCCCTTATTTTGGTTATGTCAGATTTTGTGAAATGAGCACTAAGCTGGGTATAACTACCTTTTTGTACATATTTTATTTCAATTTCGCAAAGACATAGTATAAACGGAAGTAAATCCTGAATATCAAAACAATTGTTTTTTTTTTTTTTTTTTTTGTTTTAATAAGAAGAAAGGCATTTATTTAGAGATATTTACAAGTGGTATACATAGAATTGAAATAAAAGGACACTGACTAAACTGATTGACCGTTATGATGAGTAAATTGATAGCGAGATAAGCGGAAACACAAGTAATTTTGTGGAGCTGGAGGAAAGTGGAAATAATATACGCATAAAACACGTACAACGAAAGAAATGAGGCTAGTAAAATCAACAAATCATGTTTGTTGTTTTTGTGTTAACAGATATTCAGTAAAATTGATCCTACTATGGTTAATTTAACTAAGTTTTTTAACAATAGTCGAAAATTGCTGTTCTCAAATTAACAATATTCCGTAAAAATGGCAGATTCTCAACCAATCAAGTTGATTTTTTTGCTAAATTAACTGTCAAAATTATGATAATTTCAAAGAAACCCACGCCCACGGCGCTCACTATTTTGATCTTATGACTATCATGCTACAAAGATCTCTGTTAAATTAACAGTCACTCTTATATTTTAACAGTTTTCATTGGCGTTTTTAAAGGTGACATTTACATGACAGTTAGTTAATACAACAGAGCTAGGTGACCACTGTGGAGAGATTAGGTCCTGGAAAAAGCAACATCAAAATCTTTAGAAAACTGTTTTCTATTTGCATTTATTTTATAACAGAACTGTAGCTAACTACGTTAAATGAACCTTTTTTTCTTGTTAGTTCAGAAACGATGGATAAAAATTGACAGAAATATCGGCTGAATTTAACCGTACTAAGGTTAGTTGTAGCATTTTTGGAGTTAAACTTCTTTGGCGCCATGAAAAAATTATGAGAGTGAAATTGTAAGATGTGACAGAAAATAAACAGGTTGTAACACACAACTAACAGGTTGAAAATGCAGTTCGTGTGGTTGTTCGCTGTCAACTGTACGAACATACTTGCTTTGAGTGGACATTCACCACATCACATTGTGCGTCACATGTTGGATTAGATCGAATGTTGAAAAAATCCAGCATTCGCTAGCTTTATTTAACTTCGGGAGCGCCATTAAATTTATGTATGGATGCACATATTTATGTTTTTCATTTTATATTAGCTTGACATACATGTTAAGGCTAAGGTTAAGAATGCATACTTCTCTTGAAAAATACTCTTTCGTTCAAAATTTTAAATGTACCATAAAAATTGTACTCTTTGGCATGTTACTATGTGTGTGCGTATGTACCTATATGCTAATGTTTGTGCACTAAGGAAATTTAATCTATCCATATATAAAGAAGGTTGTAACATATATAAAGAAAGTTTGTATGCGGCCTATGGACTCCCTAACCAGTTTGCCAATTTTATTCAAGTTCGCAGTATAGCTTCTTAGCGACCCGGAGAGTATTTCTTTCCAGGATTGGGACCAGGGAGCGATCTATTCGAACAAATCCTATTCACTATTCGATTTGCCTGAAACTAAGTATATAGGTATCCACTTTGCTTTATTAGTATTGACGATACTTTTTTTTTCGTGAAGTGGACCAAGGGCCGGTCTATTCCAACAAATTCTATACATGGTTCGATTTGCCTGCAATTAAGTGTATATGTAGCCCTTTTTCTCACAACCCACTGATAACTGAAATTCCGATTCATCCATTACTAGTATATGCTATGCAGTGGATATAATTAAAAAACAAGTGAGAAAGGCTAAGTTCGGATGGTACCGAACATTACATACTCAGCTGAGAGCTTTGGTGACATATGTTGGAGTTGAATGGGTATTTCATCCCATTTTGACCAATTTTGAACCCGACCCCTTTAGAATTGGCTGAAAGTGTTTCTTCTTTTTCTAGCTTACGAAAGACGTTTTTCAGAATTTTTTCAAATTTTTTCATCCAACTCAAAAAAAGTTATGAATTTTTAAAAAAACACCGTTTTTGTTTTCAAAATGCTATAACTTTTTCAAAAATTGACCGTTTGGGATCTTTTTTTTTTTAATTTGTTTTTAAATGTACTTTTCGGAAAAAATACAAACAAATTTTTAAAGTTTTTTTTTGTAATTTTTCAGTTTTTCGAGATCTTTCGAATTGCGCCATTTTTTTTTTCTCATAAAAAATTTCAATCAATTCTGCAATCATCCCCACTAATCCCGGAGTAGGCCGATTTTTTTTTTTTTTTTATTTAATTGAAAAAAAAGCTTTAAACATTTTTTTGTATTTTTTCCGAAAAGTACATTTAAAAACAAATTTAAAAAAAAAAAGATCCCAAACGGTCAATTTTTGAAAAAGTTTTAGCATTTTGAAAACAAAAACGGTGTCCAACTCAAAATAAGTTATGAATTTAAAAAAAAAAAACGGTGTTTTTTCAAAATGCTATAACTTTTTCAAAAATTGACCGTTTGGTATCATTTTTTTTAAATTTGTTTTTAAATGTACTTTTCGGAAAAAATACAAAAAAAAAAAATCGGCCCACTCCGGGATTAGTGGGGATGCTTGCAGAATTGATTGAAGTTTTTTATGAGAAAAAAAAAAATGGCGAAATTCGAAAAATCTCGAAAAACTATAAAATTACAAAAAAAAATTTAAAAATTTTTTTGTATTTTTTCCGAAAAGTACATTTAAAAACAAATTTAAAAAAAAAGATACCAAACGGTCAATTTTTGAAAAAGTTATAGCATTTTGAAAACAAAAACGGTGTTTTTTTTAAATACTTAACTTTTTTTGAGTTGGATGAAAAAATTTGAAAAAATTCTGAAAAACGTCTTTTGTAAGCTAGAAAAAGAAGAAAAACTTTCAGCCAATTCTAAAGGGGTCGGGTTCAAAATTGGTCGAAATGGGATGGAATACCCCTTATATACTGTAAAGATATTCAATTTTTTGTTAAAATTTTACTTTAAAATTTTTTTTATTTTAAAAAGTGGGCGTATGGGTCATCTGACTTTGTTAATTTTTATTTGGAACACGTACAGTAATAGGTGTAACGTTCCTGCCAAATTTCATCAGGATATCTTCAACGACTGCCAAATTGCAGCTTGCAAAACTTTTAAATTGCGTTCTTTTAAAAGTTGGCGGTGCCATGCCAATTGTTCAAAATTTGACTAATTTTTTATTCTGCGTCATAAGGTCAACCCACCTACAAAGTTTAATCGCTTTATCCGTCTTTGGTAATGAAGTATCTCACTTTTTCGGTTTTTCGAAATTTTCGATATCAAAAAAGTGGGCGTGGTTATAGTCCGATTTCGTTCGTTTTAAATCTGAGATGAGTGCCCAGGAACTTACATACTAAATTTCATTAAGATACCCCAAAATTTACTCAAGTTATCGTTTTTACGGACAGACCGGACAGACGGACATGGTTAATTGAATTTCTTTTTTCGCCCAAATCATTTTGATATATAGCAGTGAGCTCTGCTCAACTGAGTATAATAATAACATTCGATTAGTTCACGAATTTATGCTAAACTGAATGTAAGAAAATAAGTTTTTATTTCTTTAATTTTCCTTATTTAAAATCCAGTCCTATTATTATTTTAAAATAATTATATATATTAGGCTGACCTACTAAAAAAATTTGTCAAAAAACTGTTATCGCCAACGTTTTTAGCGGACATTTTTGGTTGGGACAGGATAGACATTAGAATTTTACAATCAAATGAAATTTTTTTAGTAAGTCATGAAAAAAACCTTAAAAATCAAAGTCGAAAAAAGTCAAAAAAATTAAATTTCGCAGGCTCGAAAATTATTTTTTTTGTGTATGCGTAGTGGAACTTTTTTTCCTGAGCCCAAATCCTATCGAAAAATCGATGGTGCGATATCGGTTAATAGATCGACCCAGTCTAATAAGTATGCATGAAGTGGAAAACTGTTTTTAATGATTTTATGTTTACTTCTCACACGAGGACAAAAGCACACGCACCCATTTTTTTCTTTCAGTGTAGATATGTAAACTCTACTGGGCTATTCGTCACACAATATTAATCCAATTAAAGCGTTAAAGTTTAATTGCAGTATTCGGAATTGGAAGGAAGAGGTCGTCACTAGGACCCTGTTTCCATAACCTACGCGTGCGCTGGTTTCGGAACGATGAGGAGAAGACGGACGCATGCGCTGGTTCTAGACATTGCTCCCAGATAGGCTATGTAGATAGTAGACATGGGGAGCGGACGTGTTAGCTTGGGACGTCCTTTGGTGCGAGCAACAGCGGTTACATATTGCGGCTCGCTAACACCAGTTCTGCTAGAGTGAAAAGGGAGGGCGCTGTGACGCAAACAATGCCTTAGCATGTGTTTGAGCGACTGTCGTAGTCGTCAACAACCAACCCTTTATTTTAAGAACAGTGAATTTATAACCAATTTTTAATTATTACGCGCTTCAATATGTATTATTGCATATGTTCTATTGAATTTAAACCCATTTTGAATTTAAACGTATATTTATGAATTATTATACGTGGAAATATGTACTTCATTACATATTTTATACTTTTATATTATATTTGAGCTAGTCATGAATTACTTAGAATACGTATAACCATTATACGTAACAATCATGTTAAACTAGGATTAGCACTTATGGAATTGTAAATGAATGCTTGAACATATTTCGCCCCTCTGGCAGCTCCAACTGATGAGTTGACAGTGACATGTACGTATATACATATATGTATGTATATATTTGTTTTGACATTTCTTTTTATATTTTATTACTTAATTCGAAGAATTTAACTACCCCGGTTGTGACTTTTGTTTTATCTTCTTAAATTCTAAGCATAAAAGAATTGAAATTATAAAAGAATACAATTTATCGAATATTCGCCAAATTTGTGAAATCGTGTTAATTAATTCGTTTTCACATAAGTAAGTTTCAATCGTGCGCGCTTAAGCGAAATTTGTAGAAACTCCGGTTCACATAAAGTGTCAAGGATTATTAAATCCGTACATACCCATATAAAAAGGGGAACGTTACAGGATCCACCAAAAGATCGACTACCACCGCCGCCGACAGAGCCACATCCAGATCCAAAAATTGCAGCACCATAAAAATGCAACTCGCTGCTATTTCCGCAACCTCGACACCATCGTCATTAAAACACCGCCATCAACACCACAGCTATATCTCACCAGGAAAAGCAGATACAACCATCATTAGCCTAACCTCGCCAACCCAGCCGTACCCACAGCCACATACCAAAAAGGTAAGGTAAATTTATCCTACCACCCCCCTAAACACTGGTCCTTCGTCGCCATTAAGCAGCCAGCGACCAAAAGTGCTCCAAAATCACAATAAATAGGCCTTGCCAAAAACCGTTAGTATTAAATCAAATTTAACACCCACTTCCCAGTGCGGCGAAGAACATAAACGAGAAAATTAAAGACAAATTCATTCTCGAGGATTATTATTTCCCGCCAAATTTTCTCAATTTCCCGCCAAAACTTCTCGTATATACCTCTTCATATACACATATACCTTTTCGTATATGCACATATATACACAGCAATAACCCCATATTGCAAAACTCAGTACGGTATATGTGCAAAACATAATAAGAAAAACTAAGCTAGATACAGTGGGCACGCATATCGATTTTACCTCTCAAATAATTTTTTTTCGGCATTACATTTGCATATCGCTCTAAAATTATTTAATCCCTCTTAAATCTATACAGTGTCTTCTCTTGCTGTTTATCATAGCAAAACCTCTAAAGTTTTCTTATTTATCCCCATTTAAATTAATACAAAACGCAAAAAATATTTTAAATCTCCATACTTGCGTATACATACATACGGATATACAAAAGAAAGAAAACGACATAAGCGGTGAAATAAAATATCGTTCACAGTGGTACAAGAGTGGTGCAGTGCGTGTAATAGCACTTTTCTCGCATTAAATTTGCACGCCATAAATTCTCAATCCCCATTAAGAATTTCGATAAGCTATTAATTTCTCTCTCCTCAAAGCCTCTACAGTCCAACAAATCGAAGCTAAATAAGACTCCTCTAAGTCACACCGAAAACAAAAAACAAAAAAAGACACCTTTTTAGATAATCTCATACGAATTAATTTCACGTATCAAAATTATAATAATTTACCCCCGAGACACTTTTAATACGTATATATACATATATTTCACATAATTTTTCCCACGTATATTTAAACCACCCTCATATACATATATTAAATATAGTGCAAACGCAGCACAGTGGTAAAATTTTCTCAGTCTCACCCTCAAATAAATTTAACTTAAACACTTTTTTTTGGTTTTGAAAATTATTCTCTCTTGCTATTTAACGTGAATATATAAACGTAACTCCCTCACATAGTTAGAAGCAAATACTCTCTCTTCAAAAAAAAAAAAAAGTTTTCACTCTGAAGTTAAATTTTTTGTTAATTCTCATTTGTAAGCGTCATAAAACAAAGCTCAAAAATGAGTGACGATGAATCCAAAAAAGGTGGCTCCAAAACTCAAGAAGTTAAAAGATTTAAAATCTCGTCTGCCCCCAAAAAATTTACATCCAAAACGGACAAATTTATGGAATATTGTGCTCGGTTTAGGTCGACGTCGCTCCAAGACAACACTGAGTCCTCACTCAAAATAAAAAACTCAAACATAGAAAAATTCTGGAATAGAGTCCAACACGCTTTCGATAAAATTGTCGAAACCCCAGATCAGGACCTGCCCGAAAATTTTCCAACATCTGCTAAAAGCATATACAGGTCCTGTCTCATAGCGTATGGAGACATGAAAGCCCTGATCGAAGACCAGCTTCAGTTGCTTAAACAAGCAAATGCCCCCGCGCCCCCTACCGTCACACCAGCTCCATCTGACAACTCCAGTATTTCGCTAAAAATCCCTCCCTGCGATACCGAAAAATTTTATGGTGGTTATGAAAAATGGCCCTCATTTCGTGACATGTTCACAGCCGTTTATATTAATCACCCGAAACTCTCCAAAGCGCAAAAATTTTATCACCTCAGGTACAAAACCCAAGGAAAGGCAGCTCAAATAGTCAACCAATTTCCCTTGACTGATGACAACTTTGCCTTAGCGTGGGAAGCCCTAAAGTCCCGATACGAGAACAGACGAGTTCTCGCAGATAATCAAATACGGGCTCTGATGAATTTAAAAACGATCACCACGGAAAACAGTGAAGACATTCAAAGGTTGCAATCATCGGCAAATAATTGCCTTAAAATTCTCGCCACGCAACAAGTCTCCACAGATAACTGGGACCCCATACTTATTTATCTGGTTACCTCTAAACTCCCAGAAAATACAGCCACGTTATGGGAGCAGTCTCTGACTTCAAGAAGAGAACTTCCTAACTGGTCCCAAATGGACCAGTTCCTCACAACTCGATATGAAGTCGTAGAGCGAGTCGATCAATGGCGACCAAATAAATTTAAAGCCACCCCACAAGCTAGGCCATCGTTCAAACCCCAGCAGCCGCAACCCTCTCAAAATAGATCGACCTCCCACACCCAGTCTCATATGACAGAGCTGCGAACAATGTACAAGTGCGCTATTGAAATATTCGTAATTGAAAGACGTTGCACGTTTGATGGTGCGACATTAAGTCTCTGCTTTATTGAATAAATTATTGTCTTTTATACTAATTTACTTAACCTATACATTCATAAATATCTTAATACTAATAACTAAAAATAAGTACATAGGAAATGGGTTATGCATACATGTACGTTTGTATACAGTCTTTGTATACATGTAGTTTTGTATGCATAACTCCATACATGTAGTTTTGTACAATTTGCAGCGTCAGCAGATCAGTTTGAATATTTTGGTATTTTCCCACAATTAGTTGAATGTTTGTATGTATATTACAATGGGTTGTGTGTTTATATGTATAATTTATTAACTGTGATATGTGTCTCATATTCGGCATTCCGTGCCGTCTGGGTTAGTTCAATAATTGTAATATGATTATTACTAAAATATATTTGAATTTGTTATGCGTAAAGCCGCAAGTATGTTACAGTAGGTGTGGCATATAATGATACAATACAGTGTGTGACGTATAATGCTTCACCATCCACCTTAGAAAAAAAAGTGTTATATAATTGTTTTGTGAACAATTGTATAAGACTTTTTGTCATATTTTCAATTGTTTTGATATTTTATTGTAGTGAAAGATGTTGTTTGCTTTGCTTTTGATCTGTTGACCTTGCTATTTTTATTGTTATAATTATTGTTCACGTATATTTTTTGTTTTGTATAAGTCCATTTTTTTCAACATTTTATACTTTTAGATAAAGAAAATTTTTTTTTTTTTTTTTTTTTTTAAATTTTACTTATTTTTTCAAAATTTTAAATGTAATAATTATTTTTCATATAAAGAATTTTAAAATTTGTTTTGCACAGCCGGTCTTTAGGAGCGTCGACTAACTTAAAAATCGGCATGTTCCTACAAATCGAGTAAATTGGAATATTTATTTTTATATTATTTCCAAGAGAAATTAATTCCTTAATAATAATTGCTATTATTATTAATTTCTAAATTATTTTTATAGTTCCTACCATTATTTATTCTACCATTACTTATTAATTTATGCAAATCAGTTTCCTATAGAAATAATAATAGAGAAGAAGAAACCTTGCTATTAATATTTTCTAATCTATTGGGGATTTTGAAATAAGACTATTTCTTACTACTATTCAATTCTATTTAGCGTAAAAATATTTCCTATTACTATTTTATCGGAGTTTTCCTAAGATTATGATTTCTATAAACGTTGTTTTTATGGCTGAAACACTTCATATTTATATACATATTTTTAACACCTTTTCATTGTTATATTATTTTATTAGGGTTACATTTATTTATTCAGAAAATTTTGTAGCTGTAGCTGGTGGAAGAGCGAGGTAATTTGTATTTGTTGTAGTAGTTTAGCTGGTTAATGGAAAGAAGGTACAGTGGATGCAAAATTATTCTATCTTTTAATTTATTTTTCTTATTTTTCCAGCAATTTATTTGATCTTATTTGTCATGCGATTTCTGCGGCGGCCACCAGGACAGAATCGTCATAACTTTTATGAAGAATTAATTTTTATTTTTATACCGGGATTTGTCACGTGCACAACCTCTTTGGTTAATGCATATATCCTATTTTAGAGAACTATCAATTATTGTTTTACATTTGCCTACTCGAGTAAATAATCAATTATTTTTCACCAATTTGTCCCTGAGGACAACTGTGTTTTTCATATAAATACCAAGTCCTGTATTGGCGGCATTTGTACAACGTGTGTACAGCCTGATAAGTAATTGTCCTAAGTCAATTTTATCATCTACAATCAGGTTTCTTGTATTTCCTACGCTACCATTTTTCTATCCTAAGAAGAAAACTAGCGCGACATGTCTTATTGCAAATTTATATAGCGCTTTAACATATATATTTAATATAGGTTCTCTTTGTGACTTTTCTTCATTTTAGTTGTTAATATTGGCTGGGTAGAAAAATTATTTGTATATCGCGGGTTCGAATCGAGCTCAAGGCCTAACAATAATTTTTTATCATTATTATTGTTATGATAAATTTTTTCTTAATTGAAAAAATTTTTAAATTAGAATAGAAGAAAGAAAAAATTTTAGACAACTGCCAAAGCTCGTTGTATAGATCCATTTCGGGAACTGCTAAATTCCTTCATCGGCAACGTTTAGGCTCCGCTGCTATAACCATTCAGCCACCACAGCGGTTTTTTGTTTGTCTTCATTAATCCTATTTCTATTCTGGTTCGTGCCAATTGATATTCACAACACTGCGACCTCTGTTGCAGAATGGCTGTGAAAATTGGACTTGTTTGTTGGCAATGCTGCCATAGTGTCATATTTTATTGACACTTTTTTCCCCGTGCTCTGGGATGTATTAACAATTTTTGTTGTTATATCGGCCTACTGATTTTAAGATCGCGGGTTCGAATCGAGCTCAAGGCTTAACAATAATTTTTTATCATTATTATTGTTATGATACATTTTTTCTTAATTGAAAAAATTTTTAAATTAGAATAGAAGAAAGAAAAAATTTTAGACAACTGCCAAAGCTCGTTGTATAGATCCATTTGGGGTACTGCTAAATTCCTTCATCGGCAACGTTTAGGCTCCGCTGCTATAACCATTCAGCCACCACAGCGGTTTTTTGTTTGTCTTCATTAATCCTACTTCTATTCTGGTTCGTGCCAATTGATATTCACAACACTGCGACCTCTATTGCAGAATGGCTGTGAAAATTGGACTTGTTTGTTGGCAATGCTGCCATAGTGTCATATTTTATTGACACTTTTTTCCCCGTGCTCTGGGATGTATTAACAATTTTTGTTGTTATATCGGCCTACTGATTTTAAGATCGCGGGTTCGAATCGAGCTCAAGGCCTAACAATAATTTTTTATCATTATTATTGTTATGATAAATTTTTTCTTAATTGAAAAAATTTTTTAATTAGAATAGAAGAAAGAAAAAATTTTAAACAACTGCCAAAGCTCGTTGTATAGATCCATTTCGGGAACTGCTAAGTTCCTTCATCGGCAACGTTTAGGCTCCGCTGCTATAACCATTCAGCCACCACAGCGGTTTTTTGTTTGTCTTCATTAATCCTACTTCTATTCTGGTTCGTGCCAATTGATATTCACAACACTGCGACCTCTGTTGCAGAATGGCTGTGAAAATTGGACTTGTTTGTTGGCAATGCTGCCATAGTGTCATATTTTATTGACACTTTTTTCCCCGTGCTCTGGGATGTATTAACAATTTTTGTTGTTATATCGGCCTACTGATTTTAAGATCGCGGGTTCAAATCGAGCTCAAGGCCTAACAATAATTTTGTATCATTATTATTGTTATGATAAATTTTTTCTTAATTGAAAAAATTTTTAAATTAGAATAGAAGAAAGAAAAAATTTTAGACAACTGCCAAAGCTCGTTGTATAGATCCATTTCGGGAACTGCTAAATTCCTTCATCGGCAACGTTTAGGCTCCGCTGCTAAAACCATTCAGCCACCACAGCGGTTTTTTGTTTGTCTTCATTAATCCTACTTCTATTCTGGTTCGTGCCAATTGATATTCACAACACTGCGACCTCTGTTGCAGAATGGCTGTGAAAATTGGACTTGTTTGTTGGCAATGCTGCCATAGTGTCATATTTTATTGACACTTTTTTCCCCGTGCTCTGGGATGTATTAACAATTTTTGTTGTTATATCGGCCTACTGATTTTAAGATCGCGGGTCCGAAACGAGCTCAAGGCCTAACAATAATTTTTTATCATTATTATTGCTATGATAAATTTTTGCTTAATTGAAAAAATTTTTAAATTAGAATAGAAGAAAGAAAAAATTTTAGACAACTGCCAAAGCTCGTTGTATAGATCCATTTCGGGAACTGCTAAATATATAGGTTCTCTTTGTGACTTAATATAGGTTCTCTTTGTGACTTTTCTTCATTTTAGTTGTTAATATTGGCTGGGTAGAAAAATTATTTGTATATCGCGGGTTCGAAACGAGCTCAAGGCCTAACAATAATTTTTTATCATTATTATTGTTATGATAAATTTTTTCTTAATTGAAAAAATTTTTAAATTAGAATAGAAGAAAGAAAAAATTTTAGACAACTGCCAAAGCTCGTTGTATAGATCCATTTCGGGAACTGCTAAATTCCTTCATCGGCAACGTTTAGGCTCCGCTGCTATAACCATTCAGCCACCACAGCGGTTTTTTGTTTGTCTTCATTAATCCTACTTCTATTCTGGTTCGTGCCAATTGATATTCACAACACTGCGACCTCTGTTACAGAATGGCTGTGAAAATTGGACTTGTTTGTTGGCAATGCTGCCATAGTGTCATATTTTATTGACACTTTTTTCCCGGTGCTCTGGGATGTATTAACAATTTTTGTTGTTATATCGGCCTACTGATTTTAAGATCGCGGGTTCGAATCGAGCTGAAGGCCTAACAATAATTTTTTATCATTATTATTGTTATGATAAATTTTTTCTTAATTGAAAAAATTTTTAAATTAGAATAGAAGAAAGAAAAAATTTTAGACAACTGCCAAAGCTCGTTGTATAGATCCATTTCGGGTACTGCTAAATTCCTTCATCGGCAACGTTTAGGCTCCGCTGCTATAACCATTCAGCCACCACAGCGGTTTTTTGTTTGTCTTCATTAATCCTACTTCTATTCTGGTTCGTGCCAATTGATATTCACAACACTGCGACCTCTGTTGCAGAATGGCTGTGAAAATTGGACTTGTTTGTTGGCAATGCTGCCATAGTGTCATATTTTATTGACACTTTTTTCCCCTTGCTCTGGGATGTATTAACAATTTTTGTTGTTATATCGGCCTACTGATTTTAAGATCGCGGGTTCGAATCGAGCTCAAGGCCTAACAATAATTTTTTATCATTATTATTGTTATGATAAATTTTTTCTTAATTGAAAAAATTTTTAAATTAGAATAGAAGAAAGAAAAAATTTTAGACAACTGCCAAAGCTCGTTGTATAGATCCATTTCGGGAACTGCTAAATTCCTTCATCGGCAACGTTTAGGCTCCGCTGCTATAACCATTCAGCCACCACAGCGGTTTTTTGTTTGTCTTCATTAATCCTACTTCTATTCTGGTTCGTGCCAATTAATATTCACAACACTGCGACCTCTGTTGCAGAATGGCTGTGAAAATTGGACTTGTTTGTTGGCAATGCTGCCATAGTGTCATATTTTATTGACACTTTTTTCCCCGTGCTCTGGGATGTATTAACAATTTTTGTTGTTATATCGGCCTACTGATTTTAAGATCGCGGGTCCGAATCGAGCTCAAGGCCTAACAATAATTTTTTATCATTATTATTGTTATGATACATTTTTTCTTAATTGAAAAAATTTTTAAATTAGAATAGAAGAAAGAAAAAATTTTAGACAACTGCCAAAGCTCGTTGTATAGATCCATTTCGGGAACTGCTAAATTCCTTCATCGGCAACGTTTAGGCTCCGCTGCTATAACCATTCAGCCACCACAGCGGAATTTAGCAGTTCCCGAAATGGATCTATACAACGAGCTTTGGCAGTTGTCTAAAATTTTTTCTTTCTTCTATTCTAATTTAAAAATTTTTTCAATTAAGGAAAAATTTATCATAACAATAATAATGATAAAAAATTATTGTTAGGCCTTGAGCTCGATTCGAACCCGCGATCTTAAAATCAGTAGGCCGATATAACAACAAAAATTGTTAATACATCCCAGAGCACGGGGAAAAAAGTGTCAATAAAATATGACACTATGGCAGCATTGCCAACAAACAAGTCCAATTTTCACAGCCATTCTGCAACAGAGGTCGCAGTGTTGTGAATATCAATTGGCGCGAACCAGAATAGAAGTAGGATTAATGAAGACAAACAAAAAACCGCTGTGGTGGCTGAATGGTTATAGCAGCGGAGCCTAAACGTTGCCGATGAAGGAATTTAGCAGTTCCCGAAATGGATCTATACAACGAGCTTTGGCAGTTGTCTAAAATTTTTTTTTTTTCTTTCTTCTATTCTAATTTAAAAATTTTTTCAATTAAGAAAAAATTTATCATAACAATAATAATGATAAAAAATTATTGTTAGGCCTTGAGCTCGATTCGAACCCGCGATCTTAAAATCAGTAGGCCGATATAACAACAAAAATTGTTAATACATCCCAGAGCACGGGGAAAAAAGTGTCAATAAAATATGACACTATGGCAGCATTGCCAACAAACAAGTCCAATTTTCACAGCCATTCTGCAACAGAGGTCGCAGTGTTGTGAATATCAATTGGCACGAACCAGAATAGAAGTAGGATTAATGAAGACAAACAAAAAACCGCTGTGGTGGCTGAATGGTTATAGCAGCGGAGCCTAAACGTTGCCGATGAAGGAATTTAGCAGTTCCCGAAATGGATCTATACAACGAGCTTTGGCAGTTGTCTAAAATTTTTTCTTTCTTCTATTCTAATTTAAAAATTTTTCAATTAAGAAAAAATTTATCATAACAATAATAATGATAAAAAATTATTGTTAGGCCTTGAGCTCGATTCGAACCCGCGATCTTAAAATCATTAGGCCGATATAACAACAAAAATTGTTAATACATCCCAGAGCACGGGGAAAAAAGTGTCAATAAAATATGACACTATGGGAGCATTGCCAACAAACAAGTCCAATTTTCACAGCCATTCTGCAACAGAGGTCGCAGTGTTGTGAATATCAATTGGCACGAACCAGAATAGAAGTAGGATTAATGAAGACAAACAAAAAACCGCTGTGGTGGCTGAATGGTTTTAGCAGCGGAGCCTAAACGTTGCCGATGAAGGAATTTAGCAGTTCCCGAAATGGATCTATACAACGAGCTTTGGCAGTTGTCTAAAATTTTTTCTTTCTTCTATTCTAATTTAAAAATTTTTTCAATTAAGAAAAAATTTATCATAACAATAATAATGATAAAAAATTATTGTTAGGCCTTGAGCTCGATTCGAAACCGCGATCTTAAAATCAGTAGGCCGATATAACAACAAAAATTGTTAATACAACCCAGAGCACGGGGAAAAAAGTGTCAATAAAATATGACACTATGGCAGCATTGCCAACAAACAAGTCCAATTTTCACAGCCATTCTGCAACAGAGGTCGCAGTGTTGTGAATATCAATTGGCACGAACCAGAATAGAAGTAGGATTAATGAAGACAAACAAAAAACCGCTGTGGTGGCTGAGTGGTTATAGCAGCGGAGCCTAAACGTTGCCGATGAAGGAAATTAGCAGTTCCCGAAATGGATCTATACAACGAGCTTTGGCAGTTGTCTAAAATTTTTTCTTTCTTCTATTCTAATTTAAAAATTTTTTCAATTAAGAAAAAATGTATCATAACAATAATAATGATAAAAAATTATGGTTAGGCCTTGAGCTCGATTCGAACCCGCGATCTTAAAATCAGTAGGCCGATATAACAACAAAAATTATAATTTGTATATATTTGTATTTTTTTTTTCATTAGGTTTTGCTTACTTCCACTGTCCTAGATTTTCCTATTGCTTCATGACTATTTTTGTCAGGAGCCATCAAAGGAATTATGCTAATTTTTTTTGATTTGCTGTTCGCTTTAGGCAGGGTTGCCTTTACTGTCGATTGTGACATTTTGGGTTTGAATTTAGCGCTCTTCCTCAGTTTTGGTTTGGTACTGGTAATGGGTTAGATACGAGTTGTGGCGGGTTTTACCTGCCAAAATTTGTGTTTCATATAGTTTTTGAGCATCGTGGCTATTGTGATGATTAATAGCATGAATACGCAACCTATAATTGCTAACCAAACATCCGGGATGTTCGGAGTACTTTCTGTATCTACCCTAGTTGATGGCTCATACTTGATTATTTTGTTATCTCTTGTTTCAGAGCTTTCTTTTCCTATTTCGTAGCCAGCAATGGCTACCATAATGCCTTGGGCTATTTTTGTCCACCAAGACATCTTGAAGGTTTTAATAGGAAGTTAGATATTTTTGTTTTATAAAAATTTTTTTTCAGGTGCTACCTGACATTTGGAATTGTTGGGGAACACTTTCCTCATCATTCGCATTATTTCTTCCACCCTGGTAGTGGGGTTTATAATGTCCTCAATTGTGGGTTCCCGTTCCATACCTATTGTCTTCCAAAATTTCTTTAAACTCTCTAGTTCTTTGGGTAGGTACCTAGTGTGTCGGGTATTTTCATCCCACCAATAGAGAGGAAGGTCTGAGGAGTTTCTTTGCATTTTAATAGTAATGGACAGAGTAATTTAAATTTTTAAATTTTATTAAAATATTCTATGGGATTTCTCTAGATGTTATAGAAGTGTCCTAAATATTCCAATTTACTTTTCTTTTACTTTTAAAGTAAATTTTTATATTATATTTTTTTTTTTCAAAAGAAATTGTTTCTACACACTTTTTTTTCAAAATTAAATAGTGCAGTTTTTCTATATATTTTAAAGGAAATTTGTTCAATGTTTAAAAAAAGAATTTTCAATTAATTTTATTTCCTACTTAAAGAGAGAAAAAAAATCCTAAGCAAAAACTTTCGTTTTTGCTAATGGTTTAGCGTCCCTGAGGCCGCTCAATTGATTCTAAAAATGTATACTTAAATATTTATAACTCCTTGTCGGTCTGGATGTAGTTTGCCGTTAATTTGCTGTTGCTGAAGATTTCCAACATTTATTCCACCTCTTTTGCTTATATTTGATCCGTCATTTTTATTCCAGCTTGCTTACGTTTTCATTTGATCCGTTCTCCTTATTGCCTTTTTATTCCACTTCGCTTATGCGTTTACTTGATCAGTCATCCTTCGATTCTGATTTGCTCCAATTTTCATAACTGATGATTTTGGTTTTAATTTGTTCAGCTCCTGATGATGTTAGCAAAAATTTTTTGAATCCTCTTTGTAGCGTAAAATATCTTCTTTCTTTGTATCTTGTTACGTTCAGGACTACTTTAGTTTGGCAGGATCTTTAGCCCTTTCTTTTCAAATTCTTGGCAGTTAGTGAGCTGTTTGTGAGATGGCAGGATCTCTGTCCAGGCAAGATCTAGCGAATTTTGCTTATGAGCAAATTTTCAGCTAAGTTAAGATCAAGCTGGCAGGATCTTCTCCAGTCAGAACGTTTTAGCAGTTGTGCTGATTTTTGTTCTGAGCTGGCAGGATCGCCATGAAATATTCGTAATTGAAAGACGTTGCACGTTTGATGGTGCGACATTAAGTCTCTTCTTTATTGAATAAATTATTGTTTTTATACTAATTTACTTAACCTATACATTCATAAATATCTTAATACTAATAACTAAAAATAAGTACATAGGAAATGGGTTACGCATACATGTACGTTTGTATACAGTCTTTGTATACATGTAGTTTTGTATGCATAACTCCATACATGTAGTTTTGTACAATTTGCAGCGTCAGCAGATCAGTTTGAATATTTTGGTATTTTCCCACAATTAGTTGAATGTTTGTATGTATATTACAATAGGTTGTGTGTTTATATGTATAATTTATTAACTGTGATATGTGTCTCATATTCGGCATTCCGTGCCGTCTGGGTTAGTTCAATAATTGTAATATGATTATTACTAAAATATATTTGAATTTGTTATGCGTAAAGCCGCAAGTATGTTACAGTAGGTGTGGCATATAATGATACAATACAGTGTGTGACGTATAATGCTACACTATGTGTAAAACCTCATCTCACCCCCTTATAGGTTGCTTCAAATATAAGAAGCTGTCGACCTCTGATCGCAGAAGGTTTGTGAGAGAAAACAATATGTGTTTCAATTGCCTCTCTCAGTCACACATATTGAAAGACTGTTCCAGTACTCAAACTTGCAATCAATGTCAAGATCGGCACAACTCAGTTCTTCACGAGGACACATCTCAAGTGCCGAAAAGACAACCCTCACGATTGCAAAGGACAGCCTCACAAGCCACGACCACGAATTCCACAGTCTCACCCGGTAATACTCCCGATCAAGCCAATGCTCTGGATGAAAGACCTTCATGCTCGCAGCAAAGCCAAGTGCAATCGTTTTATTCCGAAAACGATTGTGAAATAATTTTACCCTCGGCTATCGTACCCGTAAAGCATAAAGGAGAAATTTTCAAACTCAGAGCTATTGCGGATCAGGGATCTGAACGAACCTTTATCTCTACCAGAGCCCAAGATAGCCTCAAGCTCCCATTCAAACTCTCTAGATTTGAAATATCAGGTATGGGCAGCAAGGTAGTTCAGATCTCAAACAAATTGTGCTCTCTGACTTTGGTATCCCCCGATTTTAAAACCAGAATAAGTGCAGAGGCAATAGTATTACCCCGGCTAACAAAAATGCCCCCTCGCTTAAGCTCACTAGAGAGCTTCAAGCAAAATGGGCACACCTCAACCTGGCAGACTCGAACTGTCACTCCCCCTCGCAAATAGATCTCGTCCTAGGCTGTGACGTTATACCGCAAATCATCCAAAATGGCGTTGAGAAACTTTCCCCCCATCTTCTAGCGCAGAAAACCATTTTTGGATGGATTGATGGTAAACGCTTTCTGCATGCAAGTGTCAGAAGTGTCGAACGAAAATCTTAACTCTCTGTTGCGTAAATTCTGGGAATTGGAGGAAGTTCCCACCAAACCCCAAATAATCCCAGAAGACGAGTTCTGCGAGAATTTCTATTCAGCCACAACCTCACGCGATGATAACGGTCGTTATATCGTAAGGCTGCCGTTTAAACCCAGCTTCCCAGATTCAATCTCATTATCCCACTCTCGGTCTTCAGCTCTAAGCCAGTTTCTTGGATTGGAGAGAAGTCTGCGGAAGAAAGGGGGATTTAAAGACTCAATATGATAGTGTTCTAGAAGAATACCTCACCCTCGATCATATGGAGAAAACCGGCTCCTATGAAAAATTTGACGGAGGAAAATGCCTCTCATTTTATCTTCCTCATCACGCAGTTGTCAAACCCGAGAAAAAGATATCAAAGGTGTGGGTCGTGTTTAACGCCTCAAATAAGTCGGCATCTGGACATGCGCTCAACGACGTTCTTTATACCGGCCCTACCCTCCAACCCGATCTGATGCTTCTGATCCTCAAGTGGCGGACATACCAGTTTGTTTTCAACGAAGACGTAGAAAAAATATATCGTCAAATTATAATGCACGAAGACGACAGAGACTATCAGAGGATCGTCTTTCGCTCATCTCCGAGCGACCCCATAAAAGACTATCGTCTGAAAACAGTCACATTTGGTGTGAATTGTGCCCCCTACCTCGCCATACGTACTCTTCACCAACTGGCCAAAGATGTAGAAGAAACTTTCCCCAAAGCCGTCCCTGTTTTGACGAAAGAAACATATGTAGATGACGTTCTCTCTGGCATCCATGAAATTCTCTCTGCTGAAACATCTCTCTCCCAAGTCATCCAAGTGTTAGTGTCAGCAGGATTTCCATTAAGGAAAATAACGGCCAATCACCCCAGTATAATAAAAAACATCAAAGAAGAGGACTTGCTAGATACCAATCTTTTGGAATTCGAGAAAGCAAGCAACACCAAAACTCTCGGCATACAGTGGAACGCCCTGACCGCCACGTTTTCGTATACAGTGGACTCAATACCCCTTTCGTCCGCTAGTACGAAACGACAAATTCTCTCCTCGGTCGCAAAACTTTTTGACCCCGCAGGGTGGCTTACGCCGATTATGATTCAGGCCAAGATTTTACTCCAAGAGCTATGGATAGACGGAACTGGCTGGGACGAACCAGTGAAGCCCCTCCACTTCATTAAATGGACGCAGTTCGCAAAAAATTTACCCAACATCTCAGATATAAAGATACCTCGATGGGTTGACTATATGCCGAACCAGCAGGCTGAACTGCATGGTTTCTGCGATGCGTCAGAAAAGGCATATTGCGCCACCATATATCTGCGAACAACCCACGGTGCCACCACATCGTCTCACCTTCTGCTCGCTAAAGGCAAAGTTGCCCCTCTTCGCACTACCAGTCTTCCAAGACTAGAACTATGCGCAGCTCTACTCCTTGCCCGACTAATCGCCGTCGTACAATCCCATCTCGAACTCTCTCTTAAAAATCTTTACACGTGGTCTGACTCGGAAATTGTGTTAGCATGGCTCGAAAACCTCCCCACGCTTGGAAAAATTTCGTATCCAATCGAACAGCTGAAATTAAGGATCTCTTCGGAAGCGCCTCCTGGAAGCATGTAGGCAGTCGCGACAATCCATCAGACATGGGCACTAGAGGATGCAAATCCATGGACTTGGCAAATTCTTCGCTGTGGTCAAATGGCCCTGCGTGGCTGACCCAGCCCCCCGAAGCTTGGCCAAAACCATCTACCTGCAGCATCAACCCGCCTGAAATGCGCCGAGTCGAAGCACTACATTCAGCTGAAGATGACCCCGATGTATTGGATCGATTTTCCTCCTTTCCTTGCGCCCTCAGGGTCATGGCATATGCTTTTGGGTTCATTAATAATCTCAAGGACCGAATTCGAGGCATTAAACCCGCTTACACTCCCTCTCTGTCTCATGAAGATCTCCGCAGAACGAAAAATAAACTTGTGACGTTAACGCAAATCCGATATTTTCCTCGCGAAAGAGCATGCTTGGAAAATGCAAAACCAATTGATAAAAGAAACTCTCTACTAACCCTCAACCCATACCTCGATGGAAACGGGCTCCTCAGGTTCATGGTAGATTAGTTCATTCGACATTGACTTACAATGAAAAACATCCCGTTATTATCCCAGAAAAATCAAGATTCGCTGTCCTCTATATACAGTACCTCCATGAACTTCTTCTCCATGCCGAAATACGTCTCATGCAGCAATGCTTCATACAGGATCAGTATATTCCACGACTCAAACTCCTCATAAAGAGATGCATACATCAGTGCAAAACTTGTACCCTCCACAAGCAGCAAATGCGATCGCAAATCATGGCGGCCTTGCCTCCGGAACTATGCACATACGCTCCGCCTTTTACCACTACCGGTGTCGACTTTGCGGGGCCTTTTCAAATAAAAGCCTCCTTGCTAAGGTCTCACACCTTACTGAAAGGCGACGTGGCCGTTTTTGTCTGTTTCGTGACAAAAGCTGTCCACCTTGAGCTGTGCTCGGACCTAACAACAAATGCCTTTCTCGCAGCATTCGCTCGCTTCGTCGGTGGTCGTGGATATCCTGCCACAATGATGAGTGACAACGGCAAAACGTTTATTGGAACTAAAAGAGCGACCGAAAAGGAGTTCGTTGACTTCATGAAAACTGCCTCTCAAGAAGTAATCTCGAAATACTCTCCCCAGGGCATCAATTGGAAATTCATTCCGCCCAGAGCCCCCCACATGGGTGGCTTGTGGGAGTCTGCAGTGAAGAGTTTCAAACTGCACTTCAAAAGGACTGCAGTAGCCCACAAGTTCACCTTTGAAGAATTTACCACCCTCTTGGTAAGAATAGAAGCCGTGTTGAACTCTCGTCCTATCTCACCTTTATCCCAAGCTCCCACCGAGTTTACCGCGCTGACCCCCGGCCACTTTCTCCGAGGTTGCCCCTCCTCGCTATCCCTGAAGTGGACCACGCGGAATTATCTTTTATAAACCGATGGGACCGGGTAAAATGCTTACATCACCAGTTCAGCAAAAGGTGAAAGGAAGGCTACCTAAAGGATCTCCAAAAAAGGCAGAAGTGGAAAAATCCACAACCCGAACCCAAGGTCGGTGAGTGTGTCTGCATTCACGACGACTCACTTCCCCCGACTGAATGGCGCCTTGGACGTATTGAAAAAATACATCCAGGTCCTGACGGCCATATACGTGTTGTTGACGTTCGTACGCAAACCGGCACCCTCACACGACCACTTGTTAAGCTCTGTTTCCTCCCCCAGACTGAAAGCCCACCACCTCGGGCAAACCCGGATAACTCGTAGCTACTCTCAAACCACCTCTGACCACTCTTACCACATCACCGTTTCCAATATGTCGTACTTCGCAACATAATGCCAACTGAAACTCCCCGCATTAATATTTCTCTCACCTAAAAGGCATTTACAACTATACTTCCAGATTGTCATGGATCGCGATCAGCAACGGGCACCCCAAAATTCCTTGCGGTCAGCAGTGGTCGCACGCAGCCCGCCGCTGCAAACCGACTACCGACGATGCCGCGTATGTGCACGGACCCACGCTCTTCGCAATTGCAACATCTTCAAGCAAATGAAGCCGCCACAACGATGGATACTCGCGAGGGCGCATAACGTTTGTTTGAATTGTTTGGCGCTGTCTCATGCCACCGATGAATGCAGTTCGAATGATCGCTGTCGAACTTGCGGATTAAGGCACCACTCTCTGTTGCATAGACGGGATGCAACCCCGAGCATCCCACGTCATACCCAGGCACCTCGGCCTGGTCGCCAAGTAATACCACCTCAGGTACCCTCTGCCCCCACCGTGCGACCCCGTTCTCGCCCAGCTGTCTCTCGGTCTCGTCCAGCTACCGACACACCATCGCCAGCTTCTACTTCCGCTCGACGCACCGTTCGGTGCACTGCTCAAGGGCTGCAGACTCCCACTTTCAGGGGAAAGGTGTCAGACCTCCTCGTACGCGATGCTTTACGGACTCTTCAAGAGCTGCAAGAGGCTCTAGCCGCTGAACGCGCCTAGGGCGGGACGATGTTTGAGCGACTGTCGTAGTCGACAAAAACCAACCCTTTATTTTAAGAACAGTGAATTTATAACCAATTTTTAATTATTACGCGCTTCAATATGTATTATTGCATATGTTCTATTGAATTTAAACCCATTTTGAATTTAAACGTATATTTATGAATTATTATACGTGGAAATATGTACTTCATTACATATTTTATACTTTTATATTATATTTGAGCTATTCATGAATTACTTAGAATACGTATAACCATTATACGTAACAATCATGTAAAACTAGGATTAGCACTTATGGAATTGTAAATGAATGCTTGAACATATTTCGCCCCTCTGGCAGCCCCAACTGATGAGTTGACAGTGACATGTACGTATGTACATATATATATATGTATATATTTGTTTTGACATTTCTTTTTATATTTTATTACTTAATTCGAAGAATTTAACTACCCCGGTTGTGACTTTTGTTTTATCTTCTTAAATTCTAAGCATAAAAGAATTGAAATTATAAAAGAATACAATTTATCGAATATTCGTCAAATTTGTGAAATCGTGTTAATTAATTCGTTGTCACATAAGTAAGTTTCAATCGTGCGCACTTAAGCGAAATTTGTAGAAACTCCGGTTCACATAAAGTGTCAAGGATTATTAAATCCGTACATACCCATATAAAAAGGGGAACGTTACTAGATCCACCCAAAGATCGACTGCCACCGCCGCCGACAGAGCCACATCCAGATCCAAAAATTGCAGCACCATAAAAGTGCAACTCGCTGCTATTTCCGCAACCTCGACACCATCGTCATTAAAACACCGCCATCAACACCACAGCTATATCTCGCCAGGAAAAGCAGATACAACCATTATTAGCCTAACCTCGACAACCCAGCCGTACCCACAGCCACATACCAAAAAGGTAAGGTAAATTTATCCTACCACCCCCCCCCCCCCCCCCCTAAACAGCATGGTAGCAGAAAATTCCCACAAAAGTTTTATAGAAATGGCGGGTCGATGAATGCTGGCATCTAGCCCAGAAAATCACGTTCGATGCAGCCATCCTTTACACGTGACACACTGTTGAAAGTGTGACCGTTTAGAAAAACTATTTTCCGGAAAATGCAGCAAAACAACTCCTTAGGCCAGGGCTAGGTTTAATACCTACCCGAAGCAAGGGAGTATTCCACGAATATGCTCTAGGAAAACTCCGAGTTACTCCGGTGCATAGTCGTGGTCGATACATTTTTTTATAGCGTGGGAATGTCTATCAGTTATTTCAACAAATACTGCCAATTGCAATCTCTGTACCTCCATCGCCTACATAGAATGCTGCCAATAAAACAAATATTCCATGCTATTTGTATCCAGCGATAACAATGTCTATTCCGATTGTAACAAAGCAAACTTGTAAGTTCAGATTCCGATTTCGGTAAACTCACCTCCGTTACATCTCTAATAGTATTGACATATATATTACTCATACGTGACGTACGCCCAAAGCCGCTCGCACGGTTATCTTCTACATATTGGTATATTGCAATGGTTTGAGCCTCACATTCGCAAAAAAGGGAAATTCCAAAAACACATAAAATTTGCAGACAAAATCTTTTTTAACAAGCAAATCTGCGTGGGAACAAATTTTCCAAATAATCATGGCCATAAAAAGTGGCTACGTTTGCATAGCTTTCTATGTAAAAGAATCAGCTTTGCTTGGGCGAGATTGAGTAATTGAGTGCGTACTATGTAAATCAGTTTTGATAGAAGAATGGCCAATGATGCCGCGAATTTCTAACGAAACTGTGAGAGCAGCACCATCATACCTTTTTGCATTATTTTCCCAAAATATGTTAATCTCTAACTGCGAGTTTCTACCTAACAAATTGTACAATGCAAAACGTCTGCTCATGTTTGTTTCTTTGCAAGGAACTATATTGATATGAATGACTTTTTGCAGTGTAGGATAAAATAAAATTGTTGCCAAAGGAAAATATTCGTTGTGGAATAGTGATGGGTCAACTAGAAATGGGGCTAAATGCAAGCACGCATGATTGTTAACATAAAAAAAAAAAAAAAAACAATTCGCAAGTACGCTTAGTATTTGACTCTATTATGTAGTTATTTTCTACGTTTTTAGTAACTTTTTCCTCACTTAACGCAGCGCGATAAACATCCAAAATACCAAAATTCGTAATAAGCTCTTCTGTTTTTAAATGATTCTAGAATTCCAATAAAGCAAAAAAAATTCTGCAAAAAAAATAAATCCTAGTAGCTTTTTAATAGCCGTGGAGTTCTTGAAAGGGAAAAAATTGTCCGCAAAGCTATGCTTAAAATTCAAAATTTTCCAAAAGTCGAACGATTTGATAACATTTTTTACATAAAAAAAATAAAAAATATCCTTCGTAGGGCCCTGGGTAAAGCAACATACAAAAATTTAGAAAAATGTATTTTCAAATAGATAAAAGTCTTTTAAGCGGAGTCGCTCCTCGGCAGTGGTTTGGCCCACTCCCTGAGTGTATTTTTTAATGAAAAGCTTTTCAGTGAAAACTCATCTGCCTTGCAGCTAATTTTCGGAGTCGACATAAAAGATTTAGGTTGCGTCCCGCCAGTTCCTAGGAAAAAATTAAAATAAACCCGGCGAAAATTGCAAGAGTAGCTTGGCTTCAATCTCTCCGGAGGTAAATAACGCCAAACATTAACATTTTTCTTAAAGCCAAAAAAATTTATAAAAATGCATTAAAAAATGTATGAGTAGCTTTTCAAAAAACTTGCGTTACTGGGAAGGAGAAAAAAATCCTGAAAAATTAAGCCAAACATAGACTGCAGTATCTTTTAGCCTACCTTACAATTAAATAAGTGAAGTAAAATTATTTTACACTAATATTAAGCTGATTTTAGCGAAACTTAAGAATTTTCGATTATTATTTGCTTTCTGTCATCGTACGAATCACTGAACTATCGAATAAATAAACTCAAGTTTTCAGTATATCAAAATGCTCTTCATTTACAGCACTACTATGGTAGTCGAAATTGAAAACTTATTAAGAAATATTACGATGGGGAAACGCAACTGTTACGACGGGCTTTCCGTAATTAACTCATGGTCCAAACATATTTAGGGAGGATTTTTACCTCTTTGAATTTGTTATAGGTAATCAATATAATTTTTTTAAAGTTATTTTAACAAAAGTTGGCTTAGCTTCATTCTGGACTCACTTGTTTTCTGTACCAAAAAAAATTTAACTTCTGTTCTGCAAAAAATTACTATAGAATGTTTAAAGTAACTTATGTTTTTACTTTATGTTTTTTGAGCCAGTCTAAACATTCTGCACATCTCTGGCTACGGCACCTGTATTAGTTTCGGAGATATGATTTATTAGGTGAGTGGTCACCACTATTCTTATGCTATTTGCCCTGTCAAGCCGCTTTGATTAGCCAAGTTTCATGTGTAATTATATGTAAAAATTATTGTTACCCTTCGAAGTGTCTGCTATTTGATAAGTTAGGGGACTTGGGAATATTCCAAGCTATTTCTTAATATAAAATCAGATTTTCAAAAAGCTTGATTACTCTCTTTTTAATAAGTGCACGTTGCCATTTTAACTTAAATTTCGTGCTAGGATGCTCGTGCTCTCGCTCTCACTAATACACTCACATTTAAATTTTTGCCGACCGCTGGTGTAGTATGTAATATCATATGCGCTTTTTGTGTTAGTTGATATTTATGTGTAATGTCGTCTACGCTCTTACCCAGCAGACCAAATACTCGCAAATGATACCTCATACGAGCGATTTACGATATTTTATCAGATAATACTCCCGCAAACGCATATGAAAACGGTAACAATACAATTCATAGGACGTACAGTTTGTGGTAGTGAAAGTATTGTTTACGATAGTCTTGTAGGCTTTTTTGATACTGTGCATTTTGCGAAAGTCTCACAAATTAATCGAACTTGGTCCGCTAGGTAGCTGCTGTGTGCATGTGTGCCTGAGTGTTTGTTGTCTCATCTGCTTACATTGCTGTTGTAGTTGTGCAGCATTTATTTACTTAAGGCACAGTAAAGTGCCGAAAATGGCTACAATATTTTCACTATCAGCTTTTAAATTTGATTGACAAATTGTTCAGCTTGCTGCTATTTCTCGGCTCGCTACTCAATTCTTAGTGCAATCGGCTTAGTAGTGCACTTTCCATAACTCTGATCTGCCGGCCCTGCAAATTATATATGTGTAGTATTTTAAATTCATCGTGCTTTCTCAACAGTACACCAGAATAAAAATTAGGCCATTTGTTTAAACTTATGTCTTAGACAAATTGTTCATGTGGCCACTTATGGTTTTCGATTTCTGTTTCCTAATCTTATTCCTCTCCGCTCCTTCCCCCACTTCTCTGACCTCTCACACTCCCTCTTTCCCTCACACTCGCACTGCTACTATATTAAAAATTCCACTCCCACTCCAACTACCCCTCCCATTCCCACTCCAACTCTCACTGGTTTCGCAAAGTATTAAAAATAATTTTTTTTTAGGTAAAATTTTATACGTAGAAAACTCTGGAATAGATATAAAATCTCGTTTCCATTATTCCACAATTTGTAGCGAATTCGCCTCACAAACACAAAAGTGAGGTATTATTAATAAACTGTTAGCAATAGCTAACAAATACCTAATTTCCCTGCCTTTTCCAGTACCGCTAAATACGTCAACTGTGCATTTAACAAGGAAGGCGGGGTAATTCACATTGTTCAAATAAGCCTTGAAACTTCGAAGGTTGGACACTCAATTTCGATCGATGTCACACGACTTGTAAGTTCAACAACAATGAGCACTTGAAATCCGCCAGTATTATTTTTTTGCCTTAAGCCAACCATATAAGCCGCCCATTCTTTACATATGGTATTTGACCTACGACGTCAAATGAAATTTTTTGTTTGTTTGTTTGCTTTTGCTGAAATTGTTTTTTTTTTTTCTTCGTTTGAGCTTAGCGTGTCTTTTGGAAATTTCGTTGCTGCGAATAAACATTTTGATACGCTGTGCTAATCGATACTAGCATACGTTGACTTTCATATGTGTAAGTATATCAGTTAACACATACATACATACGAGCACATATTAATAAAAAAAAAACTAGTGAGCAAATATTCTTGTTCTTATTCTAGACGAGATTTGCACTGGTTCGTGAGAAACTAGCTGCCCGGTTGTAAGAAGCATCACCATGTGGTAAAATCAGGAAGACGAGGAGTGTAAATTACATATTTTTATGGGATAGTGTGGAACTTAATACTACCTGGCCATGGGTGTACGAGGCTTCTCCACGCGCCTATTAAGTGTATTCCATGTACATATATATAAATGACTTACAATCATTTACTTCGGTTCTGAAATATTTTGATTCTCTAGTTTGGGTTATTCTGAAATATAACAAGTAAGGAAGGCTAAGTTCGGGTGTAACCGAACATTACATACTCAGCTGAGAGCTTTGGAGACAAAATAAGGGAACATCACCATGTAGGAAAAAGAACCTAGGGTAACCCTGGAATGTGTTTGTATGACATTGGTATCAAATAGAAGGTATTAAAGAGTATTTTAAAAGGGAGTGGGCCATAGTTCTATAGGTGGACGCCATTTCGAGATATCGCAATAAAGATGGACCAGGGGTGATTCTAGAATTTGTTTGTATGGTATGGGTATCAAATGAAAGGTGTTAATGAGTATTTTTAAAGGGAGTGGGCCTTAGTTCTATAGTTGGAGGCCTTTTCGAGATATCGCCATAAAGGTGGACCGTGGACCAGGGGTGACTCTAGAATGTGTTTGTACGCTACGGGTATCAAACGAAAGGTGCTAATGAGTATTTTAAATGGGAGTGGACCTTAGTTCTATAGGTGGACGCCTTTTCGAGAAATCGCCATAAAGGTGGCCCATGGGTGATTCTATAATGTGTTTGTACTATATGGGTATCAAATTAAAGGTACTAATGTGGCTCACAGTTGTATATGTGAAGGCGTTTTGGAGATATCGACCAAAATGTGGACCAGGGTGACCCAGAACATCATCTGTCGGGTACCGCTAATTTGTTTATATATGTAATACCACGAACAGTATTCCTGCCGAGATTCCAAGGTCTTTTGATTCCGCTCTGCAGAACTTTTTCATTTTCTTCTACTTAATATGGTAGGTGTCACACCTATTTTACAAAGTTTTTTTCTAAAGTTATATTTTGCGTTAATAAACCAATCCAATTATCATGTTTCATCGCTTTTTTCATATATGGTATAGAATTATGGAATTTTATTCATTTTCCGTAATTTTCGATATCGAAAAAGTGGGCGTGGTCATAGTCGGATTTCGGCCATTTTTTATACCAATACAAAGTGAGTTCAGATAAGTACATGAACTGAGTTTAGTAAAGATATATCGATTTTTGCTCAAGTTATCCTGTTAACGGCCGAGCGGAAGAACAGACGGTGGACTGTGTATAAAAACTGGGTGTGGCCTCAACCGATTTCGCCCTTTTTCACAGAAAACAATTAAAGTCATAGAGTCTATGCTCCTAACCAATTTCACAACGATTGATAAGTTTTTGTTCGACTTATGGCATTAAAAGTATCCTAGACAAATTAAATGAAAAAGGGCGGAGACACGCCCATTTTGAAATTTTCTTTTATTTTTGTATTTTGTTGCACCATATAATTACTGGAGTTGAATGTTGACATAATTTACTTATATACTGTAAAAATAATCACTTTTTTGTTAAAATTTGACTTAAATTTTTTTTTTTTAAGTGGGCGTGTTCTTCATCTGATTTAGCTAATTTCTATTTACATATATAGTAATAGTAGTAACGTTCCTGCCAAATTTCATCATGTTATCTTCAACGACTGTCAAATTACGGCTTGCAAAACTTTCAAATTACCTTCTTTCAAAAGTGCGCGGTGCCACGCCCATTGTCCAAAACTTTACTAATTTTCTATTCCACGTCATAGGGTCAACCCACCTACAAAGTTACATCGCTTTATCCGTCTTTGGTAATGAATTATCGCACTTTTTGGATTTTTCGAAATTTTCGATATCGAAAAAGTGGGCGTGGTTATAGTCCGATTTCGTTAATTTTAAACTGGGATCTGAGATGGGTGCCGAGGAATCTACAGACCGAATTTCATCAAGATACCTCATAACTTACTCATGTTATCGTGCTTACGGACGGACGGACGGACGGACATGGCTAAATCAATTTCTTTTTTCGCCCAGAACTTTTGATATATAGAAGTCTATATCTATCTCGATTAGTTTATTCCGTTACGGATTGCCGTTATGCGAACAAAGTTAATATACTCTGTGAGCTCTGCTCAGCTGAGTATAAAAACTTATATCTCAATAAGGTAGTTATTGATTAGCATCTCATATCTCTATATCGTATTATAAAAGGGCTCTCTTACCATTTTACGATACGCTTAATGGATAACACCGTTTTGCATCTCGGCTCGCCGTTGACAGATCCACTTTTTGCATATTAACATGTAAGAAAATCTTAGTTCGAGTCAAATGTAGTTAAATACCATAGAGTTTTTGCAAACTTTGTTGATAATAATAATTGACCGTTGTGGCAGCACACTGCCCTCAAGTGGCCCAATGACACCAGGCTAATCCTGTTCATTATTATTTTGCTATTTATTAACTTTAGTATTTATAATTTTTTTTAGACCTTTAGGAAAAGTTGGCGTGGTCTTTAACCGTTTTTGATTATCTTCACTCAGTCTATATAATTTGGCAAGGATAGTGTGTCTGATAAATTTCATTGTAATATCTTTAACCGCTTTTGATTTACGGCTTGTTAAACATCCAAATTTTCTTCTTGTAAATGTGGGTGGTTCCACGCCCATATTCCAAAATTTTTGGAATTTATGCTTTGCGTCATAAAATCAATCCACTAACAAAATGTCATTGGCTTAGCGTTTGAACTATCGCATTTTTCCATTTTCCAAAATCTGCGATATCGCAAAAATGGGTATGGTTATCGTCCAATTTCTCTCATTTTCAATACGAAACTATTATGTTCCCAGTTAAGACCGTGTACAAAATTTGGTGAAGATATCTTAATATTTCCTCAAGCTTTCGTGTTAACGGACGGACATGGCTTAATCAAATTTTTATTAATATATGGCAGTCTATATCTATCTTGATTCCTTTATACCTGTACAACCAACCCTTATCCAATCGAAGTTACAATACTCTATGTACAAGTACAGCTGCGTATAATAAATGAAGGGGAACTGTAAAGAGTTTGAAGATCGACGACTTTCAAATATTCTATACAAATTTTATTCAATCCTATGAATTACAATGTCTCGCCGTTTATATTGTTACGTATATAGGAGAACTGCTACTTCGGTGGTGCTAGGAGAATTATAACTGTCACTTTGCTCGCAAGCTGGCACTCAGTGGGCATGAATAGCAACACTGAAATCCGGAACGTTTGGGGGAAAATGGCTCGAAATTGGCTCTTTAATGAACCGTCTAAAGATTTTCCAGGACTACAACAACCGCGTAGAAGCCTCTGGATTAGCAATAAAATAAATAATAAATCTGCGAACAAACTCATTCGTCTAATGTGAAAATACTACCACTACATGAACAGCTGTAAGACGCTCAATGAATGGTGAAATCAAAAACACACTTGGTTGCCAGAAAGGTCCTTCCTCGCAGATATAAGGACTGGACAACCGATGACTCGAAATGGGTAGGTTAATATTTATTCAGCTTTCATAGAGACAACAGTAATAGGCCAACATTTTACAGATAGCTTGGTAATACGAGTCAGAGATTAAACGCTTTCAATCAGATGGTCGCTCTTGGTACTAGTCCAACCAGATGACTTGCTCACCAAGTTAAACAAACAATAAAGCACGGTGGCGGTAGTTTGATGATATGGAATTGAATCACTCCATATGCAGTGGGCCCTGTAGTATAGATGGTGTTTTGAATAAGAAATATTACCTTAAAATATTTAGGGATAATTTTACCACATCTGTTGAAATGCTCACCATACCAGAGGGCAAGACCATTTTTCAACAAGATATTGATCCCAAGCATACTACAAAAATTGTAAAAAATTGGATCGATTTGCGCAAGGCCTGCACAAAGTCCCGATTTAAATCCTATAGAAATAGAAATAACTTTTTTAGGCCAGGTGCCTTACTTACCTCACTTATTTTATAATTTCATATATCGTTATATTGTATGTATTGTTAACAAAAATGTCCACATTAAATACAGCACAATCAAATTTAATGGTAAAATTATTTAAACCCCGCATTTATGTACCCACCTATCCGTTTTTTAAATATTTTTACATTTTTGCTTCTCAGTGTATATAGGTCGATCTAAATTCTGCTGCATGAGTGCGAGACGCTATAATTTCGCCTCAAGTGGATTTCTTGATATTTTCATGGAAGGAATTCAAATTCAACGATTACCCACAAATTGATTGTTTAAGCAGGCAAATTGCGTTTATGGTGACAGTTAAGTTCTGCAATTTTTAAGACTGAGTTCACAAATTCTCAACCTGCAATGCAGTAACGGAAGTTGGGGATCGATATGTGAATTAAATAAAAGTTAACTGGGATAAGGTGGTTTTACTTCGCCCTACTTAACTGATATGCAAATTTATGTAGATGGAACATGACGGCCTCAACAGGTTAATTTTGAAATAAAGCTTACGACACACAGCGTTCATATTGCTTCCTTTTGATTAATAGTCTACTTTTGCGACAGGTAAAATTTACCGCGGGAATTTTATAGTCCCTTAACTCAACGGGGAAGGGCCTAAAGGTTATAGGGAAGTCACCGATATCGGCAGTCCTGTGCCTAAGATGTATATGGTACTATCATCATAATCATCATTTATTGACGCCTAACCAGCTAGGCCATTTCGGTAATTTGCAACAAGTCACGCTTGCTATCCCTGCTTCGCGAAAACTGGGAAGACCAAAGAAGATCAGGTCTCTCCCAATTATCATGGCCTACGAAAAGGTCATTGAACTATTTTGCAGACCTTCAAAACGCCTTCATTTTTGGTTTAGTCGTAGGTGATTCTGAAATATTCGTTGCCGTTTGCTCCAAACGTGACTACCAATTGTACCTCTCTGCATCCGATTAGCATCAGTTCCGAGACAGATACTGTCTTTTAATTTTTTCTGCCGGTTATGCTCTAGTTTTGGCTGAATGTTACATGTTTTCAGTTACTCATTTCGTTTTGCTCTACAATTTCTTCACATTTTGTCGCGCCACAATTTTTTTTCGACAAGTTTTTGGGGCATTTTGACTTTTAAAACTTTTCTCTTACGGTTTGTTTGTTTCTTCGTTTTTGTTTGGTTATTTTTGTTACATAGTAAGTAGCTTGTCGGGCTTGTGGATGGTGGTTTACATTTGACTTAATTTCAGTTGGCTTGAAAAGTTTGTTTGACAACGGTTTGCAAAGCGGAAATCGAGCCAAACCGGAATAGCTTTCCACTTGTCAACAATTATGAAGAAATATGCCACTTGGTAAATATTTATGCAAATAAATACCTACTTACTTACTTAATAAACTGAATTTTTGATGCATTTAGAATACGAAAATTTATAAGTGTTGGTGTAAACGAGCTTTGAAGTTTACCTTCCAGAAGATATCGAACTGAAAATATAAGAAAAAAAATTTAAGAAAAAGAAATATAAATACAAATAAGTAAATAAACCAATTAAAACGAGTCCAAAGTAAAAGTTTGAAAAAAAGATACATATTTTAAAAATATATTAAAATGGAATTTAACGAAATCATTTAAAAGTTTAATTTAAATAAATAAAACAAAAAAAACAAAAAACAAGTACAACTGTGAATGTCTCCGATTCGTCTAGAGTTGGCAAATATCTGTGTGGCTGTGATTTTGTCACAGCTACTGAAGGATCACAGTAAATTTCAGTGACAGCATGGGAGGAAGAATCGTGACTGACTGCCTGTGTCTGCATCTGCTTCTCGTTGCAAATCACGCTGACCAATAATGGTGTGATGATTAGCAAAAATCGCGAGTACTCCATGCATGCATGCACGTATGTAGTACTCGCTTTGAACCAAGCGAGTGCTCCAAAATTAACCACAATTCATACAAAAAATATGGTCCAATTAACGTTGCGATGTCCTAGGACTGTACCATATACTCCAGCTCAGCATTACATCAGAGTAAACCATGGAGTACTCCAGTATTACGCAAGTGGACAACATGATCCAAGGATTTTTGCATGGAAAGGGCGCTTATGGCATTAGGTAAACTACACACATGTGCATGGAAGACAACAGCGAATATGAGATGCAGAAGAAATCGAGAAGGCTATTCGTGAAAAGTCTAGACTCTCTGAGATATAGGCAGACGAGGCAACTGAGAGTATAAAAGCAGCGCAGTCTAAAGAATAGTCAATCAGTTTAATTTCAACACGTTATAAATAAAGAATGCGAATTCAATGTAAAGTTCTACTACCATTTTATTAATGTTGTATATAAAAAGCATTTCATGTACAGAAGTTTGAGTCTATTTATTCAACAGTTCTATGACTTGAACAAATTTCTTAAAAAGCAATCACAGATTCCAACATAGCTCTTGTCACAGGGATAATTCGCTGAATGCTCAACTGAGCAAGTTACTTAAACTTCGACTGAATAACACCAGATGTCCCGCAAAATTGTACAGATGCCGTTATGCAAACGCAGTCGTCAATAATCGATATCCACTGTTAAACAAATGGCTGCGAGCAATAAAGGCATATCTGCTGCTAGTGAGGGCGTTTTTAGAGGCTGTTTTGTAGGGTTTTACTGTGAAATCTAGCAGTACTTATTTGCCACACAATTAGCGGACAAAAATAAAAAATGTATTCCTTTTATCGTGGTATCTGGTCCCACTTAGTTATAGTCACGAATAAAAACTACTATGCCTGAGAGTGCACAATCACAGATCACGTTTTCCCTTAAGATCGTGGGATCGGTCAACATTTGCCCTGTTCATTTATGAATTTTTGAAGAACAAAAAGCATAAAGCAAATGATGACGAAAGATTCGGAAGATCACTTAGTACTTAACTTATACAATTTCATGAAAATTTTTCTTAAGTATTATTTAAAAATTTCTCAATAGAAGGGATTACTGTGATGGTAATTGTGGACGAAGAATTTATTATGAAAAAGAGCCGTTGGGCGGCAAGTTTGGTGATTTTATTTTTACTTGTTTTTAACCTTAATTCGAACAGTAATAATACTTCCATTGATTCACCCCAAATTCAAGTTTAGGTTTGTTGATATTGACCGAAAATCTCTACAACGAGCGAGGTCTTTTACTTGGACATATCAACTGATTTAGAGTGACAAATGAGATCCGCAAATGGGTTCTAAAATGAATTAAGCTTTTCATTATTTTGCATTTAACGTGGATAACTTTACATTTTTCGGATATATCTCCAAAATGCAACCCAGATAGGATCAAACAAATCTTTGTTGTTGTTGTGTTAGCAGTGCAGCGCCTCATTCAATTGGCACGACCAATCACAAATTATCATCGAAGTCCTCTAACGGGAGTCCAAGGAATCTAGCAGCTTCAACAAGGCCGGACCAGGAGGAGATTGGTGCTAGAGGCGTAAGTTCCACATTACAACTGAAAAGATGGTTTGTGTCATGTGGGGACACATCGCAGGCAGGACTTACATTACGTAAGTCGTGTTTGATTCTGGACAAGTACGAGTTTAACTTGTTATAGTATCCAGAACGAAGTTGGACCAGGGTGACTCGCGTTTCCCTTGGTAATATGTTTTCTTCTTATGCAAGAGTAGGATTTAAAACATTGATAACAGGGTTCACCGTGGGCGTCCTGGAAAATGCATTTACCGATTCTGTGTGGACTTTGCCTTGGGCCTTCTTATGCTTGCCTGGATTAAACGGCTGTGTTGGCACGTGCCGGATCTCATCATGGTACTTATGTAGATGTTCGCTTAGACCCGTCTGAGGTAGGCTAGATCAAGTAGTTGTTTTTTAGGGTGTCCCTTGTGACATTTTAGAAAGAACAGCCTGTTCAGCATTTCGTTTCGATCCTTAATGTTGATCTCTTTGGCCTCACTATGTAGGTGGTGTTCAAACCTTTGATTTGGCATATCGTTCCAAATTTGGAAACATAGTAGCAGGTTTAATGTTTTAACTATGAGATAGTATAATGAGAGACGCACGGCCCGCATGGCACTAAGAAGGATTATGGATGCCTGCTCAGAAGTAAACAAGTTTCAAACAGAACGGCGTAAGTGCAATGATCACCAGACGCTTGCTTATAGAAATATTATCCAAAAATTGTTCCAAAAAAATTGTGCGGACAACGAAAAGTTTCAGGGTCGGGGATGTCTCCTGCGGGAATCATAATCGGGACCGCGTAACCGACGTTTAGGGTGTGCATAAGTTATGTAGGGAGCACATCTCAGAGCGAAAAAATGAAGGAGATGACGAAATCGGTAGTCCAGTCGATAGTGATGGAATATACGTTCCACCAACCGATTATGATAAAGTAAGCTTCGTAAGACACTGGGAAGTAATACTCTTTCCACTGAGTTGTACAAACGCGAATGCAAAGATCTGGTAACGATTCTACCTTTTCCTAGTTTGTAATTTGGTTTGCACCCATTTACGCCAACTGTTTAAAGTTGGGCTAAGCACCCGAATCTTAGAATATGGTTTAAATCACCTTCATTTTGAAGGCAAGAAAATCACACACGCCTCTCGCAAATATTTGCCTTTAAGTGTTTATACTCGTTCTTTTTTAAAACGCTATAACACTCTATTGATCTAAACATAAAAAGCGGGATTCATCGAGAGCGCTTTTCGACATCTTACCACGCCTTTTGTAAAATCAAGTCTACGGAAAGGGCACTTTGTTCGGTTGGCAAATACTCTCTCGAGAGCAAATAATTCGTTTTGGGTGCCTTTCTTAACGTTCAATGAGAATTTAACTTCCCACCAATGGTAATTCAAAGGGTCGTCTCAAGAGTGGGAGTCGAATGGACTCTGGCAGAGTACATCAATAGATTGCGCAAGACAGTCCAGTCCTTACCTGTTCCCATTTGCCTTATGCTTCCCACATTTGGTTACTTAGATATTGTTTTCAGCAAATGATGATTTAAATTTGTATGATTTATTCAATCAATCGCCTATTTTACAAAGCTCTTTATTAGAAAGGTAAAACCTACATGAATGCCTATCCGCATAGGGGAATAACTTTTTGGTTCACCTTTATTTTAAAAGTTATAACTGATTGGATTCATGGCTAGAACAGCTGGATTTAAAAGCTTAATTTTAATAGGAGCTTGTTTTCATAGAAACGAAAAAAAGGCAAACATTATAAAAGCTGTCAGCCATGCGGGCAGAAGTTATGCCAAATACGAATTGTTGCTTTAGATGACAAAGCAATAAAAAATACAGAAACCAACATGGAAGGATGGCTTCTAATGTAAAACAAATATGAGTCAATGTTTTATTACCACGGCTAAAAATCCGCACGAAGTGTGACAATTGTAATATTCATAACACGCTTACGACAAAATTTTTAATTGCACTGAAAACAACAAACGACTTATAGACATAACTTTCTTACAAAACAAGTAAGGAAGGCTAAGTTCGGGTGTAACCGAACATTACATACTCAGTTGAGAGCTATGGAGACAAAATAAGGAAAATCACCATGTAGGAAAATGAACCTAGGGTAACCCTGGAATGTGGTTGTATGACATGTGTATCAAATGGAAGGTATTAAAGAGTATTTTAAGAGAGAGTAGGCCATAGTTCTATGGATGGACGCCATTTAGGGAAATCCCCATAAAGGTGGACCAGGGCTGACTCTAGAATGTGTTTGTACGATATGGGTATCAAATGAAAGGTGATAATGAGTATTTTAAAAGGGAATGGGCTTTAGTTCTATAGGTGAACGCCTTTTCGAGAAATCCCCATAAAGGTGGACCAGGGGTGTCTCTAGTTGTACGATATGGGAATCAAATGAAAGGTGTTACTGAGCGTTTTAAGAGGGAGTGGGCATTAGGTCTATAGGTGGACGCCTTTTCGAAATGTCGCCATTAGGGTGGGCCAGGGGTGACACTAGAATGTGTTTGTACGATATGGGTATCAAACGAAAGGTGTTACTGAGCATTTTAAGAGAAAGTGGGCATTAGGTCTATAGGTGGGCGCCTTTTCGAGATATCGCCATTAGGGTGGGCCAGGGTGACTCTAGAATGTGTTTGTACGATATGGGTATCAAATGAAAGGTGGTAATGAGTATTTTAAAAGGGAGTAATCCTCAGTTCTATAGGTGGACGCCTTTTCGAGATATCGCCATAAAAGTGGACCAAGGGTGACTCTAGAATGTTTGTACGATATGGGTATCAAACGAAAGGTGTTACTGAGCATTTTAAGAGGGAGTGGGCACTAGGTCTATAGGTGGACGCCTTTTCGAGATATCGCCATTAGGGTGGGCCAGGGGTGACTCTAGAATGTTTGTACGATATGGGTATCAAACGAAAGGTGTTACTGAGCATTTTAAGAGAAAGTGGGCATTAGGTCTATAGGTGGGCGGCTTTTCGAGATATCGCCATTAGGGTGGGCCAGGGTGACTCTAGAATGTGTTTGTACGATATGGGTATCAAATGAAAGGTGGTAATGAGTATTTTAAAAGGGAGTAATCCTCAGTTCTATAGGTGGACGCCTTTTCGAGATATCGCCATAAAGGTTGACCAAGGGTGACTCTAGAATGTTTGTACGATATGGGTATCAAACGAAAGGTGTTACTGAGCATTTTAAGGGGGAGTGGGCATTAGGTCTATAGGTGGACGCCTTTTCGAGATATCGCCATTAGGGTGGGCCAGGGTTGACTCTAGAATGTGTTTGTACGATATGGATATCAAATTAAAGGTATTAATGAGGGTTTTAAAAGCGAGTGGCCCTTAGATGTATATGTGGACGCCTTTTCGAGATATCGCCATTAGGGTGGGCCAGGGGTGACTCTAGAATGTTTTTACGATATGGGTATCAAACGAAAGGTGTTACTGAGCATTTTAAGAGGGAGTGGGCATTAGGTCTATAGGTGCACGCCTTTTCGAGATATCGCCATTAGGGTGGGCCAGGGTTGACTCTAGAATGTGTTTGTACGATATGGATATCAAATTAAAGGTATTAATGAGGGTTTTAAAAGCGAGTGGCCCTTAGATGTATATGTGAAGGCGTTCTCGCGATATCGACCAAATGTGGATCAGGTGATCCAGAAAATCATCTGTCGGGTACTGCTAATTTATTTATATATTCAATAACACTAACAGTATTCCTGCCAAGATTCCAAGGGCTGTTGATTTCGCCTTGTAGAACTTTTTCATTTTCTTCTACTTAATATGGTAGGTGTCACACCCATTTTACAAAGTTTTTTCCAAAGTTATATTTTGCGTCACTAAACCAATCCAGTTACCATGTTTCATCCCTTTTTTCGTATTTGGTATAGAATTTTGGCATTTTTTTAATTTTTAGTAATTTTCGATATCGATAAAGTGGGCGTGGTTATGGTCGGATTTCGGCCATTTTTTATACCAAGATAAAGTGAGTTCAGATAAGTACGTGGGCTAAGTTTAGTTAAGATATATCGGTTTTTGCTCAAGTTATTGTGTTAACGGCCGAGCGGAAGGACAGACGGTGGACTGTGTATAAAAGCTGGGCGTGCCTTCCACCGATTTCGCACATTTTCACAGAGAGCAGTTAACGTCATAGAATCTATGCTCCTACCAAATTTCAAAAGGATTGGTAAATTTTTGTTCGACTTATGGCATTAAAAGTATTCTAGACACACTAAATGAAAATGGGCGGCGCCACGCCCATTTTGAAATTTTCTTTTATTTTTGTATTTTGTTGCATCATATCATTACTGGAGTTGAATTTTGACTTAATTTACTTATATACAGTAAAGATATTAAATTTTTTGTTAAAATTTGAATTTAAAAAAATTTTTTTTAAAAAGTGGGCGTGTTCTTCATCCAATTTTGCTAATTTTTATTTAGCACATATATAGTAATAGTAGTAACGTTCCTGCCAAATTTCATCATGATATCTTCAACGACTGCCAAATTACAGCTTGCAAAACTTTTAAATTACCTTCTTGTAAAAGTGGGCGGTGCCACGCCCATTGTCCAAAATCTTACTAATTTTCTATTCTGCGTCATAACGTCAACCAATCTACCAAGTTTCATCGCTTTAACCGCCTTTGGCAATGAATTATCGCATTTTTTCGGTTTTTCGAAATTTTCGATATCGAAAAAGTGGGCGTGGTTATATTCCGATATCGTTCATTTTAAATAGCGATCTGAGATGAGTGCTCAGGAATCTACATACCAAATTTCATCAAGATACCTTAAAATTTACTCAAGTTATCGTGTTAACGGACGGATGGACGGACGGACGGACGGACGGACATGGCTCAATCAAATTTTTTTTTGGATCCTGATTATTTTGATATATGGAAGTCTATATCTATCTCGATTCCTTTATATATGTACAACCAACCGTTATCCAATCAAACTTAATATACTCTGTGAGCTCTGCTCAACTGAGTATAATTATGAAAAGCACAAAGTTGTTTCAACGATAAAAGTATAAATTTATCATAAAGTTTTTTTTATTGTTCAATTTTTTGTGAACAATGAGATTTTCCCTTCCCTGTTTTATCTTGGTTGCGATGACTAAATAATTTAAAAGATAAGAACTCCTTTCGACTTTGTATTTAAATACATGAGTTTGCAAACAGTAGTTCCAAATCTTGTGAAACAAAGTTAATGACGCATTTTTGAGTTATAAAATACAATTGATGTGACTTGTAGTTTTAATTTTTAGCAATGCGTCACTTTTTGTTAAACGAATGATTGACGACTCGGCAATATTTTCCGATAGCAAGCAATCAAATTGACTTTTTAACTTCTTGGCTGAATTAATACTGATATTAAAAATATATTAGCAAAAATTATCAATTTATGACACAAACCATTTGTTGCCTAAAATTTAGGCAATATCACTTTATGAGAAAACCAAACAGTTTTAGATTAAATTGGCGGCCACCGTGGTGTGATGGTAGCTTGCTCCGCCTACCACACCGTATGCCCTCGGTTCACACCCCGGGCAAAGCAACATCAAAATTTTAGAAATAAGGTTTTTCAATTAGAAGAAAATTTTTCTAAGCGGGGTCGCCTCTCGGCAGTGTTTGGCAAGCGCTCCGGGTGTATTTCTGCCATGAAAAGCTCTCAGTGGAAACTCATCTGCCTCGCAGATGCCGTTCGGAGTCGGCATAAAACATGTAGGTCCCGTCCAACCAATTTGTAGGGAAAATCAAGAGGAGCACGACGCAAATTGGAAGAGAAGCTCGGCCTTAGATCTCTTCGGAGGTTATCGCGCCTTACATTTATTTTTTTTTATTTTTTTATTTTAGATTAAATTTCAGATAAGAGTAATAATGACTTGCACTACTTAGCTGAAGAATATATCTATTTTCTTTCTACACTTTAGGTCATAAAAGAAAACCGACGAATTTTTTTCTTGGTACGGCCGTTCTACGGTCTCTACACCTACGTGACAAAACTTTTTCGTTCCTGCGGTGAACATTGATCATTCCTTAGCTCATTGGGTGATTTTTTTAAGGACAAAAAAGTGAATAAGTCCCTACCAATTTTCGTAAAAGCAGCGATAAATAATAAAAGTAACAGTGTTATCCTTAATGAAAAAAGGAATGAGTACCAAGCACTCGTGACGTTCGTTATGTAAACATACAGCTGTACGTACTGTAGGAGAATTATGTTTTTAAATTAACTAGAGCCCAACCATGGGTTGAAATAAAACTACAACAGAGGTACCTTTACCAGAAAAAATAAGTTTCGGACTATTTGATAAGAGCTTAACCGGCTTCTTTTTGGGAACAACCAATACGACAAGCTTTTGTTAAACTATTGGTGTATTATTGATAGCGAATTATGATCTTCGAGATTTCGATTTGTTATCAGCTTTTCATTGTATTTTTTTTTTTTGGTCTTTAATAGCTTGCTATCGAAGGGTTGCATGTGTGTTTTTGAAAACAGATAAGTTTTTGATATGAAACGGTTAAGCGCCAATTAAGTAAACGAGTAAGTATGACTTAAGAGATGATTGCCCTCATTGCTTTTAAATCTATTTTTAAGCAGTTTTTAATTTATCTTATATATAAATAGACAAGATGAAAAAATGTGGAACCGTTTTCAGCTAAACTATAATTCTAAAGTATACAAATTATATATGTATTGATAGGAAATTTTGGGCTGCACTGTTATCCATAACTAAAAAAATTGAAAAATCATTTTAATATAAAAAATTTAATATAAAAGTCACACCACTACACATGCACTTATTCATACTATAGACACGCTGTGTGTGTGTACTTGCTTTTTGTGTACTATGCTGAATCGTGAGCATGGCCGAGGTGTTGCTTTGTACACAATAAAAACGAAACAAAAATACATAGCTGATCATGCATCAAGTCTATTTCTTTCTTTTCCTTTGCTTTCCTTTCATCTCCAATCTATTCTTTCAATAATATTTTATCAGAAGAAATTCTAAATTCTGTAATCTTGGCTCCTACGAATGAAGATTGTTATCTTATAAATGCTGATATACTTAGCCGTATATCAGGAGAAGAAAAAATGTATTGCAGTTTTGACAAAATATTAGATGAAATAGAAATAAATGAATATCCTATTGAATTTCTGAATTCACTGAGTCTAAGCGGAATGCCGCCACACAAATTGACATTAAAAATCAAAGCGATAGTGATACTTATCCGAAATTTAAATACAACACAAGCATTAGTAAATGTGACTCGAATGAGAGTTAAATGCCTACATCGGAACACCCTTGATAGCGAAGTCTTAACAGGAGTAGCACTTGGTAAAAGAATCTTACTTCCACGAATAAATGTAACTTTTTCAGGGTCGATTCTTCCATTTAAATTTCAAAGTTTCCCATAATACCAGCATTTGCTATGACCATTAATAAGTCCCAGGGTCAGACTTTTGAGAAAATCGGCATTCTTTTGAGAAGGCCAGTTTTTGCCCATGGACAAATATACGTAGCAGCAAGTAGAGTTCGCTCTTTTGATAGCATAAAATTTTATATTTCAAATGAAAATGGACAAGGAAACTTACTTAATGACAACAGAGTTTACAAAAAATGTTGTATATAAAGAAGTTCTACGTAGTCATTAAGCATTTTATTAGTAACAACAAACTCGGAATATGTTTTTTTTACCAGAGTAGCATTTTTGAGAATTTTGGTTTGCAATGTTACTTTTTTATAAGAACAAATAGCTTCTTAGGTAACAATAGCTGCAGTTTCTTATATTTTTAAACATTGCGTCCAAAAAGTACTTTAAAGCCATCTTAGAATAAATAAATAAATATAAATTAAAATTTTAGTTTGTTTTGAACTATGTAATAGTTCTTTAAGTTATGTTCAGTATTGAAATTGCTCAATTTAGCAATATATTAATATTAATAACAATTTTAACATTTTTTCTTACTAAGGTAAATATCGTTAAGTATGAACAATAAAATTGTATATATTATTTTAACTGCTTATCTGGTTGAATTTCAACCACTGGGCGAACTCTAGTTTTAATAATTTTGGAAAAATTTGAACAATGTGACATCAGCACGAACAAAGCAACGGCCGCTTCGATAATACCTTGTAAATCTCTCCAAGGCTTTCCTCCTCTGTTTATTTAATTTAATTTAATCTAATTTAACTTATTTTACTGTTGCATAGAGAGCTGCGTCGGCCAATAAAACAAAAATGTATTGTTTTTTCATACCTACGCGTTTCGACGCAACAGTGCCATCCTCAATGTATTCTGTTTTTATTAATAATAAACATGAAAAATAGCCATTAGTTACAAACACATTCAATTACAATATAATTTTTTCTCAGTATAATATTTTTTCATTGCATATTGACTCACCATGTATGCTTGGTTGTACATATGGTCTATCGCCCTCTCTCTCACGAGGTATTTACGGAAATTATAAAGCGTATCAATACTTTGGAATCCTTGTTTGGTGGACTGCCACCAAACTTCAAGCTGCCAGATCAATGTAGTGTTTTTCAGGCGTAAATAGTAGCCGCAACCAACCAGCAATTAAAGCTTTAATCAATAATAGCACAACATCTAAACTTGTGTTAGAGTGGAATTAATTCTTGGAAGGAATGGGGGTGGGGAGAAGCATACATCTTTATTTCTTCCCCGGGCATATACGAATAGATCCGAATAAAAAGGCGGATGAGTCAGCCAAAAAGGGCCCATTCCTCGAAGCTTGCCTCTTAGGCGTCCTAATCAGACTGGGCGAGCTTAAGATAAGTTGAGAGTTAGACATGATCGACAGCAGTAAGGCGGGGGCCCAAGCGCGGGGCTGATAAAGGTCATGTGTAGGTCTTATAATCTTATACTAACAAAGTTACTTTGATCATTTGAAAAGACTGAAGACTCATAACGTTAATTTGGGATATAGCTCAATGGAATGAGCGGAAGCACGGCGAACTGAACTACCATCTCACGCAGATAGTGAGTGGACATGGCGGTTTCAAATAGTATTTATGGAAGCGTTGGTTAGAGGAAGATCCTCTTTGCCCAAGATGTTCCACGTAGTTAGAAAACGCAGAACACGTCATGTTCTACTACCCCCCCCCCCCCCCCCCCCCCCCGGTTTCACGAGAAAAGACTCATCTTGTATAGAGTTTTTGGAGAGGAACCTACCACGAGAAATTCAATATCAAAAATGTGCAACACGAAGGAATGCTGGACTACAGTGAGCAAAATGGCATTTATAGTCATGCCACGCCTGATGGATGCTGAAAGGGAGTGCAGAGAAATGCGCATGCAAAGGAGTGGCGATTAAATCGACACTCAGAGCAAATAGCGGGAACTTGGACGCAGGGACAACAGTAGGCTCTTGAAACATGGGAAATATTGAACGCCATCCTGAAGTAAAGCGATAGTGGTACCGGGGTGGGCGACGGTTCCAAAAGTGGGGCTGGTTTTTAGTCTACGGATACACGGTTGCTACGACGGCAGCAATTATGGCACATTAGGCATTTTTGAGCACTCCCGAAAAAAAAAAACAGACTCATAACGAGTATTCTGACTGACACTGGCTTCTGGCGCCACATTCTTTAAAATTAAGCCCAGTCGGCAGATGAAGGAAGCAAAGTGAAATTATCGAGCACGTTTTGTGCTCATGCCCTGCGCTTACTAGGCCAAGAATTCATCTAATAGGAATCATACAAATATCAGATCTAGAAGCAGCAAGTAGCATAGGTCCCATAAAGCTTCTAGCATTTGGCAAGATGATGGAGTTATTTAATAACATACACTCAGAGAAAAAATCGTTGTAAAACGAACGAAACAAGTTCAAAATTAAGAACATTCGTTGACAAAAGTGTGCTAAATATGTTTTTTCTTAACTCGTGACATATGGGCTTGTTTTAAGAACAGTTTTTCCAAGCACACAGTTCGTATTTTATGACCAGTTTGGTATTGATGTGTGAACCTACATGGGCTTGATTTAAGAGTTTTCGTGCTCACGCTGCGAAAACAAAAAAGAAAGAACATGAAAATCTTGAATTGAGTCCGGTGGTGCTGGATTTTAGAACGGCGTTTTTCTCTGAGTGTAAGTCCTGGTTTTTTAATGAGTTTTTCAGTTAGTCGTTAAGCTAGCTTCTGGTAATACTATGAACTCATTCAGTCTATGAGACACCCTCATGGACCAGGCAATTACATCTATCCTAACCTACGCGAATGTGTATATTTATAAATTCCATTCTCCGTTTATATACTAAATCTTTAATGGGTATGTGTGCTACGCATGGTGAAGTAAAAAAAATGTTCTTTCTTACCATTTCATTCTACTATTCGAAACTTAAATGACATTTTTGACAAAACTTTGGCGACATGTGTGCGCTTGACCAAACTGAAGAAAAGACAAGTTTCATTGACGCAACTCCCACGCAACTAAGCTAATCTAGAACTTAATCCACTACCTTAAGACCAGGATAAATGAAAGAGCGCGTGGGTGCGATAATAAATAATGATAGCAAGTAACTGTGTGAAACGAAACAGCTTTCAACAAAGAAGGTGACCATATAAGTGAAAATGTTTTTTTGGTTTTTGATATGAAAGTTATCCCTATAGATACACGAACTAGAATGAACACCAACTCCAAGACTATATTATTTTGGATTACTAAGAAAAATATGCATTCATGCATCTAAATTATGGTCTCAGGCTTGCACAGGATAAACGAAATTTATTAGTCTACTTATGGTACGAGAAAAATATTTAGAGCCAGTGGCTGCAAGTGGCCTTTATTCCAAACTCTGATATCAGACCTGAGACACTGTAAAACTCGCGTGCATAAATGACACAATCTCTGGATTTTTCCCAATCTCCTAAACGTTCGATTTATACTAGGAACAAGTTCAAACTTTTTGGGAACACATTTTTTTCACAGTAGCTTGATTGTGCGCTTTGCGATATGTATGTGTGTTTGCATGTGATTGTCCGTGCGTGGGTCTGTGCGTGGGTCGTACCAAAGTAAAGTAAAGTAATAAAGTGTACGAAATTTCGGTTTCAAGTTCAAAACTTACAAACTAACTTTTTTGAACTGACCCCTGCCAACTATTTATATATCGTTGAGGCGCTGGTAGCGTTCGGTGGCAACAAAAAAAAACTATAATAGCGCAAAAGAAGAAAGTAAAAAAAATAATAATAACATAAGCTACGTTACTAAGGAAATTCGCAACTTTTTCTGGCATTTTTTGTATAGTTTGCCACAAGTTTAGCACATTTCTCGTTTACAAAACTTTTTTTATCCTATAATAATTTTTTATGTAGGTGTTTGTCTTTATAATTTAGGCTATACCCAGCTGTAGTTTATCGAAATTCCTAGAGGTAAAACTTTAATTGTTGTACGTTCTTTAAATTGGGGAAAATTTCAATTTAGTGAGTAAGAATTTCAAAATTTTTTATAAAATGTTTCATTATTTTGAGGAAAGGTAGGGATGTGGGTAGATATAATGGCTGTGGACCTAATGAAAATCCGTTTTAAAGCCCAATGACCGGTGCAGACCTCAATAAGTATAAACGCGTCGGCTCTAGGTCTACCCAGTAGACCCCTTTTTCTCCCTTCATTGTAGTCTGACCATGTAGCTCTTGAAATTGCGCAACTCTAGTGCTCTTCGACATTTGCTGAGCTTTGTCTGCGCTTAGTTCCCAATTTTCCTCTTGGCTATTTCCATAGGTATGACTACTGCGACTCACCACCTTCCGCTGCGCACCTACGTGCCAGCTCACCGCCCTCCATTTCCTTCAACTCCTTCATGTCCTGGAACCCAGAAAGTGGATATTTACAGTGTCGGTTAACGCAGCCATAAATTGCTTGCACTCCCCTACAAGCTTTGAGCTAGTGTATGGTGCGGCTAGCGCCTTTGTTAATGCTTAGCTGTCAGAAAAGGTAGATGCTTTACCACTTAAATTCCAGATATCGAGTGATTTGCAGGTCTGCCGAATCTCGAGAACTTCATATCAGTCTCTAGTGCATGAGAACAGATTCCAACCCCCACACGTGAAACAGATTTATAGCCATCAGTATAGCTGGAATTTTTCACCTTTTTAAGACGGTCCTTGAACTGTAGGTTACGACAGAAGTAAATTAAGGATACTGCTATGCTCCTTTGAGTATCCTTCCAGCACCCATATTCCCTGAGTCTCAGTACGGGTTGTGCCGATGTAAACAATATGAGCATTTCTATATTTGTTCTAAATCCTTACTGGAGAGCCTTTTTGCTAAAAATAAGGATCAATGACGTAGAAGCGGCACTTTGTGTGGGTAAATTCTAAATAAACTGCGCTCGTTTTTTTCACGAAAAAAAAATCCTCTTAAATTTGGCGAAACTCAACGGCATAACGACGAATCCCTCTTCTGAAGTTAAATATCTTGACATAAATCTCGTCTCCAAAATAAGATAGTGAACGTATGTGGATGAGAGATCAAAGAAATCTCGAGGCAGCCTATTATACCCGCAAAATGACCTTCAGGAAGAACTAGATATGGTGTCCAAATATCATTCAAGGCATGTACAAAAAATTAATTTTGCTGATACTAGCGTATCGTGCTCAAAAATGGTAGAAGGAGCTAGATAACAAAAAGATTGGAAAGAGCAAAGACTAACATTCTGATAATGAAAGATGATGCTGCGGCCAAGAAAGTGTTTCTATAGGAGCCTGCCTATGGAAGCAGAGGTAGAGGGCGGCCCCACTCCGCTAGAAGGAGCAGGTGGAAACGATTTAAACTCCCCTGGTATGAACAATAGGCGCCGGTTGGCAGAGAGAACAAGCGACTGGCGCGCTTTGTTGGACGCCCATAACCGTTTAAACGATTAAGCGCTAATTAAATAAGTAATCGCATGTGTAGTGCAGGGTTTCGCCATGAAACAGTCTTAATGACTGAAAAGACACAAAATGGGAAATTCAGCCTACAAAGTGCACATTACTCTGCTAGATGGAATGGCAGAACGATTTAATGCTGTCTTAACTAACGTATTGTTTGGTATGACCTATTTTACGGCGGAAATAGTTGACTTCCAGGTTCAGAACTTATGGTATCACTTGAGGGAATAATTAGAAGAGGGTTCAAACACCGGTGGGTACATAAAATTCTACCCAGATGGCTTAAAAATGGAAAAGAATACTAGGGCTGGGCTCTACTTGAATCCAGCTGACATTCCGACTCATACAGTATCTTCCGGACTGAGGCATGAATAATTCTCCAGCACAGTACTGTTACAGAAACTAATGTAACAATGTTGTTAACGGCCAGTTGTTCTGGTTGGGATTCAAATCAAATTTAAACAAATCCGATATTTGCTGAGGTGTCAAGTCAAATACCCTAAACTCGATATTGGTGAGTGGTTTCACCTATTGGATGGGGCGAAGCGCTGCTACAAAAACAGCAAAAACAGGGTTTTGGGGATGAGATGGCCCAGAAAGATTCCGAAAGGGATGTTAAAGAGGCGAATAGCTCAATACTACCAGTACCGGTTTATTTCCTGGGGAAAATCGAGGTATACTTACACTAGGAGGCCTACGAACTCGATTTGCACCAGCCAGAATGTATGTGAGTTTTATGGGTCCTTCTTATCATGTTTAGATAAGAAAGTTACAAAGTTTCACTTCAAAATAAACAAACCTGCAATGAGAGTAGCTAATGGGCGTCTTCACAGGCTGCTGCGCTACTATACTGGTGCATCGACGAGGGCGAATACTGTCAAGATAAGGTGGATTCGATTCATCACTTTCTCTGTCGATGCTCAGGACTGCAAATAAGACGACTCACACTTCTAGGCGGATGGTTATTCGACACTCCGGTTGAGGTAGGTGGATCTTGCGCTCCTTCTTAGCTTCATTAGGTAAGGCAATTGGTTTGTGTGAATTAACTAGGAAGTAACTGGTTCGGTACTTAGCGAGGGCATTAATAACCTACAAAACAACTGCGGAGACGTGTGGAAAATTCCTTATATCTTAACAATGTATGTTCTTACTCGTACATATAAAATATTGAAATAAGAATTAAAAATTATGAAAGAAAAATATAGTTTGACTGATATCCGCATTTGGGTATATAGTGTCGGATATTGTTCAAACATAAATTTTTTTCATACTCTCCTGAGAAAAATGCTCAGCAGTACAGCCTGTTGTTTATTGTTTTTTCTTCGTCAAAGTAAAAAGTATCTACTTGAAAATTCTGTAACTTTATTTCCCCCCGCCCCTTGCGCTTTTCGGCATTTTTACTACCGTTTATTTTTGATTATTTGTTTGCAGTTTCTCTTTAGCATGTTTCACCATTCTACTATTATAGCTCACGTCTCCCCACCCTCGAGTACGTCATTCTTATTAATTTTCTATACATTAACTCCCAGAACGCGCAATGAAATAAAGAATACTTAATCCTGTCGCCTGTGGTTCCCTTTCTATTTCTAGAATTTTTTTTCGCTCCATCGAGCTGCTCTTATTACCCCTACCACGGCTACTGTTGCTGCTGCTGCATAACAAACTTTGCTCCTTTTTTATGTGTTTCAATCAATAGCAATTTCAACCTATTTTGAGTAGTTAACTTTCGGTCGACTAACTTATTGCAGCATCCATAATAAATTTTCACAATAGCTGTGCCAAAAGATTTTAAAACTTATCCGAAAATTTGCATAGAAATTTAAATTGTAATACTTTTATTTTTTCTTCCAATTATGGCTTTTAAGTCAATTTAACAGCTATTAGCGTCCTTCGTTGAAATACATACAAACAATACAGTTGCAGAGTTTGGGTTTATCTTTTCAGAGGTGCCCTTGAGAGCTTAGTGGAACAACGAAAGCTTTTCGGTATTCACATGCATGTCGTGCGAGCGCAGCTACTGAGATTCAGCTAAGGCAATCAGTTCTCCCTTCAATCTGTGTTGCCATTTTAGCTTTTTTCTCCGTTTAGGTTGAAAAGTTGCGATTCAGTTTTAAGCCTTTTTTCAGCTTTTTTAGAAATTTTTTAGCCATTTTTTTTTCAAAATTTTAGAAAATCTAGGTAACCAGTTTTATATAGATTCAACTTTAAGGACATGGAATGAACTTGTGCTAGATTTAAAATATTTGAGGGCCTAAGGAACAGATAATGTTGGCATCACGATAGGCAGAAATCCAGGCGTAGTAACTTTATTAGGGCAACATCAACCTAATACCTAATATCATTTACGTTACGAGTGTTTGCCACTCGATTCTATTACTGTTTCATCTGCTTCGAAACCGCTTCCGAGCGAAATTGAATTTTTGTTTTCAGAAAAATTTAACTGTGTTTCTAAGTCCATATGTAGGCAATGATACATATATGTTGCCTAAAACGACGGACTCGACCCGTTGCAAATCGCATCTACACGAATGAGATAACTCCTTGTTTTTCTGTACTTATGTCAACAGTCATAATATTTATCTGAAAGATACCATTGTGTGAAAGGCTTATAGCTGATATAAAGTAAAACTTGCGTAAGGAATTATTATAAGTCATAACGTAGAATATAAAACATTATTATAAGGCTTATGGACCAACAAAAATAGGGCTTACTTATATAACGCCTTAATTAAAGAAACTACTTGCTGTATTAGGATCTTTTATATAAGGCTTATATATAGCCCACCCAAAATCAAGCTTACATAACTGTTATAATATCGAGGTTGAATAAGGATGGGTGTACCATAGTATAACCTTGATTATAATTTTATTGCACATATAAAAATGCTTAGATTTATAATAAGACACCATCTGACTTCAAATTCATTTATTCATATTGTTACGAATGTTGGCGGCTCTAAGGGGTACTGCCATCTCTAGGCCGATTCTAAGCAGTGGCATGAAATCACATCAATAATTCAATCATTATGTCTACACATACGCGTGCACGCGGCGGAGAAGCAACGCACAAGCACATGCCCAATATGCACAAGTACAACTTTTTTCCAACCTTTGAGAAATATGTAGTTCTCAAATGGAAATCCAACTTTTACAACAATTGGAGATCAAATCGTTTTTTTCCAAAGTTTGTTTTCAAATTGAGTGCTCTTGGAGGTCAATTTGAGATATTACTTAAAATTTTTTTACATGGTAACGCGTTTATTCATTTATGTGTGTGGCAATTCTGGCCAATCATCTGTCAAAAGATTGGATAGCAGTGAAACTGAAAATAGTCGAAAAAGTGAATTAATTGATTTATTTCGGGGAAGTACCCAATTTTAATATGGTAAGTATTTAGTTAATTTAATATACATATGTGCAACTATTAAAATGCATAGAAGCAAGAAAATTAGAGGTAGGCAGTGAGGTAAGGCAGGTAGTGGCTTGGCTGTCGGAGTGCTCGCCAACAATTGAAAGTTTGCCAATGGAGCCTTGCCCGTCAACTGCTGCATACAATCCTCCTTTGGAAAACTTTTAAAGTGAAGAAACTTCCTCGGAAAGCGATTCAGAAGAGATTGCTGATGATTTGCCCAACTTAAATGATGAGTTAGCTAGTTGGGCAGTAGAATTCAATATTACAAATGCAGCTGCCAATAGCTTTTTAAATATATATTTCCATACAAATTTTCTACTATAAGAGCTTTATAAGCTATTTTATTTATATATTCTATTCTACTGTATACTTCGTGCTCTATTTTTTCTCTAGGTTGTTGAACTCCAAACTATAGTTTGTGGCAATTCCATACACTTCATAAAAATGGTGTGGCGAAAAGTGATGAGCGATAAAGCTTCAGGCACTTCACTTGGAAGGGCACGTCCAACAAGAAAGCTATTAGAGTCCTCAGTATAACGGTAGCCTTGAAGAGTAACTATTACATGTCCATTTTTATTTTTATTTATAATTGAAATCTTTTTTATTTCAGAGGCTTACAATCAAAAATTTGCCAACTCTTCAAATGAGGACTTTGAAAGGACTAATATGTCCTTCTTTCATCAAGCCAAAAATCTCCTGGTGAAAAAAATGCAATACAGCAAGAAAGAGAATGCTACTGAAGTTAAATAAGGTATTGATTTATTGCATTAATTTGACGATTCTAAAATAATCACTAAAAATTTTGACTAATTGTAATTCTTAATTAGATTCTTACAAAATTTTAAAAATTCTTTGCATCAAAGCTGAGGTATTTTTGATCGTGCTCTAAGCACCGAGAAACATAGAAAAATGTAAAAACATTGGGGGTCAACAGGAGAAATTCTGAGATAATTGAGGTTATGTACGCGAAAAACGGATTTTCCCCCACTTTTGAGATCTTGTACAGGGTACAACAATTTTTGGTGATTTCTTTCTCCAATCATATCATTTAATACTACTGCTACCCTTCAATTCAAGATATTACGATCTTAATTACGAACTTTTTTCGTAAAGTTATGGCTATTTTTATACTCAGTTGAGCAGAGCTCACAGAGTATATTAAGTTTGATTGGATAACGGTTGGTTGTACATATATAAAGGAATCGAGATAGATATAGACTTCCATATATCAAAATAATCAGGATCGAAAAAAAATTTGATTGAGCCATGTCCGTCCGTCCGTCCGTCCGTCCGTCCGTCCGTCCGTTAACACGATAACTTGAGTAAATTTTGAGGTATCTTGATGAAATTTGGTATGTAGGTTCCTGAGCACTCATCTCAGATCGCTATTTAAAATGAACGATATCGGACTATAACCACGCCCACTTTTTCGATATCGAAAATTTCAAAAAACCGAAAAAGTGCGATAACTCATTACAAAAGACAGATAAAGCGACGAAACTTGGTAGATGGGTTGACGTTATGACGCAGAATAGAAAATTGGCAAGATTTTGGACAATGGGCGTGGCACCGCCCACTTTTACAAGAAGGTAATTTAAAAGTTTCGAAAGCTGTAATTTGGCAGTCGTTGAAGATATCATGATGAAATTTGGCAGGAACGTTACTACTATTACTCTATATGTGCTAAATAAAAATTAGCAAAATTGGATGAAGAACACGCCCACTTTTTAAAAAAAAAAATTTTTTAAATTCAAATTTTAACAAAAAATTTAATATCTTTACTGTATATAAGTAAATTAAGTCAAAATTCAACTCCAGTAATGATATGATGCAACAAAATACAAAAATAAAAGAAAATTTCAAAATGGGCGCGGCTCCGCCCATTTTCATTTAGTTTGTCTAGAATACTTTTATTGCCATAAGTCGAACAAAAATTTACCAATCCTTCTCAAATTTGGTAGGAGCATAGATTCTATGACGGTAACTGTTCTCTGTGAAAATGGGTGAAATCGGTGGAAGCCACGCCCAGTTTTTATACACAGTCCACTGTCTGTCCTTCCGCTCGGCCATTAACACAATAACTTGAGCAAAATCCGATATATCTTTACTAAACTTAACCCACGTACTAACCTGAGCTCACTTTTTCTTGGTATAAAAAATGGGCGAAATCTGACCATAACCACGCCCACTTTATCGATATCGAAAATTACGAAAAATGAAAAAAATGCCATAATTCTATACCAAATACGAAAAAAGTGATGAAACATGGTAACTGGATTGGTTTATTGACGCAAAATATAACTTTGGAAAAAACTTTGTAAAATGGGTGTGACACCTACCATATTAAGTAGAAGAAAATGAAAAAGTTCTACAAGGCGAAATCAACAGCCCTTGGAATCTTGGCAGGAATACTGTTAGTGGTATTGCATATATAAATAAATTAGCAGTAACCGACAGATGATTTTCTGGATCACCTGGTCCACATTTTGGTCGATATCGCGAGAACGCCTTCACATATACATCTAAGGGCCACTCGCTTTTAAAACCCTCATTAATACCTTTAATTTGATATCCATATCGTACAAAAACATACCAGAGTCACCCCTGTCCCACCCTAATGGCGATATCTCGAAAAGGCGTCCACCTATAGACCTAATGCCCCCTCCCTCTTAAAATGCTCATTAACACCTTTCGTTTGATACCCATATCGTACAAACATTCTAGAGTCACCCCTGGCCCACCCTAATGGCGTTATCTCGAAAAGGCGTCCACCTATAGACCTAGTGTCCACTCCCTCTTAAAATGCTCAGTAACACCTTTCGTTTGATACCCATATCGTACAAACATTCTAGAGTCACCCCTGGCCCACCCTAATGGCGATATCTCGAAAAGGCGTCCACCTATAGACCCAATGCCCACTCCCTCTTCAAATGCTCAGTAACAGCTTTCGTTTGATACCCATATCGTACAAACATTCTAGAGTCACCCCTGTCCCACCCTAATGGCGATATCTCGAAAAGGCGTCCACCTATAGACCTAATGCCCACTCCCTCTTAAAATGCGCAGTAACACCTTTCGTTTGATACCCATATCGTACAAACATTCTAGAGTCACACCTGGCCCACCCTAATGGCGATATCTCGAAAAGGCGTCCACCTATAGAACTAAGGATTACTCCCTTTTAAAATACTCATTACCACCTTTCATTTGATACCCATATCGTACAAACATTCTAGAGTCACACCTGGCCCACCCTAATGGCGATATCTCGAAAAGGCGTCCACCTATAGACCTAATGTCCACTCCCTCTTAAAATGCTCAGTAACACCTTTCGTTTGATACCCATATCGCACAAACATTCTAGAGTCACCCCTGGCCCACCCTAATGGCGATATCTCGAAAAGGCGTCCACCTATAGACCTAATGTCCACTCCCTCTTAAAATGCTCAGTAACACCTTTCGTTTGATACCCATATCGTACAAACATTCTAGAGTTACCCCTGTCCCACCCTAATGGCGATATCTCGAAAAGGCGTCCACCTATATACCTAATGCACACTCCCTCTTAAAATGCGCAGTAACACCTTTCGTTTGATACCCATATCGTACAAACATTCTAGAGTCACACCTGGCCCACCCTAATGGCGATATCTCGAAAAGGCGTCCACCTATAGACCTAATGCCCACTCCCTCTTAAAATGCTCAGTAACACCTTTCGTTTGATACCCATATCGTACAAACATTCTAGAGTCACCCTTGGTCCACCTTTATGGCGATATCTCAAAAAGGCGTCCACCTATAGACCTAATGCCCACTCCCTCTTAAAATGCTCAGTAACACCTTTCGTTTGATACCCATATCGTACAAACATTCTAGAGTCACCCTTGGTCCACCTTTATGGCGATATCTCAAAAAGGCGTCCACCTATAGACCTAATGCCCACTCCCTCTTAAAATGCTCAGTAACACCTTTCGTTTGATACCCATATCGTACAAACATTCTAGAGTCACACCTGGCCCACTCTAATGGCGATATCTCGAAAAGGCGTCCACCTATAGACCTAATGTCCACTCCCTCTTAAAATGCTCAGTAACACCTTTCGTTTGATACCCATATCGTACAAACATTCTAGAGTCACCCCTGTCCCACCCTAATGGCGATATCTCGAAAAGGCGTCCACCTATAGACCAATGTCCACTCCCTCTTAAAATGCTCAGTAACACCTTTCGTTTGATACCCATATCGTACAAACATTCTAGAGTCACCCCTGTCCCACCCTAATGGCGATATCTCGAAAAGGCGTCCACCTATAGACCTAATGCCCACTCCCTCTTAAAATGCTCAGTAACACCTTTCGTTTGATACCCATACCGTACAAACATTCTAGAGTCACCCTTGGTCCAGCTTTATGGCGATATCTCGAAAAGGCGTCCACCTATAGAACTAAGGATTACTCCCTTTTAAAATACTCATTACCACCTTTCATTTGATACCCATATCGTACAAACACATTCTAGAGTCACCCTGGCCCACCCTAATGGCGATATCTCGAAAAGGCGTCCACCTATAGACCTAATGCCCACTCCCTCTTAAAATGCTCAGTAACACCTTTCGTTTGATACCCATATCGTACAAACATTCTAGAGTCACACCTGGCCCACTCTAATGGCGATATCTCGAAAAGGCGTCCACCTATAGACCTAATGTCCACTCCCTCTTAAAATGTTCAGTAACACCTTTCGTTTGATACCCATATCGTACAAACATTCTAGAGTCACCCCTGTCCCACCCTAATGGCGATATCTCGAAAAGGCGTCCACCTATAGACCTAATGCCCACTCCCTCTTAAAATGCTCAGTAACACCTTTCGTTTGATACCCATATCGTACAAACATTCTAGAGTCACACCTGGCCCACTCTAATGGCGATATCTCCAAAAGGCGTCCACCTATAGAACTAAGGATTACTCCCTTTTAAAATACTCATTACCACCTTTCATTTGATACCCATATCGTACAAACACATTCTAGAGTCACCCTGGCCCACCCTAATGGCGATATCTCGAAAAGGCGTCCACCTATAGACCTAATGCCCACTCCCTCTTAAAATGCTCAGTAACACCTTTCGTTTGATACCCATACCGTACAAACATTCTAGAGTCACCCTTGGTCCAGCTTTATGGCGATATCTCGAAAAGGCGTCCACCTATAGAACTAAGGATTACTCTGTTTTAAAATACTCATTACCACCTTTCATTTGATACCCATATCGTACAAACACATTCTAGAGTCACCCTGGCCCACCCTAATGGCGATATCTCGAAAAGGCGTCCACCTATAGACCTAATGCCCACTCCCTCTTAAAATGCTCAGTAACACCTTTCGTTTGATACCCATATCGTACAAACATTCTAGAGTCACACCTGGCCCACTCTAATGGCGATATCTCGAAAAGGCGTCCACCTATAGAACTAAGGATTACTCCCTTTTAAAATACTCATTACCACCTTTCATTTGATACCCATATCGTACAAACACATTCTAGAGTCACCCTGGCCCACCCTAATGGCGATATCTCGAAAAGGCGTCCACCTATAGACCTAATGCCCACTCCCTCTTAAAATGCTCAGTAACACCTTTCGTTTGATACCCATATCGTACAAACATTCTAGAGTCACACCTGGCCCACTCTAATGGCGATATCTCGAAAAGGCGTCCACCTATAGACCTAATGTCCACTCCCTCTTAAAATGCTCAGTAACACCTTTCGTTTGATACCCATATCGTACAAACATTCTAGAGTCACCCCTGTCCCACCCTAATGGCGATATCTCGAAAAGGCGTCCACCTATAGACCTAATGCCCACTCCCTCTTAAAATGCTCAGTAACACCTTTCGTTTGATGCACATATCGTACAAACACATTCTAGAGTCACCCCTGGCCCACCCTAATGACGATATCTCGAAAAGGCGTCCACCTATAGACCTAATGTCCACTCCCTCTTAAAATGCTCAGTAACACCTTTCGTTTAATACCCATATCGTACAAACATTCTAGAGTCACCCCTGTCCCACCCTAATGGCGATATCTCGAAAAGGCGTCCACCTATAGACCTAATGCCCACTCCCTCTTAAAATGCTCAGTAACACCTTTCGTTTGATACCCATATCGTACAAACATTCTAGAGTCACACCTGGCCCACTCTAATGGCGATATCTCGAAAAGGCGTCCACCTATAGAACTAAGGATTACTCCCTTTTAAAATACTCATTACCACCTTTCATTTGATACCCATATCGTACAAACACATTCTAGAGTCACCCTGGCCCACCCTAATGGTGATATCTCGAAAAGGCGTCCACCTATAGACCTAATGCCCACTCCCTCTTAAAATGCTCAGTAACACCTTTCGTTTGATACCCATATCGTACAAACATTCTAGAGTCACACCTGGCCCACTCTAATGGCGATATCTCGAAAAGGCGTCCACCTATAGACCTAATGTCCACTCCCTCTTAAAATGCTCAGTAACACCTTTCGTTTGATACCCATATCGTACAAACATTCTAGAGTCACCCCTGTCCCACCCTAATGGCGATATCTCGAAAAGGCGTCCACCTATAGACCTAATGCCCACTCCCTCTTAAAATGCTCAGTAACACCTTTCGTTTGATACCCATATCGTACAAACATTCTAGAGTCACACCTGGCCCACTCTAATGGCGATATCTCCAAAAGGCGTCCACCTATAGAACTAAGGATTACTCCCTTTTAAAATACTCATTACCACCTTTCATTTGATACCCATATCGTACAAACACATTCTAGAGTCACCCTGGCCCACCCTAATGGCGATATCTCGAAAAGGCGTCCACCTATAGACCTAATGCCCACTCCCTCTTAAAATGCTCAGTAACACCTTTCGTTTGATACCCATACCGTACAAACATTCTAGAGTCACCCTTGGTCCAGCTTTATGGCGATATCTCGAAAAGGCGTCCACCTATAGAACTAAGGATTACTCCCTTTTAAAATACTCATTACCACCTTTCATTTGATACCCATATCGTACAAACACATTCTAGAGTCACCCTGGCCCACCCTAATGGCGATATCTCGAAAAGGCGTCCACCTATAGACCTAATGCCCACTCCCTCTTAAAATGCTCAGTAACACCTTTCGTTTGATACCCATATCGTACAAACATTCTAGAGTCACCCTTGGTCCACCTTTATGGCGATATCTCAAAAAGGCGTCCACCTATAGAACTAAGGATTACTCCCTTTTAAAATACTCCTTACCACCTTTCATTTGATACCCATATCGTACAAACACATTCTAGAGTCACCCCTGGCCCACCCTAATGGCGATATCTCGAAAAGGCGTCCACCTATAGACCTAATGCCCACTCCCTCTTAAAATGCTCAGTAACACCTTTCGTTTGATACCCATATCGTACAAACATTCTAGAGTCACCCCTGGCCCACCCTAATGGCGATATCTCGAAAGGGCGTCCACCTATAGACCTAATGCCCACTCCCTCTTAAAATGCTCAGTAACACCTTTCGTTTGATGCACATATCGTACAAACACATTCTAGAGTCACCCTGGCCCACCCTAATGACGATATCTCGAAAAGGCGTCCACCTATAGACCTAATGCCCACTCCCTCTTAAAATGCTCAGTAACACCTTTCATTTGATTCCCATATCGTACAAACACATTCTAGAGACACCCCTGGTCCACCTTTATGGCGATATCTCGAAACGGCGTCCACCTATGGAACTAAGGATCACTCCTTTTCAAAATACTCATTAACGGCTTTCATTTGATACCCATATCTACAAACACATTATAGAATCACCCCTGGTCCACCTTAATGGGGACATCTCGAAAAGGCGTCCACCGATAGACCTAAGGCCCACTCCCTCTTAAAATGCTCAGTAACACCTTTCATTTGATACCCATATCGTACAAACAAATTCTAGAGTCAGCCCTGGTCTACCTTTATGGCGATATCCCTAAATGGCGTTCATCCATAGAACTATGGCCTACTCTCTCTTAAAATACTCTTTAATACCTTTCATTTGATACACATGTTATACAACCACATTCCAGGGTTACCCCAGATTGATTTTCCTTATTTTGTCTCCATAGCTCTCAACTGAGTATGTTATGTTCGGTTACACCCGAACTTAGCCTTCCTTACTTGTAAGTTATGTTCTTTGACGAAGTTGTGTAAACAGTATATTTGATACTTGAAAAGTGCATTGAAATTTGATGCATAACTTAAAACAGCCATAACTATTCGAACAGAGTTCGTAATTAAGATCGTAATATCTTGAATTGAAGGGTAAAAGTAGTATTAAATGATATGATTGGAGAACGAAATCACCAAAAAATTGTGTACCCTGTAAAAGACCTCAAAAGTGGGGGAAAAGCCGTTTTTCGCGTACATAACTTCAATTATCTCAGAATTTCTCCGGTTGACCACCCACTTTTATTACACTTTCTAAGTTCCTCGATGCTTTGAGCATGAAAAAAAATATCTCAGCTTTGGTGAAAAGAATTTACAATTACTTAGAATTTTTAAATACTTTTAATTTATTTTTAAATATGTAAAATGAATTACTATTTATTTTAATTTATGTTTATTCTATTAAACTGAAACCAAATTTATATACAAAGCTGTTATTTTTATTCAATTTGGATGGGAAACTTAATTCTAGAAGAGTTTTCTTTTTCATTTGAATCCAAATGGAGATTGATGTTGGAGTTCAAATTTATATCAAAAGATTTCTTAAGTGGAGAACTAAGATTATTTACGTATAAAAAATGTGCCGTTTTGTTTGAGAATGGGTTGGTTCTCCAATGGAAGTACAATGGATATTAAACATTGGAATTTGGAAACCGAGTTGGATTTCCATTTGACCTCAAACCAATTTCGAACAAAAATGTTTATTGGGTGCGGATATCTTATCTGAAATGCTCCTAAATGTATGCAGTTCTGATTGTGGAAGTGTCGCTCACACATACAAGCGCATGGGGTATGAGAGAATCTATAAAAATTATACATCTGTAGTTGTAGCTGAGAAATTTATAAGTAACTAAGTAAATTCTGGAAGCGCCTAGAAGATTCCACGAGGAAATCACAGAGTATAAAAGCACCAGCGGTAGAGGCGCTACAAGCAGTTTCGATTAAGAGGCTATCTAGCGAGCAATAGCAGTATTATTTGAAAATAGTAGACTTATTTATTGTGAAGTCCTTTAATAAAGGCCATTTTTCCATTATTCAATATTGGAGTTATTTATTCAACAGTTTAGCGATACGAACGTTTGTAGAAGATTGCAAGTAAGGGGAATTCGTTACAATATGCATAATAACCTATTTCAAAGCTTTATTTAACCGAGGGTTACTCATCGGCAGTGATTCGGTAGGCCCAAAAAGTATCATAAAAATACTCCCTCCAAAAATTCATTTGCCAGATATCGTTTGTGTCGTTGTAAAACACATGCCAAAAATTTGAAAAAGAGGTTCTTAGACAGTGTGGAATGTAGAGTTTACATCTTTCATGGGTTCTTTAAAAGTACAAAACGTAGATTTCCTTATTGGAAAGAATTTTATCGGCGTTCTTATTCTGCAAATAAAAAACCATTTACCTCAAACATATTACGAAAACTTATAGATTAGAGTGAAGTTTTATTTATCATGTATCCCTTTTAAATTATTTAAAATTTTTTTTTTTTGAATTTTGTATGAAATTGGAGTAAAAATTAATTTAAATTTTTTATTCTGTTTTGTCTTTTATGAAAAAAATTAATAAAACGCATAAAAAGTTGCCTTAAACGTTTAGCTTTTTTTTCTTAGCCTTAAATATTTTTATTTAGCCTTTGTCAATGTAGCCTTTTTTCTGAAAAAGTTCTGGCAAAACTGCTTGCAGTTCAAGCGGTAGAATATCATGCGCAATTTCTATGCTGAAACTTTTTTCGCTTTTTTCTATGTACACACATACTCCTACAAAATATGTTGCGTATGTGTTCAAAGCTATGCTGGCATTGTGCATCGGTGTTTTAGTTGCTTACGATTTACTTATATAGATATTTATATATATATACTAGCAGACCCGTCAGACGTTGTTCTGCCTCAAATTTGGTCTATTTGCATACATTTTAATAAGCTTTTTCCGTCTAACTCTGCCCTCCCCCCTCACTTTTTCTTAATCCTTTTATGCACTCCTCCCTCCGTCTTTTCGCTTCATCTATCTCTATCTTCGTCTCACTCTATCTCTTTCTCAGTCTCCTTCGCCTTCCATCTTTTTTCTTCTCTCAAGTTTTTCCCATTCTTCTTCATCCCTTATTGTAAGGCAAATCGAATAGGACATATGTAAATAGTTATGTGGGTATTATTAATTCATGCCTTTGTTTGGGCTTCGCATGCATATTTATCAATTTTGCCAAGTTGATGCGACTAAATCGAATATCACAATGAAAATTACTTTAAAGCTCTCAGCAGCAGCTTCCATTTGATATCCATATTACACACACATTGAAAGAGTATCCGGGTCCAAGTTTTAGCCTATATCTTGAGATCCTAGGCACCCAGAGTTACAAAATTTACTCTGTACTAAAGCACTCATCAAAAGCTTTCATTTGTTATCCTTATTGTATAAACACTTTCTAGGGGTACCCGCGTCCACGTTTTCGCTTATATCTCGAGAACGTAATTACCCGCGGGTACGAAAAATAACCCGTATCAAAGTACTCATAGACAGTTCCATTTGATACCCATATTCTACAAACATATCTCAGGATTACCCAGACCCACGTTTTGATCTCAAGACCCTAGCCCTCTACCAATTTTCAGCCAAATATGGTCATCCGTTCCTTCCTCTTCAATCACTCTTTATCTATTAAAAAAGCGCATCAAAATCCGTTGCGTATTTTTAAAGGTTTAACCCTTTCACGTCTAGGGGAAACATTTTTCCCAAGAATAAATTGGTGGATTTCGGTACAGTATTTTATGGTAATTTTTTTTTTGTGAATGAGCATCAATAAAGAACGGGTATTACCCCCTAATGTTTTAAGCGCACTGACATCACTACGATTATGGCCGGTCAAAAACGTGAATAAAGTCAACGAATTTTCGAAGAGTGTGCTCCGTACAATTTATCGCAATTTAATCGTTTTTTTCTAATTGAGATTGTATTTAATCTCTATTGTTTTGTTAATTGGTAAGTATAGAACTAAGATCTAGTCAAATTTATCTTATTATTCGTGTAAAAGCATATAAAAATGTAAAATTTTCGTTAGGGAAATATTTTTCCCTGTAGACCACAAGTGGAATATTTGAATTAAATTTTACTGATTATAAATTCGTGTTTATTTATTCATTCGCGCTAATTACAGCTGAAATGTCTGCAAAAAAGGTCAGAGAATTTCACCTTAAAGATAATGAGATTATGTAAATACTTATGGCTGACAATAGCGGTGGAGAAGATGAGTTGGTATTAGATGAAGAAGACCAAGCATCTATTGGTAAGGATGTTGACGACGGTGTTGATATAGGTGAAATTGCAAATGCTAACGAAGAGCAGCAGGAAGGTAGCTCAGAATAAACTACAATGACAACTTCTGAATACCACGTTCCCATTTTCCGATGGAGAAAAACTTATATGTGCCCAGTACCTTTGAAGAAAGCGATTATGAGTTCGGTCGCATTAATGTATTCCCTGATATACAGCAAAATGTAACTCCGTTTGGTATTTTTATGGAAATTACAATGTTAAATTCGTTAGTTCACAAATTACTGGTTTCAGAAAGTATCAGATATGCCGAGCAAGGGGGAAGGGTATTCAGTACTGATGGTTCAGAAATGAATGCTTTTATAGGTATGAACTTCGTCATGGGCTACCACGTGTTACCGACGGTTAGAAGTTATTGGTCCACTGACGAAGACATGGAGGTTCCTTTTATAGCTAATGTTATGCCAAGAACAAGGTTTGAACAAATACGCCAAAACTTGCATTTCAGTAACAATGATATTCAGTCGCAGTTTAGTGGTAGAACGTATAAAGTTAGACTTATAACCGAACATTTTAATGATTGCTTTCAAAAGGCCATTAATAATTCAAAGCAACAATCAATAGATGAGCATATGATTACGTTCAAAGGCCATAGCGTGATGAAGCAATACGTAAAAAGCAAACCCATAAGATGGGGATTTAAAATGTGGTGTAGGACTGAGGCGACCACAGGCTATCTCTTCGAATTCGATCTATATACGGGCAGGAAAATAAATACCGAAGTAGGGTTGGGAGAATCCGTTATTTTGAAGTTATCACAGCAGCTAAATGGTCTTGGTTTTGAAGTATATTTTGACATTTTTTTCAATTCTCCTGACTTGCAATGTAAATTAAAACAAAAGAACATAAGAGCTTGTGACGCTATAAGAGTAAACAGGAAAAACGTACCGAAAACTTTGCCATTGGACAAAAATATGATGAGAGGAGAAATCTATTCTGAAAGCTTTCAGGGAATATCGTTTATCAAATGGATGGACACAAAATCCGTACATATGTTGTCAAATTTTATTTCACCGGTCGAAACAAGTGAGGTAAAGATGAGGAAGGCCGGATCGGCAGAAATGATTAGTGTTACCTGCCCAGAGATGGTTATGCGGTACAATAAATATATGGGCGGCGTTGATTTGATGGACCAGAGAAAGGTCTGTTATGAGGTCGACCGCAAAGCAAAAATAAAATATTATTTGCGTTTATTTTTCGATATTATGGACATAGCTCTGAACAACTCATATACAATTTACGAAAAGCTTCATTCAGGAAACCGCTGTGAAGGGTCGCTCTTGACCAGCTTAGCATTTCGGCAGAACATTGCTCGGAGCCTTATAAATCTATTTATTTGTAGACAGCGCTCAAGACCAACGACAGTAACCAAAGAAAAAACTAGGCTGGGTGTAAAACGGAATTTACCACAACACAATATGCAAAAAGCAGAAAATATGAAGAGATGTGCAAATTGCGCTAAAAAAAGAATTGAGAACCGAACGCATAATATATGTGTTATGTGCAACGTACACCTCTGCTTTACCACCAAAAGAAACTGCTTTGCCGAATATCACACACGACTTATGTATGAACTAAAATTTTTGTATTTTTATGAATTTTTTTTTCCACTATTGAACAAATAATCACAAAAGAAAATGAAGTTGGTTTATTAAATTTGTATTCCCGATCACGCCCATATGGAAATATATTTCCTATTGAATTCCAAAAAAACTAAGTACTTTATTTTAACTTTTTATTATTTATTATCAGGTTTGCCTCCATATTAACTAAATAAAGCAGTTATATAACAAAATTTACTTTTAGTTTCCTTATGGTCCTGTAAGGGTTAAGCATTCAAAGGGACATAGGGACAGAAAAAGCTACTTTGTTTTATACTGTGCAGTGATGTATATCCATACATACCTATAAACCTATGCCCGAAGTTAAATAACGCAGCTATATATGTACGTATGTACATATGTGTCGCATCATGCCTCACTAAAAAGCAATTAGCGCGCACAGTTCACAGTGAACAACCACAGACACGCATTTTTTGGTAAAAATGTTACTTTAGTTTAAGTAATTTGGTTAATATAGGAAAGGAATCAAGTATTTTTTTTTTTTTTTTTTTTGATGCAGATCGAAGGTAAATATTTCAAAGTTTTACTGAAAAGTAGAATTTTTTAAATCCATCCATCCGTTTATGAGTTATAGCTGTGTCAACAAATATTTTATGATTTTTACAACATTTTGGCAATTTGCCATGCCCCTATAATATATACCATCTCACGTAGCAAAGCTTTCAAATGCAAAAACCCGTTTTAAAATCGGAGCATTCTGTGTGAGGTTATGTGCGTACATGGCATTTAGCGACTTTATTTTATAAGATTTATAGATAGATAGATAGATAGATAGAAGATATATATATATGTATGTATATTTGTATGCATGTTGTAATCCTGGCATACCCTTCGCCCGCATTTCACTCATCACAGTCTCATTTCCTTAAAAATTTTCTTTAAATATTTTCCCCCCCTCAGTTTCGGTCACTAATTTACCCAAGCGCGTCGTCAGCATAGAGGGGTGGCGAACAAATATCTACATTTAATGAATACTTGATGCATTGCAGACGTTAGGAAAAAGTTTTACGTGCCTCAAAAAAGGATGAAAGGCGCTGGGACTTATGGCGGATCATTTTTGATGAGAATCCTCATTTGAAAGTCGAGTATTGGAATAATCGATTAGTAGATTAGCAAAAGTTGTTCGGTTAAAGAATCGATTAACACTTATCGACTAGTGATTTGTTCTCGATTTCGATTCGAATGGCATTTTTTTTTTTTTTTTTGTTAATTTCCAATGAGCTCTGGTATTCGTTAAGACGTTGTGGAGTTATAGTAAGACATCTGCAGCTCCATATCGTGCACTTTACTTTTTTAGTATTAGAAATGAAATTCTATACTCAGTTATTTTTTTGAAACCAAATTTTTTGTTTTTTTAATTTTTAATACAAAAAGTGAATTCGGAAATTGTCGGTATTCGAATAATGCCGACTATTTCGTATACGGTAGCCGACTTCGCTGATACGCTTTACAGCTTTATACGGGCCTTCCCAGTTACACCGAAATTTTGATTAAAAAAAAAAACCTTTCTGCTGGTGAGAGTTGTATAACAGCACGGAATGTATAAAGGAGTGAGGGTTGTATAAAAATATCTCCAGAGACCTCCCTTGTCGTACCTTGCGGAACCTGTCCTTCATTTAACTACTATCGCCATTTCGTGGGGTATCACAAAGTTAAAAGTGTCAGTTGAAAGCACTGCATGGTGACAGAACTATAAATAGTACCGCCCCTTAAGGCGATAGTTCGGAACTAGTGCGTTTCGCTGCAAGTTCAAGAAGAGCTGAGGTTTATTCTCATTTGGGTATTTATCATTAACCTTGTGTTATTCTTTTATAGAGGTCTTGGTTTCTTAGATACTAGTGTAAACCTCATGGTTAAGATAATTTCGATCGCTGTGTAAGAAATTTCAAAATAATGTTATTCTCAATTTAAAAAATTTTTTGATTTGCAGCTTTGGACAGCCATATTCGAAAAAAAATTTGTTTAATTAGGAAGGATGCCCCCGCAGGAGATACATTGTACTAAATATTTATAAGCCATTCAAGGCAGCAGTTTGTCGTGGAACTTCAACGTAAAGAAGGGAAATGAAGGAGATCTCGACTACACTTTATCAATTTAAAAGAAAACAGAAATGTAGTACGTGGTGTCTATCACCCTCTCTCTCATTGCATATTGTCACGAATTTACCGCAAATCCTCTTATTTTCCCTTTTGCTAATTTCGATCACTAAACTGTTGAATAAATAACTCCAATATTTAATAATGCAAAGTGGCCTTTATTAAAGGACTTCACAATAATTAAGTCTACTATTTTCAAATAATACTGCTATTGCTCGCTAGATAGCCTCTTAATCGAAACTGCTTGTAGCGCCTCTACCGCTGGTGCTTTTATACTCTGTGATTTCCTCGTGGCATCTTCTAGTCGCTTCCAGAATTTTCTAGTTACCGCCATATAATTATAACTACAGATGCACGTATATAGCTTCTCATATGCGTGTATTTGTGAGCGACACTTCCACAATTACAATTGCATACTTTTGGGAGCATCTCAGATAAGATATATGCATGTGTTTGTGCACTGTTTCTCCCTGCGTGTACGTAGATATGTGTAGACCTAATTTATTGATTCGTTTGCAGATACATAATGATTGATTAGGGATGTGCATGCAAGTCACTGTTTTGCATCGGCTTAGAGATGGCAGTACCCCTTATTGTTGCTAATATTCGTAACAATATGTACAGCGATTGTAAAGACCAACCTATACTATGGATTCTTTCTTTGGTGGACGGTCACTCAAAAAACAACGTACTTCGAAAAATTAAAGGGTGTCTGTAGGCTAAAAATTCTTGGCCTAACGGGAGCCGTGAAAACAATGTCCGAGTGCTGCACTTCATTCCACACATTACATCTGCATACGGACGAACGGACTACCTAATCCCATAACTGCGCTTCGACGTTTCAAAGTTATGGAAGTGGCAGAGTCTGCGATATACTGTATTAATCTGGAAATAAAACGATCTTAAAATCCGCCAGATAACTTTAGTGTGCTCAAAGCAGTAAAAATCTGGAGGAAAAGAGCTCAAACTAATCTCAAACAGGACTACATAGAAGTGTGTCAGAGTGTAGGCAATCTCTGAAAACATCGGGATAGAGAGAAATATACTTACATCTGCATTGGGTCCCCGATCATATGAAAATATAGAGAAATGAAAAAGCGGAAGAGCCAGCTAAGGAGACGGCATCCTTCGAAGCCTGTACTGTATATGTCCAAATGAAATTGAGCAAGATATAACGAAATCGAAAGCAGCACATTATCTAACAAAATTGCTAACAAAGCTGCTCACCAATATTCTGACTGGATACTGCCTGCTTTTAAATAAAGCCTCGTCAGTGATACCACGTGTAGAAAGCGGTGGTTGGAGGAGCACATTTTGTGTTCGTGCCCTACGCTTGCCTCACTAAGACTCTAGCTTTAAGGAGTGGCCAGCTATCAGATCTAGAAGCTGCAAGTGCATAACTCCTAGAAATTCTCTGGTGTTTGCAGGGCTAGTAATTTATTTTAAAACATACGTCCTCATTTTTGATAACGTAAGGCTCCCACGGACCAGCCTCTTACACCTAATCTTTGCGGTTGGTTCGTTATCCAAGAAATTGTTGTTTAGGTGGCCCACTTCCAAAATTTTTTCTTCTCATACAATGAGAGTATCGCTATGACCCCTTCATAAAATAATGTTTTTTGCCGCGTCCCTGAATTTACACATCTTAACTGAATTTTATTGAATGTGCTTTGAATTTGAATTTATTTTAGGCTAAAACTTTTCGTCTATACTTAAAAACTCATTCTGTGCGTTGGTCATTCATTACGCAATAAGCTTCTTAGCCTTTCTTATTGTTGTATATTCGTTTTACTTTAGTAAGCTCCTTTTGCGGTTTTCATTGTCTTTTTTTTTAAATTTATTCAACAACAATGAGAAAAACTCGAAACTTTTCATTACACAAAAGCAGCGAAGTTTTAAGTTTTGCGTTTTCTCGGTTTTATCTTCTTGTATCTTTTCCCTTCTCCCTCTTCACTCCTTAATTTTTTTTATTTTTTTGTTATTTTTCGGTTTCTCAAATTAGTATCCTATCTGGTTTAGAGTGAGTTTTGTAACCGCCAATTAAAATCAGTTGATGAGTTTAACTGGTTGGGTAAATTGCACTTTGCCATTTGTTGAGCTTCGCTATACCAAATTTTTTAAACGCGCAGTAAATTATATTTCCAAAAGCCAAATTAGACGCAAATGGTGACTATGAAGTCGGCAGGCGGGTGAGGTTGATTTATTGCAAGTAAGCGACCAAAAATGGGCGAACATTTGTTCTAATTCCTATAACACAGAAATATAATATAAAATTATCGATCACAAAACTAATACAGAACGAACGTTTTCTGTGATATTTTGTGGTCATACAGAAACTTACTTTTTTGTAATGAAGGTGTGTTTTGAATTGTTAACTTCAAAATGTAAGAAGTATGTCCAATAAATAACCATATACACAATTTATGCTGTCGCAACAAAAAGTTGTGCTTACGAGTTCCGGAAGTTGATACAGCTAAGGCTCGTATAACATATTTGCCTATTGATTGTTTCTAAGGTCCGGTTTTTCAGTACAAGTTCAACTCGGTTTGTCAGTTAAACTACGCTTAAACTTATTCTGCAGTTTTTCAGTCTACTTTAAAGTTTAAGCTAAGCTTAAGCGGCCGATCTGGCAGGGTTAAACTCTAGTTAACCTATCAGTTATTTGAGTTCGTTCGAAATGACGTCGAGTTTACCCAACAAGCATTTGGGCTTGAGTACCATTGGAGCTCATGTTGATAAATAGGCACACTTCTAAACTCTCCAGAGTTGTTTCGAAACAGTGGCTCAACTCGTGAATAATAGCGTACTCAGCAAAGAATGGAATTTTTTATAAAGCAAAAAATGCTATTACTTAAGTTGAAAAAATTGAATTAACAACTTGTGAGCCTCTGAACTCAAATATAAGACTCCATACTACAGTACTTTCACGAAAATAAAATGAAATATATATAATTTAAAAAATTAAAAAATGAAACGCGCTAACCTCCAAAGAGATTTTAGGCCGAGCTTCTCTTCCAATTTGCGTCGTGCTCCTTTTAATTTTTCATACAAATTGGCGGGACGGGACCTACTTGTTTTATTCCGACTTCGAACGGCATCTGCATCACAGATGCGTTTTTCATGAGGAGTTTTTCATGGCAGAAATACATCCTGAGTGCTTGCCAAACATTGCCGAGGGGCAACACCGCTTAGAAAAACTTTATACTAATTGAAAAACTCTGTTTCTAAAATTTTGATGTTGCCCTGCCCGGGGCGTGAACCCAGGATCATCGGTATAGTAGGCATAGCACGCTACCAACACACCACGGCGGCCGCCTATATAATTTATTTTTGATTAATTACGCTTCATTGCTGCTATGAACCAGGTGTTTATTTCTCACAATAAACAGCTCTTGGTTTTGGTGGTACTAAATTGGAGATTTTTTTCAACTCCACCTCAACTCGATATGCAATGTAGGATATCAACTGGAGAGATGTGTTGAATTTTCATTTGAGAACTGAACATTTCTCAAAATCTCTCGAAAGTTGGATAATAATTTTAGAAGGAAGTTGGATATCAACTCGAGAACTATTGTAAACAATAATTAAATAATGATGTTGGATATCACTTCCGGAACTATATATATAATTTCGCTAGAGACTTTTTTCCATGTTTGTTGGATAAACAAAATCCAGCTGTTGCCGTATCTACAAATTATCTAGATAATAAAAAATCAATGTTGCCGCACAAAAAAGCATACTCCAAAAGTGGCCTTAAACTGTGACTGAAAAACTGCTCAGTAGTTTAACTGGAGTTTAAATTTGACTAGAGTTTAAGCAAACTTAGTTTAAGCTTAGCTTAACCTATAAAAGGGCGGTGTCACGCCCATTTTTTTTAAATTTGAAATTTTTCCTATTTATTTTTAAAAATCCACTTGGGAAATGAAGTACCATTGATATTAAGCTCTTTTTTGCAAAGATATAGCTTATTTTATTCGTCCACGACCTTTTTAAAATCTTTTATATAAAAGTGGGCGTGGTTCTTAACCGATTTCGTTAATTTTTCTTCAAAGAATTCCTTGTAGTAAAGGCAACCTCTCTGCCGAATTTTGTTACGATAGGTTTAACGATTTTTGATTTATGATTAATAATATTTGTAAAATTTATTTTATCACAAGTGGGCAGTGCCACGCCCATTTTAAAAATTTTGCTTAAATTTTTATCAAGAGTCTCAGAGTCATTCCACACGTCAAATTTCAACATTTTAGGTGTACTATTAATCAGGTTTTTTGTGTTTTCCAAAATGTTATATATATAAAAAGTGGGCGTGGTTATCATCCGATTTCGCTCATTTTCAATACGAATCTAGATATCCTGGGACAAGATAAACTCGTGTACCAAATTTGGTGAAGATATCTCAATATTTACTCAAGTTATCGTGTTAACGGACAGACGGACGGACGGAGAGACGGACATACGGACGGACGGACATGGCTCAATCAAATTTTTTTTCGATACTGATGATTTTGATATATGGAAGTCTATCAGCCCGATTCTAAACAAAAATTCCGTGCGAGTTTTTTTCCTTCTCCCATTCCTCGTATTCTAAATAAAAATTCCTTGTGAGTTTTTTCACTTCTCCCTTTCCTCATATTCTGAACAATGTTCGAAAAAGCGGAAACCGGTTATGGGAGAAAAGTGTGTATTATGAACGTGAGTGAGAGGGAGATTTCTCTGCCATTTCATAGGAGTTTTTTCACTTGTTAAATTAAAGGGAATGCATCAAAATAGTTAAAGGAATTTGTTTCTTTTAATAAAGAACTCTTATTTGTACAAATTTGTGCTAAAATATGTACATTCTACCACAATATTCTTTATTTTAAGTCGAAAAGTATATCATAAGCAACGGAAGAGCTCTTGGTCTTTTGATGCAACCATCCAGAAATTGCGAAAGGATTTTTAAAAAGGCTTAAATAGATTTTGGCATATGACCAAAGATGAATTCAACTCGACCTGGCCGTCAGAAAATTGCTTTGATGAATGGCAGGCGACTCCGGCGGACTTGTGTTATCCCGCGGTCTTCTTCTTCTTATGCTCCTCTGTTTATGTTGCTGCGGCACCAATTAATTACTCATTTCAGCGAATAACACATGAAATGCAATACTGTGCGTTGTTTATATTTTATTTCTTAATTTCAAACAAATATGCAGCAATAATTAAATTATTTTTAAACAAAAAAAGGAATGCGCAACGAAATTACAATTGACAAAACAGCTGACTTCGAAAATTCGAAATTCCTATTCCCTAATAATTGTTCTCCCTAGGAGAAAAGAATTGTAGGAATTTTTCCGCGGGAATAAAAAAATCCGCGAGAGCAACATTCCGAGGGAATATTTAGAATTGGGCTGTATATCTATCTCGATTCCCTTATGCCCGTACAACCAACCGCTATCCAATCCAAGTTATAATACCCCGTGTACAAGTACAGCTGGGTATAAAAAGGCTTCCCGAAATTATACTACACATATTTCATTTAAAAACTGCTGTTTACTTTTAATTTGCATTTAAGGGTAAAACTGCTCTCAAAGTATCCTTCGGACGTGGATGCAGGATCTTGAAGTGTTTAAGCTTTGGTTCTTAAGCAACGTTTTGATGCAACTTTTTGCTAAAGATTTACCCGTTACGTTTCCATTCTAGTATAAAAACAAGTAAGGAAGGTTAAGTTCGGGTGTAACCGAACATTACATACTCAGTTGAGAGCTATGGTGACAACATAAGGGAAAATAACCATGTAGGAAAATGAACCGAGGGAAACCCTGGAATGTGTTTGTATGACATGTGTATCAAATGAAAGGCATTAAAGAGTATTTTATGAGGGAGTGGGCCATAGTTCTATAGGTGGACACCATTTAGGGATATAGCCATAAAGGTGGATCAGGGTTGACTCTAGAATGCGTTTGTACGATATGGGTATCAAATGAAAGGTATTAATGAGTATTTTAAAATGGCGTGGACCTAAGTTCTATAGTTGGACGCCTTTTCGAGATATCGCCGTAAAGATGGACCAGGGGTGACTCTAGAATGCGTTTGTACGATATGGGTATCAAATGAAAGGTGTTAATGAGCATTTTAAAAGGGAGTAATCCTTAGTTCCATAGGTGGACGCCGTTTCGAGATATCGCCATAATGGTGGACCAGGGGTCACCCTAGAATTTGTTTGCCCAATATGGGCATCAAACAAAAGGTGTTAATGAGTATTTTAAAAGGGAGTGGGCCTTAGTTCTATAGGTGGACGCCGTTTCGAGATATCGCCATAAAGGTGGGCCAGGGGTGACTCTAGAATTCGTTTGTGCAATATGGGTATCAAACGAAAGGAGTTAATGAGTATTTTAAGAGGGAGTGGCCCTTAGTTCTATAGGTGGACGCATTGTCGAGGTATCGCAATAAAGGTGGACCAGGGGTGACTCTAGACTTTGTTTGTACGATATGGGTATCAAATGAAAGGTGTTAATGATTATTTTAAAAGGGCGTGGGGCTTAGTTCTATAGGTGGACCCCTTTACGAGATATCGCCATAAAGGTGGACCAGGGGTGACTCTAGAATTCGTTTGTGCAATATGGGTATCAAATGAAAGGTTTTAATGAGTATTTTTAAAAGGGAGTGGGCCATAGTTCTATAGGTGGACGCCATTTAGGGATATAGCCATAAAGGTGGATCAGGGTTGACTCTAGAATGCGTTTGTACGATATGGGTATCAAATGAAAGGTATTAATGAGTATTTTAAAAGGGCGTGGACCTAAGTACTATAGATGGACGCCGTTTCGAGATATCGCCATAAAGGTGGACCAGGGGTGACCCTAGAACTCGTTTGTGTAATATGGGTATCAAACGAAAGGAATTAATGAGTATTTTAAGAGGGAGTGGGCCTTTCTGGACCAGGGGTGACTCTAGACTTTGTTTGTACGATATGGGTATCAAATGAAAGGTGTTAATGAGTATTTTTAAAAGGGAGTGGGCCTTCGTTCTATAGGTGTTCGCCTTTTCGAAATATCGCCATAAAGGTGGACCAGGGGTGACTCTAGAATGAGTTTGTACGATATGGGTATCAAATTAAAGGTATTAATGAGAGTTTTAAAAGGGAGTGGTGGTAGTTGTATATGTGAAGGCGTTTTCCAGATATCGACCAAAATGTGGACCAGGGTGACCCAGAACATCATCTCTTGGATACCGCTAATTTATTTATATATGTAATACCTGCCAAGATTTTAAGGGTTTTTTATTTCGCCCTGCAGAACTTTTTCATTTTCTTCTACTTAATATGGTAGATGTCACAATCATTTTATAAAGTTTTTTCTAAAGTTATATTTCGCGTCAATAAAACATTCCAATTACCTTACCATATTTCATCCCTTTTTTTCGTATTTGGTATAGAATTATGGCATTTTTTTCATTTTTCGTAATTTTCGATATGGAAAAAGTGGGCGTGGCCAAAGTCGGATTTCGTTCATTTTTCATACCAAGATAAAGTGAGTTCAGATAAGGACGTGAACTGAGTTTAGTAAAGATATATCGATTTTTGCTCAAGTTATCGTGTTAACGGCCATGCGGAAGGACAGACGGACGACTGTGTATAAAAACTGGGCGTGGCATCAACCGATTTCGCCCATTTTCACAGAAAACAGTTAACGCCATAAAATCTATGCCCCTACCAAATTTCAAAAGGATTGGTTAATTTTTGTTCGACTTATGGCGTTAAAAGTATCCTAGACAAATTAAATGAAAAAGGGCGGAGCCACGCCCATTTTAAAATTTTCTTTTATTTTTGTATTTTGTTGCACCATATCATTACTGGAGTTGAATCTTGACATAATTTACTTATATACTGTAAAGATATAAAATTTTTTGTTAAAATTTTACTTTTAAAAAAATTTTTTTTTAAAAGTGGGCGTGGTCCTTCTTCGATTTTGCTAATTTTTATTAAGCGTACATATAGTAATAAGAGTAACGTTCCTGCCAAATTTCATCATGATATCTTCAACGACTGCCAAATTACAGCTTGCAAAAGTTTTAAATTACCTTCTTTTAAAAGTGGGCGGTGCCACGCCCATTGTCCAAAATTTTACTAATTTTCTCTTTTGCGTCATAAGTTCAACTCATCTACCAAGTTTCGTCGCTTTATTGGTCTTTTGTAATGAATTATCGCACTTTTTCGGTTTTTCGAAATTTTCGATATCGAAAAAGTGGGCGTGGTTATAGTCCGATATCGTTCATTTTAAATAGCGATCTGAGATGAGTGCTCAGGAACCTACATACCAAATTTCATCAAGATACCTCAAAATTTACTCAAGTTATCGTGTTAACGGACGGACGGACGGACGGACGGACGGACGGACGGACGGACGGACATGGCTCAATCAAATTTTTTTTCGATCCTGATTATTTTGATATATGGAATTCTATATCTATCTCGATTCCTTTATATATGTACAACCAACCGTTATCCAATCAAACTTAATATACTCTGTGAGCTCTGCTCAACTGAGTATAACAATGGAAGAACTAATCAAGGAGGGTTAAAGTGTTAGTATGAAATATTAAGCTTTATATAGGGTGGTATATTTTCTAGGACACCAAAGTTATAAATCTTCCCAGATTTTTTTAAAACTTATACAAAGTCCCCTTGTAACCCTCTTATATATATGTAAATGCAAATAAAAATAGCTCAGTAGTTGATTTTATGAAAAAAGTTCTAATTTTTTTGTTGTTGTGTAGAAATGTCGAAGACTCAACTCTATTATATTCAAGATTGATAAAATTGCAATAAAAATTTTTATTTCACAATAATTTTTAAATTTTGTTTTAATTTTAAAATTTAATTTAACAATTGAGTTTCACTTACCATTTTCTTCCTCTATGTTTCTTAATTTCAAACAAATATGCAGCAATAATTAAATTATTTTTAAACAAAAAAAGGAATGCGCAACGATAATTAAATTATTTTTAAATAAAAAAAGGAATGCGCAACGAAATTACAATTGACAAAACAGCTGACTTCGAAAATTCGAAATTCCTATTCCTTAATAATTGTTCTCCCTAGGAGAAAAGAATTGTAGGAATTTTTCCGCGGGAATAAAAAAATCCGCGAGAGCAACATTCCGAGGGAATATTTATAATTGGGCTGTATATCTATCTCGATTCCCTTATGCCCGTACAACCAACCGCTATCCAATCCAAGTTATAATACCCCGTGTACAAGTACAGCTGGGTATAAAAAGGCTGCCCGAAATTATACTACACATATTTCATTTAAAAACTGCTGTTTACTTTTAATTTGCATTTAAGGGTAAAACTGTTCTCAAAGTATCCTTCGGACGTGGATGCAGGATCTTGAAGTGTTTAAGCTTTGGTTCTTAAGTAACGTTTTGATGCAACTTGTTGCTAAAGATTTACCCGTTACGTTTCCATTCTAGTATAAAAACAATGGAAGAACTAATCAAGGAGAGTTAAAGTGTTAGTATGAAATATTAAGCTTTATATAGGGTGGTATATTTTCTAGGACACCAAAGTTATAAATCTTCCCAGATTTTTTTAAAACTTATACAAAGTCCCCTTGTAACCCTCTTATATATATGTAAATGCAAATAAAAAATAGCTCAGTAGTTCAAGACAGTATATTCAAGATTGATAAAATTGCAATAAAAATTTTTATTTCACAATAATTTTTAAATTTTGTTTTAATTTTAAAATTTAATTTAACAATTGAGTTTCACTTACCATTTTCTTCCTCTATGTTGCGAGTCATTGTTGAAGGACTGGTTCGTGCACGCGATGAATGCGTGTAGTGACTATTGAGGACGCAGATCAAGCCGGTGAAGAGTAGCCAGAGAGGATGAGATATTTGCAAGAACATTTTGGCGATTTAAGGATTTGGAGTAGTTTTTCTCTTCTTTTTTGTTTAAGAAGAATTTTTCGTTTTTATTGATTGGCTTATTTGTTATATTAATGCATAAATTTAGAGGTTAGATTGTATTGGCCGGTCCGTAAGGACCTCACATAAAATTAATTAGTTCAAAGTGTTATTAGTTTTGATAACAGTAAAAGTTATAACAGACTAATCTGTTTTTCTGCTCCATCGTTTAATTTTTCGTGATTTCCATAATTATTGTATTTATTTGCACAAATAATTTCATTATCTTGCATTAATCGCTTCCACATTATCGCATTTTTACTTCATCCGTTTACGTAAGTTTTCATAATGCGATGCTTAACACTGCAAAGCCATGCGAAATAATTCCGTTAGAATTAAGTTGTATGTTTTCAATGTAAATTTTTTTTTTATTGGCGATTGTAGGAAAATACTGTAAGTAAAGCATTAATAGGTTCATTAGTTTGGAAATTTGTGTCAAAGTTATTAATAAATTTAAAAAATTATATGAGATTTGCTTATTGGTAACAAGCCAAAGGTATTGTACGCTAAGTGCAATAGAAATATTTTTCACATAATATTGTTATAGTTAGTTATGTATTTACTAGACTAATCCCGCGGCCCAGTCTGCACAAAGAAAATGCTACACAACGTTTTTTCGTTATACCCCGATATGATCCTGAAGATGATTCCGAAAGATACCCACATTAAAGCGCGCACAATCACGAAATTGTTTGGCGATAATGGATGTGGACAATTTAGGTGCAATAAAAATAAAACAATAACTTCATTATCAAAAAAATTGTTCGCAGCTATTAGTTAGATTAACTTACCATCCGTAATTGTCAGTAACGAGCAGAGCACAAAATTGCATACTTTTCGATTTACCTCTCAGAGGGAGGGCTAGATCAAGCAGTTCTTTGCTGATCCGTGCGATATTGATACTTCTACACTGGATAACTCCAAAGAGGTTTTTCTCAAGGGGACCAAGATAGCTGTGTGGAAATGGAAATGGAATGGAAAAACTGTTGGCCTCATAGAAACAATATTCTAAAAGCATTAAATGTTCGCAATCAATCAAACTGATTTGGCTGTTAAAAGGATTGATTTCATAGGTCATTTCAAAAGCGAACAACTGTCAATATTATGCAAATGCATCAGCTAATTTTAAATCTTTTGTTACGTTTTGGTGACCTTTTTTGCTTTGTTTTTCTGATATGTCTTGATAGGAGAAAATTTTCGGAATTTACATTCATGAATTTGTGTGTTAAGCAAAATCGTTCAGGTACGGACATCTAAAAGTTGTTCAAGCAGAAATTCGTCATTTCGGGAATGCGGGAAAAACATGTCGAAACTTTTTCTCTGAAGACGCAGATTCCATTAAGAAGCCTTTCTGAGAAGTATGACAGATGAATAAGTCATCGTATTTTAATTAAACTGACTAAGTAGAACACTGAAAGATAAAAAACTGGCAAAATCAATTGCGGGTAAGTTCAACCGATATTTCTGTAAATTTTTAATCTATTCAAAAAGTTGCTGAGTGAACTTTGCACAAACTATTGATTCTGAATTAACCTTTTTAACAGTCTAATAAACACACAAAAGTTTCATTAAGCCAAGTTAGCCACAGCTCCGTTAAAAAAATAAATGCAAAGATTACCAATTTTACAAAGTTTTTTCTAAAGTTATATTTGGTGTCAATAAACCAATCCAATTACAATGTTTCATCACTTTTTTCATATTTGGTATAGAATTATGGCATTTTTTTCATTTTTCGTTATTTTCGATATCGAAAAAGTGGGCGTGGTCATAGTGGGATTTCGTCCATTTTTTATGCCAAGATAAAGTGAGTTCAGATAAGTTCGTGAACTAAGTTTAGTAAACGTATATCGCTTTTTCTCAAGTTATCGTGTTAAGGGCAAAACGGAAGGACAGGTGGTCGACTGTGTATAAAAACTGGGCGTGGCTTCAACAGATTTCGCCCATTTTCACAGAAAACATTTATCGTCACAGAATCTATGCCCCTACTAAATTTCACAAGGATTGGTTAGTTTTTGTTCGCTTTAGGCATTAAAAGTATTCTAGGCAAATTAAATTAAAAAGGGCGGAGCCACTTTTCATATTTTTGTATTTTGTTGCACCATATTATTACTGGAGTTGAATATTGGTATAATTTACTTATATACTGTAAAGATATTCAATTTTTTGTTAAAATTTTACTTTTAAAATTTTTTTTTTTTAAAAGTGGACGTGTACGTCATCCGATTTCGCTAATTTTTATTTAGGTCACATACAGAAATAGGAGTAACGCTCTTGCCAAATTTCATCTTGATATCTTCAACGACTGCCAAATTACAGCTTTCAAAACTTTCAAATTACCTTATTTCAAAAGTTGGCGGTGCCACGCCCATTGTCCAAAATTTTCTATTGTACATCATAAGGTCAACCCACCTACCAAGTTCCATCGCTTTATCCGACTTTGATAATGAATTATCGCACATTTTCGGTTTTTCGAAATTTTCGATATCGAAAAAGTGGGCGTGGTTATAGTCCGATATCGTTCATTTTAAATAGCGATCTGAGATGAGTGCCCAGGAACTTAGATACCAAATTTCATCAAGATACCTCGAAATTTACTCAAGTTATCGTGTTTACGGTCGGACGGACGGACATGGCTAAATGAATTTCTTTTTTCATTTTGATATATAGAAGTCTATATCTATCTCGATTAGTTTATGCCGTTAAGGATTACCGTTATGCGAACAAAGTTAATATACTCTGTGAGCTCTGCTCAGCTGAGTATAAAAATTGGGTTGCTCATTAAGCTTTACAATAACGTAATAGCTGTTCGTTCTTAATGAATAATATCACCGAAAATAAAAAACGAAAGCAAAAACCAAACAAGAAATCAGTGCATACTATAAAGAAAAAATTTGCTTTCAATTTATACACAAACATTTACGATTTGCTACTTTTTTATACGAATTTGCTCAAATTGAATTAGAACCAATGTCATGGATTGGTACAGCATTTGCGTCACGTACGCAATGTTTATTAAAGTATGTGTGAATGTAGCCTTAATCATGACTAGAATTTACAAGCTGTACTTCTGCCATTTTTGTTTTCATGTGTGACAATTTTGCTGCCTTTTTTATAAAGGTATACGGGTTTTACTTTAATTTACACAGTGTTACAAAGAAGACAAAAGTGAAAGTATTTGGTAGGTCGTACCATTTTTCTATTAGATCTCCAAGATCTAAAAATATCTGCATTTTCCCCGTACATCCATAAAATGGTAAGCTACCGGTGTTTAAGCTTTGGTGATTCGATGGGCGAATAATTTTTGTTATTATATTATTATATTATTTGTTATTTTTGTGGACTGTATGTTATGTTATTATTTTTAGAGAGGGAGATCACTATGCACCTGTTACACCTCGTATTTATTAATTGGGGCGAGAACTGGGGGCTCAAAGGTATCGGTTGCGGGTTGAGCCACCTTGTTTTCTTTGAAAAACTCAGCTTTGAGATAAAAAAATTAAACTATGTCTTTAGAATATTTCACTAACCAGTTGAGAATTACAAGCGCACTCAATGGCTAAAGAAACAAACGAACGAAAATGTTCACAGTTTAAGTCACTTAAACAACCGGTTTCTCGCACCTTTGAACTTTTGCGAGCCTATAACATTGTTGGCTATAATGGGATTTTCAGTTCCTGTTTAAAATCGGCTGAGAACTACATAAGGTACAGCCATATTTGACTGCAAAGGGTGATTCTAAATTTAGAAAACAATGGGCCAAGTAAACATTTAGTCGTTTGGATACAATTTTTTTTTAACAAATATAAGGAAGTGAATGCTCATGTTGTTGTTGTTGTTGTTGTAGCGATTAGGTTACTCCCCGAAGGCTTTGGGGAGTTTTATCGATGTGATGGTCCTTTGTCGGATACAGATCCGATACGCTCCGGTAACACAGCACCATTAAGATGCTGGCCCGACCATCTCGGGAACGATTTATATGGCCACATTGAACCTTCAGGCCATCCCTCCCTCCCCACCCCCAAGTTCCATGAGGAGCTTGGGGTCGCCAGAGCCTCGTCTGTTAGTGAAACGGGATTCGCCGCTCGAAGGTGAGGTTGACAATTGGGTTGGAGAAGCTATATGTTGTGCTACACAACCCCTTGAATCCCAAGTGAATGCTCATTGAACTCGTTATTAATTTCCAGTTTTGATGCAATGTCGGGTGGGTATGGTCTTTCTAAAAATTAGTGCATACAGATAGCATTGAATTTGTCTGAAAAAAAAAATTTGTTCATTGGGAAAATACTCACAGTAGTTTTATGTTTTCCTAGTTAAAATATATTTCGTTGCAAAGGTCTCTTCTTAAACGATCTCGATAAAAACTGAAAATCGGGTTATAGCCAACATAAGTTATAGGCTCGCAAGGGTTCAAAGGTACGAGGAACCGTTTTTTTGTTTACCGTAATTCACGATTTTGGGGGTTTCCGAGGAAAAACGGGATTCGCCGCTCGAAGGTGAGGTTGACAATTGGGTTGGAGAAGCTATATGTTGTGCTACACAACCCCTTGAATCCCAAGTGAATGCTCATTGAACTCGTTATTAATTTCCAGTTTTGATGCAATGTCGGGTGGGTATGGTCTTTCTAAAAATTAGTGCATACAGATAGCATTGAATTTGTCTGAAAAAAAAATTTGTTCATTGGGAAAATACTCACAGTAGTTTTATGTTTTCCTAGTTAAAATATATTTCGTTGCAAAGGTCTCTTCTTAAACGATCTCGATAAAAACTGAAAATCGGGTTATAGCCAACATAAGTTATAGGCTCGCAAGGGTTCAAAGGTACGAGGAACCGTTTTTTTGTTTACCGTAATTCACGATTTTGGGGGTTTCCGAGGAAAAACTAGTATACAGTCATTCTTAGGTTTTCGAGATGTACTGAAAAATTATATGACCTCCCAGGTACTTTTGTTGTGTCACACAGTGTTACTTATTTTTTAACAACAACCAATTAGAGGCAATATTCAGGAACAGCTGGTTGGTGAAATTCATGATATTTTATTTAGACATTTAGGTACTTTTCTTGGCATCGTACAATTATTTTTAAATTTAAAAGTTTTTTAAATATGGGTGAGAGCATGGTAATAACACTATGCGACAAAATCCACTTTTTTTCTGGGTATTGGACCAAACCAACTTTTTTGAGGAGATTGAGGCTTAAGTATAAAATTACTATCTCCGTCTTCCTAAGATAGCCTTCAAAAATTAGATATCGACTTTCTAAGTTCAAAATTCTACATTTCGAAATTTTATGTTTTTTTTTGTTAACGCGTTCAGCAAATTAAAAAGGTAAAAATGTGGTCATGGTCCGCTCTTTTCCCTTATTTGAAGGGCTCAATTCTTTTTTTGAGAAATTTATTATAACAGCTGTTATACGAGGTGAAAAGTCAGAACTTCGCAAATAAGAAAAATCTCATATTTCCGGTTTTTCGCTATTCATATCAAAAATCTTAGTATTGCGTTGAAGGTGGTTAAATGGCCTTTATTTTAATACGCATATATTTAAAGAACAATTTGGCAAAACATCTGTTTAAACGAAAAATTTGGTTTTTTTACAAAAAATTTATTTATTTAGCAGAGTGACATCAACACAATGAAGAACACGCATTCCTTGTATTTTATTTTGATAATTTTCAAGTTTAATGTCAAAACCGTGCCGCACCAAAAGCTGAAATGCCGGAGCACCTAAAAAAAGTGGCAAATAACATATTTCCTTCTACAGCCTGGGTGGCTTCGGCATGATCAAACTGTTAAGCTGCAAAACAAAACCACTATCGGTTATCCATGTGCAAAATGAAGAATTTTTTATTATAGGATCGCTGTACATCTTTTTTCACAAGCGTTCGACTAACACTTTAGTGGGATATGTTGTAGAAGGCTCCCTCGTAAGTCTTATATGCCGTAAACAAATGGTCGCATTTGCATCCTGCGGTATTTGCCGATCTGACCATCCTACGACCGTGCTGACCGAGATACATGTACTGCAGAATGCTCGATCTAAACTGATTACCAGTTTATTAATTTGAAATTACTTTAGATTAATTCTGCCGCCCTAATATAGAATGTGGCATGGTGGAACGATGGAAGGTGGCAGCATGGTGACATACCTACAAACATAAATAAAAGTTCCATGTACTTTGTTTTTGTAAATTCGATGGACAAATGTCAAAATCGTACTGCGCCGGCCGGAAGTAAGTGTATAAATCAAATAAAAACAAGTAAGGACGGGACTGTCTTCGGCTGTGCCGAAGACTTCATACCTTTCATGAATGGGGCTGAACAATAATCTTATCCCGTTCGTAATCTGCAAATAATAGGATGTATAAGATAGGAAATATATTGTGAACAGATGTACATACCTAAACTATTTTTAAGATAAATATAAAATAAAAAATGGCAAAAACCCCCTTATCTGAACGATCGGTTGTATGGGATATATATTATATATAGCTCCGATCCAAATGATTTTTACAGGAAATCTATGATATATTAGAATATATATCACCAAAGTTCACGTTTTTATATTGGAAATTAAGGGAGAAATGGCTAAAAATCTTTCTATCTGAACGATCGCACAGTGTTTCGTGTAGAACAAGCAAGCTGCACAAAATTACTTTATGAGATTTTCCGTTTCATATGCAGTCATTTATTACAACTACGTCATTTTTTTCAGCCATATGTTCTTTTTTTTATTTTTTTCCAAAATTTTACTTCATATGCATACATTTGCTTATTTCATATACAGTAACTCATGTGAATAAATGACATAGATCCAAAAAAATTTAAAGGACTTAAGAATATTACTTTATTGTACTTAATTTGAATGGAATACAAATCTGAATACTCTAAAAAATTCTAAAAATTCGGAAAAAAAAATTTAAATTTTTTATGAAAATTCGTCGAATTTTTTAAATATAATTTAGTTTTTGTTATAGATCGTGACAAATTTTCTTATGGGAAATTAGTTAAAATAAATTTGCGAAAGCGAAAATTGTAAGAATTATCCAAAGAGGGGTGTCTACTTATTTATGTGAGTGACTGTACATATGTACATACATATTTTGTATTTATTTGAGTATTTATCCTGGGACTACAATTTTTACAAAATTATTTTATAGCACCAGTCAGGAATGTAAAAGTGAATTACAATAATAATAATAACAATGTAAATAATTAAATTAATTATGTGAAAATTACTCATTACAAAAACTTAAAAGTAAAGTATCATACAAAGTAGAAAAGACAATAGATTTAAATTGAATAAAACCTGATCCAACAAAAAGTTATAGGGTAGGTTATCTTTTATAATTATGTTATTATTCGCTATCATCACTTTCATTGGATGAGTCACTGGTGGAATAGTCACGAACATCAGCAACACTACTGTGAAAGCTTGAAACAACTGGGGTATTTATTGACTCCTCAACATTATCGGGGGACAGTAAATTTAAGACTTCTGAAGTCAGACTTTTAAATTTTTTCTTAGGTATCTCCTAAAACTGTTAACTAAAGGATCCGATGTTATAAGCAACATATTCATAAGATCTCTATTCGTGGCTTCACGCGACTGCTTTTGTGTGTTTTCAGCCCTGAATCGTCTCAAATCTTTGTTACGGGCTTCCTGTGCTTCCTCGGAAAGTTGACCAATAGGTAAAATTGCTGATTTTATAATATCACTACTATGCACTAAGAATTTATGAACTGTAACAGGCATATTAAACCATGGATAGAGATCTATGTATAGTTTTTTAGTCTCGACCGCAAATTTTTCAAATCTTTGGATATTTGTATTGTACCCAGATGTTAATGCGCGAATGGAGAGTGTCGAATCTTTTGATGAGCGTTACATCCAACCCCGTAATCTCAGCACTAGCCTCAGAATTTTCGAAAAACCTACGAGCAGTGTTGCCGTCATTGGTATTGCCGAAACCTGGTTTTGGTTTATCTTCATCAATCCATTGTATGTACCTGTTTTTATGCCTTGTTGACTGGTGCGGTAGGTTGTGGCTGGTTGAAGTCAATGATCTTCGCCTTTTTGCTTTTGGTGTGATCTTGTTGACCTTGCGCGTTTATTTTTGTATGTTTTATGGCTACGTGTTTGTTCCCTGTACCACGGAATTGGTTTTGCCGTTTGTAGATCAGCTTTAAAGGGTCATATATCTCGTCGGAGCTGGAACGTACATGCATCCTATTTGGTATGTAGAGGTAACTAAATCTACAAAAAAAAAAAATTTAAAATAGATGTGCAAAGAATTCGCAATGGTTTTTTCTTTCGACTATTAGAGAATACTTGCGACTATAACATATGTAAAATTAAGCCCGGATGTCCGCGGAATGTTAAATATATTGAAAATACTCTAATTGTGAAAGAATTACTATTAAAAAATGTTACTTACCTTCGAGCTTAGAATCCGTCAAAAAAATTATGTAAAAATGTTCACTTAAAAGAAATATGAATCTTAATATTCAACAAGAATTTGGAAAATAATCAATGCATTTTACGGCCACTCCTGCCTTCTTACTTCAATTACTCAATATATATGAGCAAAAATGTCAAAACAAATGCAAAATCCCGTTATTTTGTTTGTGTTCTTTCATTTCTCATTACACTTTTCTTGTTTTTGTCCAGCTAGCTTGTTCTACACGAAACACTGTGGATCGGTTGTATGGGCTATATATTATATGTAGCTCCGATCGAAATGATTTTTTCATGAAATCGTCTATGATATATTAGAATAAATATCACAAAGTTTAACCTTTTTAATATTGGAAATTAAGGGAGAAATTGCCAAAATTCTTTTTATCTGAACGATCGGTTGTATGGGATATATACTGTATATAGCTCCGATCAAAGTGATTTTTACAAGATATCTTCTACGATATATTAGAATATATATCACCGAGTTTCACGTTTATACTTTCTAAATTGCGGCAGAAATGACCAAAATCGTCTTATCTGACGATCGGTTGTATGGGAGCTATATGTAATAGTGGTCCGATCCTACCGGATCCGACAAATATCTAATATAATACAAAAATGCATCCTTGTGCCAAATTTCATTGAGATATCTCAAAATTTGAGGGACTAGTTTGCGTTCAAACAGACATACGGACGGACAGACGGACGGACAGACGGACATGGCTATATCAACTCAGTATGTCGCCCTGATCAATCCGGTATACTTAATGGTGTGTCTATCTTCTATATTTCTCAAAGTTACAAACATCGGACCAAAGTTAATATACCATTTCATTTTCATGAAAGGTATAAAAAGTTTATAATCAGCTGTCCCGTGCTGCCACCTTGTATCGTTCCCCCATGGAATGTGGGTATCTGCATTTTTTTTTTTTTTTGAAGATTATTCATTTCGAAAGGCATCAAATTCGCGTATAAGGAATTCAAATTTCAACGTTTATTGCATAAATAGAAGGATCACATTCAATTTAGACCAAAGTACTTATTTCCAATACAAACAAATTAAGTTAAATATGTTAGTTTTAGTAAAAATGTAGATTTTTTAGGACGGCAGAATTGTTCTGAAGAAGTTACCAAGTTATGCATATTTTTTTTGGTTTTTTTTTTTTTTAATTTAAAGCAGGTAAATGGTTATTAGCTTATTTTTATAAATTGTTGAGCATGGACTGAATTGTAAATACATATATTTCAAAATAATTTTCTCAAATTTCTCTACGTTATACACCAGCATTTACATACAAATGTGTGTATATGAACCCAAAACCACTTACGGGTACTTAAATATTTGCTTTGCTGGTACTCATATTTGATTTAATATTCGTATTTTCCTCTTGCTTGTCTCATATCTATGTATGTCAACGTGTCTGATCGCAAATCACCCAGCCTTTCGAGTGAATCCTCACTGCTTATTACAAATATTAAATTTTCAGTTTATTTTCATTATAAATAAGTATGTTCATTTGTTACATATGATGTGAGCTTCACATTTTCGCAGTGTACATTTTGCTCAAATATTTTTATTTTCATTATTTCCACTTGCACTACATTTACATCAACATTTAAGGCAAAATTTATTAAAAATTATATACACATGCAAATATATACATTAGCAACATAGTTTATATAAATTGTGAAAATTGGAAATGTTCTGCAAACAGAAAAGGGGAAGACTACTTGAGTTTTATTTGCAAGCGAACAATATGTACATTTGTATGTACATCTGCAGAAAAAAATGTAGTTCGGAACTACTTAATTCACCCTATCTTAGTGCTTAGAGAATGGTTCCAATATCTTATACAGCGCGGTAGCAACCCTGCAGCGTATAGTGGAGAAAGCTACGCAAAGCGATAGTACCGCACTTATGACTACCTCCGAACTGGTACTAATCGAATGCTGAGCGGGAAATTTGGTAGCCAAACTATCATCAGCTCATAAGTCTAAGTTAAGGAAAGAAAGAAGATGAAAGAAGGGGAAGGAGAAGGAAAGCAAATAAAAGGTTAGCAAAGGTATAGTTCCCTCTGTAGTGGTTGAATTTTTAACACCTGCGACTGAACCAGGTACGGGAAATAGTGCGCGCCGTGGAAGAAGAGAGCCCCACACTCTGAAAGTCTCACAGTAAGCCATAGCTATCCCGGTTAGTGTATAGGCATTTGCTCCTTTCACAAAACTTAAAATAAAACAAGTAAGGAAGGCTAAGTTCGGGTGTAACCGAACATTACATACTCAGATGAGAGCTTTGGAGACAAAATAAGGGAAAATCACCATTTAGCAAAATTAACCTAGGGTAACCCTGGAATATGTTTGTATGACATGTGTATCAAATGAAAGGTTTTAATGATTATTTAAAACTTAGTGGGCCTTAGTTCTATAGGGGGACGCGTTTTCGAGATATCGCAATAAGGGTGGACTAGGGGTGACACTAGAATGTGTTTGTAAGATATGGGTATCAAATTAAAAGTATTAATGAGGGTTTTAAAAGTGAGTAGCCCTTAGTTGTATATGTGAAGGCGTTTTCGAGATATCGACCAAAATGTGGACCAGGGTGACCCAGAACATCTTCTGTCGGGTACCGCTAATTTATTTATATATGTCATACCACGAACAGTATTCCTGCCAGGATTCGAAGGGCTTTTGATTTCGCCCTGCAGAACTTTTTCATTTTCTATTACTTAATACCCACCCATTTTTAAAGTTATATTTTGCGTCAATAAACCAATCCAATTACCATGTTTCATCCCTTTTTTCATATTTGGTACAGAATTATGGCATTTTTTTCATTCTTCTTAATTTTCGATATCGGAAAAGTGGGCATGTTCATAGTCGGATTTCGGTCATATTTTATAATAAAGTGACTTCAGATAAGTACGTGAACTAAGTTTAGTTAAGATATATCGTTTTTTGCGCAATTTATCGTGTTAACGGCCGAGCGGAAGGACAGATCGTCGACTGTGTATAAAAACTGAGCGTGGCTTCAACCGAATTCGTCCATTTTCAGAGAAAACAGTTATCGTCATAGAATCAATGTCCGTACCAAATTTCACAAGGATTGTTAAATTTTTTTTCGACTTATGGCATTGAAAGTATTCTAGACGAATTAAATGAAAAAGGGCGGAGTTACGCCCATTTTGAAATTTTCTTTTATCTTTGTATTTTGTTCCACCATATCATTACTGGAGTCGAATGTTGACATAATTTACTTTTATACTGTAAAGATATTACATTTTTTGTTAAAATTTGACTTAAAAAAAATTTTTTTTTTAAATGGGCGTGCTCGTCATCCGATTTCGCTAATTTTTATCTAGCACACATATAGTAATAGGAGTAACGTGCCTGCCAAATTTGATCATGATATCTTCAACGACTGCCAAATTACAGCTTGCAAAACTTTTAAATTACCTTCTTTTAAAAGTGGGCGATGCCACGCCCATTGTCCAAAATTTTTCTAATTTTCTATTTTGCGTCATAAGGTCAACTCACTTACCAAATTTCATCGCTTTATCCGTCTTTGGTAATGAATTATCACACTTTTTCGGCTTTTCAAAATTTTCGATTTCGAAAAAGTGGGCGTGGTTGTAGTCCAATTTCGTTCATTTTTAATAGCGATCTGAGATGAGCGCCCAGGAACCCACATTCCAAATTTCATCAATATACCTCAAAATTTACTCAAGTTATCGTGTTTACAAACAGACGGATATGGCTAAATGAATTTCTTTTTTCACGCAGATCATTTTGATATATAGAAGTCTATATCTATCTCGATTAGTTTATGCCGCTACGGATTGCCGTTATGCGAACAAAGTTATTATACTCTGTGATCTCTGCTCAGTTGAGTATAAAAACAAAAAATATTATTTGATGCTAGGACATGCAGCTTTATTCACAAGGTAATTGGTCGGGAACCATTGATTAACATTGAGTATGTAAGCAGTGATGAAGAAGATGTGGTTGTAATACTTTATTTCATAAACATGAAGCAATTTCCGATTTATTAAAAAACAAACCCACAAAAAACGGTTGAACTTCTTATTATATCGAATTTCTATAGAGAGAATATGCTTTGCGCAATACAGATATCAAATGCAAAGTGTAATCTGGATGTAAACGCCTTAGGAGAACAGTACCTCCAAGTCATCATATTACGCATATGTGACCTGGAATCATGAAACACCCCTATTGCGCGAAAACAAGTTTTCGAGAAAAACGCGTTTAAAGTTTTTGTTAGATTGACTCTGTGTAGCGGCTGGTCGTTGTGAACGAATTTTGTAATTAAAATTTAATTAACTTCCCGATAAGTACACGCTTGAAATTTGGAATATAGTTCAGAACCCGATGGCAATGCAATAATAAGAAAAAAATCTCCGATAGGTGGCGCATGGATCGAAATAACTAAATAAATAAAGAGCGTTAGAATCACTCAAAAAGTGAAGAACGGTATTTTCGCACAACAGGGTCGTTTCATGATTCCAGGTCACATATAATGCTTTTCCGAGATCTTCGGCTACGTCAAAAATATCTTAACTTATCGCTAAGTTCCACAAACTCTGTTACTGCAAAACCGAACACATCTTGCCTAATATTTGACGCACTTAACTTCTCATCCGTCAAAGTTGTTGCTAAATGATTGGGGTCAATTGCAAGTAAACACGAAAAATGAATCGCTCGATCTTCTGAAAAAGGACACCCTTCTAATTATAATTTTTTGAACTTAAATTGTTGTTGCGTTAAAGATAAAGACACTCCCCGAAGGCTTTGTAATTTTCTGAACTGGAAATTTCAAAAGGCTGAACTCGAATTGTAACTTGGTGAACTTTCAATGTAATTTTCTTAAAAGGTGTAGTAAAACAAGTTATATTTTTTCTAAAAATGGGAGTGGTCCCGCCCCTTTTAGTATCTAAACTTTTCTGTTATGCTAGAAAAGTTAATGCACTTTAGGCCGAGCTTTTCTTTCAATTTGCGTCGTTCCACTTTTTAATTTTTCCTACAGATTGGCGGGACGGGACCTACATGTTTTATGTCGACTCGGCATCTGTAAGGCAGGTAAATCATCGCTTTGAAGCTTTTCATGGCCGAAATACACTTCGATTGTTTGCCAAATCACTTTTAACAAGCGACCCTGATTAGAAAAAATAGAATGGTAAAATTTTGCACACCAATTTTTCCAACAAACCTACTATAAATAGCGAACAATGCAATGGGACATATGCGACCGGGCTGACGACCGCCAGAAGTTAAAAAATGCCATAGTATGATGGATGAGACAGCAGATACGTTTTCAGCCAAATCAGCTGTCAGTTTCTGCCTTGTCCACGTCACGTATGGGACTTATTGTATTTGTTTAAGCTATAATTATTGATTTGACTTTATAATTTCGAAAAAAGAACAATGCATTATACTTTTCGGAAAAATAAAAGATAAGCTAAGAAAATATAAGTTATTTAGTCTTCAGCTCAGCAGATTCTTAATCCGATATGAGTACATATATCCGAGCAAACATTCAGAGTTATAAAAGTATCAAAAATGAGTCCAAAATCGGAACGTTAACAATCTTGATCAGCTCTTTTAGAGAGACCAAAATGAATGTTGTTCCCTGCTTGCGATGGGCGTCCAACATGAACATATTTTCTTATATCGTATGAGTCTAAATAATGGTCATATCAGTGCGTATCTCCTGACTTCCCAACTAAAACCTACTGGATTACAGGAGAAAAGGCTTTGTAAAAATTTTAAATTAGCGCATATGGGGGCGGCAGAAAGTTTTGGCGTCTCTGAACATTGCGATCTTTTGAGCTAATCGTTGTTTTGATCTAGCTGCGCGATATATGACATCAGTTGGACTCATAAACAGCACTTATTAGGCTCCAAAATGACTCTTTAGCAAAGGTTTTCGGTGTTAGTTATGACTTTCGCAGACCTCATGCTATGCCTTTGGTTAGAAATACCAACTTTTGGTATTGGAATAGAGGAACTAAAATAGGGGAAATATATCGCAAGCATTTCTTGGAAAAGATTTTTGTCTTTACTGAGGTCTCCCCAGGCATTTCGAAGTAAGCCTCTGTCATTTAATGAATAATTTCCGTAAGTAGGGCATAGTGATTTAGGCGGTTCTGCCGTGAAAATCGATTGGAAAATGATTGAAATACTCATATTTTTAAGATGTAGTGATTGGAGATAGTCAGCAGTAAGAGAAAGAAACATGAAATGTTAACCACAGGAAGTACATCCCTGTAGAGAAGTCAGTACCCACTGAATCAATTTCTTTTTCAGAACTACACCTGAAATATCAAATAACTACTAGTTCGATAGTAACTCGTATTTTTCTTGTTCAAAAATCAACAATTTCGGTTTTACTTATCATATTTAATATATATTTGATTAATATGCTATCTACCAGAAAAAACGAATGTTAGAGTCAAGGAGCTTCGACGAGTAAGCCTTCTTTCTTCAAACTCTACAGCATATTTAATATGTCTATGGCTTTCAGAGGGCAAATTTGGGGAATCCGAAATATTGCATCGAAACTCGGAATGGATTTTGTTATAGACATATGCTATGCAAAAACGGGTACCAGCTTAAATATTTCGAATTTTCGGCTAGATAAAAACTGACTTAAAATGGCAACAGATATTTCCATGGCATATATTTATGCAATGGCTCTGATATATGGAAAAAAGGATAAAATCGGATCGGAAACTACATGTAGAATTTTGGTCTGGTTTGGAACCAACGAAATAGTACCAACAAGAGAACTTGATCTAAAGTGTAAATTTTTACACAAGTTTTGAACTTTCGAAAAAATTGCCAATAAAAGAACTAGTTCTAAATTGGAAATTTGTATCTAGTTCAGAACTATAGAAAACATAATGCAACGAGGACAGCTCCCACCGCCTAGGACATCGCTATGCTAAATTCACCAGTTGAAAGCATGGAAAAGAGATATAGTGCGATCTTGTATTGGTTCCGAATGAACTAGAAGCGCACCAGTTTTGAACTAGAAATTTTTTATGCTGATTTGTTAAATATAAACTTTCGGCATGCGGCTCATAATTTTCAATATATCAAAGACTGACCATTCTTCTGATTCAAAAATATCACACATATTTTTTACTCAAGAGTGCAAGAGTGCACATATACTTAGTGCTTCGAGAATGGTTGAGGGAATATATATATTTGTTTATCCATATGTCAATTACACTTATGTGCGAGTAATTTGAACAGACTTCGTTGACACTAATTGTAGCAGCTGTTGATTTGATTAATTTGTCTAAACGATACTCACATATATACTTGTCATATGTAGCGCATATTTAAATTCTGAAGAAAACATTTAATGACTACAAAAGCACTTTGTAAGTAAGTTTCCCATGCATATATTGTACGTGTGGGAAAACTTTCTCATAAATGAATTGGAAAGCATTATACACATTTGCTTATGCTATTCGATTATTATACCGATTGAATGAGATATGGGCGTCAGCGAAATCGACCCAAATTTAAACAATTTTTTTTTTTTTTTTCATTTCAAGTATTTATTTCTTTAATGCAATTTTTTTATTATTATTATTTTTTTTTTTTTAAATAATAAAAATAATAAATTTATAGATTTACTCTTCACAAATAATTCACTTAAAACATTTACGATGCGAAGTAAATCCCTCGTTAATTATTCAAAATGCAATAATTAAAAAGCTGTCAAATAGTATTTAAATTTTGTCACATTTAATAAATAATATTGTTATAGGTTTTTATTTTTCTAATATAAATATGCGATTAGAAATTTGTATATATATATTAGGGTGGATCTCATTATTGGAAAGCATTTTTTCCACACCCTAATTTATGCTGACATTACATATGTATGTAACATTTGTTCTCCACGCATTAAAAAACAAACTACTTTTTCTTAATACCAAATTCTGGTTTATTTCTTTTATTTGTATTTTATCCTTATCTGTACTTTAAACCACACCTAAATAAATGAATTATTCAATATGAATAAATTTAAATAGGATTTTCGTTTTCAGTTGTTCCCAAAATTTTGTGGCAAACTTTTAGGACTTGGATTAGAAATATAGTGAGATAAATTAAAATTTAGAAAATGTATTAATAGTGCCCAGGAAAGTTCAAAAAAGGCTGTAACGGTCGCGACATTATAAATTTCATAAATTGTGCTCATTTCCCTGCCATACACCGTAAGTGAATTTTCATTTGCTCAAGTTCTTCTTAAATTACCGGGCCGAAAAATTTATCGGCAACTCATCTGCCGTTTAAAATGTATTCCCAGTGTGACGAATATTAGCAAAACTAAGGGATACTATCATCTCTAAGCCAATACTAAGCAGTGACTTGTATGCACATCAATAAATCAATCATTATGTCTATGCATATGTCCACACAAGCAGCGGAGAGCAATGCACAAACACATGGATATATCTGAGATACTCCCCAAAAGTAAGCAATAATTTGTGCAAGTATCACTCACATATACACGCGCATATGAGAAGCTATAAACGTAGTTATAACCGGTAATTTTATAGCTGGAACTAAATAGTAAATTCTAGAAATAGAAATGCCTAGAAATATGCCAACGAGGAAAACAAACAGTATAAAAGCAGCAACAGTTGAAGCACGACGAATCAGTTTGATTTAAGCAAGCTATCAGTTGCGAAGTAAAAGTGTTATTTTCAAGTAGTCTAATAAAGACTATTTTTGCATTATTCAATATTGGAGTTATTCATTCAACAGTTTAGTTATTCGAACGTTAGCAGAAGATTTGGAATAAGCGGAATTTCAGTACATTCGTTACATTAGGTTTAAATTTAAGCATATCAAGTCAAGCGTAAAAGTATGCAACAAAAAAAGTAGTACACTTTTATTGTGAACGTATTAGAGTTTACATAAACCATAATACAATTTTAAGGTGAAATATTAAAATTTTCAGGTGACGTTGCCGTATTTTCACCAAATGCTAGGTTTAATTTACAGGGCAGATGAGAAAATTAATATCGTTAAAGTTTACTTTAAAGTGAGGAATAGTTTACCTGCCCGGTAAGTTAATGGAACTTTATTGGCGGGATGAGAAAACGGCCGTAAGTCTCAAAGGAAATTTACTCAATGTTACGGTCGCGACACGAATAAAAAACAGAGCAGGGCGATAAGGATTGCGATTACAATATGATTACGATTACAGTAATCGTAATTTTATCCTAATTTTAAAAAAGATGAAATTACGATTACAGTAATCGTTATCGTCCGAACCAAAATTACGATTAAACTAATCGTTATTTTAACTTTTTTACGATTAGGGTTACAGTAATCGTAATCATTATAACCACGATTACGATTACAACAATCGTAATCGTAAAAAAGTTAAAATTACGATTACTGTAATCGTCATCGTAAGTGTAATTACACATGTAATCCTTATCGCCTAGCTCTGATAAAAAATTAAAAATAAATTAAACTTTATTAACACTTTTTAATGAAATTTTGTTATGTAGGTAATATTTAGATGTTGTTTCGCACGTATGCAAAGGATTAAATTTGCGAAAGTCCTTGTTCTCATGGTATTAAACTTTTTCCCTTTTTCAGGTCACGTCACCATTTCTTCGCAAGTTTAGATATTTACTGTGAGCCGTACATTCTTTCAAAGATATCTGAAGATTTGTTTCGAATTAAGGAAAAAGTATGTAAAAATTATCGCCGTTTTATTTGATGTTTGCAGAAGGAGGGCAACTTCGTAAAATATGCTTGGAACTACGATTATGACTTTGAAGGTTTTATTAAATTTCAATAGCCAAATGCAAAATATTTTTAAACTATAATAGAGTAGCCTTACTTGAATCCATGTAAACGTTTTTGGATATCGCAAGATGGAATTTGGTTATTAGCTCAGAGGGGTCTGATTTGGTATAAACTCACATATGTTCCGAGCATTATTCTTGACCGTTATTTGGTAGTGACAAGAACTTTCAAGGCCTACCTCATTGTCTGCAGTTGCTAGCCCTATAAATTAAGGTTCTTTCAGAGCCGAAGTGTTCTTTATAATTCCGTTTCCACACATATTAACTATCAAAGTTTAATTTTAAAATAATAACATCAATCTTATTTTAGGTCCAATTCGTAGTTAAAACTGAATTAAATTTAATAAAACTTTAATTGTATTTACAGTTTTAAAAACGGTAGCGTAGTTATTTCGAAAATTATATCTAAATGGAACCCAACCAGCCCAGCCAAAAGTGTTCAAAAATTATTGGGAAACTGACTTCGAAACTTTGAGAAATATAACCCTGAAATTAACTGCAAATACTGCGCCTAAACGGGCCCAAATGACCCCTAAATTTTTTTGAAACCCATACCAAAATGAAGTGATCCAAAAATAGTCCTTGAAATAGCTTTTTTAATGCTCACAAAATTGCGAAGTCCTATTTTGTACTGAGAACAATATAAATCTGCTTTTCGAAAAATTTTCAAGACCAAATAGATGCTCAATAAAGCCCATGCTGTTTAGTTTCAGTTTTATGGTTTTGAATACACACATAAAGTCACAAGTATGATTGGACATACAAACACACTTATACCAATATGTAAGTCGAAGATACTAGAAGGTTCAATGTGGCCATATTAAATCATTTCCGAGATGCAGGCATATGACCCACGACGTACCGGATCTATATACGGCAAAGTACCATCAACATAGAAGAAACTACCCAAAACCTTCGGTGAGTATCTTTAGCGCTACAACCACAATAACAACAACATATTCTGTCACAAACCGGTCATAAAATGACAGTATTCAATAAATATTGGAAGCATTATTATACCTTTCATGAAAATGAAATGGTATATTAATTTCGTCACGAAACCCAAAATTGTAAGTCCTTAAAGGAAAATAGATAGACCCACCATTAAGTATACCGAAATAATCAGGTTGAAGAGCTGAGTTGATTTAGCCATGTCCGTCTGTCCGTCTGTCTGTTTGTATGCAAACAAGTCCCTCAATTTTCGAGATATCTTGATAAAATTTGGTATGCGGGTCTATTTGGGTGTCCGATTAGACATTTGTCGGAACCGGCCGGGTCGGCCCGCTATAGCATAAGCTTCAAACTTCACCATATACTTTCGTATATTGCACATATTTTTGCCTGAAAAAATTGATGAGATCAGTCGTATATATAGTATACATCCCCCACAACCGATTGTTCAGATAAGAAACTTTTCGTAATTACTGCCCCATTTTAAGAGCTAGAGGCTTCAAATTTCAAAGGATGCTTACGTATATAGCATATATTGTTGTCTGAAAAACTCATACAGATCGGTGGTATATATAGTATATATATGGTGGTATATATAGTATATATATATATTATTTATATATATATATATTTTCGCATTTTTAGACCCATTTTAACAGCTAGAAGCTTCAAATTGCACCGAATGCTTACGTATATGGCATATATTGTTGTCTGTAAAAATCAGAGAGATCGTTTGTATATATAGTATATATCTCATACAACCGATTGTTCATATAAGAAACTTTGCGCAATTTCTGCCCCGTTTTAACAGCTAGAAGCTTCAAATTTCACCAAATGCTTACGTATATAGCATATATTGTTGTCTAAAAAATTATAGAGATCGGTGGTACACTTATTATAAACCCCGTATAAACTGTATTTTTTTGCACCTCTTTTACGGCTAGAAGCTTCAAATTTCATAAAATTTCATCAAATAGTTACGCTTACGTCATATATTGTTGAAATACGTGATTCGTAGTCATAGTTTTTACACGCAGACCACAAAAAACCTGAAACGTTGCATCCTCACACAAAGTACCTACCTATTTTTTATTTTATATTTATCTTAAAAATCGTTTAGGTATGTAGACCTGTTCACTATATATTTCTTATCTTATACATCCGATTATTCAGAGATTACGATCGGGATAAGATTATTGTTCAGCCCCATTCATGAAAGGTATGAAGTCTTCGGCACAGCCGAAGACAGTCCCGTCCTTACTTGTTAAAAATTGAAGTTAAATCCATTAAGTAGTTTTTCAACTGTAGCTCAATATAATAATCATAACGGTGTTAAAAGGACATTTTTTTTAAATAGCATTAATGATGATTTTGGGATTGAGAAATACTTGTTCTGCCTGGGAACTACTTTGAATGTCCCCATTATTTGCGAAATATTCGACCGATGTTTTACAAAGTTAAACTCCTAGACTCCGATATTGCCAACTAAAAGATATGTTGAAATCATTTCATACGTACCATCCCTGCAGCGAATCGATCTAGTTACGAACGAGTGGATAACTGTCGTACTAAGAGAGAAGTTTTAGTTCTTTCCCCTCATAGTGCTTTCAACTAACACTTTTAAAATTACGATGTCCCATGCCTTCAGAATGCGTTCTTAACTGGTTTAATTGTATGTAGTTCTGAGTTAGTCCCTGCCATTAATTGATCAATTTGAATTCATAGATATATACTAATGTGCTGCTGGTAAAAATTGGCTCCCACCCATTCCGCTCTTCACCCGATTAGTTAGCACCTATTTGGAGGTATTCACTAAAAACTGTAATGCCAAACTTTCGCTTTGCGTGGCTGTCTTTATTTTTTTCTGCAGGGATATGACCCAGCCTAATGAATGAACATAAACAAATATATATGTACACATGTCACGCTGTGAACTATCATTATATCTAGTTATGTTATACATTCGCTTATATTTATTTATTCGCCCATAGATGTCAAAATACCGTTCAACGTTCTATTAACATTTATTTTTTAAACGACTAAAAATTCACCAACAAAATAAGTTTATTGGCATGTTTTAGTGAGCGTACTTATATAAATATTTATGTGGCTATTATTTATGTTTAGTTAAATCATTTAAAAGGTGAAATATAAAAAATGTCTGCTAATAAAAAATTGCAAGTAGCAATAAAACTAAAATCGATTTAAAATACATTTAAACAATTGGTTGTCAAAAATTTCCATTTAACTATCACTTACATACATATGTATGTACATACAAATAACATACATACCATAAATAAAAAAAAAGCAAAAAACTCCTAAAACTTTCTGAAAACAAAGTAAAAATAGAATTGATTTTTCGCTATATAAACACTTCCGAAAATTTGATTGCCTACATTGAAAAATTGGACCACGCTTCCACTCTTCATTATCAACCTCATTCTCTTCTACTGTATCTTCCATCTTTCTAATAGTGGTCCATCCTTTACTCCATTTGCATGCCTCCTCTTCTACTGCAACTCTCCAATCCCACCCCACTCCCAATGTCATTCCTACTCCAACTCATACTCCTACTACCGCTAAACTTTACATTCCTATTCCCGAATCCAGTTCTAGTCCCACTCCCACTACAACTTGCTCCCACACTCCCATTTCCTCACCCTCTCTCACATCTATTTCCGGACATATGGATTTCTATACCAAATATCGAATACCTGCTTCACCTGGCCGACCGATTTAAATATCCTTGTTGGTGTAAACCTTTACTAAACTAAATGTTTATTTATAAAATCGCTTATATTTTTATAAATAATATATAAATATATAACTGACTCGTTCTTCTGCCCTATAGTATTCCTACCTCCGATGTTATTACTCTACCAGTAAGCAGAGGCATTTGTCATATTGTAGATTCTAAAAAAAAAGTTTAAATTCCTGCCTCTCTTCATTACTGATCCCTGTCTCTCCTTCGCTTTTTCTTAATTTTAAATTCTCGATTTTTCTCTTTTCTACTCCCAATTCCTTTCCTCTCCCCCCATACTACATCTATTTTCTTCTCGTCTTCCCTTTGAACTTTCTTCATTTTTATCTCCCTTTTTTACTCAAACTTTCTTTCGTCTCTCAAACCATCCCTTATCTTTCTCCCCCCCCCCCCCCCTCTTCGATTCCCACACTGATTTCTAATTATCACTCTTCGAAAGGATGCCTCAACAATATATTTCAAACAATTTGCACCAAAAATAAGATTTTAGGTAGTCCCCTGGTCCATGTCCGGGAAAGAGAGTTTTCCAAGTATATAGCTGGTCGAAAAGGAGGTGCTGTAGTAAATTTCAAGGAAATCGCACTATATTTAAGATTTTTTCGAATATGTCGGTCACTGGTCTAATTCCCAGAAATAAAAGTTTCTCAAATACAAAACTAGACAAAGAGGTACCCCTGTACCAAATCTTAAGCAAATGACAACATGAATACGAATTATTACAATAGGCCGGGTCCTCGTCTATTTCCGATAAGATAAGTTTTTACTAAATTTCCAACAAATCGCCCAATAAATACGATTTAATGCAATAATTCAAGTTCTGGTTCACTACGCCTCTGGTCAAATACCCCTATATAAAATTTCAAGCGAATTGCACCATAGATAAGATTATATGGATTAGATCGGCTCCTGGTCCCCTTACCGGACCAAATTGTGAATCTAAAGCATCCTGAATCTAAAGCATCCTCCCTTCAACGCACACACAAAATTTCTTCAAAATCGGTCCAGTTGTTTGGGAGGAGTTCAGTGACAAACGCGTACAGAAGATTAAGGTTATTAGAAATTCTTTTTTTTTTTTTTTTTGATATAAATGACACTGCATTCGGAAGCGCCGAACGGCAAGGTGCTTAAAAGAGCCCTTATACTGCCATGTTGTCTAAACTTATTCAATTTCGTTATTTCCAGAAATATTAATTTTTTGGTTTTTTATTGGCACCACAACAGGCACAAAATTATTAATATGTATTTGAAAATCCGATATATGGCTTGTTGCCATGTTTTTTTCACTATCCCGTTATGGGTAAAAGTCCGGTTACGTATATAAAACGCGTTTGTTTTTTTTTTGGTACTACGCCAGGTATTCCGTTAGTTCATGTTACAGTATCCCGTTACATAATGTTAAGTATATAAATCAGATGTCACTGATTCCTATTAGGAGTGCACAAAAACCGCCCTACTCCAGGTCAGGGAAGCACTATATCTCCTAACTCCACCCAAACGCCCGAGGGAAGCACAGTAGCCAACCTTGAGCCTATTTTAATTTCCCACTCAACGCACAAAAAGCCCGAAAAAATTGACGTTGAGTCGAGGATGACACCGCACGTCCACTCACCCGTAAAGACAAGACCGGAAGTTAGAAATTCTTTATATTATTTTAATTTGCATATCAATACATTCAAATTTTCCTCAGTTTAAAGAAATTGTTGTTAGAAAATGTTTTTCCTCATTTTTTTCCTCATGTTTTTTCTGAGTGTACATAGAACCTGAGTGCCATAATTTTACACTAACCGGCAAGCGAGTTCGTTGATTTATATAAAGAGGCCTTCACCGCCACTTTACGGTGGCACTTTCACGCGAAAACAACTATTAAGGGAGTGTCAATTGCATAATTCACTAGGTAATATTTCAATGTACACTGATGATTTTATTGAGCTTGAAGCAGTTTGAAATGTGCCATAATACGAACCATAAAATTTAGCGATTACCACACTCAGCACGCAATAATAGATTCCGTTTAAAATTAATCAATAGTCAAGAGTGTGAAAAATAAGCGATTCAACCATGACTGTCCGTGTGTCTGACTGTCTCTTCAATTAAGTTCAAATTTAAAACCAATTAAATTGGTTAAAATAAGTTTTAAAAATTTTGACAATACGATGGGTGTTTGAGAATTCTGGCTCAAATTACTAACCGTACACTTTGTGCAGTAGTTCGAAACTAGTGCAATTCAGGTAGCTTATAACAAACAAAAATAGGTCGACTTTACGAAAAAAAAAACCGCCAACACTATGAATTTTTACAAGATTAAGATTAAAACTTTGAAAATTTACGCGAAAATTCATCGAGTTTTCTCAAGCTTGGACCAATTATGATTTTGTTTACATATAAAAATTTCACACAATAACATAATGGAATCACAATTTTGTTTAATGAAATAATTAAGTTTTCCTCTTCACACAGGGCCGCTTGCTTTATTAAGCGAACATCTGTCACCAACTCCAAAAAAAATATTACGCTTTCGCAAAAAATATAAAATATAATTCCTCCTTAAATATAAAGACAATCAATATGAAATTAAATTAAATAAAAGTTTTCTCAGCGGGGTCGCAGCACTGCAGTAATTTGGCAAACACTTCAAACGTATTTTTTCCATTAAAAGCTTCTCTGTGAAAATTCATCTGCCTTGCCCAGATGCCGTACGGAGTCGGTATAATTTTTAGGAAAATTTAAAAGGAGCACGACGCCAAGGAATCGAGTTTTATAAAGAATTCCGTGTCCGCCCGTCAGACTTTTTATACGATAACTTGAGTAAAATTTTAGATATTTTTAAGAAACTTGGTATACTGGCTAACATGGGCGCAGTATAGAGCTATTGTTGTTGCTGTTGTAGCGATAAGGACACTCCCCGAAGGCCAGCCACATCATGCCTTAGTTGTTGGCGACCACGGTCACTTAAAAATAAAAAGTTTTCAAATTCTAATATTTACAACACTTTATACACCATTGCGGTTTGTTAATAAATTATACTGAGATTATAGGTCACGAGGTGTAGCAAAGTACAAAAATTTAAAAATATATAAAAAAATTTTAAAATAGGAGTGGCACCGTTTATCAGAAGCTTTGCATTTTGCAGAATTATACCTAGAATTTTGGGTAATTCCTGATAATTATGCCCTTTCTGCTAACGTTCGAATAGCTAAACTGTCGAATAGATAACTCCAATATTCAGTATTGCAAACTGATCTGTATTTAGATTTCTTAGGGAATACTTCACAATTATACTACACTTTACAACTAATAACGTTTTTAAGTCAAACTGAATACTGATTCATCAGCTTGCGCTGCCTTTATACTCTCGATTTTCTCGTTCACCCATTTCTCCCAAGGTCTAGTCATTTGGCGGAAAATTGCATCTCATGTTTAGTTACCAGCTATATACATGTGTATTTGTAGGTTATGTTTTTATACTAGCCATATACGTGTGTATGTGTGAGTAAAAACTTCTGATCTTAGTTGATGACTACATGTGTGTATGTAAGATATCTCCTCACTTCGAGCTGCTGGTTATTTGTGTGTATGTACATAAGGTTGGCTGCTTGCTGTATTTGTCGTTGTGATTATTTACTAACAGCATAGTAATGCTAATATTCGCCACAATATATTTGTGACATGTAACTACATTACCACCATAGATACATATTGTACCAAATTTTGGGAAATCCTTGTTATTATACAACTTCTGAAAACGTTCGAATCGGTAAATTGTTGAATAAATAACTCCAATATTCAATAATGCAAAGTGGTCTTTATTAGACTACTTTGAGAGTACTTCACAATAACACTTATACTTCACAATTAATTGCATGTTTAAATCAACTGAGTACTGACTACTCAGCTTGCGCTCTCCGTTTACTCTCCGCTGCTTCATTCGCATATTTCTACTAAAGTCTAGACGTTTTGCCTTCTAGAACTACTGTATCTCATGTTTGGTAATTGAGCTACATATATGCGTGTGTATGCATGAGTAAAAACTTCTGCTGATGATTACATGTGTTTGTGAGTATCTCTTCGTTGCCTTGTATGTATGTTTGTAAATGATGATTGATTTGTTCATATACACATGAATGGCAGCTTGCTTTATGTTTGTTGTGCCTTTATTTACTAGCCTAGTGATGTCAACATTCGCCACAATATGTTAGTGCAAATTACGAAAATTAAAAAAATATAGTAAATGGTTCTGGTATGCACACAAAGATTTGGCAAGCACATTATTTCTATGGCGTTAACTGCTTACGGGAGACGAGGAGGTGATATTAAGTGCTATTGATATTTCTCCTTAAATGTATCCCTGTTATATATACATACGAGCTCATATTGGTCCCATGTTAGAACGGAAATACGTAACTCTAACATATTCGCGCTTTTTTCATTCTATGGATTTTCGGAATCCCGAGGAAAAAAATCGATAAAGGAGTTCGACCCGTTTTTTTTTCTATTTCATTTATAAGTACCTTAAACCCAAACCAAAATAAAACAACGAAACTTAAAATGTATGAAAAACTTAAAATGGATTCACGAAAAAGCAAGCAACTTTTAAAGAATCACCGTTTTTCTGCGCATATTGCACTTTTGGTCAAAAAATTACCACAGACCAGTTCACCAATATCCTTAGAAGCGCCACCAATTGGTGATGAGCGCTGAAATTTCTTCATTTTAAAAATATCTGTAGTTGTATGATTTTGTTGTAGCAAAAAAATTTAAATGTATGGAAAAAAAATTTTGTGTCATAATTTTGTTTTTGAACTTAGGTGCAAGTTACGTGGTTTTGTCGTGACATGAAAAATTATTTTATATGAAATGCTAAAAACATGTCATTCCCTAGGCGCGTAACTTTACATTTCAAAAAATTTATCCACAGCTAGGAATCGAAAACATACATAAAAAACTTTCGAGTTTAGGCTATCCAAAAAGATAAACGTCTTTGAAATAGATTGACATTTGAGGGAGAACTGGACTTCTACGTAAATCCTTAATTTCTCACAAGGTTCAAAAAAATAGTTCCATGTTTTTGTTCTATCACGTGAGATTGGGTATATAATGTTAGGTTCCGCCCGAGCTTAGACTTCCTTACTTGTTGAAAATGTACTTCAGTTGTTATTCTTGTACCAAAATTTCATGTTCATTAAAGACGAGCACCCGTGCATACTACATTCCGTTTCCTGAATTTAGATTTCTTAGACATTTTTTTCCACAATCGAGTTTGAAATTTCTATACATCACTTAAATGTAAATTAAACAACAGCAATTTAATTTAATTAATTGTAGCAATAGTATTTATTTTAGCTAAATGTCATTGTTCTTTGCATTTTCTTTCCGTGGCATTTTCGCTGACCTTGTTCTATGTATGTATATACATATGTACGACGAATTTGCAGTGTTGTTGACTTTCATATATGAACTTGTATGACGATAAAAAAAAGCATTGTCAAATTGATTACATATTTTACTGTTCAACATACCGCACACTAACTACAAAAGAGTCATAACTTAAAATTTTTCAAAATCGGATTTTTTCCATAAACCAATTCACAATACACATCTCTAAATGCTCCTTAAATTTTCTTTGCCATTATTTTCTGTATCGCTTTCGCTGTATAAGCTAATTAGTACTACATATATTTAGTTGTGTCAATGTGCTTAAGAACAAGTGAACAGTTTGTTACGCATAAAGCGTATTATTTTAAATTGTGACTATCTTCTTGCAAAAAATTTTAACTTTGTTGTGTATTAATTAAAATTGAGTCTTTTTATACTTATAGAGTAAGTAAATTTCTTGTATTATTGTGAAATGTGCCTTTTTTGATGAAATAATTGTCATAAGTAGTCAGTACCTGGGCGACCGAGCTTTTCTCGGCAACGTTTCGTTGTGCTGGCAACGTTTCTAGAGTATGTTCATGCGCCGAATTATTAATTTCCAACATTTTTTTAGTTATACACTACGAAATTCTCACAATCTTATTACATTCCTAAAACTTGTAAATTTCACGAATGACAAGTATCAGTTAGTTTAATTAAATGTCCACTTACTTCCCTAAGCGCCATTTGTTGGTAAGTGGTTAAATGTCGTTTTCAAATTGAACATATGCCTCTAATGTTCAACGGTAGCAAATTACCATGGTGAGACATCTTTTTGCTATGGTGAGAAATCTTTCTAATAATAATCTGTGAGAAATTGTAATTATTCATTTCATATTTGGAAAAATATGCATTTAAATATAGTTTGCTTAAATTTGCCATGGTGCCTTGATATTGCATTTCAATTTTATTGGCGTGTATGAAATTAAGAAAATTAAGTCGAATCATATGTAAGATTTTTTACGAAGATTTTTAACATTAAGGTTCTGCTTTAATAATGAGTAAGTAGAGTACTATTTCGTCTAACTACCCCAACCATAAATGGCAACCCTACTCATAAATGCCCCCATTGTAATGCGGAGTGAAATACCTCTCGTTTGGTACCCATATCGACATATCTCATACAACTTTTTCTAATTTCAAATAGATTGCAACCGTAAATGGCAACCCTGCTCAAAAATGTCCCTATTGTAATACCTTTCGTTTGATACCCATATCGCCATATCTCATGCAACTTTTTTTTAATTTCGAATAGGTGGTAACCCTAAATGGCAACCCTAGACAAAAATGTCCCTATTGTAATGCGGAGTGAAATACCTTTCGTTTGATACACATATCGGCATATCTCATACAATTTTTTTTTTAATTTCGAATATGTGGCAACCCTAAATGGCAACCCTACTCAAAAATGCCCCTATGGAAATACGGAGTGAAATACCTTTCGTTTGATACCCATATCGGCATATCTTATGCAATTTTTTTTTAATTTCGAATAGGTGGCAACCGTGTGAAACATTCTGAGTAGAAGCACCTAGGTAGAAACTCTTAGAAGGTGATACATTATCTCTGTTCCAAATTGCATTTAAATCGGTTGAGCCAATCCCGAGATCGTTCGGCTATACAAATATACAAGAATTGCTCGTATAAAGTTATAAGATAATCCAAATTGCTATATATTTTGTCCGTAAACAAATAATTACAACAAAATTTCGTCAATTCATTTTATAATGAAGGTCTCCTTCTTTGTAAAACTGGATTTCAATATAATATTACAGACGTTTTCACATAAACCGTTTTTCTTCTCTCCTCAACATTTACATTTTTCAAGTTGTGACTCTTTTGTAGTTAGTGTGCGATATGCACAGATGAACGCAATGACATACACATACACACACACAAACACACATGCACAATAAGCTTTACACAAACGAGCAAACTTTTGTAAATACATCCGGTGTGGGATATGCGCTAACGCCACAGGCAACGTCTCACCCTGCGGATTTTACTTTTTTTACTGTAGCATCACCAATAAAATAAAAGAGAAATATTTGCTAAATCTCAATAGTAAACAGAGTGAGTTTGCAAAATCAGAATACACTTGCTTTTGCTTTGTTATCATTCAGATAGACAGACAGACATGTAAACGTTTGGAATTAAATTGGAAAAGTCGCCTGCGGTGCAAAAAATCATTGTGCATCAATAAATTAGTGATATTACTTTGCTCATAGTACAACAACTATGTCAGTAGTACAACAACAACATACATATGTCAGTAATACAACAAGTATGTATGTCAGTAAAATTAATGAAAACATTTTCGATTTTCCTATCCAGCTGCACTAGAAAAACATTTTTCAAATTGTGAATATTTGTAACAACGTGATCATAAAACAAATTCAAAGGACTTCATTTTAATTACAACCGTATTAAAAATGGACATTTGCGACTTACATTTCAAGAATGTCACAATGTCATATATCCGTATACAGGCAAGTTTTGCAAATAGTTTACTTATATAATTTTCAGATTTTCCGTTTTAAAAGCGTCCGATATATACTACAGATTATACCATTATTCGACATCAGAATGGACGACGCGACAGCTGTTTCGGTTATACCTTGTAAGACTCTTCAAAACCTTTTCTGCTGGGAGTGGGACTTTTGCGGTTTCAATTAAGCAACTTAACCACCAGAAAATGTTTTCGTAAAAAATACACAAAATTTATTTATAGAAACATTGAACAGTAAATAAGACATTAAAAAGATTGATTCATTTTGAGTGGTTGACTTTCTGACCACCCATAATTGATGTATATTGGAACGATTTTCCGCAGTCACTTTTCAAATTTGGCATGGTTAAAACCGGTTTTACGCCTGTGCCATCTTCAATATCATTTTCCTTTCTGATATGTTGTTGTTGTTTGTTTAATGTTTATAGTTCGTAGGTATATGTGCCGGTATGGTCAAAATTGTTTTTTTTGTATATGCGTGTTATGTGTTCATTCAAAAACGGGGATAATTTTCACCTACATATAAATTTGTATGGTTAGCTGAGGCAGGTAGAAATCAGAAGACATGTTAAATGACCAAATTATGAAGAATATTTTTAGGCTCGTTCAACAGAACTTGATCAGTACCATTAGATTTTCTAGCAATGCGTTATTAGCAACTAACTCACTACAAAGCATATCAACATTATTTAAATTTATTTAACAAGCGAGACATTCTCATGTTGCTTTATAAAATTTTTTTGTTATTTATTTTTGTCTTATCTAATATATAAAATTCTTCTGTCACGGTTTTAGAGGCTGAACTCCTCCGAAACGGCTGAATACTCATGAAATTTTGTGAGCATATTGGGTAGGTCTGAGAATCGGCCAACGTCTACCTTTTTTTTCGCTACGTGTCTAGGGTCTTGAGACCAAAACGTGGACCCGGGTACCCCTAGAATGTGTTTATACAATATGGATATCAAATGAAAGCTGTTGATGAGTGATATTGTACAGGATAATTTTCATACAACTGGGAGGCTAGGGTCTCGAGATATAGCCCAAAACGTGGACCCGGGTACCCCTAGATTATATTTATACAATATGGATATCAAATGAAAGCTGTTGATGAGTGCTATAGTACAGGATAATTTTCATACAACTGGGAGGCTAGGGTCTCGAGATATAGCCCAAAACGTGGACCCGGGTACCCCCAGAATGTGTTTATACAGTATGGATATCAAATGAAAGCTGTTGATGAGTGCTATAGTACAGGATAATTTTCATACAACTGGGAGGCTATGGTCTCGAAATAAAGCCCAAAACGTGGACCCGGGTACCCCCAGAATGTGTTTATACAGTATGGATATCAAATGAAAGCTGTTGATGAGTGCTATAGTACAGGATAATTTTCATACAACTGGGATGCTAAGGTCTCGATATATAGCCCAAAATGTGGACCCGGATACACCTAGAATGTGTTTTTACAATATGGGTATCAAATTGAAACTGTTGATGTATGCTTTAGTACAGAGTAAGTTTTACACCGCTGAGTGACTAGCGTCTCGAGATATAGGGCAAAACATGGACCCGGATACCCCTAGAATGTGTGTGTATTATGGATATCAAATGAAAGCTGTTGCTGAGAGCTCTAAAGTTCATTGTGATATTCGATTTAGTCGCATCAACCTGGCAAAACTGATAAATATGCATGCGAAGCCGAAATAAAGACAAGAATTAATAATACCCACATGTACCTATTTACATACGTCCTATTCGATTTGTCTGAAATATCGTATATAAATTTGCCTATATTAGTATTTACGATGCTTTTTTTCCGGGAAGTATACCAGAGACGTACTGGGACTGGAATTAGGACTAGGACTGGGACTGAGACTGAGACTCGGAGTGGGACTGAAACTGAGACTCGGAATGGGACTAGAACAAAATACATACCACCCTCTGGCGCTAGCAATAAGAGATGAAGAAGAAGGAGAAAAACTTGAGAGAAGAGAAAAGAGAGAAGGAGACTGAGAAAGAGATAGAATGAGACGAAGATGGAGATGAAGCGAAAAAGACGGAGGGAGGTTATAAAAAGATTAGGAAAAAGTGTACAGGGGTAGGACAGAGTTAGACGGAAAAAGCTTATTAAAATGAATGCAGATAGGCCAAATTTAGGGCAGAACAACGTCTGCCGGGTCTGCTAGTCTTATATATTATTTCTAATTTCTGTTTTTATGTGCAGGTCCCTTTTTCGCTCTTATTTGGAATCCAAATCCATAAATAAAGCTTTGGTTGTAAAGATGGGGATTCGTGCTATTAGCGAGCTTTGGACATAATTGGTCGTAGTGCTTTCGTTTAGCTATATTTTGTTAAAATAATTTGCTAAAAATAAACGATTGTGAGCACACAAAGAAATATATATGTACTATGACACTATTGTGAATATTTGATTAGAACTAACACTGCATTATCGGCAATTGCTAACATTCGCAAAATGGCAGCGCAATGGCATGTAAGTTCTTATTGATTGATGATTGATTGATAGAAAAGCTGATTTCTGTTGATATGAAACTTTTATATATGTTACGCAAGATGCGCACGGGCTAGTATGGATATAAAAGGAATAGCAACAAGGAGACAAAACTTAGAGACAAACAACAAAGCATGCATCGTGCATCATACATAGAGGCATTTGCCTTTACACCAGTATAAGCTGCCGAAAAGCTAGATAATGAAGAAGTGCAATTCAAAAACGTGTCCTACCGTGTGAAAATTTTGTAATCTTCCTCTAATATCAATAAAAAAAATTTATAAAGCCATATGAGCCCGTCTCGATGATTAAATACATAAAAAATACATTATCAAACTAAATTTGGTTGAAATTTAGATTATTCCGGTTACCGCCAAAAAAATGCTTGTATTAGAAAAAAATATTTATAGAAATACATATGGCCATCGACCAGTTTCGAATGGAAGTGCACAGGATAAGAGGCATGCGGTCAACCAACTGAGTTATCACATCTTTATATACAGTTAGAAATTTGAGCCTTAGTTTTAAGCCATTCAACGGTTCAAGCAATTTTTGAAACTTTTTTATACTAAACTGAATACCTCTCAATTTAAAACTGTTTAAAATGTATTTCAAAAATAAGTATTTAATCTTAAAATCATTTTAAAAAAATTCAAAAAGTTTCAAAAAAATTTAAAATAAAACTTTTATACAAGTCTGGTTTTAAAACAAACCCCAAGAGTTTAAATTTAGTGCCGAAATTTAAAAAAAATTTAATTTGTGAAAAGTGCTGCACGTCATAGATTCTTCTTCAAAACATATGACGTGTTATAATATGTTTTCTTAGAAAAATGCGATAGCTCAGTAGGTAGAGCAAGCTACTAGAATAAGTGGCACGTAGTTACGAAACCAGGCCACTACCAACTAGATTTTTCTTCTTTTTATACCCAGTTGAGCAGAGCTCACAGAGTTTATTAACTTTGATTGGATAACGGTTGGTTGTACAGGTATAAAGGAATCGAGATAGATATAGACTTCCATATATCAAAATCATCAGTATCGAATAAAAATTTGATTGAGCCATGTCCGCCCGTCCGTCAATTCGTTAACACGAAACTTTAGTAAAAATCGACATATCTTTACTAAGCTCAGTTCACGTAATTATCTGAACCCATTTTGTATTTGTATAAAAAATGGACGAAATCCGACTATGACCACGCCCACTTTTTCGATATCGAAAATTTCGAAAAATGAAAGAAATGCCTTAATTCTATACCAAATACGAAAAAAGGGATGAAACATGGTAATTGGATTGGTTTATTGACGCAAAATATAACTTTAGAAAAAAACTTTGTAAAATGGGTGTGACACTTACCATATTTAGTAGAACAAAATGAAAAAGTTCTGCAGGGCGAAATCAAAAGCCCTTGGAATCTTGGCAGGAATACTGTTCGTGGTATTACATATATAAATAAATTAGCGGTACCCGACAGATGATGGTCTGGGTCACCCTGGTCCACATTTTGGTCGATATCTCGAAAACGCCTTCACATATAGAACTACCACCACTCCCTTTTAAAACCTTCATTAATACCTTTAATTTGATACCCATATCGTGCAAACAAATTCTAGAGTCACCCCTGGTCCACCTTTATGGCGATATCTCGAAAAGGCGGTCACCTATAGAACTAAGGCCCACTCCCTTTTAAAATACTCATTATCACCTTTCATTTGATACCCATATCATACAAACAAATTCTAGAGTCACCCCTGGTCTACCTTTATGGCGATATCTCGAAAAGGCGGTCACCTATAGAACTAAGGCCCACTCCCTTTTAAAATACTCATTATCACCTTTCATTTGATACCCATACCGTACAAACAAATTCTAGAGTCAGCCCTGGTCCACCTTTATGGCGATATCCTTAAATGGCGTCCACCTATAGAACTATGCCCCACTCCCTCTTAAAATGCTCTTTAATACCTTCCATTTGATACACATGTCATACAAACTAGGTTCATTTCCCTACATAGTGATTTTCCCTTATTTTGTCTCCATAGCTCTCAACTGAGTATGTAATGTTCGGTTACACCCGAAATTAGCCTTCCTTACTTGTTTTTTTTTTTATAACAGCAATTGTAGACCTTTATAATTTTAAATTTAGACCCAGTTCAGTGCGCGCATTTTCAAAACCCCTCTATAATATACTTGAAACAAAATTTGATTTGGTCATTTATGTAGTAAAAAAGTTATATATTTAAGCTCAAACTTTTAACAGCGTATGTGCTTTGTCTGCAATATTGTCAATCAAAATTTTGTCAATATAACAGTTATACGTAGTTAGTAGAAAATGCTTAAAGTCATTTATTTTTGTGGCGAAGGAGAAACCAAATTAGGCTGCTCACATTCCCTTTAAATGTAGCCGCGTTTATTTGCCAACTGCTAAGATTTATACAGGTTACTAAAAATAAAATGTGTAAGGCGCGATAACCTCCGAAGATATTTTAGGCCGAGCTTCTCTTCCAATTTGCGTTGTGCTCTTTTTAGTTTTTCCTACAAATTGGCGGGATGGAACCTAATTGTTGAATGCCGAATCCGAACGGCATCTGCAAGGCAGGTGAGTTTTCACTGATAAGGTTTTCATGGCAGAAATACACTCGGAGTGCTTGCCGAACGCTGCCGAGGGGCGACCTCGCTTAGAAAAATTTTCTTCTAATTGAAAAAATTTTTTTCTTAAATTTTGATGTTGCTTTTCACGGGGCGTGAACCCAGGATCTTCGGTGTGGTAGTCTGAGCACGCTGGCATTATACTACGGCGATCGCCACATGTTACTACATCACCAATTTTCGGTCTTTAATCTTATTAAACATTTTGTAAAAAATTTAAACAAAGCGTCATTAAAACGCAAAAGGCGACAATTGTTTCCATTATACCTTGTAAATATCTTCGAAGCCTTTTCTCCTGGGCTTGAGATGCGAACCCGAACTCGTACGATATTCGCTCTGTTTACAAGCAAACTCGACCAAAGCTATGTCTTGTGTTTGTACACCTATTTCTCATTTTTCTGCAGCTTGATATATTTATACTTCCGTTTGCACGTCACAAAAGCTATGCATTTGTTTTTGGTGTGTCCTTTTTGAATACAATATTTGTTTGTTTATGTTAAATGTTAAAATTTAAACAACACGACATCAATATGTCAACACCATACCAAAATGACAATGTTGTTTTTCATTTGTTGCCACGAGAAAGAAACTCTGGGTTTTGGGGGGTGCTATCGATGTTGACCTTTCTTCGCTGGATTTAGATCAGCTACGTTCCGGTAACAAGCATCATTAAAGTATAAGCCGGACCATCTCGTAAACGATTTAATATGAACACATTGAACCTTCTAGGCCATCCCGCCCACAAATTCTTAGTTCCATGAGGAACTTGAGATTGACAATTGGGTTAAAGATGTTATAAATTACACTGGCATCCCCTCGAAAGAGGGGCACAGCTGCTTCAATCATTTCGGTATTTAGGTCGCCTCTTACGACAGGCATACCATGACGCCAACCATCTTATCAATTGCAATATGGAGCCGTCGCCTCTTGCAACTTTATTTCTCTGATCCACCTCCTCCACTTCCGCTAGAGGATACTGATGGCTCGCAACTATTAAATGGGGCGAAGCACTGCTATAACAACAAAAACAGGCATGTCTTCCGCGGGTATATTTTAAGCCCATTAACCCATATTCTAAGCCCTTGATGGTCCCAAATGATAATCCTGTACCATTGTGAACGCAAAGCATTTTCAAAATAAACTTTTACAACTTAAATTAAATTTCCAACAACTATTTTTTATTTATGTACATATGTACATATGTCAATTCAAAAAATTTTTTTTAACCCTTCTGCATTATTAAGAAAAACTTACAAATAAGTCATTAAGGTCACGAAATGACCACGCATATATTTCAGTCCAAAAATTATAAAATAGGTTTAAAAAAAAATTGAATTCATGTTTAAACACATTAAAATAAAAAGATTTCATATTATTTCATTAAAGAAATTATTTTTAAGTTTATGGAGCATGGTTTCCGCAATAAGACGTTGTGATAGAGACCGTAGTCCGATGCGAGCCTTACGAGTAATTCGAGATTCGAAAATCTCGCTAGAAGTCGTGTTCTTGATGTCTCGTTGAAAAATAAAATATTGCAAACAAAATTATATGTATAATAAATATGTTTTGAGATAAATGTCATTGAAGCAATATAATCAAAAAAAATCACAAGTAAAAAAAAAAAACGAGTGTATAAATACTATCCATACACCAAATAAGTAAAAATGTCGAAAAGCTCGCGAGATTTATGAGGACTTCGAGATACGAGAATCTCTCGAGGAGTCGAGTTCTCGATTTCTCGGGTCTCGAATAACTCGCTTGTGTTCGAGAATAAATCGTAAGCTTTAATTTGTATTAATCTTATATAGGTCCAAGGATAAGGTGGAAAAAGTTCCGAGTGCATTCTTGTTCCCGATGCTCAGTTGAGACAATCCCTGAGAATTGTTGCAATTTCAAAATGATTGGAATAAACTTGGCTCTTGTGCATTGCTGCAGCCATTCATCTTTACTGGCTAGCAAGTCCACGAACACTTCTATGGTCAGTATGAAGTTTAGTTATGTAACAAAATTTTAAAAAAATTACAATGTTAAAAAGCTATAATTACGCGTTGAAATTCATTTCAGCCGTTTTCTACTTCTGGCTAGTTCCAGTACTTAAGCTTTTTTCTTCATAATAAATTATTTTGCTTTTATTTTATTTGACAGCTGATGGGAGTGTGCTTTTCTGAACGGTTGAATTTACGAATTATCGTACAATGACACTAGTCTTCATCGGATGAGTGTCATAATACCGAATGAAAATTCATTGGATCAGCTCTTTCGACAAGAGTCGAAAATCTAATTTGTCTCATAATAGTGGCCTTAGCCTCATACGTGAGAGTATATCTCGAAAAAGTTGCCAAAGGTTATTAATGGAGTTCAGAGTTTTGTGTATTTGATGTTAGAAACGTAGATTTAGAAAATAAAAGCTTGGCATCATGAACAACTTTTTTCATTTTAAATTTTTTCTTTGCGTTTTTTTTCGTTTTGACAGTTGCTGATTTTTACAATAAAATAACAATTTCGGCTATATTTCGAAGGATGAAAAATAAATGAATAAACTATTTTTCGAAACCCGCTCAAAACAAGCTTCATATTATTAGGCGAACTTTTACAAGTTGTTTTGCGACCCCGAATACTCATGGTCTTGATTTTGATAAATTGAAAACTTGTTAATACTAAAAAGGGGTGTGGGTATGCTAAATACATATTTTGTAGAAATTTTAATTAGAATTTCCTTTTCTCTCTGGCCTGTAACAACATTTCGCGAAATCGAATAGGACACACCATATTTGGACGTTGTTAATACGCAAACGATGTTAAGTTGTCTTACATTTGTTAAATGTTTTACTAATAGTTTCTTTTCATATTTATTGCTGAACTCGAAAAAATTTGCTTTTATGTCTGCCAGTTATGTATTTGTGAATAACAAATGTTGATTATCATTTTTTTTTTTTTTGTTTTTGTTGATAGATTTACGAGCTCAATGTTGTAAGTATGTAATTCGGCAGTTTGGTTTATGGTCAAAAATTTGTTTCTTTTTTCAGATTTTCATTAAATCGCTTGCAATATATTCTTAACTAAGCGTTTAGCACATATGTATTTAATATGAGCACCATAATTCTAACACGCACACAATACACACAAATACGCGCGCGAACGCATACAACGCGAAACTTTTTTTTTTTTTTTCGTTTTCCACTAACGGTAGGACGATAGGTAGGCTTTCATGCGCGGAATTGCCGGCTGACAAAGGCAATAGCGAACCAAGTGAAAAAATGTGTAAGAAATGTAACGTTATTTTGGCGATTGTACCACAACGCGTTTTGTTCGCACAGCACGCTTTATAATACTGCTCCTGCCCCACGCCCAAACGCACCGAGCGTGACCTGGCAACGTTTTGGTCGTTTCTAGCTCGCTTTGTTTCTCGCTAGTACGATGACATTCTACAACTTTTCTACAAGATTTATGATTATAATTTTTATTTTGCTGATCATTTTTTGCACTTTGCTGCACAAAAGCAGCGCCTCATACAATTTTTTTTTTTTTTTTAAACGTAATTTTTAAGCACTTTTTGTATTTTCTTGCACCAACAAATCAATTGTGCACTCACGCACACACACGAACTAACCGTTATATGTGATAAATAATGCACAATTTAAAGATTTATTTTGCAAAGGACAGTAGCACAATTCGCTTTGTATACACACACTCGGCCGCTAAATATTTACCGTTAACATTGCGTTTTACACGGGCTCGTTTTTAAATTTACGCGTAAATCCCGTAAGTTTCGACCGTACCAACGGGATCGTAAACTCTCACTGAAAGATTTTTATGGTACACACAGTTGAATGCCATTACATAGTCGGTCGGCTGTTGGATGTTGATGTTGCCCCAGCTTCCAATATAATTTCGTTTATGCTCGTCATCGTGTGGCATTCAACGGTATCTCTATCGTTTACGAAAGCATACATATATAAGCAGACAATACCGAAGCAAAAATATAACGAAAAGTCAACCGTTTTTATTTCAGCGACTGGTAAATTCAAAGCATTTCTATGTTCTTGGTTGGCATTTGCCCAGCATCCAAACGAGCACCAACAATATTTTGAGCGGTTGAATGCACACGAGCTTGCCACACATACATACGAGCGTCAATTTGTTTGTGTTTCGTTTCGTTGTATAATTGCTAAACTTTTCCAACAGATGTCGCCTATTCGTTTGCTGGAAATGAGTTCGTATGCGTTGAGAGCGTACACCGCTGAGAGTTGTAATATTCTTAGTATTGAGCGTTTGGAAAATTTGTGTGCGCCTGTAAATAGGCTTTGGGAAAACATTACATTTACATGGTAAATAATTGTGCCGTGCTTGAGTTGTGTTAACAAGGCGTGTGTTATGGGGAGTATGACGTGCTTCCAATGAGTATGTGATATATTGGAGAGCTGTTATGAGAAATGCACACATCTTTATAAACAAGAGCACAAGACCATCTATGTTGGTAAATTTGTAAAACAAAGACTTGCTATAAATTTCTGAAGACATATGCGCAATGTAGATAATCGAATTTCCTAAAATAAAAAAAAGCGGCTCTCGGTAGAAAGTCCTACCGACAATTGCTAGAGTTCCACATGAGACTTTTATTTAATGAAATTTCGGGTTAAAAAAATCTTTAGAAATTTCGCTTAAGAATATTTTTTAACAGCTGCTGAGTTAAACCCTTTATTTTTCAAAGTCACGTTTTATTAATTTACAGTAGAATCTAGAGTATGGAGCCGTGTCTACGCAAGCAGAGAACGCTTCTGTACGTGATTCAGCGGGGAATCATCAGAGCGATTTTTTTTGTCAAGCAGCTCACTACAGCCGGGCACTTTCGGCCAATTATCCTCTGCGTAGCAGCTGAACATACATTTAGTGGTGAACTAATATTAGACGACGACAACCTGGTTAAGCCACTCTGACAAAATCCGTTTAAGAGCAATCTGGGAGATTTCATTAGCAGCATCTGACCACCATAAGTCGCGGTTATAGGTTAGCATCGTCTGTCTTGGATAAAGTGGCTCGCTTATAAACCTACAAATAATAATTTAATTTGTGCTAAGCGGCTTGTGCGCTGGGCTTGGGAGCCGCCATGCAAAACCACACTTCAATCAACACCAACATAAATCATCGGCTAAATGTACTACCCTTTATTAATGATGACTATTTCAAGGTACCTGGAATATCCATTCCTGGTGTAACCGAAATTTTGAATGAGGTTATTTGAACCTCTGAAAATGGTGACTGCCGATCTGGGTTATATATCATCGACCAAATTTTATTGACTATGCGCCAGCGCCAAAAAAAATGCCGCGAAAAAACTGCCACAAAGCACCTTTTCTTCTTCAAATTCGCCTTCGACAGTGAACAGGAGCTGCCTATATGCCGCTTATGCTGAATTCGGTTTCCTCGCAAAACTCACGGGACTTTGAGCAACACCATCAGCACAGTCAGAATCGGGAAGGGCCTCTCCGAGCCGTTCAAAACTAAATCAGGTTTCAGACAGGGTGACCCTCCATTGTTTGTTCGGGGAGTGTCCTTATAGCTAAAACAACAATACGGTGAAAGAGGACAAAACGAAGTACCTTTTTTCAACAAGGAAATATTCATTGTATCCATTTTCTATATGATGCAGAAGCATGGGTGTGTTCGAGAGAAAATTTCTTCGAAACATTCGGCCTCTATACGTTGGCGACAGCGAGTACCGAAGAAGATTTAATGATGAGCTGTACGAGCAAGCGCAGCCGCTACGGTAGCTACGCCATGCCATGCGAATGAAAGACGATGCTCCGATTATCGGAACCCGCTCATGGAAGCAGAGAAAGAAAGCGCTCCACTTCTCTGGAATGGCCAGATGGAAAATGATTTAAGTTCCCTTTTTGTTACGAATTGGCGCTATTTAGCACAGCGAAAAAGCACCAGGTGCACCTTTTTGACCAGCCATAACCGTTTAAATGCTAATTAAGTAAGCAAGAGACATGAGACTAAAAAGACCACTCTAACAATTTGGTCCGATTTTTTACCCGATTATTTACTAAAAAAAATTATTTATTACTTTAAACCGACTTCTATTTCAATTATTACTACCGAAACTTTGTTGTGTTTTGGCTCTTTTATCCTTAGTAATAATCACTCAAATTTTAGGAAATCGTAGCCCAACATTACCCATATACAAAGAAAGTTAATTAAATGCCTGTATGTAGATATGTAAACTTAACTTTATTTTTGGAACATTTCTGAGTAAAGCTCACGACTACTCTTAGAAATTAACTACATACATATTATACTCTTTCATATAAAGTTTCTCTTTTAAAATTTTTGTCACCCTTTATTAAAGCTGCATTTGTTTTTGATGAATAAAGTGTTGGACCTACCCTAATGAGCACATAAAATTTTGTACGTAGTTATTACTGGTGTTAAATACGATTAAAGAAAACAAGTAAGGAAGGCTAAGTTCGGGTGTAACCGAATATTACAAACTCAGCTGAGAGCTTTGGAGACAAAATAAGGTAAAATCCCCATGTAGGAAAATGAACCTAGGGTAAACCTGGAATTTGTTTGTATGACATAGGTATCAAATAAAAGTATTAATGAGGGTTTTAAAAGGGGTTGCCCTTAGTTGTAGATGTGGACGCCTTTTAGAGATATCGCCATAAAGGTGGGCCAGGGGTGACTCTATAATGTGTTTCTACGATATGTGTATTAAATTAAAGGTATTAATGAGGGTTTTAAAAGTGGTGGCCCTTAGTTTTATATGTGAAAGCGTTTTCGATATATCGACCAAAATGTGGACCAGGTTGACCAAGAACATCATCTGTCGGGTACCGCTAATTTATTTATATATAATACCACTAACAGTATTCCTACCAAGATTCCAAGGGCTTTTGATTTCGCCCTGTAGAACGTTTTCATTTTCTTCTACTTAATATGGTAGGTGTCACACCCATTTTACAAAGTTTTCTGCGTCAATAAACCAATCCAATTGCCATATTTCATCCCTTTTTTCGTACTTGGTATAGAAATATGGAATTTTCTTCATTTTTCGAAATTTTCGATATCGAAAAAGTGGGCGTGGTTATAGACGGATTTCGTCCATATTTAATACAAAGATAAAGTGAGTTCAGATAAATACGTGAACTAAGTTTAGTCGATTTTTGCTCAAGTTATCGTGCTAACGGCCGAGCGGAAGGACAGAGGGTCGACTGTGTATAAAAACTGGGCGTGGCTTCAACCGATTTCGCCTATTTTCACAGAAAACAGTTATCGTCATAGAAGCCATACCCTTACCAAATTTTACAGGGAGTAGTAAATTTTTGTTCGACTTATGTCACTAAAAGCATTCTAGACAAATTAAATGAAAATGGGCGCAGCCAAGCCCATTTTGAAAATTTCTTTCACTTTTGTATTTTGTTGCCTCATATCATTACTGGAGTTGAATGTTGACATAATTTACATATATACTGTAAAGGTATTACATTTCTTGTTAAAATTTTACTTTAATTTTTTTTTAAGTGGGCGTGGTCGTCATCCGATTTTGATAATTTTTATATAGCACACATATAGTAGTAGGAGTAATTTTCCTGCCAAATTTTATCATGATATCTTCAACGACTGCCAAATTACAGCTTGCAAACCTTTTAAATTATCTTCTTTTAAAAGTGGGCGGTGCCACGCGCATTGTCCAAAATTTTACTAATTTTCTATTATGCGTCATACGGTCAACCCACCTACCAAGTTTCACCGCTTTATCCGTATTTGGTAATGAATTATCGTACTTTTTCGGTTTTTCAATATTTTCGATATCGAAAAGGTGGGCGTGGTTATCGTCCGATTTCCTTCATTTTAAACAGCGTCCTGAAGTTAGTGCCCAGAAACTTACATACCAAGATACCTTAAAATTTACTCAAGTTATCGTGTTTACGGGCAGACGGACGGACGGAAGGACATGGCTAAAGGAATTTCTTTTTTCGCCCAGATCATTTTGATATATAGAAGTCTATATCTATCTCGATTAGTTTATGCTGTTAGGGATTACCGTTATGCGAACAAAATTAATATACTCTGTGAGCTGTGCTCAGCTGGGTATAAAAATTTGTTGTTGTGAAACATAATGAGGGAGTTGGGATTTTGTGCAAACGGTCTAGCATCATTGGATTTGCAAATTACTGTATTATATTTGCGCAATACACCACGCAATACCTCACTGAAAATACGCAACATCAAAAACAATAGTAATTTTTTGCAACTATGAATAGCAAATTAGCAACTGTCAAGACAAAAAAAAAACACAATGTGAAAAGGAAAATTTGAAAATAAAAAGTGGTTTACGATCCGTATCTTATATTTGCTATAGCAACGTTCCCTAGAAAAAATGCACAAAACTCTGAACCACCCTAATATATATCAGTAAAATTCATTCACACATAAAATAAATAAATACAAGGCGCGATGTACTTCCTAATAGATTTAGGACGGGCTTCTCTTCCAATTTGCGTTGTGCTACTTTTTAAATTAGCCTACAAACCGGTGGATCCGAGCGGCATCTGCAAATGAGTTTTCGCTGATTTTTTCTTAAGTGTTTGAGGTTGATTTTATCAGGACATGCATTCAGGAAATTCGCCGTGATAGGCGAGCACACCACCACCACACCATGGTCGCCGCACTAAATTTTGGTCCCTAATCCTGAACACTGGAAAAGGTTCTTAACGAAAATTTATAACATATTGTTACGAATATTAGCAAAACTAAGGGGTGCTGCTATCTCTAAGCCGATGCTAAGCAGTGGCGTGAATTCACATCAATAATTCAATCATTATGTATCTACATAAACGAAACAATAATTGCGTCTACACATATGTACCATGTACGTATACGAGCAGCGGAGAATCAATTCACAAACACATGCATACATCTGAGATACTCCTGAAAGTATGCAATGAGAGAAGCTATAAAATCGTGCAATTGTAGTTACATCTGAGAAGTTTGAGAGCTGAAGGCAACTAGTAGATTCTGGAAGCGCCTAGAAGATGCGAACGTTGAAATCAGATAGTATAAAAGGCAGCAAATGTAGAGGCGCTGGAATTCAGTTTGATTTGAGCTATCAAGCAGTTTTCGATTAAGACGCTATCTAGCGAGAAATAGCAGTATTATTTTGAAAGTCAGTTTCATTTAAGCTATCAGTTTGGTTATTAAGCCAGCTAGTTGCAAAGTATAAGTGTTGAAGTACTTTAATAAAGGCCATTTTTCCATTATTCAATATTCGAGTTATTTATTCAACAATTTAGCGATACGAACGTTAGCAGAAGATTGCAAATAATGGGAATTGCAGTAAATTCGTTACAATTGGTGTCAGAAGAGGAATTGTTGAATAAACTGCAAAGTTGCAGAGAACAACGAGGACATAGCAAAGTTCAGTGAATTGAAAATCCAGCAACTGAAGAAGGAGTTAGAAAGCCGTGGATTGAATACAAGCGGCGTTAAACTCGAACTTCAGGCATGGCTTCGAGAGACAATGGAAGCAGAAGGAATTGATGTGGACGAGTATGTCTTTTATCCTGATGGGGACGAGACAACAACAAAAATTGAAGAGAAAAACGAAACATCGCAGACAGTTACGAGCACAGACTTGAACGTAATTTTGGCTGCAATATCTGCTCAAACATTGACAGTGTCATCTCAACTGGAAGAACAGAAAACGTATATGTCATCACAGATGGAATCACAAGAGATACGAATAACATCGAAGTTTGAAGCACAAGAAACGCGTATGTCAGAAATGTCGACACAGATAACATCCAAGATGGAAACACAACTGAAAGAGCAAGAGGCGCATATATCATCAAAACTCGAAGCGGGTATAGACGAGAAAATAACGCAGTTTGAAGAAAAATTCGAGACAGAGGTTGATGCTTTGAGAGGTCGTATACAGGAGTTGCAGCTAATTCGCCCAGTTGTTTCAGCAAGCAATACGAAGGCAATAACACCATCCTTTGACGGTTCTGTTACTTTCCAGGTCTTTAAGCTACAGTTTGAGAAGACCGCAGCAGTGAACAACTGGAATGCTGAAGATAAAGTTCCTGCACTGTTCATGGCGTTGAAAGAGCCTGCAGCTGAGATTTTACAAACCATTCCAGAGGGCGAACGGAACTGTTATGAAGCATTGATGGGCGCTCTAAAGACACGACACGGAACTGAGCAAAGGAGACAGATATACCAAATGGAGTTGCTGAACTGCTTCCAGAGGCCTGGTGAAACATTGCAAGAGTTTGCGTCGGATATTGAAAGCCTAGCACATTTAGCGAATGCGGACGCACCCGTGGAATACACTGAAAGGGTAGATATTCAGAGCTTTATAAATGACATGCGTGACTTCGAAATAAAGCGAGCTACATACGTAAACCCAAAGCCAACATTCGCAGAAACGTTGTCACAAGCTCTGATTCAGGAAACAGCGTCGCTTCTGTGTAAGCCAGTTTTCAAAGCACGCCGTGTGGAAGTAGAAAGGCCAGAGTGGGTAGACGCAATATTGGAGGCGCTGAAAGGATCGCAAAAGCGGTGTGAAAAAGTTATCAAATGCTTCAAATGCGGGAAGTCCGGTCACATTGCACGTCATTGCGATCTTGATCCTAGTAGTTCCACCAATGTGGGTGGCCGTAAACGCAAAGCTGGAGGAGATGAGCAAGAGCGTGTCAGATATAAATAACGAAAACTTGCCCCAGCTATTGAATGTCCTGTGATATCTGTGTCGCAAATTGGAAGAAAATCGAGCAGTCTTGCCGACGAAGGAAAGATGGATGGCAAGGAGCGTGTACTGACTGTAGATACGCGTGCATCTCATTCCTTGATTCGATCTGATTTAGTGAACAGGAGAGTAAAACCGTTACATAGAGCAAGGTTGCGTACGGTCACAGGCGAGTATAACCAAGTTCAGGGAGAAGTGATATGTGAAGTCTTAATTGGAAAGGTCACGGTTCTTCACAAATTCGTTGTGGCGAAGATCGTTGAAGAAATCATTTTTGGAGTGGACTTCTTGGTTGACCATGACATCAAGGTGGATATGCAGAGAAAGGTGATGCGTTACGAGAACCAGGATATACCACTTAACTTCAAGTTAGAGAAAGGGTTTAGTAGTAATCGAGTAATGGTTGAGAAGACTCGACAAAGGCCACGAAAGTCAAAAGAAAAGGTTGGTGGATCGAATGGGCCAAATAAAGCGAAATTAAAAGTACCTGTGAGAAAAAGACCGGCATCGAGAAACCGTAATGGACGCACTAAAATGACTGAAAGAATTTTTCAGAAAGAATGCAAGGATGGTTTCAAGCCAGCGCGCACTACTGTTGTAAAACGTCCAGACGATAATGATGATGCTAAGTCAATCCGTCAAGTGCAAGCTCTGCGAAGAAGTTTATTGGCCAAACAACAGAGTGCGAGGAAACAATCAAGAATAATGAGTAGTAAGATGAAACGCAGGTACAATGAGAACAAAAATCCGGAAGGTTTCTTGGAGGGAGATTTGGTACTGTTATACAACCCTCACCGGCGGAAAGGTGTTCCATCCAAAATTCGGTGCAGCTGGGAAGGTCCGTACAAAGTTGCGAAGAAGATCAGTGATACCATCTACCGCATACAAACCACTGGGAAACCACGGAGTAGAAGAGTGTTACATTTGGATATGCTAGCGGCGTTTAGATCGGGTGGAGGACAGTGTTACGAATATTAGCAAAACTAAGGGGTGCTGCTATCTCTAAGCCGATGCTAAGCAGTGACGTGAATTCACATCAATAATTCAATCATTATGTATCTACATATACGAAACAATAATTTCGTCTACACATATGTACCATGCACGTATACGAGCAGCGGAGAATCAATGCACAAACACATGCATACATCTGAGATACTCCTGAAAGTATGCAATGAGAGAAGCCAAAAAATCGTGCAATTGTAGTTACAGCTGAGAAGTTTGCGAGCTGATGGCAACTAGTCGATTCTTGTAGCGCCTAGAAGATGCGAACGTTGAAATCAGAGAGTATAAAATGCAGCAAATGTAGAGGCGCTGGAATTCAGTTTGATTTGAGCTATCAAGCAGTTTTCGATTAAGACGCTATCTAGCGAGCAATAGAAGTATTATTTTGAAAGTCAGTTTCATTTAAGCTATCAGTTTGGTTATTAACCCAGTTTGTTGCAAAGTATAAGTGTTATTGTGAAGTACTTTAATAAAGGCCATTTTTCCATTATTCAATATTGGAGCTATTTATTCAAAAATTTAGCGATACGAACGTTAACAGAAGATTGCAAATAAGGCGAATTGCAGTAAATTCTTTACAATATCAATTTAAATTTTTCCTCAGGCACCTTCTTAATATAAGCATCAAGCATTTAAGAGGGGGCTTTTGCAACTTTTATTTTGAAGAGAGTCAATCCAGCGCAAAAGACACCTCAGGTAAAAAATTGGAATTTGGTTGCCTTTCGAAACACATTGTGTGCTGTAGCCCTGTAGAGAAAATCTATAGCTCAAAACGAATGCGCTTCTAATGCAATCATAACACCTTTACATGCTTTCAACTGTGAATTTAACATGGCAATGCCCTAGGCAGTGGAAATTGTCCCTGCCGCATTACCTTTTCTCTACGCTCAGAGAAAAAATCGTTCTAAAATGAACGAAACAAGTTCAAAATTAAAAACATTCGTTGACAAGTTTGTTAAGTACGTTTTTTCTTAACTCGTGACCGATGGACTTGTTTTAAGAACAGTTTTTCCAAGCACACCGTTCGTATTTTATGACCACTTTGGTATTGATGTGTGAACCTTATGTGCTCATTTCAAGCTCTACTTGGGCTTGATTTAAGATATTCATTCTCACCCTTCTAGAACGATTTGTGGTCGATTTAAAAGTTTTGGGTCTCAATTTAAAAACGGTTTGTGATTGATCATTGATGGGAGTGGGAAGGTACCATTTATTTATTTTTTTTTATCAATAAATAATTTTTTTGTCATTAATAAAAAATATTATTAACAAAAAAAGTTATTATTAAAATCCAAAAATTTGAAAAAAAACGCATAATATGCATTTTTTTCATATGTATATCTTATCTTATAACTTTAAACGAGCAATTCTTGTATATTTGTATATTTGTGTAACCGAACGATCTCGGGAACGGCTCAACATATTTAAATGAAATTTGGCACAGAGATAATGTATTGCCTTCTAAGACTTTGTACCTAGGTGTTGCCACTCAGAATGTTTCACAAGGTCGCCACCTATTCGAAATTAAAAAAAAAATTGCATGATATATGCCGATATGGGTACCATACGAAAGATTTCACTCCGCATTACAATAAGGACATTTTTGAGTAGGGTTGCCACCTATCCGAAATAAAAAAAAAAAAATTGCATGAGATATGCCGATATGGATATCAAACCAAAGGCATTTCACTCCGTATTACAACAGGAATATTTTTGAGTAGGGTTGCCGTTTAGGGTTGGGGTAGTTAGACGAAATAGTACTCTACTTACTCATATTCTATTAAAGCTTTAAAGGAGAAAATTAAAGTTAAAAATCTTCTTAAAAAAATCTTACACATGATTCGACTTAATTTTCTTAATTTCACACAGGCTAATAAAATGCAATATCAAGGCACCGTGGCAAATTCAAGCAAAATATATTTAAATGCATATTTTTGGCAAACGTGAAATAAATAATTGCAATTTCTCACAGATTACTATTAGAAAGATTTCTCAATATAGCAAAAGGATGTCTCACCATGGTAGTTTGCTGCCGTTGAAAACTAGAGGCATATCTTCAATTTGAAAACGACATCTAGCCATTTAACTACTTAACAACAGATGACGCTTAGGGAAGTAAGTTGAAATTTAATTAAACTAACTGATAGTTGTCATAACTGATAGTTGTCATTCGTGAAACAAGTTTTTGGAATGTAGTGAAATTGTGAGACTTTCATAGTGTATAACTAAAAAAATGTTTGAAATTAATAATTCGGCGCATGAAGATACTCTACCTTAATAACTTAGTTCTCGATTTCACTAATTGTCATAACAATCCCTGGAATTACCCATTTCAAATTTTTCATTCCAGTTAATTTTGCGGTTAGTGTTTGATATGTTTTTGAAAACTATTTTTAAGGAAATCAAATATTGGTAAGTAAAAATATATAATATATGTACATATAAAAAAGTAGAGCCTGATTAATGATGGCATGTAGAACAAAGTATGTTATGCGGCATACTCGAAGTTTGCCGAGCAATGCTCAGTCGCCCAGGTACTTTCTCTTATTGAGAAGTTCTTCTTATTTGTTGATGCATTGTGAATATATATTTAAAACATTGCATAACCAGATTGAGAATTATCTGTGTATATGTGAATGGAACTGGACGAAAAATAAAAGTAAAAAATAGAATATAAAAAATTGCTTTAAAAAACTCCAGAGTTTGACGGTGATCGAACTCGCACCACGCGATCGCAACCGCAATATCATATCCGCTGGGTCTTACAGCTGCTTGATAGCTTGTGCCAAATGTTGTATTTAACATTGTAGTGCACACGAACTATACCGTTTCTTTTTTCTTCTTCTTAATTTAGGAACATTGTTCTTAATTTAAGAACATTGTTCTCATTAATAGAACAATTGTTCATATTTTAAGATCAACCGTTCTCTTTTCAAGAAAATGGTTGTCAGTTCAAGTGTTTTGAGAACAGGTCGTTCGTTTTTCAAGAAGAAAAATGTAAGAACATGAAAAGCTTGAATTGAGTCCGGTGGTGCTGGATTTTAGAACAGCGTTTTTCTCTGAGTGTAGCTTCGAACTAGATACAAATTTAAACTTAAGAGGTAGTTGTTTGTTGACACTTTTTCGATAGCTCCGAACTAGAGTAAAAATTTACAGTTAAGATGTAGTTCTTTTCTCGGTACCATCTCGTTGGCTCTAAACCGGACCGTAATTCATGTTGCTTTTAGTACGATATTATTCCCTTCTTCTATAGTTCCCAACCGGTGGGAAAGTGTTGAAAAAAACGGCGTACTCATAGTCAAAGCTCTTTGAAGCTGGTAGAATTTTTTTTTGTTGGTGGCCTATATCCCAAATATGAAATATAAAAATCCTAACTGTTGATATATAATGAAAGAAAAATTATTTTTTAACTAACTAGTACTTATTTGGCACTTAAGGTCTAGTTCCGTACCAAAAATTTGCATCACGAGTTCTGACTTCACTCCAGGGAGGAATTCATTCTAATGTTACGTGTCCAACCCCTCACAAGCTAAAATTATCTTTTTTTGATTTGTAAAATATAAAATTAAGGAAAAGTACAAATGTGTCTTAGTTTCTTTTTAAAACATGTGGTACTGCTGATTTTCTGAAATTGTGAAGTTCAATCTTTGAGTTACGACACAGTTTCAACAGATACATCTCTATGGTGACATGGCTGCTAATAAAGCAAAAGCTCCGATTTTGGCCGTTGTCTTGTTGTCGCTGGCCAAAATATTAAAACTACATCGCCTTTCGTAAAGCCAATCAGTATACGCCAGCATTTGCATGTACCATCGCGCTTTGGTAACAGCAAATCCAAAGTGTGTTCGTCTCCTTGATACGCCGACAGCTAAGTGATTCTGATTACGAATAGCAAGCCCATGGGTATGTCACTTTGTGGCATTTTACGATGGGCAGTGCAAAATGGAATGGGGATAAGCTCTACAAAAACGGAGCTTGTCCTGTTCACAAGAAAATCAAAAATCTAAAAAGTGCTTTCGGGAAGAACTGGGGATTGTCCGCATATATCACCCATAGCATGTAAAACACAGTCATCTGACCAATACTAACGTATGGAGCTTTTGTCTATTGGTAGGATTTAGACAAGAAGAGCAATCGGCATGTGGGTGGGAAGGTGCAAGCGCTAGCATGCCTGAATATGTTGGGTGGTGCAGTGAGCAGAGCATCTCAGAAATGGTTAAACGTATTTTATCACTTGATGCCTCTACAAGTGTTCGTACAGGGATTGGCCGCGAAAGGGGCTCTACGACAAAAATGACTCAACATAGTGAAATCAATTGAATACGGATATGCGACGATATAAAATGACATGACAAGGGTAGGCCAACAGACGCGCACGCAAGCATAAATACAGTGCGTCCCCAATTACCTTAACCGCCAAAGAGGTTGAAGATCTCATAGTTCACGCTAAATCATCTAAAGCAGTAGGCCCAGCTAGCATAGCTATCCGATGCTTAAAAAACTAGGCAAAGAGGGATTTTATTATCTATCGCATGTCTTCGACCTGTCCCTGTCCACCTTTGTCATCCCCGAAAAATGGAAAATATCCAGGGTGGTTACGCTATTAAAGACTGGGAAACCAACAAACATAGGAGCTTCTTATCATCCGATATCTCTCCTATCGCCAGTAGCCAAGCCACTTGAAGCCATTATGTTTCCTTATTTCAGTGCAAATTTGCGTCTTGCCAATCATCAGCATGGCCTTCGAAAACTACATAGCACTACCACCGCGCTAAACGCCATTAACACGCAAATAAATTGCGGATTAATTAAAAAACCCCGCTATACGACAGTACTCGTAGAACTGTCAAAACCTTTTGATACGGTCAACCACGGCACGTTACTGCAACACGTGGAAGTGTCCTCTCTTCCCCCAAGTCTCAAACGTTGGACCGCAAATTATCTGTCTGGTCGGCAAGTATCGTTGCAATTTAGGAACATAACATCTAAACCCAGAAGAATTAAACAAGGGGTTCGATAGGGTGGTGTCCTATCCCTACTTCTGTTTTTTTTTCCTTTGTCTCTACACGCTAACCGCGTTTCGAGGAATGTATTATTTTAACTTTGTGATTACAATCTCATGTTACTGTATGATAACTTTTTACAATATCGGTATGTATGTATACTGATTAGTTATAAATACTTACTTACTTACTTAATTGGCGCTTAACCGTCTAAACGGTTATGGCCGTCCAACAAGGCGCGCCAGTCGCTCCTTCGCTCCGCCAACCGGCGCCAATTGGTCACACCAAGGGAGTTTAAATAGTTTTCCACCTGGTCCTTCCAACGGAGTGGGGGCCGCCCTCTACCTCTTCTTCCATAGGCGGGTTCCGATAGAAACACTTTCTTGGCCGGAGCATCATCTTTCATTCGCATAACATGGCCTAGCCAGCGCAGCCGCTGCGTTTTAATTCGCTGGACTATGTTGATGTCTGCGTATAGCTCGTACAGCTCATCATTAAATCTTCTTCGGTACTCGCCATCGCCAACGCGTAGAGGTCCATAAATCTTTCGAAGAACTTTTCTCTCGAACACTCCCAAAGCCGCTTCATCTGCTGTTGTCATGGTCCATGCTTCTGCCCCATATAGCAGGATGGGTACGATAAGTGACTTGTAGAGTATGATTTTCGTTCGCCGAAAGAGGACTTTACTTTTCAATTGCCTACCTAGTCCAAAGTAGCATTTATTGGCAAGATTGATTCTTCGCTGGATTTCAGTGCTGATGTTGTTGCTAATGTTGATGCTGGTTCCCAAATAAACGAAGTCTTTTACTATTTCGAAATTATGGCTGCCAACAGTAGCGTGGTTGCCAAGGCGCATATGCGCTGACTCTTTGCTCGATGACAGCAGGTACTTCGTTTTGTCCTCATTCACCATCAAATCCATCTTTACCGCTTCTTTTTCCAGCTTGGAGTAAGCAGAACTAACAGCGCGGGTGTTTAGGCCGATGATATCAATGTCATCAGCATATGCCAGTAATTGCACGCTTTTATAGTATATTGTTCCAGTGCGGTTAAGTTCTGCAGCTAGTATAATTTTCTCCAGCATCAAATTAAAGAAATCGCACGATAGGGGGTCACCCTGTCTGAAACCTCGTTTAGTTTCGAACGGCTCGGAGAGGTCCTTCCCAATTCTGACTGAGCTGATGGTGTTGCTCAACGTCATTTTGCACAGCCGTATAAGTTTTGCGGGGAAACCAAATTCAGACATAGCGGCATATAGGCAGCTCCTTTTCGTGCTGTCGAAGGCGACTTTAAAGTCGACGAAGAGGTGATGTGTGTCGATTCTCTTTTCACGGGTTTTTTCCAAGATTTGGCGCATTGTGAAAATCTGGTCGATGGTAGATTTACCAGGTCTGAAGCCGCACTGATAAGGTCCAATCAGCCGGTTCACGGTGGGCTTCAATCTTTCTCACAATACACTTGAAAGGACCTTATATGCGATATTAAGAAGGCTGATTCCACGATAGTTGGTGCCTTTTGCAGTATCCCCCTTCTTGTGGACTGGGCAAAGAACACTTAGATTCCAACCGTCGGGCATGCTTTCGTCCGCCCATATTTTGCTAAGAAGCTGCTGCATGCGCCTGACCAACTCCTCGCCGCCGAACTTGAATAGCTCCGCAGGCAATCTATCAGCGCCCACGGCCTTGTTGTTTTTCAATTTGGTTATTGCTATTCTAACTTCGTCATAATCGGGCGGGGGGACATATATTCCATCATCATCGATTGCGGGATCGGGTTCTTCATCTCTGCGCGGTGAATTGCTGCCTCCATTTAGGAGAGCAGAGAAGTGTTCCCTCCATAATCTAAGCACTCTCTGGACATCAGTTACAAGGTCGCCGTTTTCATTCCTACAGGAGTTTGCCCCGGTCTTAAAACCTTCCGTCTGTCGCCGTATTTTTTGGTAGAATTTTCGGGCGTTATTCCTGGTGGCTAGCAGCTCAAGCTCCTCGCACTCACGCCTTTCTGCTTCTGCTTTTTTCTTCCTGAAAAGGCGTCTCGCTTCCCTTTTCAACTCACGATAGCGTTCACACACTCCTCTTGTCGCGCTCGCTTTTAACGTAGCCCTGTAGGCAGCGTCTTTTCTTTCGGTTGCAACGCGGCATTCTTCATCATACCAGTTGTTTTTTCGTGGCCGCCGGTAAACAATTTTTTCCTCGGCGGCAGTATGAAGTGCTTTGGAGATATGCTCCCACTGCTCCTGTATTCCTTCAGGATGAGTTGTGCCCTCAGAGAGCAGGTGTGAGAGTCGAGTTGCGAAATCATTGGCAGTCTGTTGTGATTGAAGCTTTTCGACGTCTAGCTTTCCTTGTGTTTTTTGTTCCTTGTTTTTAGCCGCGCTGAGGCGGGTGCGTATTTTGGCTGCAACGAGATAATGGTCCGAATCGATGTTAGGTCCTCGGATCGTTCGCACATCTAAAACACTAGAGGCATGCCGTCCGTCTATCACAACGTGGTCGATCTAATTGCGAGTATTTCGATCAGGAGACAGCCATGTAGCTTGATGTATCTTTTTATGCATGAACCTCGTGCTTGATATGACCATGTTTCGAGCACCGGCAAAGTCAATCAGCCTCAGTCCCAGTTATAAATAGTCTTAAACTAATACTTCTTGCGAATGGATACAAGCAAAACAAGTAAGGAAGGCTTAGTTCGGGTGTAACCGAACATTACATACTCAGCTGAGAACTTTGGAGACAAAACAAGGGAAAATCGCCATATAGGAAAATGAACCTAGGGAAACCCTGGAATGTGTATGTATGGCATGGGTATCAAATGGAAGGTATTAAAGAGTATTTTAAAAGTTAGTTGGGCATAGTTCTATAGGTGGATGCCATTTCAGGATATCGCCATAAAGGTGGCCCAGGGGTGACTCTAGAATGTGTTTGTATGATATGGGTATCAAGTTAAAGGTATTAAAATAAAAAATAAATGTAAGGCGCGATAACCTCCGAAGAGATCTAAGGCCGAGCTTCTCTTCCAATTTGCGTCGTGCTCCTCTTGATTTTCCCTACAAATTGGCCGGACGGGACCTACATGTTTTATGCCGACTCCGAACGGCATCTTCGAGCCAGATAAGTTTCCACTGAGAGCTTTTCATGGCAGAAATACACTCGGAGCGCTTGCAAAACACTGCCGAGGGGCGACCCCGCTTAGAAAAATTTTCTTCTAATTAAAAAACTTATTTCTAATATTTTGATGTTGCTTTGCCCGGGTGCGAACCGAGGGCATACGCCGTGGCAGGCGGAGCACGCTACCATCACACCACGGTGGCACTTGAGTTAAAGGTATTAATGAGAGCTTTAAAAGGAAGTGGCCCTTAGTTGTATATGCGAAGGCGTTTTCGAGATATCGACCAAAATGTGGACTAGGGTGACCCAGAACATCATCTGTCGTAGCGTACCGCTAATTTATTTAAATATGTAATACCACGAACAGTATTCCTGCCAAGATTCCAAGGGCTTTTGATTTCGCCCTGTAGAACTTTTTTCATTTTCTTCTACTTAATATGGTAGGTGTCACACCCATTTTACAAAGTTTTTTCTAAAGTTATATTTTGCGTCAATAAATCAATCGAATTACAATGTTTCATCCCTTTTTTCGTATTTGGTATAGAATTATGGCATTTTTTTCATTTTTCGTAATTTTCGATATCGAAAAAGTGGGCGTGTCGTAGTCGGATTTCGGCCATTTTGTATACCAAGGTAAAGTAAGTTCAGATAAGTACGTGAACTAAGTTTAGTAAAGATATATAGATTTTTGCTAAAGTTATCGTGTTAACGGCCGAGCGGAAGGACAGACGGCCGACTGTGTATAAAAACTGGCCGTGGCTTCAACCGATTCCGCCCTTTTTCACAGAAAACAGTTATCGTCCTAGAATCTAAGCCCCTACCAAATTTCACAAGGATTGGTAAATTTTTGTTAGACTTATGGCATTAAAAGTATTCTAGAGGAATTAAATGAAAAAGGGCAGAGACACGCCCATTTTGAAATTTTCTTTTATTTTTGTATTTTGTTGCAACATATCATTACTGGAGTTGAATGTTGTCATAATTTACTTATATACTGTAAAGGTATTAAATTTTTTGTTAAAATTTGACTTTAAACAATTTTTTTTTTTTAAGCTGGCGTGTTCGTCATACGCCCAGGAACCTTCATACCAAATTTCATCAAGATACCTCAAAATTTACTCAAGTTATCGTGTTTACGGACGGACGGACATGGCTAAATGAATTTCTTTTTTCGCGCAAATCATTTTGATATATAGAAGTCTATATATATCTCGCTTAGTTTATGTCGTTACGGATTACCGTTATGCGAACAATGTTAATATACTCTGTGAGCGCTGCTCAGCTGAGTATATATATATTACAATTTAAAATTTAATAGCAAGCATTGAAAATTTATCAAATAATAATCTATGCGTTAAAAGTTTTGAGTACTATTAATAGTATAAAAGAATTTATTAAATGATTTTTTTAGTTGCTTGTGTCTAACGACTTTCGTAATGATGAATGGTCGTACGACGAGCTCTTCACATAGTACTGTATGAGGTGTTCGGGCTATTTCATAGGCTGGACATTCAATCAAAAGATGGTTGATTGTTTGTGATGTTGTCGAGTGCCGTGGACATGTATCTTCTTCGATGATTTTAAAACGTTTTAAATACGCCTTGCAATAGATTCGACCTGTTAGGATTTGAGTCATTTCGAAAGATATACCCAGCATTTGACTATAACGTCCGCTTCCGAAGGAGTTTGAAAGAATAGTTTAGTGCTGCTTCCGGTTGGTTCGTTCATAAACTCACTATGCCACGTTTCAGCATTCTTTTGATGTTCATGACGCTTAGCGTAGCTAAGTGGACAAGCGTAGTACGAGGGAGTTGTTGTTAGCGCCGCTTCATCTGCAAGCTCATTGCCCATTATACCGATACGAAGTTTCACCCATGAGAACTCAACCGAATAGTTTTGACGTAATTGATAAAATCTTTCGTGTATGGATGCATTCAATAGATTCATGTTGCTCCGGTCTTTAATAGCGTCAAGGCGTGACTGGCTATCACTTAAGATGTGTAACCTGGTAGGCGCAAGATGGGTTTGGGACCATGCTAGAGCTGAATCTATAGCTAAGGCCTCGGCTTGAAAGACAGTACAAACGTTATCTAATTTAAAACCTCTTATATTGGGTGCCGTTTGGTTGAAAAACAACAAAAGCGCAGCCACATTTTTCGGTTTCCAGCTTGCTTCCATCAGTAAAAATTAAAGTTGTATTGGTTGTTGATATTATATCGATTTGTGTTTGTTGCATCACCATACCATAATTAATTGTTTGTCGATCTGCCGGATGCAGTAGGTTATATGGGCGTACTCTTGTTTGTAGAGTGAGTTCTCTTGACGTTGTATTGAGGTAACCTGTTCTATTAGTTCCATAATAATTGCTTGCTTCAGTGACTTTCAGATGTAATGGTTTGAAGCCAGCTAATGCTAAGGCCGATGGTACAGATACGGTGTGAAAAGCTCGTATTGCTCTAATAGCGAAGCATCGTTGGAACGATCGTAGAAATCGACGAATGTAGTAATACTTTGTTGCACTACCCCAAACGGCGGCAGCGTAAGTAATTATCGGTTCTGTTACTTGTCCATATATTATTAAGATGTTTTCAGGATGGATGCCCCAAGTTGGTCGAACGAATTTACACAGATTGTTAAAAATTCTTTGTGTTTTGGCTATGATATACTTCGCATGACTTATGAAATTCAGCTGATCATATATCACTTCTGTTTAGCTTATACATATCGAGGCTACCTTCACCAACAGAAGGAGTCACCATCGTTTACTACGCCGATGAGTGCACTATAATAATGGCCACAGGCCCAGGCCCATACATGGATGAACTTTGCAATAAAATAAACAGCTGTCTCCTGATCTCTGAATTTTTTCGCATCGCACAGAACTTGCAGAAGAGGAACGCACTATCCCTAGGGAAACGCGCGTCACTCTAGCTCAACTTCGATCTGGATGCTGTAACAGGTTAAACTCTTACCTATACATAATCAATCCCGACATAAAAAATGTATGTCCTGCTTGCAATGTGTCCCCATATGGCAACAACCATCTCTTAAATTGTAATATGAAACCAACGCCTCTAACACCCCTCTCACTATGGTCCACCCCTGTTGAAACTGCAAGCGGACGGTGGCTATACCCACGTACTTTCTAATGGGACAACGTCGACAACCGATGGATCGTTCCGTATTGCCCCGTTCTCTCCAGATGTTTCACCGCTCACATAAATGTAGATTACTGTCATTCAGTGCAAGCAATAAAATATATTTGTAAGTATGTCAACAAAGGTAGCGACATTTTCCCTTCAAGATAATAAGGACGAAGTGCAAATTTTTGGAATTGCAGATATTTAAGCACATCAGAAGTTATTTGGAGACTACTGGGATTTTCCATTCATGAGCAATTCCCAGCGGTTGTTAATCTATATGTTCACTTAGAAAATGGACAAATGGTTTATGGTACTGCAGGAACCACTACAAACCACTTTGACAGCATTTTTTCCCTATACTAAAACAAAGAATGTTATGTTCCCGGAAGTTTTTAATTAATGAAAAAAATGTACCTTTTATGTATTAATTTTTTACGTTTTACAATCCAATTTCGACTGCTGAGTGAAATAGCACCCTATTCAAAATTCTTTTCAAAAACGTCCTACCTGAGAATTTGACTCAAAATGCCCTACCCCAAAATTTGATTGAAGAACGCCCTATTTCAAAATTTGTTTAATCTCGGTATAAACTCAATACATTTTGAGCTGAGATAAATTCTGTGATGGGGTGTTCTTCAATCAAGTTCTGAGAGAGGGCGTTCTCGAAAAAAATTCTGATGTAGGGTGTTTTTAAAAAGGGTTTTGAGGGGAGGGGGGCGTTTTTGAAAAGCGTTTTGAAATAGAGTGATAATAGACTCAACAGTCGATTTACTTAAGTACCTAATGTTATTTGAATTGTTATATTTTTGCGTTTTCTTTCAAAATTGTTCATTAATAAATGGTTTATAACGCTAACGAATTTAAAAGTGTTTGCATTTCATAGAACAGAGGGTATTACACTATTACCTTTGTAGCAGAAAAAATACATGACATATGTATGTGTATCTCTTCTTTTAAGCTATACCCAAATAGCAAAAACTCAATAGATTTTCTTTTTGTGGCGTAAAGAAGTAAGCCGGGTATTTGCTAGTATCAAAATAAAATTCAATTAAGATTAAAAAGCGTGGAGCGCTTGATATATTTAATTGATAATATATAACTAAAATCAAATTAAATTTCTCTTAGGCTGTTTCTTTAACACCGGATTTTTCAATTAACATGCTAAGCAGAAAGGAGTGTAATATTTAAGGCTGTCCGTATTCATTCGGAAAATTCAGTAAACACTCAAGAAATTTTTTTTGTAACCCGTGACGATACATTTTTTTTTCTTCCGGACGAATAGCCGCTTCCAAGTATTTAACAGCACTCCGCGTTATTTCTGCTTTTGTTTTGTTTCATTGGTTGAATTACTTGAATTCGTAATTTTCCTTTTTTAAGTTTTCCTTTATTAAGTTAACATCAAACCCATTTATTTATGTGCAAACCTGGCTCTCTTGTATTTGCAAAAGAGCAAATTTTACAATAACTGGAATATGGAAATATTGTAAAAGAGAAATCAGTGGAATGAGAGCAGTGAGAGTGGTACGTTGAGCTTTTACACTCTCAACTCAACAAGTTTTATGTGAAGAATTATAGCAGATAAATTGAGCTGAATAATAATTTTTAAAAGTAACGATACTTATAACAAGAGAATTGGTATTTTGCGAATTTTAATGTTGACTCATTTAAAAAACTTAATCAGTACTTAGAAATCGCGTGAATAAAATAGAAGTGGTAAGACCAAAAAGTCGGACGAGCAGCTTTTCTTACAGGGAAAATGGCCAAGATTGTCTCGCAAGCCTTCAAATTAGAGCTGGATTTCGATTCGATTCTGAATCGATCTTTTTTTAGAAATGTAGAATCGATTTTTTTTTTAAATCCTTCGATTCTTTAGGCATCGTAGTTTTCATCACTATCTACTTTACGGATGCTTGAGCAATTACATATTCTGTAATTTTTGTTTTTATAAATTTAGCTTTATTGTGTTGGTGGCTTCGAGAAAAAGGAGGAAGATGAAGAAATGTCTTCGCACTTCTGGGAAGCAATATATTGAACATGTGTTTATCTATTTTGTGGTATGATATTGTGTTCAGTACGAAATGAAAACTAACTAATACCACATTTTTAGATTCTAGTAAGTTGAAAGTGACCCTGAAGGGGAACTCAATCTTATAAGTAATCCAAAGATTCGCAGATCTGTTGTCTGGAAGTACTTTAGTCAAGTGCAGGGCGTTTCTGCGAAATGCGAATTGTGCGGAAAAAAATGCAAAATAGGTGGAAATATAACCAATTTGTTAAATCACTTGAAGCGGTCACATCCAACGTTGATGGAAATGTCTTCATCCAGCTCCTATAGAATCCTTTTTGAACTTAATAACAACAACATAAGGAAGTCTCAGTCTGTAGATGAGTGAAAAAAACAACTGGATTGTGCTTTGATTAGAATGATTGCCACAGATATGCAACCATTTAGGATTATCGAAAATAACAGATTCCGACCTTTTACACAATGATTGGATCCTCGGTACGTTTTGCCTTCACGAGTAACATTAAGAAACACACTTTTAACAAATATATAAAATCAACACTTTTTATGACATAGACAGCAGCAAACACGAAAACAGAAGAGGCAATTTTTATGAAATTTCATCAATTAAATTCCTTATTCCTTTTTATTTTCAATAAGCTAAGAAAATACTTCAAAAAAGTTTTTAACTGAAACTACGCAAACCATGACACCAATTGCCGTATGTTTTCAACTGAAAGTTCCGTATACCTCATTGATTAAAAAGCTGCAAAACGTATACTGAGAACATGTTACCTCACGTATGTAATAAATACTTCCTTTTTATATGACGCTGAACATAGATCGATTCTAATGCCGTAAACGAAGCGAGAACATTATACATATTGTAATAATAAGTATTAAAGAAGAAAGTGTATTGGTTAATGTACCCAAGGTTGCTTTCCCTACATTTTGAAATAAAAGATTCAAAAAGACGCAAAAAGTATGACTTTTAGTAAAGACTATACTAATTATCTCACTGCGATGAAAGGATCAAATGAAGACCCATGTGGCATTCCTTGATTCTTATAGGTTTGTCGGCAGGCAACGAAACGAGAGAGAAACTGACCAGCTTTATTTGTCGGGAAAAATCGTGTAAATATCTAAGTACGTAAGCAAGTACAACGTTAGAAAGAATAAGCAAAATTTAAATGAACTTTGCTTGGTTCGATTTAATGGACTAAATCCATTTTTTCCTAGAATTGAATCGAAAAAGTCGATACATAAAAAAATCGAATCGAGTCCAGATCTACTTCAAATATCACTAAAGTATACGCGCGGGCTTTTTTTGATAAATTGAAAATTGTGTTAGATCCCTGCAGTTCCAGAAAAGCCTTCTGAATAAACGACAAAAAGCCAATGCATATATTAGGTATTTTTTTAAATGAAACCCGAAGAATATTCAGCAAATTCATACTAATAGCTTCAATAAATAAACATTAGCGTGTATATTAAACATTTCTCTAATATTTTAATGGAAATGTACAGCCGGTACGCACTGTAGTGGGCACAATTCCCGTCTGACTGCAACTATTAACATTTTATTTTTTATTATAAATGGGCAATTAGCTAAAGCGTGACGTACAATTTTGTTAAAATTTTAAATCGTCTGAAAACTGCGAAGGATTCCGCAAAACATCATGTTTTCATCTATGTTTCTGATTGTTCTAATGTGTGTAAAATAAAAGTATTCCTTCTAACATTAAAATCCTATATCAGCACAAGCTGATAGATATACGAAAATATTTGTTGAAAAAATATTTAAATCGGTCAAGTATTGTTAGAGTAGCACCGCACCGTTTTAAAAACGTCGTTTCGAGAACCTGTTTAAAGTTTTCGAACACGACTCAAACTGCTTGGAAGCGCATGGCTTCAAGTGTCAAAAAATGATCTTGCCCATCGAATTATTCTAAATTATTCATTCGTTTATTCTTAAGACTATTTGCATGGTTTACAGGCAAGATATAAATCAGCTGTACGTTCAGAGCTGCGCTCAGCTGACCATTATGCTGGCTGTATCTCCTTTTTTGTGGAGCCTATTCAGCAGCGTTGTACTACTTTGGTACAAAATAGTGTAGTACCTCCTTTGTAGTAGTGTGTGGAGTAGCTGTAGTACTGTTTTCCGCGGATAACTTTTAACGGATGGAAAAACTTTACTTCTGTGCTTGGATTCTCAATGTTTCCATTCATCGCCTTTTGCAAAATTTTCAATAGGTTAAATAAAATTAACCACATATTTCATACTAAATCTGCTAAAAAAAAATATACCATCACAGTAACACATATCTGAAATTTTGCTTCATTTTTCGAACATAAATACATCACTGCATCGATCCCAACACTTCGTTCAGTGTCAGCGGTACGCTCCACCACCATCCACACTGTTTTGACATTTCGGTCAGTGTCAAACGGCAGTGTGTTAGAAAGAGAAGGAAACAAACATACATATCTTATTTGTAAACCTACACCATGGACTATAGCATTTAAAGGACGAAAATGGATTTCCAAAAGTTCAAAGTATGCGTAACTTCTTAAATTTAACGTCAAGTGAGTACGGTTCGTAATTTCTACTCGTGACGGAAAAGTCGCGGTGCTAACATAGTGGACCACGGCGTATGTTGGTAAACTTAGTTTTGTTACTTATCAGATTTTTGTGCATTGCGTGATGAATATTGCATAGGGATGGAGGTGGATAATGGGCTGTATGATGCAGACTACGATTATGTTATAATTGAAAGTGAAGAAAAAGAACTGGCTTTACCGGGTTTTACAGCCCTGGTTCGTGATAAATAATTAGCATTGAATGACTCTACAATTACCACCGACCCTGATGATGTAGGAGATAAAAAGAGCATGGTCACAATGGTACTATCTGGAATAAAAATATACCAACAATAACTCGAAATCGCGCCCATAGTATTCATGTAAAGCCACCAGATCCAATGGATGTGCCCATTATGGTCAAGTTCAATGTAATCAATGTGGACAAACTCCCCTTCACATATTAGTTGGCTGTATTGATGCACTCCTCATATGCGAAAACTGAATGGTATCAGATAACTTCCACATATACCACTATATTTGGTTCCTTCGATCATTCATCAAATAGATTGTGCAATATTCTGCATGATGAATGACGATTAAACAAATGGAGTTTTTGCAAGTCGTAGCTGCTCGATAGTTGTTTTCTCCGTAAGCACAGGCGTATATTCTATGCCGCCGAAGTTTTTAAGTATTTGAAAAATCTCAAATTTTGATAATAATAAAAAAAAACAATATTTTAGTGCGGTGTACCTTCGAAAATATTAGAGTTCCCAATTTGTGGCGTGCTGGGTAGGTAGAAAAACACTCGAAGCACTTTGCCAACAACAAACGTGCTACTTGCAACCACCAGCGTGGCTATCGAAAATTACATAGCGCCGCTACCGCGCAAAATGCCATAAATACACAAACAAACTGCGGATTTAACCGAAAATCTTCCACAAGATTTCGAGGCTTACTGCAAGACTTGCCAGGGTTCACGCTTCCACCTAGTCTTAAAAGGTGGACCGCAACATATTTGAGTTGTGGATAGGCATTGGTCAAGTTCAGAAACGTAACATCAAAACCAAGAAAAAGTAAACAAAATGTAGGGTGGTGATCTGTTCTCACTTTTGTTGAGTTTTTACATATCGAGGCTCGGTCCGCCACTAAAAGGAGTTGCCGTTCTCTCTACACCGATGACTGCACGATAATGGCAAAATTGGTTGACCCTTCTATTGATAAGCTATTCTGTAAAATTAAAAATTATAGCCGTAGTCTTTAAAATTTTTATTTTTTTTTTTTGTGTCTCATAATTTTGAAATATTGGCCATCCACGGGATTAAAAAAAAATAAATTAAAAGCACGATAACCTCCGAAGAGATTTAAGGCCGAGCTACTCTTCTAATTTTCGTCGTGCTCCTTTTAATTTTTCCTACAAATTGGCGGGACGGGACCTACATGTTTTATGCCGACCCCGAACGGCATCTGCAAGGCAGGTGAGTATTCACTGAGAGCTTTTATGGCAGAAAAACACTCGGAGTGCTTGCCAAATATTGTCGAGGGGCGACCCAGCTTAGACAAATTTTCTTCTAATTGAAAAATCTTATTTCTAAAATTTTGATGTTGCTTTGCCCGGGAGTTGAACCCAGGGCATACGGAGTGATAGGCGGAGCACGCTACCATCACACCACGGTGGACCGCCAGTAATGATATGTTGCAACAAAATACAAAAATAAAAGAAAATTTCAAAATGGGCGTGTCTCTGCCCTTTTCCATTTAATTCCTCTAGAATACTTTTAATGCCATAAGTCGAACAAAAATTTACCAATCCTTGTGAAATTTGGTAGGGGCTTAGATTCTAGGACGATAACTGTTTTCTGTGAAAAAGGGCGGAATCGGTTGAAGCCACGGCCAGTTTTTATACACAGTCGGCCGTCTGTCCTTCCGCTCGGCCGTTAACACGATAACTTTAGCAAAAATCTATATATCTTTACTAAACTTAGTTCACGTACTTATCTGAACTCACTTTACGTTGGTATACAAAATGGCCGAAATCCGACTACGACACGCCCACTTTTTCGATATCGAAAATTACGAAAAATGAAAAAAATGCCATAATTCTATACCAAATACGAAAAAAGGGATGAAACATTGTAATTCGATTGATTTATTGACGCAAAATATAACTTTAGAAAAAACTTTGTAAAATGGGTGTGACACCTACCATATTAAGTAGAAGAAAATGAAAAAAGTTCTACAGGGCGAAATCAAAAGCCCTTGGAATCTTGGCAGGAATACTGTTCGTGGTATTACATATATAAATAAATTAGCGGTACGCTACGACAGATGATGTTCTGGGTCACCCTAGTCCACATTTTGGTCGATATCTGGAAAACGCCTTCGCATATACAACTAAGGGCCACTCCCTTTTAAAGCCCTCATTAATACCTTTAACTCAAGAGCCACCGTGGTGTGATGGTAGCGTGCTCCGCCTGCCACGGCGTATGCACAGGGTTCGCACCCGGGCAAAGCAACATCAAAATATTAGAAATAAGTTTTTTAATTAGAAGAAAATTTTTCTAAGCGAGGTCGCCCCTCGGCAGTGTTTTGCAAGCGCTCCGAGTGTATTTCTGCCATGAAAAGCTCTCAGTGGAAACTTATCTGGCTCGAAGATGCCGTTCGGAGTCAGCATAAAACATGTAGGTCCCGTCCGGCCAATTTGTAGGGAAAATCAAGAGGAGCACGACGCAAATTGGAAGAGAAGCTCGGCCTTGATAACCATATCATACAAACACATTCTAGAGTCACCCCTGGTCCACCTTTATGACGATATCCTGAAATGGCATCCACCTATAGAACTATGCCCAACTAACTTTTAAAATACTCTTCAATACCTTCCATTTGATACCCATGCCATACATACACATTCCAGGGTTTCCCTAAGTTCATTTTCCTATGGCGATTTTCCCTTGTTTTGTCTCCAAAGTTCTCAGCTGAGTATGTAATGTTCGGTTACACCCGAACTAAGCCTTCCTTACTTGTTTTGCTTGTATCCATTCGCTAGAAGTATTATTTTATTACTATTTATAACTAATCAGTATACATACATACCAATATTGTAAAAAGTTATCATACAGTAACATGAGATTGTAATCACAAAGTTAAAATAATACATTCCTCGAAACGCGGTTAGCGTGTAGATACAAAGGAAAAAAAAACAGAAGTAGGGATAGGACACCACCCTATCGCACCCCTTGTTTAATTCTTCTGGGTTTAGATGTTATGTTCCTAAATTGCAACGATACTTGCCGACCAGACAGATAATTTGCGGTCCAACGTTTGAGACTTGGGGGAAGAGAGGACACTTCCCCGTGTTGCAGTAACGTGGCGTGGTTGACCGTATCAAAAGGTTTTGACAGTTCTACGAGTACTGTCGTATGGCGGGGTTTTTTAATTAATCCGCAATTTATTTGCGTGTTAATGGCGTTTAGCGCGGTGGTAGTGCTATGTAGTTTTCGAAGGCCATGCTGATGATTGGCAAGACGCAAATTTGCACTGAAATAAGGAAACATAATGGCTTCAAGTGGCTTGGCTACTGGCGATCGGAGAGATATCGGATGATAAGAAGCTCCTATGTTTGCTGGTTTCCCAGGCTTTAATAGCGTAACCAACCTGGATATTTTCCATTTTTCGGGGATGACAAAGGTGGACAGGGACAGGTCGAAGACATGCGATAGATAATAAAATCCCTCTTTGCCTAGTTTTTTAAGCATCGGATAGCTATGCTAGCTGGGCCTACTGCTTTAGATGATTTAGCGTGAACTATGAGATCTTCAACCTCTTTGGCGGTTAAGGTAATTGGGGACGCGCTGTATTTATGCTTGCGTGCGCGTCTGTTGGCCTACCCTTGTCATGTCATTTTATATCGTCGCATATCCGTATTCAATTGATTTCACTATGTTGAGTCCTTTTTGTCGTAGAGCCCCTTTCGCGGCCAATCCCTGTACGAACACTTGTAGAGGCATCAAGTGATAAAATACGTTTAACCATTTCTGAGATGCTCTGCTCACTGCACCACCCAACATATTCAGGCATGCTAGCGCTTGCACCTTCCCACCCACATGCCGATTGCTCTTCTTGTCTAAATCCTACCAATAGACAAGAGCTCCATACGTTAGTATTGGTCAGATGACTGTGTTTTACATGCTATGGGTGAAATATGCGGACAATCCCCAGTTCTTCCCGAAATCACTTTTTAGATTTTTGATTTTCTTGTGAACAGGACAAGCTCCGTTTTTGTAGAGCTTATCCCCATTCCATTTTGCACTGCCCATCGTAAAATGCCACAAAGTGACATACCCATGGGCTTGCTATTCGTAATCAGAATCACTTAGCTGTCGGCGTATCAAGGAGACGAACACACTTTGGATTTGCTGTTACCAAAGCGCGATGGTACATGCAAATGCTGGCGTATACTGATTGGCTTTACGAAAGGCGATGTAGTTTTAATATTTCGGCCAGCGACAACAAGACAACGGCCAAAATCGGAGCTTTTGCTTTATTAGCAGCCATGTCACCATAGAGATGTATCTGTTGAAACTGTGTCGTAACTCAAAGATTGAACTTCACAATTTCAGAAAATCAGCAGTACCACATGTTTTAACAAGAAACTAAGACACATTTGTACTTTTCCTTAATTTTATATTTAAAAAAAAAAAAAAAAATTTTATATTTTACAAATCAAAAAAAGATAATTTTAGCTTGTGAGGGGTTGGACACGTAACATTAGAATGAATTCCTCCTTGGAGTGAAGTCAGAACTCGTGATGCAAATTTTTGGTACGGAACTAGACCCTAAGTGCCAAATAAGTACTAGTTAGTTAAAAAATAACTTTTCTTTCATTATATATCAACAGTTAGGATTTTTATATTTCATATTTGGGATATAGGCCACCAACAAAAAAAAATTCTACCAGCTTCAAAGAGCTTTGACTATGAGTACGCCGTTTTTTTCAACACTTTCCCACCGGTAGGGAACTATAGAAGCAGGGAATAATATCGTACTAAAAGCAACATGAATTACGGTCCGGTTTAGAGCCAACGAGATGGTACCGAGAAAAGAACTACATCTTAACTGTAAATTTTTACTCTAGTTCGGAGCTATCGAAAAAGTGTCAACAAACAACTAGCTCTTAAGTTTAAATTTGTATCTAATTCGAAGCTACACTCAGAGAAAAACGCTGTTCTAAAATCCAGCACCACCGGACTCAATTCAAGCTTTTCATGTTCTTACATTTTTCTTCTTGAAAAACGAACGACCTGTTCTCAAAACACTTGAACTGACAACCATTTTCTTGAAAAGAGAACGGTTGGTCTTAAAATATGAACAAATGTTCTATTAATGAGAACAATGTTCTTAAATTAAGAACAATGTTCCTAAATTAAGAAGAAGAAAAAAGAAACGGTATAGTTCGTGTGCACTACAATGTTATATACAACATTTGGCACAAGCTATCAAGCAGCTGTAAGACCCAGCGGATATGATATTGCGGTTGCGATCGCGTGGTGCGAGTTCGATCACCGTCAAACTCTGGAGTTTTTTAAAGCAATTTTTTATATTCTATTTTTTACTTTTATTTTTCGTCCAGTTCCATTCACATATACACAGATAATTCTCAATCTGGTTATGCAATGTTTTAAATATATATTCACAATGCATCAACAAATAAGAAGAACTTCTCAATAAGAGAAAGTACCTGGGCGACCGAGCATTGCTCGGCAAACTTCGAGTATGCCGCATAACATACTTTGTTCTACATGCCATCATTAATCAGGCTCTACTTTTTTATATGTACATATATTATATATTTTTACTTACCAATATTTGATTTCCTTAAAAATAGTTTTCAAAAACATATCAAACACTAACCGCAAAATTAACTGGAATGAAAAATTTGAAATGGGTAATTCCAGGGATTGTTATGACAATTAGTGAAATCGAGAACTAAGTTATTAAGGTAGAGTATCTTCATGCGCCGAATTATTAATTTCAAACATTTTTTTAGTTATACACTATGGAAGTCTCACAATTTCATTACATTCCAAAAACTTGTTTCACGAATGACAACTATCAGTTATGACAACTATCAGTTAGTTTAATTAAATTTCAACTTACTTCCCTAAGCGTCATCTGTTGTTAAGTAGTTAAATGGCTAGATGTCGTTTTCAAATTGAAGATATGCTTTTCCTGGCTGAACCCAGGATCTTTGGTGTGATAGACGGAGCACGCTACTAACACACCACGTTGGCAGCCCCTCATGGCTACCCAAAGCAATCAATAACCCAGCCGCCTGTGCGCTTCTGGTCTCAGTTATGGTCACACACTGACAGAGGCTGAAGGCCTGTCTGACCACCGCGCTCAGAGCTGCCACAGGACGTCTTCTTATGTTGCAAAAATATCATCTACAGGGTGAGGGGAATACTTCTCATAAAAGAGGGAAACAATATGCTCAATAAACAGTTTATGTTTAATACTCAGAAAGCTGGCCATTCTAATAGGCATATGATTGATGAGTTCACGCCTCCCAGGGATATAAGTAGTCATTTTCGCAAGCAACATGAAGAATAACGGTACACAAAAACTCGGACGTTTGAACCAGATGAGCACAAACAGGCCCTCAGCGTCATACACAAAAGTCAGTCTTATCCAACACCGGAGACTCGTAGTAGAGAAAAACAGACTACTCACACGAAGACGCGCCTAACTCTAGATTTTAAAATTGGTTAAATCCTTATACAGAATCAACCCTGACATACACAACTCATGTCCTGGTGTCCCCACATGACACCAACCATCTTTTCAATTGTAGTGTGAAGTCAACGCTTCTAGCACCCACGTCGCCCTTCTTCAAACCTTTTAAAAATGCAATTTTTTAAGGACTTCCGTATGAATTTGTGACTCACAATTGGGTTAATTATGTAGGCTCATTACCTTTACACCTCATCACATTAGTAATAGTCTACACATGGAATCATTAGAGAGAGTAAGTTGTCGTGGATGCTCAAAGTGGAGGAGTGAGTGAAGAATGCACGCACTTTGTGCAAGTAAAAGGATGCTGGGATGTAGGTGAGGTCTTTTGCTATCTCTCTCTCTCTCATTGCATTTTTCGAGCGACTGTAAAACCATTCTTATGGAGGCCTTGTTTGGAGGACGGTCAATCAAAAATAACAGTACTTTTGAAAATCAGAGGGTTATATAGGCTATAAATGCTCAGCATTACGGAAGCTTTCAAAACAACCCCGACGGCTGCACTGTATGCTATTCTGCATATTCCTTGTAAACCTGGTGGCGAGGAACATAGCGGAAACAACAGCGCAGACCATACGGCCATAGTAATAAACTGTCATCAAATATTGAATGAGCGTCTACCTTGTTTTCTACCTGCACTTCGATGTGTCTTTGGGAGCCACGATAGAGGTGGAAGGTTTGCGCAACGGTGCACAAATGACAGGCGAGGGGATACACGTGTATACCGCTGGATCCAAAGTAATGGCACGAGTAGGATCTGCAGTATACTGCGCAAATATGGAGATAAACAAATCCTACTAGCAGCTAGACTACCAGGGGGAAGTTGCAGCCGTGAAAATAACAGTATAAACAAGGGAGGAAAATAGCTCAAACTGCTGCCGAGTAAATTTTTACGCTGATAGCCAAGCAGCAATTAAGGCTAATAATCTCTCATAGCCCAACAACTAAAAGTGTATTAGCAAGAATCGGGATAGGGAGAAATGTACATCTACGTTGGGTCCCTTGGCATACGGGAATAGATGAAAATGAAAAAACAGATGAGCTAGCTAAACTGGGCACATCGCATAAAGCTTGTGCGTAGACGTTCCAATAAAATTGGGCGAGATTAAAAGAGAGAGTTGCAAACGATTTACAAAGCAGGAATGGCGTGAAGCCAAGCGCAGGGCTGCAAATTGTCGAAGCTCATGTGCAGGTCTTACAACCTAAGTTTAAGAAGGTTACTCCTATCATTAAAAAAAGAGGACTGTAGGCTAATCATGGGTATTCTGACTGTGCTCGTGTCCAGCGCTGGCAAGACTAAAACTTCAGCTTTAAGGAGCGGAACAGCTATCACATCTGAAGCGGCAAGTGGCATAGGCCCCAGAAAACTTTTAGTATTTGCCAAGTGTTTGGAGATGTTTTATAATATGAGTCCTGGTTATAGGGGGTTTCAGTTTGGTCGTTAAGCAAACTTCTGGTAATACTACGAACTCATGCAGTCTCTGTGAGGTCCTCACGGACCAGCCAGTTTAACCTTACCTATGCTTTACCCAGAGAAAGTGCTTTATGTGGTATTTCTTGCGTGATATGGAGCCACTTCATCTAGCACAAACTTTCATCTTTAAAAACTGCATTTTGAATCTACCTACAAGTAGATGGATCCGATTACGTTAGGTAAGCTTCCCGAAATATGGCTTCAACTACAAAGAATTGGGCGCCTGTTATTTGTCAAAAATTGCCCTTTATAAGAGTGAATATATATGACGGGATGCTGTAAGGATATTTGAGGTTTACTGTCCATCGGTGTGCATAGATACAAGTAACTTTTTGCAAGCGATTTCCTGCTAGTCCAGTTTCTTTCTTTTCACAACGATGTCCATTTTTATTTGATTCTTAAGACTTCTTAAATTTTTGTAGCATAAGTTTTAAATGAAATATTTTATAATCATTCAAAGTTAAATCAAAGCAACAATGAATGCTCATTGTAAGCATAAACTTAAAGGTCAATCCAATCAAAGCACTTTTGCTCTTAATATTCTTTCAACGAAAATCCTATGGGGAGTTAATTCAGGGACAACGCCAACAGACACAGACAAAGTTAATTGGGTTTTCATATTTCATTGAACCAAATTAGCGTACCGTACTCAGTCCAACCTTTCACTCATTACCCGACTGAATGTGGCCTGCCGCGCAAACGAACGCCAATCCACCTACCTTCCGTTTCTGGTTGAACCAGTCACCCACTTACATCGGTGGACCATCGCAGCATTCACAAAGCAACTGATCAACCAAGCAGAATGTATACAGTTTGTACGGGGGACTGTTTAACGTAATTATTAGAGGATGAGTTGGGACAGTGCGCGAAACACTGTGAGTTGAGGTGAGACGAGTCGATTTGAATCGATGAAGCAGTGCAGTTAGCATGAGTAGCCACTGGCTACGGAAAAGATATTTTGCTGTTGTTTATGCTATTGCAATTGCTTCAGCTATGTGTGGTTATTGCTTTTGTTGTATTTACTACTGAGCAGTGATGTCGTGTGGACAAATCAAGGCAAAGCGCAACATTTTAATTGAGGGTCAATTATGTATTTTGCAATACAAACGCAAATAGACCAACGGGAAAGAGAGAAACCGCAGAGTATATATGTACATATGTAGGTAAGTTTATAATTTATAATCAGCAAAAGAAAAAACTTGTAGGTGATTATAATAATCTTAGAAAAGACCTATGACCGGATTATTCAATTTTTAACTCTTCTTCTTGATTTTTGGTAATTTTTATATGATGGTGAATCGTATTTTCATCTATACGAAAAACTTAACTTAAAAACAATATTATCGGTAGCTGCCTGCTAATTTAAATTTGGTTGGATGACTTCACTTGAACTTAAAGTAATTTGAAGTGATCGAATTGGAATGAAAAGTGTCGCGAATTGCTGTTAGAAATTACTAGCCGGACCCGCGCGCATCATGAGCACCAAATTTAAAAGTCTCATATCAAATATCAACAGAAATCAGCTGTTCTATCAATCAATCATCTATCAATAGAAACTTACATGCGCTTGCGCTGCCATCTGGCGAATGTTAGCAACTGCCGGTAATGCAGTGTTAGTTTTAATCAAATATTCACAATAGTGCCATAGTACAAATAGTAGATTTCTTTATGTGCTCACAATGTTTTCTTTTTAACAAATTATTTTAATAAAATATAGCTAAGCAAAAGCACTACCAATAATGCCCAAAGCTCGCTAACAACACGAATCTCCATCATTACAACCAAACCTTTATTTTTAGATTTGGATTCCAAATAAGAGCGAAAAAGGGACCTGCACATAAAAACAGCAATTATAAATAATATATAAGTTATTTGTCCTTTTTATCAAATGAGCTCTCACTAACCCCCTTTAAAATCAGGTTTTTTAATGGAATGAATGTAAGTTAGGTATGTTATGTTGAACTGGCCGGTCAACGCAGAACTCACATAGAATAATGAATGTATGCATAATGTTACCAGAATTCGTTTGACGAATGAACCGAACGGATAAACCCCATTTAAGGAACAAGACATACATATTGTAACGTATTTACTGCAAATGCTCTTATTTGCAATCTACTGCCAACGTTCGTATCGCTAAACTGTTGAATAAATAACTCCAATTTGTAATAATGCAAAATGGCCTTTATTAAAGTACTTCACAATAACAAACTGTGCAACGAATAGCTTGCTTAATAACCACACTGATTGATAGCTTAATGAAACTCTACTATTCAAAATAACACTGCTATTGCTCGCTAGACATCGTCTTAATCAAACTGCTTGACAACTCAAATCAAACTGAATTACTTCTTACTCGCCTGCCCCGCTTTTATAGTTTACGCTGCATACTTCTAGGCTCTTCCATTTCCAGAATTTACGAACTATATTCGTGTGTGTATAGTTCTCATACAGTTTCTACTTGTTTACAATTGTCTACTTTTTAGCGCTTCTCAGATGTGAGTTTGTAGTTTACAGTCTCCCGCACATACATAAGCGTATAAGTAAATTCATCTGTGTGTGACATCTCATCTCTCGCCGCCTTGTATGTAAATGGTGCTCGTCGGAATGTGTACATATGTGTAGACGCAATTATTGATTCGTTTATGTAGATACATAATGATTGAATTATTGATGTGAATTCACGTCACTGCTTAGCATCGGCCTGGAGATGGCAGCACTCCTTAGTTTTGCTAATATTCGTAACAATATGTTATAGAATAACTCCGTCCTCTTAGCAAATACAAGAAGTTTTTCAAGACCTAGGAGCCTTTATCTTGCGAGCACAGGAAACAAACACGGAACGTGCTCATCCATTTCTTTGTACAGCTCGGACTTTCTACATCCACTCTTGCTGACGAGGCTTAGATTAAAGTATGTGACGCCAGAAAGCAATATTAAGTTAGTATCGGGAGTGGTGAGTGTTGTCTCTTTAGTGATATTAGCAACTTTGTGAGTCGAACGTCGTAGGATTTGCACATGAACTTGGTAAAATTTATGTACGCTCCTGTAACCTTTGAATTTATTCCCAACGGATAAGGACGTCCACCGTCGATTCGTCGTGTGCTGCACCCTCCTTTGCCAACTCATCGTCTTTTTCCTTACCTTCTATACCTTTATGACCGGAAACCCAATATAGAAGTTTGGTCCGGCCTGAGCAAAGAACACTTCTTGACGAGGTTTGAGAAACCTTATGGCCATTTGTACTAGTCATAAGGCCAATTGACGTTACACACATCTCCAAAAAATTGCTGAGAATTGTTTTTAAAACTTTTTAATACCACGGGGCGTGTGCATATAAAACCAAATTCATAAAATGAAACCACATATCGCACACCTAGATCAAATGGGCGCTAACTAAAAATTCTGGAATTTCAAAGTTATGAATATCCTTGGGATTTACAATTCAATACCAACCATCTGTATTCTCGATTTATTAATATATCTCCACTTATCAACGATGAAAGGCTTGTCGTATTCTCCGAACATTGCGACTTTTTGAGTTGATCACTGTTTTGATCTATGAACATAGAAGTTGAACTCGACTTTTAAAGGGTCATTGAAATTACAAACATAGGTAAAATTTTTATATAGAACATCTACGTCTGGTTTCCTTCTTCACAAGTATCTTTGTCGTTATTTGTTCCTAAATTACTTGTTAATGGGATATTAGCCATATGCTCTTTTTTTGGTGCTGCCCTGATATATTGCTTGGATAAAACTGCTTTTGAAGTGTTTGTGAGAAAAGTTCTCCGCAAGATATCCAATATGGACATAGTATTCTTGGAAACACGATACGAGTATCCATATACAGACATTGACTAAGATTTTTTTTTCACGGTAGAATCGAAATTTGATGATGGTAAAACTGGTTCTATTGGACGAACTTCAAGAAATCTATATACATATATAAGTGTGCTGTTAATCCACCATCTAGACGTATTGATGTTACGTCCGCAGAGATTTTGGAATAAAAAAAAAAACATTTCCGGGCAAGAGACGCATGAAGCTAATAAACAAACAGACCATCTCACCCCATGGATTGCTACAGCGGCATTTGATTGCCCGAACCTATAGGTTCATCAAAGTATATATAGTTGAAACAATAAGTAACTGAGAAGCAAAACAGTTCTGCCAATACTGGACTAATATCTCAGAGCAACAATTGCCAAACTCTTCATACTCTCATCGAAAAGTGTGTCAAACTAAATTTTTAATTTCAGTAGAAAAGATCTACCAACTCTCACTTAATTAGGTTATTTCCAGCCGAGACGTGAACCTGTCGCTTTTCTGAACTGAAAGATGAAACACCGGACAGAGTCCATCTTATCAAGGAGGTATGAACCTTCATTGAAAAAAGGGGATTTACTAGCAAAGGCCGGTGCAACGTTGGACATCACTGAGGCAATAACGCTGTAAGCGAGTGGAGTTTTAAATAATCTCTACGAATGTAAACCCTCGTATTACAAATTTTGGTTGAATGAATTCAGTACTGCAAAAGGTAAAATTTTTTTGCTGGGTTTTGCTGTTTGTATGCAAATATTTAACAGGTAAAATAAGTCCTTGAAAACGTAGCCTTTTCACCGTTTAGCTGGTTGATTAACCATTATATTTTATTTACCTTTGTATTTACAATTAATTCATTGCTTTCAGATAAATATAAACATTTAAAATTTCCAAGAAAAATAATAAAAACTAATAATTATTTTTGAACGCATAGTTTTATTTCCAGCGGTAATTGGAATTTGAGTAACTTCCCGAAAAGCTACAAGCTTGAAACTTAGATTATAGTTCAGAACTCGATGACAATGCAATAATAAGAAAAAAAATCACCCAGGTGGCGCAAGTATCGAGATATTCAAAAAAATTGTATTTGTGCTCCGATTTGGCGTTCGAGGAGGGACAAGCATACGTGGCGATGAGTCGAGTAAAGTCTTTGGATGTATTATGTATTGAGGATTTAGATTGTAACAAATTGTGAGGAAAGAGTTCTTGTAATAATGAGTCTCTAAATGAACTAAATATAATGAGAAATAATAGGCAATTAAATAAAGACTAAAAGCTTGAAAATAAAATAATTTAAAAAAAATTTAAGTTAAACGTTTTTATTGAAAACAATACTTACATTAACTAATAATAATTCTTAAAGCTAGAAAATAATAAAGTAGGTCCTAGGCACTAGTCATCACACTCCCCATCAATCTAGGGCGTTGGTCAGACAAAGCGTTGGGCGCGTGAAATTTCTAAATATGTGAGGCGTAGTATAACCTGATTAAGGTTCAGTTGGTCTTACTTATGACTATCAATATAAATTTGACGCATCCAACGCCTTTATTTAATTGTCTGATCAACGCCCTAGATTGATGTGAAATTTCTAAAAATTTGAGGCGTAGCATAACCTCATTATGGTTCAGTTGGTCTTACTTATGACTATCAATATAAATTTGACGCATCCAACGCCTTTATTTAATTGTCTGATCAACGCCCTAGATTGATGTGAAATTTCTAAAAATGTGAGGCGTAGCATAACCTCATTAAGGTCCAGTTGGTCTTACTTATGACTATCAATATAAATTTGACGCGTCCAACGCCTTTATTTAATTGTCTGATCAGCGCCCTAGATTGATGAGGAGTGTGATAGCTAGTACCTAGGACCTACCTTATTATTTTCTAGCTCTTAAAATTATTACTAGTTAATGTAAGTATTGTTTTCAATAAAACCGTTTAACTTAAAATTTCTTTTTAATTATTTTATTAAGAATATTATTCATAATCAAGGAAAAAAATCTGAGTTTCAAGAAATTTGCATATCTCAGAAATTTTTAGGAATTTTTTTGAGCGCATGCGAAATGAATTTATCATCTACAGCGTCTCAGATAAGATGAGATAGGATAATACATATGAGTCGTTTATTTTGAAAGTGGTTAAGTCCATTATTTATAATATTGAGATATTTAAGGGTTTGCGTTTGATTTGTTTCAAAATTATTGGTAAGTGGTATTAATTTTTTGTATGGCTTTGTGACCTTAAACGTGTTAGAATATATAACGTAATACGTTTTGTAAACTTTACTAGAAAAATAAGCTGTGTTTCAGAACCTGAAATGGACTAAAACCACTTTCAAAATTAATAAAATGACATTTTTTGCTTGTGGAAATGAATAAGTTCACTTATTTTAAGAAATTAAATGAAAGAAATTGTAAAACTTTTATGCTTGATGTAGATGAATGTAAAAGCTTTAAAATAAATAGGAAAGCGTTCAATTCAGATACAGATTTTTATTTATGTAATTAAAAAAATGGGTTTAAAAATAAATATTAACTCATTACATATATGTAACGTTTAAAGCACTATATTTATATACGATTTTTCAAAATTGCAATTTTAAATGTTTCAAACTTTTAAATAAGAATCGCAGTAAACATAGCAAAGAGTGAGAGTGCACTACAGTTTAGCTCTTCTGTTTAGTATAACAAAAGCAATAGAGCGTTGAAGACGATGCAAATTTCACATACGTAAAAAAACTATCCAAATGGGAACACGCTATCGGTAAGTAGTAATTTTAGCAAAGTGCAAGACATTATGTGAAAGCTTTGTTCTACATATTTTAATAATTTTACGAATGCATGTGTTCGTATAAAAAAAGATATGAAAATAACTGTACTTATAAGTTTTTTTTTCGTTTCTTGTAAGCGTGACATATATGACACGCTCGCGGGTTCGCTTTATGTATAAACATTTATATAAAGATTTGTGCGGTCAATGTAAAAGTATAATATTTGTTGGTTACCAGGGAAAAACTATCTGTCGAGGATATTTGCGCCGTTTTGGAGGAATTCAATAACAATGAAGAAGATGAAGTGAAAGCTATTTATATCGAGGCACCTGATGCGGGCGCTCTTTCAGGTGAAGATTCAAGTGATGAAGACGGGGGAAGTTTAGAAAACTTGCCGCATACACAGCTTGTAGAGGAGAGTGAAGTAGTAATAAGAAAAAAGACCGACGTCGAAGAGAACCCCGACTTCAATATAGATACTGAAATTTTAGACTACTTGAATCATTCCCTGTCGGATTTAGAAGTAAACCTTTTGGAAGAATCATTTTCTTCTGAGAAAGCACCCGAAAAGCCGAGTACATCGCTGTCACCTCAAAAGCCAATAATCGTCGTCGCAAGGCAGCTTCAACGCAACCACATAGTAAGGCGAAGAGAACCAAGCCATCCTTTTCATGGGTCGACGATAACACCCAACATAGAGTTCCAATTTTTCCTAACGGTAATTACAGTGACTGCACCAACTTAGAGCCATGCGAGCAGTTCCAAAAGTTTTTTGATGACGATTTATTGCAAATGCTATGTGACGAGTCAAACAGGTATTCAGTCCTAAATAATAATGGGAACCCAAATATTACAGTGAGAGAAATGAAGGTCTTTTTGGGAATTATGATAATAAGTGGATATACCTATTCTCCAAACAAAGAAGCATATTGGAGCGTTGACAAAGATATTCAAAATGGTGTTATTATTGACTCGATGAGACGTGATCGTTTTCGAGTGATTTTCATAAACTTGCACTTTATTGACCCCGAAAAGATAGATTTATCAGACAAAATATGGAAATTGAGACCCATAACGGATGCTCTGAAGGTGAAGTTCGCAAAAAACTTTCATCCAGAACAGAATTTGTCCTACGATGAATCAATAGTGGAATACTACGGCAGGCATGGTTGTAAACAATTTATTAGAGGCAAACCATTGAGATTTGGATATAAAATGTGGTGCCTAAATACGCCTTCCGGCTATCTGCTAAACTTTGAGATGTATCAGGGGAAAAACCCTAGAACAAACGAGGAATACGCTGCAGGCTATGGAAAGAACGCTGCTCCTTTATTTTCAATGATTGATGAATTTGATGAAACGTGGAAGCCACTTCCCTTTAGATTCTTTTTTGATAATCTCTTCACTTCAATACCTGTTTTACTTGGACTAAAAAAATATGGATATGAAGGAACTGGAACCATTCGTCAAAATTATATACCAAACTCTTGTCCTTTGCCACTGAAGGATAAGTTGAAGAAAATGGAACGCGGTTATATTGCTAGTTCTCGGATTTCTGAGTGTGGTATTATAGTCACAAAATGGGTAGACAATGCAGCAGTTTCCATCGCATCAACTTTATTTGGAAAGGAGCCAGTCGGGAAAGCTATAAGGTACTCTAGAGCTGAACATTCAAAGGTTCAGGTTCAAATTCCAAATGCTGTTGTAATGTACAATAAGAATATGGGTGGCACGGACCGCATGGACCAAAACGTCAACGCTTACCGGATCGGAGCTAGAGCAAAAAAGTGGTGGTTTTCAATTTTTACATGGTTGGTTGATGTATCCATTCAAAATGCTTGGCTCCTACATAGAAGAGGCGGACAAGGGTTAACCCAACTACAGTTTAGAAGAAGTATTGCTAATCACTTTTGTCGCACTTACGGAGAAGTCCGAGGTCCATGGGGATTTAGACGTCCGGAATCTCAAAAATGTTAATTTTCATGTTAGCATGAAAAATTTTATTACATAATAGAAACACGCGAGTGTTACATATATGTCACGGGTCGTTCAGACTCATCAGGATAGAGGTTGAAACTTTTAGTTGCAGTTTTGGGTACATATCAGTCCTTGTAGTAACCACAAAAAATTTGGTTGTTCTAACTTTGCTATTTAGCTTTCGCGTTTAATGGGTTAATTCATTTATTAAAAAAATTAATTTAAATTAATTTATTTATTAAGGATAATATTAACTTTGCCGTTTTATTTCTCCACAATTAGATTATGTGTGAGGTTGTTAAAATATTCATGGTGCATAGGTGATATATACCTTAGTAACTCCATCATATCCTTATATTTAGGAGTGGAAATGGGTGGTGCATTTTTGTATAATGGTGTTAGTTTTATATGAATTCAGCGGGGGTTGCCCTTGTTGATTTGAATGTATAAAAACATTTATTTAAAGCAATTTTTAATTTATAATTTTTATTTAATCATTTTTGGGAATAATTTGAACAAACAACGCGTTAATTTTTTATTTCTTTTGAAGTTCCTTGATCGTCCCCAACAAGGTAATAAATCAAGTATTTTGAACTCTTTATCCACTTCCATAGATTCTTTATAAATAATTTTATGGGGTTCACTTTTTATAAATCGCATCCAACATATCCTTAGCGAATTTATAGGTTCGCCACTAGTGTTTTTTAAGCCTTTATGAATTGCTTCTTCCAGAGGTTTATTTTATTTAATATATATTTGTTACTCTTTCGACATTTTTTTATGATTTCATAGTAATCCTAGGGGACATACATTAAATTATTATTTTTTTTTCAAAGCCATTTCTATCACTACAAAATCATTATTATTTTGCAAAAATGAATGTCCTGATAGTAAAAACTTATGGTCAATAATACCTGCATTATTTTCTGCCGAATGCACAATTTTCAACCATGTTAATGCCATGTTTATGATTTCTAAGTTTTTAGAAGTGTTTTAATACACAAGATCCTACTACTTGAGAACCTCTCGATGCCATAGTTTCATCTCAGGCATACATGTAAACTTCATTATTAAATAATAAATTTTGATTAAATATTAAATAAAACATTTTATTTCAGTGGACTTAAACCGGTTTCAAAATAATTTTTTTTGATTTTGTTAGCTAACTAATTTTCAAATCCCCAAAATCATAGCGATTTTAATGATACTAGACTTAAATTGTTAAATAAAAAAAGTTTATATAGGATTGTGATCATTGTTATCATTAACTTATTTTTGTTTTTAAATGGATTAAAGCCACTTTCAAAACAAGTAAGGACCGCACTCTCTTCGGCTGTGCCGAAGACTTCATAACTTTCGTGAATGGGGCTGAACAATAATCTTATCCCATTCGTATTTTTCACGCTGCCGAACGGTGTCACCTTAGTAGGCAGCTGACGAACCAGATGTGACAGATGAACAACAAAAACCTGGCCTCGAATCTCTGCACGGGTAAAGATGCCGCCCTTGGATTAGGCATTAAAAAAGTCCACATTTCGTCGGGAACCGCACAGACGGTGCCGACCAGGTCTTCACGGCAACAAACAAATCTTCGGCCACCTGTGCAAGCTAGCGGAAGGACTAAACCCCTTGAGGGCAAGTCCAACTCCGCGGCAGCCGGCAAAGCTAGCCCCAAAGAGGGAAAGCAACTTCCGACTGAGCAAGCACAGGAGGCCCGTCCCACGCCCGTACCGGGCACCTCTTGTCAGCAGGTGGCTGGTAACAGCACTAAATCCTCCTCGGATAAAAGTACTGCCTCCACCGCTGCAAAGCTACCTCGCAAGCCGGCTGAACCCCTTGAGGGTTCCAAGGCAAATAAGCGAACTCCGATTTCGGCCCGCCACCAGCGTAACATTCGCAATGCCGTCAAAATCGTTGAGAAACTTGGCAACTCTCCTAGCAACAAGTTGACGGCAGAGCAAAAAAGTTCTCTGGCCTACTGCCAAGAAGAGCAGCAACAACAACCCCATCCACCCCTCCTCTTCTGCCACCAAACAACCTTCTGACCCGAAGATGCCGGCCTTTAAGAAATAAAGGTCTATGGGAAATGCCTCGAACGATCCCAAAAGGCACTGGCCTTCGACCTCTACTCCCCCTGCCCTGACCAAAACCTTCAAGAGGCGGCTAAGGCCAACTTTACGCTGGCGGTTTGAATCGCGGTCACCCGGATAGGAACATAACCCTACATAACTGGAAGGATGTCCTTAACGGCTTTCTCAAGATCTTTAAGGACATCATGACCAAGTATCCGGGGCCGGCTCCCACTATCCGTGATTCCGGTTGGTACCAGGGTAGGGTCAAGCTTGTTTCCTGCGCCGACGAACGCTCGTGCAAGCTCTACAAACTCGCCACAGCTTCGCTAGGACAGCTGTGGCCTGGGGCCAGGTTGGTTGATATTAAGGCAAGGGGTAAAAAGAAACCCTATTGGTGGAACCAAGAAATCTCCGAGCAAAGGAAAAACAGCAGAAAACTCTTTAACGAGGCTAAGCGCAATGGAAACTGGTTCCATTATAAGGACGCCTTAAAATCTTTTAAGAAGTTAATACAGAAGGCCAAAAGGGACTCCTGGAAGAACTTCAACAATGACATCGAAGAAGTCTCAGAGGCCAATCACCTACGAAAGGTCCTCTCCAAAAACACCATACCTCCAAGCTGCATTCGCACAGCGAACGGAGAATGGGCCACTTCTAGTACGGAAATTCTGGAAACCCGGATCAGCACTCATTTTCCAGGCTGAAGATCTCAACCATACCTCTTAAACACGCAATCTAACCCGGGGCCGTTTCGACCCCTGGACCACATTGTAGGCGAAAAGGAGTTATCTGGGCAATCAAGTCCTTTAAACCTTTCAAATCTCCGGGAACGGATGGAATATTTCCCGCTGAATTGCAAGCTGCAAGCGATCTTATAAGCCCGTTGCTAGCTAAAATCTACAAGGCTTGCCTCAGCCTGGTCTATATCCCCACGGAATGGACCAAGGCAAAGGTAGTCTTCATACCCAAATGAGGCGGGATTTCGGGCAACAGTCCAAAGGAATTCAGATCAATCAGTCTGACCTCCTTCCTCCTTAAAGGTCTAGAACGATTCCTGGACGCCTATAATAGACGATCGGCAAATAAGGCACTAATCTCCAACAACACACACGCCTACTCTAAGGGCAAATCCGTAGAGACAACTCTACATGCTATCACTACTAAGATAGGGAAGGGTCTTGCCTTTAAAGAATTTACGCTGGGTATCTTTCTCGACATAGAAGGAGCCTTCAACAACGTTCTCCCAACAGCGGTTACAAAACCTCTACGTTCACTAGGGGTGGAAGACCCTCTTGTGAAATTCGTCGAGCTCCTTCTAAACAAGAGAATTATTTTCTTTGAGCTGGGCAGCACATTGTTAATATGGTGTACCAACAGAGGAACCCCCCGGAGTGCGTTCTTTCTCCTCTACTATGGAATCTGACGTTGAACGCTATGTTATCTATACTACAGCCCACCGGATGCAAAGTCATTGCACATGCCGACGACATAGCCTTGACAGTTACCGGCAAACACCTTCCGGTGCTTGGCGAACTCTTACAAAATGCTCTCAATCTAACAAACACTTGGTCTAGGGAATGCGGACTCAACATCAGCAGTGAAAAAATTGAGACGGTGCTTTTTACCCGCAAACGCATTATACCGGAATTTACCCTCACGTCCATAAACGGGAAGGAAATTAAACTCTCTACCGGGGTTAAACATCTCGGAGTTATTCTAGACAGGAAGCTTGACTGGAAGCGAAATGTGGAGGAACTATCCAAGAAAGCCACAATGGCTCTCTACGCTTGTAAGTCGGCAATCGGAAAAAGGTGGGGTCTCCAGCCACGCATAGTCCACTGGATCTATACGGCAGTGGTGAGACCCATACTCTTCTACGCCGTCACCGTATGGTGGACGGCACTCGATATCGAATCTAACAAGAGCAAAGTAACGAGAGTGCAGACGATGGCGGCAATGCTTACCAGCGGCGCCCTTTCTTCCACTCCCAACAAAGCTCTTGAAAATATATTATCCTTCTCCCAACTGATCTATATGGTAGATACTGTGCCTCCTGCAACGCGGCAAGGCTCAATGCTATCGAACCATGGAGGGACTGCAGGTTTGGTCACACCCGGATCCTGAAGCAAGTCCCCGAAACCTTCTTGAAATTGGATCATGCAACATCGTCTCCTTGCTGGGACAACAAATTTTCCACAAGAATCCCAGAGAGGAACGAGTGGGCAAACGGCGTAGAGCTGGGATCACACGAAATCTCCGTTTTTACAGATGTTTCTAAACTAAAAAACAGAGTCGGCAGCGGAATATTGTCGGAGAAGCTCAATCTAAGAGAGAGCTTTCGCTTACCCGATCACTGCAGTATTTTTCAGGCTGAACTCACAGCTATCTGGGAAGCAGTCTTCTATCTTGCTAACCTGCAGATGACCAATTCTATTTAAATTTTCTCTGACAGCCAAGCTGCCATAAAATCCCTGCAATGCAGTAACACCTCGTCACTAGTGGCATTGAAGTGCAGAGAAACCCTCAAAAAACAAGCTGAAAATTGCAACAATAACATCCGCTGGTTGGGCCAGCCCTCCTCTAAACACTTGCAAATACTACCTGCGATCTCTTTTCACGGATCAGGCAATAGTCAGATGGGCCAAGGAACCTACAAGTAGTATATCCAAGCAAATCTGGCCTAAGCTGGATGAAAAGAGATCGCGATCGGTGATATTGTTAAACCGTATCTCTATAAGCCCACTAGTGGGCCTTCTTAGAGGTCACTGTCCCATGGGCACTCACGGTGCCTATATGGGCCTGCAGACAAATGACTTCTGCCGCAGCTGTAGGGACGAGGAGGAGGTGGAAAGCGTTGAGCACTATCTGTGCCACTGTCCCGCACTGTCAAAAACCAGGTACCAATGCCTCCACAGACACTTTTTGGGTGCCTTGCGGAGCTTGAATCTATAAATCCAAACGACATCTTGCGTTTCATTAGGCAAACGCGCTGGTTTAGCCTCACTGTGGTCTAAACTTTCTTCTTCTTCGAAAGTAGGGTAAGAGGAAATAGGGGCCCCCCGCGTGGTAGCATAACGGGCCACAACGGCGTACGGGAGTCTCCGCTCGCACAGCGAAGGCAGCCACTTTAACCTAACCTAACCTATTCCATTCGTAATCTCCAAATAATGCGCTGTATAAGATGAGAAATATATAGCGAACAGATGTACATACCTAAACGATTTTTAAGATAAGTTTAAAATAAAAAATGGCAAAAACCCCCTTATCTGAACGATCGGTTGTATGGGATATATATTATATATAGCTCCGATCGAAATGATTTTTACAGGAAATCTTCTATGATATACTAGAATATACATCACCAAGTTTAACGTTTTTATATTGGAAACTAAGGGGAAATGGTCAAAAATCTTTCTATCTGAACGATCAGGAAAACAAGTAAGGAATGCTAAGTTCGGGTGTAACCGAACATTACATACTCAGTTGAGAGCTGTGGAGACAAAGCAAGGGAAAATCACCATGTTGTAAAAAGAACCTAGGGTAACCCTGGAATGTGTTTGTATGACATGTGTATCAAATGGAAGGTATTAAAGAGTATTTTAAGAGGAAGTGGGCCATAGTTCTATAGATGGACGCCTTTTCGTGATATCGCCATAAAGGGGGACCAGGCCTGACTCTAGAATGTGTTTGTACTATATGGGTATCAAATGAAAGGTGTTAATGGGTATTTTAAAAGGGAGTGGGCCTTAGTTCTATAGGTGGATGCCTTTTCGAGATATCGCCATAAACGTGGACCAGGGGTGACTCTAGAATGTGTTTGTACGATATGGGTATCAAATTAAATTAGTTGTATATGTGAAGGTGTTTTCGAGATATCGACCAAAATGTTGACCAGGGTGATCGAGAACATCATCTGTCGGGTACCTCTAATTTATTTATATATGTAATACCACGAACAATATTCCTTCCAAGATTCCAAGGGCTTTTGATTTCGCCCTGCAAAACTTTTTCATTTTCTTCTACTTAATATGGTAGGTGTCACACCCATTTTACCAAGTTTTTTTCTAAAGTTATATTTTGCGTCAATAGACCAATACGATTACGATGTTTCATCCCTTTTTTCGTATTTGGTATATAATTATGGCATTTTTTTTTCATTTTTCGTAATTTTCGATATCGAAAAAGTGGGCGTGGTCATAGTCGGATTTCGGCCATTGTTTACACCAATACAAAGTGAGTTTAGATAAGTACGCGAACTGAGTTTAGTAAAGATATATCGATTTTTGCTCAAGTTATCGTGTTAACGGCCGAGCGGAAGGACAGACGGTCGACTGTGTATAAAAACTGGCCATGGCTTCAACCGATTTCGCCCTTTTTCACAGAAAACAGTTCTCGTCCTAGAATCTAAGCCTCTACCAAATTTCACAAGGATTGGTAAATTTTTGTTCGACTTATGGCATTAAAAGTATCCTAGACAAATTAAATGAAAAAGGGCGGAGCCACTCCCATTTTGAAATTTTCATTTATTTTTGTATTTTGTTGCACCATATCATTACTGGAGTTGAATGTTGACATAATTGACTTATATACTGTAAAGATATTAACTTTTCATTTAAAATTTTAATTAAAAAAAAAAAATTTTAAAAAGTGGGCGTGGTCGTTCTCCGCTTTTGCTAATTTTTATTAAGCAGACATATAGTAATAAGAGTAACGTTCCTGCCAAATTTCATCATGATATCTTCAACGACTGCTTGCAAAACTTCTAAATTACCTTCTTTTAAAAGTGGGCGGTGCTACGCCCATTGTCCACAATTTTACTAGTTTTCTATTCTACGTCATAAGTTCAACTCACCTACCAAGTTTCATCGCTTAATCCATATTTGGTAATGAATTATCGCACTTTTTCGATTTTTGGAAATTTTCGATATCGAAAAAGTGGGCGTGGTTATTGTCCGATATCGTTCATTTTAAATAGTGATGTGAGATGAGTGCCCAGGAACCTACATACCAAATTTCATCATGATACCACAAAATTTACTGGAAGTCTATATCTATCTCGATTCCTTTATACCTGTACAACCAACCGTTATCCAATCAAAGTTAATATACTCTGTGAGCTCTGCTCAACTGAGTATAAAAATTCCACTACGCATACCCAAAAAATAATTTTTGAGCCTGCAAAATATGAACGATTTTTTCGATTTTTTATGCATTTTTTCATTTTCAAGGCTACAAATCATTTTTTATGTATTTTTTCTTGTCAATTGCCAAATGCAAAATTGGTTTTTGCAGTTTTTTGAAAAAATATTTCTTTTATGGAGATTTAGAAGAATTTTGGTCGAAAAATCGATTTTTTTTGCAGGCTCAAATATTATTTTTTGGGTATGCGTAGTGGAACTTTTTCTATCAAAAAATCGATGGCGCGATATAGGTTAACTTTTGTCCATACAAATCGACCCAGGTTAATATACATATAGCTCCGATCAAATTGATTTTTTCAGGATATTTTCTATGATATATTAGAATATATATCACCGAGTTTCACGTTTATACTTTCTAAATTGCGGCAGGAATGACTAAATTCGTCTTATCTGAACGATCGGTTGTATGGGAGATATATGTTATAGTGGATCCTACCGCATCCGACAAATGTCTAATATAATACAAAAATACCGCCTTGTGCCAAATTTCATTGAGATATCTCAAAATTTGAGGGACTAGTTTGCGTTCAAACAGACAGACGGACGGATAGACGGACATGGCTATATTAACTCAGTTCGTCGCCCTGATCAATTCGGCATACTTAATGGCGAGTCTATCTTCTATATTTCTCAACGTTACAAACATCGGACCAAAGTTAGTATACCACTTCATGTTCATGAAAGGTATAATAAACGACTTATATATGGTTAACGCTATATATAACCACCCCGTATTCGACTGGAGTAAATATTTGTCATTTTACACTGATATTTAGGTTTCGTAAATTTATATTCATTCGAATGTCTGACACCATTCATTGTCTATAAGTTCATACACATAAATATAAATATGCATGTCGCATGTGGTTCTATACGATAATTAACAAATGTTAATTGACTTAATTGTTGCATGTTTGCAGCCGCATTTTTATTTTTATTTTTTTATTTTTCAAAATTGGCTTTGTTTTGCTTTGACAAATTAATTAGCTCAATTTAAATTGAAATGTCTCTTAAAATTTACTTATAAATTATTAGAGATTTTATAAAAATTATGCGAAATTTTTATTTATTAATTTTAAATTTTGATGAATTTTTATCACATAATTTTAAGTATTTATTTTAAATTTCGTTCGCTTCTATTTGATTGCACTCAATTAAAATTAATATTAGCCCAGCTTTGACTTTGAAACTAATTTTCCTTTGAAATTAAAGAAAAAATTGGTTTAGAGAAAAAATATATTCATACGGTCTTAATTCCGTTGTATAGCCACTAGGTTAGGTTGAACTGGTCGCTCCGTGAGGACCTCACATAGACTGAACGAGCCAAAGTTGTTATCAGAAGTTTGTATAGCGACGAAACTGAAAATCCTTACAAAGACCAGAGCCTATTTAATAAAATAATTCTGTCCTCTTGGCAAATACTAAAAGCTTTCTAGAACCTATGCTAATGTTGCCTTAATTGTTGTTTGGCTGTCAATATAAAAGTTGAGCGGCTGCAGTAAAATCTATTTTTTTCCAATCTCAAAGTTGAGATTCCACGACAAATTACTGTCTAGTATGATTCATATACATTTTGCGCAAGGTTTCTCCCGCAAGGCTCACGTCTCCTTGCTTAGGTCTGACCCAATTTGGGACTATGTGTCTGTAAGTAAACAAGATCATATCCATCCTCTACGCGTTGGCGGTCAACCAGACATTAAATGCCGATTTATGTAAATCCATCAAGGAGTTAAATATTGGAAAGCGCTTGTGTGACAGTGTCTACGTCTTTTGCATATAGCCTAAACAGTTGGTTGATGAGAAGCGTCAATAGCAGAGGTGATAACAGTCCGTCCTGCGGTGTGCCCTGTCCACTGTTTTCGTGACTTCGTACAACCCCTCCTGCGAAGTAATTTTCCTGCAATTTTACATATAGCCGATCCATCTGATTATATCTGGATTTATCGTATAGCTAAGACTAGATATGATCGCCCGTTTAAAGACAGTGTTAAGGTATTATCTGGTACTTTGTTTAGAAGGGTTTAGCTATACTAGAAAAAAATCCTACAAACAAGGAAAAAGCTAATGAATTAAAAAAAAATAGTATATGATATTGCGCCTTAGAAATCCTTCACTAAATCTGGAAAAGGAATTTTCTTAAAATTTGCTTTCAAGTTTTAGGGAGCTTCCCAATAGTCCAGTGACCTGAGGTTTTGAACACAGCTTGGTACTTTTGGGACCGAGATATTTGCCATCAAAGCAGAAGGCAATTGCAATGGAAATTTTTTATAATAAATTCCAGTAATGTACTCACGATGCATGTGTGCATAACTTTTCGTCACTCTAAAAATGCCAACATATTAACTTGAATATTCAGCTCAAGATTCAAGTCATGTTCTTGTTCACTTTTTTGTCTATACATAGTTGGGGGAAGTGCAGTTGTCAAAAATATTGCAATGTAAAAGTTATTATGTGGAAAGTAAGAAAACGGCGGGGCTTGTTTTTTCTTATCATTGGATTGTGGTTCGACGTGCCGGGTCACAAGCCCAGCGCACAACCCGTTCAGGGAGATCCCCCAGCTAGCCCTTAAACTGAGTATGTCAGAGTGCTCTAGCCAGGTTGTCGCGTTCTCACATTAGCTCACCACTAAACGGATGTTCAGTGGCTTCCCAGAGGATACTTGGCCGCAAGCGACCGGAAGTAGTAAGCTGCTTGAACCGCATGCAAAAGAATCGCTCTGGCCATTCACTGCTCCACCCTATGTGAAAAAGCGACTGGCGCGCCAAGTTACTTATCGTATCCGTCCTGCTATATGGTACAGAAGTATGGACCATAAAACCTCAGATGAGGCGGTTCTAGGAGTGTTCTTCGAAAGATTTAAGGACCTCTTTAAGTTGACAAAGGCGAGTAACAAATAGTCCGGCGAATTGAAACAAAGCGGCTTCGCTGGGGAATGAAGAATGGTGCTCCGGCTAAGGAATTGTTTTTATCGAAGCCCGCCTACGGAAGAAGAAGAAGTGGGTGGCGCCCACTTCGCTAGATCTATTGGAAATCGATTTAAATTCCCTTAGTGCGACCAATTTTCGCGAAATGATTACATGGTCCCACCCTTGAGCTTGGAAAGAAATATTGGGGCCAAAATAAACGCGGAAGATTTGCGCAAGAGTACAGATATGACAGAACTAACTATATGCGTGTATACCAATGGTTCCAAATAAACTGTGTCGATCCAGAAATAAGTAGTTTCTACAGGCTGCCAGATCACTACAGTGTCTTTCAGGGAGAAATTGTTGAAAGCAGCAAAAATGCCGAGAGAAGCATGCTTACGATGCAATCGCTTCAATATATAATCATAGTTGATAGTCAGGCCGCAATGGAGACAATAATCTCACACAGTACTCCTCAGAAAAGTGTCTTGGAAAGCAAAAAAGCATTGAAGAGAATCCGCTTGGACCGGACCATACATCTATAAGAGGCTCCCAGTCATAGAGGGATAAAAGAGAACGAAAAGACCGATGAGTTGGAATAGGAGGGTACAGCACTCCATGAGTTAACGGTAGACTTCACAATCCTGGAATAAGTCAAAGCAGACAGTAGACTCACAGAGTTGCTCATATCTCTGAATACAGAAAACTTAAGGCTCACGATACACATGCTAACTGGACACTGCATTCTGGCCTCACATGCAACTACTAGGGACGACTGAATTGCCAGAACTCGAGGCAGCTAGAAAGCTAGAAAATGTATTCACCACAACGGTTCAAACTTTATAGAAAGTTGTTCATTTTCACTACCACAATTCAGCTATGTATTAATGCAAGCTGCATGTTAGTGCATTATCCACAACTCTGTTATTGTTCTTTCATTTTCCGATAGCTCACAATATTGAGAATATATTGCAATTATCGCTTGTTTTCGCATACAAATTTTTTTCTAGCGTTTTAGCGAATGTAATTCGATTCAAGCTGAACTTTCAGCGAGTTGTTGGTGTATGCAATGGCAACAAACAACAACAAGCACAAACAACAATGATGCCAACGGCAACAAAATACTGATGAGCCTGACAAGTAGCGGAAGTAACAAATTTAATATGACGATGGGAAAAATGCAGGCTCCACCCAAAAAATGCTGGGCTGATAGACTGGCAACTGCTGGATCAAATTTTCTGGTGTACAAAATACGTGTAATGTTGAATTTCCTAACATCACACTGCAGTTAATATGTGTATTGTGTGTGTTTACATGGCGTTGTGTTATGCACGCGTTGTGACTTCTGTTGACGTTCTGTCACATAAACCCGCTGTAAAGAGTATGCTATGTATGTCGGTATGTACATATGTTAAACTATTGCTGGGAATGCACTCTGAATATTCGCTATTTCTATGAAAAAAAGCAAAAATTCATTTTATCTCACTGTATATACATCAGTGGTGCACAACGCACGCAGAACCTCAAAAACAAACGCAACTTTTATTGTAGTGTAGTATGTGCTTGCATGAAGAATGTTTGAGCATAAAATTTCACTCATGAGATGCTCATTGCTTGAACTAAAAGTTAAAACTGCGCTCACACGACATGTAGGTGAACATCGAATAGTTTTCCGAAGCTCTCGAGTGCACCACTGTTCTTCACGCTGTTCCTATTTGCGTTTCTGTATGTGCTTTTGTACTATGCTTGAGTGTGTTATTGTTTTGACTGCTTTTTAATAGTGCATTACTTTAGCGTTTGATATCATTTATCACAAAGCGGTTATTGTGCTGGTGTGAATGCCGTTTTCGCGCTGGTTAACGATTCTGCACCTACTTTCATTCCTTTTTCCGCTGAGGGTTTAGGTTACCTTCCTGCGCTCTACTATACCACCTAGCAAATATCGGAAATCGCATCAAAGCGGGCAAAACCGAAGTGTTTTTAAACGGTTTTATTTAGGTTGACTTCACAGGCTGCACGGCCGTTGTGAACGAATTTTGTAATTAAAATTTAAGTAACTTCGCGGTAAGCTACAAGCTTGAAACTTGGAATATAGTTCAGAACCCGATGACAATGCAATAATAAGGAAAAAATCGCCGGTAGAAGGCGCAAGGATCGAGATATTCACAAAAATCGTATATGTGATCCCATTTGGCTCGTATTGGGAACTCATAATACATACAAGAATAGAAAGCGACCTATGAAAAAAAATTAGCGCTAGGTGGCGCAAGGATCGAGATATTCATAATAATCGTATTTGTGGTCCGATTTGGCTCATATTTGGAACAAATATTACATACAGTCCGGTAGAAGTGACATCAAAATATTGTGAAGTTGGAGGAAGGACAAGCATACGTGACGCAGAGTGGAGTAAAGTCTTTGGAAGGATTATGTATTGAGGACTTATATTGTAACAAATTGTCAGGAAAGAGTCCTTGTAATAATGAGTCACTAAATGAACTAAATAGAATGAGAAATAATAGGCAATTAAATAAAGACTAAAAACTTGAAAATAAAATAATTAAAAAAAAAATTTTATATTAAACGGTTTTATTGAAAACAATACTTACATGTAATAATAATATACTAAAAGCTTGAAAATAATTATGTAGGTCCTAGGTACTAGTCATCACACTCATCGTCAATTTAGGGCGTTGATCAGACAATTAAATATATAAGACCAACGGAATCTTAATCGGATAAAGCTACGCCTCACATTTTTAGAAATTTCACGCGCCCAATGCTTTTATTTAATTGTCTGATCAGCACCCTAAATTGATGAGGAGTGTGATGACTATTACCTAGGACCTACCTAGTTATTTTCTAGCTTTTAGTATTATTATTATTTCATGTAAGTATTGTTGTCAATAAAACCGTTTAACTTAAAAATATTTTTTTTTATTATTATTTTTTTTTCAAGTCGATTTTAACCTTTCCAAGGGTGTGAAAGAGACACATACATAAACTGTTATCTAAAATCGTATAGGTGGAAATGAGAGAAAACTTCACAAATATTGAGATAGCGCGCTCACTTTACGGAGGTGGTTATATTTTTCCTGAACCTCTCACAAAATTAACCAAGTCTGTCGTATGGGTCTTAACAACAGGTATAGTAAAACTAATCAATTAAGCCGAGCTACTCTAACTGAAATAGCAAATTATTTGAGAAAACCTTGTATTAACGCGAAATGGGGAAATGAAACCACTTTAAAATAATTATGAATATCGGTTTAACAAAGCGATTTGATTTTGGGTGCTATGCTGTTTTTCTTTGTTTAGGGAAATCCTGAATGTAAGCGTAAGCGTAGGCTCTGAAAGTGATATGCCATATGGGGGATATGTATATAGGCGAATCCCTATTGATATTCACCATGAATCACCGTGGTGTGATGGTAGCGTGCTCCGCCTACCACACCGTATGCCCTGGGTTCACACCCCGGGCAAAGCAACTTCAAAATTTTAGAAATAAGGTTTTCCAATTAGAAGAAAATTTGTCTAAGCGGGGTCGCCCCTCGGCAGTGTTTGGCAAGCGCACCGGGTGTATCTCTGCCATGGAAAGCTCTCAGTGAAAACTCATCTGCCTTGCATATGCCGTTCGGAGTCGGCATTAAACATCTAGGTCCCGTTCGGCCAATTTGTAGAGAAAATCAAGAGGAGCACGACGCAAATTGGAAGATAAGCTCGTCCTTAGATCTCTTCGGAGGTTATCGCGCCTTACATTTATTTTATTTATTTGAATCGAAAATTAAAAGTGATCAGAATTTATTTCTGTCATTTTGTAGTAGAGGTTAAATGTGGGTACGATGTGGAAATAAAATAGTTTATTGTTTCCCCTTGTCCTCACCAGAAAAATATGATTAAAAAAAAGGCTTTATCGGCTTTGCTAATGTGGTTTATATAACAAGCAAAATACAACGTCTTTTCTTTAAAGAGTTGCGCTATTCAACCGAGGTATATATTTGCTATTGTTGAAATTTTTATATACTTTTATTTAACTCTATTCTACCCGGCAGCCGGTGTCCTATCCTATATTTGAAAAGTGAGCTTCAATTCCCTGTTTCAGTCTCTGTAGAATCGAAAAGAATTTAACTGTATTACTTTTTCTTCCATTTCTTCTTTTACTACTATCCCCTCCTTATTCATTTTATCTTCACTCTCTTCTCAGTCTAATTCTCCTTCCCCCAAACCCATTCCCACTCTCATACCCACTCTTATTTCCATTCTCACTTTTATTCCCTCTACCTCTCACACCTAAATTACTTCATATATGGAACCTACATATATATTATATATTCGATACTCCTTCCAAAAATTACGGAGGCATTGATAATTAAATTTTTGTTTCCACTCTCACTCCTGCCAACACTTCCAGAACCTTAACAATTTCAACTTCTTCATATATGAAATCTATGTACCAATATAATATAGCGAATTAAAATATTTGTTTCAATCGCAATCTCATTCCCCCCACCACTCGCGCTTCCAGTTCCACTCCCTCCACCCCACTCCTGATTTGACTCCTTTTACCTCCCAAGCTGAATAATCTCACATATATAATACATATACCAAATATAGCGAATTTTTGTTCCACTCCCACTCCTCCCGGACTTTCGGGTGTATTCAAAATGCCAAGTAAGCAGATTTTGCATACTCGACTAGACCTAAAGCTTGAGGTTTGTTTCGCAAAGAACATATTTTTAATGTCATATAGTGTTATTCATTGAGAAAGAATTGTAGAACGAAATAAATTATAATAAAACTTGCAGACCCGGAAGACGTTGTTCTGCCCTAAATTTGGTCTATCTGCATAAATTTTAATAAGGTTTTTCGGTCTAGCTCTGCCCTCGCCCCTCTACACTTTTTCCAAAGCTTTGTATTCACTCCTCCCTCCGTATTTTTCGCTTCATCTATCTCCGTCTTCGTCTCATTCTATCTCTTTCTCGGTCTCGTTCTCCTTCTCTCTTTTATCTTCCCTTAAGTTCTTCTCATTCATCTACATATCTTATTGCCAGTCCCAGAGGGTGGTATTTATTTTGTTCCAGTCCCATTCCAAGTCTCAGTCCCAGTCCCACTCCGAGTCTCAGTCTCAGAGCCAGTCCAGTCCTAGTCCGAAGCCCAGTCCCAGTTCGTCTCTGGTCTACTTCCCGGAAAAAAGCATCGTAAATACTAATATAGGCAAATGTATATACCAAATTTCTGGCAAATCGAATAGGACATATGCAAATAGGTATGTGGGTATTATTAATTCATGTCTTTATTTCGGCTTCGCATGCATATTTATCAGTTTTGCCAGGTTGCTGCGACTAAATCGAATATCACAATGAAAATTACTTTAAAGCTCCCATCAACAGCTTTCATTTGATATACATAATACACACACATTCTAGGGGTATCCGGATCCATGTTTTGGCCTACATCTCGAGACCCTAGTCACCAATAGGTATGAAAAATACCCTGTACTAAAGCACTCATCAACAGCTTCAATCTGATACCTATAATGTAAAAACACTACCTAGGCGTTCACGGGCCCACGTTTTGGTCTATATCTCGAGACGCTAGTTGTTGTAGCAATGCTCGCCCCACCTAATAGGCGCGACCGATCACAAATTGTCATCAGTATCCTCTAACGGGAGTCCAAGGAAACTTGCCGTTTCAACAGGGGTAGACCATAAGGAAAGGGGTGTTAGAGGCGTTGGTTCCACATTACAATTAAAGAGATGGTTGGTGTCATGTGGGGACACATTGCAAGCGGGCATACATTTTGTATGTCGGGGTTGATTCTGGATAGGTAAGAGTTTAACCTGTTACAGTATCCAGAACGAAGTTGAGCAAGAGTGAAACGAGTTTCCCTGGGGAGTATGCGTTCCTCTTCTGCGAGTTTTAGATACTTATCTTTAAGTACTGGATTCACAGGGCAATTCCTGGCATAAAGGTCCGACGCCTGTTTATGGATTTCACCAAGGACCTGCTTGTGTTTTTTTCGCTTCATACTGCTGGGTTCTCAGGTGCCGTATTTCCTCAAAATGCTTACGGAGATGACTCCTTAAGCCCCTAGGCGGTGCTGGTTCATCAATCAGATGTCTGTTGGGATGCCCAGGTTTCTGGGTATTCAACAGGAACTGTTTGGTCAGCATCTCATTTCTCTCCCTGATGGGGAGTATTCTCGCCTCATTATGCAGATGGTGTTCTGGGGACATAAGAAGACAGCCCGTGGCGATCCTGAGAGCAGTATTTTGGCAGGCCTGTAGTTTCTTCCAGTGGGTAATTTTTAGGCTTGGCGACCATATGGGTGACGCGTAGCACGTAATCGGCTGCTAATTGCTTTGTATGTAGTCATGAGCGTTTCTTTATCTTTTCCCCAGGTACTGCCAGCGAGGGATTTGAGAATTTTTTTACGGCTCTGAATTCTCGGAACAATTGCGGCTGCGTGCTCACCAAAATGTAGATCCTGATCAAACGTCACACCCAAGATTTTGGGGTGTAGGACAGTAGATAGCGTAGTGCCATCGACGTGGATGTTCAAAATGGTCGACAATTGGGACATCCATGATGTAAATAAGGTCGCGGAAGATTTAGTCGGTGATAATGCCAGGTTTCGCGAGGCGAAAAAACTGGAGAGATCGGGGAGGTAGCCGTTTATTTTATTGCATAGGGCATCGATCTTTGGGCCTGGGCCTGTGGCCATTATTGTGCAGTCATCGGCGTAGGAAACGATTGTGACTCCTTCCGGTGGGTAAGGTAGCTTAGATATGTAGAAATTAAACAAAAGTGGGGATAGGACACCACCCTGTGGCACCCCTTGTTTAATTCTCCTTGGTTTTGATGTTTCGTTTCTAAATTGCAACGATGCTTGCCGACCACCCAGATAATTTGCGGTCCACCTTTTAAGACATGGGGGAAGGGTTGACCCTTCCAGGTCTTGCAGCAACGAGCCATGGTTGACCGTATCAAAAGCTTTTGATAGGTCTAGCGCTACGAGTACTATTCTATGGTGGGGGTATTGATTTAAAGCGCAATTTATCTGGGTGGCATTTAGCGCGGTGGTAGTGCTATGGAGTTTTCTGAAGCCATGCTGATGAGGGGCTAGCTCCAAATTTGCTTGGAAATAAGGGAGCAAAATGGCTTCAAGCGTCTTTGCCACTGGCGATAGGAGAGATATCGGGCGATACGACTCACCTATGTTAGCTGGTTTCCCAGGATTTAGTAGCGGGACCACCTTGGCCATTTTCCATTTCTCGGGTATGACAAAGATGGAAAGAGAGAGGTCGAAGACATGCGCTAAATATTTGAAGCCCTCTTTCCCTAGGCTTTTAAGCATCGGCATGGCTATGCCGTCTGGGCCCACTGCTTTGGATGGTTTAGCGCGACCAATGGCATCCTCAACCTCTTTAGCGGTGATGGTGATTGGTGATGCGCTGAATTTGTGTTTATGTGCGTGTCTATTGGCTCTCCGTCTATCTTTGTCGACCGTAGGATGCATTATATATTGTCGGCAGAAAGCGTTCGCGCATTTTTTCGCATCCGACAGCATTTTATCGCCAAAGGCGATGGAAACTTTGTCTTTGTGCTTGGCCGGATTCGATAGGGACTTTACGGTGGACCAAAGTTTACCCACACTGGTAGAGAGGTTACAACCTCTTAGGTGCTCCTCCCATTTCACCCGCTTGTGTTCGTCCACAAGCAATCTGATGCGTTGGTTTATATCCCTTATTTGGAGGTCGGATCAAGCTGTCTTATAAGGTCACGTTCTCTCGCTAAGTTTGCGGCCTCCGCCGGGAAGTGGGCCGGATTTCGGGAATTCTCCCGGCGGGAATGAAACATGCCGAGGGGGAGGGATTCAATGACCTTACGGAAGGCACGCTCCCTTTGGCGGGCATCAGTCGGGATAGGGAGGGCAGCAAAGCGGTTGTCTGTAAAGGATTTATATTCTTCCCACTTTCCTTTTTTGAAGTTTATGAAAGTGAGTTTTTCGGTGACGATGAAGTCGGCGGTACGATTGAGCGAAATAAGTATGGGCAGGTGGTCGGATGCCAATGTTACCATCGGCTGCCAGTTGACGCAGTTTACGAATTCTGCGCTCACGATTGAGATATCTGGCGAGCTGTGACAGCTTCCTACCATACGTGTGGGTGCATTTCCGTTTATTGTGCAGAACGTCGTTTCTTCTATTTGATCCGCCAACATCTCACCCCTACTGTCCGCCCGCAAGTTTGAATGCCATAGATCATGATGGGCATTGAAATCGCCTAAGATAATGCGATTGTTGCCAGTGAGTAAGGCCCTGATATTAAGGCGATATCCACTGGTGCAGCAGGTGGCAGGAGGGATGTAGATGTTGATGATTTCTAGGTTTACATCGCCTGACCGGACAGATAGGCCTTGACGTTCTAAGACATTGTCCCTGCGGTCGATGCCAGGATGAAATATATAATATTGCACAGAGTGGTGTATGATAAACGTGAGGCCGCCTCCATTTCCGCTCTCGCGGTCATTCCTGTGGACATTATACCCAGAGCAGGTCTGCAATGCAGATCTTGCTGTGAGTTTAGTCTCTTGAATCGCAGCAATGCGGATGTTGCGCCGCTTCATGAAATCGACTATCTCCGTAATCTTCCCAGTTAGTCCATTACAGTTTAACTGCAGAATTCTGAAGTGCATAAGGGGAGACGCCGCCACACTGGGGGTAAGTGACGGGTGACTACGCCTTGGTTGTGGAAGGCCAGGACACAGTTGCTGTTGTGGCCCTGGGACTGGGCGTCCTTGGGCAAGCATTGGGGTACCCGGATGATTTGGGTTTGCGACCTGGCAACATGGCGCGATGAAACCCGTCGGGGGGTTGCCGTCGCGGAGACCAGAACATCTAGGAAAGTGGCACCACCCAAGGCAGGAGCTGCATTGGGTGGATGTCGCAAACTTATATATTCTGTGCTGGCAGACGGTGCAAACGAAGGTAGGGACTAAGAGTCTGTTTCCCTGGCCTGCACGATTGCTGCCGGAAAAGAGGGGGGGGGGGGGAGGGGGCAGGGACTGATGATCAGCATTGCTACCAACTCTACTACGATGGTAGTAGTTATGAGTGGTATCAGCTGTTTGAGTTGTTGGCGCCGTGGGGCGCGAGCAGCAGTGGGTACTTGTTGTGGCTTACTGAGCAGCGGGGCTGCTGGAAGGTAGGGGGGGGGCGCTTAGGCGTAGACTACGGGACGCCCTTGGGCGTGAACAGCAAGGAGCCACAAAAGATTTATAAAAGTTACGTGGACGTCGGGTTTTGTGATCAAGCCCAGAACAACCTGTCCGATGCAACCATCCCTTGCACGAGACACACTGAACAGAGTATGACCGCCCTAAAAAGATTCTTTTCCGGCAGATGCAGCAAAATCATTTCTCAAGACCGGGGTCAGGAGACGGACCCGGATTGGATTCGATGCCTTCCCGGAGTAAGAGAGTATGGAGCAGTCCTGCTGCAAGGAGCTGCTGGGAGGATGACAATTTGTGGGAGGGACGCAAAAAATTAAAAGGGGTCACACTGAAATGACAGTCCTTGGTCGGGAAAAATCCCGAGTCGCTCTGGTACATAGAACAGACTTCCTTGGGAAGCTTCGGGACCCTAGTCACCCAGGGGTATGAAAATTACCCTCTACTACAGCACTCATTAACAGCGTTCGTTCGATATCCATATCTATAAACACATTCTAGGGTACCCGGATCGACGTTTTGGCCTATATATTGAGACCCTAGTCACCCAGGGGTATGAAAATTACCCTCTACTAAAGCACTCATCAACAGCTTTCATTTGTTATCCATATTCTATAAACACATTCTGGGGGTAACCGGGTCCTTGTTTTGGCCTATATCTCGAGACCCTAGTCACCCAGGGGTTTGAAAATTACCCTCTACTAAGGCACTCATCAACAGCTTTCATTCGATATCCATATCTATAAACACATTCTAGGGGTACGCGGATCCACGTTTTGGCCTATATCTCGAGACCCTGCGCGTCGATCCTAAATTTTCTTTGCTATAAGCCTCACGGAGCCCGAGGCCTTTCCAACGAATGCAAAACTGTGGAAATCGGTTCGTGCGTTCTGGAGTTATAACGTCAGGAAGGAAAACCCGATGAAATATAGTAAAATGTGCCTGTAGGAAGAATTGTCCATGGGTTGAGTTGTCCGTGGGATGAATTGTCCGTGGGACGAATTTTCCAAGAGATGAATTGTCCGTGGGATGAAATGTACCTGGAATGAGTTGTCCGCCGAATGAGGGTCCGCGGGATCAATTGATAGTTAACTTAAAGCAAAGCCTATCGATGCATTATCAATAAGTTATCGAATGATTATCTATTTCTTATCAGAGTGTTATATAAATAATTGTTATCGGCGTGTATTCGATTCGATATCGAAAAATTATCCACTTTTTTTTTTAGTGCTAACAATTTTTAATATGCGTGTTATCGGTTTGTAACCGAATACTAAACGGTTTGTTATGAATCATATACCGTGACAAATCTGTAACCCGTCCTTTGAAATAACTCGACTTGAATAACCCGCTGCTGATGATTACTTATCAGTATCGGTTGTTACCGATTAGAGGTCGACGAAGCTATTTGTTTGTGACAAAGTTACCGCTGCTGTGCTTTGGCTTTAATCCCTGGACGAGCTCTAGTGTAAAAAGTCAAAACAAATTAAGAGTGGAAAAAACGCGGTATGAAGCGTTTAGTAGATCTGAAATGTCTGCGATGAACGCGATCAGACAATTGTATTGGTGTTGTTGTAAGTGTTTGAAATACAAACTAACTTCTAATGAAGTTGTTGAATAAAAATTTAGTTTGAAAAATTTTTTTTTTTTTGCAATTTTTCCGTGCATGTGTTCATTCACGTGGCTACGCTAGACGGGCTAGGTCTAGATTATGGCTTTTGTTGTTACTTGTGGCCTTTGTAATGCCTAGATTGATTTTGAATGGGTTGGTTATTTGCCTTTTATATTTTTTTAAACTTTTGAATACGACTGTTATTCCAAGAAGCACTGGGTTTTTTGTAAGAATTGTATTCAAATGAGGAAAAGTATATTCGGGCACTTTTTTCAAGCCGTCCGAACAGGATGGGAATGTAAGTAATAAAGATGTCGGTAAAGAATCTGGTGTAATTCCGGGAAATGAATAGCGTAACTTAGAGCCGGAAGTGAAATTGTTTTTGATAGTGGCCAGCAGCACATGCGAGAAAGATGATGGACATACGATCTAATAATATGTGACCCGGCCTATGAAAAAGTGGCTTATGACTCAAAAAAGAAACAGCTGTTAAAGATAAACAATGCATTTCTTCAGTTTCTTAGTAGTTTTTCTTTTCATTATTTTTTTGAGTCATAAGCCACCTTTTCATAGGCCGGGTCACATATAGTTTTTTAGTTTGACCTTATCAAAAACACATTCGAAATAACACGAAAAATTTACGGAGGGTGATTTCGCTTCATCAAAAAGGATGGATGGTTATTGTTCGAAATCGGCTGTAAAGTATTAATAGCAAATTCACGAAAAATGGTTGACTGACAATAAAAATTTTTCATTTGCACTGTAACATATTTTCACTAGATTAAGTGTTGTTTAAAAAGTGGCCAAGGTAAGGAATTTAGACAGTTTTATCCCGAGTGTTTATCGTTTCATGTATAAACTGCGGTTTCCGAGATATTGAATATATTAAATAACAAAATGCTCTTTTGCACAAATTTGCAAAAAAATCTTCGCACGACCCTGAAAATCGAAACTGTGTTAGTCTTCTATGTGGACAAATAACTGTGCTAGTTTTCTAGAACATGAACCTAGTCTTTTATGAGACCGATGATATGCAGAAGGTCGTTTTGAATTTTTTTTTTTTTTTTTGATAATAAACGAAATAAACCCAGAAGTGGGCTAGTACTTTTCTAAAGGTATTCGGATCGCTTAATCTGAATACCAACCAGATTTTTCTTTAAGGTTCTTGTTTTCGAGATATTACACCGCGTTACACACATTCTGTCCTATGCACCAAATATAATTTTTCGGAAAGGGAAGAAAAATAAAAATACACGTGTATCGACGATTTTTATGTACACGTTAGAATCTTTTTTTTATGTATAAAGTATAAACACTACGAGCTTTATACTTTATATATAAAAAAAAAATTGTGACGTGTGCATGAAAATCGCCGATACACGTGTATTTTTATTTTTTCTCCCGTTTCCGAAAAAGTATATTTGGTTCATAGGACAGAACTAAAGCTCGTTTTTGTAACGCAGTGTTATTATTACATCAACGTACGATAATCACAAATTTTCATTAAAAATCCTTATATTATATCGTTTGAAAGCTTAAGGGTTTCCCTTTTAAACAAACTGCAGGCTTATACGCAAAATTCTGCGTAGAATGAGAATGTTGTAATATAAAAGTGTCAGCTATAAGTCAACTGTTCACACAAAAGAACGGAAAAACAATAAAACAATGCAAACTTTGGATGTAAATGAGACTTTAGGTGACAAAAAATTGAAGATACGCCCCACCAATTTTTAATTTAACACTTTTTTATTACAGCGGAACTATTGGAAAAAATGTTGAACAAATTTTAACTGCTGGGTACACAACGCTCTGTTCTTCCCGCTCTTCGACTTTCTTACTTATTAAGTAGGCAATTTGGTTTCCTATTTGTCAAACTTTTTTCTGCATTCTTTCAATTTGATGCTTCGTATTTCATTTCAGAAAAAAATTGTTTTGTTGATGTCATATCTGATGAGGCGATGTAACGCTGCAGCAACAGAAAATAGTGGTATCGATTTTTGTATGCTTATATTTAGCGCACATACATAAAAATCTTAATATACAAATATATTTCTTATGTATGTGTGTACGTGGTTTGTGACTGAAACCAATGCCCAACTATTCCAAATAATCTTATTTATGGTACTATTCGCTTGAAATTCGCTACAAGGGTACTTTTTTGACAAAGCAATTTTTTTGAGTGGACCACTTCCCGAAAAGAAAAGTTTATAAAATAATGAGGTAGTCACCTCTATATCGAATTTAATGCAAATCGCATCGTACACTTTTTTATTTAGCATACGTCGGCCCCTGGTCAACTTTCCAACATTTGTTGTAAAAAAAAAACATGCCTATTATCCTTCTGAAGGTAAAATATAGACCTATGTACATTTTCCCGTTATGCGCTTGTGTGGTTTTGGCGTGGTTTTGACGTGATACTCCGACCTCGTACAGACTTTCACAATTATATATAGAGAATTCATAAAACTACCCTCCAAAATAAGTTATGGTATGAAAATATCGACATTTACTCCGGTTAATTGACATTACTCGTGTGTGACGAAAGGTAAGCACACTCGCGCATCTACATAAGTATTTAATTATCCTATACACAACATTTAATTAAATTCTATGCCCGTCGAATGCGCGTACTCACCCACATTAACGTACATACATATATGTACATATTTACATAAACTTTGATGAAAACCGCAAATTAATACAAACTAAGTAAATATAGAGCACTCGAAGCAACAACGCTTTCATTAATACAACCACAGTATGCGCCGACCCATCTTAGTTTAGCGCTCGCACACCTAGCTCTGCAGCTTTTTCGTGTAGATTGTTACTCTGTGTTAAAGGTCTACAAAAGCTGAGAAATTTGTCAATAATGTATTGTGCCATATGGAACATCAACGTTTTAACTTTGTAAAATAAATAAATTTTTGGATTGAACGCGTTTTTGGTGCATTGCTAGATTTAAGCTTTGTGCTTAAAGAGATGCCTGAATGGCTTATTAATAGCTTTTCACGATGAATTGTTGTTGTTGTTGTTGTAGCGATAAGTACACACCTCGAAGGCCCCCTAACCAGCTGTCGTCTTCAGGATGAATTCTAAATTCTCAGTGCAAATCTTTTGTATACTCGACTAAACTTAAAACTAGAAGTATGTCTCGTAAAATGCGTATTTTTCTTATAACACAGTGGAACGGTTGTTATAGTCGAAGCGGTAGATACTCCCCGATGGTTTTGGGGAGTGTTATAGATGTTGATGGTAATTTTCCGGATATAGATACGGTACGCTCTGATAACAAGCACCATTAACGTGTACGCTCGACCATCTCGGGAAGTATATATGGTGACCATATTGAACATTCTAGGCCATCCCATTTCCATAGAACTTGGAGTCACCAGAGCCTCTGCTGCTAAAGAAACGGGATTCGGCACTGGTAGGAAAGGTTGCCAGTTGGGTTGGAAACGCAATAAATTACGCTGGCAGCCCATTGAAGGGTTATGTTGCATAACCTATTGAATCATTTACCTCTTGCGACAGGCATACCGAGTTTTACGAGGGTCGTTCTGTTGCTAGAGCCGTTTTATTCCAGTCCGCCATTTATCTAAGAAGGTTTTCCCCAGACAAGTCGATGAAAACCTTCTCACTAAAAACTCGTCTGTCTTCCAGCTGTAGTTCGAAATGGGCATAAGGCATGTAAGTCCCATCCCGCCAGTTTGTAGTTAAAATTAAAAAATTAAGAAAAGCTCGGCCTTAATATTTTCGTAAATCGTGCCAAGTATTTTATTCCTATAATAATTAAATCCAACAAATCGCTCAACTAATTCATGACGAATCAATAAAAAACTATATAATCTCACAAAGGGTCAACCGTAACTGCACTTGAGTCAGTGAATATAAATTTGTCGAAACGAAATTAATACGAAGCTCCAGTGCCGTGAAATTAATGAAATCATTATCATCAATTGAGCAGGACGCAAACATATGTGGACATATTTATCACACATCCATATATACAAACATTATTTCGAGCAAACAATTATATTAAAATTTTAAATAATTTGCTTTTCTGCAAGAGTCGCACTGCATATTTGATAAAAATTTGGTCATTGAGCTGAAATCTTCGATTCGATTGTTTTTGTTGTTGGCTCCAACTTAATTAGGTTAATACATCCTACGACATTCATTGAAATCCAAAACGAAAATTATTTACGCATCATCGCGCATACAATTAAGCCACCTTTAGAATAACTTCAACTCAATTGTAAATATTTAGGATGTCCCTAAAATATTTACTTAGCCCAGCTAGAGATAAGCTTTTACATTTTATAAACATAATGAGTTGGGGAAGCCAGGGCTGCTTTGGCAGTCGTGTCTAGTGCGAGAGCAGCCTCCTAAGATCAGTCTCCTTAGTCTTGTTGCGGGCAAGTATTACTAGAAAGAAGCAGCAGCGGCGAAGGCTACAAAACCTGTTTACTAACACCGATGCTCACAACCCTCTGGTTGCCACACTGGTGCGCACGAGTAGGAATTGGAGTGATTGTTGAGTGGGAGTGGGAGCGAGAGTGTGAGGAAAAGTTGTAGTGAGATTGGGAGTCAGAGTAGGAGTGAAAGCGGCAGTGGGAGTGAAAGTAAGAGAAGGAGAGGAAGTGGGAGCTGGAATGGAAGTGGAAATAGGGGTGAGAACAGGAGGGATAGTAATAGAAGAGTGATAGTTAGAGTGGGAGGGAGATAAATGGAATGAGGGATGGACACAAAGAAGTAGAAAAATAGAGAATCAATTAGACGAGACTGGAATAGAGAGGGGAGAGGGGAAGCGAGGCTCACTTTTTGAAACCAATTTTCAAGCGGGGTAAAGTCTGCCGGGTTTCTTGGTTCGTATGTATATAGAATTCGAAAGTTAAATTTCAAATACATAAAAATTTTCCCACTGTTATATTAAAACATATTTTTGAAGTAAGATTTTACATTAGTGATATGCATCAGATTCCGCTCGGCATACTGTCTGATTGCACAGGACAGGAATGCAACAAGACTCCAATAAGCATGCCATCGGAATGCGCCAGAACTCTAATAAGTGTAGTGTGGTATGCCATCAGAATACATAAAAAAGTAAGCTATCAGAATATATAGTTTAGGTTAGATGGTTACTGCTCTGGTGGGGGAAGCTCACTTGGTCAGTTTGAAGGTTTGTTGTATACCCCACAAAATATCGGTGACGTAGCAATAGCTACCTAGAGGATCGCTGCGTAGTAACGATATATTTCCAAATGAGGCCGAGCTCGACCTTGAATAAATCCTCCGGAGATCCAAGTGAGTCGCGACCGAAATACTTTCGCTTAGTTGGGGAAAAATCTGTGCAATTAAGCATAAAGTGTTTCGATGATTCAAATCACCATATTCCATACAGCTGCAGCAGGGTTGGTTTTCCATTATATTGAGATATACCACATGGATTCACATTGGAAAGTGCCCTGTCGAAACCCCAATGACCATTATTAGATGAGCCCTAGTGAATCCAATCATTTCAGGAGACATGTTGCCATCCACATTACCCTGAACAGTGCTACCTCAGTTTCCAATGAAACCCACCAAAAAAATAGCGCCCGAGCAGGGTCCCGCTTATGTGATGAACACCCGTTCTAAAGCAAACAACACATGCACTCCCAGCAGTACAACGTAGACTACAGTCTCCCTTAAGTGTATTTATTTATTTAGGACAGCGAGGCTGAGGGTAGTGCAAGCACCATAGGATTTAAGTTGAAGAGCACACTATCGACGTAAAGCGCTGAGCTCAAACGTGCAAACAAAATGCGTTTAGCATTCGTGCAAATACCTACTGAAGAGCTTGGAATCGGAAACCAACGAGGCTGAGTGGGAACCTGCTAAGACATGCAGGCACCAAATGAGATAAACGACGACAAATATATTAGCATTGTCTGCTACGTGCGCTACAATTTTTTGGGAGATGATTCGCTGCATGAGTTTTTAGGAGAAAGGAACTCACAGAATTTCTTTTTCTTCCATATGTTTTTCTGTTATTCTCTTTTTTCCGCTACTGATTGGGGACTACGCATGGATAGCCATATTTTTGCCCGTACAAAATACAATTCAGCCTGATAGGAGCTTCCCCTACGACTGCGGCACTATTGTCTGTATATTCGCGTCATATGGCATTTCAAGATCAAAAATTTCATTTTAAATGACGTTCATAGGTCAGGGCCGATAATATATTCTGTGCCGTTCCGCATGTCACTTTCTGGGGTCTACAGGTTTAGTATAAGAGAATGCGCGCTCTAATATAACTTTTGATATCATCCTGAAAGTTGCTGGAATTTGGAATAGTTGCTTTAAAGTTGTCTCGCACGAGTTCCATCAAAATTATCTAGCCGGAGTTAAAGAGGCAACTCTAATATCTATACTTACATACTTACATGCAACATTCACATAAAATCACTGAGCTATTGTCACTCATACCACATGGTGTCCTCTGCATTCAATATCACCCGTCGCCTATGCTTTATTTGCCAATAACTTTCCAGTGAATGCTTACTTGCTTTCTGACCTCGATTGTTTCGCTGTTTGTTGTTTAGCCAATAAATGTTGTCGGTGTTGTTGTTGTGCTGCAATGCCATATTTTAGGTTCACTAAATCAACAATTTATGTCACAACATTTTTGATTGAACATGCACCGCACCATGGGCTATTTCTACAAAAGTTCCCTAGAAATCAAATGTTCCAAAACAACTTAAACACCATTAAGTCGTACATAGGTTGTAGGCTAGAACATTAGAGTGGCGAAGACTGAGTTTGATTCGCGTTGTTTGTAATAAAGTTGTCAGAAAAATTTTATAGAATGACCACTACAAAAGATGAGCCATCATTCAGCCGATATTTTGGAAGACTCCCTATCATTTTCTTTCAGTAACTAATTTATACAGTGGATGAAAGGAAGATATTAAGCTGGGACTCCTTTCGCCTCTAAGTTAAGTACCAGACAAATTTATAATCCGTACGGAAAAATGTTGCATCAAACATTTATCGAACATGCGGGATGCAAGCTCGTAGCAATTATTTATCCTTAGCTTTCTTGCCCTAGAGATTTTATACAAGCGCCGAATTTGCGTAGCTCACTGTTTATCCTGTATCTCTTTGTGATTCCTTGTTCGCTTGTTTTGCATAAAAAAGAGACATGAGTACCAAGTACTCATGAAGTTCGATGTTTAAACATTCAAGTTTCCGTATTGAAAACGAATGATTTAACTATGTAGAGCTCGCACAGGTCTTGAAGCTCAACCACAACCGAAGTAACTTTACCAGAAAAAAAAATTTTTTTGTGGAGAGCTTTGTCGACTTCTTATCGGTAACAACTGATACCGATATGTTATTGTCCTATTATCGGCTAATTATAGAGAGCAAATTTTCATCGTTGATATTGCTACGGACCTATTTTGAGCAAGCCGTCTGTTTCTAATTGGTTTCTTATCGACGAGTTAAAGATGAGTCATCGATTTTATATTGAAGATTTATCACTTATTATTTCAAAAAAAGCTATGAGTTGTCGATAACAAATCGATATAAGTCTATAAAATAAAATTACAATAAGAAATAAATTAATTTTCGATAAAAAACCGATAACTTTTCGATAACATATGAACAATTTTTACTAAAAGTTAAAACGCCGATACAAAAATTCGTAAAACTCTGATAACATATAGAAACTTTCAGATTACAAATTGATAACTGTTCGATAGCATAACGATAACTTTTCTATAATAAATTGATAACACGTTGAATGCAAATTGACCGATTCTATGGTAAATCGATACATTTTCAATAACATATCGATACATGTTTGATTAAATTTTTCTATAAAAAATCGACAACACGTCGATAGCAAATTGGTAACACTATGATAACGAATTGAAAGCTTTGCGATTACAAACAAATAACTGTTCAACACCATAACTATAACATTTCTATAATAAATCGATAAATTTTCTGCAACAAACCGGTAACATCTCGATAAGAAAATCAATAGCAAGCCATATACTTTGATAAAATATCGCTTATTAGTGGAAAGTCTTGCTGGTCTGTTATGTTCTGCGGTCGAGGTTCGCTTAGTCCTAGGTTTCTTTAAGTTAGAAAGTCAAGGTATTTTAGTAGCTGTAGGTGATATTCTTCATCAATCCCTCTTCTGCTATGTGTGGACCAAAATAAATACTCGCACGTTGTAAATTTACAGTCGTAGTAGCGCTGAAGTTAAATTTACTGAGCCGGATTTTAATATCTGGTCTGGCAGTGCGTGTTGTAAATACAAATTATTATAGGCCGAGCTTCTCTTCCAATTTGAGTAGTGCTTCATTTAATTTTAAGTTTTTATACTCAGTTGAGCAGAGCTCACAGAGTATATTAAGTTTGATTGGATAACGGTTGGTTGTACATATATAAAGGAATCGAGATAGATATAGACTTCCATATATCAAAATAATCAGGATCGAAAAAAAATTTGATTGAGCCATGTCCGTCCGTCCGTCCGTCCGTTAACACGATAACTTGAGTAAATTTTGAGGTATCTTGATGAAATTTGGTGTGTAGGTTCCTGAGCACTCATCTCTATTCAAAATCTCTATTCTCTCATCGCTATTTAAAATGAACGATATCGGACTATAACCACGCCCATTTTTTCGATATCGAAAATTTCGAAAAACCGAAAAAGTGCGATAATTCATTACAAAAGACCGATAAAGCGACGAAACTTGGTAGATGAGTTGAACTTATGACGCAAAATAGAAAATTAGTAAAATTTTGGACAATGGGCGTGGCACCGCCCACTTTTAAAAGAAGGTAATTTAAAATTTTTGCAAGCTGTAATTTGGCAGTCGTTGAAGATATCATGATGAAATTTGGCAGGAACGTTACTCTTATTACTATATGTACGCCTAATAAAAATTAGTAAAATCGGAGAAGGACCACGCCCACTTTTTAAAAAAAAAATTTTTTAAAGTAAAATTTTAACAAAAAATTTAATAGCTTTACAGTATATAAGTAAATTATGTCAAGATTCAACTCCGGTAATGATATGGTGCAACAAAATACAAAAATAAAAGAAAATTTAAAAATGGGCGTGGCTCCGCCCTTTTTCATTTAATATGTCTAGAATACTTTTAACGCCATAAGTCGAACAAAAATTAACCAATCCTTTTGAAATTAGGCAGGGGCATAGATTTTATGGCGATAACTGTTTTCTGTGAAAATGGGCGAAATCGGTTGATGTCACGCCCAGTTTTTATACACAGACGTCCGTCTGTCCTTCCGCATGGCCGTTAACACGATAACTTGAGCAAAAATCGATATATCTTTACTAAACTCAGTTCACGTACTTAGCTGAACTCACTTTATCTTGGTATGGAAAATGAACGAAATCCGGCTATGACCACGCCCACTTTTTCGATATCGAAAATTACGTAAAATGAAAAAAATGCCATAATTCTATACCAAATATGAAAAAAGGGATGAAATATGGTAAGGTAATTGGATTGTTTTATTGACGCGAAATATAACTTTAGAAAAAACTTTATAAAATGGCTGTGACACCTACCATATAAAGTAGAAGAAAATGAAAAGGTTCTGCAGGGCGAAATAAAAAACCCTTAAAATCTTGGCAGGTATTACATATATAAATAAATTAGCGGTATCCAACAGATGATGTTCTGGGCCACCCTGGTCCACATTTTGGTCGATATCTGGAAAACGCCTTCACATATAAAACTACCACCACTCCCTTTTAAAACTTTCATTAATACCTTTCATTTGATACCCATATCGTACAAACATATTCTAAAGTCACCCCTGGTCCACATTTATGGCGAACACCTATAGAACGAAGGCCCAATCCCTTTTAAAAATACTCATTAACAACTTTCATTTGATACCTATATCGTACAAATAAAGTCTAGAGTCACCCCTGGTCCACCTTAATTGCGATACCTCGAAAAGGCGTCCACCTATAGAACTAAGGCCCACTCCCTTTTAAAATACTCTTTAGTGCCTTTCATTTGATACACATGTCATACAAACACATTCCAGGGTTTCCCTCGGTTCATTTTCCTACATGGTTATTTTCCCTTATGTTGTCACCATAGCTCTCAACTGAGTATGTAATGTTCGGTTACACCCGAACTTAACCTTCCTTACTTGTTTAGATCTAGTTTTGATCCAATTTCTGTCCCCATCGCATTGGTGGCGATATCTTCGGGGCTATCTCGGGCTGCTTTTTTGGCTTCATTGCCTTCCGACTCAATGGTTTTATCGTTTTAACTCTTTAGCATTCAAGAGTTCTACCAGTGGGCTTGTGTAGCAACTCATGTTTTTGCTTGAGTTTCGAGCTATAATAGCTGTTATGTAAGCTGATAGAGGGTTGCTATTTATATTTTGAGCCTTGGCAACACTAATTGTTTTCAATTGAAAGTTTGGCGTTTTCAAGCATAACCTTATGGCGATAACTGTTTTCTGTGAAAATGGGCGAAATCGGTTGATGTCACGCCCAGTTTTTATACACAGACGTCCGTCTGTCCTTCCGCATGGCCGTTAACACGATAACTTGAGCAAAAATCGATATATCTTTACTAAACTCAGTTCACGTACTTAGCTGAACTCACTTTATCTTGGTATGGAAAATGAACGAAATCCGGCTATGACCACGCCCACTTTTTCGATATCGAAAATTACGTAAAATGAAAAAAATGCCATAATTCTATACCAAATATGAAAAAAGGGATGAAATATGGTAAGGTAATTGGATTGTTTTATTGACGCGAAATATAACTTTAGAAAAAACTTTATAAAATGGCTGTGACACCTACCATATAAAGTAGAAGAAAATGAAAAGGTTCTGCAGGGCGAAATAAAAAACCCTTAAAATCTTGGCAGGTATTACATATATAAATAAATTAGCGGTATCCAACAGATGATGTTCTGGGCCACCCTGGTCCACATTTTGGTCGATATCTGGAAAACGCCTTCACATATAAAACTACCACCACTCCCTTTTAAAACTTTCATTAATACCTTTCATTTGATACCCATATCGTACAAACATATTCTAAAGTCACCCCTGGTCCACATTTATGGCGAACACCTATAGAACGAAGGCCCAATCCCTTTTAAAAATACTCATTAACAACTTTCATTTGATACCTATATCGTACAAATAAAGTCTAGAGTCACCCCTGGTCCACCTTAATTGCGATACCTCGAAAAGGCGTCCACCTATAGAACTAAGGCCCACTCCCTTTTAAAATACTCTTTAGTGCCTTTCATTTGATACACATGTCATACAAACACATTCCAGGGTTTCCCTCGGTTCATTTTCCTACATGGTTATTTTCCCTTATGTTGTCACCATAGCTCTCAACTGAGTATGTAATGTTCGGTTACACCCGAACTTAACCTTCCTTACTTGTTTAGATCTAGTTTTGATCCAATTTCTGTCCCCATCGCATTGGTGGCGATATCTTCGGGGCTATCTCGGGCTGCTTTTTTGGCTTCATTGCCTTCCGACTCAATGGTTTTATCGTTTTAACTCTTTAGCATTCAAGAGTTCTACCAGTGGGCTTGTGTAGCAACTCATGTTTTTGCTTGAGTTTCGAGCTATAATAGCTGTTATGTAAGCTGATAGAGGGTTGCTATTTATATTTTGAGCCTTGGCAACACTAATTGTTTTCAATTGAAAGTTTGGCGTTTTCAAGCATAACCTTCTTCAGAAAATTTTGACATTTGAGTACAACTTGTGTTGTTTACAGTAACTTTTATCTCAGCGAAAAAATGGAATTAACTAGGAAAATTTTTCGTCCGATGATTTTGTACGACTTTCGCCGTGGATTATGAAGACAGGAGTGCTTTGAACAACTTATTTCCACTTTTGGTGATGAAGCCCCATCCTTTGCCATTGTGTAACGCTGGTATATCGAATTCAATCGTAGCCGCCGTTCGCTCAGGGACGAAAGTCGTGAAGGTCGTCCAAAATCAGTTGCTGTGCCACCAAACATTGGCATTGAGGCATCCCTGAGCATTAATACGATGAGCATCAATAAGATGTTGCATGAGCATTTAGCTGTGAAAAAAATTTGTTCGCGTTGGATCCCGCATAATTTTACAAAAGCTCAAAAAGATGCTCTTGTCAATTGGTGCAAAGAAATGCTCAAGACATACAATCGCGGTGCACCAAAGGCTGTAGATAACATCTACACAGGTGAAGAATCTTGGATCTATACGTATGAGCCCAAAACAAAAGAGCAATCCACTGTATGGGTTTTCCAAGTGAGCCAAATCCAACAAAAGTGATTCGTGCGCGAAGCTCTCTGAAGTAAATGATCGCCTGTTTCTTCGGTATAGCTGGACATGTAGCTGCCGTGCCATTAGAGCAACGAAGAACGGTGAATTCCGAATAGTATATAGACATGTGTTTGCCAGTAGTGCTTGGTGAAATACGGAAGAAGAAGCGGCAACGAAGGATCATTCTTCATCATGACAATGCCAGCTCTCACACATGGCAGAAACAACTGTCTATTTGACTGGCCAAAATGTCGAATGAATGAGTCACCCTCCGTACAGCCCTGATTTGGCACGAAATTATTTCTGCAAATCAAGAATAAATTACGTAGCCAACGTACTTATTGTTTTTCGGCGCCTGAAGAAGCCGTTGATGTATTCGAAAGCTTTGTTTTGGAGATACCTCAATCGAGGTGGAAAAAGTGCTACGAAAATTGGTTTGAACGCATGCAAAAGGGTATTGATTATCACGGAGAATACTTAGGAAAACAATAAAGCCATTTTCGATAATAAATTACGGTCTTTTCATTATTATGCTCAAGATATAAATAGCAACCGGTCATTTTGGCGCAAGATTAGTTTATGGTGCATCATAAAACAACCCACTGTTAGCTGCTGCACTGCAAATTCGTCTCTCCTCTATTTGTTCAGCGAAGCATTCCCTTTTATATTTGCTTTTGACCCTTCTTTGTATTCAATAGCTAGCTTCAAGGCCAGCACACCTTGCCACATGAGTAACTTGAATGTCCACATTCCCCGTTACTAACTTCCCTTCTATAGTAATATCGAAAGCACCTAGTGTACAAAGATTCAAAACTTAAATGGATTTTATGTGCGTGTTGTTTACGTGAGAGTCGTATAGCGTTTTTTTACAGTTGTTTTTGGATAACAACAAATATCGTACCACAACGTCAACATCGGCATCATTCAGGTTCAAGCGGTTGAAATAATATCAAACACGCAGCATTTCAAACCACCGTCCGTCCCATAAATGGATCCAATCAATTCATCCCAATATTGAACCATCGCCACTGCTTTGCCGGTAAGTAAATTTTTTTCACAGTCAAGGTACTCACACTCATTGCTGGCTGGCACATAAACATATGTAAACATATGTAAGTGTCAGTGCGATACGCAAAGAAGACATCCCTTGATGCTGCGTTCATTCAATGATTTTTATTTTTGGTCTCTTGACCGATGCTCGGTTGTGGAGTGGCCGATGCTTAAAAATTAATTGATTGGAAAATTATATTTCATGGATTTATTGATTCATTTTCGATGCTCCACTTCTCGCAAGCCGGTCATGGGCCATTTTGGGTCAAAAGGGCGAAGTTCACCATATTACGTATTCTTTGGTTACTAGATTATAAGTTTGTATATTCGCACATCTGGTTTCATATACATGCACATATGTGAGTTTGTTTGTTAAGTTTTTTATTACCATATAACTTTTTATACTTAAGTTAACCTGATTTACTTGCATATGTGAGCTCCTGTCACTCCGTTAATATTCATTTATATTTGCACACTTTCTCTTTTACGTTTGCCTTGTTTATTTATTTCCATTTATTTAAGTCCAAATCGAGGAATAAGTTAATCATTTTCCAAAGGTCTTCGGTTCATTTAATCTGTTTATACCGTTGTTGTTATTGTTGAGCTCAAGGCCGGATTAAATAAAACGCTTTTATTTGGTTTTAATTTAATTTAATATCAATATTTCGACCTCAATCTGAAGTCATCATCAGGACTGCAAAAAACAATACGTATTTATAACAAACATATGCACCTAAAAACATTAATTAACATATATCATATCAACACAACTTACAACTTAAGCTACACTTGCAAGACTAACATTTAACAAAACAATTATAAAATGAAACAGCGATTGATAATCTAAACAGAGAGTATAAACAAATGAAAGAACCGTAATTGTAAACAAAAAACTTTCAAAACAACAAAGTAATAGACGGCGAATACATAAATGCGTGGTCATCTCAGCATTACAATTACATTCAAAACGAAGACGAAGCCTTTATATTTGTGTGGGTGGGTAAAAAATGTGTCACGAATGTTTGTTGTTCCTAATTAGGTTGCGGTAGACATGTGAACGATTCGCGATGTCAACCCTTTCACCCCTGAGTTTTTTTTCGAAATCAGGCGGTGTTTTCATCATTACGACAGCTAATCCTGTAATATGACTAAAATATAAGATGTTTGGCATACCTGAATCTTTACCGTTATCCTGGGATATATAATCCCAATAACATTTATTAACATTTATAGGTGGGACCAATAAGTCCCAATAATACCAAAAGGGCCAAAAATTTGTACGCATCTAAAGGTATAAACAAATATTGGGATATTATTATCCCACACAAATGCATTATTGGGATTTATATGTCCCAATGCAGTTATAAATATAAAAAACTTACTTTATTCATTATAATTTCTTTCCAATTTCGAAGGAATAACATTTATTCACACCTAAACTTTACAGCAAGCGGTATATTACGAATACAAACGGTACCAGATAGACGTTTCACACTGAAATACAACGCGTTACTGTTGAAATTTCACGACATGTCTGTGCAAAATATTGCGTAAAGGGAAATTTGATGTCAATAATGACGGAATGCGGTTACTGATCATCAAAGAAGTCTTCAAGGTTTTATTGGGCACATTTCTATGCGTAATTGGATAAAAATTAAAAGTTATACACATATTTGAAGTTTGCTGGGACGTATTGTCCCAGTAGGGGCGAAAGGGTTAAAATTCATCATCTTATCATTAGGGGTGTCCACTATGTGTAGCATTTCTAACACGAAACGTTTATTATAATTTCTCTCCTTTTCTAAAATAGCGACATTGTCAAAGTCCGGGTAATGTCCTGTATCTTGGCAGTGCGAAGTTAAAACTGTTTTGTTGTCCGCAAAATTGTTCCTTAATTTTATGTTAGATTTGTGTGCGGATATTCTTGTTTTGTTTTTGTAGTACCCACATATACTTTCTCGCATATGTGGAACCCGTCACCATTGCAAGGAATCTTGTATACAATATCCGATTTTTCTTGAGTTGAGATTTTAACTTTTAGATTACTGAAAATTTTCCGTAGTGTGTTGTCATAGGTGAAAGCTAACCGCACGTTTTCTTTGTCATACATGTTCGAATATCTTGTTCTTTCTGATAATCTCGGGACATATGTTGCAGACTTGTATATCTTGACGTTTTTAGCTTCTTTATTAACGCTATCACTAGGCCGGGAATAATAATCGCCAATTATTTTCTTGGTTAGCTCTGTGGGAAAGTTGTTGTTTTCCAAGATCTTTTTAATAACTATAATATTTTTCTCATGGTAAATATTGTCGCTGATGGACAAAACTCGTCTGACAAAATTATTAGCAGTGTCCAAAATAAGTCTTTTTTCATGTTGTGAGTAGAAATTTATGAGCCTTCCCGAGGCTGTTGGTTTTTGGTACCAATCTATGGTTAAGAAATTATTCCTTCTGATGACCAATGTATCCAAGAATGGTATTTTTCCGTCTTTTTCTATTTCCAATGTGAATTTGATGGATCTGTGATATCTGTTACAGTTTAAACCATAGAATGCTCGGAAATATTCCTTAAGAACGTTACAGTATTTTAAATCTTGTTTAAATGAAACTGCTTGTCAATCACTTCGAAACTGAATTTGAATTATCTTATTATTTATACAAAAAATTGCAACTTATCTGTATTGATACTCAAAAATGCAACCGTGCCAAAAATGTAAGCGCGTTTGAATTAACCGAAACGTTCCTTCGAGAAATTAGTTTGCTACGAGAATTCAGACGCGTACGAGGCACGAAAAGATATAAAAACAAACGAAACCAAACAAAACCGCCACTAAGCTGAGCTGTGTTGAAACGATTAACCAATTTAACTAATTTAAACAATTTCTCTATAACTATTAGTAAAGCGCAAAAGTGCGCCATATATTGCATTTAACTATTCATTTTAAACTAAACAATATTCACACGTTATAAATAATAAAAGCGAATTCTGTAAAACTCAGTAAAGCCTGTTCTTTATACTTTCGAAAGCCTCGTAAATTTAGCCAAAAGTTGTTTAGTCGCAACATCTTTTTATATCTTTTCGCAATTTACGTACAAATTGCTACGCTAACCGCGCTTATATAATCGCAAATCGTAAATATTGTTAATGAAATACGCAAAAAGTACTCGCGTAAAATCTGCACCAGTAAATTCACGCTATAATCTTCGTATGAGAAAGCGTTCATCGAATATTCGAGACAAGAAAATGGCCGACAACAATAGTACGAATAAGAGTTCCAGCAGTGAGGACGAAGCCAACACCACAATGGTGGCACATGGTCAACTCAATGAAGACTTACGCCAGCAAATAAAAACCTTGCAAATGTCACTTGTATCATCGGAGAAGGAAAAGGTAGAATACAAGGATGCCCTACATCGTCAAACAGCTAACAACGTCACCGCCGCCGACGTACCTAGCAACGAAGCCAAGCCTGCCGGCTTCAAGCCCGATGAAGTCATCTTTGTTAACTCAGGTAATCGTGTATTTGTATCTGAGACACCCCATCCTTCGATCGCAAGCACAATAAGTCATGAAAACCTCACTAAAGTCAGCACTACTTCAGCTAGTGCCTATATTGCCGGTGCTAATTCTGCCAGCACCATTCATCCCAATTTTATATTTCCAGGTGCTAATTCTGCCAGCACCATACATGCCAATTTTATATCTCCAGGTGCTAATTGTACCAGCACCATACCTACAAACTGTATAACCACAGGCGCTAATTTTGCCAGCACTACGGGTACTTGCAGTCATTATAACAGTGGCCTATATACCACTGCAAACCTCTTCGACCCAGCTTCAGTCAGCGTTAACCCCGCCAACGCCTCAATGTTAAACTCTGCCGACGTTAATACAGCCAACGTCAAACTCGATGCAACCAGTGGCGCTTTCATGTGGTCGCCAACATGCCGGCCACCAATAATGCAGCCACACTTCTACACAAACAACTTCTATCGAGGTAATTTTCCACCAGGAAGAAATTTTCCGCCCACGACAACTTCAGTGTATAACCCACAAACCACCCCTCAGGAACACCCATCCTGGAGTCCGATACGATATTCAGCTACACGTAAGATTTTAGATTTACCAGAGTTCCATGATTCCCCTGAAGAGTGGCCTATGTTTTCCGTGGCCTTTAAGGAAACCACTGAAATGCACTCGTACTCCCAGTTGGAGAATTTGCTGCGTCTTCAGAAAGCCCTAAAAGGAGAGGCTAGACAGCGAGTAGAGTCACTACTGATACACCCATCTAGCGTATATGCAGCCATGAAAACACTAGAAATTCACTACGGGCGCCCAGAGCTTCTGATTAGGAGCCAAATTGCCAAGGCTCGAACCTTTCCACCTGTCACTGCCGGACGAATCGGCGATATACTAAATTTTAGTTCGATGGTGTCGAATTTAGTAGCATTTTTAGAAACTTCGGGTGCTACGCCACATCTGAATAACCCAATATTAATAGATGAGTTAGTGAGCAAATTGCCGCTCAACAAGAGAGAAGAGTGGACACGCCACATCCTCGAAATGCAGAATCCATATCCAAATGTGCATCAGTTCTCAAACTGGTTGCAAAACACCGCCATGTACGTGTCAATGGCGATAGATGTTATGCCGACACGAAATATGTCCAACGATCTTTCACACCACAAGCCGAAAGGCCCACTCAAACCCATAATGACTGTCACAAAAGAGGAAAAATGATGCTCATTATGTGATCAAAACCATAGCTTAAATCAATGCCCAAAATTTAAAGAGGAAAATTATTCCAAACGGTGGGATTTGATCAAATAGAAACACTTGTGTTTTTGTTGTCTACAGCCCGGTCATAGTGTGCAAAACTGCCGAAAACGACGTGTATGTGGTATATCGTCATGTAATAAATATCATAATCGTTTGCTTCACAATCCTAGTAATAATAACAAAACAAATATTTCATCAGTTGAAACAGCTGTCGCTACAATGTATTTGAATCCAAAGCAACCATTTGACCAAATGTCGAATTCACCACAACGTAAACAAACACTCCTAAAATATTTGCCTGTAAAAATAAAAGGTCCAAAAGGAGAAATCAGTGTTATTGCTTTTATAGACGAAGGCGCAAAAATATCGCTGTTAGAAGAAAAGGCAGCAGACGCCATTGGCCTCAAAGGCAAAACCGATTTACTTCGGCTGAAGTGGATTGGAAATAAAAGTATGAGCGAACAGTCGCGGCAAGTATCGTTTGAGATCGGCGGCATAAATGAAGCAGCACCGAGTTATCAAATGAGGGGAGTTCGTACAACAAAGAAGTTGTATCTACCACAGCAATCGTTGAACTTAAGCGAATTCATGCAACGTCACGAACAGCTGAGAAATATACCAATCACAGATTATAACAATGTAACACCACAAATTCTAATTGGACTTTCGCATGCAGATTTAATAAGAACAAGTAAACATGTCAATTTAGATGATGGTTTTGCAGTCCACAAAACAATGGTAGGTTGGACACTATTTGGATCGAACGAATATCGCTCTAATGACGTCACAGTTGGTCACGTAAATATTGATTACACACAACTGTATGAAATAAACAAACAGATGTCAGAATATTTTGCTGCAGAAAAGTTTGAAGTTGTAAAATCGCCAATTGTAAAATCAGAAGTAGATATAAGAGCCGAAAATTTATTGCAACAGACAACAAATTATGTAAACGGCAGGTATGAAACTGGTTTACTGTGGAATAAAGATAATATAAATTTTCCGCAGAGTTACAGTACGGCCGTAAAACGTTTAGAGCAAATTGAAGCAAAAATGGCACGAGATCAAGAGTATGGAAAGTGGTACAAGGAAAAAATTGCCGAGTATGTAGACAAGGGATACACGAAGCGGCTTTCCCCCGATGAATTAAGTGTAAGTGCCGATCGTACGTGGTATTTACCACATTTTGCTACATGTAACATAAATAAGGGTAACAAACGCAGACTTGTTTTCGACGCTGCATCAAAAATCAATAATATGTCGTTGAACTGTGCCTTAATGAAAGGGCCGGAAAAATACCAACCCAAATCGCTTTTAGCAATATTATGCAAGTTTAGGCAGGGTAAAGTAGCAGTTTGTGGTGACATCCGCGAGATGTTTCATCGGATCTTGATTCGTAAAGAAGATCAAAGAGCGCAAAGCTTTCTTTGGAGAGAGGGCGACCAATCAAAAGCACCTGAAGTATATGTGATGTGCGCAATGATATTTGGATCAATAAGTTCCCCTTGCTCGGCACAATTTATAAAAAATATGCATGCTGAAAAATATCGAAATATGAACGCAAGAGCCGTAGATGCCATCGTCGACAGGCACTATGTAGATGATTACATGGACAGTTTTGACACCGTCAAAGAAAGTATTAAAGTAACCAAAGATGTAATTGACATCCACAGCAGCGCTGGCTTCGAGATAAGAGGGTTTGTATCAAATTCAGAAGAGCTTATACGAGCCGTATCGAACAATGCGCAATCGTGTACGCAACAAAATAACTATATATGCCGAGGTGAAGGTGCTACCGAAAAGGTACTGGGTATGCACTGGAACCCAAACGAAGATTATTTTTTCTTCAAGCTAACATTTTCAAAAGTGCCAAAAGCTGTTTTGGACTATAGTAGACGACCGACGAAAGGTGAAATGTTAAGCGTTACTATGTCGATATTCGACCCACTTGGTTTTGTTTGTGGAATGGTTTTACGAGCAAAGGTGCTAATGCAAAGCTTGTGGCACAGAAGCGTTGACTGGCATGAGCCAATCCCTGAGGACATTTATAAGAAATGGATGCAGTGGTACAAAACACTGAACACCATCGAAGATTTCAAGATGCCCAGATGCTATAGCGTAAGTTTTTTGAACCCGAATGCTAACATACAACTGCATGTTTTTGTCGATGCGAGCGAGATCGCATTTGCTGCCGTCGCTTTCTGGCGCATTCAATACACAAACAACACGGAAGTTATGTTTGTAGCTGGTCGATCCCGATGCAGCCCGCTCAAGCCCCTGTCCATTCCACGGCTTGAGTTGCAAGCAGCTGTCCTGGGTATAAGGTTGAAAGAAGCGGTCATCAATAGCCATGACGTTCAGCCAAATAAAGTGATATTTTGGTCAGACTCAAAAATAGTTCTGCAGTGGATAAGGTCCGATGCCAGATGCTACAAGCAGTTCGTAGCACACCGTATAGCTGAGGTATTGCAAACATCTGAACCCAGTCAGTGGTGGTGGGTCCCAGGTATAGAAAACCCAGCCGATGATGCAACGCGCATCAAAACATTTTCTGGAAATGGTAAGTGGTTAAATGGACCTAACTTTTTGAGATTACCTGATACTGAATGGCCAGTAATGCCAAGCGATATTAATCAAAACGAATGCCAAGAGGAGAGACGCTCTAAGCAAATATACACGATAGCTTTACCAGACGTGGTAATCCCATTCAACAAGTATTCAAATTATTATAAGTTTTTAAGAGTAATGACATGGGTACGATATGCTATAATAAAATTTCGCAAGGGTAAAGGCTATGAATATGCGTCAAATTTTGTTAATGCAAATGAAATTAAGCGAACTGAGTTACTGATTTGCGCACTAGTACAGCACAATGTGTTTGCTGCCGAGATAGAATTGTTACGTAAGGGTGCTCAAATTCCGAAATGTAATTCTCTCTTTAAGCTCAGCCCAATATTAGATGAGAAAAGCACATTACGATTGGCCGGGAGGATTGATTACGCAGAATGTCTACCACTGTCAACTAGGCGACCAATAATTCTGCCAAAAGACCACCCTATATCCCGCCTTATAGCCAAACACTATCATGAAGTTTTCCATCACCATAATTTTGATGCAGCACTATGCGCAATACGTCGGAAGTTTTGGATTCCAAGCGCACGCCGAGTACTAAGGTCAATTAAAGCTAATTGTCAAATGTGCAAAAACTTATCAGCTGTACCTGAACCACCAATCATGGGCCAAGTACCCAGCGATCGAACTACGCCCTTCGTTCGCCCGTTAACGTATTCAGGGGTCGACTATTTCGGGCCCATATTGGTATCCATAGGCCGGCGTCGAGAAAAACGTTGGGTCGCGCTTTTTACTTGTTTAACTATCAGAGCCATCCATTTAGAACTAGCTAAGGACCTGTCGACTGATTCCGCCATAATTGTCTGTCGTAATTTTGTAAACCGAAGAGGTGTCCCGGTGCGACTTAGGAGCGATATGGGAACAAATTTTGTCGGCGCGAGCAATCGGAATGCGATCGTAGAGGAGTTGAGTGGGTTTTCAACACACCTGCCAATCCATCTGCAGGAGGCGCATGGGAGAGAATGGTGAGAAGCGAAAACGCGTTTTAATATTCACACTTAAAGAACGAGCGCCACAGTTGGAAACGTTACAGAGTCTACTGATTGAAGCAGAAAATTTGATAAATTCGCGTCCATTAACACATGTTCCACTAGAAAACAAAGACGCCGAACCTCTAACACCAAATCATTTTTTGCTAGGGTGCGCAAATGAAATACAAACTCCTGCACTCTCATACGAAAAATGTCTGCGCAAACAATGGCATATAGCGCAGCAACTGAAGCAAACCTTCTGGAAGAGGTGGATACTTGAGTATCTTCCCACTTTGACACGTCGTACTAAATGGTATAAGAGAGTAAAGCCGATAGCGGTAGGTGACGTTGTTATAATCTGCGACGACAACGAAAGCCGAGGGCACTGGAAAAGGGGCATCGTCACAGAGGCAAAGCCAGCTCCAGATGGTCAAGTCAGATCCGTTTTAGTTAAGACATCAACCGGAGTCATACGAAGGCCAGCATCCAAAATTGCAATACTTGACGTTGGTAGTGATTCTCTTACCAGTGACGTGAATCACGGGGGGGAGGATGTTACAGTTTAAACCATAGAATGCTCGGAAATATTCCTTAAGAACGTTACAGTATTTTAAATCTTGTTTAAATGAAACTGCTTGTCAATCACTTCGAAACTGAATTTGAATTATCTTATTATTTATACAAAAAATTGCAACTTATCTGTATTGATACTCAAAAATGCAACCGTGCCAAAAATGTAAGCGCGTTTGAATTAACCGAAACGTTCCTTCGAGAAATTAGTTTGCTACGAGAATTCAGACGCGTACGAGGCACGAAAAGATATAAAAACAAACGAAACCAAACAAAACCGCCACTAAGCTGAGCTGTGTTGAAACGATTTACCAATTTAACTAATTTAAACAATTTCTCTATAACTATTAGTAAAGCGCAAAAGTGCGCCATATATTGCATTTAACTATTCATTTTAAACTAAACAATATTCACACGTTACAAATAATAAAAGCGAATTCTGTAAAACTCAGTAAAGCCTGTTCTTTATACTTTCGAAAGCCTCGTAAATTTAGCCAAAAGTTGTTTAGTCGCAACAATATCCATTGAGTGTATTCAATATTATGTTCGTATCTTCCGTTCTTATTATAGCGAATAAGTCGTCCACATACTTTGTTAGGAACCGTGGTTTGTTAACCGATTCAGTCTAAAATCTGTAAGCCGATTCTGTAACTCTTAATAATAAGAAAACTTGTTAGTAGTCAAAAGCTTTTGCCGTTTCCACTAACAATTCATTGATTCTGTAACTCGGTCTAAACAATGACATAGAGCTGATTGTTCAAAGTAATGATATGTGGCATCTCCGGCGAAAAAATGCGAAAAACACAAAGAGGAATTGTCCAAATAAGTTTGTACGCGCAAAATTAGTTTTACAAAAGTGGAATTAATTCGGGGAATTTTGATCGCGGTTATTATCTAATTCTAATCTAATTTAATCTAATCTAATCTAATATCTAATACATATTATAAATGGCAAAGTTTGGATGTGAAGATGTTTGGATGTTTGGATGTTTGGATGTTTGGATGTTTGGATGTTTGTCCAGACGTTTGTCTTTGTGACTCAATCACGCAAGAACGGCTGGACCGATTTGGATGAAATTTTGCACACATATAGCCAATAGTCTAGAAGGATCTACTAACTATATATTTTTGAAAAGGGGCGTGGTCCCCGCCCCCTAGGAACAGTTATAATTTAATTATTATATTTTTTCGTCTTTGCGACTGAATCACGCCAGAATGGCTACACGGATTTTGATGAAATTTGGGACACAGACAGTAGTCTAATAGCGAAATTTTTTTCGAACATGGAAAGAGGGGTGGGGGTCCCACGACCCTTTCGAGAAATTATTTTTCAATAATTTTTACACATTATAACTTTACGTATACTGGCCTTCACCAATATCACAGACTCAAGGGGTCAAATAAGTCGAGGGCTTACAAAGTAAGCAGTGACACCCTCCGCCCGCCCCCCCCCCCCCCTTTATCTCCCCCTCTGGTGTAAAATCTATAAATTGTTATAACTCAATATAAATTTTCTCCTAAATCAATAGTTTTTGGTATCTGGTACATACAGAACGAGATCTAGACAATTTTGGAGGAACGATCAGTGGTCCTCTCCTCTACTCCCGCCATCCGCCCTCCATCAATTGTTTTTATTAGCACGCTTTTATTAGCTTTACCTGTATGTTTCTATGTAACTTTTTATTCGCTCCAATGCGCCTGCTGCCTTATTAACATGGTTTTATAATTAGCTTCACCTTATTTGTAATCCCGTAAGGGTCATATCGAGACCCTCCGGGATCATTTCTGGATGGTTTTTGGGATCGGTCCGGGATTACGCCGGGGTAATTTCGGGACTTTTTCGGGACTATTTCGGGATCATTTTGGGACCCTTCCGGGATCATTTCTGTATAGTTTTCGGGATCCGTACGGGATCCCGTCGGGGTTATTTTGGGACATTTTCGGGACTATTCCGGAATAATTTCGGGACTATTTCGCGATCATTTGGGGACCCCTCCGGCATCATTTCTGGATGGTTTTCGGGATCCGTCCGGAATCACGTCGGGGTACTTTCGGGATCATTTGCGTACCTTCGAGAGATAAATTCTTGATGGTTTCCGGGATCATTACGGGACTTTTTCGGGGTCAGTTTGGGTCCTTTCCGTAATCATTCCTGGATGGTTTTAGGGATCCGTCCGGGATCCCGTCGGGACCATTTCGGTGCTATTTCGGGATCATTAGGGGTATCTTCCGGCATCATTTCTGCATGGTTTTCGAGATCCGTCCGCGATCCCGTCAGGGTCATTTCGGGACTATTTCGGGATAATTTGGGGTACCTGCCTGCATCATTTCTGGATGGTTTTCAGTATCCGTCCGGGATCCTGTCGGGGTCATTTTGGGACTTTTGCGGGATCATTTGGGGTCTCTTCCGGCATCATTTCTGGATGGTTTACGGGATCCGTCCGGGATCCTGTCGGGGTCATTTTGGGACTTTTGCGGGATCATTTAGGGCCTCTTCCGGCATCATTTCTGGATGGTTTACGGGATCCGTCCGGGACCCTGTCGGGGTAATTTTGGGACTTTAGCGGGATCATTTGGGGTCTCCTCCGGCATCATTTCTGGATGGTTTACGGGATCCGTCCGGTATCCTGTCGGGGTCATTTTGGGACTTTTGCGGGATCATTTGGGGTCTCTTCCGGCATCATTTCTGGATGGTTTTCGGGATCCGTCCGGGATCCTGTCGGGGTCATTCTGGGACTTTTGCGGGATCATTTGGGGTCTCTTCCGGCATCATTTCTGGATGGTTTACGGGATCCGTCCGGGATCCCGTCGGCGTCATTTTGGGACTTTTGCGGGATCATTTGGGGTCTCTTCCGGCATCATTTCTGGATGGTTTACGAGATCTGTCCGGGATCCTGTCGGGGTCATTTTGGGACTTTTGCGGGATCATTTGGGGTCTCTTCCGGCATCATTTCTGGATGGTTTACGAGATCCGTCCGGGACCCTGTCGTGGTCATTTTGGGACTTTAGCGGGATCATTTGGGGTCTCCTCCGGCATCATTTCGGGACTATTTCGGGATCATTTGGGTACCTACCTTCATCATTTCTGGATGATTTTCGGGATCCGTACGGGATCCCGTCGGGGTCATTTCAGGACTTTTTCGGGATCCGCCCGTGATCCCGGCGGGGTCATTTCGGGACTATTTCGGGATCATTTGGGGTACCTAGATGGATAGTTTTCGGGATTCGTCCGGGATCCCGTCTGGATCATTTCAGGACTTTTTCGGGATCTTTTGGGGTATCTTCCGGCCACTTTTCTAGATGGTTTTCGGTATCTGTCCGGGATACCGTCAGGGCAATTTCGGGACTATTTGGGTATAACTTGGGAACCTTTCCGGCATCATTTCTGGATAGTTTCCGGGATCCTTCGGGGATCCCATCAGGATAATTTCGGAACCCGCGACTAATGCGGGATCATTTGGGGACCCTTTCGCCATCATTTCCGGATGGTTTTCGTGATCCGTCCGGGATACCGTCAGGGTAATTTCGGGACTATTTGGGGATAACTTGGGAACCTTTCCGGCATAATTTCTGGATAGTTTCCTGGATCCGTCGGGAATCCCGTCAGGATCATTTCGGAACTATAAGGGGATCATTTCATTTTTCATCTTTCTTTAAGGGGATCATTTCACTTTCCAGCATCATTTCTGTATACTTTTGGGGATCCGTCCGGGATCCCGACTGGGTCATTTCTGACCTATTTCGGAATCATTTTGGGGTACCAACCGGCATCATTTCTGGATGATCCCGGACGGACCCCAAGGGGGGAATTTCGGGAATTTTTCGGGATCATTTGGGGTCCCTTCCGGCATCATTTCTGGATCGTTTCCGGGATCCGTCCGAGATCCCGTCGGGTTTATTTTTTTACTTTTTCGGGAAAATGTCAGGGAATTTCGAGACTGTTCTTGGATCATTTGGGGATCCTTCAGGGATAATTTCTGGATGGTTTTCGGGATCCCGTCGGGGTAATTTCGGGACTTTTTCACGACTATTTCGGGGTCAGTTGCCCTTAAAGATCATTTCTGGGTGGTTTTTGGGATCCGTCCGGGATCCCGTCAGGGTTATTTTGCGCCTTTTCGGGACTATTTCGGGATCATTTTGGGACCCTTCCGGGATAATTTCTCTATGATTTTCGGGATCTTCGTTCCTTCGTAGTTTTTTCGCGACTTTATCTGGGATAAATTGCGGACCCTTTAGAGATCAATTCTGAATGGTTTTCGGTATCGGTCTGGGATCCCCTCAAGGTCATTTCGGGACTTTTTCGGGACTATTTCGGAATCATTTTGGGACCCCTCCGGCATAATTTCTGGGTGATTTTCGGGATCTGTCCGGGATCCCGACGGAGTTTTTCGGGACTTTTTCCGGACTATTTCTGGATTATTTGCGGACGTTTCAGAGCTCAGTTCTGGATGATTTTCGGGATCTGTCCGGGATCCCGTCGGAGTTATTTCGGGGTAATTTTGGGACCCTTCCAGGATAATTACTTCATGATTTTCGGGATGGGTCTGAGTTTATCGTGACTTTCGGGACTATTTCGGGATCATTTGCGGAACCTTCAGAGATCAATTCTGGATGGTTTGTGGACTTTTCCGGGATCATTTGGGGATCCCTTCAGAGTCATTTCTGGATGGTTTTCGGGATCCCGTCAGGGTCATTTCGGGCCTTTTTCGTGACTACTATTTCGTCCGGGATCCCGTCGGGGTTATTTTGGAACATTTTCGGGACTATTCCGGAATCATTTCGGGACTATTTCGCGATCATTTGGGGACCCTTCCGGCATCATTTCTGGATGATTTTCGGGATCCGCCCGGGATATCGTCGGGGTCATTTGGGGACTTTTTCGGGATCATTTGGGGGCTCTTCCGGCATCATATCTGGATGGTTTTCGGGATCCGTCCGGGATCTCGTCGGGGTAATTTGGGAACTTTTTCGGGATCATTTTGGGCCTCATCCGGCATCATTTCCGGATGGTTTTCGGGATCCGTCCGGGATCCCGTCGGGGTCATTTCGGGACTTTTTCGCGACTAATACTGGATCATTTGGGAACCCTTTCGGCATCATTTCTGGATGGTTTTCGGGATCCGTCCGTGATCCCGTCGGGGTCATTTCGGGACTTTTCGCGACTAATACGGGATCATTTGGGAACCCTTTCGGCATCATTTCTGGATGGTTTTCGGGATCCGTCCGGGATCCCATTAGGGTAATTTCGGGACTATTAGGGGATCATTTGGGAACCTTTCCGGCATCATTTCTGGATAATTTTCGGGATCCGTCCGGGATGCCGACGAGGTCATTTCGGGACTATTAGGGGATCATTTGAGGACCTTTCCGGCATCATTTCTGTATTGTTTTCGGAATCCTTTCGGGAGCCCGTCAGGGTCATTTTGGGACTTTTTCGGGGCTAATACGGGATCATTTGGGGATCCTCTAGGGGTCGTTTCGTGACTTTTTCTGTTTTATTTCGGGATCATTTGGGGGCTCTTCCGGCATCATTTCTGGATGGTGTTCGGGATCCGTCCGGGATCCCATCAGGGTAATTTCGGGACTATTAGGGGATCATTTGTGGACCTTTCAGGCATCATTTCTGGATAATTTTCGGTATCCGTCCAGGATGCCGACGAGGTCATTTCGGGATTATTTCGGGATCATTTGGGATACCTTCCGGCATCATTTCTGGATGGTTTTTGGAATTCGTCCGGGATCCCGTCGGGGTCTTTTCGGGACTTTTTCTCGACTAATACGGGATCATTTGCGGACCCTTCCGGCATAATTTCTGGATAGTTGTCGGGATCCGTTCGGGATCCCGTCACGGTCATTTCGGAACTATTAGGGGATCATTTGAGGACCTTTCCGGCATCATTTCTGGATTGTTTTTGGAATCCTTTCGGGATCCCGTCAGGGTCATTTCGGGGCTTTTTCGGTATCATTTAAGGATGGCTTTCAGGATTCGTCCGGGAACCCGTCAGGGTAATTTCTGGACTTTTCCGAGACTATTTCGGGATCATTTTGGGACCTTCCCAAGATCATTTCTGGATGGATTTCGGGATTTGTCCGGGATGCCCTCAGGGTCATTTTGGGACTATTAGTTGAGCATTTGAGGACCGTTCCGGCATCACTTCTGGATGGTTTTCGGTATCCGTTCAGATTCCCGTCGGAATAATAGCGGGACTTTTTCGGGATCATTGGGGTCCCTTCCGATATCATTTCTGGATGGTTTTTGGGATTCGTCCGGCAACCCTTCGGGGTCATTTCGGGACTTTTTCTCGACTAATACGGGATCATTTTCGGGCCCTTTCGGTATCATTTCTGGATAGTTGTCGGGATCCGTTCGGGATCCCGTCAGGGTCTTTTCGGAACTATTGGGAGATCATTTGAGGACCTTTCCGGCATCATTTCTGGTTAGTTTTCGGGATCCTTTCCGGGTCCCATCAGGGTCATTTCGGGACTTTCGGCATCATTTAAGATTGGTTTTCAGGATTCGTCCGGGATCCGTCAGGGTAATTTCTGGACTTTTCCCAGACTATTTCGGGATAATTTTGGGACCCTCCCAAGATCATTTCTGGATGGATTTCGGGATCTGTCCGGGATGCCGTCAGGGTCATTTTGGGACTATTAGGTGATCATTTGAGGACCTTTTCGGCATCACTTCTGGATGGTTTTCGGTATCCGCTCAGGATCCCGTCGGAATTATTGCGGGACTTTTTCGGGATCATTTGGTGTCCCTTCCGGCATCATTTCTGGATGGTTTTTGGGATTCGTCCGGCATCCCGTCGGGTTCATTTCGGGACTTTTTCTCGACTAATACGGGATCATTTGCCGGCCCTTTCGGCATCATTTCTAGATAGTTGTCGGGATCCGTTCGGGATCCCGTCAGGGTCTTTTCGGAACTATTAGGTGATCATTTGAGGACATTTCCGGCATCATTTCTGGATAGTTTTCGGGATCCTTTCGGGGTCCAGTCAGGGTCATTTCGGGACTTTTTCGGGATAATTTAGAGATGTCTTTCAGGATTCGTCCGGGAACCCGTCAGGGTAATTTCTGAACTTTTCCGAGACTATTTCGGGATAATTTTGGGACCTTCCCAAGATCATTTCTGGATGGATTTTGGGATCAGTCCGGGATGCCGTCAGGGTCATTTTGCTATTAGGTGATCATTTGAGGACCTTTCCGGCATCACTTCTGGATGATTTTCGGTATCCGTTCGGGATCCCGTCGGAATCAATGCGGGACTTTTGGATGGTTTTCGGGATTTGTCCGGGATCCCGTCGGTGTTATTTCGGGACCTTTTCGGGGGCTAATACGGGATCATTTGGGGATCCTCTAGGGGTCGTTTCGTGACTTTTTCTGTATTATTTCGGGATCATTTTGGGACCCTTTCGGCATAATTTCTTGATGGTTTGCCGGATCCATCAGGGTCATTTCGGGACCATTTTGGGATCATTTGGGGACCCTTCCGAGATCATTTCTGGATCCGTCCGGGATGCCGTAGGAGCCATTTCGGTATTTTTTGTTACTTTTCCGGGATAGTTTTTGCACCCTTCCGGGATCATTTCTGGATCTGTGCAGGATCCCATCTGGGTCAATTCCGGACTACCTCGGGATCATTTTGGAATCCTTCCGGAATCATTTCTGTATGGTTTTCGCGATCCATCGTGGATCCCCTCGGAGCCATTTCGGAACTTTTTCTGGAGTTAGTCGGGATAATTTAGGGACCCTTCCTGGATATTTTCTGGATGGTTTTTGAGATCCGCCCGGGAGCCCGTCAGGGTCATTTCGGAACCTTTTCGGGATCATTTTGGAACACCTTCAGGGATCATTTCTGTGTAGTTCTCTGGATACGTCTAGAATCGTGTCGCTCTCATTTCGGGTTTTTTGGGACTATTCGGGGAACTTTTGGAGACCCTTTCGGGGCATTTCTGGATGGTTTTCGGGATCCGTCCGCGATAGCGTTGGCGTCATTTCGTAGCTTTTTCTGGATAATTTCGGGATCATTTGGGATCCTATCAGGTTATCAGCTCATTTAGTTCTTTTTTTTTACTCAATTACAAAAATAAAATGCATTAGACAGAAAACAAAATTTTAAAAAGATAATAAGCAGGCTAACGCGAATAGCCCATATATTTAAAATTTTCCTTGCGGATGGGGCCGCGGGTAAAGGCTAGTATATTATAAATGGGAAAGTTTGGATGTTTGTATGTTTGTATATTTGTCCAAACCTTTGTCTTTGTGACTCAATCACGCAAGAACGACTGGACCGATTTGGATGGAATTTTGCACACATATAGCCAATAGTCTAGAAGGATCTACCAGCTATATTTTTTTGAAAATGGTGGAAGCTCCCGCCCCCTAGGAACATTTATAATTTAATTATTGTATTTTTTCGTCTTTGTGACTGAATCACGCCAGAACGGCTACACGGATTTTGATGAAATTTGGGACACAGACAATAGTCTACTAGCGAAATTTTTTTCGAACATGGAAAGGGGGGTAGGGGACCCACGACCCCTTCGAACAAATACTTTTTAATAAGTTTTACTTATTATAACTTTACCTATATTGACGTTCACCAATATTACAAACTCAATTGGTCAAATAAGTCGAGGGCTTACAAAATGAGCAGTGACACCCTACGTCCCCCTCCCCCTTTCTCTCACCCTCTGGTGTAAAATCTATAAATTGTTATAACTCAATATACATTTTCTCCTAAATCAATAATTTTTGGTATCTGGCTCATAGAGATCGAGATCTAAACAATTTTGGAAAAACGATCGGTGGTGCTCTCCATCTCCTCCCGCCATCCGCCCTCCATCAATTGTTTTTATTAGTACGCTTTTATTAGCTTTACCTGTATGTTTCTTTGTAAATTTTCATTCGCTCCAACGCGCCTGCTGCCTTATTAACATGGTTTTATAATTAGCTTCACCTTATTTGTAATCCCGTTAGGGTCATATCGAGACCCTTCCGAGATCGTTTCTGGATGGTTTTCAGGATCCGTCCGGCATCCCGCCGGGGTAATTTCGGGACTTTTTCGGGACTATTTCAGGATCATTTTGGGACCATTACCGGATCATTTCTGTATAGTTTTCGGGATCCGTTCGGGATCCCGTCGGGGTTGTTTTTGGGACATTTTCGGGTCTATTCCGCGATCATTTCGGGACAATTTCACGATCATTTGGGGACCCTTCCGGCATCATATCTGGATAGGTTTCGGGATCCGTCCGGCATCCCGTCTAGGTATTTTCGGGATCATTTGCGTACCTTTGAGAGATAAATTCTTGATGGTTTCCGGGATCATTATGGGACTTTTTCGGGGTCATTTTGGGTCTCTCCCGGCATCATTTCTGGATGGTTTTCGTCATCCATCCGGGATCCCGTCGGGGCCATTTCGGGGCTATTTTGGGATCATTTGGGGTATCTTACGGCATCATTTCTGGATGGTTTTTGAGATCCGTCTAGGATCCCGTCGGGGTAATTTCGGGACTTTTTCGGGATCATTTGGGGTCCCTTCCGGCACCATTTCTGGATGGTTTTCGGAATTCGTGTGGGATCCCGTCGGGGCCATTTCGGGGCTATTTTGGGATAATTTGGGGTATCTTACGGCATCATTTCTGGATGGTTTTTGAGATCCGTCTAGGATCCCGTCTGGGTAATTTCGGGCTATTTCGGGATCATTTGGGGTACCTACCGGCATCATTTCTGGATGGTTCCCTGTATCCGTCCGGGATCCCGTCGGGGTTATTTTGGAACATTTTCGGGACTATTCCGGGATCATTTCGGGACTATTTCGCGATCAATTGTGGACCCTTTCGGCATCATTTCTGGATGGTTTTCGGGATCCGTCCGGTATCCCGTCGGGGTTAAATTTGGACTTTTTCTCACCTAATACGGGATCATTTGGGAACCTTTTGGCATCATTTCTGGATGGTTTTCGGGATCCGTCGGGGATCCCGCCGGGGTAATTTCGGGACTTTTTCGGGATCACTTGGTGTCTCATCCGGCATCATTTCTGTATAGTTTTCGGAATCCGTCCGGTATCCCGTCGTGGTCAATTCTGGACTTATTCTCAACTAATACGGGATCATTTGGGACCCTTTTGGCATCATTTCTGGATGGTTTCCGGGATCCGTCGGGGATCCTGTCGGGGTACTTTCGGGACTTTTTCGGGAATATTTGGTGTCCCATCCGGCATCATTTCTGGATAGTTTTCGGGATTCGTCCTGGATCCCGACGGGGTCATTTCGGGACTATATCGGGATCATTTTGGGGTGCCCACTGGCATGATTTCTGGATAGTTTTCGGGATCTGTCCGGTATCCCGTCGGGGTCAATTCTGGACTTTTTCTCAACTAATACGGGATCATTTGGGCCATTTTGGCATCATTTCCGGATGGTTTTCGGGATCCGTCCGGGACCCTGTTAGGGTGATTTTGGGACTATTAGGGGATCATTTGAGGGCCTTTCCGGCATCATATCTGGATGGTTTTCGGTATCCGTCTGGGATCCCGTCGGGGTTATTCCTGGGCTTTTTGGGATCATTCAGGGTACCTTCCGGCATCGTTTCTGGATGGGGACTTTTCGCGACTAATACGGGATCATTTGGAGACCCTTTCGACATCACTTCTGGATGGTTTTCGGGATCCGTCCGGGATCCCGTCCGGGTCACTTCAGGACTTTTTTTCGACTAATACGGGATCATTTGGGGACCCTTTCGGCATCATTTCTGGTTGGTTTTTGGGATCCGTTCGGGATCTCGTCGGGATCATTTCGGGACTATAAGGGCATCATTTGGGGACATTTTCGGCACCATTTCTGGATAGTTTTCGGGATCCCGTCTGGGTCATTTCGGGACTATTTCGAGATCATTTGGGATACCATCCGGCATCATTTCCAGATGGTTTTCGGTATCGGCTCGGGACCTCGTCGGGGTCATTTCGGGACTTCTTTGGGGCTAATACGGGATCATTTGGGGAGCCTTTTTGCATCTTTTCTGGATGGTTTCCGGGATCCGTACGGGATCCCGTCAGAGTAATTTCGGGACGTTTTCGGGATCATTTAAGGATGGTTTTCAGGATTCGTCCGTGATCCCGTCGGAGGGTAATTTCTGGACTTTTCCGGTACAATTTCGGGATCATTTTGGCACCCTTCCAAGATCATTCCTGGATGGATTTTGGGATCTGTCCGGGATCCCGTCAGGGTCATTTAGGGATCCGTTAATACGGGATCATTTGGGGACCCTTCCGGCATCACTTCTGGATGTATTTCGGGATCTGTACGGGAACCCATCAGGTTAATTTCGGGACTATTTCGGGATCATTTGGGGACCCTTTAAGGGTCATTTCATGACCTTTTCTGTATTATTTCGGGATCATTTGGGGACCCTTCCGAGGCCATTTCTGGATCCTTCCGGGTTGCCGTAGGAGTCATTTCGAGATTTTTTGTTACTTTTTCGGGATGGTTATGGGACCCTTCCAGGATCATTTCTGGATCCGTGCGGGATCCCTTCGGGGTCTTTTCCGGACTGTTTCGGGCTCATTTTGGGACCCTTCCGGAATCATTTCTGTATGGTTTTCGCGATCCGTCGTGGATCACCTCGGGGTCATTTCGGAACTTTTTCTGGACTATGTGGGATAATTTGGGAACCCTTCCTGGATATTTTCTGGATGGTTTTTGAGATCCATCCGGGAGTCCGTCAGAGTCATTTCGGAAATTTTTCGGGACTATTTCGGGATAATTTTGGAACACCTTCAGGGATCATTTCTGTGTGGTTCTCTGGATACGTCTAGAATCGTGTCGTTGTCATTTCGGTGTTTTTTGGGACTATTCCGGTAAATTTTGGAGACCCTTCCGGGGCATTTCTGGATGGTTTTCGGGATCCGTCCACGATAACGTGGGGGCCATTTCGTAGCTTTTTCTGGATAATTTCGGGATCATTTGGGATTCTATCAGGTTATCAGCTCATTTAGTTCTTTTTTTTACTCAATTACAAAAAAAAAATGCATTACACAGAAAACATTATGGGACTTTTTCGGGGTCATTTTGGGTCTCTCCCGGCATCATTTCTGGATGGTTTTCGTCATCCATCCGGGATCCCGTCGGGGCCATTTCGGGGCTATTTTGGGATCATTTGGGGTATCTTACGGCATCATTTCTGGATGGTTTTTGAGATCCGTCTAGGATCCCGTCGGGGTAATTTCGGGACTTTTTCGGGATCATTTGGGGTCCCTTCCGGCACCATTTCTGGATGGTTTTCGGAATTCGTGTGGGATCCCGTCGGGGCCATTTCGGGGCTATTTTGGGATAATTTGGGGTATCTTACGGCATCATTTCTGGATGGTTTTTGAGATCCGTCTAGGATCCCGTCTGGGTAATTTCGGGCTATTTCGGGATCATTTGGGGTACCTACCGGCATCATTTCTGGATGGTTCCCTGTATCCGTCCGGGATCCCGTCGGGGTTATTTTGGAACATTTTCGGGACTATTCCGGGATCATTTCGGGACTATTTCGCGATCAATTGTGGACCCTTTCGGCATCATTTCTGGATGGTTTTCGGGATCCGTCCGGTATCCCGTCGGGGTTAAATTTGGACTTTTTCTCACCTAATACGGGATCATTTGCGAACCTTTTGGCATCATTTCTGGATGGTTTTCGGGATCCGTCGGGGATCCCGCCGGGGTAATTTCGGGACTTTTTCGGGATCACTTGGTGTCTCATCCGGCATCATTTCTGTATAGTTTTCGGAATCCGTCCGGTATCCCGTCGTGGTCAATTCTGGACTTATTCTCAACTAATACGGGATCATTTGGGACCCTTTTGGCATCATTTCTGGATGGTTTCCGGGATCCGTCGGGGATCCTGTCGGGGTACTTTCGGGACTTTTTCGGGAATATTTGGTGTCCCATCCGGCATCATTTCTGGATAGTTTTCGGGATTCGTCCTGGATCCCGACGGGGTCATTTCGGGACTATATCGGGATCATATTGGGGTGCCCACTGGCATGATTTCTGGATAGTTTTCGGGATCTGTCCGGTATCCCGTCGGGGTCAATTCTGGACTTTTTCTCAACTAATACGGGATCATTTGGGCCATTTTGGCATCATTTCCGGATGGTTTTCGGGATCCGTCCGGGACCCTGTTAGGGTGATTTTGGGACTATTAGGGGATCATTTGAGGGCCTTTCCGGCATCATATCTGGATGGTTTTCGGTATCCGTCTGGGATCCCGTCGGGGTTATTCCTGGGCTTTTTGGGATCATTCAGGGTACCTTCCGGCATCGTTTCTGGATGGGGACTTTTCGCGACTAATACGGGATCATTTGGAGACCCTTTCGACATCACTTCTGGATGGTTTTCGGGATCCGTCCGGGATCCCGTCCGGGTCACTTCAGGACTTTTTTTCGACTAATACGGGATCATTTGGGGACCCTTTCGGCATCATTTCTGGTTGGTTTTTGGGATCCGTTCGGGATCTCGTCGGGATCATTTCGGGACTATAAGGGCATCATTTGGGGACATTTTCGGCACCATTTCTGGATAGTTTTCGGGATCCCGTCTGGGTCATTTCGGGACTATTTCGAGATCATTTGGGATACCATCCGGCATCATTTCCAGATGGTTTTCGGTATCGGCTCGGGACCTCGTCGGGGTCATTTCGGGACTTCTTTGGGGCTAATACGGGATCATTTGGGGAGCCTTTTTGCATCTTTTCTGGATGGTTTCCGGGATCCGTACGGGATCCCGTCAGAGTAATTTCGGGACGTTTTCGGGATCATTTAAGGATGGTTTTCAGGATTCGTCCGTGATCCCGTCGGAGGGTAATTTCTGGACTTTTCCGGTACAATTTCGGGATCATTTTGGCACCCTTCCAAGATCATTCCTGGATGGATTTTGGGATCTGTCCGGGATCCCGTCAGGGTCATTTAGGGATCCGTTAATACGGGATCATTTGGGGACCCTTCCGGCATCACTTCTGGATGTATTTCGGGATCTGTACGGGAACCCATCAGGTTAATTTCGGGACTATTTCGGGATCATTTGGGGACCCTTTAAGGGTCATTTCATGACCTTTTCTGTATTATTTCGGGATCATTTGGGGACCCTTCCGAGGCCATTTCTGGATCCTTCCGGGTTGCCGTAGGAGTCATTTCGAGATTTTTTGTTACTTTTTCGGGATGGTTATGGGACCCTTCCAGGATCATTTCTGGATCCGTGCGGGATCCCTTCGGGGTCTTTTCCGGACTGTTTCGGGCTCATTTTGGGACCCTTCCGGAATCATTTCTGTATGGTTTTCGCGATCCGTCGTGGATCACCTCGGGGTCATTTCGGAACTTTTTCTGGACTATGTGGGATAATTTGGGAACCCTTCCTGGATATTTTCTGGATGGTTTTTGAGATCCATCCGGGAGTCCGTCAGAGTCATTTCGGAAATTTTTCGGGACTATTTCGGGATAATTTTGGAACACCTTCAGGGATCATTTCTGTGTGGTTCTCTGGATACGTCTAGAATCGTGTCGTTGTCATTTCGGTGTTTTTTGGGACTATTCCGGTAAATTTTGGAGACCCTTCCGGGGCATTTCTGGATGGTTTTCGGGATCCGTCCACGATAACGTGGGGGCCATTTCGTAGCTTTTTCTGGATAATTTCGGGATCATTTGGGATTCTATCAGGTTATCAGCTCATTTAGTTCTTTTTTTTACTCAATTACAAAAAAAAAATGCATTACACAGAAAACAAAATTTTAAACAGATAACTTGATATGTGAATAGCCCATATAGATATTTAAATTTATCCTTGCGGACGGAGCCGCGGGTAAAGGCTAGTTATTATATAAATTAAAGGTAAGTACATAGTGCAGTGCATTTTTTGCTTTTTCTGCCCTGTGAAACCATTATTAGTAAAATGTAGTTGTAGCATTTCTTTCGTCATGGGAGAGCTCTTTCTTTCCATTAGCTTACAACTGCTAAGACACGTCTAAAATGTCGGGAGAGAGGTATCAAAAGATGTGTTTTGACCTCGTTACCAAAACCGGAAAGTGGAAATTAAAAATTTAGTTCTGTATATACTTTTGAAATTGTTAAATAAACTAAAGCCAAAGCTCGGGCATAACAAAACAGAGTATGTGGGGTCCGCTTGTAACAAATAAAATATAAAAATATCTTTTCCTATATAGGTCTGGCGGGATTTAAAAAGTCGCACATCTACTCATGTGCGCGATCTGAAGAAGGAACAGAATATGACTGGAAACAGACCCCTTCAACAAACTGCTCTTACCAACTTGGAGAAAAAAGTCATAGATTTAGTAGGGATCACCTACATGGAAGGAGAGTCAGATGTTAATGAGAATATTCCCATGCAAGAAGTAATTCGTTTTGTATCATCTTTTATGTGCTCATCAAATTTCATTTTAATCATGCGTTTATAGGATCTGCAATTGTTCATGGAACACGATGAAGATTTTCAACTGGTCGTAGATGACGAGGAGACCCCTGAATTACGTCATTAAATCTGCCCGAAGGCGAATCGGAATGATGGTGCGAAACTCCAAAAACCCCAAACCGTACACCACGTAGGGGAAGTAAGAGGAAGCAGTCTGAAGAATCACCCATCACAACAACATTTTTAAAGATTGCCGAAACACAAGCCGAAACACAAAGGGTATATACGCATATGGTAAAACACTGCATTTCTTTTCAAAAATTGTTTCTTTTATTAGATGCATGTAGAGTCCTCGCAGAACCAGATTGAGGCAATAAATAGAATGGCTGTTGCCACAGAAAAAATGGCAGATGCAATGATAGCATTTAGCGAGGGGGTGAAAACCTGTGCGAATGCTTTCACGCAATTTACATATTCTTTGGGTACTCCGCAATAGATACTTAGTTAGTAAACAACTTTTTTGCATACTAAAAGTTTCGGAAATTTGGCTTCAAGATGACTTTTTTAAAACCACCGTATCTTTCTAAACTGTAAAAATAACTTAAATATTTATCAATATGTTGTATAAGTCCATTTTTATTTTATTTTAATTTTATGAAAGGCATTGTACGAAAATCGAAACAAAAGCAAGCGAACGGGTAATATTTAAATTTTATTAAATTAGATTTTCAGTCGTTTGTAATGCATATTTCTAAGTTTAAAAATCAATGATACAGGATTACGATATCGTCAGGTTCATGATGTAGTTGTTTCACTCATCTTCAGAATCCCTAGAAAATACTTAAAATAACCCTTCTGATTCTCACAAAAAATAATAAAGAACTACTATCTCCACAGATTTTGAAACTTCAAAGATTTAGTCTAATTTCCGTCAATACAACGACATTCACCTTTTTGCTTAATGAACAAAATTCACTTTTTATGCATTTTGGCATGCAATAAAATATTTTGCAAGTGGGTTGCCTGAAAATCTCCTAGCAAGGATTTTTTCAACTAATTTTTTAAAAGTGCATTATTGCTTAAAATTTTGTACCCATTTACTTAATGAACAAATTATACACCAATCGAAATTACAAAACCTATGGAACCCGAAGTGTTTAATAAATTAATTTTATTTCACTGTATAGAGGATATTATTACTGTATAATTTGTTCCTTAAGCAAATGGTTGCATTATTTGAAAAAATGTCCTTTAGAGAAAATAATGTAAAGTATCATTGCAAGGATATTTCCAGGCAACCAACCCTCAAAATATTTGCATGCATTCCAAAATGCATATAAAGTGCATTTTGTTTATTGAGCAGATGGGTCAAGGTCGTTGTATATCTGGATCTCCTACTATTTGAGTACAGTTTTCATTGTAGTGAGTTTCTTCGTTCGAGTACACTTCACGCCTTTAATTGCTTTTGTTTTGGCCTTTTTGTGCAATGGTTTTCATTTGTCTTTTCTTAAAGTAAAATCTAATACAAATGTAATACTTCTCCAACAGAAATTACAAGAAAATTTTTTTAAGTAAAATGTAATACAAATGTAATACTTCTCCAACAGAAACAACAAGACCATTTTTTAAAGGAAAATGTAATACAAATGTAATGCTTCTCCAACAGAAATTACAAGAAAATTTTTTTAAATAAAATGTAATACAAATGTAATACTTCTCCAACAGAAATTACAAGAAATTTTTTTAAGGAAAATGTAATACAAATGTAATGCTTCTCCAACAGAAATTACAAGAAAATTTTTTTAAATAAAATGTAATACAAATGTAATACTTCTCCAACAGAAATTACAAGAAATTTTTTTAAGGAAAATGTAATACAAATGTAATGCTTCTCCAACAGAAATTACAAGAAAATTTTTTAAAGTAAAAATGACTAAAATAATGGTTGACACATAATTTGAAAAAACAAGAACAGTTATTTAAAAATATTTAGGCTTAAATTTGATGTATTATATTTTGAAATAACTATTATTTTTTTTCAAATTATATGTCAACCATTATTTTAGTCATTTTTACAAATAAAATTTGGCATTATATAAGTGGCATTTAAAGTGGTCTTAAGTACGGATTTACATAATACGTTTTTTTATGTGCTCAGTCATTTCTGAGATACATAGCATAAATTGCCACTCAAACTTTACATCATGATAGATTACTGATAAATGAAGACTTTTAATGTCACTTATGCAATGCCAAACTAAAGGCCTGTTTCCAGCTTATTATCTCAAATTTTATTTTTTTATCCTTTTATTTTGTAAAAGTTCTTATATACATATATATTTTTTTACTGTATGCTATCACAAATTTTATTTTTACAAATTAATTACAATGTTTTTTTTTGTAATTTTAATATATATAAGTTTCTGTGTACGGTGTGGTGTATTGCATTTGATTTGTATATTCAAATTAATATTAATCATCGTTATCTTAAAACATGACTGAAATATAATTCGTATTTGTAAATAAACTATGTATTATCTGTATTTAGGTTTGCTAGTATGTATACATTTTTATAAATGTGTTAAAATAAAAATAAATAAATGTAAGGCGCGATAACCTCCGAAGAGATCTAAGGCCGAGCTTCTCTTCCAATTTGCGTCGTGCTCCTCTTGATTCTTCCCTACAAATTGGCCGGACGGGACCTACATGTTTTATGCCGACTCCGAACGGCATCTGCAAGGCAGATGAGTTTTCACTGAGAGCTTTTCATGGCAGAAATACAATCGGAGCGCTTGCCAGGCACTGCCGAGGGGCGACCCCGCTTAGAAAAATTTTCTTCTAATTGAAAAATCTTATTTCTAAAATTTTGATGTTTGTTTGCCCGGGAGTTGAACCCAGGGCATACGGTGTGATAGGCGGAGCATGCTACCATCACACCACGGTGTTATTCTTGAAAATAATGTGATGATTTTAAACGATTGATTAAGAATATTGCATTTGCTCGAGGAGTTCGAATTTCATGTGCTTCATACAACTCGGAACGTATTTGTAACTCTACTATATTCCTATAGTAAAAACATGCTATAATATACATTTCTTCGAATGTAGTAAATTGCAATGTCGCATAATATATATTGAATTGAACTATTTTATAATTAAAATGACATTTTTAAAGATTTCATTTTCCATAAAGGCTTTGATCCTAAAGAAAATCGAAATTCCAAAGCCATTTATTTTGCTCAAAAGTTTTTGGAAAAAGTGTTGAAATGACCAATTGGTCAGTAGTTTAACTCGCCTTTGAAGCGCAATATGTTCGACTCTTGTATATCTAGTTTTACGTTTTTGAAATTAAAATTTTTTCTTGTGCACTTTTTAGTTTTCGAAAGCCTTTACCTGACGAAAACTGCAAATTTATTTGAGCAATACATTCAATACATACATAATATTCAACAATTCATATCTCGAAAACAACAAGTTTCGGCTAATAGGCATTTAGCCAAGTTGAAACATGAACTGTTCACTCAATATAGAAAAAGTTTAAACAAAAAAAAGTAACGTTTTTTGAGAAATCAATTATTAAAAAAGAAATTAAACTTTTTTTTTTGCACTATATGCTATTTTTTATAAAGTTATATAAAAGTAAATATAATAACGAACATTTCAAAGAAAAAATCATGAGAATCGGTTAATTTTTGACAACGTTATTGACAGTTGAAAAAATAGGTGAATAAAATACCGACTGCATTTTATGGAATTCAATTTCCGATAAATCCAAAGAAAAAAACACGTGTTTCATTATTTTGACCAAAGAACAACATATTAAAATTTCATCGAAATCAAAAATCATGTCCTGCGCCGACCGGGTGTCTTGAAATGGAATGATCCAACACTAATTGTGGCAATAAATGATTTTTTCGCAATTTCGATGAAATTAAAGTTTTTATCTAAATTTTTATTTTATTTTCGAAACGGACATAAGGTTGCAGGTTATATCGTTTTCAGTATTTTTATACCTGAAAAGACGTTTTTAAAGATTAACATATTTCCATAAAGGCTTTTTCAAGAAAATCGAAATTCGAAAGCCAAATTTTATTTTGCTCAAAAAGTTTTTCGAAAGTGTTCACACGGTTTTTGGTCAGAAATTTAACTATGACAAATCCATTGTTTTTTTTCAAATTTACATGTTTTAGTGTATGAAACGTGTTTTTTTTTGTTACATATTGATATTACTTTTTTATAATTCGATCTCTAATTAGGAACTTAAGGCTTCGGAATGAAGAAAATTTTTTTCGAAATTTCGAAGTGATTTTTGTTTCGAATTTCCGGCTTAATATGTCTAAACTTCAAATAAAAAAATGTTTAAAAAACAAGAAACATATCGATCTACCCCATATAAAAAAAGGAGTAACTGGGCGGATATGTTTAAAAGTTGTATCACAGAATTTCAGTAAAAAAAGTTTCTCAGCAAAATCATATCTCAGGTCAATATTATCCGTTTTTAAGGTATTTTTAATAGTAAAGGGAAAACATTGGGAATCCTTGGAGAATATCCAGCGAGTGTAAAAATAATATTACTTATAAAAAAAGTTTGCAATTATCCTTTGTTGGACACCTTTTGCAATTGAACTTGGCATACCAGTATCGGAACCAACTTGTATTTGTATTTCGGGATCATAAACAATCCTATCGTCGAAGTCGGGTGTCTGATCGCTTAGCTGTATATTATGCAAAGTTGCGCACACATTAACTATTTTTCCGGCAAAACTAGGCTTATAGAGGAGTACTCTTTGGCGGGATAAACACCGCCATGTACTTTTAAGGACGCCAAAGGGTCTCTCGATAGGATTGCGTGCTTTGCACAGCGCCTCGTTGTACCGAAATATAGGCATTCCTTCAGTCTCGTTTGGTAGAGGTGTCATCAGCCATGGCTCCAACGGATATCCAGAATCGCCTATAATTTTATATTGCACAGTCAAACGGAATTAAAACAACTTACCTATCAAAAACGTATTTAAATTTCCAATTTCGTATGAGCGTTGCAATACCCGATGCACTGCGGAGGAGGTCCAAATAAACGAGTCATGTCTTGCTCCAGGAAATTTCGCATTCACGTTTAAAATTCTAAGGTGTGGATCGCATATCTGCAAATTTTAACAAGCAGGCACTATTGATAAAGTTCTTTCGGGTGTGTTGTTCTTATCATTTGCACGTTGATCGAATGGTACCCATGATGATTGACGTAATTCGATTCATTATCTTTTGGACCCAAAACTGACACGTGAGTGCAATCGATTGCACCGATAGTGCCCGGTACAAATGGTGAAGGCGCTGATGCAAAAATTTCTTTTGCCGCCTGGCGCTCTATTTGGATCATAGGGAATTTTATGTGATTGAAAAACAGCGAATTGTTTATTGCATCAGTCACACAATGTACGCAACGGCTTATTGAGGTTTGGCTCATGGAAATTCCCCACTGCTCGCCCACCGGGCGCTGGTAGCATCCAGTGGCATATAACCTTAACGCTGCTAGATCCTATCACCATTTTAAATATCACATATAATGCATGTATAAAAATAAGTTTATAGCCTATAGGACCTATTACCTGCTTATCGGGTGATAGCGCTGTTATTCTTGATCTTTTTAACTGTATATTCAGCTGCGACACTATATCCTTAGTTATACCGGGAGTCAATCTATACAATTTACGGAACTTCGTTGAAATTAAATCGAATGGATCATCAACTTCCCGGAGCCGGCGCCGGTCAACAGTAGGCATATTTAGTTGCTCATTACGGGACATATGCAATCAAATATACTCGAATGCCATTTTTCACAATATTTACAAAATTTGTAATTATTTATTTTCTATTCTCAAAACTGTGTAAACAATACAAATGTCATTAACAACACAAAATGAAATGTCTTTAGACTAGCCACAAAAATAAACAAAGAAAATCAGCTGATTGTAATTGTTGCCAATAAGCAAGTTCAAGTATTGTCTAAAATGTTACAGAATCACATAAAAACAATGAAAATTGCTAAACAGAGAAAACAACAAAAAATGTTGTTTAAATTTGTTACAGAATCGGCCTACTGGTTAACAGTTCCTCCAACACGATATCCGCTAATACAGGTGAAGCTGGTGATCCCATTGGCATTCCTGACCGTTGCTCGTATATTTTATCCTTGTACTTAAAATATCGTTTTCCTTGATACAGAACTTAACAGCGGTCAAGAAAAGCTCTTTTGCCATGGACGTGTGTTCTTTTACCTGGTCCAATTTGGAATCTATTATATCAAGGGCCAAATCTACTGGGATACTGGGAAATAAGGAAGCAACATCGAACGACACTAAACGATGAGTGTACACATAATCTGTTTATCGAATGAGGTTAATCCCTTTTGTTTTTGTTTTCGAGACATTTTCACATAAAGGTACGAAAATTATGTTATTGGGCTGTAGTTTTGCCACAAAATCTAATTTTCTTTTAAAGTCTATATATCAAGCATTCCATGGAAAATCGTAAATTTTCGACGACTCTTGAATTGTGCTAAACTCAGCTGTGAAACCAAAGAAAAAATAAATAAAATAATAAACAAAACTTAAAGAAAATGTCAACACGGTGTTTTCTGTGATGGATCCGGCAATCGTTGTGTAAAAAGTTTCCGCTACTCATAGTATGAGAGGCAATATTGGTATCGCTACATACATTCACTATCGTATCGTATTTTAAGACAATGCCATTTTTCTTACTTATTACCGTGACGCGATAAAAAACGAAGGCGAATTCAGTAGTACAACAACAAAGATTTGACGATCCTTATGCACCGTTCATGAATTTAAGAGTACTAGGGAGGGAAAAGGTTTGGTACTATTTTGCTACTTTTTTACTACTTTGGTAATGCGTGGGAGAAAGCCAAACTCGATATATTTCCACAGTGGAAACGGGGACATGAAATAAAAGATAATGGAAATCAAAGGAAATGAGAAGAAAAAGGAATTGGAATTCGGAAGAGCACAGAGAAGAAGAAGAAGGGTGAGAGTAAGAATAAGAGTAATGGTTTGACACAAAGGAGTAAAAAAGGTTAAACGGAAGACTAAAATTAAATCTATGAGCTTAGATTTGTTGAAGCATCGTTGCTATAAAACCTCTGCCGCGATACATTTTTACACCAGCCACCTCTTTCTGGTTAACATAGATAAATGTTGAGTCTAGGGATCGTATACCGTCAATCCCAAGTTTTCATATAGAAAGCCTCCCAAATACTCATCCGCAACTTCATGATAAAGTTCCAGATAGTCAATCACCTCATTGATGTCAGCAGTATGTTTCCGTATTCTTTAGTTGCTCACAAGTTGATATTCTGATCCAGTCATTCAGTTCCGTTGACTAAAGCTTTTGCACTTCCTCTCAGGAAAAACAAATATACACTCCTCCAAAAGGAAATACAGACCACAGACCATTTTTTCCTGCACTTTATTTCATACTTAAGAAAGGCATTAATATAATATTTTTTATGGTACTGAAAAATTCAGTTCTGATAGTAAGTCAAGAAGCAATACTTAAATTTATAAGGGCGAGTATTGCCAAATGCTACTCCATTTTGTAATATTACTTCATTTGTGATGGTGATTTACAACTACAAATGTTATTCAAAATCGTATGCTATATTAGGTGTATTCTTTCTGTCTAGAAACCGTAGAAAGTTTTCGATTTTACTGAATACGTTTATGAAAAATTAACTTTCCTCAAACTCATGTATATTTGAATACAACATTTTTAAAGGCCACAAGAATGTTGAAACGAATTTTTTATTTAAAAAAGGCAGCAATTTTCTGTGCGCAACAGTTTTGTAGACTTTTTGCATTTTATATTTAAGTTTTGGCGCTAAATGTAGTATCAGATCAATTGGATATTACTTGCGTAAATGGTGTGTTCGCTGAGAGTTAAATATTTGCCCTAGAAAATATTGAATATCTTCTTCGTTTACTACGCTTCCTGGAATGAGAGAATTTCCCTATTTAATATTATTTGGATGTATTTGAATGCGATAATTATGCAGAAGATATTTGTGACCAATCCAATAGGTTATCCAAATATCCTTACTAAACAGTGACTTCTTAACAGTCTCATCAGTAGATTGAGAGACGGTCAATCTGAACGGAAGAGGAATACATTAATATGCTGGCGGAGATATGCCTAGTCACCTAGCAATTCGATGACTGTGCCACTTTTAATCAGTACTGCTTTATGAAGAAAACCACAGCGGTTGCATGGCATATGACCTCCTTTAAGCTGTAAAGCTGCAGATATATATGGAGATTATTTTCAGCTGTATGACAGCTATTTCCGCCAACGGCTTGTAGTTGGACTATGATCACAAATTTTGGAATATCAGTGACGTAATTTTCATTCCGTAGGCGGAAAAGCTGTGATATCCTCTGAAGGATTTTAGATGGATCAGTCAGTTCTAATTTTTGTTAGACACGTTGGGGCGTATGGTCGATCTACTCATGCGGTGTAAGATTCCTCGAGAGCAACGATGGGCACCGCAACATGGCTATAGCGTGGAAGTCTAATCGCCAGTTTTCGAATTAATCAGCACTTTTGACCTAAAGGTTTGTCATGGCCGAGGCAATGTTCAGTGGCCCTGTGTAAGGAGTCAGCCGAAAGCTAAGGCTGAGAGATCACTGCAGCATGTTCCAAAGGAAAGCCGTAGTTATTAAGAATGAGGGGAGTGGTGCTTACCTGAAGTCGCTCGCGGTCGCAGCAAACAAATTTTTGGATCTTTAAACATGGCTCGTTCATACGAACTGTAATGAGAAAGGCAGGAAGGAAGTATGTGTTTCACTCGCCAGTTGCAGCCTGCTACTAGTTAGGTATGCCTGTGGTCAGCTAAGCCAGCGATCACTTTTGGCTTAACTTCCAGCTTTGGCAAGCACAAGGCGTAAATATCTAAGTAGAAATCATCTTGTTGGGTTGTTGTAGGGATTTCAATGGATTATGCAACATATTTTATTGTATGCTTTCAAAAACAAAAAAGTTATTGGGTGAGTAGTTATGTACCTCCTTTTTTAAGATCCAACATACATAATTTATGTTTATTCCCTTTTTCGCTTGTTATTGTTACTTCAAACTCTTTCAAAAATTATTCAGTTAAAAACAATTGAATTGCAAACGAAAACAGCTTTGCTATCGAATGAAAACTTGTTTAGTTACCGATTTATATATATTGGAACGATTTTCCGTCATCCCTTGTCAAATTTGGTTTTGAGACAATCCGGTTTCGGTGTTGTGTCATCATCAGTGTCGATTTTCGTTCTGATCTATTGTTGTCGTTTGTCCTGTATTTATAGTTCGTAGATACATGAGCATGTATTGCCAAAATTGATGCTTGTGTATATTTAGGTATGTGTATGTGCTGTGTATTCATTCAGAACCGAGGGTGGTTTACTAATCGATCTGTGTGGCTGACTGGGGTAGGTAAAAATCCGTAATTTTAGTGGTATGACTTTCTTTGTGGGTTTGTTGTTTTGGTGTGTTAATTGTTTTGTGTTTATTTGTTATTGTGTGATTGTCTGTAGTACCTGTGTGATTCCTTTGTTTCTTGTAAACAAATTTTAAAGGCTCCAATATTGTGTCAGAAATTGTGTTTATCTGTTCGTTTATTATTCTACCGTCGAACGTTTTCTGTTTGTAGATTTCCGTGTTTTCGAGTACGTTGAGACGTCGATAGTGAGTAATATTGTCCATGGGACCATAGGTCTGAAATGAATTTCGAGCCTCCCTAATTTTGTTAGAAAATTTTATATCCCAATCTCTTCTCATCTCATCATTGTGGGGATTGTTAACAAAACCGTATACTTACACAAACTAATTTTAGAGCGTTACGTAATTAATGTTTTCAAAAAAAAAAAATCTTGTCGAAACGCCGCAAAGTGGCGCCTCTGCCGTTAAAGCATGGCAAAATCAAAAAAATCATGAAAGCGTTCGCTAAACCTTATACATGTTTCTAATAGAGAATTTTCCATGGATCAAGAATGTACAACTGTATTTCACAGAAAATTATAGTTTACCAGGTAGAGCCGCTCAAATTTGACCAATTTTCAACATTGGGAAAAATTTGAAATTTTTCTTCTTTTTCGTTGTATTTAAAATGGTTTTGTGAGTAAATAAGGCGGCCGGTTGTCATTTTCTTGTACAGCAATTAAAGATAATTTAATATAGGATTGAAACAAAAAAAAAAGTTTTTTTTTTTGTTAAAAGTTGGCGGATATACCTGTTTTTCGAAATGCCTATTTTTAGGCCCTTTTTAAAACTTTGATGGAAAAAAAATGTTAAAATATGTGCTCCGTCAAATTATCAGTAGTTATTTGTGAAATATTCAATTACCTAAATTCATAAAGTCTACCTGCGTCCAGCTGCAACTTCACTTTTTACATCAAATAAAGTTAAACAACCTTGGGCATAAATACGCGCCTGAGCAGGTATATATAAATCAGTACGGCCGTAAGGTCGTTTTTGTTATTGGAACTTGTTAACAACATACGTTTTTTAGTTACGAATTGTATACCTAAAATTAATTTTAATAAATTGAGTAGGTATATAAAGCTATCCATCATACAATGCACATTATCTTTCGTCTTCGTATTCTGTTTACTTAAATAAAGTGAATAGTGTTTTTAAATATAGTTCCCAGTTTAATATTTAGTCAGATACACTCGAAGCCAATTCTAATATGTATCTACAAAACTTTAAACTATTTGCGGTGTTTAAATCTACAAAGTTAAGACGGGACTTCGTTGAGGCTATTATGAGAGAATTAGCGAGTGAAACAATCATTAAAGAAAAGGAAGGTCTGGAAGAAAAAAATGGTTTACAATACATTATGATAGAAATAAAATGGAAGGACGTCTATCGTAACAATTCAAAATTTCTAAGTAAGCATGAAAAGTGGTTAGCTGACAAAACTTTTTTGGACGAAGAAACGCCTAGCACGTCAACCAATCCAACTAGAGGGAGACCAACAAAACCCATAGAAGAGTGTTCTACCTACACAAGGAAAAGAAAGCTGTCTGATACCACAAAAGCTATGGCCACGACTCATCTTTTATAGCACTGGCTATAAAATATAAAAAAGACGAAGAAAAAGTGAAGTCTCATATAACAGAAGCAGTTGCGGTAGCAAGTCCAGTGCGACTGACGAGGATCAAAAATAGCTTTCCCACACCACCAATAGCGCTACCTAGGAAATACACTCCCGAAGAAGCTTTGGCGCTGTTTATAGATATCGGATGAATCTGGATGATTCAATAACTAACGAACTAAATTATGAGTATGGAATATCTCCTTTGCATGTTAGGATAAGATGTATGGAATTTGGTTTGAAGCTGGCTTATACACTACCACAACAAGGAGAAGTTTTTGACGACAATACAACATGTAAGGAGAAACAAAACAGGAGAAAAAAAATAATTCAGGATGCATTCTATAAAGAGATTGGCCTTAGAGTTGTCTGTCCAAAGTATGGATACGGAAATACAAATGATGGTAACTCCTCAAGAAGATTTTTTGAAAACGATGAAGTGACTGCTCGCATAACAGGAGTTGATAGAGATATTGTGAAAAGATTGGGAGTAATTTTAAATATTTTAAACTGCCATGAACCAGTTAATGGACCCAAATTTGGAGAATATGCATCTAAAACTACAGAGTTGCTGCATCAAAACTAACCTGAGAAGAAACTTACACCAACTGTACATTAAATTTTAGCACATGGAAAAGATTTAATAGAGTACCAGTGCTTACCATTAGTACCAATTGTCTGAAGAAGCTCAAGAATCTAAGAACAAATACTACAAAAGGTATAGATGTATGAACACATGCAGAGTATCACGAGTTAGACAAAACGAAGACCTCTTCAACATGTTAGCTATCTCTTCTGATCCAGTCATATCATCTATGAGGTAATGTAAGAACACAAAAATATCTTACAGATGCGTATAGCTATGAAATGGTTCCAGTGACCATGACTATGTTAAGATAAAATAAGTTTCTCACTTCTTATCAGAACAATGAAAAAGAGATTTACTAATCAATTTTGTTACTTTACTGAAAAATAAGATATCTATGTACAAGTTAATTTTTTATTTCAAAAAAAAAAAAGAATTAATTTAGTAATTTATAAATATATACTTTTCTTTATTTCATTTCTCTAAAGTTTATCAAATTTGTTTTAAAGCTTAGGCATTTCGCCTTCAAACGATAATTAAATTTTTATAGAAATCAATACGTCTATCGAGTTTGGTACAAATTGGTAACCAGTAACAGATCAAACTTTTTAGCATAAATGGGCAGTGCCACTCCCTTTTTCCAAAATTCGTTGGCTGTTTAATCTTTAGCTCAAATAAAATTTCATTGAACCACTTTCAATAACTTTTAGTTATTAATAAAATACATATTTGGCTTGTAAATTAAAAAAAAAATGTAAAATTTTACGATGAATTTTAAAGCACCTTGTTATTGTGGCACCAAAAACGGACATTTGAGTTTTATAAGAGTATTGCCATTTAAAAGAAACAATACGTCTATCGATTTTGGTAGTTATTGATTTCGTGACTACTTAGATAAAATTTTTTATCATAAGTGGGCAGCGCCACGCTATCTTATCAAAATCATTAGTTTATCTTATTTAATGCTTAAATACGTCATTATAAGACAAATCTCATTTTATTTTATTTTTTATTTTTTACTAAAAACATTTTGTTTTTGCATTTTTCTAAAAATTTTCGACTTTGACGAATTTTTTGAAGCATGCTGTATCAGTGACATTCTGAGCTTTCACACAATAAAACTCCAAATAATTAGCTTCCATTTGCAATTAAAATTTTTTAAATATCTTCATTGGTTCAAAAGTTATGATTTTTGCAAAGAAAAAACTCAATAGAGCATAGATATGCGGTTTTGTTAACAATCCCCACAACACCACGAGCTTTCAAAGTCGCTGTTCAGCCCATGCACTAATTAAATTAATCTAACGCTAATTTTCGAATGCAAAGCACAGAGGAAATACTTAAATATTGGAGGGCTGATTGTTGATAAAGCAGTGCGGTATGAAAAAGGGAAACTTGAAAAACAGATTGAACATGCTGTGGTGTATAAGAGTTCATATGAGTGCCTACATACACATACATATACATTAACATATTTAACTAAATGTACGTGTATGTGGATACACTACCTCAACATGCAAATCATTTTTCTTCCCCTGGCCATTAAAACGAACTTGGTACTCATTAGTCACTGTGAACTTGATTTAAACGGAAAAAATATTCGAGTGTTTCTAAAGTTGCAGATATAAATATTCTAACTGGTCGGACCTTAAACCTCCATCAATATAACTTGAGTAAATGAAGCAGCCGCCGTGGTGTGATAATACCACACCGAAGATCCTGGGTTCTCGACCCGGGCAAAGCAACTTCAAAATTTTAGAAACAAGGTTTTTCAATTAAAATACATTTTTTCTAAGCAGGGTCGCCCCTCAGCAGTGTTTGGCTACACTCCGAGTGTATTTCTGCCAAGAAAAGCTCTCAGTGAAAACTTACCTGCCTTGCAGATGCCGTTCGGAGTCGGCATAAAACAAGTAGGTCCCGTCCCGCCAATTTGTAAGAAAATTTACAAGGAGCACGACGTAAATTGGGATAAAAGCTCGGCCTAAAATATCTTCGAATATTATCGCGCCTCGCATTTATTTAATTTAAATGAAGCAAGAAAAAATGTGAAGGGAGGACTTTATACGCCCATGTACTAAAAATATGTGTTAGGGCCTTCTCCCCACCGTACTGGCAACTTAGGAAGATAGGTTACATAAAACTATGAAGAGCTAGTTATATCAATTTCTGGAAAACATACATTCATATCGTCGGTAACAGTGTGAAAGCTCCTTTTGAAGAGCCTCATATTTTCAATTTTAAATATTGGCAATTCTGTTCCGAGTGCACAATGGCCATCTGTCACTCTCTTTATTGCAGGCAAACCGCCCGATCACTAATTTATCCATGATGCCATTTTCGTCGATGTATCAAGGAAGGATGCAATATGTTCTTAAATACTTTCTAGGAAACATATTGGATTGATGTTGACAAACCGATTAAAAATTTTTATTTTGAAGTTCGCCATATTTATCTCCCAATATTTTTCCTTTTAAAAAATAAGTGACACACACTTTTTTATGATGTAAAAAAAATAATTTAGAGGTCGTCGTTTTTATAAAAAATCGAGATGCTCTTAATTTTCATATTTTCTTTAAACGTCAATATAAAGGTACACTAATTTTTTTTGCATGTTAAAATTCGTGCTTCATTGGGAAATATATCTAGTTATTCACAGCAGCCTTGGATGCTTAGAATAGGCGTGGCGCCTAAAAAAATGTTGCGAAATGGAAATCGGTGAAGCTGAAATGGTAATTCTGACCATATCGCGTATTGTTTTGGGTTCAAAATCACCATTACGGGGTATATGATATCGCTGATGAAGAATTCGATGCCAGGTTTTCAAAATTCAAAATGTCGGATACAATATGGTGGTCAGCTTTTTTCAAAGTGATTGAGTTTTGATTTTATGAGGTAGCTGATGACGCGATTTCAGTTTATCAAAATTCAAGATGTAGACCCGAAATGGCGGTCAATATTTTTCAAAGTGATTGGATTCTCTTGAAACTCTATATTCGAGGGCTTATGAGGTTCTTGACTTTGAATTCAATTTCAGTTTTTCGGGTCACGGATACCATAAGACGGCGATTACTTATCTTTAATGAGTGGGAAAAAATGCAATAGTGATACTGGTAATTCCATAATATAATAAGGTTTTCAAGTCATGGCGTACGAATCTAAAATTATGAATTTATTTAGGGAAATTAGATATGTATGTATGTATTTTAAGCTATTTGTACTCTCAAAAAATTAAGAAATATTATGGAAAAACATATTCTCATTACAATAAAAATGCCCAGTGATCCACGCTCTAACTGTGGCAATATAGCTTCCACAAATATGAGTAGTCCATGAGATTTTATACAAGTTGACTTAACTCATGCTCGTTTTGCACAATTTTTGTAAAATTTTTTGCTCGCGCATTTATGAATAATAAAAAAACTTTATTGTTACTTCCTTCAACATGTTATTGATTTAATCTTCTTAAGTTTACCAAATTACGATATTTTAGCGCCATTTTCTCAAGTCACCTTTAAGGATATTATAATATCATCTTTTGTGAACAACCTAAAAATACTTACTTTCCAAAAAATTCAATAATTTTTTTTTTAATTGACCGCCATATAGGACCCGTCATGTTAAATATTAAGAAGTTGACATCGGTATGGAAATCGGCAACCTCATAAAGTATCGAATACAAAGAAAGTTTCAAGAGAATCAAAACACTTTGAAAACAATTTACCGCCATATTAGGTCCGCCATTTCGCATTTTGAAAAACTGACATCGAATTAGCATAATCCTGGGCCCTTTTTATACAATCGACAGGAAAATATTGGTATTGGCAAAATTTTGTAGTGTTGTTGGAAGAAATTTAGGAGCGTTTTAATTAAATAGCTGACGCATGGTGGGGTATATTTGATCAATCTAGCTGGCCAATTTTAAAACAGCAGTTATATCTGTTCAAAAAGTGGCTGCCTCACTTCATTGTTATGAAAGGAAATATTTGAAAGTAAATTCACGGTGTTCCGCGCAGAATTACTATGGATCGGGCCCCCGGTTTCGGATGGACCCGGGGTAATTTTTTGGCATTACATGATATATGTCAATATTTCTATTGATATTTTTAAGTAGGGTTACCACTTAGGGTTGCCACCTCACCTTATTTTTTATATTTTTTTGTATATCCACTACCATCTCGGCCTAACCGATTTGAATCAAATTTGGTACATCGATATAGTATTACATTTTAAAACTTTTCACCTAGGTGTTGACACTGAGGATGTTTTCACAAGGTTGCCGCCACCTTTATTAAGTTAAAAAAAATTAAATGAGATATGCCAATAAGGGTATGAAAGGAAAGGTATTCAACTCCCACTTTCCAATAAATACATTTTTTGGTAAGGTTGTCACCTCACCTTATTGTAGGTACATATATCTGAGTAAATACAAAACACCAATATCGGAGAATATAAAACTGTATCACGATAACTAAAAAACACTGGTTTTCACGACAGTCTCTTACAAAATTTACCACCACTAAAAAATCGCGGGTATGCGCAACTGTTTTTGTTATTAAATTTTGGAACAAAAAATAAAAGCTTATTTATTGCCAAAAAATTACTGACATGAAATGCCATGGAAAAGAAATATCTTCTATTTAATAATTTGGGAAAAAGGCTTTGAAGAGATTTACAAGGTATAATCGAAACAGCTGTCGCCTTGTCCGTCTTGCCGTCACGTTGTTTAAATGTTTCCCAAATTATTAAATAAATTATAAATTGCTTCAAATAAATGTTTTCATACATTTAAAAGCAATAAGGGCAACCCCGCCTAATTCATACAAAAAGGCATATATTTTTGTTTGCAAGGTTTTTAAAAAAACCTAATATTGGAAAGAGTAGTCTCACAAGTATAATAACTCAATTAAAACATGCGGTATAAAAAATCTAACATATGAATTAAAACCACATTTACCTTTCCTTAAAGAAAGTGTAACTAGATTTGATTAAGGCTAAACAAGTAAACAAGTATTTAGGTTAGAAGGTTTTATAGCTTTTTAATCCAAAAATACAATTTTTACACAAATTAAGACATGCGCGGTTAGCTCCGTTGACGTTGCAGATGGGTTTTGGGATATGTACACTATTCAGTGGACATCTATGAACGCCAGGGAGTACATTTAAAAAAAAATTGGAATATTTTGAAAAATCTACTTTTGGCCAGCTAAATTGATGAGATATCCCACCGTGTGACGGTAGATAAGGGTGGAAGACTTAAAGTGTAAGTAGTGCTACCAGAAGTTTGCAGGACGACCAAACTGAAAAACTTGATCAAAAACCTCAAATAATTTCTGCAACCCGCACTTCCTGCATCTGATATCACTGACGAGGCCTAATTTGAAAACATATAAGGCCAGAATGTAATGTCCAGTCAGTTAAACCATCATAAGTATACAGTCGCCTCTTTTTAGTGAGGATTGTAAGACCCACACATGATTTTCGACACGCTACAGTCTCGGAATTTTTCTACGCCTTACCTACTTGATCGGTTTTGTGCAACTCTTACCTTCTTCGTATCTCACCCAATCTGATTAGGGCGTCTACGGGGAAAATCCTCGAGAGATGCGCCTTTCCTATTCTGCTCGTCCGACTCCTTATTTTTGCTTATTGGCATTTGTCCGGGCACCCAATACAATAGTGCATTTCTCCCGATACCGATTTTCCCGTGGATTGCTTATAGGAAGCAGGGAGGCTTAAGGCTTAACCCCTCCCTTCTCAATCCACTGTGCCGTTGGTATATCACTGCCCTCGCTTGATATCTATAATGCTAAATTGAGAAAATGTGTTCACAAGGGGCAACCGCTGTACCTGTACAGTACAATTACCCCTTTAATACAGGAGGGTTTGCGGTCTGCAGCTACTCAACGATTTTGCAACCGTTAGTCGTACCCCCTACTATAATGCTGCTTAGATGTTTCCGTCACGAAACTCGCGCTAGACGACTCTTGCGGGCATTTCTTCAGTAGTTGCTGAACACCAATCATCTCACTGTAAGAATAGTTTCCGATAATGTACCCCCTCTACTCCTCTATCTGTAGCATACCGATAAGCCACTTGACTCTCTTGCTCAGCCCCCAGCGGGTTAGGAGGCTTAGAATATATCCTCGGTAGATATGCCAGTCGTAAGAGGCCACTAAAATACCAAATTGATTCAAGGGGTTGTGTAGCGCAACCCTCTCAAGGGGTTGCCAGCGCAATATATAGTTTCTCCAACCCAATTGTCAACCTCACCTCTCCGTGGCGAATATTGCTTCATTAACAGACGGAGCTCTGGCGACCCAAAGTTTCTCATGGAACTAGGAGGTGGGGAGGGCGGGACGGCCTAGATGGTTTAATGTGGTCATATAATTCGTTCCCGAAATGGACGGGCTAGTAACGTAGTGGTGCTTTGTTACCGGAACGTACCGGATCTATATCCGGCAAAGGACCATCAACATCGATAAAACTCCCCAAAACCTTCGGGGAGTATCTTTATCGTTAATACAACAACAAAAACTACTCTTTTGCTCCGATTCTTTTTGTATGGAAAGCTGTTGCCCTTATACCTCATCAAGCTTTGCGTATTTTCGCACATAAATATGTGTTTTTATCGAGATTTAAGACAAAACTTTAAACAGGGTCGTCCCTCGGTAACGGTTTGGCAAAAACTCTGACTATATTCCTGCCAATGAAAACCTTCTTAGTGAAAATTAATCTGCCTGGTTGCTGCCGTTCGGACTCGGCATACAAAATTTGTGGAAAAAATAAAGAAGGAGCACGATACAAATTGGAAGAGAAGCTCGGAATTAACCTTCTTGGAGGTGATTCGCTTCAAGTATTTATATATTTTTTTTACACTGACGGCATCTACATATTTTAAACCGACTCCACACGTAAAGTGCTAAGGCATATTCGAATTTTCTGAGAACTCTTTTGTAAATAATTATTTATTTTACTTGCTCCTAAAACCATCAGTAGGGCCAAGCTGCCTATTGAGCCACACTGCGTACGGACGCGGGAACGTGCGGTATATTGGAGCATTATCGGAGGGAATGGTGTAAGTTCGAGAGCTTCAGATGCTATCTGGTAGAAACAATTCCCGAAAAATCTTATCAAAAAATCCGACAAATGACGGAAGATTTCAAGATTGGGGCAGATTTTTGCAGGAATGATAAAAGCGACCTTGTAACTGGCGGACAGAGTGCTTAAGTTGTGGAGCGAAAACTTTTCCTTATTGCTAGCTACCAAGGGAGAGGACGAGCCCGCTTTCCTAATAGCTAAATCACCGAATTTTATATTAAAAAGCTTAAGATAATTGGCCTCTTTTTAGAATTTATTAAGATTTATACAATAGGCCTGAATAACATTTTTTTGGCAAGGAAATAAGTTTTAGCAACAAGAGCTATTAAAAGTGTGAAATTATCAAACGTAAATGTATTGCGGGTAATAAGGGAAATTTTGCTGCGACTCCAGCTATGGTTTTACTTGTGTGGTACTGAAAATCCTTTGTGTTTGTGACTTCATTTGTTAGAGAATGCGAAGAAAAGTTTGTTGAAAATTGAGCGCCTCCGGAAAGTCAATAGCAATTGAGTGTGTGGTGATGCATACGCACACTAACGCATCTGTATGTATCTTTTTACATTGGGAAAGTTTTAATTTTGTCGAAAATGAGTTCGCAATGTATGTACATATGCTATGAAAGTGGGACAGTGGATACATTTTACAAATATTTTAAAATAGATTTTTTGATTTGTCTTCTATTCTATGTGAAATGTGGAAAAAGATATAAGTTAAACCGTAAGCTTTAATATGTGAATGCCACCAAACGACATAGGTCATACGGGTCACAAAACTTGAACTAGTTTCCAAGAACACATGCGATATTTTATTAAGAAAACTCGGACATCAGCAGAGCACTACAGTAGAACTTTCGAAACCACAGATTTGTTAATTAAATGAAAACGAAATGGTATATTTGGTTTAGTCCGAAATCGAAAATTGTAATTTCTTAAAGGAGAATAGACACTTCAAGCATAAAGTAACCGAAATGATCAGGAAGACGAGCTGAGATATTTTGAGATATCTTGATGATCAAGATCGGTCGTATATACAATATATATCTCATATTACCAACTGTTCCTCGTTAAAACTTTCACTAGGTGCTTACGTTTACGTCATACATTGTACTCTGAGTTAAATAAAAATAATGGTCGGTTTCGACCGCTTGTATAGTATGTATCCCATACATCCATATTCCAAACGTGTCACTCAAAACATTGACATAGGACGCACAAAAAGTCGACTATGCCATATTCTCCCCATCAGTTGTAGCGAATTCCGGAAGGATAACCAACATCTACAGTGCGACGGAAGAGACGGTTGAAAAAACTATGCTCTGCCTTCGCATGCCTAAGCTACGGAGAGAAACATGGTATCCCTCCAGAGGTATATTGGTGAAATAAATTAACGGAAAACGCTTTGCGAGAAAGTGGATGGAATCCCCTGGGGACAAGAATGTAAAATATTAATGAAGAAGATTCGACTCGAAAAAAGAACTTTCCTCATCAGATGGAAGACAGCACGGCTAGTTGTCATTAGAAAAGGGGAATGGTACCCAAACTCTCCATCACCTTACAGCGCATAGTGCATTTGGACACTGCAAGACAATTGAGGGAAAGTCTTCTGAAGCAACGTCTAACGGTAGCATTAGAGGAAGGGAAGGGCTGTCTCACCGGCAGCATGGAACCGCCAAGAAGCCAGAGAGACAGCGTGCCACAGAGAAATACCGATAGTCTTGCTGTATACGCTCGACGTCAAAAACGCTTTTAGCTCAGTAATGTGGTACGACATACTTGAGACAACAGAAAGAAATTTCAAGGTACCGCAAAATGATATAAGAAACTACTCCCGACCTAAGGAGAATTACTAACGGACAGTCTTCTACGAATGGGCATGCCAAACAGCAGCTTTCTTGTCGCTTTTGCGGACGACACTGATACTTCCGAAAATATCATTACAGAAAGGACAAGGTTAAAAATACAAACAGCCTATTATGTGGAAAATTAGGCGATGTATGCCACACCTTCTTTAAATGCGAGCACTTTGCATAGGAGAGGTACTTGGTTATATATCCCCGGGCAGTGCCACAAATAACATGGACTGCAGAGGCGATATATGGGATAAGTTCAGCACATATGTAAGGCATATACTTGCCATCAAACGGCTGCCTAGCCCGTTAGCGTGAGAGTAGCCACTGAGCTCACATAGTGCGCACAGGTACTCGAAGTAATTCTAAACGCGGTCCCAGATGGGGTAAGGTTTTAGCGGGTAGCTCTTCTAGGAAGAAAGAGCCCTATACTCGGAGAGTCTAGTAGTGAGGCTTAAATATCTTACTCAGTGCATGAAGTATTTTCTCCGTCTTCAAAACATAAAAAAAAATCCAAAGAACTGATGTTATGTTAAGAGGGTTGTTTTACTTTTCTTCCATATTTTAAGAACTAGAAATCAGGTGCTTATGTATAAGGCACATGTTTTTGTATGAAAAAATCTTCCAGATCGGGCATATTTATAACAATTTTTCCCTTAAGACTTGCTTTCCTCGAAAGCGGTTCCGTTGAAAATGGTGATTATACCGGCCGCTCCTTAGCGATCGTAACGTTACGTTATAACATAGCGGCAACGCATTGGGAGGAAACAAATCCTTTACAGATTTTATGAACTATTCAAACTTCATCACATTATTGAAGACGCCATACATTTCATGAATGTTTTGTTTTGCGTTTGGTATGAACAAATATTCGATTGCTACATTAAGCTTCTCATAACACTGTTCCATCGTTTTGGGCAACTTCAACTTCTTATCTTTACAAATATCTACATATATATATATATATAACTATCATCTGTAAAACCCGAAACGATTTATTACATGTTGTAAGTAATGTATGGCTGTCGTAGAGAAAGTTTATTTTGCTATGAGCCAAAGGCATTTTCTAATACAAATATATTGACATACAATATTATCGTATTTTTAACTTAGACAAAGTTTGAATAAATTTGAGTACTTTACAATGAATAATTGTTGAAACGTGTGCGCCTGAGTTTGTGTAGATTTGATGGTAATTATAAAGCCACAACTACTTTGTAACTATTTTCCACATGTTCGAAATCAGCACTAGATGTACTTACATATATACATATGTACAAACAAACCTTCATGAATAATTACATACGCTCTTAAGTACATTATGGCCGCCGGCTCATCTAAAGTGGGATTTTATCAAAACAGCGACGACACCAACGCCAAAACTGCGACCATAGTAATCAGCTTTATCATTAAAATTACTGCCAATGGCACCCGATTTTGCAGTACACACCATCCCATTTCTCACATTTTAATGTTGTCACACGCTTGCCTTAATCCCGCCATTTCGCCCTGCATTTAAGACTCCGTCGTGTATTGTTGCGTGTGTCAGAAATGTTTAAATACTGTTTTGTCGCATTACTTGGACCATATACATGTAGACTAATACTCATTCATATTTATGTAGTGATACGCAAGTGCCCATCCGAAGATTTTGAATTAGGAGCATTTCTTGTTTCTATGAAAACCGACCCAACGTCTGACTCCGACCACATCACGGCGTTGTGTTTTTTTTTACTTCCATGTGCAGAATATAAGGTATTCTTCAAGTGAGCTTTAGAAGACACTTCAGTGTCTCCCTTTGGTGGGTCCTAGGGCACAGTGTTACTGAAGGGAATAAATTTTGCAGATCATATGGCCAGTAAATGTTTCAAAATGGACACAATCGAGTTGGAAAGCTCCATACGACCACCGCAGGGTTATCTTCTCAGAAAAAAATTGAGAAAAATGAGATAAGGGTAACGGACTTGCTGTGGACCAACAAGGTCCTTATGGCCATGTTTGGGTAGGAGAGCAACTAACTTTCTTCTCAAGCTAAACAAAACTACTGTGATATTAACGCGTGTCATCACAGCTCGTTCCGCTATTGCATCAATGCACCGACGGTAACGCCCATCTACAAACTCCATCTGCAGAAACTGTCAGGATGAGGAGGAAGACTAGTAAGTTTTTTATTTTCTCCAGGACTGTATACAAGACGACTCAGATTTCTGGGTGCTTCGTTTTTGGAAGACGTTGGGAGAGTGGATCACTTTTACTTAGGTTCATAAGATAGAGCAAACGGTTCGTTGACGACCACTAGCAAACAATTTTATTAAACGAATGTGAAGAAGGAAACTGAAAGCCTATTTAAAAGGATAAAACGTGAGGCAGAACAGTGTAAGTGCAAGCAGCTTCAGCTGCTGGCTAATAGGACTAATGCACGAAAACTATACCAAAAAATGCGTCAGATGACGGAAGGTTTCAATACCGCGATAGATTTCTGCAGGAACAGTAATGGCGTCCTGATAACTGACTTACAGAGTTTGCTTAAGTTATGGAGAGCTATTTAAAGGTGGAGGCGAAGAGTTGGTAAAGGGATGAAATAACTCCTATGCGAAATATGTTGTGATGAGCTCATGCCTCCATCTTAAGTGTACTCTGCCCAGTGCAAAAGAAAGGCGATCCCAGTTACCGAGGAATCAGCCTGCTTAATATCGCATATAAGGTTCTATCTAGCGTACTGTACGAAAGACTGAAGCGCATAGTCAATAAATTGATTGAACCTTATAAGTGCAACTTAAGATCTTGTAAATCTACTATAGAAGAGATCTTCATAGTGCGCCAGATTCTGGAGACTACCCACGATAATGGAATCGACACTCACCATCTTTTCGTTGACTTCAAACCAGCGTTTGACAGCGCAAAAAGAGGATGCTGGTATGCTGCTTTGTCAGATTTAAGTTTCTTACAAAGTTTATAAGGCTCTGCTAAATGACGGTGAGCAACACCATCAGCTTCGCAAGGATTAGAAAGACATCTCCGAGTCATTCGAAACCAGCTGAGGCTTCAGACAAGGTGACTCCCTTTCGTGTTATTTCTTTAACATAATGCTAGAGAAAATTATTCTAGCAACAGAACAAAACGGTGATGGCACAATCTAATATAAGAGCGTATAGTTACTGGCGTATGCTGATGATATTGACATTATTGGCCTGAGTTCTGTTTTCGGGAGTAGATGAAGAAGCAAAAAGGTGGAGCTTGTGGTAAACTAGGACACGAAGAAGCCCGGGTTAGAGGGCTAGAAATATATCCGCGGTATGCCTGTCGTAAGAGGCCTTCGGGGAGTGCCTTTATCGCTACAACAGCAACAAAAACAACGACGAAACACTTGTCACTGCTACAACAACAACAACAATGAATCACTTGTTGTCATGTAAGAAGGAATCGGCGTATTCGGGCTTTAGCAGCCATGTCTTTTTTGACGGATATAAATTCGAGACTGAGGGATTTCGTCTATTTGGAAGCCAGCATTACCAGCAAAAACAATGTAAACCTAGATATCAAACGGAGAATAACTCTTGCCAACAAGTTCCACTTTGGACTGAGCAAAGTTCTCTCTCGACGAACAAAAATCACGTTGAACAAGTAGCTGATCATACCTGTCCTGATGTATGGCTCGGAATCATGGACGGTGTCGCTCTAGCAGTGCTCAAGAGAAAAAGTTCGCAGCATTTCGAAACTGACGTTGTTTTTGTTCCATCCCAACCCGCAAAAAAAACCTTAACTAGGTACAATTAAATACTTGGTATTTTGCCGAATATTTCCTAATATTGGCGGCCACCGTGGTGTGATGGTAGCGTGCTCCGCCTACCACACTGTATGCCCTGTGTTCACACCCCGGGCAAAGCAACATCAAAATTTTAGAAATAAGGTTTTTCGATGAGAAGAAAATGTTTCTAAGCGGGTTCGCCCCTCGGCAGTGTTTGGCAAGCGCTCCGGGTGTATTTCTGCCATGAAAAGCTCTCAGTGAAAACTCATATGCCTTGCAGAGCCGTTCGGAGTCGGCATAAAACATGTAGGTCCCGCCCGGCCAATTTGTAGGGAAATTCAAGAGGAGCTCGTCGCAAATTGGAAGAGAAGCTCGGCTTTAGATCTCTTCGGAGGTTATTGCGCATTACATTGATTTATTTTTTTTTTATTCCTAATATTGCACATTCGTTTCGTTTAGACGCTAATGCACTCAAACATATGTACGTCTACTTGTACTCTCATCAACTGAAAATATGATCCTATCCGATTATACGACGTACATTGGTTTTAAGTGCGAATAAAATAGTTTAGCAATTCTACATCCACACTTTGTCAATATTGAAAGCATTCATCAGCTTTTTGTATATTTTGATGGTTTATACCACATTTTCACAACCGATTTGAATGTCGCACATTTTGTTGTGATGATGTTCTTTCAGTTGCTATTATTTTGCCTCAAATATGTTTGCTTTATATGAAATCGCTTCGCCTGAATTTGCCTCCTGCTTTGTTTTTCCACGCAGATACCCAGTCGTAAGCGCAATGATAAATGCGGTTTACATTGACAGCTTTTAATTGAGATCATTATGGTTTCTATCAAAATGCAGATGGGTAAATTGTTTGAATATTTGAAATCTCATATGGCTGAACTGTATGAAATTGTGTATTGTTACATATTTATCTAAATTAAAATGAAACCAAATAAATGGCATTCAAATACAGAGGTCGATAAAATTTGAAAAACGTTCACACACAGAGATGCAATTGTACATACTTATCTAAAGGTTTCCGTTACGCTGCATATTCGCATTTCCTAATCTGGTTATGGTTATTGAGTTATATTCTTACGTGAAGTAGCGAAAAAGACGGATTCCTGATATTTTTACATCGCATTTTGGAGTCTGATTTCATCGTGTCGACCTATTTAAAAAGTTTTTATGATGGGTATGGAGGCGTCCAGAATGTAGGCGTAAGCATAGTCTTCGGAAAAAGTAGGCTATATGGGGGAGTATAGAATGTAAGTGTAGGCGGTATTGGTATGATGTATAGGGGAATACAGAATGTAACCGTGAGTGAATTCACTACATTGTAATTAAGTGCGGGAACAATGAAGGTGTTAGAGTTGATATCAGCAAAATGAGACAGCAAAGCAAAGCAAGGCGTTTATGAATTTATTAAAGAATTTTTAACGACGAGTTATCGGTGGTTATGGGTTTCCTAACGGCGAGGTATAGACGAGTAATCGATTTGTTATCGAAGTGTTATAAATTTGCGACCAAAAGCAAAGGTTATCATTGGGAAGCCGATTTGTTAACCGTCATCGGTTTCTTATCGAAATTTTATCGAGTTATTATAGAAAGCTCGTCAATTATTTATCAAAAACGTATCGATATTTTATCAAATAGCTAACGATTTGATATCGAAAAGTTATCGATTTATTATCAAAAAATTATCATTTTACTCTCGAAAAGCTATCCAATATTTATCAAAAATTTATCAAAATATTGTCACAAAGTTATCAATTTGTTATCGAAATTGGTAACTGTTTACTTTAGGGTACAACTGCTAAAACTCGTCCAAAAATATCCGGAGGGGTGTCAAAAGACGCGTCTTGATCCCAGGACCACGATTCTGAAAGCGGAAATTATCTTATTTCTTTTCGGAGATATTTGCAAAAAAAAATTGCAAATTTTCATGTGGTTGTTGTAAAATTCGAAATTCCTGCCTTGGTCAGAATGTAACTCCATTGGTACACCATACTTTGCAACCCAATTGTTTATAAACACTTCTGCTACTGTTTCCGCTTCTTGATTTGGGATTGGGTATACCTCTGGCTATTTGTTGAAATAATCCATAACTACCAGTACATATTTGTTTCCGCAGTTGCTAGTAGGAAATGGACCTGCGACATCCATAGCGATCCTTTCAAATGGCGCACCTGAGTTATATTGCTTCATCTGGCCATGACTTCGGGTTTTGGGCCCTTTTGCTCTGCTGCAAACCTCACAGTTCGCAATACACTCAGTGACCGACTGACGGCAACCAACCCAATAGAATCTCTGTTTAATCTTCTCGAGCGTCTTCATGATTCCAAGATGACCTCCGCTTAGACCTTTATGTAGCTCGCTGAGCACGTCAGGAATCCTCTTTCTGGGAACAGCTATCAGTTTCTTCTTGCATTGACCATTCTCACTCTCCTATATTCGATGCAAGCAACCGGATATCAATTCTAAACTGTTCCACTATGTTAAATATGGCTTCGCAATGGGACTCTCTGCTGACATCTCCTCTCTATTTGGTCTTTCGTTTCGTTCGAGCCCTTGTATAACATGTGACAGATCTGTATCTTGTAGCTGTCACTTCCTTAGCTGTTCCTTGTCCCATTCCTCTGTACATGTTATAATCATTAGCCGGACATCTATAATGTCTTCTTTAGCCTCGGCCTTTGAACAGTGCTTGCATTGCAAACTACATGGTCTTCGTGACATTGCACCGGCATTCCCATGGGTACTACCTTTCCGATGTTTAATGGAATAGTCATAGCTTTGTAGCTGCTTGATCCACCGTGCCAATTGTAGTTCTGGATTACGGAACTACAGAAGCCATTTCAACGCTGCGTGATCTGTCCTGACGCGGAATCGATGGCCGTAGAGATATTTGTGAAAATGTTTAATGCACTTTACCAATGCCAACAGCTCTATCCGTGTAACGCAATAGTTCCTCTCTGGTTTTCAAATCGAACGGCTGTAGTATGCAACTACCTTCTCCTGTCCAACGACCACTTGGGATAAAACGCTTCCTATAGCATATCCACTCGCATCTGTATCTAGAATAAAGGTTGCTCCTGGAATCGGATATGCCAACATTGGGGCAGTGCACAAACGCTCTTTCAATGTTTGGAAAGCTACTTCTTGCTCCTTCTTCCATTCAAAAGCTTTATTTTTCTTCTAATCTTATAGAGGTTATGGGCTACGCTGGAAAAGTTTGGTACAAATCGCCGGTAATATGTGCACAGCCCAAGGAAACTTCTTAATTCATGCAAGTTCTGTGGTCTTTGCCAATCCTTAACGGCCTCTATCTTTTCATTTGCTGTGCGGATATCTTCTGTCGTTACCTTTTGACCCATATAATTTGCTTCCTTTTTAAACAGCGCACACTTTTTAGGGCTTAGTTTCAGACCAGCGCCAGCTATTCTCTGGAAAACTTCCTCCAAGTTTTTAAGATGTTCATCGAAGTTCTTGCCCAATACGATGATGTCGTCCAGGTATACCAAGCATGTTTTCCAGTGCAGTCCTTTCAATACCTGATCCATGAGTCTCTCAAAAGTAGCTGGTGCATTACAAAGTCCAAAAGGCATCACTGTAAATTGCCAAAGACCATCACTGACACTGAAGGCTGTTTTCTCTTTATTTTCCTCCTTCACCTCAACTTGCCAGTATCCGCTTTTCAAGTCCAGCGTGGAAAACCATTTCATACCAGAGAGCGAATCCAGAGTATCGTCAATTCTTGGCAATGTGTAGCTATCCCTTTTCGTGACATCGTTCAACTTACGGTAGTCCACGCAAAACCTCATTTTCCCATCCTTCTTCTTCACAAGTACCACAGGTGAGCTCCATAGACTAGCTGGCGGTTCGATGACCTCTGTTGCTCTTTTCTTGTGCGATTTGATTCACAACTTCCCGTTTTGCCAGTGGAACACTCCGAGGAGCCTGACGTATCGGCCTCGCGTCTCCGGTGTCATTTTTATGTTTCACAACATTGGTGCGGCCTGGTTTGGAACCATCCTGGTCAAATATGTTTGCGTACTTTAGGAGCAGTTGCTTTGCCTTACTCAGATAATCTTCCTCTAGCCCTTCCGTCCATGCCGTGATGTCATTTGAAAGATCAGTATTACTAGATGAAACATGTTCCTGGAGCTGTTCACAGTTAATAACCACTTCAGCCTCTTGGCATCTGCCCAAAATAGCTCCATTGGTCAGTTTGAGTGGTGACTTGAACTCATTGAGTACTCTTACTTTGTCATAGCCAGGGTTTTTCCTACAAGTATGTTCGGTGCTGATTTGTTTGCTGCTTAGGCAACCCACAACTTCTTTGTCCCACAATCTCCATCAACCTTTGCCCATATGACTGCTTCGGATTTTGGTGGTATTTGCTGACTCTCTTCCACCATCACTCGTTTACTGCTGTAGCCTCTCTCGTAGCCGAAATTAAGTGACACATCCATGTTCTTATATCGCATCGTCTTGCTTTGCATATCGATCCTGATATCTTGGTCGATTAAGAAATCCACTCCAATTATGATTTCATCAACAATCTCTGCCACTATAAAATTGTGTAGTACCGTGACGTTCCCAATTGCTACTTCACATGCTTCTTCTCCAATTACCTGAGTATCGTCTCCCGTGCTTGTACATAATCATGCTCCAAGCAATGGTCTTATCTTCTTATTGACTAAATCTGACCGAATGATGGAATGGGATGCACCCTTATCTACAGTCAGTAAACGTTTCTTTCCATCCACATGTCCTCCGACAGTAAGATTGCTTGATCTTCTTCCTTGCGAGATAGAGATTATGGGGCATTCAATTGAGGGAGCCAGCTGTCGCCCTTGCGGCTGACTCGCTTTAGTTTAACGATTGAGTGGATTTTGAGATTTGCTCCTCTCCTTCAGATCTGCCTTTACGGCCACCCACATTGCTGGAACTGTTAGGATTGATATGCAATAACGTGCAATATGCCCTGGATTTCCACATTTAAAGCATTTGACAGCACCATCGTTTTTCTGTTGCGTTCCTTTTAATGCTTCCAAAATTGTGTATACCCAGTCTGGCCTTTCCACTTCCACGCGATGAGCTTTGTATGTGGGCTTACTCAAAAGTGACGCTGTTCCCTGGGTCAGCGCATGGGATACCGTTTCTGCGAATGTGGGTTTTGGGTTTGCATATGTCGCTCGCTTCGTTTCTACGTCTCGTATGGCATTTATAAAACTATGGATTTTTACCCTCCCGGTGTATTACACGGGTGCGTCCGCATTTTCCAAATGAGCCAACCTTTCAACATCCGAAGCAAACTCTTGCAAAGTCTCATTAGCTTTTTGGTAACGATTTTCCAATTCTAATTGGTATATCTGTTTCCTGTGTTCTCTTCCGTACCTTCGTTCTACAGCAGCCATCAATGCGTCATAACTGTTCCGTTCGTACTCTGGAATAGTCTGTAAGATTTCCGCGGCAGGCCCTTTCAGTGCCACGAACAGAGCTGGAGCTTTATCTTCAGCATTCCAGTTGTTTACTGCTGCGGTCTTCTCAAACTGTAGCTTTAAGACCTGAAAAGGAACAGAACAATCAAAGGATGGTGTATTTACCTTTGGTATACTCGCTGAAACTGTTGGGCGATTTATTTGCAACTCCTGTATACGACTTTTCAAAGCTTCTATCTCGGCATCCATTTTGTCCTCGAGCTGTACAACTTTTGTATTCTGTGCTTCTAACTGCGAAGACATTTGTGCCACCTGCAATGATAAGCGCTCCTCTTGTGCTTCCATCTTGGATGTAATCTGTGTCGACATTTCTGAAATACGCGTTTCTTGTGCTTCAATCTTCGATGTTATTTCTGACGACATTTCTGTAATACGTGTCTTCTGTTCTTCCATCTTGGATGTTATACGGTTCTCCTGGGATTCTAGTTGAGATGCCATATGTGCCTTCTGTTCTGCCAGTTGAGATGACACTGTCGATGTTTGAGCAGATATTGCAGCTAAAATCATGTTCAAGTCTGTGCTCGTAACTGTCTGCAATGTTTCATTTTTCTCTTCAATTTTTGTTGTCTCGTCGACATCAAGATGAAAGACATACTCTTCCACGTTAATTCCTTCTGCTTCCATTGCCTCTCGTATTCATGCCTGAAGTTCGAGTTTAATGCCGGTTGTATTCAATCCACGGCTCCCCAACTCCTTCTTCAGTTGCCGGATCTTCAATTCGCTGTTCTTTGCATGTCCTTGTTGTCCTCTGAAATTTATTCAACAATTCCTCTTCTGATACCAATTGTAACGAATTTACTGCAAATCCTCTTATTTGCAATCTTCTACTAACGTTCGAATCACTAAATTGTTGAATAAATAACTCCAATATTTAATAATGTAAAATGGCCTTTATTCAAGTACTTTCAAAATAACACTTCTATTGCTCGACAGATAGCGTGCTTAATCGAAACTGATTGTAGCGCCTCTTTGTTGAAGCCTTTTATACTATTTGATTTCCTCTTTGCATCTTCTAGGCGCTTCTGTTCTAGAATCTACTAGTTGGTTATCTGTTATAATTATAACTACAGACGTACGTGTATAGATCTCAAATGCGCGTGTGTTTGTGAGCGACACTTCCACAATTATAATTGCATATCTCAGATAAGATATCTGCATGTGTTTGTGCGTTGCTTCTCTGCTGCGTGTACGCACATATGTGTAGACACAATGATTTAATTATTGATGTGCATTCACGTCACTGCTTAGCATCGGCTTAGAGATGACAGTACCCCCTAGTGTTGCTAATATTCGTTACAGTATGATAATGATTTCGGTAATGATGGGTATGGTCATAAGTTGCAAAGCCAAGACAAAGAAAAGAAAGGTAAAGTACGTAAGCGCAAGGAAAGAAAAAATACGAAATGTTTAGGAAAAGGAACGATAAGAAGTCAAAACCGAAACTGGACTAAATGTCAACGGTCTGTAATGGGTGCATTATCGACGTAATATGAACTTATCATCAATTTCATATCGACGAGTTATCAATTAACACAAGAGTTTTCAATATGTTAACGATGTGTAATGAATGTGCTACAGATAACAAAGTTTATCGATCTCTTATCTTTTTTTTAAACGAAATTTCGGGTGTTTATCGAATACTTATCGAAATCTGTCGATTATTTATAAACAATTTATCGACATTTTATAAATAAATTATTTATTTGTAATCGAAATATATCGATTTTTATCTGAAATTCGCCCATTTGTTTTCGGCATATTATCGTTTTCTTATGGAAAATTTATCGAAATATTTGGATATGTTAACAGAGCTTTTTAGATTTGTTACCGGAGCGTTCCCAACTTTGTGTTTTCGATATGTTTTCAAAATGTTAAGGATTTGTTCAGAGAGTTGATGTTGTTGCTGTTGTTGTTGGTGTTGTTGTTGTTGTTGTAGCGATATGGACACTCCCCGAAGGCCTTGGGGAGTTTTATCGATGTTAATGCTCCTTTGCCGGATGCAGATCCGGTACGTTCAGGTAACAAGCACCATAAAGGTACTAGCCCGACCCTCTCGGGAACGATGTGGTATGACCACATGAAACCTTCTAGGCCATGCCGCCGTCCAATCCCCTAAATCCATCAGAAGTTCGGGGTCGCCAGAGCCTCGCCTGTTAATGAAACAGGATTCGCCACGGGTAGGTGAGGTTAACAATTGGGTTAGATAAGTCATATGTTGCTCTGGCAACCCCTTTAGAGGGTTGCGCTACACAACCCCTTGAATCAATTTGGTATTTTTATCGCCTCTTACAACAGGCATACCTACCGTGGGTATATTCTAAGCCACTTAACCCGCTGGGGAGTTACGAGAGTGTTACCAGTTTGTTAACGAACAGTTATCAATTGGTTTTTGAAATATTATCGAAATGTCTTCGATATGTTGTAAGAAGGTTATTTATTTGTTTTCGGAGAGTTATCATTTTCCTAACACCGTATTATCAATTTGTTGCACTGTTTTTGGCCTCTGGACGGCATTTTAAATTTCAAACCCCTAGCTTACGGGAAAGTTACTTAAAACTGGAACCAAAAATTGCAAATTTCTTATGAAGGTTCGAATAATCTCAACATGTACGTCATATTTCTGAAATTGTTTCTCCTTTTTTTTGCATTGTCTCTTTGGCATGTAATAATTGTGAGGTCCCAAGTTTCTAGTTCGATCCAAAGTCTTGTTTGAATTTCTCGATCCCTGCCGCATCTACAAGAATTTTTTATCCAAAATTCGTATTTTATTAGAACTGTAAGCTTTAATCAAAGATTCAGATCTACCGAAACACGGAAGAGCTAATCAAATATCACGATCTCTGCGCCACCTAGCGAACGTTTTTCCCTTGCATTTTCACCGAGTTTTGAAGTATGTTGAAGCTACTCGAAAATCCTAGGGGTTTACTGTCGGCTTCGCAGCATGCATATTGTAAAGGCAGATCGACGAAAACGGCTCTCCGTTCGATTTTAAAGCAAATACAGGTGTCCCTAGAACACAAAGAGTTTGCTCTGGGTGCCTTTCTAGACATCGACGGGGCTTTTACCAATGTCTTACCGGGGCAATCGAAAGAGCTCTGGTGGGATTAGTAGTCGAGGCGGCTCTGATTGAATTTTTTAGGAAACTTCTATGCGGCAGAATTGTCGCAGCGGAGTGGGGAGGGGCCATAATTGAGAGGAAGGTGTGCAGGGGCACGCCACTGGGGTTGTCCTATCTCCTCTGCTCTGGGTTGTGGTAGTCAACGAGTTTCTTGTAGAGCTGGAAGCCAATGGTTGTCGGGTGATTGCCTATGCAGATGCTCTCGCTATCCTAGTCAGAGGCAAATTTCTGGGCACCCTGCGCGGTGTTCTGCAGGGCTACCTGGATACTGTGGCTAGGTGGGCTGTATCGTGTGGATTGGCGGTCAACCAGGGGAACACGGAATTAGTTCTTTTTACAAGTAGATATAAGATGACCGATTTCAGAACTCCCTCGATTGGAGGGGTACCGTTGATACTTTCTGATGGGGTCAAATACTTGGGGATGGTTTTGGACAAGAAACTGTCCTGGAGGCCCAATGTGGAAGATTGTGTAGCAATAAGCATCATGCCCACTTATGCAATACATTTGCGGCATTATGCATTATGAACTTCTATGCCAATGCATATTTATGAACCTGCCACACGCAGTCATATTACAATAGGGGTTTTTTTATTACGCGAGCTCGAAAAAAACGCTCCAACTAGCTAAACAATTTCATTATGGCAAAACCATACAGATGGTTACTTTTTTAGCTGCTTTGACATTTCTACTTCTAGCGCAGAATGTTTTTGACATTCAACCAGAGAACTAGAAAAACATAGTACATGAAATGCGTGTGTTTGTTTGTAGGTATGTCGAATAAGAAACCCTTGCATTTCACACCTTCATATTTTTGCTCAGCTAGTTACGCCGGTCAATACACGTGCCGATCGGAATGTCTAATTTTCAGTGTTAGTTTGTTAATGTTAATCACCAAAATATTCACACACACAACCATTTTACATGGTTTACATAAATAGACCACTGAAGCAATCTGTTGACTTTGCATACTATTATTACAAATGTACATATTTTTAGTTTGTTAGTGTTAGAATAATTATGAATGTATAGGTTAAGAAATTATGTATAAAAGAGAAAGAATTTCATTATCCGACTTCCAAAGTCAGAGCCTTTTCTATTTATACTTAATTATTTCAGGAAGACCTCGGTTGCCTTGTACTGCTGCAGAGGGGCTATCGGAAAGAGTTGGGACTCTCGCCAGGAGTAGTGCACTGGCTTTATGAGATGGTGGTCAAACCGATTCTGTTCTATGTGGTGCTGGTCTGGTGGAAAGCACTGGACATGGCGAGCACCTCCAAAATGTTAGTGTCAGTGCAACGGATGGCGCTGATCGGTATAAGCGGCGCTCTCAGAACAACACCTATCTTGGCACTGAACGTCATGCTGAACATATATCCAGTAGTTATTGTGGGAAAGGCGGCCGCGGCCCGGTCGTTAACTGTCAAGCGGATCTCTTAGCTCGCATCGGTACAACTGAACCGGATGAAGATGGCTGTAGAGATTTCGGGATCCCGCTGGCCACCTGTGGATTGCTCCTCCATAGCTGGGCCTCGAGTCAGCTCAGCAAACGTTGGGCGGACACCACCTCTTGCAGGGTAGCAAGATCTTTCTGGCCGAAAGTGGATGGCAGGAGGTCTGCTGAAATAATTGGGTTCACTAAGGCTCACCTATCAATGGTCATTGGGATTTTGACAGGGCACTGTCCCATGGGTATCCATGCGGTACGTCTCAGTATACTGGAAACTGCTTCCTGCTGCAGCTCTATGGAGGATGATAAGGTGGAATCACCAAATCACTTTATGCTTGATTGCCCAGCTTTTTCTAGAACTAGGCGAAAGTACTTCGGTCGCGACTCACTTGGATCTCCCGAGGATTTATCCAAATTTGAGATCGGTAGCATTCGGAGCTTTATCGTTGCTACCCAAAGATTCTCTAAGTAGCTATATCTACGTCACCGTTATTTTATTGTATATGTATCACAACGGACCTTCATGTTGTCCAAATGAGCTTCTCTTATTAGGGCAGCTACCACCAACCTAACCTACTAGAAATCGATTGCAAGATTTGTAAATTTTACAGTAATTTGCGGACAACATTAAAGCCACAGAAGTAAAATTTATTTACATTTCACCCCCCTCTTTTTTCTTAAATTACACAAAATTTTTCTGAACTGTGTGCTATCGGGATTTGGAGTTGTATGGATTGTGCTTCCTCGAGATATAGTTATGTCTGCAGATTGGCCCGTCTGGACTGTGTGTCGTTAGCATATCTAAATATTTTCTCTGAAATCGGGATCACAATATGCGCCCATAGTGGTGTTGGCATATCATACCGCAGGTCGCAAGCGGAAGTGACGAGACAACCAATATCGAAATTCGAAAAAATGTTATAGTCGCGTGTGATGTACGCTCGGTCTTAGATCGGCTACATATTAATTTGTAAGAAGATTATCTCACAATTTCGTTCTACATAAATCACGGTGTCAGTTCGAGAGATAGTGGGGTATAATCACATCTGCCATGGACGCAGATCACCAACCAGCTGCATAAGCGGCTTTGTCGTGGAACTAACCAAATTCTCGGCTTACGCAGAGGACGTTTAGTAACCATAAAGGGCAAATGACTATCAATTCGAAGAATACGGATTTAGTGTTATTTACGTGGAAGCTAGGCGCTGTATCAAAGCTACGAGATGTGATTATGTGAGAGAAAATTGTTGTGAAAACTCAATTTGGAAGAGAAAAGGGGAAGAGCCTTCAAAAGACTGTGTTCAAACAAAATAACAACTTACTTGTTTAGCCAAAAAAGTGTCGCTTAGGAAAAAGAGCTTATTTTTACCTGATATTTATAGATTTTTCAACTCACCGTATCTAAAATATTCTTCAGAAATGTAACTCAGCTTCGTTAATTTAGTATTTCGGTTAGAATTTATTAAATAATTTACCTATACTTAAGCTTAACTTACTGAAGGGACGGGGACATTATAACATAAAGTAGTATTACATTTTCAGTTACAGGGAGCTTTGAGTACTCCAGTCCCAACTTCGATACCAAGCTAACAACTGAAATGGAAGCAACAGCCAACCAGAGTGTTAGTTCATCTGCGTAGAGGAAAAAGTTGCTCCGTTTCTTTTGTGTGTTTCCAAATGCCTATTCCGCCTATCTTTCCACTTCAACTTTCTGTTTCAGATTATGCGGCAATTCACTATATATAAGACCGGGCACATGAGCTGAGAGAAATTTAATTGGGAATTTGCATAAATACGAAAAAAACGTAAAAATAAGGTACTCACTGTTGCATTTATAAATCAAATCTGACCAAATTATCATCTCTTGGGAGAAACAAAAAACGCCCAAACGGCCACCTTTCAACGTCGAGTCATAAACATTGTGAGAGTCTAAAACCAGATGGTCACCTTCATACATGCTGGAATCACAAAATATGTTTGTCATTATTTTATAGTGTGTAAAAATTTGGTATATTCAAATAAATTACCGCAAACGTATAAGCCCAATAGCCGGCCGATGCACCAAAGACCAACGATATGACGTCTTCTCCTTCCAACCTATATTCAATGGATCTTTCCACAACAGTTTCACTTGATCTGGTGTATCACCTGAATGCCAAAGGCTATTACGTAACATAGAACCAGGTCCACTTATGCTGTCAACCAATTTTATTTGTATACCCGGCTCAGATGAAGCACGGAATGGTGTCGATTCCCAATAAGTTTGTGCTGCTTTCTTCCACATTACAACGTAGAATTTTCGATTGCTTTGATAACTAAATATAAAACCGACATAATCATCATCTGTGTCATCGTTAACATAAAAGGTGCCCTCAAAGTCTACACCACCAAAAGCGTCGTGACCGACTACCAATCCCGGATCACTGTTGAGCGTCTGCACAATTTCCGAACCATTGGCATGCACTTCCCAATTAGGGTCACGTTGTGCATCACCTTCAGGATCTAGTATAACCGAACGTATCGTACGGAAATCAGTCGAATATATCATCGAATTGTTCGGGCAGTTATCGATAAAGTTCGGTGTTCCATCCTCGTCCTCATCATATTCGCAAATATCACCCTTACCATTGCCTGAATGAAATGATGAATTATGAAGTAATATGTAATTAATAATAATTATTTTGTAGGGTTTTTTTTTTGTAATAACTTTATCTCGAGACAAAATATAGATCAAAGCTCAATGATGCTAAAGTCATTGCAGGGTCGCGTTAAACTCATATCTGAGTTGTAATTACAAACTTATTTCATTAGATCTATTAGGCACAACTCGTTTTGTAGCGAGTTATTTAACTACTGCGCGCCTAGCCTAGAGAGTTTCAAAAAACATACATACAATATTCTACTGTACTTTGTGAATACCCTCTTTCAGTGCCGGGTTGACGCGCAGTCGAATTTACTTCCAACAACTACCCTAAGTAGGAAAGAAATATACACCTTTCCTACCCTCGCCAGACTGCCAAAAAACCATGCGCACAGATATCTGATTCGCCTTTCTTGCAATCCTTGCAAAGATAAAATATGGATCGACTCATATGCCTCTGAATCCTAACAGCTTCTGCTGAGATCAAACTCTATAGAATCATCCTAGTCTCTTCCCATAAGATAACCAAGTGGTGGACGTTCTGACCGGCCTCCTCCATATATCCATTCGGGATCTTTTCTGACCATTTCAATCTGCTCTTTTTATGGCAAAGAGCTCCGCCCGGAAGATACTGCAGGGGTCCGTAAGATCGAATGACAAGCAGATACTTCGAGTAGAATGCAGCCCAAATTTCCATTTTTCTAGCCTTTATTTGTACCTTCCCAACCAGAACTACTCGGGCAGTTGACTTTCAGTGTCCCTAGCAGAGCTCTCCGGTTTCACAGTACTTTCCGCGTTGAAGTGCTGCATTCGAATTACCTCAGTTTCGCAACTCTTCTACGAGGTCTTGTTGAATTTAATCGCCTATCCAGAAGCGTTGATCTGGACTTTGCAATGCCAAGGTCTCTGTTTAAGGCACGCATTGAGTCTTATTACTTATCTCAGTAAACCTCATTTTAAAATTGTTAAATAGTACTAAGTTAACCTGTAATCTAGTCGTTAAGGTTTTTACCGTTTGATTTAATAATGATATATAAAGGTCATGGGAAAATCTGATGAATTGGAAAGCTTTGAGTGCCGAAATAAAATACTAAGCAGGGCTAGTCAGAAAGTGCTTGGTACCGAGTTGTTTTGTCTGACGATCTTCTAAAGAACTAAAGGCGTCGAAACTTCAAAGATCCATTGTCTCAAGATCACACTTCATCTGTTTGTGAGTTCGCACAGACACAAAAAAGATAAATACTTTGCGCGATTATCTCAGAGAAGATTTAGGATGAGCGTCTTCCCCAGTTAACGTCGTGCTCCTTTGCACAACAGATGAATTTTTATTGAGGGGCGCACATGCCTAAAAAACTTTATTGTTGTTGTTGTAGCGATAAAGACACTCCCCTCTTGGGGAGTATTTTCGATGTTCATGGTACTTTGCCGGATGCAGATCCGGTACGGTCCGGTAACAAGCATCATCGAGGTACTAGCCCGACCATCTCGGGAACGATTAAGTATGACCAAATGGAACCTTCAAGGCCATTCCGCCCCCTAGATCCATGAGGAATTGTGCTTTGTAGGGACTAGAACTCAGGACCTTCGATGTGGTAGGGCTCAGCACCCAACTGCTGCCACCAAAGTCACAGTAAGGATAATAAAAGATGGTATTGTGTAGTCAGCCTATAGGGATGTGCCTATTGCTGAGCGAGGTTTTTAATACCTCGCAGGAGGTATTAAAAACCTATAAAATTGGAGGTAATATTTAGCTCAAAACGTAGAACACGTTTCGAGTTTAAAAAATCCTAATACTTACGATTTAAGTCAGTTTGATCTGGATTCCGAACTAAAGGACAATTATCGCGATGATTTGGTATACCATCACCATCCATATCGTCATCACAAGCGTCGCCCCTAAAGTCATCAGAAAATAGTTTATTAAGTTTTTATTAATCGAGTTCTACTATTTCTACTTACTTTCCATCTCCGTCGGTATCCAGCTGATCAGAATTACTTATAGAGTTACAATTATCCTCACTATCCTGTATACCATCGTCGTCTCCATCAATATCCGAATCACACGCGTCACCAACCAAATCATTATCTCTATCTTCTTGCGATGGATTTGGTATAGTTGGACAATTATCACAAGCATCACCGATACCATCATTATCAACATCAGACTGATTTGGGTTGGGCACTGTTTGACAATTGTCGTACATATTTATAATATTATCGTTATCAATATCGTCATCACAATCGTTTCCCATGCCATCATGATCGGAATCCAATTGTTTGCGATTCGGCACAAAAGGACAATTATCACAAGCATCACCAACGCCATCGTGATCCGAATCGGACTGATCGTCATTATAGTCATATGGACAATTGTCCTTGTCGTTCTTCTCACCATCACCATCGGCATCATCATCACAACCATCACCTATGCCATCATTATCCACATCCTCCTGACCCGAGTTGGGTAAATCGGGACAATTATCACGTCTGCAATGCATGTCTGGGCAATTCAGCTCAAAATCGGCCCATCCGTCGAGATCGCGATCTCGTCCGCAAATAAAGCCATTGCCAGCCCAACCAACGTTACATCTGCAAGTGTACTTAAAGTCGTCCCTAAGAACACAGAAGGCATTGTGATCACAAACAGCACCATCGGGACATATATCCGAAGTGGGTATACAAATATCGGTTCCATTGGAGAAAAAGCCGTCAATGCACTTGCACTGATAAGATCCCTATAGTATAAAGGCATATTATTTGTTAATAACAAGTTTGTATAGAAATCCACGGCACAAATTTATCTTACAATAGTATTCACGCAAACAGAATGCGCATGACATTTGGCAAATCCCTTAGCACATTCGTCGATATCATTACAGGTTTGCTTGCGAAAATCTGGTCCAATATATTCAGCATATAATCCTGAATGAAATATAACACCATATCTTACATAATTTTGTACGGGAAGTCAAGATAAAAGATATTCTCTTACCTCCGCCATGGTTTCCTTCAAAGCCTAGTGGACATGTTTCGCATCGGAAACCGCGATTCAAGTTGATACATTCCGTTTTCGGATCGCAGGGATGATAAAGCTCACATTCGTTGATATCACGACATTTGGTGCCGTTCATGTGTGTTCCAGGCATGCACGGTATGCAATGGAAGTAGGGTGGGAAGTCCATTTCAACGCATTCTACGCCTAGATACGTAAAAATACGGACGTACATAACATTGACGGATCTATAAAGCTTTGCAATTTTTGTTGTGATAGATGGAACAACATGTCCCACATACAAAATTTAAGTTATTGGACTTTATCATTTTGTGTTTTTAAATGAAGAACCACGCACGTTTCTCGTACTCCGAGCCGAGTGCTTCTTCTGACGGTCAATTGGATTGAATTCGCTTTGTTATCACCTTATATCAAGGCGAATCTATACCAGGCGCCGGCAAAGCGAATTCAACACAATGCGCCTTGCAGAAGAATGTCAAGTCAAAAGAAAATGTTCATGGATTCCGGTTAACTGACATGTTGTAGTACAAGGTGTTATTTGGAAAATAATGAAGTGGAAGCAATCGGCTGGTGGGGAACATTATCTGGTATAGAATTCGCCTTGCCTTGTATAGATTCGCGTTGATCGCAAAGCATGGTCGTCATTTGGAAATGCAAAAATATTGAAAAATATCCTGATGTTTTCAAAGTATCGGTCGGAAAAACCAAAACAAAATAAATCTCCATAACTTGTTGAACCTTAACGTGCAGTCAGTGTATGCATTTAACCCCGTCATTGGCCACAGTCACAACTTTCTCTTAACATAATTGTTGTTGTTGTTGTTGTAGCGATAAGGACACTCCCCGAAGACCTTTGGGAGTGTTATCGATGCTGGTGGTCGTTTGCCGGATACATATCCGGTACGTTCCGGTAACAAGCACCATTAAAGGACTAGCCCGACCGGCTCGGGATGGTTTGGTATGACAACATGAAAAATTCTAGGCCATTCCGCCCTCTCACCCCTAGATCCATGAGGAACTTGTGGTCGCCAGAGCCTCGGCTGTTAAAGAAACAGGATTCGCCATAGGTAGGTGAGGTTGACAATTGGGTTGAAGATATATATTGCGATGGCAACCCCTTAAAAGGGTTGCGCTGCACAACCATTTAAATCAATTTGGTATTTTAGTCGCCTCTTACGACATGTATATAATCCCCGCTATCTCTTATAACCAAGCACTTCTCGTCCTGATATTAGCGCATTATTTAGGGCAGAAAAGTTAATAATATGCACCAAAAAAAAGAAAACGATGGGATCTATTTGTTATAGTGAACAAAGACACCCCAACACGACTTTGTGAAACTGTAACAGCTCGCCAGATATATTTATCGGCCCATCATATTACCCCCTACTCCTCTCAATTGAACGTTCGGCCGAAATTATTTCATCAGACCGCCGAACATTTATTACCTTAGAAAACGTAACTAACTGTCAAGATCTGAGAGAATTACCTGCGTTCTGACTGACGTTTAACTTCACGGCTCGCCTCATACGAGGTGATAAGTATTGGAAATATCCTTGGATTTCCCAGCGGAAATGAAAAAAAATGGATCTCTTTTGGCGATAAATCTATTTAGGATACCATGGGCAGGCCAGGATTCATCAGGACAACTTAAAAAAAATGTATGCCTGAAAGGTTAAATACTCCAACATAGACATTCCTGAAAAATGTAAGCGGGAACATATCAATCAGGAACATAAGTTATCGGATCTAAATTTCCAGAAAGGAAAAGCAAACTTTCCTGGAAAGTGCGTCTGAATCGCGTTGATCTGAATATTTAACAGTTCGTACATATGACCTTAAACCCTTACCACCAACTGTTTCGTCATCTCCACTTTATGGGAAAAACGAGTATGCAGAGGGCCTGAGATTCCTTAGCAAACATACAAACTTAGAAGCAAGTACTACCAAATTAAGTTTTCGGTTTTTTTTACATAGTTTTCAATTGATCATAAGCCACATATGTATTTTTGACCTTATGACCTTATGACATCCCAACTTTTACAGCTCGTAACCGTCTCTTAAGAGTGGTCGACAAATAGTTTGGTCTAGTTGTAGTAACAATATTTTGACTTAACCCAATACCGTCTAACAAAAGACCCAAATAATTAGTTTCAACAGGGCTGGACCATAGAGAGGGTATTGTTAGGCGAGTTGGTTTCGAAAGAGAGTTCAACAGAAGATATGTGTTATATGTGAACACTCCAAATGCAGAACATGCGTTAGTTATGTAGGGTTTAGTCTACATAGATCACAGTTAAATGTATGACATTATACTGACGTAAGTTGAGCAAGACAGACTCATGTCTGTGATGACATGTTAGGTTGAGTGGGCGTGCACGGAAGTGTATTGGGTGAGGACACAACCGCCCAACCAGACACTTGCTAATTTTTCCTCAGCAAACAACTTAATTTTCCTTATGAATCTAGGTAGGATCCACCTTTCTCACCTCAGAAAAACTGTCGAAACAGCGTGCGCCCAAAACACTATATCTTATTGTTTACAGTCCTAAACCTCAAAGCTTATGCAGTGGGAGCTTACTGATATAACAAACAGTCAAAAAATCGGAGCAATATCACCATGAGGAGAAAACTTTATCTTGGCTTATCTTTAAGAACCTTGAGTCTTCACAATCATCACGGTATGTGAATAGCAAAATAATTGTCCTCAGAGTGTATGCCTTAATTTTCGTAATAGTAGAACCGATTCTTTTCTAAGATGGGTGGTAGATCTGATTATGTTCTTCTACAGGCGCTAAAGGTAAAAGCATTCACTCCCTCAGGGTATCGATGTAAATTGGGGCCTTTAAAATTATTGCCCAACATAACAGTAAATAATGGATGAGCCCCGAAACAAAACGCCCGTCGGTAACCTTGTATTTTGCCACCTACCATTACGGTAGTAATGGTTAGGGAAAATAATGGGTCTGAAGCATTCGCTGCTGAAGAAAGGAGGAATACCAAATTACATGACCTTAATAGGTTTCGATACTGAAACCAATCTTGCCTGTGTTCGCGTTTCAGGAAATGAGAAAACTGAATTTGTAAGTAACTTATTATTACCGTGTCTTATAGATTTTTTGTCATCCTTTTATTGTCAGGTTATAGATATTTGTGCCGTTGGTTTTATCTTGAAGCTTTATTGGTATCTGTTTTACAATAAACCGAAAAGTCGTATCTAACAAAGCGATAACATTCCTATACAAAATTGGTAACAATGCGGTAAGAAGTGTAAAGTTTTTACATAATATTTCGATAGCCTATTGATAAGCAATCGATAACTTTTTGATGCCATATTGATGACTTATTAATAATAAATGGAGAGCTATTCCGTACCATATCGATAACTTTTAGATACTATGGTCAAAACAAATTGGTAACACTCCGACAACCAATCGATAACATTTCGTTAACAAATCGATAACTCTTTATAACTTTTCGACAAATAATATTTAAGTTTTCTTTAATAACTTTTTGATAATCTATCGATAACCTTCGGTATGGATAGTATATTTATAAAACTTCGATAAAAATCGATAACTTGTTAATATCTTATCGACATCAAAGCTAACACACCTTTCCTTTTCTTTCTTTTACTTTTATTTTTCTTTTAATTCCTATTTGCTCCTTTATTTTGCTCATCTACATTGTTCCCACTTTATGATACAGTGTAACTCCCCATATCTTCAGCAAAGAGGGTCAAGTATAAAAAAATTGTGATCTAATATTGACGAGCCTCTCAAAACGGGTAGCCTGAAAGAGCTGTTCTTAAAAATACCACAACCCAGGTATTGTAGAAGTTGAGTAACATTACTCCAGATATACCAATTACATGCCGAGATAGGGAGCTTTTAAAACAAGTTCTTAAATGAAATATTTTTGACAAAAACTGCGATAGGTCGTTATTTCCTGAAATAACAACAAAAGCAATAAGGTATAAGGACGGACATAGAGATTCTACCAAAAAAAGACAACATAAATGCCTGGCATGGTTTTGATTTGATAGCATAAAAAATTATGGACAACGTCATGGTCGACCGCATACAAAAATGTAAATCATATTTTAACAGAAAAGGTAAGTTTTAGCTCTGGTCAGTGACTCATATAAAAAGGTTTCTTGTGAGAAGCTAGAGACACCGGCTACGTCGTGTTTTGCGATTGAATGAAAACTCCACTGATCAGAGAGTATTTTTTAACCACCAGACGGCAGCAGCTTAGAAAAGTTAATACCTCCACAGCGTTGAAAAAATTACATGGAGAAGGATTTGACTTTAATAGGAGTCAGCTATCATGAAGATCAAAGAGCTGGTGAGCTTCGTTCGAATCAGCAAAAATTATCTCAGCACAGTCAATTAGTCAATGTTGGCCGATACCATGATTGTCGGGGAACAACGTGAGCTGTAATTGTGACCTCTAACTCACAGCGGTTTTTATTCGTGATTGATACTGGATCAAAACAAATAATATAATAAAAGGATTCATTTCTTTGCCTTTTGTTTGCGTTGAGAATAATTTGCACTAGATGTCGCAGAATAACTCTACTAAACGGCGCCTGCAAACATCCTCACCAGCAGCAGATATATACATATTGTTACTGTTATTGCAATGTCTCTGTGGACACTAGCCATAATAGCTAAACTCATTTTTCACAGGCTTTCAAGATAGGGTTCAAAAGTTTGAATCATTACCTGAAATCAGGGCACTGAAATGAACTTGAGGCTCCTACGCTAGATAGAAAGAAATAATTTGTATTTATCTCACTACCACAACGTTTGCTTGATAATATTTATATGACTTAAGCTGTTTTGCCACTATATATGTGTTAGCTAATTTTTTGTCTTTTTTATTTTTCATTATGTTAATATCAATTAAATTAATAAAATAAAACACATTTACATGCATCTAGCATTAAAATTTGCAGTTCAGCGCAGTACCCTGTTTTCTGATAAAGATGTTGGCCTACAAAACGGTACTCAAACAAGTAAGGATGTCTAAGTAAGGGTGTAACCGAATATTATATACTCAGCGTGAGTTTCAATTGTACAATTCATTTCAGATAAATTGCTTTTTTGAGTTTTGTTACAAGGAATTTATTTTTTTTTTTGAAGCTCTAGAAATGTTGTGTAATGCTTGATTGGAATAGGGGCCTGGTACCGCCCATTAAAAAAAATGTCTCCCACTTTCCTCTTGCTAAGTGAAATATCATTGATACATAAGTATTTTCACTAGAGATAGCTTATTATTTTTACGACCCTTTTCAAAATCGTTTATATATAAAAGTGGACGAGGTTTTTAATCGACCCCGTCGATTTTTGCTAGAAATATTTCATGCTATATAGAAAATATATGCATCCAATCTTATTACGATCTGTTAATTTTTTTTCGAGTTATGGCTCCCGAAACATAGAAAATTGCTTGGTCAAAGGGGCGGTGCCACTCCCATGGCGGTCACAAACAGTCAGTCGAGCTTATTCCTTCCAAGCGGTCGTTGAAATTTACAGTGAGCTTTTAGTAGCTATAACAAAATCACGGGTACAAGCATATTTGCCAGCTCTATGTAAAATGAATTATGGGGATGATAATGATTTCTTATTTTAGTCCCATATTCCAAGTCAACCCAGAAAATGGAAAAATGAAATTTGAGATAAATTAGCGTAACTATCTTATTTGAATGAAAACACACCTTTTTTAAAAAAGTTTATTTATTATACTTTACATAAATTATAATTGTATATATTATTTTGGTTTTAACAACATTAGCTTTAAATAAGATAAATTAAGTTTTCTAAATACATTATTTCCATTTTCTGTGTTAATTAGTCCCAGCTTTTCTGCCAGTGTACAACAACAACTTTGCTCAAACATTCGCAGTGTGCCGAATTAGCAAATTGACCTTCAATCTAATTGGTCGTTGTCGAATATTTTCGTGTGTATTTAGATTCACGTTGATATTGTTGAATACTTTGGACGGGTACTATAAAGTTTCCTGTATAACAACAACAAAAGAAGAAAGATATCTTAAAGTCAAAGAAAAGTAAATGCATAGTATAAGCGCGAAAACCATTGAAATATTTAATTCTGTATTGTTTTTTTCATTCAGAAGAGCAAATCGACTGCTCAGTGGAATATCGCGCTTTCTCAGTTGCCGTTTCGAAAACGCCATATCTCAATATCTGTTTCAAAAAATGTTCGTTTCGAAAAACATGTAGATGGGATGTAGGCCGGCACTCTAATGAACACGCAGACAGGTCATTTTTGAAAATAATTTGTAGATAAGTCATTTTCGAGCTGGCAGCCGAGGTAGGGTGATAAAACAGGACGACAAAACTTAAAAAAAAGTCCAGGCCGAGAAATTAGCAAATATTTTTCGAAGGTTCTCAGGTTAGATTCATTTTGTTTTGTTGATTTTGGCTGGATTCTCCGTCATTCCGTGTCAAATCTAGTTCGGAGACAAACCGGTTTTGGCGTTGTGCCATCTTCAGTGTCATATTTTGTTCTCAAGCCAAGTTGGGCAAGGTATGATGGAAAATCGTTCCAATATACATCAGTCTTCATCATTATCATAAATTGACGCTTATCTCCTTAACCGATTTTTGCTGTTTCGTGTAACAAGTCACATCAGATATCCCTGGTTCGCGATAGCTGACACCAATTAGGAACGCCAAGGGAGGCCAAGTCTTTCTCCCCCTTCCTCTGTTTCCAAACTGTGATGTCGACTGAAGTACTTTCTTGGCTGGAACAGCTTCATACATTCCTATAACATGATATAGCCAACAAAGCCTTTGCGATTTTCATCGCTGCACTATCTTCACACCTCCTTCGATGTTTACCGTCAGCATCACGAACAAGACCATACATCTGCCGGCAAACTTTTCTATCGATAACTCCGACTATGCCTCTAATTTCCTCTGGACATCGTCCATGTCTCCAAACCATATACCAGGACAGGTATGATCAGCGACTTGTAAAGCGTAATTTTTGTTCGTCGAAAAAGAAATTTACTTCTCAATTGCCCACTCAGTCCAAAGTAGCACTTGTTGGCAAGATTTATTTTCCATTTGATTTCTAAACTGCTATTGTTTTTGCAATACACGAAATGCTTGTCCTCATTTACCGGACGACTTTTTGCTTCTCCTTGTTGGAATATTCGTTTGGTTTCGAATGGATCGGAGAGGTCCTTTCCAATCCTCATGGAGCTTATGGTGTCGCTCAACGTCATTTGATAGAGCCTTTACTTATTTTGTTATGTTGATTTTCCGACAGGGTGGATAAGGTAGGAGCCTTATTAACTTTGCAAGGAACTTAAATTTAGACATAACAGCATACAAGCAACTTCTTTCGCCGTCTTTCTGTATCCAGGCGTTACCGCGCCTGTACGCAGCGTGGCCCTATGGGAAACATCTTTGTTTTTTCTGAAACAGCGCGACATACCTCATCGTACCAGTCGTTTTTTTTCGGGTTCGCTGGAAACATGTGATGTCAAGAGCGGCGGTGCGCAAAAAGAGATATATATGCTTTCACTGCTCGACCACATGGTTAGTTCAAAGATTGCCTTCAGTGAACAGGTATGAGAGCCGAGTAAAGAAATCATCAGCCGTCTGTTTCTTAAGCTGCTTTTCGACGGCAAAGTTTCCTTGTGTCACTGGTCGTACTTTCTTTACTGTACATATGCCTTAGCATTTCTTGGTTGCCACAAGTAGTTGGCGTCGATATTTGGACCTCGTAGAGTGCGCCCATCTAGGACACTGGAATTATGCCTGCCGTCGGTCATGACATGATCGATTTGATTTCGTGGTCTGCAACCAGTAGACAGCCAAGTGGCGTGGTGTATCTTGTTATTCTGGACCCTGGTACTGCAGATGGACATATTTCGAGCGGCGACGAAGTCAATCAGCCTCAACCGGTCGAGAGATTTATGATTTGTAAGATCTTAAATTGAGCTCAACGCCCTTTCTTTCTTGTATTGCAATTGCGTAAATGAAGCGAAAATATAGCGAAGTATTCGAAAATGAGTTTGGAAAAATAAAAATAATCAATTAGCAACAATTTCAATTAACTTTTGTTGTATATTGCCTAAGGTAACTCAGTGCAACTGTAGCTTAAGGCTAACGCATGCAGCTTGATTGCCAATTCAAATTTTTCCTGTTTACGAAATTTTCCAATATAATAAATCATTAATTGACAGTTGGTTTAAGGACAGGAGAGATATTATTTTTCAATAACCATAACAAAACCAGAGGCGTAGATTGGCAAGGGCGATGTCACGTTGGACGTGGTTTGAAGAATTTCCTAATCTATAATTTTATATACTCACTATGTTAAGGTGAGTGCTTGAAGGAGATTATTGGGTAGATGGGGGAAGGAGTATAGTGTCAAAATCTAGGAAAGACAACAGTACTGCAAGCGATAGAGTGGAGCGAAGGTAGCGGAAATTCAGTGAGCTCCGTAAGGTTATGGCAAGCAAGTCGGAACTTAAAAGAAAAGTGGCCAAAGGAACAAAGCAGAGAAAACAGGAGACTTTATACACAGCGTAGGGCAGCATTATGAATGGCCAGAACCTTGTGGGCCGTGATCGACCCAAACGACCAGAAGATGGAGCGTAAGACTGCAAAACTAAGACAAAAACAATTTTTCCTCAAAACGCTAGATTCATAGATGTATGTATAAAATAAAATATAAATGAGGCGTTTTTCTGGATATTTCTGGGGATTTCAACAAAGTCTTGCAAAGATCAATCATCGATGATCTCAACTCGATTGAAATATATCCGACCTTAACGAATTGCATTGGTTCCATGATAAACTGCAGAATCTGTAAACAGAAGAACGCCGCTGGGTAGGGTGTTATCACCAATTCTTTGGAATATTGGTCATGAAACACTTGCTTAGACGGTTCGACAGAAGACCAGTCAAACTCACTGCGTATGCCGATGACGTTTCAGTCAACATAAGCGGCTAATGCGCACCAAAAATCACCTCTGTGATGGATCAGGCGCTTCGGGATATACATGCCTGAGCATCTGGAATCGGGCTAACCGCCAATGCGAAAAAAAGATCTTATATTTTTGGACTAATCCTTAGCTTGGAAGAAAAGGACAGCAAAATAATCTAAGAATTATAAAATATGGTAAACTGTCGTGGAAACTCCATGTGAAACAGAGAGGAAATGAAGACGCCGTGGCACTGTATGCATGCAAGAGGATGCTAGAATACACGTGGTGCCCATCGCCAAAAATCTGTCATTGGGTATTTACGGCAATTGCCAAGCCCATACTTTACTATAGGGTCCTAGTTTGGTGGGCAGTTGCGTCATTATACATTGATAGTCAGGCGGTGATCAAGACAATAATCTCACACAATAGGTACTTCATCAAGAAGTGTTCTGGAATGCAAAAAAGCATGTGAGAGACTTCGCTCAGGCTGGAACATACTGTACTGGAGTTCCGGGGTCATAAAGGGAAAGAAGGCATTTGATATGCCGATGAGTTGGCAAAGGAGACAGGAGTTACATTGGATATATCAAGCAGGAAAGGCGTGGATAGAAGCGCGGGCTACACAATTTCTAAAATTACATCTCTAGAGAGAAAAGACTTTAGACGCATGATGGGCATAACGACTGGATACTAACTTCTGGCGTCATATGCTTTTAAGTTAGGCCTCGCCAGTAACAGCATACGTAGGCTGCAGAAAGAAACAGTTGAGCACGCTTTCGGTACGTGTTGCGCTCGAGAGGTCAAGACTTCAGCTACAGGGTGTGGCAAAGTTGCCAGATCTTGAGGCAGAAATAAAGCTTGGTCCCAAAAAGCTTCTAGTTTAAGCGTTATCTTGATATACTTAGTGTTTTGACTCAGCACTAATATACAGTTAAGAAAAGTAAAAAAACCAAGCCCAACTTATGCCGTGTTCGATTACTCTAACTTTTCCAAAACAATGTTGACCTCAAATTTGGACTCGGCGACCAAGTTTTACGTTTGTCTAAAATTTTAATTGAAATATTCCAAATTTTGTTCGCGATCACATAGGTCAGTAAAGGTATACTACAACTTCCTTTGGATAGGAGTGATGCTCAACTTAAACAATTCAAATGTGTTCTTATTTCTCACACCAAATGCTTTAAAGGTGGTCCCACATGTATTTTATACGCCTCTGAACACCACCAGCAAAACAATACAACAATTGAGCATTTATTTCACATCACTTTAGGTGCGTTAACTTTTACTTACCCGAGGGACAAAGTCCATCCATACATGGATTGTGTTTAGTGCAGCTCCGTCCATCACCTACATAGCCAATAGGACAAGCATCACATTGTGCACCATTCAAAGTATCGTGACATTGAACGCCTCTGTAACAATAAAAAAAAAAAACAACAACAACAGTAAATAAACTATACATAACACACATACATTTGTACATATCTACAGCAAATGGTAGAACAAGAGGATATTTAATGAAATGTGCTGAGTTGAATGTTCGATCGCTTAACTTTGAAACGGGACGTGTGTTATGAGTTAGCACGTTTGACAGTAAATGCAACAACAATTGGTTGGGTAGAAAGAATATAAATGATCTTGGCAGCACTGCGATCGGTTTGCGTCAGCGCTTCACGCCATTTGGGGGACTAAATAAGCTAAAAGGTGATTTTCACATGAACATCGCATATTTCACATACGTGTGAATATTAGGTGGACAATAACAATAACTAAGGCAGGTATATAATTGGACGTTGGAGAACGCGAAGAAAAAAGATATTCAATTGTTTTTTTTTTTGTGTTTTTTTTTTTTTTTTGAAGAAGGGACAGCAAGCAACTAGTGTGAAAATGATTATTTGTTGAAGGCAATAAAACTTTGATATTGAAAACAAGCTTCGGCCGCTGTCTTAAGTAAACTTTAAGCTTTATCTCTGCGATAAACACATTTTTTGTGAAGAAATTTTTGTTTATATCAGAGATCGCATTTAACGGGCTAAACACAAAAGGCAATTCGATTTATCACGAGTAACAACCAATATGTTAATTTTAGAATTTTTTCCCTCTTTCTCGGTGATAAATTTTTTTTTTTTTCAAATATTTTCTTACTATCGCTGAAATCGTTACGTATAATTTATTGCCTAAAACTTTTAGAAAAACATCGAAAAAACCGATAATGTAAAAAAATATCGTCTCCTTATCCAAAACATATCGGGTTTCTATCGAAACAATAACGACTTTTTATCGACGTTTTATTCAAATAATAATGATTGGAACGATTTTCCGTCATTCCTTGCCAAATCTGGTTTCGAGACAAACCGTTTTCGGGGTTGTGCCATCATTAGTGTCGATTTTCGTTCTGATCTGTTGTTGTCGTTTGTCTTGTATTTATAGTTCGCAGGTGCATGAGCAGGTTTTTTCAAAATTGATGTTTGTGTATATTTATGTGTGTGTACTGTGTATTCAATCAGAACCGAGGGTGGTTTTTACTGATCGATTTGTGTGGCTGACTGAAGCAGGTAAAAGTCAGTAATTTTAGTAGTTTGAACTTGACGTAACAACAAATAAACACAAAACAATAAACGCACCAAAGAAACAAACCCACAAAGAAGGTCAAATGCCCGTAGGCATTTTTGCACTACAGGTGCCCATATTTTTTGTGGATGTTTTTTTTTTTTTTTGTTGAGATGCCGCTAATTTTAATTCCATCTTTCCAACTTGTCTTGCTGAGGTAATGACTTCATTGCTATTGGGGTCTGTATCTTCTTTAGCTTGAGAACAACATGGCTTGTCAATACGGCTAGCCTCCGTGGCAGCCACGGGTCTGGGGTCGCTCACTGGTCCTACAAAATCTCAATTCAACACGGTACCCTTACCCGGTTGATCAACTGGCCGACAGGGCTTAGACTGAGCGGCCTAATATCAAATATGGGGAAGAAAAATCATCCATCACAGCAGCTCTCCTAGCTGTGGTAGGACCACCGTTTAAAATATAGTTTCGTTAAAATATAGCCGAATGTGCTCATCAAAATTAATTGTCTTTTAACCGCCAAAGCAATTTTGGTCGTTTCGTAACAAGTAACGACAGTTGTCCCTGTTTCGAGATAACTTACGCCCTTTGGGCGCAACAAGCGATGTCAGGTCTTTCTTTACCTGACTCTAAAAAGTATGTGGAGGCCTCCCCTTTACCCCGCTTCCCAATGCGAGAGTCGTTTGAAAAACTGTCATGGCCGGAGCGTCTTCGTCCATTCGCATAACACAACCTAGCCAGCGAAGCCTAAGCGGAATATAGTCACTCGCTGAAAATCATCCAATGAACGTAACACCTAGATAAGAGGGGTCGACAGTTCATGGGCGCCGACATTCCACAGCTTTCCTAGGATTCGGAATGGCGTAGCCATAAAATCGACCAGCCGTTCAGTCGGGCGCTATGTAGTTTTCCTCAAGTGAAGCCTACCCTAGTGATGGCAAACAGTTACTAATTGTTTATTTTTCTATTTGTGAGATGTGCATTTATTTTTTGTGAATTGCACATCGATGACATTTTAATAAAAAATCTATATTTTTGCGAAAACAAATCGATAAGAGGTACTTAGATACATCAAAAGCCTCCACATACAAAATTAGGCTGAAAGGTCATGTACAATAGATCTGCACAAAGGTCGCAGTGCTTCCAGGTCTAACAATAATAAAAATAATAATAGTTGAGTACAGTCAGATGAAAATGAGTGTCATCAATTGTAAATATGAAAACGTCAACTTCGATATATTTAAGAAGAGTCATTTGTAAATGAGAGAGCGTCAAATGAAAATTGAAAATAAGAAAGCATCAGATTTCAGAGCATCTAAGTCTGTTTTAAATGGCCCAAAAAATTACTTCGTCTTGTTGAAAGTCCTTCCAGGTGAAAATTTTATAAAGGAGAAAACGGTTTGTCTCGAAACCAGATTTGGCAAGGAATGATGGAAAATCGTTCCAATATACAAATATCATTTATCCAGCCTATCGAAAAATCAACAAAACGAAATAAGTCAACAAATCTCCTTTATAAAATTTTCACCTGCAAGGACTTTCAACAATACGAAGTAATTTTTTGGGCCATTTTACACAGTCTTAGACGCTCTGAAATCTGATGCTTTCTTATTTCCAATTCTCATTTAATGCTCTCTCATTTACTCTTCTTATATCGAAGGTGACGTTTTCGTATTTACAATTGATGACACTCCTTTTCATCTGACTGTTCTCAATTATCATTATTATTATTATTAGGCCTGGAAGCACTGCTACCTTTGTGCAGATCTATTGTATATGACCTTTCAGCCTAATTTTGTATGTGGAGGCTTTTGATGTACCTAAGTACCTCTTCAAGCTTTTTACTCCATATCACATAGAGATTAAGAGTGTCTGCCTTGCCAGAGCGACGCATTCGACGAGAATGTTAACCGGCAGTTCATCCTCCACCTCACGACAAATGTGAATATAGGATAGATTTAACTTACTTAGGTGATATCGTAGACCACAATGTCCCGTACAGTACACAGTGAGAGTTCTTAGGTCCTCCCTGTCTAGATTAATGAGTTTGGCTTCATTGTTCTCAATTACATTTGACACTTTCTAATTAACCATTAACAACCCGTATTTGCAACTGACACTTTCTCATTTACAACTGGAAATAGCGTAGAATATTTTGAAGTGTAATGCTTCTATTTGGCATCGGTTATAACACAAATAAAGCATAGGAAGAAGATTTTCGTTCATATCAAATTTATCTTTGGTATGAATAGTCAATTTATTTCTTGCAGTGTATAACTTTTGCAAAATTCGCTACGCGAGAAAATGGCATTTCATAGGAGTAAGCGCTAAGTGCAAAGCGTGTTTATTAAAAATATGAGTGGGATGTGTGTAACCAAAAAGCCTCAGGGATTAACAAAAGATTTAAGACTGAGAAGAGGGTCATCTTATAAAGGTGAACAATGGATTTCATACAATAATAATTTAAATATGGAAAAATGCTTATTATTTGAATTAAACAAAATGCATATGCATGGGATGCTTGCCGTAAATATTCTTACATACTCTCAGGTACATACTTATATACATATACGCGTGGGACGAGGGCGTTAACGATATCGGCTTTTGATTTACAGCAAAGAAAAACAAAACAATTTAAAAACAACAAGTAAGGAAGGCTAAGTTCGGGTGTAACCGAACATAACATACTCAGTTGAGAGCTATGGAGACAAAATAAGGAAAATCAATCTGGGGTAACCCTGGAATGTGGTTGTATAACATGTGTATCAAATGAAAGGTATTAAAGAGTATTTTAAGAGAGAGTAGGCCATAGTTCTATGGATGAACGCCATTTAGGGATATCGCCATAAAGGTAGACCAGGGCTGACTCTAGAATTTGTTTGTACGATATGGGTATCAAATGAAAGGTGTTACTGAGCATTTTAAGAGGGAGTGGGCCTTAGGTCTATCGGTGGACGCCTTTTCGAGATGTCCCCATTAAGGTGGACCAGGGGTGATTCTATAATGTGTTTGTACGATATGGGTATCAAATGAAAGCTGTTAATGAGTATTTTGAAAAGGAGTGATCCTTAGTTCCATAGGTGGACGCCGTTTCGAGATATCGCAATAAAGGTGGACCAGGGGTGTCTCTAGAATGTGTTTGTACGATATGGGAATCAAATGAAAGGTGTTACTGAGCATTTTAAGAGGGAGTGGGCATTAGGTCTATAGGTGGACGCCTTTTCGAGATATCGTCATTAGGGTGGGCCAGGGGTGACTCTAGAATGTGTTTGTACGATATGTGCATCAAACGAAAGGTGTTACTGAGCATTTTAAGAGGGAGTGGGCATTAGGTCTATAGGTGGACGCCCTTTCGAGATATCGCCATTAGGGTGGGCCAGGGGTGACTCTAGAATGTTTGTACGATATGGGTATCAAACGAAAGGTGTTACTGAGCATTTTAAGAGGGAGTGGGCATTAGGTCTATAGGTGGACGCCTTTTCGAGATATCGCCATTAGGGTGGGCCAGGGGTGGCCCTAGAATGTGTTTGTACGATATGGGTATCAAATGAAAGGTGGTAAGGAGTATTTTAAAAGGGAGTAATCCTTAGTTCTATAGGTGGACGCCTTTTCGAGATATCGCCATAAAGGTGGACCAAGGGTGACTCTATAATGTTTGTACGATATGGATATCAAACGAAAGGTGTTACTGAGCATTTTAAGAGGGAGTGGGCATTAGGTCTATAGGTGGAGGCCTTTTCGAGATATCGCCATTAGGGTGGGCCAGGGTGACTCTAGAATGTGTTTGTACGATATGGGTATCAAACGAAAGGTGGTAATGAGTATTTTAAAAGGGAGTAATCCTTAGTTCTATAGGTGGACGCCTTTTCGAGATATCGCCATTAGGGTGGGCCAGGTTTGACTCTAGAATGTTTGTACGATATGGGTATCAAACGAAAGGTGTTACTGAGCATTTTAAGAGGGAGTGGGCATTAGGTCTATAGGTGGACGCCTTTTCGAGATATCGCCATTAGGGTGGGCCAGGGTGACTCTAGAATGTGTTTGTACGTTATGGGTATCAAATGAAAGGTGGTAATGAGTATTTTAAAAGGGAGTAATCCTTAGTTCTATAGGTGGACGCCTTTTCGAAATATCGCCATTAGGGTGGGCCAGGTGTGACTCTAGAATGTTTGTACGATATGGGTATCAAACGAAAGCTGTTACTGAGCATTTTAAGAGGGAGTGGGCATTAGGTCTATAGGTGGACGCCTTTTCGAGATATCGCCATTAGGGTGGGCCAGGGGTGACTCTAGAATGTTTGTACGATATGGGTATCAAACGAAAGGTGTTACTGAGCATTTTAAGAGGGAGTGGACACTAGGTGTATAGGTGGACGCCTTTTCGAGATATTGCCATTAGGGTGGGCCAGGGGTGACTCTAGAATGTTTGTACGATATGGGTATCAAACGAAAGGTGTTACTGAGCATTTTAAGAGGGAGGGGGCATTAGGTCTATAGGTGGACGCCTTTTCGAGATATCGCCATTAGGGTGGGACAGGGGTGACTCTGGTATGTTTTTGTACGATATGGATATCAAATTAAAGGTATTAATGAGGGTTTTAAAAGCGAGTGGCCCTTAGATGTATATGTGAAGGCGTTCTCGCGATATCGACCAAAATGTGGACCAGGTGATCCAGAAAATCATCTGTCGGGTACTGCTAATTTATTTATATATGCAATACCACTAACAGTATTCCTGCCAAGATTCCAGGGGCTGTTGATTTCGCCTTGTAGAACTTTTTCATTTTCTTTTACTTAATATGGTAGGTGTCACACCCATTTTACAAAGTTTTTTCCAAAGTTATATTTTGCGTCAATAAACCAATCCAGTTACCATGTTTCATCCCTTTTTTCGTATTTGGTATAGAATTATGACATTTTTTTCATTTTTCGTAATTTTCGATATCGATAAAGTGGGCGTGGTTATGGTCAGATTTCGCCCATTTTTTATACCAAGAAAAAGTGAGCTCAGGTAAGTACGTGGGCTAAGTTTAGTAAAGATATATCGGATTTTGCTCAAGTTATTGTGTTAATGGCCGAGCGGAAGGACAGACGGTGGACTGTGTATAAAAACTGGGCGTGGCTTCCACCGATTTCGCCCATTTTCACAGAGAACAGTTACCGTCATAGAATCTATGCTCCTACCAAATTTGAGAAGGATTGGTAAATTTTTGTTCGACCTATGGCAATAAAAGTATTCTAGACAAACTAAATGAAAATGGGCGGAGCCACGCCCATTTAGAAATTTTCTTTTTTTTTGTATTTTGTTGCATCATATCATTACTGGAGTTGAATTTTGACTTAATTTACTTATATACAGTAAAGATATTAAATTTTTTGTTAAAATTTGAATTTAAAAAATTTTTTTTTAAAAAGTGGGCGTGTTCTTCATCCAATTTTGCTAATTTTTATTTAGCACATATAGAGTAATAGTAGTAACGTTCCTGCCAAATTTCATCATGATATCTTCAACGACTGCCAAATTACAGCTTGCAAAACTTTTAAATTACCTTCTTGTAAAAGTGGGCGGTGCCACGCCCATTGTCCAAAATCTTACTAATTTTCTATTCTGCGTCATAACGTCAACCCATCTACCAAGTTTAGTCGCTTTATCTGTCTTTTGTAATGAGTTATCGCACTTTTTCGGTTTTTCGAAATTTTCGATATCGAAAAAGTGGGCGTGGTTATAGTCCGATATCGTTCATTTTAAATAGCGATCTGAGATGAGTGCTCAGGAACCTACATACCAAATTTCATCAAGATACCTCAAAATTTACTCAAGTTATCGTGTTAACGGACGGACGGACGGACGGACGGACGGACGGACGGACGGACGGACGGACGGACGGACGGACATGGCTCAATCAAATTTTTTTTCGATCCTGATTATTTTCATATATGGAAGTCTATATCTATCTCGATTCCTTTATATATGTACAACCAACCGTTATCCAATCAAACTTAATATACTCTGTGAGCTCTGCTCAACTGAGTATAAAAATAGAGAAAGATGAAGTACAAACAAGAAAACGTGGGAAATTTAACATGTGCTAAAAAGAAACTAAATCTTAAAACAACAAATGTACACACATATATATATTTGAATACATATAATTGAGTTATATTGTCAACGTTTTTAACAACCCACCAATGTACATACATTTTACTTACATAGATCAAGAATATCTCAATACAATCATTTGATAAGTTGTAAAAATTGACTGTGCTTAATTCAGTAATTAAGCTCATGTTGTTCATCGTAAATACATATATCGATAACTACATTTACGCAGAGATAACGCATAAAGAAAAACAAAACAAAACAAGTAAGGAAGGCTATGTTCGGGTGCATCCGAACATTACATACTCATCTGAGAGCTTTGGAGACAAAATAAGGGGAAATCACCATGTAGGAAAATGAACCTAGGGTAACCCAGGAATGTGTTTGTATTACATGGGTATCAAATGAGAGGTATTAAAGAGTATTTAAAAAAAATGAGCCTTAGTTCTATAGGTGGACGCCTTTTTGAGATTTCGCCATAAAGGTGGACCAGGGGTGACCCTAGAATGCGTTTGTACGCTATGGGTATCGAATTAAATGTATTAATGAGGTTTTAAAAGGGAGCGGCCCTTAGTTGTATATGTGAAGGCGTTTTCGAGATATCGACCAAAATGTGGACCAGGGTGACCCAGAGTATCATCTCTCGGGTACCGCTAATTTATTTATATATGTCATACCACGAACAGTATTCCTGCCAAGATTCCAAGGGCTTTTGATTTCGCCCTGCAGAACTTTTTCATTTTCTTCTACTTAATATAGTAGGTGTCACACCCATTTTACAAACTTTTTTCTAAAGTTATATTTTGCGTCAATAAACCAATCCAATTACCATGTTTCATCTCTTTTTTTAACACGCTTTTGTTAGCTTGGCCTGTATGTAACGGAATATTTGAGCTTAATTTTCACCGGTTTCTAGAAGTCTGATTAATTTGAAACTTTGCATACTTATCAGGGACCGATGACAATGCATTAATGTGGAGGTATGGTGATATAAGGTCAACGGCCATACGGCCAATTGGCTTTACTACCACTTTGAATGCCCATACGTTTGATTGAAACTTTGCACACATATCAGGGCTCAATGACAATGCATTAATGTGATGGTGGGGTGAAATAAGGTTAACGGACATAAGGTCAATAGATTTGAAATCTTGCACATAATGCGAAAAACGCATTCCTTTATTAATGAATCTGGAGTGGAGCCGAGAGCCCCGGTAATGCAGAGCTCCGAAATCCGTTGCACCTTTTGAAGCATTTTAAGATAGGTACTTTTAGCTAGTGCAGGCCACCAGACCAAGGCACCATAAAGAAGAATCGGGCGCACAATGGCTGTGTAAATCCAGTAGGTCACCTTAGGGGAGAATCCCCAGGAGGTGCCAATTGCCCTCTTGCAGGTGAACAGCTCTGCTGCTGCCTTCTTGGATCGCTTCACTATATGCTCACTCCATAATAGCTTCCTATCCAGAATGACTCCCAAATACTTGACTTGATCGCTAAACGCTAAGAACGTACCCCCAATTCTTGGCGTTGTAAGATTTGGTACTTTGTACCTCCACGTCAAGAGGACAAGCTCGGTTTTATCCAGGTTGACTTCCAAACCTGTGACGAGTTGTACTCCTGGAGCAGCTCCAGGATGTCAGCTGGGTCCGTTGGCGTCACTGGAACCCAGGCTCTAGCCCTTGGTCGTGAGGGGATATCGCGCGCCTCCATTACCTTGAGGCGCGCGCCCGGATATACCACCCCTATCAGCGTGACGGCGACCTGGCGTCGTCACAGGCAATTAGCTTGACTTTGGCCTGGAACCACCCTGCATCAGTGTAAGATGGCGGTGGACCAGGGCTGTCTTTCTTAACCTTAACGGCCACCGTAGCGAGCGCGGCCTCGATCAACTTCCACTGTTGTTTCGGGATTCTGCAATCTTCTCTGCTCTCGTCTATAATGCCAATGATCTGCCGACCCTTGGCAATTTCGGCGAAAGAACGCGTCCAGCCTCTCTGCGTCTTGGCTCTCTTCGGTGCCGTGGGGTTGGATTCATCCATGGACCGCTGGCGTTTCGAGGTTTCATCACTCTCGACTAAAACTTTTAAAATTACTTGAACTAAAAAATTAAAAATAAATAATAGTTTAAAAAAACTAAAAAAACACGCTTATATAGCTAACCGAACTAAAAGATAGAAAATAATTTTCAATTAAAAAGAGTTTATATAACAGTAGTAGAAGGTCAAACAATCATTTATAGTTAATCATCTCAAAATAAAATTATAGTAAAATATAAGTTATTAACAGAATAATTTAATTCACAGTAAAAAGCGTTGGGTGCTTGATATTGAATGTTACAATCATTCTATTGGCAACTATCTGAGAAGAAAGATATGAAATGTAGTCAAATGCACCCCACGCGTTTTACTGTGAATTAAGTTATTCTGTTAATAACTTAAATTTTACTATAATTTTATTTTAGGTGATTAACGATAAATGATTGTTTGACCTTCTACTACTGTTATATAAACTCTTTTTAATTGAAAATTATTTTCTATCTTTTAGTTCGGTTAGCTATATAAGCGTGTTTTTTTAGTTTTTTTAAACTATTATTTATTCATATTTGGTATAGAATTATAGCATTTTTTCATATTTCGTAATTTTCGGTATCGAAAAAGTGGGCGTGTCGTAGTCGGATTTCGGCCATTTTTTATACCAAGGGAAAGTGAGTTCAGATAAGTACGTGAACTAAGTTTAGTAAAGATATATCTATTTTTGCTGAAGTTATCTTGTTAACGGCCGAGCGGAAGGACAGACGGTCGACTGTGTATAAAAACTGGGTGTGGCTTCAACCGATTCCACCCTTTTTCATGGAAAACAGTTATCGTCCTAGAATCTAAGCCCATACCAAATTTCACAAGGATTGGTAAATTTTTGTTCGACTTAAGGCATTGAAAGTTTTATAGACGAATTAAATGAAAAAGGGCGGAGTTACGCCCATTTTGAAATTTTCTTTTATCTTTGTATTTTGTTGCACCATATCATTAATGGAGTTGAATGTTGGAATAATTTACTTATATACTGTAAAGATATTCAATCTTTTGTTAAAATTTGACTTAAAACAATTTTTTTTTAAGTGGGCGAGTTCGTAATCCTATTTTGCTAATTTTTATTTAGCACACATATAGTAACAAAAGTAACGTTCCTGCCAAACTTCAGCATGATATCTTCAATGACTGCCAAATTCCAACTTGCAAAACTTTTAAGTTACCTTCTTTTAAAAGTGGACAGTGCCACGCCCATTGTCCAAGATTTTACTAGTTTTCTATTCTGCGTCATAAGGTCGACACACCTACCAAGTTTTATCACTTTATCCGTCTTTGGCAATGAATTATCGCAATTTTTCTGTTTTTCGAAATTTTCGAAATGAATTTCTTTTTTCGCCCAGATCATTTTGACATATAGAAGTTTATATCTATCTCGATTACTTTATGCCATTACGGATTACCGTTATGTGAACAAAATTAATATAATCTGTGAGCTCTGCTCAGCTGAGTATAAAAAGAATACGTCAATTTATGAAGGAAATTTATATTGGTTTTCGCTGATGTGCTATCAATCAATATTTACGATTTGGTGATAAACCAGTTCACCTGCATAAATTAATATGAAATGCATACAATATGCTTGAAACAACAAAAATCAACGCGATAAATATGTGAAAAGAGAAAGAGTCTGATTTCAATTAATTATCACACATATGGGATGATTTTGAACATAACAAGTAATGGTGTCTAAGTTCGGTTGTAAACGAACATTATATACTCAGCGCGAGCTCCAATTGCACATTTCATTTCAGATAAATTACTTTTCTACATAACACGTGGCACCGCCCGTTTAAAAAAATGTCTCCCCACTTCCTCGTACAATAAAACTTGATAAGTGAAATATCATTGTTCAAAACTATTTTTTGCTAAGTTATAGCTTATTATTCTAGTCTACAACCTTTTTAAATTTATTTTATATCTAACTTGCCGTGGTCTTTAAACGATTCCGCCCATTTTTACTAGAAATATTTCCTGCTATAGGGAAAATCGGTGTACCCAGTTTCGTTACGATATTGTTACGAATATTGGCAAAACTAAGGGGTGCTGCCATATCTAAGCCGATTCTAAGCAGCGCCTTGCATGCACATCCATAGATCAATCATTATGTATCTACATAAACGAATCAATCATTATATCTACACATATGTAGGTACACGCAGCTGAGAGCATCGCAGAAGCACATGCAGATATCTAATCTGAAATGCTCTAAAAGTATGCAATTGTGATTGCGGAAGTGTCGCTCACACATACAAGCGCATGGGGTATGAGAGAAGCTATAAAAATTATTCATCTGTAGTTGTAGCTGAGAAATTTATAACTAACTAAGTAAATTCTGGAAGTGCCTAGAAGATGCCACGAGGAAATCACAGAGTATAAAAGCATCAGCGGTAGAGGCGCTATGGGCAGTTTCAGTTAAGCACGCTATCCGTCGGGCAATAGATCAGTTTCTTTTAAGCTATCAGTCACTTTGGTTATTAAGCAAGTTGCAAAGTATAAGTGTTATTGTGAAGTACTTTAATAAAGGCCATTTTTCCATTATTCAATATTGGAGTTATTTATTCAACAGTTTCGACAGTGATTCGAACTTAGCAGAAGATTGCAAATAAGAGGATTTGCAGTAAATTCGTTACAATATGTTAGTTTTTTTTCGAGTTATGGCTCTCGAAACACAGAGAATTGCTTAGTCATAAAAGGGGCGGTGCCACACCCATTTTCAAAAATTTTACTGTCTTCCAATTTAATGTTATAATTCAATTTAGAAAGTAAAATTCTATTGATACAAAGCTCTTTTTCGCTAAGATAAAGCTCATTATTCTCGTCTACGACCTTTTTAAAAATCTTGTATATAAAAGTGGGCGTCGTCTTTAACCAATCTCGTCCATTTTTAAACGGTTTTATTTAGCTTGAGGTGACAGGCCGCATGGCCGCATGCACGGCTGCACGGCCGTTGTGAACGAATCTTGTAATTGAAATTTAAGTAACTTCCCGATAAGCTACAAGCATGAAACTTGGAATATAGTTCAGAACCCGATGACAATGCAATAATAAGAAAAAAATCGCCGCTAGGTGGCGAATGGATCAAGATATTCGCAAAAATCGTATTTGTGGACCGATTTGGCTCATATTTGGAACACTTAATACACACAAGAATAGAAATCGACCTATCAAAAAAAATCGCCGCTAAGTGGCGGAAGGATCGAGATATTCACAAAAATCATATTTGTGGTCCGATTTGGCTCATATTTGGAACACGTAATACATACAAGAATAGAAACGACCTATCAAAAAAAATCGCCGCTAGGTGGCGCAAGGATCGAGATATTAACAAAAATCGATTTGATTTGGTCCATATTTGGAACACATAATACATACATGAATAGAAAGCGACCTATGATGCCCGATTTGGCTCATATTTGGAACAAATATTGCATACAGTCCGGTAGAAGTGACATCAAAATATTTTGGAGTTGGAGGAGGGACAAGCATACGTGGCGCAAAGTCGAGTAAAGTCTTTGGAAGGATTATGTATTTGAGGACTTAGGTTGTAACAAATTGTCAGGAAAGAGTCCTTGTAATAATGAGTCACTAAATGAACTAGATAGAATGAGAAATAATAGGCAATTAAATAAAGACTAAAAACTTGAAAATAAAATAATTAAAAAAAATTGTTTAAGTTAAACGGTTTTATTGAAAACAATACTTACATGAAGTAATAATAATACGAAAAGCTAGAAAATAATTAGGTAGGTCCTAGGTACTAGTCATCACACTCCTTATCAATCTTTGGCGTTGATCAGACAATAAAATAAAAGCGTTGGACGCGTCATATTTCTACTGATAGTCATAAGTAAAACTAACTGAACTTTAATCATTCACATTTTTAGAAATTTCAGGCGCCCAACGCTTCTATTTAATTGTCTGATCAACGCCATAGATTGATAAGGAGTGTGATGACTAGTACCTAGGACCTACCTAATTATTTTCTAGCTTTTCGTATTATTATTACTTCATGTAAATATTGTATTCAATAAAACCGTTTAACTTAAAAAATTTTTTTAATTATTTTATTTCTAGAAATATTTCCTGCAAGGGGGACAATTTATGTGCCCAATTTTATTACGATCCGTTAATTTTTCTTGGAGTTATGGCTCCCGAAACATAGAAAATTAGCCATAAAAGGGGCGGTGCCAGGCCCATTTTTTTAAATTTGAAGTTTTTCCAATTTATTGTAATAAATCCACTTGGGAAATGAAATACCATTGTTACAAAACACTTCTTTGCAAAGATATAACTTATCTTATTCATCCGCAACCCTTTTAAAAATCTTTTATATAAAAGTGGGCGTGATGCTTAACCGATTTCGTTAATTTTTCTTCAAAGTATTCCTCATAGTAAAGGCAAATTCTCTGCCGAATTTTGTTTCGATAGGTTTAACGATTTTTGATTTATGATTAATAATATTTGTAAAATTGATTTTATCACAAGAGGGCGGTGCCAATATCAATATCTGTCCACAATTTTGAATAGCAAATTAACAACTGTCAAAACAAAACAAAATATGCAAACAAACTTTTTAAAGTTGTTCAGGATCCGGAGCTTTCATTTGCCTTTAGCAACGTTTCCAACACCAAATACACAACATTCTGAACTGCCTAACTTGGGGAGTATAAGGGTACTTTTTGGTACCTTTCGTAATTTCTGCCCCATTTTAACAGACAGAAGCTTCGAATTTCAAACACTGCTTACATATATGTATTACAAAAAATGTTGTCTAAAAACAACAGAGCCTACTTACATTGGATTTTTAGCAGCGATTTATTTAACAATGCCTCCGCTGTTCACTACTACTTACTTACTTACTTAATAGGCTTTTAACCGTTTAAACGTTTAAAAGCTATAAAACAACGAAATATTTTTTATGTACTCATTATGCATGAAGTTGCTCAATATAAGTTTGAAGTGTGCTTCTATTTGATGTTATAGGAATGGCAGACGAATCTTTTCTGATTGAAACTCTTTATTTAAGGTATTTATAATTTTAAGAATTTAGGCGAGAAACAGCATGTACGCTTTTATTTCGAGATCTGACATTAAATTTGCTAATTGTATTGACCTAACGCCACTTACTTCGAGTCACGCACAATTTTACACGACAAAGAGTTCTATGTGAAACCGGCCAATAGCTCTGCTGGTGAGAGTTACTGAAAATAGATTGCCATTCACAGGGTGTTCAAACAAGCAAATTTTTTATGTGTTGCGTATTGTTATGAAAGTAAAAAAATTCAAAAATTCAAATCAAAGTACCAAAACCGTGACGGTCGCCCAAAAAGGACCAAAAGTAAAAAAAAAGGACCGAGCAGACCAAATTTGGTCCCAAAAATGGACCCAAAATGACAACCGTGTAGAGATGCGTTTAACACAAGATTATGCATTCCAGTAACAGTGCCATAATCAACCAAGATGTGGCGTTTATAAATATGAAGGAACTTCAGACTTGGAAATTGACTACCTACCTACCTCGTCTTGCCCATTCACATACAAAATTTCGCGAAGCACTGTTATAGAAATTCTCCCTATACAACAAAAATACTTGCCAATATATTTTGTGTCATATTCATGTGTTATATTGCAGTTTTTAATTGCGAAAGATTTTATAAAAATAATATCACTTGCAAATTGTGCGAGTACCCTTAGCCAAAGCAAATGTCAAATTCTTCTTATTATGCTTTGCTTGCAACTGAATTTGGGAGTTGACTTCCTTTCCATGCAAGATGGCGCCAGTGTCGCTCATTCTACCGTTCTCCATAAAAATACGTGAAATCTACTCATAATGCATACGATTGAGTAAAACGCATCTATATGAAAAACTGCTTATGTGACGGGGCTTTAAGAATATGTTTAAAGCCAGTCTGGCTCAATTGAGTAATGGCGCGCCGTATATTGTTCTGAACTATTTCAGTATAGAAAAGATAATGCAACGGGGACAATTTCCACTGTCTAGGACATCACCATGTAAAATTCGCCTGTTGAAAGCATGTAAAGAATGGAAGGCGAACTAGTAGTAGTTCCCCATGCACTAGACGCGCATCAGTTTTGAACTAGATATTTTGGCCTCAGGGAACGCTTTACTAAGCGTAGCAATTTCCGCAGATATGCAAATAATATATTCTTGAGCGGCATAAGAGGCACATACTTATGTAAGGCAAACAAAATTATTTAAATATAACTGCCTTAAAAACAAATTACTTTTTATCTGTACACATCTAAATATATTTATTTTTTCTGTACGTGTGTTTGTAACCGAACTTCTACGAAACGACTTGGCAGATTTTGAAGAAATTTTGTGTTGGTTTTCAAGAGGATTTGTTGATGATTTAAATTTACATTTCGGTCCGTTTTTTTTTTCTCTTTTTTCTCTTTCGGGAACTGAGCCAAGAGCCGACAAAAAATTATAACTTATTTTGCGATTTGCTTGAAATTTGGTACGTGGGTACTTTCTTAACTTTATTATTATTTGAGACAATTTCCTTTCAAGTGTGGAAGGAAGTGGACCAGGGACCGAGCTTTATCAAAATATTTGCCTAGCTTAATATTTGAGAAAATATTCCTACAGGGATGTGGACAAGTAGCCGATATATTCGAAAAACTCTAAAGCGTAGTCCCTCCTCTTGGACAATCTTAGTATTCGGTACCCTTTCTTTCCGGCAGGTGGACCAAGGTCCAAATGCTTTGCTTGCAATTCCTTTGAAATTTATTATTTAGCTAGCCTTTCGAATAGGTTAATTTCATATACATAATGTAACGAATTTACTGAAATCCTCTTATTTGCAATCTTCTGCTAAGTTCGAAGCACAAAACTGTTGAGTAAATAACTCCAATATTTAATAATGCAAAATGACCTTTATTAAAGTACTTCACAATAACACTGATACTTCACAACCAATAGCTTGCTTAAAGGAAACTGTTTGTCGCGCCTCCACTGTTGCTGTCTTTTTATACGCTGTGATTTCTCGTTCACATCTTCTAGGCGCTTCCATTTCTAGAATCTACTAGTTGGCCATCAGCTATAAAATTACTAAGTTTTTAGCTTCTCATATGCGCGTGTATGTGTGAACACAATTATAATTGCATACTTTTGGGAGAATCTAAGATAAGAGCGACACTTGCACAACCATTGCATACTTTCGGGAGTATCTCAGATTTATGCATGTGGTTGTGCGTTGCTTCTCCGCTACGTGTATGTACATATGTGTAGACATAATGATTTAATTATTGATGTGCATGCAAGTCACTGCTTAGCATCGGCTTCGAGATGATAGTATCCCTTAGTGCTGCTAATATTCGTTACAATATAAAAAATAATGCAAAATCTGTTGGTAACTTTATACATAACTGAATATCGTCTATGGGTTGTAAGTGGATTTGAGTTCCATATGAGAAACCTTTTCTAAGATATAGAACAAAATGTTAACCATGGTGGACTTAGAATGTATATTCACAATGTTGCCATCAGCTTGGATATGTTAGTAATCAAGAACGCGAGAGGGAGAGGAAGTGGGAGTGGGATTAGTGAGCTGGACGGACAGTGAAATTGGGAGTGAGAGAAGAATGAGAGTGGGAGTGGGACTGGGAACGAGAGTAGGAATGGGTTTTGAACAAGAATAAGACAAAAAAATCTTCAATACATACCGAAATTTATATACGACAATAGTCTACTATAGGTAGGTAGGTGGGTATCATGGTGTTACAAGTAGCTATGTACTTACATACTAACGAAATTGGCGCTTAGCCGTTCAACAAGGCGACCAGATCGAATTTTCAATAAATTAAAGAATTTTGCGAAAAATATCTTCCGAAGAGTCTTAAACGTGTTCTATCCAGAACTCGCATTTAGGCTGAACATGCTCAATAGTTTTATTAGTAGATATATTTTTTAAAGATTACACTTAACCCGTGAAGCTATGACTTTCAAAGAGATATTTCTTAATTTCGCACTACTGTTGGTAGTCTTCCTCTCTTTCAGTTCGCGTAATATTTCTAATGTTTAACTCGCTAAACGTAAGGGGCCACTTACTTCGACGATAGTTTATTATTACAGTTCCTTCTGTTGGGCCTCTGCGCCCAGCTAGTGCTTTTAATGCCTGGCTGTCGGCGAAAATAGTTACCTTAGCAGTAAATAACTTAAAAATCTCTAGATATTTTCAAGCCAGTAAGTGAAAAATTATGTTTAACCCTTTCTGAGGTCCGCCGCTCACTGCCCTTGATATCTTGATTGTTCTTTTTGTTAGAAGAGAGATTTATTATTGTATCGTTTTGCCTCAGTTTGTTAAAGTAGGGAGTTTTGGTTTTGTTTTTTATGAACAGGACAAGTTCCGTTTTTGTTAGGTTTTCCCCAGCCCGGGTTTCCCTAGCCATTGCGAAATGCCGCAAAGTGACGGCTCGTTAATCGTTAGCTGGAATTTACCTGTGATCAGAATCCCTTAGTCGTCGACGTATGCGACTAAACTCGTTCCTTTTGCCTTAAAGATATCTAGAATTTCATAAAATACCAGTATCAAAAGAGAAGGCGATAGCACGCCACCCTGAGGGGTACCTCTGGCAGTCATTTTACATACTGAGCCAGCTCCTAAAGCCGCGTTGACGACCCAACTTTCCATGCAACTATAGAGTCTTGAGTTCCATGTTATAAAAGTTGAAAAAAATATATTTTGTTATTATCTCTCTCAAACTTTACCCGGTCTTCTTGACCTTCTTGCAATATATTGTAACTCAGTTATTGTTAGTGGCCTATGCTTCTAAATTTGATAATGTTGTATCTTCTTTTATCATTGAGATTAAGAATTAACTTGTTTTGCTTTTTTCCCTATATGTACTTTTTTGCACATACCTCGCAGCTACAGATATATGAACGTACATACATACATATTTGCGTTTAAAACCATTTAATGGTAAACTTTTGCGTCCATCATTTAACGATCAGTTCCAGTATGTATGAATATCACTATGCTGACTACTTACTGAACTTTTTAGGATTTGCAAATAGTAAGTAGACTCAAAGAGGCAGCAAATACAAACTTTACACACTTAGCAGTTTCCATTAGTGACCGCAACGGCATTTGAAAGCTTGAGACATTGGGCATAAGTCTCAACACCTACGCAGCAGCACAAAAGCCACAGGGCATACGCATTCATGTATGTTTGTATGTATGTATGTACACAAATGCATTGATACGTATGGGAAGTCAAAATAAATAAGTATGCATGAATCAGAGAGAGTCAGGGGCGGATACAGGTCTCCAGATGAGGGGGGCGATCATGGCCGAAAGCTCAAAATCCATTTTTGCCATGGAAGTCAGTAATATAAATTAATGATTAACTTCAGAACACCATTTTGACATAATTACAAATAAACGTATCGAATTTATCTTTAAGCACTCAAATTAGCTCAACTAATTGAAAGAATTCGAACAAAAAACAATCAAGAAATGATTTTATACAGCTCAAAGGTAGAAGCTAGTTCTTTCTGTTAAGAGAGTTTCACTTGTGGCTTTAACTAGGTGGAGTTATTTTGAATCTATATCTATTGCAGCAATCAAAAAAGGAAAAAAAGAGATGAATAATTTGACTTCAGGCCACATTCTTGGAAACGAATGAACTTTTGTTTACAACGAATGAACTTTTGTTTACAATTGAATGAACAGGCAGCTGATTTCGAGCCCCATTCCTGGAAACGAATTGAGAGAGAAGAAAAGTTTCGTATCAGGTCATCAGTGGCTCTGATATTGCATAAATGAAACGACATATTAGGTGTGTTCCGGAACTTTTATAAAAAAAAAATGAAGTTGGTTGGTGATATGAAGAATTTTTTTATGTTTTGCAAGGTCACGATGTTTCAGCTATTTTATTCACAAACCATGGCATATCTGCGGCAATAAGCGGAAAAAGCAAAACTCACTTATTTATTATTTACCTTTTTTCGCTAGACAAGCAGACAAAAGAAGATAAGAAATATTTCATTCAATCTCAATTTTACGGAAATCTAAAAAATGCATTTCAATTTCTGGCAAATTAAGCACACCCTATATTTATTCAGGTAGGTCTTGGGAGGGGGGGGGGGGGCGATCGCCCCATCGCCCCCCCCCCTGTATCCGCCATTGGAGAGAGTGAAGTCGAGATGAATAGTGCGCAAGGGATAAGTATCTACCACGAGCCAACAAATAAACAAAACATACTTGCGTCCATTCAAATATATCTATGAATGCAGTGGGGCTGAAAATTTTCGGGTCTTTTTGCCATTCGGGATTTTCGTGAGCTGAAATTGTAGGCATTGTCCCGAAATTAAGCCTGTATAGATTGTTTTAGGATATGTTCCAATCTTATTGAGCGAGATTAAAGGAAGGCGACAGGTGCACATGTTCGACCAAGCAAGAATGGTGTGTAACCAAGCGCGGGTCTGCAAAATGTCGCAGATCATGTGCGGGTCTTAGAACTTTAGCACATGTAGGAAGTCTGGGTTGCAGAAGGTGTTTGCCAAGAGGACTTCCTGGTTTCTAATAGGATTTTTCAGTTTGGTCGTAACACTACATACTCAGTTCACGAACCAGCTGGTTCAACCATACGTCAAACTTTTTTATTTAATAATTTGGGAAAAAATTAAACATTGTGACATCAGGACAGACAAAGCGACAGCTGTTTCGATTTCTTCTTTTTTCATGCTATGGCCTTGTTCTTACTTTCACAAACAAATTTTAATCAAAGGAATAAGCGCTTTTGAATCTTCAAAAAGCCAATCCGCCAAACTGTCCAAAGTGCTGGCCAATTGAGGGATACTTGACTTTATTTCAAAGCCAAAATTGACACATCAAAAATGGGAGCCAAAGCGGCTAAACATTTTTTGAAAAAGTGATGTTCAGCACTGTGCAAAACCTCGGAATATATCAATTAGTCCATCATAGAGGAGGTGTAAGAGTTGTTCCCATTTTTTCCAAAATACAAACTATTGCTTTATTTTCCTTAGGTCAAATGAATGACATCAAAAACTTACTCAAGCTGACTCGCTGGTTAGTTGGGGTCAAAGGCGTTTCCATTATCTCATATTACTGACACCAAGTCGATAAAGCAGTGCTTGATCGAAACCAACGCTAAGCTTTTGTGTTCATTTATTTCACAACCCATTTCGTTATTTCCCGTCTTTCATTTGAATGCCAATTTAATGGGTGATTGTCGTTGACATTTATTGGTCAATTCAATGATTATTTTGTAGTCAAAACTGACGGCAAACGCATTTGACGTTGTATATCAAGCCGTTTTCATTGATATTGCCAAGTTTTTGGTCAAATTTGACAAAGTGAAAACCAAGCATTAGCAACTGAAGTATGAGTGCCAAATTTGCCATTCCGTTGGGCGATTGCCGTTTTCATATGCTCGTCAATTTAATTGTCACCTTGTCGCCAAAACGGACGGCAAAAGCATCAAGCCGTTTTCATTGACATGGCTAAGTTTGCGGTCAGATTTTACCCAGAGAAAACCAAGAATATAAAACAAATTTGAAGCCGTGAAAATCGTATCAAAAACTGGAATAAAAAACAAGGAAGGCTTAGGTTACATTAAAGTAGTAACCTGAACATTACCAGTTTTTTCAAATTGGTTCTAGCTTTTGATATATTTTAACATAAATGTGCAAAAACACGTATTTTGCGAACATTTTAGGTCACGCCACTTCTAGAAATTCCATCGAAAATTTTTCAGAAGCAAAAAAAATATTCCAAATATATTTTAAAGAGTAGGAGTGGCACTTTGAGGTAGAAAAACTATCTATAAAAAAGTTCTGTTTCGGATTAAAAAAATACAAAAAATGTTATTGTTTTTTTAGTTCCCTATGTATCTAATGCTTATTTTGCTCCTGAAACGAGGGTATGGGGATAGTTTTAAATTACTAAAATGGTTGTTAAAATTATATTGTTTACCCTCCCGGGACTAAAGTCAAATATTCCCGGGATCGTCATCCCTAATATTTAGATAAACTTCTGCTTTTAGCCTTACGAGCATAGCTTGGTTAACGACATGAAGACTAAAGATGAGCAGTTATAGCGGGATTCTCGGTATTTTATAAATTCAATATGTAAGTGATTGGCATTAATACGTGATCCATCAAAATTTAAAGACGAGTCGGCGCCGAAGTTTTTTTTTCGATATTCCCAAAAAAAAACTGAAAACTTAGCGAACTCAAAAAAAGCTTTCAAGAAGTGGAAATGTTGGGGATTTTCTTTCTTTTAAAAATCTTTTCCAGCGGTGCAATGTTTTTGTAACGTAAAACACCAAACACCCATGATTTGGTATGGTAATCTGAATGTTTTCATAGGGTAATTCACACTCACAAAACAACGTCGCCGTAGTGCTTGTTGAATTGTATGGATGCCAATATGAATTGTTCTGATTTAAAAACTGACTGCTGTATTTTGTTAATTTTGTGGTAAGAATGAGCGAATTCGGAATTGTATATAATAATAAAATAAAATTTCAGAACAAGCGGGATCGGTACTAAAATTGTAAGCAACGCATCCATCCCTAATGCAAATGGAAAACGAAAACACCTCGCACAGTCATTCAGCCACTTAACACATTTGGCCACTTAGGACCAATTCCAGCCATGGATTGACTTAAGAGGACAGTGCAGTGGTGCCGTAGTACAAATGGAAAATTGAAGAAGTTAAATCGTCACACATCAAAAACAAAAGTTTATATCGCTTTTAGTGCCTTAAGAAGTATGCCCCTGCGAATATATAAACATATTTGTATTATTTTTTTTTTATTTGAAAATTTGTTCCTAGCACAACAATTTTGACATTATTTAACAGTGCTAGTCATGAATAGCATGAGCTATAAATATTGAACATTTATAATAATTAATCAAATTAAATTAAATATAACAGATAGTAGTTAAATGTTGATGTATTTTCAGATATAAATCTTAAAACTAAAGAAAAGTAATTAATAAATATTAAAAGACAGTAGTAGTGATCATAACCTTTGGCTGATTATAGGTAAAAAAGTGTTACGAATATTAGCAATACTAAGGGGTACTTTCATCCTTAAGCCGATGCTAAAGAGTGATAACATGCACATCCATAAATCAATCATTATGTATCTACATAAACGAATCAATAATTATGTCTACACATATTTACGTACACGCAGCGGAGAAGCAGCGCACAAACACATGCATACATCTTATCTGAGGTGCTCACAAGAGAGGGCAATAATTTGTGCAAGTATTACTCACGCGCATATGAGAAGCTATAAACGTAGTTGTGGCTGGTAGTTTTGTAGCTGCTAACTAACTAGTAAGTTCTGGAATGGAAAAGCCTAGAAGTATGCAACGAGAAATCAAAAAGTATAAAAGGCCGCGACAGTAGAGGCGCGAGAGTTAGTTTCATTTAAGCTATCAATCCGTTGAGTTAAGCAAGTTAATCAGTAAGCGAAGTATAAGTGTTATTCTGAAGTACTTTAATAAAGGCCATTTTTGCATTATTGAAGATTGGAGTTATTTATTCAACAGTTTAATGATTCGAACTTAGCAGAAGGTTGCAAATAAGCGGATTTGCAGTAAGTTCGTTACAATAGTATTTAACAAATAAAGAAAGAAGACACAGAGAAAGGGAAAGGGACTTAGAAATGAACATTTTAACAACAAGTTGAGATCCAGTTTAAAGCCGAAGTCATTGGTGCCGTATGTCGTATGGCTGTATCTGTATCGCTAACGTAATCAGCTGTTTATCGTTGCGACGGTAAACCAAAACCCAATTGGTTGGCTACGATACAGTTACGACCTTAGCGGCACCAATAATCGATTGCATTGATTCTCATAAGGTTGGTCGAATCAGCTGTTATAAGGTTACCGATACGGTTACCGATAAAGCACCAATGTCTCCAGCTTAAGAGTCGTTAAAAAATGATGTTAGCTCTTTTTTGAAGTGCAGAGCATTACTTAAGAGTCGGAGACTTGTAGGTGGGCAGTTCCAAACACGTATTACAGTAACAAAGAATTGGCGTTCAGAGGTTAGCGTGCGGTATCTAATGTGCGTAAGAAGAAGCACCGGTCTTGATGATTGCAGAAAAATAAGCTTACAATATATATAGTCAGGTTCCTTCGTGTGTATCAATTTGTGGAGGAAGGAGAGTGTTTTCACTTTTAAAAGATTTTCGAAAGAAATGTTTAGCAACCTTTCATTCTGATCAACCTGATCAAGTCTTTTCAACCCATAAACATATCTAGCAATGTTGTTGTAAACAACATTTAGTTTGTTCTTGCACACATAGTCACAGTTTGAGTAAATCTCACAATCATAGAGTAGCGTAGGTATTAAGTACGCCTTAGCCAGAAGTAGTCTTATGTGCAAAGACGTGAAATACTGTGTTAACCCTACTGTACGAAGCATTCCATACACTTTTTCAACCGTTCTAAAAATATGGTCTTTCCATGTCAATGTTTTGTTAAAAATTACAACTAAGTTTTTCGCCATTTCTACGTATTCTAAAACGGAATTGTCAAACACTACATTCTCTAAATCATTAGTGGGAAAAGAGCTTCTATGAATAACAATACATTTTGACTTATTCGGGTTTATACATAAGCCATTCATAGTAGCCCATGAAAATATTTTATTCAAATCGTGGTTTAAGTTGCTTATGCACAAGCTAATTTGATCACGAGGACAACACGTATACAACTGCACATCATCAGCGTAGATATGAACATTACAACACTTAAAGATATCGGGTAAGTCATTGATATACCGAACATATAACAGAGGACCCAGGATGGAGCCTTGAGGAACGCCAAGGTATGATCTTATAAAGGCAACTGCATGACCAGATAAGTTAAATAAGTTTTCCAGCTTCCTACAGAGCAAAGTATGGTCTACAGAATCAAAAGCTTTAGAGTGGTCAAGAGGTGTTAAGAAGGCAATGTAAATTTCATCCATTCGCTCACGAATTTCTTCTGTCACAGAAAATAGTGTCGTTGTTCAGCTTCGCTTTGACCTGAAACTGGACTGACTGCCTGACAGGAGCTTGTGTTCATATACATATGATACATTTGTCCATGTAGAATACGTTCAACGACCTTAGAGAGGAGTATGGCTAATGGTCGATACTCATTATTTTGTTTACGGATTGGAATAACTTTTGGAGTTTCCAGTATATTGGGAAAACACCGGTCGTCAGAATTGAGTTGATCAAGTAAGTAATGTAGGGAAGGACTTTGGGAAGAATGACTTTTAAAAACTTTGCACATATACCATCAAACCGCATTGCGTTAGACTTCACAGAATGTATGGCTTGCACAACATCACAATTGTCGACACAAACAAACTCAAGTCAACATTAACATGCACGGAGTAGTTAACAATACACACATTGTTGGCTGATTTTGGTAGTCTTACAAATGTATTATTGACTTCGTTGATGTCAACATCAGGGGGATGAAACAAGTCAGTTTTGGGCTTTCCAATTCCTATTTGTTTGATTTTGTTCCACTTTTCTTTTGTATTCAAAGCAGAACTCAACTTACACTTAAAATAATTTGCCTTGGCTAACCTTATGGCTTTGTTTGCGGTAAGCCGAACTGTTTTAAAGCTGTCGGCTTATATTCAATACCCTCTATCAAAAAAACCTCAGTTTTCAGTACAACAGAGAAACCGTTTTGGCAGCTAAACTGTAAATTGGTAATAATATGAAGTACCATAATGGATGATAAAAGATCCCGTTATGTATTCAAATCAGTTTTGTATTCTAATCTCACCGTTGTTGTTGTTGTTGTACCGATAAGGACACTCCCCGAAGGCCTTGGGGAGTGTTATCGATGTTGATGGTCCTTTGGCGGATGCAGATCCGGTACGTTCCGGTACCAAGCCCGGCCATATCGGGAACGATTTGTTGTGACCACATGCTACTTTCTAGGCCATCCCGTTCTCCCACCCACTAGATCCATGAGAAGATCGGGATCGCCAGAGCCTCGGATGTTAATGAAACAAGATAGGCCACGGATAGGTAGGTTGACAATTGGGTTTGGAGAAGCTATATATTGCGCTGGCAACCTGAAGGGGTTGCGCTACACAACCCCTGAATCTATTTGGTATTTCAGTCGCCTCTTACGACAGGCATACCTACCGCGGGTATATTCTAACCCCCAACCCGCTGGGGGCTAAACTCAGCGTAGTTTAGTTTTTTTTTAAAGTCGGATAGAGTTTTTTTTCTACTCGAATGGAAATTATTTAAAAAAATAAAAGTTGTTGATAGAGGTTATTGCAAGCGAAGAAAATATTAGTTTTTGCGATGTAGCGCTTATTTCGATAATCATATCTAGTGATAGTGGATAAAGTGCTAGGGTTCCATATGGAAGGCGATAATGTTAACACGTAAACCGCGGACTGACGGACCTGGATCACTCAAAATATTTGTTGTCACTGATAATACTGAAGTCCCAGAGTTTATGCCTAGTTCGACCCAATTACACCATTGAACCCAAACGTTACGCCACTAAAGCTATGCTTGAGTTTATCTTGGTGTAAAAATGTTTGCAGAAAAATTTTAAATGAACATTATTACCATTTGAGATAAGTTTTAAGGCTCGTATTAATGCCATATATGAAGGGAGAGATAGAGATCATTTTACCATCTGAAACTCAGTTTCGTTAAAATTGCTGACGGAGTTTATTGAATATAAACCGACGATTTATTAGTTCTCCCCAATCTTATATATTATTACTAATAGCTGCTTTTATGTACAGGTCCCTGTTTCGCTCTTATTTGGAATACAAATATATAAATAAAGTTTTGGTTGTAAAGACGGAGATTCGTGCGATTAGCGCATTATTGGTCGTAGTGCTTTTGTTTAGCTATATTTTATTAAAATAGTACGTTTAAAATAAACTATTGTGAGCACACAAAGAAATATATTTGTACTTTGGCACTATTGTGAATATTTCATTAGAACTAACACTGCATTACCGACAGCTGCAAGCATTCGCCAGATGGCAGCGAAAGCGCATGTAAGTTTTTATTGATAGATGATTGATTGATAGAACAGCTGATTTCTGTTGATACTTGATATGAGACTTGTATTTTGCAGTACAAGATGCGCACGGGTCCGGCTAGTAACTATAAATTAGTGAAACAATTTTTACCAGTCTAACCCCTGCAAACGATAATACCATGGTTAAAAACATCACATTTAAATGTTAGCCCTATTTGAATATGGTTAGATGGTGCCGCAAAGGGGTTAAAGCTAACTTAAGTAATTGTATATGACCATATGTAATGCGGTTTCGACGCTACAAGAAATAAAAGTAATTTTTTAATGCTTATAAAAGTATGCAAAACTTAGCGAAGACAAGGGGAAATTTTACATTCCTCAAATGAGAGACTAAAGCTGAAAAAGACACTATGCCGGTACATTTACAAAATTTTTAATGTCTTTTTAAAATGCTGGATATAAGCTAAAGTATGGTTACGGGCGTGATAATTTTTTCTCAGTGAATAATATTATATGATATTGAAAATATATTCTATGCGAGACATACCCTACAATTTCGAATGCATCCTCAAAATCCGGAATTAGGCGCAAAACCCCGATTTTTCCATAAACGGAGACATATCCTGGTATATTACTTTCCATCCGTTTATCCTTCGGTCAATTTTACTTGTAACGATGTACAAATGTTAGTTTTATTGACAAAAATATCTAGATATCTAGACAAACCAAAAACTTGGATTTTTGCATTTTGAGTAAACGTTTTCTTTACTATTTTGCTTGTCACTATATACAAAAGAGTACTAACTAAGAGACCATATTTAGTTTAGCGATAAAAACTCACGAGTATAATAAATCCATTGAAATTTGGCTGAGATATTGCCACTTGAACATTTCTAGTCGACAAATTATTATTTTCATACTCAGCGTGCTTTGCACTTAACTTGAGTAAATATTGAGATATCTTTTTGAAAATTGGTAAATGGGTTCCCTGGCACTTATTTCCCATAGATATTTAAAATGAGCGAAATCGGATGATAACCACGACCACTTTTTATATATACATATAATAATACGACATAGCCGAAGACTTCATACCTTTCATGAATGGGGCTGAACAATAATCTTATCCCATTCGTAATATCCAAATAATTGGTTGTATAAGATATGAAATATATAGTGAACAGATGGACATATGTACCTAAGCGGTTTTTAAAATAAATATAAAATAAATAAAATAATTTAAAAAATTGTTTAACTTAAACGCTTTTATTGGAAACAATTCTCCAATCTAGGGCGTTGATCAGACAATTAAATAAAAGCATTGGGAGCGTGAAATTTCTAAAAATTTGGGGCGTAGCATAACCTGATTAAGGTTCAGTTGGTCTTACTTATGACTATCAATAGAAATTTGACGCGTCCAATGTACTACTTTTTTAGAAAACCCTCACTAGAGACTTATTGTTCTTTTACAAGAGAGCAACGCAGTTTTTGATTTCCTTTTCTGACCCACTATATTGGCACTCCAGAGCAGTTTTCTTTCCATGATTCCCATATACATAAGTTTATCGCTGAAAATGAGGCTTTAACAGTAGACCTTGGATGGTATAAGATACGGCGTTTTGTACCTTCTTAACAAGAGAGTCAGCTCAGTTTTTCTTGGTTAACCCCGAATCCCGAGCTTCTTTCCCAGCTACATCTTCAGTTGCAGCCTTCATAAGATTGCAGAGTGTTTTAGGGAATTTTCCCCCACATAATAACATAAATAGGCGGCCGCGATGGTGTGGTGGTAGCGTGCTCCGCCTACCACACTGAAGATCCTGGGTTCAAGTAATATCAAGAATTTATCAATAAGTTTTTCCAATTAGAAAGCTGTTTTTCTAAGCAAGGTCGCCCGTCAGCCGTGGTTTGGCAAATACTCCAAGTATTTTACTGCCATGAAAAGCTTCTCAGGAAACTCATCTGCCTTGCAGAAGCAGTAAAAGGAGTACTACGCATATTGTAAGAGAAGCTCAGCCTAAATTCCTTCGGAAGTATGTATATCGCGCTTTTTATCTATTTTACATATTTTTAATAATACAAACATCATACGCGTAGGCAACCCTCAACTTCCATTAGTTGAAGTAGCCGTTTTATTGTAACCACCCAAAGTAACGGAGAGAGATCACCTCCTTGCGGGGTGCCTCTATTTACCAGCCTATGGGGTATGTTGTTAGGTGCCGTTTTTTTCGAAACGGTAGCGCTGAAATCTTGATGATGGCACTAAAAGTGGGACATTTTTTTACCAGACCTGAAACGCCTTGACTTAACGAGGGCTACATGCAAACAATAAAAATAGGCATCAGTCGGTGTATTTTCTTAAATTTTACGAGCATACCCTGAACTTTTGCAGGGCGTACGTACTGTACAGTTATATGAAAGATTTATATGCCACTTTCAGTCAGTCCGTACTATGATACTAACGGAGTAACTGCACTGCTTTCATTTCGTATTTAGGCATAAATTACGACGCAATAAAAGTCAACAAATTCATAGCCACTTTTTCACTCAGTCACTTTGAGTATGGTAAACCTTTTGCATTAACTTTTTTGTTTTCTTATGTAAAAAACACTAAAATATCGAACCTAATTGTAACCTGAAACCCTAAGCGAAGGCGTGTACCGGAAAAAAAGTTTCATCCAATGTACGAGTAAATGCATAAAATTTCAAATGACGTGTGGAATGTGGTCTAACGCCAGCACTCAAAAGTTGAACAAGAAGAGTCAGAAGAATGAAACGAAAATGAAGAAGAGATGTTAGCGAAGTTAACTGCATCTTGGTTAGAAAGCACTGAGCCATTGGATTAGAGGCGGCGCGATCGACAAGTGCGTCAGTGAGTTACCGCATTAAAGCGCACACACCTGCATCTGTAACATGTATGTATGTATCTATGTGTATCTACTCGTATGCATACATTTTTAATAAACATCCATAAGCGTTATCAGTTCGATGCAAGAGCGACAGTATTGGCACTTAATGTAGATGCAAGCAAATGATATCACTAACAAATAAAAACAAAGGCAACATTTAAACAAGTAAGGACGGAACTGTCTTCGGTTGTGCCTTGAGCCTTATACCTTTATTGAATGAAGTTGAGCAATAATCTTATCCCACATGTTATATCCGAATAATCCTCTGTATAAGATATGTAATATATAATTGATTGGTTCTTAGGTTAGGTTACGTTAAACTGGCCGGTCAATAACAAAAACAGGGAACAACATCATTAGGTATCAAGACTTTAGTTACAAAATAACTCCTTCCCTTTGGCATTTGCGAAAAGTTTTCTAGCCAAATAGCTACCTCAAGATCTGACAACTCTAATCCCCTCGCAGTTCTGCCTGGAGAGCGGAGGATACGAGCACAGAACGTACTCAACCGTTTCTTTCTGCAGCTCGCACTTCCTACATCTGCTGCTACTGACACAGCCTAACTTATGAGCACGTGACGCCGGGAGATATTGCGTAGTTAATATGCCCATCGTGAACTCAAAGTATTCTTTCTTTAGATATATAAACAATTTTTTGAGTCTTACGTATTTGGATTTGCACATGATCTTAGAAATTTTGCAGCCCCGCTCTTCTCCCCACGCTTTTCCTTTTGTCGTATTTTCTCCAGTCGTTTCATAGACTGTTGCACCTTTCTTTGCCAACTCATCGGCCTTTTCGATACCTTCCATTCTTTTATCACCAGTAGTCCAGTATGGATGCATGGACCGGCCTTAGCGAGGTATCTCCAATGCCTCTTTGTATCTAGTACTGTGTGTGATTATTGCCTGACTATCAATATAAATATATTGACACGACTTCAGGATAAGCGCGATTCCTCTAGATCAGTTTTTTTTATGCTTTCCTCACGGCTTCAGATTCCACCTGAAAGACACTACGGTGACCTGGAAGCCTGTAGGATCTACTTATTTTTGCATCGACACAGTAAACAGCAGACCTTACCCCTTCCGTTCATTTTGAACCATCTGTATGCACATGTATGTTCTGCCATTTCCGGAACATTGCACCAAATCTTATGCTCTATTGTGACCCCAGGATGGTCTTCCAAGCTCAGGCACGGGAATATGTAGCCCTTTCGTCCAATATAAGATGGTTCTATACTGCTTTAGCCATAAGGCCTGCACTCAAGCTGACCCGAGGCCTTAAGCGTTGTTGTAGTTGCTAACGCTATATTTCTGGCCATAAGGTCTGCAGTCGGAATGGCATGCAAGGCTACTGTTGGGGTAACTTTTAGGGATCTCGTTATGATAATAATTGCTTATCTGCATAACTCCTCTAGTTGTTTGGTTTACGTACTTTTGTGTGGCTGTACATAAAATACCCAATGAGAGAGTTTGTGCGACGTGGAGTCTGTGCATCCTAGCAGCCTCTTGCATGTATACAGTGCGATAGCAGCTTTCTTCGCTCTCTCTTCCTCATGTAGTTTCCACGACAACTTACTATCTATCATAGTTCCTAAATATGTTGTGCCTTATTATTCTTGTAGAGCTTAGTCAAAAAAGGAACCTTACATTTCTTAGTATATTAATAACTTGGTTTTTTTCGTGTTGGCGGTTAATTCGACCCCAGGTGCACGGATATGTTCATCCCGATGCCCCGATCCATAAGAGATCTGATTGTTGATAGAAAAATCTCGCATACGCCGTAAGCTGATTGGTCCGATGTCGAGCAGCGTAAGCAATTGGTTGATTACACGACCGCCGTGGTGTGGTGGTAGCATTCTCAGCATATTACACCGAAGATCCTGGGCTCAATTTTCGGACAATGCATCAAAATTTAGACAAGTTTTTCGAAGCGAGGTAGCTTTCGGCAATTATTTGCAAAACTCTCAAGTGTTTTATTTTTTTTTTTTTCATTTGGCTTTCAATTGATTGGTACTAAAGCCTCACATAAAATTGCACGGTTCTTCTTGTCTACATGAGATAGCTATGACGATGAACTTCGTATCTGAACAGTCGGTGGTATGGTATATAAACTATATATGCGACCGATTTCTAAAATCTTTTTAGACAACAATAATTACCATATACGAAAGCATACGTTTGAAGCTTCTAACTAATAAATTGAGGAAGAAACAAAAAACGTTTTTTTCTGAAAAATCGGTTGTTTGGAAATATATGCAATGGATAACCCGATCCAGTCGGGCTCGGCAAATATCTAATCAGACACCAAAATAGGGACTAGTTGTCGTTCAAAAAGACAGAAGGGCAAGGCCAAATCAAATGCGATCGTCATTCTGATCATTTCATAATATTAATTGATGGGTCTATCCCTTTTCTTTTAAGGACTTATAATTTTGAGGTTCGGACCAAACTTAATATAATATAATATCCCTTTTCTTTTAAGGACTTATAATTTTGAGGTTCGGACCAAACTTAATATAATATTGCATTTTCTTGAAAGGTATAAAAACAAGCATTTACTATGATCGAATAAGAGCGGAGTTGGGTGCAATGCTCATCATTAAGTTGCGGGTATCTTATAGATGTAATTGTAAGCTTATAAGGCGTGATCGATAATGAGTCCCTTTTGGGGAAAGAGGTTAAAGGAAAGTTCGGGGATAGAGATACGGTGTGGTGAAGGGACTGGCGAGAAGATGGGAGGGAAGAATAGGGATGGAGGGAGAGAGATGCAGAAAGGCAGGTGAAATGAAAAGATTGGAAAGGATTAATGTGGGCATGGAGAGAGAAGAAGATCAATTAAGACCAAGTAAAAAGGAGCAAGGTTTAAGGATACAGAAAATAAAGAAAAAGAGGAAAAGCAAGGAAGAAGAGGGGGAAAACTTGTTTAACAACAGAAAGTCGTCGGGAAATATGTAGCTATAAAGAATTGAATGTAAGATGTAAGAAAAATGTCTTTGAAATCCTGTTTGTTTTTTATTTTCCTACAAATTGGCGAGACGGAACCTACAAACCACTACCGTGAAGCGACCCTACAGCCATTTGTTTTTAATTGACTTTATCTAAATTTTTGATGATGATTTTCCCGGGACTTGAAGCCAAGACCTTCGATGTGGTAGGCGGAGTACGCCACTTCCACACTACTTACATTTTTAAAATAATTAGCACCACCTAGACAAGGCAGCTTTTTTTTACCAGTTTCTTTCTACTTTTTCGTAATACAAACACATTCAGGTGCAGCTGAGCTGCCGGGTAATCAGTACTGGCGTCATGACCAAAATCAATACCAACACTCACGATCCACAGTTCTGTTTAACTTTAGAAATCTGGGTGAAAGATGTGACAGTGAACTAGTGTGTGCTTTTTTTAACCCACATACAATAGAATACAGTTGCACCCTGCTTGGCTAGATAGTCTGCAGGTATGTTTCCTTCATCTCCCTGATGCTTGGGAGCACATTTTAACAAAACTTTGTTTTTGGGTTCTAGACCATTTAGGACTCCTATGCATCACCATTCATCATAATATTGTGGCGAATATTAGCACCACTATGCTGTTAGTAAATAATCACAACAAAAAAAGCAGCAAGCAGCCAAACTTACATAGAAAGCGACGAAGAATATCCCACATACACAAATGTAGTCGTCAGCTAAGAGCAGAAGTTGATACTGACACATACACACGCATATGGCTAGTAGAAAAGCATGTATATAGCTGGTAACCAAGCATGAGATACAATTATTCTCGAACACATTTTCGCGAAATGGCTAGACCTTAGGAGAAATGGATGAACGAGAAAACCGAGAGCATAAAAGCAGCGAAAACTGAGGAATCAGTAATCAGTATGATTTAAACACGGTATTAGTTGTGAAGTGAAGATTAATTGTGAAGTATTCCCAATCTAAATAAATACCAGCTTGCAATACTAAATATTGGAGTTATTTATTCGACAGTTCAGCGATTCGAACGTTAGCAGAAAATACATAATAATAACCAGGATTTCCCTAAATTCATTACAATATTGTAAGACTACAAGATTGTGTATTTCTTCTTCCACCACCAAACTAAGGAAGCATAATTATTATTGGCTTCACAAAATTACTAAATGTCCAGTGTACCATTTTGAGAGTTAGTCCACATATGTTCGCATAGACTCCAGTGCAGACGAACATAGCTTTTGTTGCTTTGTTTGTCCACGTGGGGGTTCTTTGAAGTGTAACCCCTGGGCATTTTGCTTTCATTGACTCTGAATCTGATTTTGGTGTCACCCCGGGATAGTTATGGCATAAAAATTTGTTTCCCCTGGTAAAAGCCACTAGGAGAGTTTTGTTGGGATTGATAGACAGTATTTTGGTATCACAACACCCTTCTATGATGCTCCGGACTTTTTGCGAGTGATTTGATTTTGTTTCCCGCAGATTACTAATTCGTCTGCATATGTATCATTGTATGATAGGAATATACACGAAAGCCCTTACAAAACTATTGTCGAGCGGCGTTAGAGACCTTCGTTAAGTAGGCCAGCACACTACTTCTATTCCAGAGCGGCAATAATCGATATCTAAAAATGTCAATAGCGACGATTTAATTTATCACTATTAAGTCGATATTTTTGCAGCTCTAGCGCCCAAATATATTATTTCCGGATATATTCATCACGACTTATTTATCATCGCATTAAAGTTGAGTCAGCTTTTGTTTAAAGTGGCATCTAACTTATGTACCCCACCTTTATTGATTTGCATAATTTGTTTTGAATTGGTATTTGTTTGTGGCCACCAAACAACTTGTATGAACACATAACATACCATCAACATTTCAACAAATGTTTTAAAATGTACACACACATGTATACATATATGTTAATGTTTAAAGTTGTTTCACCTACAATCATTGTGGTTGTTGGCGTTGTATTGTTGATTCAACAAAAACTCGTAAATGTCAACAAGCATTAAGGGTGATATGTGACCGGACGCCACCAAACAACAGCAATAAGTCGTAGATAATTTCTTTTGTAAACACAAAAAAAAATAAATAAAAAATGATGCATAAACAATACAAAATCAACGTAAAAGAATAAGTTTGTATAAAAAGTTAAAATAAGAAAAAAAAAAAAAAACAAAAATCATGAAAGCATTTGGGCGTAAAACTGCTTTCATTGCTGCTGTAAATCAATTAAATGAGTCGCGTGCATCCAGGGGTTTTTCATGCAGATAGCGACTACAACAACAACAAAAACAACGTTATCTTAACAACACTGCGGCACTAATAAAATGTTGCATCTTATGTGGCAAGTGTATTCAATATGCAAATTCATATATGCGCCGCTCTTTCTACTCCACTCACACTGATTGCTCAATTCAATTCAATGCAGGGGCACAGGCGCAAAGGTGTAAAATTGCAAATAAACAAAAACACAAACAAAAGACCAGTTGGAGTTGCTGGCGATTATGTGCGATTGCCTTTGGACATCAAAAACACCTTCACTTGGCAAGTAAATTAATTTCAAGGTAATTTACAACCTGCTTACAGCATCGTTCACCAATCAACACACTGGCGGCTTATCGATCCTTTTTATTAGGGATGCATTAAGCTGGTAGCTTAGATTCCACATAAAAGTAAGCCGTTCCTTTTAAACGCATTCACTCATATTTGTATGCAAATTGTAATCCTCTCAAGCGGTATGAAGTCTGTACTCGTATATGCAGATGATACGTTTTCTGTGACTCCAATGAAATGTGGTGATAAAAAGTTTTAACGCTCGTTAAATTACGTTGAGAAGATGAAATTTGAAACTGGTTTTTAAATAACACTTTAGAGGGCGATGTGCTGAAATATTTGGCACGTATCCCAAAAAAGGGAGCAATTTCAATTTAAAATAGGGTTAAGATGACTGCAACAAAGAAGAGTCTGCTATATTCTACCTAACTTGAAGAAAAGGTCATTTCAATTTGATTCTTTTTCCAGAGTCACTAGCTGATCAACTTTTACAGAGCTCGAAATGTGATGATTGGCAGTAGATACTAGTTTAAAGTGGTGACCGGATGTGTTTAATGTCCACCAAGACTATGAGAGTTCAATCATTATAATTCCGACGACAGCCCGTTCTGGGCATCACAGTAACTCAGCTCACGGTAAGGGTGTGCTATATGAAGGATGTATGTAGAATGTAAATAGAAGCTTAATGTGTGGTACTTTTATGTTCCCACAAACATTTGGAGTCATAAATAAGACAGAAAGGAGTCCTAAATTGGAGATTTTACGCTCTTTAAAAGCTCATTTAAGATTCCAAAATGAGCGTATTTCCTTTCTTATGATGATCGTCCGATATGAGCCGAATTTCATTCACGAATCTAAATATGAGTCATATTTGACACCTGTTGGCATATTAAGAAGCTTACTTCAGGCACTTATTGGAGTCAAAAACGGATCCACGTATGAACCAAACATTTCTTTATGGATGTGGCATACCGGTGAGGCCATTCCGCGGCCCAAACAGATCAGAAAATCAATGAAAAACCTACTATATTAGGATGCAGATGACTTGAATTGATCAGCAGAAATTAAAGATGCAAAGCCAATTTTCATATAAGATATCAACATCAAAAAATGTTATACAAATGAAGTTATTTTATATTTGTTTAAAAGAAAAAATTCTAAAAAAAAAATATGAATATTTCTTTGTTAAAACAAAACTCTTCGCATACGGCTCATAATTTTCATTATGTAAGAGTCATAAAAGACTCTTATATGAACATATTTCTGAGTCTGATATTTCTTACATATTTTGGACTCATTTGAAAAAATTAGCGGTCAAATAATGTTGGAGGGACTGTATGGGTGAGTAGAGAATGCAAATATTAGTGCAGACTACACCATACTATAATGTCAGAACAAGGCAAGGTTTGTTATGAGTGTGTTATGGACGGATGTTAACAGGCTATCGATTTCTTATCGTACTGCTGTTTTTTTGCTATCGATAGCAAAAGTTATCGACTTGTAATCGGTTTGTTATCAAAAACTTGTAGATTCGCTAACAAAAATCTTTAGATTTTTTATCAAAAATCTATCGACTTTTCATTGAAGAATTTTATTTTTTTTTTTGGAATGTTATTAATTTTTATCGGCGTGTTATAGATTTGTTATCAGCGTGTTATCGATTTGCGAACAACGTTTCATAGGATTGTTATGCAAGGGTTACTGATAAAGCTTTAATATAAAACCTCAAACCGTTGATAAAACCCCGATAGAAGCCGATGACTCAGCGGTATTAATTCGCTATCGATAATAAGTCGATAGTAAAAAAATAACTCATACATAGGTATCGATTGATACCGAAACTATTTGTTTCTGTTTAACTTCAACCCTTGGGCGAGCTCTAGTTAACTTAAAAACATTAGTTTGCTAGACGTACCAACTGCATTGGTCCACATCGAACTGCACGAGTACTTAGTACTCACGCCTTTTTCCTGAACCAGGGTTATCATTTTGGTGTATGGCCATTTAATTTCTTGTATAAATCAGGTTATTTCCTAAAATCGTTTTTTTTTTGCCTCTTGATGGCCTCGCTTAAGGGCGTCCTGCGGTCGGCGATTAAACGTGAGAGAGAGAGAGAGAGGTTAGCGAAACAAGTGGACGACACGATGTTCAGCGCGGGGAATAGTGAAGCACCACGCTTGTCACAATTCGGCGGACATTTGCATCCTCAGCGCAGGACTAATAAAATGCGTTCAATAGCAAGCGAAGCCTTCTCTGCGGCTATAAAGTCTTTACAGAGCGCCCTTTGTCGCCCTCCCTATCTCGAAGGGCATCTATAAAGGGGAATGTGCTTATGGACGAGTCATCAATGAGGAAAGAATATTCTCAGCATCATCTACATTTGTATGGTATATTCTTGAGATGAATTACACCGCCGTAGACCTCAGTCCCAGAACCCAATACCTAATTCATGCGGTAGAAGAAAGCAGAATTATTTATGAGTCGTACATCACTCTCATCACAACAACGATCTGGATATTGTAAAAAGTTTAACTCTTCCTTATTTAGATTTAACTCCAGCGTACGAAACGTATGTTTGTCCTGCATTTAATTTGTCCCCGTATGACATCAAAAATATCTTCAATTGCAGTGTGGAACCAACGCCTAAGGTCACACTCTGTTGAAAGTGTCAGTTTTTAGACTTTCGCTAGAAGATAGATGACGACGATAATTAGTGAGTAATCGCCGCTATTGGATGGCGTGAAACACAGTGATAGAATTTTTTCTGAATATTGTAGAAAATACTAAGAATTTTTCAAGCATTTGCCTTACATGGAAATTTCGTTCTATTTACTTACTATTATAAATTTCTTATCAACTTGAACTTTATTAATCACACATATCCCAAATTGAATGCTCCTAAATTTTCTCTGAAAAGGTGTGAATGAATTGCGCATGCGCACATCAAAATATTTTTGTTTTTTGTTCTTTCATAGTAAAGATAGCCAGAAAAAATTGCGTGCACCACTTAAGAAAGAGTAATAAAAAAAGTCATAAAAATTCGAATCTACTGAGTTTACTTACACATAACAGGGACGTTCCGCACAAGTAGCGCCTGGCTTACAGGTCTTGCCATCACCAACCATGCCGGCCGGACAACGACCGCATCTCAGACCGGCCATCGTTTCAAAGCAGTCGACACCTGTGCAACGAATAAAAAAGGAAAGAATTCATTGGAGAAATGAGCGATAAAAACAAAATGAGAAAGCGTTCAAAGAATAAACAAAATGCAAGATAGCCGAGCCAAAGAGTAAATATACATATCCGTTTATGAAGAGGGTGGTCCATGCATTGAAATATTTTTTTTAATTCCAAAAAAACAAAACGCAGCAAAATAAAAATATCACTCTTTATAACTTTAATGAATATAAAATGGCATATTTACTTTGGTCTGATGATAGTAAGTATCAAAAGAAAAATAGATAGACATATATTGAAATGATCAATATGATGAGCTGAGTCGCCTTGGACGTTTCTATCTGTATATTTGTATTTACTGCTATCCATACCCACTATTAATAGGTATTCCGCGCACCGCTCTAACAGAACATTTGTTTAACGTTCCCGAGATGGTCGGGCCTGGTACCGGAACGTACCGGATCTGCATCCGGCAAAGGACCATCAACATCGATAACACCACTTAATGCCTTTGGGAAGTGTCGTTTGGAAAACTTTCAAATAAAAAAACTGATATTGAACTACATGAATTTAAATCTTACAAAGTGCATCTTTTAAGTCACTAAAAGTTGGCCCTGAGTTTTTAAAACTTTTTTCCAAAGGTATTATTTGCAAACCTGTAAAAGAGCATATTATGTCATGACAGAACCAAACTGTGTGAATTTTTCGAACTCATAATAGGTTAAGCCGAACGAGCCAAGAGGTCAATGAAGACCCCCAGAACTAGTTTGACGACCAAACAGGAAAACCTCTTAGTAAATATTACAAGTTTCTAGTACCTAACTTAATAGTTGATGCCCCTAGTAGCTGGAGCCTTGGTTTCGCGAGCGCAGGGCACGGGCACAAAGGCTCTCAACCGTTTCTTCCTGCAGCTGACACATTGTACATCTGCTGTTACTTACGAGGCCTAAGTTATAAACATGTGACACCAGAAGGACGTGCCCAACGTCGTAGGATTTGCACATGATATTACAAATTTCGCAGTCCCGGGTTCCTGTTCACGCCTTTCCTGATTGATGGATCATGTGACTGTGATCTTAGGATGTCTTGCGAGGCTCAGGCACGGGACCATGTAGATAATTCGTCCTTTATTTAATGCGCTGTACTGCTATGCCCATATGACCTGCATTGAAGCTTTACAGAGGCCTTAAGCGCTGTTGCAGTTGCTAACGATATATTTCTTGTCATTAGGTCTGCAAGCGGAATGGCATGCCATGCTGCTGTCAGCATAGCTTTTAGTGCTCCCATAGCATTGATTATTTGCATACCCCTATACTTCTTTGGTATACGTGGCAGCTGTCAACCAAACAAGAACCTCATAGTAAAGTAGCTTGGAAATTACCGTAAATACCAAATGAGAGAGTTTGTCCGCCAGATATTACATGCACCCTGGCAGTCTCCTGCATGCATGCGATGCCAAGGAAGCTTTGTACGGTTTCTCTTTCACATTAAATCTTACTATCCAGTATAATTCCTTTTTTTTCTGTATTGAAGGGTTTGAAGGGCTGTCCCTATAAGCTTAGGTTTAGTGGAATTATGTTTAACCCGACTCCAGATCTCTCTACGGCTTGGAGCAGAATATATGTCAAACAAATAGGCCAGAAGTGTTTTGGAAGCAGATTAGTGGGTTTTCCTGCTTCGGGTTTGAAGACAACTGGAGCCGTTTTCCTAGATTACGCAACGTGGTTCGTTTTGATGCAACCTCATCATAGAGTGGTTGCCCATATTTGATTTTATTTTTTTGCCTGCTTGATGCATTAGATCCTGCTCTACTAAGCTGAATCAAAAAGAAATTTTTAGAAAGCATGTACTTAGCAGATTAACACTATAAAGCGACGAAGTACTGCTTGTGTCTTATCAAAAATATTAAACCAAGTCTGCATACCACTTTTAAAATCTGGGGAGGGTTCTTTTTTGCGATGCTGCTCCAACGAGCGAGAGAGGGCGATAGACCCCACTTTGAGATTCCACGGCAACTGACTGTCTAGAGTGATTCCTAGATATTTTGTGCAAGATTTTTCTAGTACGGTACTCCCGCTAGCTAAGGCCTCGCCCAATTTAGGACCTTGTTTCTCTTAGTAAACAAGACCATATCTGTATGCTCTGCAGTGGCGGGCAACCCGAAATTAGGTGTCCAGGTATGTATATCCTGAAGCGTTCCATCCATAAAAGAGGTAAGAGCTCGGGAATGTAAGATTAAGATTAATGAACTCAAATGACTACCCTGTGGAACCCCACACGTTACACTAAAAGTCTTAGAAAGAAAATTTGGATAACTTGCAAGCCAGACAAGTAAATGCTTCAGAAAACTGAGTAAATTAAGTTTAATAATTAGAAGTTCGTTATTGACAGAATCAAAAGCTTTACTTAAGTCGGCCTGTCAAAGAAGTGAACTGTATCGAGTTGAAATTGAGTGATCTTCGAGGCACAAAACCAAGAGACTGACAATGCGAAAGTAAAAAGCTAAAAGGTTTCAGGCTTTGATACTTAAATAAAACTATCCAGTCTTCCATGAGACCGGCTAAACCTTCTTGTACCATTTCTTCCACTTTTCCTGCTTATCTTCTTTCTTTTTTAAATTTTTTTATTTTATTATTCTAAATGGGTTTATATTAACTCGACGAATTTTAATAAAACTCAGAAGCACCAAATGCTTGACCCAGTATGTGCCTATTGGCCAACACTAACTAGCACTCACATGCATATCAATCGCTTAAGTATTTGTTCAAGTAAGATCAACTGCACTTAAGCCAGATGGTCTCCAACTAATGTCGAGGTAATACAATCAGTGGAATTAAATTTGACATTTTGCTACGCTTAATCTAGACACTCACCAGGATAACAGGGATTCGATGTACGACATGTCGGTTCAATGCGTAAATTGTTGTCCGTTGCGGGTTCCCGACAGCCGGCACAATTCTCCATCAATTTGCGTAAGTAGGCGATCTCTTCACGTTGGTGGGCGATATCTTCACGCAATAGTTTCACCAAAGCCATTAAGTCGCTGATGGATTTTGCGAGGGCGTCTAAGAGAAAGAAGAATATATAAAAGCGCAATATGAATAAGAATATGGACTAAAGTAATTGCAATAAAAAAGCATTTCAACATAAAAATATAAAAAGTGCTCTGCCACTTAAATGCAGTTAAATTAAGTCAGAATTGCACTAAAGCCAATTGCAGCCAACAACAAACAGCGCCTTTGATGCGTGCACTGAAGCGATAGAGAAGGGGTAATCAGTTAACTGAGTAAAGAGTGTTGAAGGAAAGGAGGATTGTGCCTTTGCGCTAAAACTTACAAGTTTGCAAATGCCGCCAATGTCGTTGCCGACATTTAAGGCGTTTATTGCTGTACGAGTGTTGCTATGTACAGTTGTTTGCTGCTGCGCATGCGCAACTGCATGTGGGCTTTTGGTTGTAGAGTGCAGGCGCAGCACAAGGTAACTATAGAGCAGGAAATAAAACAAAAACAACAAAGAACAACAGCAAAGTGTAAAGCATTGTATATGGGTTGCTCCAAGACAATTCGAAGCACTTAACACTCTTTCCTTTCGTTACTTTTTCCAAAATTTAGTTTTGTCACATAAAAAAAATTTTCCTGAATCACCAAAAAAAAAATATATATAGATTAAAAAAATTAAAAACACATACTTTTAAAGCACATTGAACAAAAGAGTTAAAAAAATTATTTACTAACTCAAATACTAAAAACTGTTCTTCAAATCACAAACTCAAGTCCTTAGACACGGCATTGCACAGAATGATTATAACCACAGATAAAGCTTTGGAATATAAGGAGTATGCCTTAGGAGTCTTCTTAAACATTGCCTGCGCATTCAACCTCTAAACGGTCTATCATGGAGCGTCTTAAGTACACAGAAACACATCCAGTCCTATATTGATGGATCGGCTGCATGCTTAATTTCAGAAAGATTACTTGGTAGATGGAGCTGTACGAGGTCATTTAATCGTTGAACAGATGACATTGCATTTGTATAAGTGGAAATAACCTTTCAAAAACTCAACTCTTTCAATTCTTAAGCTCGTCTAATGTCGAGTTAATTGCAAACGCGGATAGGACGGATATGATCTTGTTTTCTTGGAGGTATAAGGTCCCGCATTGGTCTAGGCCTAAGCTAAGAGGGATGGCCTTGCAGAATAAACCTTGTACCAACAACTTAGGAGTTATTTGGGACTGTCAGTTTTCGTGGAAGCTCAACGTGGAGGAGAGAGTGAAAACGTTTTCGACGGTACTTAATGCTGTTAAAAGAATGCCGGAGTGGGGGTGTGACCTGTCGCCCCCTCTCATTGGACGTTAAAATCGATTTTTAAGCCTATCTTATACAATGGAGTCCTTGTTTGGTGCGTAGCCACATGACAGCCTACCTCAAAAAATGAGAGGAGATATACAGGCAATCAATGCTTAGCGCTAAAAACAACCTTGACGACTGCACTCTATGCTATTCTGCACATTCCATGTCATGTGACCATAGTAGTATAGCGGCAACAAATATTGGACATACAGACCACCTATCTCCCTGGCTACTCTTCTTTTGGTCCCTAAAAGCCACAATATAGATGGAGGGTGCTCTAATGGCAGACGATGCGATACACGTGTTTACCGATGATTCCAAAGTAATGGAAGAAGCGAGATTTGCAGTATACTGCACAGATTCGGAAATCAACACATCCTGTAAACTGCCATATCATTGTAGTATTTTTCAGGCGGAAATAGTAGCTGAAGCAGTATATGGAGAAATTTACATCTTAGTGGGGTGCCATGCCATATGGGAGTATATGCAAATGAAAAATTCGGACGAGCCAGGTAAACAGGACGCATCGCTCGAAGCTTGTATCCTAGACCGTCCAGTCAGATCGGGTGAGATTAAAAGAAGTCACGAGCTGCACATGATCTAATAAGCAGGGAAGGAGTGAAAATAAGAGCTGCGTAGTGCCGAAGATGATGCCACAACCGTAGATTAAGAAAGTTACTCTTATCATTGAAAAAAGATGACTGTAGGCTCATGATGGTTTTCTGACTGGATACTGCCTTCTGTCGTCTCATGCTTTTAAATAAGGCTTGTCAGCGATAGCAGATGTAGGACGTGCAGTTTGGAGGAAACGATCGAGCACTTTTTGTGATCGTTTCTTCTGCTCGCAAGGCTAAATCTCCATCGTTTAGAGTAACACAGCTATCAAATCGAGAAGCATCAAGTAGCGTAGGTCCTTAAAAGCTTCTTGTATTCGCCAAGAGGACAGAGTTGTTTTATTACATAGTTCCTGGTTTCTTATGGCGTTTTTCAGTTTGGTCGTTAAAAAACATCATTTAATCTATGTAATATTCCACGGACCAGCCAGTTCAGCCTAAGCTAGCCTACTGAGTCAAAAATGCTCTTTGGGTTATGATACTGTGACGAATATTACCATCTCCAAGGTTATTAAATAAAGGCACAACAATAGAAACATTAAGCAAGCTACATAAACCCATTAGTCATCATTTACCCATATACATACAAGGCAACGAAGAGATAATTCACATACAGATGTCGTCATCGGTGGAAGTATTACTCACGTATACACGCGCACATGGCTATGCGAGAGGCTATAAACGTGTATCTGTAGTTTATAGCTGGCAGCATATAGCTGATAACTTCTAGCAGAAAAAACGTCTAGATATTTGGGCACAGAGTATAAAAGCAGCGAAAGCTGATTAACTTGTAATAAGTTTGATTTAAGCGCGCTATTGTTTGTGAAAATTCTTAACGTATTATTGTGAAGTACTTTCAAATTAGTCTAATAAAGACCATTTTTGCATTATTGAATATTAGAGTTATTTATTCAACAGTTTCGTGATACGAACGTTAGTCGAAGGTGTAAAATAGGTGGAGTTTCTCTAAATTCGTTAAAATGCTATTGAAATAAACCAGCGACATATTTAAGAACCGAGTACTTAGTCAAGAACCGGTTTTTTTGAAACTGCAACCTTCTTGGATCCTTGTTCTTTTTAAGAACCCGGTAGTGTTTTAGACCCGGATGGTTGTTTTTTAATCGGGTACTTTCTTGGATCCCAGTACTCTTTCAGAACGGGGTATTTTTTAGGAACCGGCTACTTTGGAACCGGTAATTTGTTTTACAGCCGGGTACTTTACACAAAATATCGGCCAAAATTCTTTAAAATCGACATTGTTCGACATCGACGTCACTTAGCGATTTGTTATGGAATTACCCAATACATATGCATATTTAATGCATTATTTCGTACACTGCAATTGCAAATGTGCACAATTTCATCTTTTTTCTCAACATATTACAAAGATCTATTCATGTTTACATGCATATTCATGTATGTTTTTAAAATTTATTTTTTCGTTGCTTTTAAATGATGTCGTATGACATTGGTAGCTACACCCAAACATTTGCCACAGAAGTTGATTTCATTTGGACTCAGAACATCGCAAGCTGTGATTATTGACTTTGCTGCAGGAGGCTGCTATGGGTGGCTCTAAATGCAGCTGTGAAGTTATTTGAGTGCTGTTTTGTCAAATGTCAATGCAGAAAATATTTTCGTTTGATTCAAGAAATCGATATTAGCACTAAAACAAGAAAAGTCGTGATCGAAGGGAATCACAGGCAAACCCAAAATATATAAAGTCGTCGAATAATTTTATGTATCTGTCTACTTAACTTTGGTTCTTGAAGGAAAAGTTGAATATAGTACAAACAGTTGTACGTAAAATGTCTAAAGCAAGTTCGTTGCTAAAGTCTTTTGTTGCTTTGGATACAATCTCGTTGCTTGAGTCATTGCGTCATGGCCTACGGTGTTGTTCCAGGGGTTTTCTTCGAACAGCTTTAAGTCGCAATATCCCTCCGTCTTTCAAACTCAGCTAGTATCTTCCAAGCAGAGATATTAGGTATAGAGAGAGCCAGGTAAGAGAGAATCGGGTAAGCGACGATGAGTTATGCATATCCTCGGTCAGCCAAGCAGAGATCGATGCATTAGATTCACCATATACGTTCTCAGGAACATTGATGGCAATGAAAACGTAGTGAACTGTTGAACACCAGTGCATCGTTGAACACCTTTGAAGCAGTCGCGGTGCAATAAAGAATGGAATCCTATGGAATGGGAGGTTCAAAATACTAGGCAGTTTTGGACTGGCCGACCTGGGAACTCCATAAAGGGCATCAGAAAGTTTATTGATCAAACCAAATGGGTTGAGTTAACACGCAAGATATATTATGCAATTGGTTCCAGGAGAATATGCATCAAAATTTTACCTGGGGAGCCATTTGGGCCCGGTATCTTCGGCCGCTAGGGTTATATCACTTGATTTATACGTTAAAAAGTATACAAATACAAGGCACAATATATATACCTCCGAAGATATTTTGGCCGGGCTCCTCTTCCATTTAGCTTCGTGCTTCTTTTTAATTTTTCCTGAAATGCATTCAGATGAATTTTCGATGAGAAACACCTCATGGCAGAACGGGTTCGGAATGTTTGGAAAACTACTGCCGAGGTATGACTCCGCTTAGAAATATTAGAAAACACTTCCTTTAAAGATTTTGATGTAACTGTTTGCGCCTTGAATCCAGGGCCTTCGATGTGGTAAGCGAGCGCGCCACTTCCACACCACGGTGGACAGCAATAGGAGGTATAGCTCTCACTCGAGAACAATTGGTGTTTCGACTCGCTCTTTCAATAAAAAGCTTGGGCCAAATCGTAACATCCGTTATCGTATAACTCGTCACGTAAAAACATGATTTTTGGATTATGAAAAGCGTGCAGGTACTACTTCTACAAACCGGCGATCTTTTAAACACAATTTTCATTGAAAATGTAAGAAAATTGTTAAAATAGATCAATAAATAAAATATAATAACCAATTTCAAACTCTTTGTTAATAAAGGTTGAATTCAAACAAGCTCAATCCAAGCCAAAAGGAAGTATTGGCAGAATTCATGGCGAGACACCCGCTTTGGTATCGGCTTGCTTAAAATTTAATTTCTCAAGAAAATAACTAAAAAGTTCTTAATTTAAGCGAAATCTCTTCAAGAAACTGCAATAAAATAATAGTCTAGAATAGGGTTCGACTACTAATAATAGTCTAAAAATATCGAGAGAGGTGTCAGAAGACGCGTATTGACTCGCTCAAAAGATATTAATGAAAACCCGAAAGATATCCCCAGGTCGCTCCGAAACCGGGGCTGAGATCTATAGTATTTTTGTGCAGAACAACTTTCTGCTTTGGCGGCCTTCGTCCGCGCTTATAAAAAGTTAACCTGGCCAGTCCACCAATGAGGTCGGATCAAAATTAAATGCGTGCAAAATCGCTTTGTATACAATATTTTTTCAATTCACAACAATATTACAACAACCACATGAAAATTGCCAACTTCAACTGCAAATATCTCCTTTCCGCCTTGATATTATTGTCTTCGAGGTCAATACGCGTTTTATACACCTCTCGATATTTTTGGACGCGTATTAGCAGGCGATCCCTGTTCTAGATTAAGAATAATTTTTTGTTACAAAGAAATAATACATAAATGATATGCTTCCGCTTTGTTCGATAAGTCCAAAGGGTTACTGTACTCTCTTAACAGCCTTCGGACCAGAGACGTAAATCTATAGAGAATAATCAACGACGGGCAGCAAGAGAAATTGTCAAACTGGTGGCAGGTAATTCACCATATTACCTACTTGAAGATTAGCAAAAACTCGGTGTTTTCGGTAAAATTTCAATAAAGATTTATTGAAAACTTAAAAACAGAGTTAAATTGTGATTATTATATCAAAATAAAATTTTTCTGGTGTTGGAATTGACGAATCTCATTCCACATTTCCTCAATGTCAGACCTGGGTAAATTCAATTCCATTACATTACCAATTACATTCCTAAGTAATTGGAAAAAGTAATCAATTCCTTTCTTCCACAGCAAAGGAATTTATTAAATTTCAATTCCTCAAAAAAAAAAAAATACCAAAAGTAATTTCGTTTTTTGAGGCTCAAGTACAAAAAATTTTTTGTTTTTAATTGAAAAAAAAAAAAAAAAAATACTTTGCTCAGATGTAATTTCTGCCCCAGTACTTTCGAAAGGAATTGGAAATGTAATTGAAAACTTTCCAATTACATTACAAGGAATAGAAAAAGTACTTTCGAATTTCCCATTCCATTCCTCAAAGGAATTGCGAAAGTAATTGAAAAACTACAAGTTAGTTTGTGTATAGGAACTTACTCCGGTTGATGTGGGTGACTTTTCGAGTCACACTTTTCATTATTTCATCAGATTTTTCTTGTGAGTGGTAACTGAAAGCATTTGGAAACACCAATGAATATAAAATCATTATCCTCTTAAAGTTCACAGCTTAAAGTTCCTCCTCTATCAAAGGGTGGCGGCTATAGGAAAGCAGCATACGTTTTAATTTTCTTTGATACATTCAGCTGGCATAACGTAAACACCATTAATTATTTAAAATGCGTTTTCTTTTGTTGTTACATATTTGACAAATGCAATATAGAAAACAGGATTCCAATAAATAACAATTTGTGTTGATGAAATTGTAAATTTTTCGCATGAATTACCTGGCTTTATATGGGAAAAGGGTTTGGAAGTATGCTTCTAATATCCCTCACTAAGGTAGGCACCTTGTCGTTTGCGTGAGGGCTTAGCCGAACACCATAGCGCCCGACTATGAGGCGCAGCGGTTTAGGACTGGCATCTACGCCGTTTCGCCTAATAGGAGGGCGGCGGAATGTCGGTGAACAAGAACTGGAAACCCCCTAATTCACTGCGTTATTCGGACCGTGCCTATTGGACGATTTGCAGGCAGGGGATACATTCGAGCAAAGCCTTCCCGATACCGGACCACTCGGGAAGTATTGATGGCATTACCACAGTAAGGGGCGCTGCTCTGGAGGACGGTTTTTCCCCCGTACATAATACTGAACCGCTGAGCCCGCCCTGTCGGGACTGAGTCACAAGCCAAAAACGACAAAATAGCATTAAGTAATGCGTCGAACCCGGGGAGCGAGAGGAGTGCAGATTCAATGAACTCCGTGTTGGAAAGCATACAACTGAAAACGGAGTAGAAGGGTGGGGAGGGTACTGGGTAGAGGAAGTAAGAGAGACCGTCGCATTACCGATCAGCAGTAAGAATTTTCCAACGCCTGGGAGGAGTGGTAGACCCAACAGAGGCGGAGATCGAGCGCTTGGAATGGGCTCATGAGGCGGTAGGAGTAGTTCGAAGGCAGTTCAAAAGGTTTGCTACGAGAAACTCTCGGCACTGCAACCGGTACGAGTAGGAAGATGTGTCGAATGGCAGAATGAAGAGGCTACGCACAGCGGAAGGCGAAAAGTCTGCTTTCAAGAGTCTGAAAGGACCCCGTCCCAGACCCGCGAGGCAGGCCAGCCGCATAGACAAGATAAGTAGGCCTAAATCTGTAGGACAGGTGGCCCCAATAGCGAGAGAGCAACTACCTCGAAAGCTGCAAGTCAGAGAAAGGACATCAAAAGTGGCGAAGTGCCAACTAGGAAAGTAAGAGATAAGCCAAAGGGAGAAAAAGCTAAGACTCCGGCTTTTCTCGAGAAGACGAATGATGTGGCAAGGTAGTCACTGATTTCGGTACTGGTTGACCGTAGTAATCCTTTCCTGAGCTTATTTACTTAATGCTTAAGATGTTCCGGGACAATCGCGTAAGGCCCTGATGTGGAGATGATAGCGTTCGCGAGCTTGCTGTGGCTGGAAGAAGTGGTTCCAAACCTCCAAAGCCAAGGCACGAACGCAAATTCGAGGTTGTGGATAACGCGCAAATCTCCACGGTACCAAAATTTATAGTATGGATACCATGCGTGATGATGTCGAAGGATACACAGCTACTTCTGCAGAATCAGAATCCGAATATACCGACGCAGGATAGGACATTGGGATCTATACATTGATTTCCATTGTGCTGCAATATTGCGAGGCTCAGCGCTAAGATTCGAGCTCACCTGATATATGTTTAAAAATTAATTAAAGGATTCTGTTAAGTCCATATCTAACCCAAAAAAAGAACAATGATAACACAGGCCGACAGCATCTCAGACCCAGAACTGGCCTCAAAATTTCTCTATCAGCTCCGGTTTTCGATATATCCTAACATAAAGGTATATAACCCCTAGAAACCACCCCTACCACACCACAAAATTTCAAAATGCGTTGTAAAAGCGAAAAAATATTTTAGCAAACTCAACGCCATTTGAAAGAAGAAGACTTGTATTTAAAGGTGCCATCCTTTAATGTTGGTGAAAGAAAACATCTGTAAGACTACATAACTCAAATATGCAAAAACGGTTGTTTTTTGCACTTTTAGGTTAAGATATCTCGAAAACCAGACCATATAGAGCAATTCTGAGGCCAGATTTGGATTCAGTGCATCATAAGCCATAGAGTCCGGTATCTGAGTCTGAATGTTGGTTAAATTTTTTCGGCTTGTGTAATTTATCAATCGCCTTTGGCGATACATCTCTGGTGACTTGAAGACATGTGTGAGCGGTTTTGCCGGCAATTTTTAATGCCCGGAATTTTTAATTCCCCGCATGAGGGGAACATAGACACAAACACGACGTGTGACCCGTTGCCATCACCCCACAGAAGTTGAAGAAGCCATGAAAAAAGCCAAACCTTCTAAATAAATAGGTCCAAATGGAGTAGTCATGCCAATGCTAAAACATTTTGGCGCTGAGGGAGAAAGCTACCTGACGCACGTTTTCAAGCCTGGGATACCGGCTAGCGATGGTAAGTTATAACGACCGGTATCGCTCCGTTTGCGAGTAGCGAAGACATTGGAAACCTTCCTGCTTCGTCAGTTTAGTGCGAATCTTCGCCTAGCCACTCATCAGCATGACTTCCGCGAAATATATAGCACTACCAGCACTGTAAAAAGCTTTTGACACAGTCAACCATGGTACTATACTCCAAGATACAGAAGATTCACCCTTTCCGCTTTGTATAAAAAGATAAACTGCAAATTATCTGAACCTAGCCGGCCAGTCTACGGTCACTGTTTTGCGACGTGAAATATTGGACGTTCGCGTCGATGGTGTTACGCTACCGATTGTCAGCCATTAAAATATCTTATGAGTAAGATTCGATCACACTCTCACCTTCAAGACGTATACAATCGAAGTTGTATCTAAAGTACAAAGGCGCAACAAAATCCCCATGTCGCTTGTCAGTAGTACTTGATGAAGAAACGTTGCTAGCCACGTACAAAGCAATTGGCCGGCCACTCAACAGCAAATCTAAACTACGATGATACAATCTTAACTTAATCTCACTCATATATGGCGAGAAGAAATAAATTGCAAGTCAATGAAGGCAGTGCCTGTGTTTTAAAAACATTTTATTATGGTCCAAAAAGTTACCATGGCCTCATAAAATCACGGCTTGAATCGCAAAAATATTTTTTACACTAAGAATTTTTCAATTACTTTTGCAATTCCTTTCAGGAATGGGAAATTCGAAAGTACTTTTTCCATTCCTCGTAATGTAATTGGAAAATTTGCAATTACATTTGCAATTCCTTTCGAAAGTACTTGGGTAGAAATTACATTTAAACAAAGTATTTTTTTTCTCAATTACAAACAAAAAATTGTTTGTACTTGAGCCTCAAAAAACGAAATTACTTTTGGTATTTTTTTTTTTTTTTTTGAGGAATTGAAATGTAATCAATTCCTTTGCTGTAGAGGAAAGGAATTGATTACTTTCCTCAAGTGCATGTAATGGTGAATCGACGGGTATTGATTACCTAAAGTAATCATTACTACCCAGCTTTGCTCAATGGTGAATTAGCTACCCGCGATTTGATGGTTTATTGTTTTCCGCTATGCGTTCTGTTGGCGGTTCTTGTCTATTTTTATACGTTCTCTGTTTCGGAATATCTTTTCATCGCCTTCGCTATTACAAAAGAAACAATAAAGTTGAATCCATCGCAGTTATTTACTTTATTTTTTATATTTTTGGCAACAAATTTGATAGTTCCAAATCAATTGTGAGCTAAAAATACAATCCAACCTAATGTGGATCGTAAAATTTATTGTGAATTGAAAATAAATTACGTTCCGTTGGCTATCGTATGTTATTATCTCATTTTGTTTATACGTTTGATGTTTCACTTAATTTTTTTTCGTATGGTTGCCGATCCGTGATCGTATGTTGTAATTCGAGCCCTGTTCTCTCTTCTCTTAATAATTAAATAAATTGTATGTAGATAGATTTTCTTTGTATTCTGTTTTGTGTATGTATGTTTCTCAACTGAGCTTCTCTGTAGCTCCGCAGTTTTAGATCTCGACGTTTTACAAACCACTGCCGGACAAAGATTCTTATATTTTTTATTTTTTTGCTATCGCTCCACTCCAAATAGCATTTCTTTAGTCATTTTTATTCTGATACTTACTCTGCTCCGCTCTAAAACAGCTCTGTATATGTTCAGAGCCGGTGCTGTACTGCTACTCTGGAGTATTTTTCAATTATCAAAATATTTTGAGAGTGTATTGGTCAGTATCTGATTTTACATTCGAAACAAGGCGTCTGTATAGTGATTCCTTTTTTTTCAGTGTAGATATAAAAGGTTATATGGGTTTTGTCTCTGTTAAATGAATTGACAGTTTGAGAGAAGAATGCGAGCTGCACTCACTCTAGATATGCAAATGAGTTAAGAAAAATTGATGTAGAAGTAGAAAGCGAAAATACAGGAAGTGAACTTAAATGACAGAAAAACTAGTAAGAAACCAGAAAGCGCTAAGCTGTCGGCGCTCATAGAGACAGTGAACGAGCAATTGTAAAAATTAAAATATGCAAATATGTACCAGCGTTAAAAATTGAATGATCAATATATATTTGTACTTTTTAAATATAAATTTGGTTTAAAAAATTGTTTACCTTCACAGTCTCCATGCATCATTGGTATATCACCACGTTGTTCAAAATCTAAAGGAAGCTGACCTTGTGTATAACGCTCATAACTGTCGGAGTTGTAAAAATTTCGTACATCACGTTTCTTATTTTTTTCTGAAACAAAAAAGTTAAAAAATAATAACCAAAAATTAGTTATATGAATAGAACTTAGTTTCAATCTTTCGTTTTAACACATTTATTTAGTCAAAGCTCAGAAGTGGCTAAAATGTCTAGAAAGGCTGCGATGTGGTTGCGACGATCAGGCAACATAGACAGATCCCAGAGACGAATTTGAAAACAGCCTTTTCAACCACGGAATATGCAAAGAAAAAATCAAATGCAAAAGCAGAGACACGGATTGGAGATAAGGCCTCTCCAATTATAGAAATACCGCCGTAGCAGTGAAAAAGCAATAGTTCCAAACGTAGTGATTGTTTGAGCACGGATTGAGACATGTCCTTTCAAATGTGGCAACTAACTGCATCTTAGAGTTAAAGATTTACAAAGTATAGATGGATTAAGGAAACATTTAGTTGTGCTATATCGGTTAAGACATGAATGTTGTTAGCAAGGGTGGGTGTAAACAGGCGCATAGGTATATGGGTTTTAGCTCCTGCATATCCAAAGCGGTGCGACTGAGAAAGTATTGCAACGTGGCCCAGGGAAGAAGAGCCTAGTGCTCAGCCTACCTCCTGACGGAATACTAGTACCGGTAGTATCGGAGGAAATGGTATTCAGACGGTAGGAGCTTCATTGAGACTTTCGATGCTTTCTCCTCTGACAAAAAAAAATACAACAACTCAGACACCAAAACTTAAATCGCCTGTCATTAAATAATTGTGATTTTATGTTGTCTTCTCCGAGGGGATTTAAAATAAGTTTATCTTCCAATTTGCGACAGGCTGATCTTTTAACTTTTCCTTCAAATTTGCGGACCTGCACACTTGTTTTACGCGGACTTATTATGGCATCTTCTAAAGGAGATGCACTTTTACTGGGTAGCTTTCATATCATAAATATTTATAGATATACAATTGGAGAAGTCACTCCACTAAATCATGGTTACCGCCAATATAATCTCAGTATCTAGTGTTGTGGATGTTGTTGTAGCGACAAAGACACTCCCCGAAGGTTTGGTAAGTGTAAGCGATGTTGATGGTTCTTTGGTGGGTATAAATCTGGTGCGTTCCGGTAACAAGCACGATTAAGGTTATAGCACGAGAATGAGCATGAGAAACTTGGGGTCGCCAGAGCATTGCCTGCTAAATATGTGTTTAATACATTCATCTTTGTAACAGGGCTCCCGTCGCATAAGTTAGGTTGACAATTGGTTGCAACAGCTGTGAAATGCGGTTATCAACCTCTTGAATCCCCAGTTGCCAAATGATCGCTATCAATGTTATGCAATGTGAATGGATAAAGACGCTCCGGTACAAAAATTACTCTTATCTATACCTGATTTTACCAGAGGGCCTGGCGAAGCTGGCCAATTAAATAAAAAATAAATAAATAAAAAACAAAAAAAATGTAAGGCGCGATAACCTCCGAAGAGATTTTAGGCCGAGCTTCTTTTCCAATTTGCGTCTTGCTCCTTTTTAATTTTTCCTACGATTTGGCGGGACGGGACCTATTTGTTTTATGCTGACTCCGAAAGGCATCTGCGAGGCAGATGAATTTTCACTGAGAGCTTTTCATGGCAGAAATACACTCAGAGTGCTGGTCAAACACTGCCGAGGGGCGACCCCGCTTAGAAAAATTTTCTTCTAATTGAAAAACCTTATTTCTAAAATTTTGATGTTGCTTTGCCCGGGGTGTGAACCCAGGGCATTCGGTGTGGTAGGCGGAGCACGCTACCACGGTGGCCAATGAATTAAGTACATGCCAACCTAATAAAACCGCACTGCGTTTTTTTAGCGCACGCAAACAACCGGCGTTTTTTGCCCAAACCCAAATAAGCATGCGTTGCGACAATGTAAAGAATGTGTGCAAACGTCAAATCTAAATGTCACGCAGAACAAAAATTGGAAATCGAGTTAGGTTTTCACGCAGCAAATTCAATTTGGGTTGCTCTCATACAAGTTGTATGTGCATGAGACATTTTTGACAGAAAATGACTTGCGTGCGTTTATATTAGGTTGGCATGGTATATATTGACAAAACACCTGGTAGACTTATAGCTTATCAAGCCTAAAAGTTTTATTTGCATTCATCTCATTTCTTTGTTCATCAATTAGCGCAAAGGTAAGAGGGTTTACGTTTCGTTGCCAACTTCTTGCCGAAAATGTGTCCGTTTGAGAACGCCACGAAAACTGTTAATACTCACCTCTCTCAGTAGTCACTTTCGTCTTCAGCAAGCGTCGATTTCCTCGGCGGCTGATGCCCTTTTGACAGTTGGCACGCTGCAATGCAGCCTCAGTATTGCCGTCAAAGTATAACGGATATTTGCGCTCACGGAACTGTAAGAAACACAGAGCTCTTATAAATGAGAATACAAGTTTTTTATGCGTTAGAGCTACCTTACTAAATTTTTAATCACTTCTTCAAAATTGGAAAGCGACACTTATTCTCAACACCAAACTGCTAAAAGAAAACCACTCAGAATGTTTCACAAGGTTGCCAGCTATTCGAAATTAAAAAAAAATCGCTAATAAAATTGAAATGCAATATCAAGGCATCGTGGAAAATTCTAGCAAAATATATTTAAATGCATATTTTTGGCAAACTTGAAATGAATAATTGCAATTTCTCACAGATTACTATTAGAAAGATTTCTCACCATAGCAAAAAGATGTCTCACCATGGCAATTTACTACCGTTGAACACTAGAGGCATATTTTCCTTTTGAAAACGACATCTAACCAACAGATGGCCCTTAGGGAAGTAAGTTGACATTAAATTAAATTAACTGATAGTTGTCATTCGTGAAATTTACATGTTTTTGGAATGTAATAAAAAAGTAGAGTCTGATTAATGATTGCATGTAGAACAAATTATGTTATGAGGCATACTCGAAGATTGCCGAGCAAAGCTCGGTCGCCCAGGTATTATCAAGATATTGTTATGAACAAGGGCACTTATAGGTGGGATACACTTGTTAGCCCTTAAACTCTTTCACATTCTTTCAACTGGCGAATTTTACATGGCAATGTCCTAGGCAAAAATTGGATGAAAATAATTCTCCGCTGCATTACCCTCTCTATAATTCCTTACTAGAGAAAATCTACCTACTATCGACCAAGTTCTTATTTGGTAATTTATGTCTAGTTCTGAATTAGAAACATGTATCACAAATTATAGACTTCCCTGCGGGGTATACATATAAAGCCCAGTTTTGAAGGCTGGTGGTACAAGTGTGGCTTTCAACTTGCCCGCTCTGTATCAAATTAGCACTAGTTCGGTGGTAGTTATTAACCCTGTAAGGCAAAACTGGCGCTTTGCAGGACTGTGTCACATATATGTTGCAGGTTCAAAAATAAGGAGTTCCCTTAATCATGCATATTTAGCATAGGATTTGTATAAGTTTGGCAACCAATGTACCTTGCAAGACTTAGCGAATACCCTTAGGATGCTTTCAATAAATTTCTCGAGTCAAAATGTATTCACATTCGTTAGTTCGTTGGTTGGCGTGGCGAGTCCTAATTGATTCCAATTAGCGCTCATGCGCCGTTTTGATACCACAACTCGTGAGTTAACCAATGAAAGGGTGTTGTAAGAAGATTGATAAGAATTTTCAAGCACCTCAGGAGAACCCGTGCCCCTATATCCATCCCGTGGAGTTTATAAATTTTAAGAGCTCTCCCGGCCTAACACCCTTGAGTTCTGGGAGGCTTTCGGAAAAGGGCTTTCAAAGAAACTTTATTCTGCTTCGACAGTGTGCTGGGCATTCGCACAACAGATACTCAACCATTTTCTCCTCCTCCAGACGCTTGCAGCTGCGACAGGAGGTATTGTTTTCCAGTCCCATCCGTGCCGCATGTATCCATATTGTCCAGTGCCCGTGAGCACAGCAACTACTCTGGATTTATCCCTTCTCTTCATCTTAAGGACAGCTATAGATCTTTTTTCTTTATGCGACCCTTGATGAGTCCCAGGATTGCAAGGACCTCCTCGCGCCTGAGACATCAAGAGCCGCTCCATGCCGTGGCAGGTCATCCGCCATATCTTACCCTGTATGTTTTGATGCCCCGGTACCCATATCAGAGTAGCGTTCTGCCGGCTCGACAGAACAATGGCGCTCTCTCTATACTAGAGGTTTACGCCGATCATGCGCCGACTTTTTTAATTTACAAAGCTTGATTTTTCTATAAAAAAAATATATTTAGTGAGGTTTTACATATTAAAGAAATAAACATTTTGTCCAATTCGGAAAGATCCGGGGTTTTGCCTCAAAGTCTCACGGATCGTTCAAAAAGTTCCAGGAGTAGCTCCTTCTGGAGGGACTGTCCTTCGTTCAATTACTCCACGGAGGCTTCGAACCTAACCCCGGTCTAAGTTACCCTTACTGCTGCGTCTGTCGAAAAAAATTGAAGTACTTAACATGGTCACACTTTTGTTTGTATGTCTCGTACAAAGCGTAGTTCCACCGAAGGAGATGTTCTGGGCTAACTCCTAATAATCGTTGTCGGCACGATTTCTTTAAATCATTTGCGGCTCCTTGTTGGTCACGTACAAAGATGACTTACGGTTGCTATTAATGGTATTTTAATAATAATGACTCTCTTGGTACAATTTTATGACTAGCACCAATGATAGCCTATTGTTGATTGCGCTAAAGGGCGCGTCCAGTTTGTTATGATGTTATAAGATCTATAATTTCCGATGTGCAAACAGTAGCAGTCTTGACGATCAGTCGTTACCACACCTGCTGGCCCTCATACCATATGCCAGCACAGAAACTGTAGGACTGCGACTTCGAACTCATACCTTCGTCGACGTCACTTTATTAGCAGCTCTGGGTTTTTTTTTCACTCTATGCTGCCGACTACTACCAGACATCTTTAAAAGTTAGGGAGTAACTATTCGGCCAAGGACGCCGCCCTCGAAATCCTACGTAGTCCAAGTATTAACTCATGGGTGAAAATAGTATAATCCTCGGCGCATCTACATAATTTTAATTTTACAAGGACCCTGGATAAAGTTTTTTTTTAAATTTGGTTGATAGGCTATAATCAATGTGATTCACTCCAAGGGACTAGTTGGGATAGGACCGCCAACTTTAGGAAATATCAAACCGGGAGACTAGGGTGTTGCAAGATGATAAGTTAAAATCAAAATTAAAACTTCAGACGCTATTTTTAAATTCCGCAAATAAATAGATGTTTGAATATAAGCCCAAGTGATTTTTCAAACCCTTTTCATACGTATCATAAGTATGAGGTGAGAATCACTTCAAAGGAGTGTTTGAATCCCTGGAACCTACTAAAGGATGTTACATCACTGGTTTCGCTTATTCTTTTAGCCAATCAGGATATAGATTTTTTAAAAAAATCGGCACCTTTTTCGGCTAACTTGCTTTTTTTAATAACTTGAGGACGATTTAAAGACATGTTCGACTTGGTTCAGTTTATTTGAATTCATTTTTCCTCATAAATTTTTTGAAAAATTATGAAAGGTGAGCATTTAAATTTTTTATATAACTTTTCGTTTAGTGTTTTGTTTTAATAACATGGTGAATTGGGTGATGCAAAATCCGTGTTAAGCTGGCATTGAATGCGCCTGTTTTTTAAATGACTTTTGAACGGTTAGAACGAGTTAAATTTTGCTCCCCCAGCGGGTTAGGGGGCTTAGAATATACCAGCGATAGATATGCCTGTCGTAACAGGCGACTAAAGTACCAAATTAATTCAACAGGTTGCCAGCGCAATATATAGCTTCTCCAACCCAATTGTCAACCCTCCAACCCAATTGTCAACCGCCTGTACCCGTGGCGAATCCTGTTTCTTTAACAGCCGAGGCTCTAGCGACCCCAAGGGGGTGGGAGGGCGGTATGGCCTAGAAGGTTTCATGTAGTCATACCAAATCGTTGCCGATATGATCGGGCTTGTTACCGGAACGTACGAGATCTGCAGCCGTCGAGGGACCATCAACATCGATAACACTCCCCAGGAGCTTCGGGGAGTGTCCTTATCGCTGCAACAACAACAACAACAGTTAAATTTCGCAATTGGATTATTATAACTGGCAATGATGCGCATCCGTTCGGCCATATCGGACCAATTTTAGACATGAAGAATAAACGGCCTAGACAGTCATAAATGAGTAGAAAATATATTACCGCGCCGAACGCCGCCGCTGCCGCTGCCGCGCCGATATTTATGACATTCGGCGGCGGCGTGCGAAAAACAACTAAAATCGGCAGCGTATATCTCTACCCTATACTGCCCAACCAGGTTTGATGTTATCGTCGCAGACCCGAGGGCCTGAAGAGCCGCCTGGATATCTGAGAAAATAGCCACTCTGTCACGGTTACTGCAGATATTCATTAACGTTTTACACGCCCCTTGGATAGCGAAAATCTCAGCTTGAAACACGCTTGCCAAGTCGGGAAGCCGCATACATAAGGACGTGGGCGGGACAGTCGCAATTTAGTTAGTCTCTTTTCTATAATCTATGAATGTAAGGCAAAAGTGTAAACAAAAGTCAGCTGTTTTATTTTGGTTTTCATGTATTCACAATAGATTCTCGCGATTAATTCTACAAAATATTCACAATTATCAATTAAACTGTGAGTTGTTCACCCAGTATTATTGAAATCGAAAATGTGTTTGATTAACTCACCAATTTTATCACAGGATCATCCATTTGTATATATAATTTTGCTAAATTCATATCCAATTCATGTGCAGCGCTCTCTTTACAATCAACCAACAAGGCAATGCGACTCTTATGAAAGTGAAGCGCCAACGAACGAATTGTTGTTGTTTCATTAATGTTTGGTATGGCAAAATGTAGTGATTCGGTTATGCCACTAGCGCTAATGTCCAATGTTACTCGTTGCTCACGTCGATCCAGAAAGAATGAGAATTTGTGTTTAAGCGTAGGAAAATCGATCATAAAGAGAGCCTCAATAGAGATGTGTAATTTACGTCGAGGGCTGAGGAAATTCAATCGATTACATGTATTAATGAGGTAGAAAAGCTTTAAACAAGGCAGGACTATTAAAAATGAAAAATCGAGCGGTATTTATTTTTATTCGGAAGTGATCCTGATACTTATAACTAGCAGTACCTACTCAGAAATGCAGTGAATCTTAAAAAGTACTTGCAGTCGTGTAGATGCCTCTTCATGACAACTGCATTGGGCGCTACTCGACGCAACAGTTGATCAATTGCAGATTGATCAATTTCTGAACGCAAGGTTTAGTATTTTGATCCGCTCAACGGTTCGAATTTTACGTCAGATTACTGAGCAGAAATTTTGTATGCCACCTTAACTCAACGCACTTTTATCAGAATTATTTGTGAATAAAATGTTTCCTTTTAATATTGCAGTAAAGTCTAAGACAAATTTAAGAAGTCCTTTTTCTTAAACGTTATGAAAAACTAAATATTTAGCAGGTTGTTAGGTGGTAAATTCTGCATAAATTCTATAACTAAACATTTTTGCAACGTGTCCGCTGGAAGCACTTAGAACTAGTGTGATATATTATCCGTCAAATTGGCTGGTATGCTGTTCGAGATGGCGTTTTTCAATATTTTGACAAGTTTTTTAGTATAAAACTCATCAGGCCAGCCATTTTAAACGCGTGATGGAATCAGATGCAGATCGAGATAATAACTCTAAAGAACAGGTGACTGCAGTTGATTGTTACACACCGCACAATAAACTGATAGAGATCCTCCTGAGGGAACGGAAAAGACTGTATAATAGACAGCATGGCTTCCAGAGAGGGTACTCTAGGTTGGAGTAGGGATAAATGTAGTCAAGAAAGTAGAGACTGTGTTCAACCGAGCTTTCAAATCAGCCAATTGGTATGACATGCTTGAGGCACTATAACGCTGAATCAGGGCACCTCAGCAGCTATGCTAGATATTCTGAAAGACTACTTGCGAACTCGGTATATAAAGTACGAAACCACCAACGGTCAATGAAAGGTATATTGACGCTTAGCTACCGGAGCGATTTTGGCGGTTTCGTAACAAGTCACGCCAGCTATTCCTGTTTCACGAAAACTGACGTCAATTGCGAGCACGAAGGGAGGTCAAGTCGTCAACCATCTACCTCTCCCAACTCAGTGTAGGTCCCCACTTCCACTGCTTCCACACTGCGGTGAAGACTGAAATACTTTCTTGGCTGGAGCCTTTTCGTCCATTCGCATAAAATGACTTGAGCCAGCGAAGCCTTTGGCTTTTATTCGCTGCACTATTGTCACCTAAAGCTCATACACCTCGTCATTACACCTCCTCTGATACTCGCCGGTCAAATCACGTACAAGACCATAAATCTTCCGAGGAACTTTTCTCTAACGTTGCAACAGCCAACTTTTAGAGCGTGATTTTAGTTTGTCGAAAGAGGACTTTACTTTTAAACTGCCTACTCAGCCCAAAGTAGCACTTGTTGACAAGAGTTCTTCTTCTTTTCATTTCTAAGCTGATATTGTTTTTCCCTTAACGACAAAGTCTTGAATTTATTTCCGTCAAAATTGACGTGGCTGCCAAGACGCGATGCGCCGATTCTTATTCCTATGTACAGCAAGTACTTTTCCTCATTTGCCGAAAGACTCCATTTTTTTTTTTGTTCTTTATCTAATCCCGAGAAGGCAATTGTTCAGGCCGGTAACACCAATATCATCGGCGTACGCCAGTAATTGTACGCTCTTATAATAGATTAAACCATTACGGTTTAGTTCTGCTGCTAGAATTATTTTCTGCAGCATTATGTGAAGAAAATCGCATGAACGTAGTAGCCTTGTTTGTAGGAATCGAATGATTCGAAGAGGTCGTTCCCAATGCTTATGGAGTTGCTCAACGCCGTTGGAAGAGCCTTATTCACTTTGTAGGGAACTTAAATTCAGACATAGCTGCATACAAGCAGTTTCTTTTCGCGCTATCAACGGCTGCTTTGAAGTCAACAGAAAGACAGTAAGTGTCGATTCTTTCATCGTGAGTCTTCTCCATGATCTGGCGCATCGTGAAGATCTGGTTGATAAAAGATTTACCAGGTCTGAAACCACACCGATGAGGTCCAATGAGTTTGTTGACTATAGACTTTAGTCTTTCGCACAGTTCACTAGATACAACACAAGAAATTTATTTACTTAAATTTATTGTTGCAGCACGCATCTCAAAATAAATTTCGCACAGAACAAGGATAATAAAAAGGGAAAATACATAATTTTAAAAAATAAATCTTTACGTTTGGCTAACAAGGGGAAAATTAGAAAAATTGATGAGCGTTTTTGGAGCTCTGGCTAATGCGCTTAATACTTAATCAATACAACACTTCTTCTTCAAAACTTACCGAATGTGACGCATTGAAATCACACAATCTCCCTTTTTGATGTGCTGTTCAAGCTCAGCTGAAGCAACTGCAGTTAAAATAAAAAAAAAAATAAAAGTAATTCGTAAATAAATTGCAAAATTTCGCCAAAAGCCAAGATAAATATTTAATATATCAAGGAATTTTCAACACCAATATTAAGTCGAATTTATTTGTCTCAAAACATAAATATACACTTAAGATAATTTTCATAAATATTGTATGAAGTTTGTACTCACCTGGATCGAGGGATAATGATGAAACATCGTGAATCCACAGCGTTGCAGTGATCAACACAAATAAATGCTGCCAATACATTTTTGAGCTCAAATGAAAACACCAGTGCTGCTTTTTGTTTGAAGAGGTGTTTGTTGTTGTTTTTATTGCACTTAAAAAGTTGTGAGTACAGAGTTCGATTGAAGAAATTTTGGTCGCAATATTTGTATGTTTGCATACATGTATAAGCAAATACGTGTATGTTTGTGTGTATGTATGTATTTATATTGATGGTAGTGCTGGTTTTTATCAGCACATTATCGAATATTCGTCCACTGCAAACATTTTAAAGTCAAACAAAAACAAAATATTAAATGAGCGCTACGAATTTTAATATACCTCCATACATATGTAGACAGTATAAGGTTATATGTAAGTAAATAAAAATCATATTGTCGAACACTTTTTTAAAGTGCTGCAAGATTATTATTATTATAACTTTTTTTTTTTGCACAAATGTCACATTGTAAATATTCGTGCATACATACATGGAAAGAAAATCAAGTAAGGCGGTATAAGTACGAATGAAACTGAAAATTATATACATACCTACTAAAAGCGTCCATACACAAAACAATTATTATTGTAAAGGAAGTGAGTTTAACGGAAACGGAATCGGAGTCTTAGCTTCCAAATGTTGGCAGAGATGCATGTAAATACATATATACATACATATGGCTGATTCTTTCCGAAATTTGAAATATATTAAAGCATTTTCTATGAATTAAATTATGTAATTGAGTTAAAATTGAGTTTATTTTAAAGCTTCATGTTGAATTTTATTGACTGGTCATCAGTTTTATGAAGTTATAGTTCATAATACCCTACAAATGTCACAACCGTGGCATATCCACAACCACATTTCTCATAACATTTTAGGTGGTAACTTTTTTAATCTTTAATTACAAGAGTAATAAACTGTCATTATATTAAATACTTCACCTAATCTTCAATACTAAATGTTGTTTTAATGATAACATTTCTGTTTTCGCTTTGTAATTTGATTTTGAAAAGTGTCCATGAGTTTTTGAGTGAACAATTTTATTCAAATCGTTAGGTTGTTACTGCTTTATTGCACACTGGTTTGTGGCGTGTGAATTTTGTGTGAGTGTGAATTGTGATCAGCAAGTGTCCCCGCATATTTCCATGTTAATGCTTGCAGTCTTAAAATAACTAATATCCATTTTTAAACACTGAAGAACTGGAAAAACGGTACGTATCAAAAAATCGTGTCACAACCGTGGCACTTGTATCTTTGTAGTTTTAAGTTAAGTGCCGTCTATTGTACCATTTTTCTTTAAAGTTTGCTGACATAACCCTAAAATTTTACGGAAAATCTTGAAAGTCATACTAGCTTTTTTTAATGTGCAACTTATTGTCAAAATGTCACAACCGTGGCAGATTTCAGTATCAAAAACAGAAATTAATAGCTGTAGCTCGTCCACTTTGGGAATGTTTTTTAGCTATACAAAATAATAGAAAAATGATTGAAAATATTTGAAAATCGAATATTTTTTTTCCAAAATTTTGGGTTAGTAAAACTGAGAGCTCGCGAAGAATCGCCAATGGAGGGGCTTGAGGAAGATTATCAGAGTAAGGCAAAGCAACTGCTCCTAAAGTACGCAAACATATTTGACCAGGATGGCTCCAAACCAGGCCGCACCAATGTCGTGAAACATCAAATTGACACTGGAGACGCGAGGCCGATACGTCAAGCTCCTCGTAGTGTTCCACTGGCAAAACGGGAAGTTGTGAGTCAAATCGTACGAGAAATGAACGACAGCGGCGTCATCGAACCATCAGATAGCCCATGGAGCCACCTGTGGTACTTGTGAAGAAGAAGGATGGGAAAATAAGGTTTTGCGTGGACTACCGCAAGTTGAACGACGCCACGAAAAAGGATAGCTACCCATTGCCAAGAATTGACGACATTTTGGACTCGCTCTCTGGTACGAAATGGTTTTCCACACTGGACTTGAAAAGTGGCTACTGGCAAGTGGAGGTTAAGGAGGAAGACAAAGAAAAACAACCTTTAGCGTCGGAGATGCTCTTTGGCAATTTACAGTAATGCCTTTTGTATTTTGTAATGCACCAGCTACTTGTGAGAGACTCATGGATCAGGTATTGAAAGGACTGCACTGGAAAACATGCTTGGTATACCTGGACGACATCATCGTATTGGGCAAGAACTTCGATGAACATCTTAAAAACTTGGAGGAAGTTTTCCAGAGAATAGCTGGCGCTGGTCTGAAGTTAAGTCCAAAAAGTGTGCGCTGTTTAAAAAGGAAGTAAATTATTTGGGCCACAAGGTAACGACAGAAGATATCCGTACAGCAAATGAAAAGATAGAGGCAGTAAAGGATTGGCCAAGACCACAGAACTTGCATGAATTAAGAAGTTTCCTTGCGCTGTGCACATATTACCGGCGATTTGCACCAAACTTTTCCAGCGTAGCCCATAACCTCCATGAACTTACAAGAAAAAATAAAGCTATTGAATGGAAGAAGGAGCAAGAAGTGGCTTTCCCAACATTCAATTCAATTTCATATACACTAATATGTTTTTATTTAAGATATTATTGCAAACTTAGAATTAGTTCTTATTCTCATCAGAATCAGAATCTTCTGAAATTTTGGGTTCGGGTAAAGCGTTGCCCTCAAGATTTTTATAAAAAGAGTGATATTCTTTTGGTAAAAACAGTTTTTCACACAATTTTTATACTCAGCTGAGCAGAGCTCACAGAGTATATTAACTTTGTTCGCATAACGGTAATCCGTAACGGCATAATCTAATCGAGATAGATATAGACTTCTATATATCAAAATGATCTGTGTGAAAAATGAAATTCATTAGCCATGTCCGTCCGTCCGTCTGTAAACACGATAACTTGAGTAAATTTTGAGGTATCTTGATGAAATTTGGTATGTAGGTTTCTGGGCACTCATCTCAGAACGCTAACCACGCCCACTTTTCGATATCGAATATTTCGAAAAACCGAAATATTGCGATAATTCATTACCAAAGATAGATAAAGCGATGAATCTTGGTAGGTGCGTTGAACTTATGACGCAAAATAGAAAATTAGTAAACTTTTGGACAATGGGTGTGGCACCACCCACTTTTAAAAGAAGGTAATTTAAAAGCTTTGGAAGCTGTAATTTCGCAGTCGTTGAAGATATTATGATGAAATTTGGTGGGCACGTTACTCCTATTACTGTATATGTGCTAAATAAAAATTAGCGAAATCGGATCACGAACACGCCCACTTAAAAGAAAAAATTTTTTAAGTCAAATTTTAACAAAAAATTGAATATCTTTACAGTATGAAAGTAAATAATGTAAACATTTTACTCTAGTAAAGATATGGTGCAACAAAATACAAAATTAAAAGAAAATTTCAAAATGGGCGTAACTCCGCCCTTTTTCTTTTAATTCGTCTAGAATACTTTTAATGCCATAAGTCGAACCAAAATTTACCAATCCTTGTGAAATTTGGTAGAAACATAGATTCTATGACGATAACTGTTTTCTGTGAAAATGGGCGAAATCGGTTGAAGCCACGCCCAGTTTTTATACACAGTCGACCGTCTGTACCTCCGCTCGGCCGTTAACACGATAACTTTCGCAAAAAACGATATATCTTAACTAAACTTAGTTCACGTACTTATCTGAACTCACTTTATCTTGGTATATAATATGGCCGAAATCCGACTATGACCACGCCCACTTTTCCGATATCGAAAATTACGAAAAATGAAAAAAAATGCCATAATTCTGTACCAAATATGAAAAAAGAGATGAAAGATGGTAATTGGATTGGTTTTTTGACGCAAAATATAACTTTAGGAAAAACTTTGTAAAATGGGTGTGACACCTACCATATTAAGTAGAAGAAAATGAAAAAGTTCTGCAGGTCGAAATCAAAAGCCATTGGAATCTTGGCAGAAATACTGTTCGTGGTATGACATATATAAATAAATTAGTGGTACCCGACAGAAGATGTTCTGGGTCACCCTGCTCCACATTTTGGTCGATATCTCGAAAACGCCTTCACATATACAACTAAGGGCTACTGCCTTTTAAAACCCTCATTAATACTTTTAATTTGATACCCATATCGTACAAACACATTCTAGAGTCACCCCTGGTCCACCCTTATTGCGATATAGAACTAAGGCCCACTACGTTTTAAATAATCATTAACACCTTTCATTTGATACACACGTCATACAAACACATTCCAGGGTTACCCTAGCTTCATTTTGCTAAATGTGATTTTCCCTTATTTTGTCTCCAAAGCTCTCAGCTGAGTATGTAATGTTCGGTTACAACCGAACTTAGCTTTCCTTACTTGTTTCTAGTATTTTAGTTTTGATTCGAGAAGCAGCAATGGCTTCGAATAAACCGGTTTGTCTTCAATTAAAGAACTATCTTTTTTCGGATATTCAGCTATTAAAAATTCTTCATCGGTATAATTTTTTATGAAGAATACCTTATAAAGCTCTTCTTTTGTGTATCTCAACTAGCATATATATCGCATGGGTAGTTTTATGGCTCCCTGAGTAAAATAATTATCATATATATTATTTCTTAATGCTGATTTTATGTACGGGTCCCTTTTTCGCTCTTATATGGAATCTAAAGTTTTGGTTGTAAAGATGGAGATTCGGTATATTAGCTTTGGGCAATTTTGGTCATAGTGCCTTTGTTTAGCTATATTTTGTTAAAATAATTTGTTAAAAATAAACGATTGTGAGCACACAAAGAAATCTATTTGTACTATGGCTCTATTGTGAATATTTGCATTGCATTACCGACAGTTGCTAACATACGCTAGATGCCAGCGCAAGCTGTAAATTTTAATTGATTCATAGAACAGCTGATTTCTGTTGATATTTGATAAGTTGCGCAAGATGCGCACGGGTCCGGCTCTTAAATAAAAAAATCGTGATACAATTGTGTGTGAACCTCGAAAAGTTTTGGTGAGTTACGAGTTGGTGCCCAATATTCAGGCACGTGTACCCGAACATTCGAACATACGAATGTGTGCTGTTCTTAATTATTTTCCAAAATGGTTGAGCCATATCAACGAATTGGTCATAAAAACAGTAACATCCGGGCATGTGCTGGAAATCCCGCTATTTCTTTTCGAAACCGAAATGACAAATCGCGTGAATTAGTTTAAGTTGTGATGCAATTCATGCGATTTGAATCAGGTTCGAAGTTAGCTTCGAATCATTTGATTCTTTGATATCAGCAATTTTATTTAACTGAAAATTTAAGATTTGTGTTAAAATGAGCACTTTTACACTTTCTGTTTTTTTAATGCATCAAAACAATCGGAAATGTATTGAGAAAGTTAGGCGACGTCTATTAAGAGATCACTCTAATCCTTTGGATATTCCGGACCATGTGTAAGTGCGTATTTACAGTGATTGCCCAGTATTGACGTACTAAATCTTTATGCAGCTTTGTCTCATACTATAGGATAAAAAGAGGCTCTTCATGATACTATTAACTATATCAAGCTTTTAGTAAAGTCATCGTCCATATCGGTGGAACTGAATCTAGCAGCGACGTTAAGATTTCTTGCAGGAGGATTTCAACGGCCAATCGGAAAGCTGTAGATGCGTGCCATCAAGGATCAAGCCATGACTCTTTTTTTTTTCAATTTATCCAGTGCAAACCGCTCTCTGTTATCCAACTGTGAAAGTGGTGACCACAGCTCTTGGTTGCTAGGGGATTCCGGCTATGCTTTGGAATCATTTCACACCCTATCGCGATCCAATTGGTGGAATCTCGCAACATAAATTTAACATGCAACATGCAAAAGCCCAAGACATGGTTAAAAGATTAGATTTGAGTGCTAAAAAGTAGGTTTAAGTGTTTACAAACTGTTTTGCCATAGAAAGTTGTTAAAATTATCAACTTATGCTGCGCTTTACACAATAAGTATATGTCGATTTCATAATGATAATCATACTATGGACGTGGTTTCCGAGGAAGTAATCAACGACGAACCTGCTGAAGACAATAGCAATTTTCAAACTGCGGCGACAAGTATTAGGGATGATATCGCAAATAGTTTAATACAAATACTATAACTTTTTTATAAGTGTTTTATTAAATAAAACCTCAACATGTTACATATATATGTGGCTTAAAAAAGAGCAGACATAAAGAAAAATAAAAACTCATTGAGAACATATTTGATGCATTTGCGAAATTTAATAAATTAATTAATAAATTTAATTATATTTTGAATCGCTGGAATAAATAAAAATTATTTATTTGATGCACGTTTGGTCCACTCCCACTTCTCTTCCTCAATCTGCAACATACGTGCTTTTATTGAATTTTTGGCTAGGCCTATCTTCCCCATTTTTGCGTAGTGCCGACGAAAGTTTTCATTTTGATCGAAAATTAATTCGTTCTATTTTGAAATCAGCTCTCCTAATTTGGTTCCTGTACAATTGTTCTCTTCAAAGGTATTATTTATTTCATCAATACTTTGAATAAGGTCCTTCAAACTACCACAGATATTTTCAACTGCAACCCCTTCTGTTTCCATATGCTGTTTAATGCAGTCTTGCGTTGAGCTCTGTCGTCGCTTATTTGCACTCACTGGTGTACTTGGTGTAGGATTATCGTCATCCGACAAATCCATATTTGTTTCATCTACACGGTATGACACGCTTTGTGCAGTACCTTCGACACTAGTGTAGAGGCCACATTGCTTTCCTCCATAGAGCTCAACATAAATTGATTAAAGGGACCTCCACCTATAGCTCTTGCTTCATTCCGATTATGCGACAATTTTTTACGAATACAGCCCTTCCAGTCCGACCAAATCTGCTAAAGAAAAGCCTTAAATACCTTTGTTACATTACTTCAAAGAATTTATCTACCTTCTTCCATCCATTTACATCTTTTTGCGGTGGCCCCTGGCTGTTTAATTCTTTGGAAAGGTGTGCCCACAGAGCTTCCACTGCAACTCGATCGCCCTTGCTGTAGTTTTTTGCAACATCAGGATGCTGCTCCATAAAGTTTAAAAATGTTTCTTCCTGTTTCAGCATTTTATGTTTTCCCCTGCAAATAACCATGCACCTAATTATCTTAGTAAATAAAAATTAAAAATACTTACATTTCTATTTTTTTTTTTTTTGCACATTTTTATGAATTCCACGTACTGATAGCTTCACGAATTGAAAATGGAAAAAAATTTGCGATTTCGATTCTTGGCACATGCCAGATCATTGCGATTTGATGTACGAAAATGAAATCGGAACAGTGAAGTTCAGCATATATCAGTACGTTATCGATGACAATTTCATGCGAAAGCGAATTGTAAGACATGCCCGATCATTACCTTGTCAGCCAGAAACATGAATGTGCCATATTCTATTTTCTGGCTCAGCATTGTGTGATTGAATTCTACATTCGTGAAAATGGCATTGCAAATTATTGGGGTTTCCATGTACGTAGGAAGCTCTAGATTGAAGTAGAACCTAGATAATCTAAAAGGTAATCCAAAGAGGCCTCTAACACAAAATCGGAAAAATTGCACATTCATGCTTCTGAGTAGCGGGCGAAGATAACGGTAGCTCGTCCATATTGCGTGTTGTTTTCATTAGGGACCAAAATTTATTGAAAAAAAGACCATATCTCCAAATACAGGACCAATTTTTTTGTTGCATTAAGAAATATATTGAAAAACAATAATAATAAAAAACAGTTTTACATTGTTCAATGTATTACACCGCAATATATGCTGCCGCCGAACTGTTGTGAACGGACTAAGCTAATCATGAATTAAACTAAGCAAATATCAAAAATTTTGAGCAAAGTTTTTTCAACTGCAAAAAAGAGATATGACAAAAACTACGATTGTATTTCTTATAGCGATCACTCTGCCGTCAGCGTTACTCACTACAGCATTACACTGAAATTTTTCTTCTTTTAAAGACAATTGTTTTATGAAATGTTTTTCTCATTTTAGCTATGTGTTTTTTCTTTTTTTGTGTGCTTGGTCGATCACTTGCGGCTCTCGCCTTCTTTTTGTTTCGCCCAATCTGATTGGAACGTCTAAGTTACAAGCTTCGAGCGATGCGTCCTATTTAGCTAGCTCATGCACTTTCTCATTTCCATCTATGTATAACCATCTGCACATAGACCGAATATAGATGCATATTTCTTTCTATACCGATCCTTTGCAGCGAGTGCTTACACTCTAGCACATCTTAGATGTTGTGCTCTGAGATACTATAGCAGCAATGCTTGGCTGTGAATGTAAGAATTGACGGGGTTGCAGTTTAATATATTTTCCTCCAGTGTTGTTACAGCTTTAGTTTCGGCTACCACTTGCGCTGAAAAACACTACAGATTCTGGCAGCTTGTAGGATTTGTTTACTTTCTGATCTACGCAGTATACCGCAGACCCTACTCCTTCCTTTACTTTGGGACCATCAGTATACACCTGTCTCGCCTCGCCTGCCATTTAATCGCCCTTGCGATAACTATTCAACTATGTTGAGCCCTTCGAAGCGCAGATACGGATTCAGGTTGTCTGTACGTCCGTTTTGATAATGCTATACTACTATGGACGTATAGTCTGCGAGGCGTTGACTCTCATTGCAGTTGTTAACGTTATGTTCTTTTCCACCAGGTCTTCAGGTGGAATATGCAGTGGTGTTTGAGAGGTTTTAAAATTTGTCGATAGGTAGTGTTGCAAAAAAAAGCGACGATGAGTATTTGTACTTCTGGGTATACTTTTGCTCTTCAAAACTGTTTTTTGTTTTGTTAATCGGCCACTAGTTGCTACTGCGCATTTAATATTTTGCTGAGTTAAAATTTAATGTCATCACACAAAATTATCCAGTAGCCAAAACGATTTTGCAATATAGTACAAATTGATTATCATTTATGCGTTGACAGTTGCGTTAGTAAAAAAAAGATAACAAAAAAAAAAAAGCGTAAACTGCGTAACACAGCAAAATCGTGAATACTCAAAGTAGAGATAAATAAATGAATGTATGGGTGGCAGCATATTTTTTGCAGCATTGCACTTCGCCTTTGATGGCAATGAAGCAGAGTTGTCAAAGTGTGGAATGTTGCAAATCGACAAACCGGCAAATGCAACCAAATTTAGCTGACAAATGTTGATGTTGCCATAATTGAGTTATGCATGACCAGTAAACCAAGCTGCAAGTTAGTAACGGCAAAAAATATACAGAAAATAACATCAATCGCAGAATCAATAAAAAGTCCAAAAAAATCGATTGGTGACACTCGACTAACAGGCATTTTTGATAAGGTAATAGAAGTTTTGGGGTAATAGTTTACAAGTTAATGAAGAAATGTGCGAATTGATTAATTGTAGTAAATACAAACAGTAAGAATAAAGAACTTTCCCATATCCGCTAATAATTCAAATTACTGGATAACTCAGTCCGCACGTTATATTTCAACCTTCTAGGTGTATTATTTACTAAATAATCAGATTTTTCGTGTTTTCCAAAATGTTATGTTATGTTATATAAAAAGTGGGCGCGGTTATAATCCGAATTCGCTCATTTTAAATAGCGATGGAAGATGGCTGCCAAGAAACCCACTTGCCAAATTTCAATAAGATATCTCAAAATTTTTTCAAGTTATCGTGATCACAGGCGGACGGATGGACGGATATGGCTAAATCAATTCCTTTTTTTAATTTTTATATACGGAAGTCCATATCTATCTCGATTTATTTATGTCGGATCAATCGTTATGTTACCAAAGTTAATATAAATCTAAGTTCGGCATAAACTAAAAATGAACCCATCCATTCATATTTAAATATTTTTTTTTTGTTTATTTCCAACCGATTTTTGAACATTTTTACAATAAACAATTTCTGTCATAGATACAATGCTCTTATAAAATTCTGTTGGGGTTGGTCTATTTTTGTTCGAATTACTGCACTAAGAGTCTTATGGAAAAATTAATTATAAAAGCGGCGGGGCCACGACCATTTGAAAAATGTTTTTAATACTCGTACTTTTCTCCACCGTATCACGTTTGTTGTGAAATATCATACAAGGAGCATTCCGCGGTTGGTATGTGACAAATCGTACGCAGTTTTTCAGTTTTCGACCTTAACTAAAGACAAGCTTCAACTGTGTGGTATATTCTTGAACCATTTTGGGACGGCTTCGGTACCGTTTCGTGAAAATTTCGGGTTGGCTTCAAAATCATTCGAAACTATATCGGAATCAATTCAGAACAATTTCAGGATCGCTTCCGATTTATGTTGGGGACAACTTCCGGGTAAATTCAAGACTATTTTGAAATCATTTCGAGAGAGGTATAGAAACCCCTCAGAATCATTTCGAAATTATTGCGGGGCCTATTCGGAACAATTTAGAGATCACTTTGGAATTATTTTAGGTATCATTTCAGGAAAATTTCAATATAATATCGATACTGCTTCTTGACAATTTTGGAACAGTTTAACCGCTGATCGCATACCCCGAGTCCTCTGAGCTCACTCAAAATTTAAACGTTTAAACACAGTTTTTCACCTTAATGATACGCCTCCATACATCTTCCTACAACTCAGTGAAGAACGCATGTTAGAGTAGACGTTAGTGCGGAAGTGTTGGATAAGTATGACTCCCAAGGAAAATAGTGTTTTATCGAGACTGTAAATCTGACCTATTTTCGGACGAAAATGATGCTGACTTCATTTCAGCTGACCATGATATTCCTACAGAGTATCCCAAAAATCTAAACTGCTTACTTTTGCTTGAATTTTCAACAATTAGTTGGTCTCACATAGATCAAAAAAGTATAAGCAATATGTGCTTCAGTTGAGGGCCCTCACTTGTTGCACGATTTTTTCTTCCGAATGTTTAGTGGTGAGCTAATGTGCCATGCTTAGTTTAAAGGATAGCTGGGGTATTTTCATCGGCAGCATCTTTCCACCACAAGGTGCGGCTGCAAGTGGCATCTGTCTATGAACGGCTCGAGATATAAACGTACAAGCAATACTTTCATCCCCACATTAAACCACACTCCAATTAAAAGAAAATTGAGGCCTTAGATAAAGAAAAACCCCTTAACTGATGACGACTTCCGCAAACGTTTATGTGACTATGATTTGAGTGCATGCACATGGAATGTCCGTTCCCTTATTGGGATTGGCACAGATGCCCGGCTTGTTGATGTCCTCGGTCGACAACATCACCATCCAAGGCATGCGATGGACAAATAATGGCAAGAAATTATCAGCAAGTGTGAGATTTACAGAAGTGGCCATGCATTAGCGCAGTTTTGTCGTCGGATTCGTAGTGGGAGAGGCGATTAAAAGCAAAATTTTTATATTTCTATGAACGCTTAGAAGGCAAATACCAGCACCGTCCCACCATGATATAAAATTCGCGCTAGGCGATTTAAATGCCAGGTGGGTGTTAGCCTACATATACTGAGGCTGATTGGCTTCGCCGGTGCTCGAAACTTAGTCATATCCAGCACGAGGTTCATGCATAAAAATATACATCAAGCTATATGGCTCCCTCCGGACGAAATACATGCAATCAGGTTGACCACGTTCGCGCTATCCGACGGAATGCAGGAGCAGTACCCCTGCCGCGGAAAAAATTGGCAACCAAAAGAAAATACGCTGCCTACAGGGCTACGTTAATTGCGAGCGCAACAAGAAGAATGCAACTTTACAGGAAGAGAAAAGCAGGGCCGAAAAGCGTGAGTGCGAGGAGATTGAGCTAAGAGCCACCAATAATAACGCCTGCAAACTTCATAAAAAATTCGGCGATGGACATTAGGTTATAAATCCGGCGCAATCTCTTGTAAGAACCAAAACGGCGACCTTGTAACCGATGTTAAGAGAGTATTTAGATTTTGGAGGGAACACTTCTAGGCTCTCCTAATGGAGAGAACGATGAACCGCGTAGCGATGATAAACCCGATCCCGCAAACGATGATGACGGAATTAATGTCGCCCCACCCGATTTTGGCGAACTATTCAAATACGTTGGCGAGGAGATAGGAAAGTGTTCTTTGCACAGTCACAAGAAGGGGAATCCTTAAAATTGCGCCAACTATCTCGGAATCAGCTTTCTTAATATCACATATAAGGTCCTGCGAAGCGTATTGTCCGAAAGGTTGAAGGTCACCGTGAATCGGCTGATGGAACCTTACCAGTGCGGCTTCAGGCCTGGCAAATCTACTATCGATCAGGTTTTCACTATGCGCCAAATCTCGGAAAAAACCGCGAAACGAAGAGGTGTTCTTCGTCGATTTTAACGCAGCCTTCACATGAAAAAGGAGCTGCCTATATGCCGCTATGTCTGAAATGGTGGATCGGTGACAAATAATACTCGTAAGATACTAATTCTAATTTTTAAAAACAGTTTGACAGTTGCATAGGAATCGCTTATATATATCTACATAAAAAACAATAGTTTGAAAGCTGCACAAACTCATTCAGCAACTCAATCATAAACTACATTCTCAACGTGCACAACTCAATTACAATGGATTATTTCAAACTCATAAGTTTGCATTTTATACATTTTTCCGGCTTAATTTTATTGGTTTAGTTCATCGTGCGTCTTTATAGCGGATATATGTTTGATAAGTCGCAAGAAAAAGACTACATTGTCCCAAGGACGGATTGTGGAATGGTAATAAAAGCATGTGTGCGTATGAAAATATTTAAACAGTGGCAATGACAGCGCATCGATCACTTGCCACGCTATGCAACAATAAAGAAAAACCGATTGCATCAACAATTAAACCATCTTCCGCACAATGAACGTCAGAAGGGGAGAGAAATTTCTCTAAGCGGCTTATCAAGCGGCCTAAAAGCGAGTTCAGTAGCTCACAGCGGGACAACTGACAGTTATATTGTAGGTATGTATGTTGTATGCTGCTGCAACGCATATCGACTAATCTGACCTGTACGATACAGGTAATGAGAATGCAACATGATCAACTCGACAACAGCAACAAAATTGTTCATTGTGAAAATTCGAGTTCGTAAATATTTATTTATACAAAGAATTGAAGTGACACTTCAACTGTCATTGATATGTCACATTGATAACACGATGCTTTCTTTCACGTAATCAATACAAGAAATGAAAAGTAACGAACCAGATTTTAGGAGATTAAATGTCGAAAGAGAGGTCTTTGAAATTAAAAGAGCTTTAAAAGAAAAACTTGTTGGAATTTTCATTATATATTCTCATTTCAGGTGCAATTGTTGACCCTCTTTTCTGTGTGGGCAGTAAGGAATTTATTTTTATTTAATATACTAGGAGTATGGTTGCATATACAAATATTTAGATATAATAGCGTATTTAATACCGAAATACTTTAAAATTCTTAAATTTCGGGCTGCTTTTTAAGATTAATGAAAAAATTAATATATAAAAAGCAAGTAAGGAAATCTAAATTTGATTGACATCGAAAAATGTTACATAGCAGTGAAGTTGAAAATCTTCATAAGCGGACGAGATTTCAAGAACAATGTGTACAACACATTGATGTTTTGCGCCCTTTCTTTACTAATATCTCTCAGTAATGCTGTCTGGAGGTCAACATTTTCACTAAAAAAATTTGTTGTTGTTTTATGGGATTTTCAATTTGTAAGATCGATATTTCTAATAAGTAAATCCTTTACATCTTATTATTATTAAGTTGCCGTGGAGAGGTTCGATGAGAAAGTGAACCTTGGTGCGCAGATAATTTTTCTTACAAAAGTGGAGGCCGTGTGGATACAAATACTGGAAAAGCCTTCAGTCATCCCAATAATGTTACATTTATTCTCTAAATGCAGTTTCAACACCTTTCTTTCCTCTTAAAGTAAAGTGCTGATTATATTCTTTCAATTAGGTAGAAAAGGCTTGTTTTAAAAAAGCTGTCAAAAAATTGATGATTTAAGACTCAAGTGATTAATAAGAAAAATAGATACATTAACTCATCATGGTTTAATGGAGCTGATTAAAATATCAAATTATAGAAAGCCTTTATTCTTTTATATAAGATCTATCGAACAGTCTTAGCTTTGTCCCATCCGTGCCAAAAAAAGGCCAAAAGTTGTTATTCTAAATTTTGAAAGTCATTCTTCTTTTATATTTGTTATACAATATTAGAAACTCGTTTTAAATAAGTCCAACAATTCATCTTTGATTTCTTTAAAGTTATTAAGGAATTATTTAACAATAAAATGTCTACCATCCATGTCAAATATCCAGAAACTGTTGTTAGAAATGAGTAGTAGTATATCGAATAATTACATCCAGTAGAAAATTTAGTCAAAGTACAACAACTTAATCTTAATCAAACCCTTAGAGAGAGAAAAAATTTGTTTAGCCCATGACGTGAATCATATTTTAAACCTTTGTAATACTTTATTTACTATTAACAATTTCATTTAACGTTTTTCATTCGAACATGTTCCACCCATGTCGTTTAATTTTACATTATAGCAACAAAATCATTTTAGAAAAAGTTATCTTTTTCTTATACTACTGGATTTCTTAAGTGTTTGTTAATCTAAAAGTATTTAAACAAAACAAGCTGCTTCCATATACTTGCAGTGTTTTTGTAATATATAAGTTACTAATGGATAGCGTCTCTATTTGTCCCACCAGTGATAATTATAGTTTATTATAATTTGCATAAATAATAAGTATTATGAGCTTTTTTATATAACAGTACTATTTCGATGTTAAGTGTCTCAAGTTATTTATCAGTCCCTGAAATCTGGTTTTATCAGAATTATTCAACAAAGATGATATAAAAAACGAAATGTTCCGCCCGTGACGTTGGAGCATCCTCTTGGTAAATATTATCCCAATAAACATTTTAGGTTGAGTTACATTAGTGCAAACTTCTCAAATTTTAAGCGTTCAAGCAGTCGCCTAACTTGAAAATCACATCGTTCTCATCATGGGTCAATTATATGGTTAGCTTAAGTCATCAGCTGATTTCATTTTTTTCATTTCACTGGAATAGAGATTTTATTTACTGACGTGGTGGTGAATTTTTTATACAAATATAGTTTCACATCACTTTAAGTTAAGTAAGTGTGTTTTGCCAAAACACACAAGAATTGCAAAATTGTATGTTTTCTCTATATTCCATTCACCTAACACCAACACGCAGATTTTGACAATCTGAACAAAAGTATGTTGTTGCTATAGTGACGAGCTTCTGAAAGACAGCTCTCAACTTATACGCAAATGCCTTTCTCTAATTGGCCTAAATTGTGATAGGGCAATGCTGAAAAACTTTTCTTTACACTCAGAGAAAAAATCGTTCTAAAACGAACGAAACAAGTTCAGAATTAAGAAAATTCGTTGACAAAAGTCTGTTAAGTACTTTTTTTCTTAACTCGTGAACGATGGGCTTGTTTTAGGAACAGTTTTTCCAAGCACACCGTTCGTATTTTATGACCAGTTTGGTATTGATGTGTGAACATTCTGTGCTCATTTCAAACAATACTTGATTTAAGGGGTTTCGTTCTCACGCTTCGAGAATGATTTGTGGTCGATTTAACATTTTTCGGTCTCAATTCAAGAACGGTTTTTGCTTGATCATTGGTGGGAGTGGGAAGGTACCATTTATTTATTTTTTTATTAATAAATAATTTTTTTGTCATTAATAAAAAATTTTAATAACAAAAAAATTATTATTAAAATTCCAAAAAGTTTAGAAAAAACGCATAATATGCATTTTTCCATATGTTTCTCTTACTGAGAAATTTTTCTTACTTGATGATGCAATCTGAATATATATTTAAAACATTCCATAACAAGATTGAGAATTACCTGTGCATATGTGAATGGAACTTAAGAAAAATAAGAGTTAAAAAATAGAATATAAAAACATTGTTTTAAAAAACTTAGAGTTTCACGGTGATCGGACTCGTGCCACACGATTGCAACCGCAACATCATAGCCGCTGGGCCACTACAACTATTTCACATATTGTGCCAAATGTTATATTTAACGTTGTAGTACACACGAATTATGCCGTTTCTTTTTTCTTGAACTTAATTTAAGAACATATCTCTTAATTTAAGAACATTGTTCTCATTAATAGACCATTTGTTCATATTTTAAGACCAGCCGTTCTCTTTTCCAGAAAATGGTTGTCAGTTCAAGAACACGGTTGTTGTTTTGAGAACAGGTCGTTCGTTTTTCAAGAACAAAAAAGTAAGAACATGAAAAGCTTGAATTGAGTTCGATGGTGCTGGATTTTAGAATGACGTTTTTCTCTGAGTGTACAAAGCCCTAAATATAAGAATCTGATCCTATCTATTTCTCGCACCCCAAAATGTAAGGGTGGTCCATCTCCGAATATTTTTTACTTCTTTAGAGAAAATTTTTTGTTATTATTTTTTTTTTATGAAACAGCGCTCAAGAATATATGAGCCGTTTATTTTGAAAGTGGCATAAGTCATTTCATGTCGTTTAGGTTCAGTGATAATTTGTTTGTATCTCTCCTCGCCTCCAGTTTGTTAGAGTCCAATATCCAAAAGATGCAATTCTTATTATTATTTTATAATTGTAGGACCATCTATATATGCATTCGTTCAAAAATAACAATGCATTTAAGACCATGAGTTGGAAATGACTTATGCCACTTTCAAAATAAACGGCCCATATATTACTACCCTCTTAGGCTGGGACTGGTACTGGGACACTATCCTTTATCTCTTCATTAACAATTATTTGTGAATATTAAATAATTAAAAAAATTCAGAAGGTTTATTTTTGGATAACAACTTGTTACAATTCCCGTACAAAAAATTTTATTGTTAAACTTTCATAATTTTTTTGTAAAGCATTTATCTTAATTCTTTTGTTATTTTAATAAACCTTGCATTTAACACTACCAATGTAAATTTTTTTTTAAATATTATTAGTTTTGTTGAAATTTTATCGGACTCACCGGAGTCCTATACAAATGCATTTCTGTAGCTCTGCAAGTATGCCACTATACCGAAGGTAATGAACCTGGTAAAATAAACAAATCAGGCCTGTTGCTCTTGAATTTACAGTTATTCAGTGAAATTTAACGCATTATGTTTAATTCAATAGAGTTTTTTTTTTTTTTTTCAAGAGACCAAACTTGTGTAGTTATTTCAACAGAAGAGAAACTATTGGTCTCAAGTTAGCAATATTCTGTACAAATTACAGATATTGTAACCGTAACTCGTTTTTCTGTTAAAAGAGCTGATTTCATTAGTCGTTCCAAAAGCGAACAACTGTCAATATTATGCAAATGCATCAGCTAATTTTAAAGAGAAACCGGCGCTCAATACGTTGTTCTTTTGACTATCGTTCCACAAAAATCTCTGCAATGTCAACAGCCAACAATGCTAAGCGGCTACCGCAATGTGAGTTTTCTTGTGTATTTTTCTTGTGGGTTTGCGTATGTAATTTTCAAGAAAAGGGGTCTCATTCCATACAAAATGAGTCATTCTGCATATCGGCAGGTGACTTAGTTCAAAAGTTAGAGTTTAGGAGTGCAACATGAGGGCAACAATAGTAAACTAAAGACTTTTAAGATGTACCCACCGAAGAGATTAGATATTGGGCATGAGAAGTCGAAGAATTTCTTGCCAAATTGGATATTTTGCCACTGCTAGGACAACTACCCCTGTACCCCTCCTTTTGGAATTTACACATAGATGTATACATAAAAACTTACAAACATTTGAAAAACGAATTTTTGTTTGTAAATGTATAGCACAATAATGCACCAAATATTTTGCTTGACCATAATTTGAGGGCATGTACCTAGAATGTTCTAACAGTTTTGGAAGAAGGTACCGATGCCCTGCTGTTTCATCCTGTTGATGTCCTTTTCGAGGTGAAGGCCGACATCACCGCCATACAGGAAGGCAGAAGGGCGATAGTGCGTTGCGACGTCTGCTACAGTGGCCATATGAACAAACGCGAAATTCGGAGCCAAGATGTTGGGCTATTAGTGGGGAAAAAATCCTCGCACCCAAGTACTTCCGTTTACGGCTTGTGAGCGAGCATCTCGCGGCGATCAGCATTAAAAAGAAGTTTCTAACATTTCGTTTATAAGGACTTGCGCACATATAGACGAAAAAGACAATGACTATAAATAAAAACAAGTAAGGAAGGCTAAGTTCGGGTGTAACCGAACAATGCATACTCAGCTGAGAGCTTTGGAGACAAAATAAGGGAAAATCCCAATGTAGGAAAATGAACCTAGGGTAAACCTGGAATGTGTTTGTGTGACATGCGTATCAAATGGAAGGTATTAAAGAGTATTTTAAAAGGGCGTGGGCCATAGTTCTATAGGTGGACGCCATTGCGAGATATCGCCATAAAGGTGGACCAGGGGTGACTCTGGAATGAGTTTGTACAATATGGGTATCAAATGAAAGGTGTTAATGAGTATTTTAGAAGGGAGTGGGCCTTTGTTATATAGGTGGACGCTTTTCCGAGATATCGCAATAAGGGTGTACCAGGGGTAACTCTAGAATGTATTTTACGATATGGGTATCAAATTAAAGGTATTAATGAGGGTTTTAAGTGAAGGCGTTTTCGAGATATTGACCAAAATGTGGACCAGGGTGACCCAGAACATCATCTGTCAGGTACCGCTAATTTATTTATATATGTCATACCACGAAAGGTATTCCTACCAAGATTCCAAGGGCTTTTGATTTCGCCCTCCAGAACTTTTTCATTCTCTTCTACTTAATATGGTAGGAGTGACACCCATTTTACAAAGTTTTTTCTAAAGTTATATTTTGCGTCAATAAACCAATCCAATTATCATGATTCATCTCTTTTTTCATATTTGGTACAGAATTATGGCATTTTTTTCATTTTTCGTAATTTCGATATAACACATATAGTAATAGGAGTAACGTGCCTACCAAATTTCATCATGATGTCTTCAACGACTGCCACATTACAGCTTGCAAAACTTTTAAATTACCTTCTTTTAAAAGTGGGCGGTGCCACGCCCATAGTCCAAAATTTTTCTAATTTTCTATTTTGCGTCATATGTTCAACGCACCTACCAAGTTTCATCGCTTTATCCGTCTTTGGTAATGAATTATCGCACTTTTTCGGTTTTTCGAAATTTTCGATATCGAAAAAGTGGGCGTGGTTGTAGTCCGATTTCGTTCATTTTAAATAGTGATCTGAGATGGGCGCCCAGGAATCTACGTACCAAATTTCATCAAGATACCTCAAAATTTACTTAAGTTATCGTGTTTACAGACGGACGAACAGACGGGCGGACGGACGGACATGGCTAAATGAATTTCTTTTTTCACCCAGATCATTTTGATATATAGAAATCTATATCTATCTCGATTAGTTTATGCCGTTACGGATTACGAACAAAGTTAATATACTCTGTGAGCTCTGCTCAGCTGAATGAATGTGGCTGAACAATAAACTTATCCCACTCGTAATTTCCAAATAATGCGCTATATAAGATAAGAAATATATGGTGAACAGATGTACCTACCTAAACGATTTTAAGATAAATATAAAAAAATGACCAAAAACCCCCTTATCTGAACGATCGGTTGTATGGGAGATATATGTTATAGTGGTCCGATCCTACCGGATCCGAGAAATGTCTAATATAATACAAAAATACATCCTTGTGCCAAATTTCATTGATATATCTCAAAATTTGAGGGACTAGTTTCTTTCAAACAGACAGACGTACGGACAGACGGACATGGCTATATCAACTCAGTGCATCGCATTGATCAATTCTGTATACTTAATGGGGAGTCTATCTTCTATATTTCTCAACGCTACAAACATCGGACCAAAGTTAATATACCATTTCATGTTCATGAAAGGTATACAAATGTTAGGCGCGATAACCTCCGAAGAGATTTTAGGCCGAGCTTTTCTTCCAATTGGCGTAGGGATCCCCGTGATTTTTCCCACACATTTGCGGGATGGTACCTTCTTATTTTATACCGACTCCGAACGGCACCTGCAAAGCAAATGAGTTTTCACTGAGAGCTTTTCATGGCAGAAATACACTCGGAGTGCTCGCCAAACACTGCCAAGCGGCGACCCCGTTTGGAAAAGTTGTCTTCGAATTGAAAAACCTTGTTTCTAAAATTATGTTGCTTTGCCCGGCGAGGTGAACCCAGGATGTTCGGTGTGGATGGCGGGGCACGCTACCATCACATCACGGCGGCCGCCGAGGACCTTGACTGCTTCTAGGAAAAACTAGAAAAGTCATACGATGACTTCCCCCGCTATGATATTAAGACCATGCTGAGTGACTTTAACGCCAGGGTGGACAAGGAATAGGTGTCTTTTGTCCTGCATTCGGACAATTTTGCCTCCACGTTATGACATCCCACAACGGGTTGAGGATTATTGACCTCGCCGCGGATGGAAATATGGTCATCTGCATTACCAGATTCCATCATAAAAAGATACACCAAGCTACTTGGATATTCCAGTGTCCTGTACGCTATGCCCGATTTTAAGTTCCCTGCAAAGTTAACAAGGCTCTGCCAAATGACGTTGAGCAATACCACCAGCCCCGTAAGGGCTGGGAAAGACCTCTCACTGTTGACGGATATAAATTTGAGACTGTGAAGGATTTTGTCTATTTGGGAACCAGGATTAACGGCAAAAACAATGCCAGTCTAGACATCAAATGAAGAATAACTCTTGCCAAAAAGTTTTACTTTGAACTGTGTAGTCAACTGAAAAGTAAAGTCCACTCGACAAACAAAAACTGTCGTGATGTATGGCTCTGAATCATATCATGGATAGTGTCGAGAGATGAGATGGCTCTTGAAGTGTTCAAGAGAGAATTTCTCCGGGGATTTATGTTCCCTTCCGTCATGCCGACAGCGAATATTGAAGGAGGTATAATGATGAGCTGTATTAGCTTTTCGCAGATATGACGATAGCGCAGCAAATAAAAAAGTCTTGGCTGCCTAGGTCATGTTATGCGATTCGACAATGACGCTCCGACCAAGAAAGTATTTCAGTCGACACCGTAGGTTGGAAGTAAAAGAGTGGAAGCACTGAGTTGGGAGAGGCAGGTGGAGGAAGACCCGACCTCCCTTGGTGCTCCTAATTGGTGTCAGCTACCGCGAAAAAGGGGTAGCTGGCATGACTTGCTATGAAATAGCCAAAATCGCTTAGGCGGCTAAGTGTCAATTAATGTTGAATGATAAAATATTTCGTCTGACGAAATTTAGGTTTGTCCTTAGTTAAGAAAGAAACCTTAATGATTGTTCAATACCGGCCGCAGAATGCTTTGTTATATACAAAAAAAAAACTTCGCTTAGATTTGATGAGATGTGAAGTGGAATGATTTTACCTATCCGGGATTTGAGCTCGCCTCATTCGTTGTGTTAAGCAAATACTCTACCCAATTTAATAAATACTTTCGCAATAATTAAAAATACCTTTTCAGCAAAGTAAAAGTTACTAAATTGCATTTTTGGTAAAAAATACACAAATAAATAAAATTATTTGCTTCTCCATATGTGGCAAACCGATCACAAAGCTGTCACGAATCATCTTATCCCATTTTTCCAGCACATAAATAGGCATGGCCTTTACAGAGATTGATTTAAATTTATTTATCTGACTTCTGACCATAAATGATGATTGTATTATATTTATTTTTATTCTTCAGAGTTGTTTAGTAAAGTACTAAACTGGAATTGTCAACATATTCACATACGGCGGCCACAGTGGTGTGATGGTAGCGTGCTCCGCCTACCATACCGAATGCCCTGGGTTCACACCCCGGGCAAAGCAACATCAAAATTTTAGAAATAAGGGTTTTCAATTAGAAGAAAAGTTTTTCAAGCGATGTCGCCCCTCGGCAGTGTTTGGCAAGCACTCCGAGTGTATTTATGCCATGAAAAGCTCTCAGTGAAAACTCGCAGATGCCGTTTGGAGTCGGCATAAAACAAGTAGGTCCCGTCCCGCCAACTTGTATGATAAATTAAAAAGGAGCACGACGCAAATTGGAAGAGAAGCTCGGCTTAAAATCTCTTCGGAGGTTATCGCGCCTTACATTTATTTATTTGTTATTTTATTTTCACATACATATATTCAAGTTTATCTCGTATTCATAGCTAATAATATTAATACAACTTTAATATGCTTAGTTGAAAGCTGGGTAAGGACTATGTGATTTACACAAGCTTGGCACGATGCTGCCACACCTCCCAAGAGCATTCGTTTACCGTGTTTATCTTTCTTATTTTGTGCTACTCGTTTAGGGTAGACTACCACATTATATGTTCCTAAGTTGGAATGTGTATAGCTAGCGATGAGCTTGAAGCCCCAATTTCTGCAATGAAAACTATTTCAAACGGAGAGATTAAGTGAGACTCTCTCGAGTGTTTTAAATGAACTTTGTGATATTTATTGACGTGAAATCCTCGGCCAGCTACTTTCCCCTGCTGACAGTGGGTGAAAGTTAATTTCACGGTTTCTTTTCTTCCAAAGATCTGGTTTCGTATATTGGTTAGAAGCGTGTTTTGGGTAAGCCTTTGCGCTAACCGTCACTCAGAACTTTCGCGGCTGAAAAGCTGCAGTGATTTTGAATAATGTTGTGGCGAAGATGAGCAATTCCGGGATGTGTAAGCAGGTGAGACAACAAATAACTACACACACATGTACACACCAGCTAAGAGCGTAAACGGTATTACACACACTGACAACAGCGAATATATGAGAGATGTAAATAAGCAACTTATCGATAAGGCTGTTTGCGAAAAGTCCTGACTCTGGAAGAAATTGCCGAACTAGGCAGCTGAAAGAAAGTAAGCAGTCTAGTCTGGGAAAGAGTACATCAGTTTGATTTTAACACCTTATAAGTGAAAAACTCGAAAATTTTGAATTATGAAACTCTACTGCCATTGTAATACTGTAAATGAAGAAAAGTTGTATGCGCAACTTTTGAGTTTATTTATTTAACAGTTCAGAGATTCGCGCGATAACAGAAGTCAAAAGAATAAACGAGAATCCTTAAAATTTGCAACAATAAATCAATGGTTACTTTACGTCCGCCAATTATATCTACTTCTATTTTATCGTGAAAATATCTTTGCAAGCATCTTTGTCAGGTTATGGAGTAATCCTAGATATAAGCATAACGTTAGTCAGTACACTCTAGCAAAATATTTGCAACGTTTTTCTTGGTGAGTTGATATGAGCGAAATCAGACAGAAAATCTTTTAGTGGAAACCAACAAGGGATAAAAACTAATCAATGATATACAAAAGAGAAAGGGCAAAGGAAAAGAAGAAGGTAATATAGAGAAGATCAAACAGGAGAAGTGGAGGAAGAAAAAGAGCAATTTAATAACAATGTCGATAAAGATAATAATAACGCGGAACGGAAAGAAGGGGAAAAGAGTAAAGGAGGGGAGAGAAAACATCAGAAAGGAAATCAAAAGCAAAACTAAACCCGAAGATGGAACCAAATACCCCAGCCGGTTAGGAGGCTTAGAATATACCCGCAGCATGTATACCTGTCGTAAGAGGCGACTAAAATACCAAATTGATTCAAGGGGTTGTGTAGTGCAACCCTTTCAAGTCGCAAAATATAGCTTCTCCAACCCAATTGTCAACCACACCTAGCCGTGGCGAATCCTGTTACTTTAAAATCCGAGGCTCTGCCCAACCCAAGCTCCTTATGGATCTAGGGGGTGGGAGGGCGGTACAGTCTTGAAGGTTTCATGTGGTCATACTAAATCGTTCCCGAGATGGCCGGGCTGGTGCCTTCATGGTACTTGTTACCGGAACGTACCGAATTTGCATTCGGCAAAGGACCATCGACATCGATAATACCCCCCAAGGCCTTCGGGGAGTGTTCTTATCACTTCAACAAGAACAAAAATGGAACCAAATCCCTCGACGTTTTGCAGTTTAGTCGTTAAATAAAATTCTAGTAACAGTGTGGACTCATTCAGACTATGTGCAGTCCTCAAGCTCAATCTAACCTAACAAACATCACTGTCTCTAAAAAAAATGCATCAATCAACGAACAAAAAAACACTTTCCCATGCACTTTACCTATAAATAATTAAAAAACCAGCATGAGTAGTCAATTATAATGTACTTCGCGCATTTGACTTAAATTTGTAGATCATGATATCACTTCCTGTGGCGACATTCACCGTGATTGCACCTTTTTTTACACACAAATAGCAAAACTTATGAACCGCTGATAGTTTGGGCATTTAATAACGTTACCAAATGCATTAAGTCGTATTAATGTCATAAAATGGAATGCACGAAGGAGGCAAGCTGACACCTACATAGATTACAAACACACCAGATAACTTAGACTGGATCATACTAACAATTTTCGTTATTATTTCTATGAATTTATATTAATTGTAACGGGTAGTAAAAAATGTTGTGCGATTGACGTGATATTTAAATGCAATGAGCCACAGTCTATGATAAATTAGAAGAGCGTTTTCCTCTTAGAGCTAAGATCAATGGCAGTGAGCGCATTGATATCACAACGTTATGACCGAAGTGAGATGAATCGAAGCTTTTAGCTTAGTGAAACGGGAAAAGCGAAAAATAATATATTAACTAATTTCATCACACTTTTTTTCTTAACAATTTCTTCTTTTTTCAAATAAAGTGATTTCTGTTAACTCGAATAAAAACTGGTAATCAAATATTTTGTAAGTTTTTTTTTTCAGACACTATTCCACAACTGCACCAAACCGAGAAGTTAAAAAGGCAATAACTTTTACTACACTTTGAATTATTTTCAAGCAAATACGCCACAAAAGGACGCAGCGTTAAACGCGGCGCATTCCACCGCCCACTTACAATTAAACAGAGTGCCGTCTCTAGCAGCACCTTGCAAAACGATCGCCTCAATAATTTTTTATCGTTTATTTATATTAAATTCACCGCGCGATCCGGCGCGTATGTCGTTCGACTTAAGAATGATTAGCACTATCAACGCGATCACTATGAGATGCGGCGCAGCGCGAATGTGCAACTCAGGTCGCTGTCAAACGTCAACAACAACAAATGTTGCTGTTATTAAAGTTGATATTGTTGTTGCTGCTGCCACCAGTTGACAAAAGTGCTTACGGCGAATTTTTATGGCAATTGACGAGCGCGCGCCATGCAGCCGCCACCAAGTGAACGCTTGCATAAAAGACAAATACCAAATTCGTGTTGTGCAAGGCTCAGCGTGGCGTGTGAGTAAAGTGTAGCGCGGCATAAAATGATGGCGCATATGCGCACGCGCGTAGGCAGACGAGTTTTTCCGCAATTCAAATAACTACAGCCAGCCAGCAGTAGCAACAACAAAAGACGTTTCGCACCTCACCCGCGCGCTAGTGCCCAAGAGCGACAGCAATAGTCACGGCCATAGTCGTCAGCTGTTGTTGGTTGTCATTATTTTTGTGATAGCGTTCGGAAAATTCAAGCAGCGCGCACTAACTTCATTTGTTTTGGGCAATATAAGGGGGGATGTATTTTATTTTTTGCTTGTATGATGCGCGCGCTTGTATCGAACTTGTTTGAAGTGTGGCAACGAACAAGTTGACAAGTTGTTGGATCGATTACAATGAGTCCTATGTAGATGCATGAAAATATGTAAACAAGAAACATATGTATACTCGCGTAGTATTTGCTCTACAGTGAGATATATAACGGTCTACAGGTAAAAAAATAGCACAAATAACTAACCAAACACTATCATGTTCTATCTACTCAAGAACAAAGAATATAAAAAAAGAGGGAGCATTATAGTGTGATGCGTATCTGTTTTGTGGAACGGGTACGAAAGTAATTGAGGTCCGCTCCATTTTCACCAACTTGATATGAAAAACTCATAAGCCTGTGTATCTGCGCATTTTTCGTGGTGGTGACACCGTGGCGCCAATAGAAGGCTGGTGCCAACTCAATGCAATGACTCCAAAATAATGTTTGCGTCTGTTCAGTAGTAAAAGTCCGTGCATACTAGGCGACGCGACACATACCGACACGTTCCACAAAATATTCGCGGAATTTTTGCCTAATTGGCCAACTTGGTCGTGTCGTGTCGCCCGACTGTCGCTAAGTGTGCATGGATCCATAAGAATACATGCAAAGAATATTTTGTCGGTACGTGTGGCGTCGCTTAGTGTGCACGGACTTTACGTTGGTCGTATTACTAGCGGTATTGAGTGGAATGATATTTGTGTGTCAGACACGAGTTTGGATGTCAGCGCTACTGATGACATCGAGTTAATGACGGTAGCGGTGGTAATTCGGCCTTTGAACAAAAAAAAAAAAAAAAAAAACTAAATGATAGCCACTTTTCTAACTTCTTTACGGATGATCCTGATGACGCACCGCTGTTAAATCAAGTTTTTGTAGCAGATAAGTTCCGTGAAGGCGTTTTCGAGATATCGACAAAAATGTGGACCAGGGTGACCCAGAACATCATCTGTATTTATATATGTAATACCATGAACAGTATTCCTTCCATAATTCCAAGGGCTTTTGGTTTTGCTCTGCAGAAGTTTTTCATTTTCCTCTACTTAATATGGTAGGTGTCACACCCATTTTACAAAGTTTTTTCTAAAGTTATATTTTGCGTCAAAAAACCAATCCAATCACAATGTTCCATCCCTGTTTTCGTATTGGGTATAGAATTATGGCATTTTTTACATTTTTCGAAATTTTCGATGTCGAAAAAGTGGGCGTGGTCATAGTCGGAATTCGCCCATTTTTAATACTAAGATAAAGTGAGTTCGGATAAGTACGTGAACTAAGTTTAGTAAAGATATATCAATTTTTGCTCAAGTTATCGCGTTATCGGCCGAGCGGAAGGAAAGACGGTAGATTGTGTATAAAAACTGGGCGTGGCTTCAACCGATTTCCCCTATTTTCACTAACATTTATCGACATAGAAGCTATGTCCTTACTAAATTTCACAAGGATTAGTAAATTTTTGTTCGACTTATGGCATTAAAAGTATTCTAAACAAATTAGCCACACCCATTTTGAAATTTTCTTTTATTTTTGTATTTTGTTGCACCATATCATTACTGGGGTTGATTGTCTATATAATTTACTTGTATACTATAAAGATATTAAATTTTTTGTTAAAATTTGAATTTTAAATTTTGTTCATATAGTAATAGGAGTAATGTTCCTGCCAAATTACTGCTTGCAAAACTTTTAAATTACCTTTTTTAAAAATGGGCGGTGCTACGCCAATTGTCCAAAAGTTTACTAATTTTCTATTCTGCGTCATAAGGTCAACCCACCTACCAAGTTTCATCGCTTTATCCGTATTTGGTAATGAGTTACCCCACTTTATCGGTTTTTCGAAATTTTCGATATCGAAAAAATGGGCGTGGTTATAGTCCGATTTCGTTCATTTTAAATAGCGATTTGAGATGAGTGCCCAGTAACTTACATGCCAAATTTCATTAAGATACCTCAAAACTTACTCAAGTTATCGTGTTTACGGATGTACGGACGGACGGACGGACATGGCTAAATTAATTTCTTTTTTCGCCCAGATCATTTTGATATATAGAAGTCTATATCTATCTCGATTAGTTTATGCCATTATGGGGTACCGTTATGCGAACAAAATTAATATACTCTGTGAGCTCTGCTCAGCTGAGTATAAAAATGGTAAAAAATTTGTTTATTGAAGCTATTCGAGGTTAAGTTCATAACCAACATACTGAAACTGGATAAATATGCTGAATTCCAGATTTGAGAAATAATAACACAAAGAATCATTTTAGAACGATATTACAGATCAACATGGTAATTATAGATATGTCACCGAATATTTCAAATATATAATTATTTGGGGAGGGTCTTTGATCAAGTTATGAAAAATCTGAAAGCTTTGTTATCCGAGAAAATTTTCATTTCTACATGTTGCATCAACCCATGCCAACTTCGTGGTGCATATGATTGAAATACACTTTGTGACCAGTTTAACCTTCAAACGCAAATTGATAATAAACTAGACGTGTTGGACTGTAGGTTTTTTCAGTAAAATGTATCTGTGCCAGGCCACACCATCGAGCTTGTTTTTGTAAAATTTCAGTTATATTTGAGCTACGCGAAAGGATTTAAATATCTCCGCCTGATTTTGAGTTGTGGTGTTTTTTTTTTTGTCCAGAGCAGCGCTCTTCAAAACTGAAACTGTAACCGTTTTGGAAAGAGTATTACGATCGTTGTGATAGTGGTTTAGTTTTACATTAACCAGCAATGAAACAAAGCGAACTCTAGCATGATTTGCTAACATAAAATTGTGTTCTATTCATTTGTTAAATAGCAGATTTTAACTGTGATAAATTTTAGAAAAGTACCAACAAGTGGGAAAAATAAGTGCGAAAGCACCCTTAGCCAAATCAATTGTCAAATTCTTCTTCTTATGCTTTGCTTGCAACAAAAGTTGGAAGATGGCTACTTTTTCATGTCAGATGGCACTAGTGTCGCTAAATTTGCCGTTCTCCATAAAAATACGTGCAATCTACTCATAATGCATACGTTTGTCTTAAAATCATCTATATAAAAAACTGCTTATGTGACAGAGCTTTCATGCATTCCAGTAACAGAATTTCTTTCATGTAGTAGTCGCTAACAAGCAGAGTTCCAACATCTAAAGAGGCTTTTGTTAGTTCGCGCATTTCGGAAAACACATTTTGCATACAAACGCTCATCCACAGAATGATTTCATTTACGTAAGCAATAAAATAATATTTTTTAAGCATATCTACGCCTAGTATCAACGACTTGGTAAACCACTATCAGGACGACAATTTTTCTCTCAGCAACATAGTGAAAGTTTCCATTTTGATGACTACAACTACACCCATAAGATAGAATCCCTCAGTTTGAAAATGCATGAAAAGGACAAATACAGTAGCTGAAGGACAATGGTTACTCTGGGCACTATCTAAATCGTTTAAATCACGGAGAAGGGACACACTTTGATATTTACGATTTTTATAACGTTTGCTAATCAAAAAGTTGTTCTGTCCTCTGTTCACGCAAAGGAATACATTGAGCTTATTTAATTATTATTTGGATTGAAATATTGGTTTTCAGACTAAGAAAAGTGGACACAAAGAATTATGTCTTTAAGTATGGACCACTAGGATACAATGGCGCTCGATTGACAACCATGACTTTCTAAGCACCCATAGAGCGCAGCAAATTCATTATTACTGCGCTAATGTTTTACTTAATGTTGATTCTGCTCGTCGAGGCTGAGGTCAAACAGCGAGTACCAGCTTTGATTTCCGGCTGATCATAAATGTCTACTTGATGGTTTAAACTTTAAGCAACAATGTTAAAGACTCAAATTTAAGTTTTTTTTGTAAATTTGTATATATTCAATTCAATTCATAAGAAGAACCGTTCTTTTAAACACGCATGCCAGGAGAAGTACAAAGCTAGGATGATTCCGAAGAAATTCCATTAGTCTTTTAGGGTCGATAGACGATTTATTACAGGTTCGAGTCGCATTATGGGAATAATCAAATTTTCGTAAAATTTGTACTCGAAAACAAATCCAAGAAAGAAGCCCACTGTAAAATTTGCATAGCGGGCATTTCAAACTTGTTAGTCAGCCTGACTGCAAGCGCACCACTTTGTTTATTGTTGTTCGAACGCGACTGCTCATTGTTGTTCATGTAAATAAGTATGTAAATAAAAATATGTGGCTTAACATATGTATGTGTGTATGTATGTAATTGCATGTTGCCGCAACAATTTTGGCGCCTACGCATTCCACACAAACAATCCAAACTACCAATCAAAAGTATATTGGAGAAAAAAATAAACAAGCAAAATTAATATCTTTCCCATAAATAAAGCTAAGCTAAATGCTTAAGGAAAAAAAGAAATACCGTTAAAAAAAATTTTGTGAAAAAGTGTAATCGATGATTGCGTGCTTGACCAGTTAACGGAACATTTTGTTTGCCCACCAAATCGATTACAACGCGAAAGTGGAACATTACTAGTATTTAAAATAAAATGAGAAGCCTGCACCAGAGGGAGTTGGTGCGGGGATGATTCTACACAACTAAGAGTTGAGTTTATTACAGTTTTCAGAACGAATGTATTGATAACGGGGTTCATCGGGGCCGACCTTGGGAAAGTATCCACCGACTCAGTGCGGATTAGGCTTAACGAATCCTTATGCTTATCTGGATCAAACGGCTCAGTGTATAGATCGCTGGATCACATCTTAGTGCTTACGGAGATGTTTGCTTATCACTTTAGGAGGCGGGGCTAGATAAAGCAGTTATTTTCTGGGATGTCCAGCTTTGTTACAATTCATCAAAAAATGCCTGCTCCAAGTTTTATTACGCTCCCTTATATTGAGCTTTTTTGCCTGGCTATGAAGGTATTGTTCAAGGGTCATAGGAATATATCCCGTAGCAAATCAGAGTACAGTTTTTTTGCCGGCCTGTTTTTTTGATCCAGATTATCCAACTGGTGACGTGTAGGACATGAACGGCCGTTCAATTTTTTTATTTGCGTTAGCAGCGTCCCGTTATAACTACTTTCCCCAAGTGAGGCCAGCAAGCGACTTGAGGATATTGTTGCCGCTTACTAATTTAAATACTTTTGTTGGAATGTGCCTTGAAGGTAAGAGGGTTATCGAATGTTACCCCTAAGATCTTTAAGCGGGAGGTGAAAAAAGTCAAGAGGCTGTGTAGATGGCTATATATTTCGGAAACTAATTTGTTTATTGAAGAGTCAGGTCCTGATATCTTTATATGGCAGTCGTCAGCAATGATCGTGACTGCTACTGGTGGGGAACGCAGCTTTGATACGTAGAGATTAAACAGAAGTGGGCATAGCACACTCCCTGTTTTAAGGTTTCGTTCCTAAATTGAAACTCCGCTTGCTGACCAGATAATTTTCGGTTCCTTTTTAAGTCAAGGGGGATGGGACTAATATTAATTTTCTTTGTCTTGGAGTAGTGTGCCATGGTTGAATGTGTCAAAGTTTTTGACAGGTAAAGTGCCACTACCATCTTCCTATGAAGGAGCTTTTACTATTTTACCACAAGTTTACGTATTGGGCATACACTCAGAGAAAAACGCCGTTCAAAATTCGAGCACCACCGGACTCAATTCAAGTTTTTCATGTTCTTACCTTTTTTACTCTTATTTTTCGTTGAGTTCCATTCACATATTAACAGGTAATTCTCAATCTTGTTATGCAATGTTTTAAATATATATTCAGATTGCATCATTCTCAATAAGAGAATTATATGAAAAAATGCATATTATGCGTTTTTTCTAATCTTTTGGAATTTTAGTAATAACTTTTTTTGTTTTTACTATTTTTTATTAATGGCAAAAAAATTATTTATTAATAAAAGAAATAAATAAATGGGTATTACTTGAAAAAATTACCTTCCTCACTCCCCCCAAAAATCAACACAAACCGTTCTTGAATTGAGACCGAAAAATGTTAAATCGACCACAAATCGTTCTCGAAGCGTGAGAACGAAAAATCTTATATCAAGCCAAGTAGTTCTTGAAATGAGCACAGAAGGTTCACACATCAATACCAAAGTGGTCACAAAATACGAAAAGTGTGCTTGGAAAAACTGTTCTTAAAACAAGCCCGTCGGTCACGAGTTAAGAAAAAACGTACTTAACAGACTTTTGTCAACGAATGTTCTTAATTTTGAACTTGTTTCGTTCGTTTTAGAACGATTTTTTCTCTGAGTGTAGATGGTTGTCTGACAAAATCGTAAATATCGGACATATTTATAATAAAAATCGATTTCGAAAAAATGATGAAAATACTCTTACCTGAATAGTCAGTTGTATGTGATTTTTATTATAAATATATCCGGTCTTGACGATTTTTTCAGACAACCATCTATGCCCAATACGTAAGCTTGTGGTAAAATTTGATGTTGCTAGCTGTTAAAATGAGGCAGAAATGGGGCAGAAATGGCGAAATCCCTCCTATTGAACAATCGATTGTATGGGAGGATTATGCTATAGTGGTCCGATCCGGTCGACTCCGACAAATGTCAAATCCCCCATCAAAATATGCCTGCTTACCAAATTTCATCAAGATATCTCAAAAATTGAGGGACTAGTTTGCGTTCAAACAAACGGACAAGCGGACAGGCGGACGGACGGACGGACATGGCTAAATCAACTTAGCTCGTCCCCTGATCATTTTGGTATACTTATTGGTGGGTCTAACGGAACATATACATAAAAAATGATTTGGAGCCTTGAAAATTAAAAAAATCGATTTCGACCAAAACAAGCCCCAAAAACCAAACAAAATTTTTTTTTAAAAACTGTTAATGCCAATGTTTTTTTCGCATACTTTTAAGTGGTATAGGAACTATGAGACAAATTCGTTTTCATCGGCAACACTTTTGCACGTTTCTTAAAAAAAAAAGGCGAAAAAATTAATTTTTTCACCAAAACATTCCTCAAAACCCAACAAATATATATATATTTTTTTTTTTAAAAAACTGTTATCGCCAAAGTTTTTATCGGACAATTTTGAGTCTGACAGGGTATAAATGAAAATTTTAAAATCAAATGAAAATTTTTTAATTATGTCATGAAAAAACCTTAAAAATCAAAGAAAAAAAGTCAAAAAACTCAAATTTTGCAGGCTCGAAAATTATTTTTTTGGGTATGCTTAGTGGAACTTTTTTTTTCCTGAGCCCAAAACTTATCGAAAACTCGATGGCGCGATATGGGTTAACTTTCGTCCATGCAAATCAACCCAGCTTAATGTGCACGTCTATTTGCATGACGTCTAGCCTTGCGGGCAGAAAGCACTCGCGCATTTCTTCAAGTCCTACAGTTTCATCGCCAAATGCGATGGATATTGTATTTTGTCGGTTTAGACAAGAATTCGACGGTTAACCAAAATTTAGCGAGACCGCAGAGAGATTATAGTTCTTTACATGCTCTGCCCATTTAGTACATTTCGGTTCGTTTATCAGCCGCATAATACGCAAGTTGAAATTTCTTACCTGAGGCTCTCCAGGGTCAAGCTGTGTCGTCGAATCACATTCTCTTGGAGATAAAACCGTCCATGGTGAGCCTTCCATGAGTAATTCAGTTCCCTTAAGGTGCAGAGACATACATCGTTGGACTGCTGTGTGTAAAATAGTTTTTCTAGTGATGACGCGATTGATGCATGGCGAAAAGGAGCTCATTTCTCCTCTCATGCGAAGCAGTGGCGATTACATCGCCTTTCCCCGTGAAAGTATGCCTAAAGACATAACGGTACCGCGTGATGTGGGTACATGAAAAAAATAGACTTCGTTTCATCGGAACACTAGAGGGCAGTGCGCTGCCCGAAACGTCCAAGAAAAAAATCACGTTCTCTTGCTAGGGCTGTAGCTTCGGCCGGGAAATGTGGTGTGATTGCATATATTCTACCTGCCGGAATGAAGCGTTCGTCTTATCGGACGTCAATCAGCGGCTGCTGCTCTCTCCAGCTAGCAATTACTGCTGTCTGCTAATGAATTTGATATCATCAATGTTAACACACGCGCCGTTAGTTCAGAAACCCTTTTAGGATTTGGGGCAAAGTCGTCTATCTAATTTTGGTCTTTGCCTAATAAGCTCGACAGCCATTCTTTGTTCGTTGCTGATTGGGGACACCAGGGGAGGTCAAGACTACCTCTTCGTAGAAACACGGTTTCACGTTCAGGCCGGTCATGTTAGACAAAACATAGTGAAAATGGAATTCTCAATTTGAGAAGTATGGAAAATCTCAAAGTAAAAGCGTGCCTTTCAGTTTGAGTACGCTATCAACGGCTATTTAAGATGTTTTCGAGAACTATTTTTTTGAGATTTGATAACAAGTTAAGTTCTCAAATGCATATAAAATAAGGAATAAATATAAAGAGAGAAAACCAAAAATTGCTAGCAAATTACACAACATTCAACTTTTGGTTTCAATCTTTGATTCATAAAATTTAGTTTCCTTGCACACACACACGCGCGTTATTAATGTGTTAGCAAAGAAACGTGCCAAACACAATTTGCTGCCAATCATAGATGAAAATTTAAAATTTATGACTTTCCTTATGTCACATTTCGACCCACATTTGGACCACATAAATAGCCAGACGCATCCAAAATCCCCACTTTTGTTGATTAAAATAAATTTAAAATGCCAATTGTCTCAGTAAATTAAATAAAAAATATTTTTTATGCACAATAGAATACCAATCATGAATAAATAAATATTATGTGGGTATTACAAAATCTTTGCATCCGCTGACAAATTTATTGCACTTTCGTAATTCTTTCCCATGCCACGGCGGCAAAAATTGCCCATTCGCTTAGCGATTATTGTGCTTTCAACGGCAAATGAAATTAGTTTATTATTTATACGTGAAAATATGTAAATTTGTATGTTTGAATAGGCTGTTGTTAAGTTTATGCTTTAATAATACATTTTTTATATAATTTTTTTTTTACTTTTGAAATGAATACAAAAACGAATGTTTGTTTTGCCTTACATTGACACCTCATTTGTTTGGCTTATAAAATAAAACTCTTTATTTACCAATCATGAATAAATACAATAAATTTAATAATAACAAATTTTGATTTGATCTAAAGTTGATATCAAATTATTTTCCATTTCAATTCGTTAGTGATCACACAAAAACTTTAACATTGATAATTTTATATTTTTTTGTAAATATTTGGAGAAATGTAAATATGTATGTATATGCAACGAAGGGCTCTAGGCAGGGTTTTGACGTTGCTATAGCAAATATATGCCACCGATCGTGAGAAACTTTTTATACCTTTCATGAACATGAAATGGTATATTAACTTTGGTCCGATGTTTGTAACGTTGAGAAATATAGAAAATAGACTCACCATTAAGTATACCGAATTGATCAGGGCGACGAACTGAGTTAATATAGCCATGTCCGTCTGTCCGTCCGTCTGTCTGTTTGAAAGAAACTAGTCCCTCAAATTTTGAGATATCTTAATGAAATTTGGCACAAGGATACGGTAGGATCGGACCACTATAACATATATCTCCCATACAACCGATCGTTCAGATAAGACGATTTTGGTCATTCCTGCCGCAATTTAGAAAGTATAAACGTGAAACTCGGTGATATATATTCTAATATATCATAAAAGATAAAATACTTTGATCGGATCTATATATAGTTATATCCCATACAACTGATCGTTCAGATAGAAAGATTTTTGGCCATTTCTCCTTAAATTTAGGAAGTATAAACTTGAAACCCTGTGATATATATTTTAGTATATCACGGAAGATTTTCTGAAAAAATCATTTTGATCGGAGCTATATATAGTATATATCCCATACAACCAATCGTTCAGATAGAAAGATTTTTGGAAATTTCTACCTTAATTTCAAATATAAAAACGCTAAACTTGGTGATATTTATTCTACTATATCATAGAAGATTTCATGAAAAAATCATTTTGATCGGAGCTATATATAGTATATATCCCATACAACCGATCGTTCAGATAGAAAGATTTTTAGCCATTTCTCCCTTAATTTCCAATATAAATACGTTAAACTTGGTGATAAATTTTCTAATATATCATAGAAGATTTCCTGTAAAAATGATTTCGATCAGAGCTATATATAATATATATTCCATACAACCGATCGTTCAAATAAGGGGGTTTTTTGCTATTTTTTTTTTTTTATTTATCTTAAAATCATTTAGGTATGTATATCTGTTCCCTATATATTTCTTATCTTATACAGCGCATTATTTGGTGATTACGAATGGGATAAGATTATTGTTCGGCCCCATTCTTGAGAGGTATGAAGTCTCCGGCACAGCCGAGGTATTGCAAAAATATAAAAAATATGCTACGGAAGTTTGCATCTCAATGATGCTAGACCATTTGCACAAAATCCTAAACTCTTCTGTGTAAGACCACAAGGCACGCAGCCAGGCAGCCTTGGCTGTCTGACATAATGAGGATACTCGAGGATAACACATTCTCTACCGCAAACTTCTATTGCATGGATTTCTGCCTTAAAAATAGTGGGATAACATCCCATAGGTATCTTTTACTTCAAGTTCGCCCCATACACGCCAGCTCACGTTTTCCCGTCATTAAATTTTTATCCATCCGTAAACCAGACCTTTGAGTCAGGGCCAGTATATGGATTCCCTCTTTCCAAAGAGTTCTGTCCACAATAGACACCTCAAAATTCCGTGAAGCTCGAGCGTGAGGGCCATTGCATCACCTAGTTGCAGAAGATAACGAATCTTTACCTTTCAGGGGAGTACCTTTATTGTTATGGTCCCTTAAAAACACTACATAAGGAGTTACACGATCTCTAGTGGACAGGTATAGCGCTGATTTGATACTTGCATCTTTTTATGCTAGTCTGACCGCCGCGGATTTTGTAGATGATGAAGGTGCAAGTCGTTACATGGATTCGTAGAAAAGCCATCGAGCTGCTAGTCATAAACTTTTTTCCACCTAGAGTACCGCTTTTCACTTTTATCTAGCAGTATTCTTTGAATAAATATTACCAGGGTCGCTTCGATAACACGAATTTGTAGCGCTCTATTATTTCGGCTTATCATTTGGGCAATCGAGTGGAGATTTTTCTTGTAGAGCTTACCTTACATAAGGCATGTTGAAATCTCCAGAACTCTTACCCCAAATATTAAGCTCGATTGCAAAGCTTTTAAAATGTATGAAGATAGACTAATTGTTCTTAAGTCTACGCGAGAAACAAGAGCTAACAAAAATAATAACTTTCCGATATAATTTCGGGCTGAAATAATTTTTCGCACTAACGCTGTCTCACAAAAAATAAATGTGAATTACATCTCACATTTCAAACCGACAGCAACGACATAGCTCATTCAGAGATTGTTAACGCGGATAAATGTAAGTTTGAGATGCAATATCACTTTCTACTTAAAATATTGTGACGAATATTAGCATGACTAAGCTGTTACTAAATAAATGAACAACAACAATAAAGCAGCCACTCTTACGTAAAAGGCGACGAAGAGATATCTCACACATACAAATATGTAGTCATCAGCCGAAGTAGTTACTCACACATACACACGCATATGGCTACAAACTACAAATATACATGTAAACAGCTGGTAACCAAGCATGAAGTTCGCGAAATTACTAGACCTTAAGAGAAATGGGTGAACGAAGAAACCGAGAGTATAAAAGCAGCGCTAGCTGAGGAATGACGAATCAGTTTTGATTTAAACACGCTATTGGTTGTGAAGTATAATTGTGCAGTACTACTCCCAAAGTAATTTAATAAAGCTCAGTTTGCAATACTGAATATTGGAGTGATTTATTCAACAGTTTAGCGATTCACACATCCGCAACACTCCACTAAATCCTTGGTTAGTGCTTTTGCAGCTACAACAACAAAAGCATAAAACACTTTGTTAACGACGTCTTTGCTCGTCTTTTCCCTCCTTTCTAATAAGCAATTTTTAGCAGATTCTCTCTTCCCTCCAATCACAAATTAATAGTCAGAGCCGCCCTGCAAGGCGGTAATGTTAACTTTTGCATTTACGAAGTCAACAACTAGCTTGAAATTCCTATTGAAATACCGGTATCGCTTTTCAAATTTCAATCGCTCCCTTAAGAGCCAGTAGATAAGTTTCGGTTCGTTAGTCCCCCATTCACTGCGCTCCTGTTATGTAAAATATTTCTAAATCTACACAACGAGACTGTTAACTGACTTCCAACTGAATTTACGTTTGTTCTTATGCAAAAGTCCAAAAATTTAATGCTTTCGTTAACCAAATATACAAATATTCATAAGCGCGAGGTGGGCGTAAGCTTATAAATTGGACAGGCTTAATTTAGTGCCTTTTTCTTTTTGTTTGCCTTTCCACAGTGACATTTTAATGCAAGTTTCTCGTTTTTTCGTCTGCCGATTTTTTGATATCGATCTGCTATTTTGTCATTAGAGATAGTTTATATGTTTGTAATTGAATTGCGCTGACTTTTGCTTGCTTATCTCTGCTAAATAAATTAGATTACATATTTTACCAGATTATATAGCGCCTAATGAAATATTTCTTAATCCTATTTAAAATAAATAAAGTCGATGATGTGTGTTTGTTCAAATCATCGGGTTCAGATGCGATACTAAAATGGCTTAGCGTAATATTTGAGGGTTGCATAAGACTTAACACGTTCCGAGCTTTTCGAGAAGCAGTCATCTGCCGTACGTGTTTTTCTATACATTGTCAGGGCTTTCAATAATGTATCAAAGCGAGCTATCTTCGACAGTCTCAATTCTATTGAGTACATCCCGCCTTAGCAAGTTGGATAACGTCTATGCGAGGCCATTTCTTTAAACAATTGCTTATGCGGTTCACCACCAGCACGGCGTATGCAGAAGACGTTACAGTCATCATAAGAGGCAGATTTTTACCAATATTCAGCTCTATGAGGGATCAGACGCGATGTACATGCCTGGACTTCTGGAGTCGGGTTAACCGCGTTGGAAAAACTGATCTTGTATTTTCTACTAAGAATTATAAAGTCCCTAATTGTACTAGGCTCAAACATGGAGGGGTAACCTTACAAGAAAATTACAACACAAAATATTTAGAAATTATACTAGATAGTAAGATGCGGTGAAAACTCAATGTGGAAGAGAGAGCGCATAAACACTCCGTGAAACTGTATGTATGCAAAAGGATGCACATGTTACCTGTCGCCTAAATTCCTTCACTGTGTATTTACGGCAATTTTCAAGTCCATACATTACTATGGGTTCCTTGTTCGGTGGACAGCCACACAAAAATGTACGTATACCAAAAAACTGGAGGAGGTATGCAGATTATCGAAGTAGCGTAAAGGGAAACCTGAAAACTACTCCTACCGAAATATTGCATGCAATTCTGCACATCCCACCTACAGACCTTATGGCTAAGATTACAGCGTTTGCAACTGGAACAAGGCTATAGACCACGGCGCAGCTTGAGTGCAGGCCATAGGCCGTATATATGAGCTTCGAAAGATATTTTGGGGTCACAATAGAGCCCGATAGTTGACGATGTTGTGCTTATAGTGCTTCGCTCCATTCAAAAGGTGAACCCACTTACAAATTGTCACCAAAGTCTCCTAACGGTAGTCCTCCAGCGGGTTAGGGGCCTTAGAATGTACCCGTGGCAGGTATGCCTGTCGTAAGAGCCGACTAAAATAGCAAACTGATTCAAGGGGTTGTGTACAGCACCCCGTTGAAGGTGTTGCCAGTGCAAAATATAGCTTCTTCAACCCAATTGTCAACCTCACCTACCCGTGGCGAATCTTGTTACTTTAACAGCCGAGACTCTGGCGACCACAAGTTCCTCATGGAGCTAGGGGGTGGGAGGGCGTTATGGCCTTGAAGGTTCCATGTGGTTATACTAAATCGTTCCCGCGATGGTCGGGCTAGTGCCTTATGGTGCTTATTACCGGAACGTACCGGATGTGCATCCGGCAAAGGGCCATCAATATCGATAACACTCCCCAAGGCCTTCGGGGGATGGCCTTATCGCTACAACAATAACAACAACAACGGTAGTTCAAGGAAACTAGAAGTTTCAACAGAGATGGACCATAGGGAATTTGCTGTTAGGGGCGTAGGTCTCACATTACAATTACATAAATTTCTTATGTCGGGGTTGATTCTATGCAAGTGAGCGTTTAACCTATTACAGTATCCAGAACGAAGTTGGGAAGTGTGCTTTCTTCTTCTGCAAGGGTTTTAAAGGTTATACTGACAGCGGGCTTCACTGGGCTTGATCAAGCAAAAGTGTTTATCGATAATCATATTCCGTACGGAGATGATTCCTTATACCTCTTGGAGATGGAGCTAGATCAAGAAAGTTTGCTACGGTGTTCCGGTTTGTGACAATTTAGCACAAACTGTGTGTTCAGAATTTCGCTACCTCTTTAATATAGAGCTCTTTCTTCTCACTATGTAGATGATGTTTAGGTGTGATAAAAAATCATTCCGGGCAGGTTTGGAGGTAGCATTTCGATTGGCCTGCAGCTTTTTCCAGTATGTTTTTTTTTAGACAAAAAGAACAGACTGGCGACGCGTCGCTCATGGGCGGCCGGCCAGTTGCTTTGTACGTGGTGTGCAGCATTCTTTTCTTATCTTTTCCTCAAGAGCTGCCGGCAAGCGACATGACGATTTTGTAGCGGCTTTGTAGTTGAGTACAATTTCGGTGGCATGTGCCTTGAAGGTGATAGACGTAAATTTCCCTTACAATTGTAACCCTTTCTGAAGGAGAATGGAGCTTCGATATGTAAAAGTTAAACAAAAGTGGGAGTAGGACACGACCCTGTGGAACCTAGGCCGCTAACACCAACTTTCATTTGGTTCGCCCATGTTGGAGCTGGTAGTTTCATTGGAATCCCATTAAAGGCCTTTGATGGGTGGCCGCACCAATTGAATGGGGCGAAGCACTGTTAACACAACAGGGACAACTATTGTTGTCTGGGAGGAAGAGTGGACTCTTCCAAGCCTTAAGCGCGGTATTGGTGCTATGTAATATTCGGAAGCCATCTAATGACTGGCAAGTAGCGGGTCTGGGGTGAAATGTTGGATATACGGCTTCAAATTTCTTGGCTACTGTCGACAGGAGGGATATCGGTCGATATGAATTTCTTAAGTTTGCTAGTCTCCTAGGTTTCTACATCTGCCCACTCTCGGTCATCTGTTACCCTAGTTGTGGAGACCATACCAACATTAGTGCATCAATCAGGGGCGCACAGTTATTAAAAGTTAGTACAAGAGTATTGGGAAGCTGTCACAGCTCGCCAGGTATAGCAAATGTCAGTGCGGAGCTGATAAACTACGATGCCTAGCGAGAGTACTTGTTTGAATGACTTAAGCTATAAACGTATTTTATTTTTGTGTCTTTTTCATTCATTCACTTCCCCTTTTTGATCTGATGACATAGTGGGTCTGGCATCAATTCGACATCGAATTTCTCGACACCAACCGCTAAATACCGAAGCCGAGCTTTCCCCCTTCTGCGTCTGCAGTTACAGCGATCGAAAGGGATCCAGTGCGATAAATCAACCTACAAAATCGCATTATTTAGCACGTCACAAAGTAACTGAGACCGATGGATGTTCACCTTTAAAGAACCAAATTGGAAGAACATCAAAGAAACTGTTACCTTACAGTAGGCGTGAGCAAGTTATGGTCATTCGTGAATTTTTTGTAAGGTCCCCCCAATTTACGACAAAATATGTAGCGCTTTTGGTGACAAAATTTTGTCGTATCAGAATGAGTGCGCAAGGGCTTTCCGCCGACAATCTGTCACGTGTTCCCCTATAGACAGGTTCGGATGAAGAGCACTTAAGCATAGTCATGCCTATCTAAAGACAACCTGTCGATAAGGGATTCAGCTACATGACACATGTTTTGCAAAATCTTCTTGTCCTCCTGCGTTATTCTGGAAAAATTTAAATAGTCAAGGGATTTACTTTCAATAAACCAAGGAAACATCCAATTAAGCATAATCATATCGAGCGATATCTCTCCCTTAGTCATTAGGGAGGACACTTGAAACCGTTTTCCCTTTTTCGTACCTTTCATGAAAATACAATTGTATATTAAGTTTGTCACGAATCTCAAAATTGTAAGTCTTTAAAGGAGAACAGATAGCCACCCATAAGTATACCGAAATGATCATGAAGACGAGCTGAGTTTCCGTCCGTCTCTCTGTCTGTTTGAGCGCAATGGTGAGCTGGTGCCTTTGGTGAGCTGGTATATTTGAGTGTCCGATTGACCGTTTGTCGGAACCTGCCGGATTGGACCACTTTAACATATATCTTCTATACAACCGATATTTCGAAAAAGAAAGTTTTAGTCAGTTATTCCTCATTCCAACAGTTAGAGGATTGAAATTTCACAGGATGATTACAAATAAAGCATACACTGTTGTCTGAAAAAATTTTCAAGATCTGTCATATATATAATATATACATATATATCATACAACTTATTGTTCAGATAAGGGGTTTAACGTGATTTCTTCCTCATTTTAATGGCTAGAAGCTTGAAATGCTTACACCTATATCATACGTTATTGTCTGAAAAAATAGTTAAGTACGGTTGTTCAGATTTTATGAATTTTTGATATTTCAATACATTGTTGTTCAGCTCCATTCATGAAAGGTACAGCCGAAGATAGTCCCGCCCTTGCTTGTTTTTTCTTGTTTTGTTTTTTAATATCGACCCAAAATGATTGCTGTTGTTTGTATGTAATTTCAAAATATTAGATCTAACGCATGATTCAATTACTAGAGGTTTGTTCTCCAATGACGACAGAGTCTTGACACCCCCCAAATTTAAAAATCTGGACGGGTTTCTTTTAAGAAGTAAGGAAAACGGAAAATAGTTCAATCCCCTTCAGCGAAAATTGTAGTAGAAAAGTAACTTTAGTAGTATATTAGTAGTGATAATAAATTTGTAAATGGCAAAAGGTTTGGGGGGAAATAATTAATTTTCTCCTAAATATTTCGTGAATCGATAAAGAGTTCTTTCAGAATTTGTTTGAAGAATACCGTACGTCGGAATTTTATTCAAAAATACACTATCTCAAAATTTGTTTCGAAAACTCTCTATCTGAGCATACATAAGTTTAATGCATTTTGACATACGAGGGAGTTAATGAAAAGCATTCTGAGATAAGGCGTTTTTCAACTTAACTCTGATATAGGACCTTTTTGTGACAAATCCGGAAATGATAAATTTTTGAAAAATATCATTGGTTTACAGCCCAAATGCACCAGATACGCCATTATGAAATTCCTCTGTAAAATCTCCCCCTGATTTCGAAAATCGCGATTATTTTTAATTCTATGGTAACGTTTTTAAGATATTTACGAATAACGGTTTTTTCCAAAAAAAAAAAAAAGATTGGGTCCACTTCACATATATATCTCAAGAACGAAATGAGCAATTCCAAGACGGTTTGAAGCTTTTAAAAGGTAATAAAATGTCTATAAACTTTGCATACAACACTTTTTGCTGGGCCCTGCAAAGATAACGAACAATCATTACGGATTTTCTCCATTTTTTTTTTTTTTGAAAAAATATAAAAAAATTTGTACTTTGCGAGGAAGGATCTCGAGAACCTTTTATTTTTTTGCAGATTTGTTTTTTCTGTCTAAGGTCTGTTTTACTACAAAAAAAATAAGCTTTCATTCAACAATACTTAAGTATTAAATGGATATTTTTACTTGAATGCTTATAACTTTTGTATTAGTCCATCGATTTTGTTGAATGAAAGCTTGTGCTTTTTTTTTTTTGTAATAAAACAGAGTTTAGATAGAAAAAGACAAATCTGCAAAAAAATAAAAAGTTTTCGAAATCCTTCCTCGCAAAATACAAATTTTTTTTATATTTTCGGCCACTAATAGATAATGACATAGTTCAGTACTCTCTACTACTAATATTATTCGAAAAATCGCAAAGAAATAACATAGTTAACGGATGTCAATTCGATTTTTCGGAAAAAATTTTCAGCCGAGCAAACCTCTTGTGATTAAATCTTGGATATAAGCCATATTGTTAACGATTTACTTACGTTTTCTATAACGAATATCTTATTTTGTTGAAACTCCCCATGAAAGGATATATGTATGTATTCCAAGATACAATTTACTCCAAGTGTTTGAAAGAACAATTATTTAACTAAATATAGACTCGCAATTATTTGTACGCATTTTTTTCGAATTCAATTAAAATTCGAGCATGTTCACAGTTGAAATTCTAAAACTATATAAAGACACATATACACTTTTACATTTTATTTGTTTATTTATTACTCAGTCTCATTTCTAATATTTTTTTTTTTAATATAGAAGTATTAACATTTTTAAATTTTTGAATACCTGACAAATCCATGTTCACCCATTTACCGCGACCTCACAAAACGAAATGCCCAAAGCAGAAATAATTCACCGAATCCCAAAATAAGTTAAGTTGCAATTCTACATAAACCGTAGCGAATGTCAGCGCATGTCGTTTAAAAGAGCCTTAGGTGCATTTTTCAAAACTCACACCGGATGGCAGAGCAATAAAAAAACGAAATTAAAATAATTTTGGACATTAGTATACCTCAGGCTAAGGAGCACCGACAATTGAGTAGCAGCGACAATAAAAATCCGAAAATGAAAAAAAACCAAAAAAAAACAAAACTCAACGCAACTCTACATAAGCGTTAAGACATTTACAACAAAAACGATTAAGACAAAACAACAACTTGCATATAGCAATGTCCAAGTGACAAGAGTGTCAAGTAGCCGGTGTTGAATCATAAAAAAAAAAATAAAAATAACAAAACGAAACGAAAAAACACAACAAAATAAATAAATAAACTTAAAACAGAAACGCTGCTGCGTTAACTTTTCCCACAACCGTTGCGAAGCAAAGGTATTTCGAAGATTAATGCAGATCTCGCCGCTGCTGGGCAACTCGCGATTAACTCAACAGCCGCGTTGTGCTTTTTGTTGTTTTCATGCTGTGGATAAGCTAAACATATGTATGTAGATATATATTTAGTATTCATATCTAAAATATATAATATATATCTGTCACAGTTAATAATCATCTACGGCGCCGCCCGATCGTACGCCCAGCTGTTGACGCAATTCGTTCGACATATAAACACAAAAAAAATTTAAAATATTCACCAGAAAGATTATTTTATATACATAAATTAGAATGGATTGGACCACACCGCGCCATAATAAAACAAATACGAAAAAATACTTGTGCAACACAACAATAACAACAACACTTAAGTAGCAATAACTAAAATTCCAGCACACTTGGCCCGATGAACCACTTAGTTGGTGTTAATTAAAAAGATTTATGCGATCATTAAAAATGTTCAATCAAGAAAATAAAAGACAAAAAAAAGAGATAAAAATCACGAACTTTGATAAGATATCCGTATATAAAGTATGCCGTTGACAAAAGCTCACGTTGAGCTATTTAAAAATGTTTAGATTTCTTCACTTTCGAAATATGAAAATGATTCGATATACTGCTTTATACGACGTGCGGAGATTGACTGACGAATGCGTGGAAGATGTTGGAACTTCTAAGTGGCAAACAAGATGGCACAACCCAGCTGAGCATAGAAAATCAAAAAGAGATCAGCTACAGATCGGCAAATGCGTCAAAACAAAAGTAGCAGCTTTACGGAGAGCTAAATTAATTGCAATTGGAGAGCTTGCAGAGGAGGCAACAGATAATAGGAAGAAGCTTAGGAAGCATAAACAGCAGAAGAACAAGAAATTTTAGGGCCTAAGCAACTTAAACAACAACAACTTTTGTTGTTACATGAAAGCCAATAAAAGAAACCACTAATCAATGTACATAGTTGTAGTAGTAGTTTTTGTTTTAGTGGTATTATTTGTAGTAGTTGATGTACGAAGTAGTAGGATTAGCTGTTTTTTACCTTGTAGGGTACGCCAACAACGTGAAATCAACATGAACAGTGGTCAAAGTAAGGGAAATTTTATAGAAGTTATACATTATCAGCTAAACTTTATAACGCGAGCTTTTCTGACTACACAAGATATTGCCATTGCAATCTGATCATATGTTAGGTTGAAGTGCCTGCCGCGAGGCACACATAGGCCAGTGTTGTTGTAGTAACAATGCTTCGTCCAATCCAATGGGTGCCATTACTCACAAATTGTCATCAATATTCTGTAACGAAATCCCAAGGAAACTTGCTGTGCAGAAAATCCATTGGGTATGTCGGCTTTGATTCTGGATAAGTAAGAGTTATACCTATTACAGTAGCCAGATCAAAGTTGAGCTAGAGTGACGTGTGTCTCCCTGGGGAGTTTGTTTCCTCAATTGCAAGTTCAGGGTATTTGTCTTGTCTTTAAGAACGGGGCTCGCCGGAATTTGTCGGCATAGTAATCCGACGAATTTTTGTGTATCTCTTAGGGTATTTTTTTGAACCGTTTTATCAAACGGCTAGCTTATTAAATGCAGGGTTTGTTCCTAGTGATTACGGAGATGATTTCTTAAGCGCTTTGGAGGCGGGGACTTTTCAATAAAATGTATCTTGGAATGCCCATTTTTCTGGATATTCAGTAGAAACTGTTTGTTCATCCTTCCATTTCTCTCATTTATGGGGGGTATTCTCGCGTCACTGTGTAGATGATGTTCTCAAGACTTAAGAAGACATCCCGTGACAATTTTGAGCGCGGTGTTTTGACAGACTTGCAGTTGCCTCCAGTTGTTTGTTTTAGGCTCGGCGACCATATTGGGGACGTGCAGCATACAAGCGGCCGGCCACTTGCTTTATCAGTCGTTATAGGAATTTTTTTGTCTTTGCCCCAAGTGCTGCCGGCAAGATAATTGTCGACTTTGTTGCTGTTCTGGAGTTGGTGTCGAATATTTGGTGCAATCAACTTTGATGTCTAATATGTTCGAAATTTTCTTTGGCCACTTTGTAAATAAGGTTCCGGAGGACTTGGTCGGGGCAGTACCTTGCCGAAAGTGTGTCTTCTTATTCAAACAGCTACTTCCATGATAGCTGAAACTCCTGCCTGGGAAACACTACATTGATCAGCGAGCTATCTCTATCCCTTGGCCCTTTGAATATACCCCTTCTTAGCCTACCTTTTCACTTAGAATCGTCTATGTATATGGAAATGCTGCTGTCAGCAATGAAAAAGCGATCCGTGTCATCAATTTCTTATCGACGAAATATCGGTTTATAAAATGTATGTTAACGACGAGGTATAGACGATCTATTGAAGTGTTTAGTTTCCAATCGACAACAAACCTTATCGATGTTTTGCCAACGAGTTATCGGTACAATCTATTAAAAAAGCGTACAATTACTGGCGCCTTCTGAAGGTCAAAAAAGTGGGTATTGCGGTAAATGAAGACAACAGGAAGTACATGCTGTCATCCAAGAAAAAAATAGCACATTTACCCCTTAGTAGCCACGTCACGTTTGGCGGATGTAAATTCGAGACCCTGAAGGATTTCGTCTATTTGAGAATCAACAACGGCAAAAACAGTTCCAGCTTAGAAATCAAACGGAGAGTAACTCTTGCCAACAAGTGATACTTTGACTACTGAGTAGAAAATTAGATGAACGAAAATCCCGCTCTACAAGACGGTCATCATACCTATTCTGATGTATGCTCTGGAATTATGGATAGCGTAGAGGGAAGATTATATGGCTCTTTGAGTGTTCGAGAGAAAAGTGTCCGGCAGATTTATGGTATTGTCTGTGATGCCGATGACGAGTATCAAGTAAGTAAAATGATGAGCTGTATGAGCTTTACGCAGACATGACGATATTAAAAAAAATAAATGTAAAGCGCGAAAACCTCCGAAGAGATTTAAGGCCGATCTTCTCTTCCAATTTGCATCGTGCTCCTCTTGATTTTCCCTACAAATTGGCCGGACGGGACCTACGTGTTTTATGCCAACTCCGAACGGCATCTGCAAGGCAGATGAGTTTTCACTGAGAGCTTTTCATGGTAGAAATACACCCGGAGCGCTTGACAAACACTGCCGAGGGGCGACCCCGCTTAGAAAAAATTTCTTCTAATTGAAAAACCTTATTTCTAAAATTTTGACGTTGCTTTGTCCGGGGTGCGAACCCACGGTGTGGTAGGCGGAGCACGCTACCATCACACCACGGCGGTTGCCACATGACGATATTGCAGCGAAAAAAAACCAAAAAACTGACTGGCTAGGTTACGGTATGCAACTGGACGAGGACGCTCCGGCCAAGAAATTATTTTATTCAACATCGCAGTTTGGAAGCAGATGAAGGCGACAACCTCCGCTGAGGCAGGTGGTGGAAGACTGTACTTTCGTTGGTGCTCCCAATTGGCGTCAGCTATCACGAAACGGCCAAAATCGCTTAAGTGGTTAAGCGTCAATTAAAGATACCACGGTTATCGATTTATTATTGAAATGTTATCAATTTCATATCAAAAATGTATCGATATGTTTTCAGAAAGCCATCTGCTTCTTTTCGAAACGTTATTGATTTATTTTAGGAGTGTTACCAATTAGTTATCGGCATTATATCGTTTTTTGTCGAGAGTTTATCGAGTTTGTCATAGAATAAAAGACTTCAATTTATTACCAAAAAAAATTCATTACATACCTATGATCCACCGATAATAAACTGATAACAAGCCTCTGACTCGTCGGTAGTAATTTGCCGGTAATAAAACAATAACTTGTCGGTAGCGGTTATTCCGATAAGAAGTCGACGAAGCTCCTCCTAAAATTTTTTTCTGGTTAAGTTACCCCTGTTGTGGTTAAACTTTAACACCTGGGCAAGCTCTGGCTAACTAAAAAACATCAGGTTTCTCGTCGTACACCTTTACGCTTACGCAGCGAGCTTCACGAGTAATTTGTACTTACGCCATATTTTTATTTAAATGAACTTTTTGCTTCAACATAAACCACTGTGCACCGTCAAAATATAACCAACAATGACTACAGCAATAAAGTGGTAAAGTAATGATCGCCCAAACGTGTGCGTATAGTACTCGTATAGTGTTCAGGTTCCGTGACAGTGCAGTAGTAGTAACAGGCCAACTTAGAGCCATGAGCATATAACAACATAACGCCCACGTGCATGCGCATTGAACTGTGTTAAGCTGTGGCGAGTTGTGTCGGCATTATATGAGTATATTCACATACATATGTTTGTCATATTGTTTATCGTCGTTATTTGATTTCAAACACATATTGTCATTTCCTTTGGATGTTGTTGCTGCTATTACCAGAAGTAGCTGCAACTGCAACAGTTTTGGTTGATGCTTGATTTTGCTGTGTCTCTTCTGGTTCGATCGATTTGTCGTCTGCTTGCTGCAGCACCAATTTAGTTGCAGGCGCAGCACTTACAGTTTAGGTTAAAGTTTGGTTTTTTGATGTGCTGAAGTTAGCTAAACACCACTAGTGGTGTTCCGATACCAAATTGTACTCGATACCTGTACTTATTTAAAAGCATCGTAAAAAGTACTAGATGCTAAAATATTATCGATGGAAAGTACTCGATACCTACTCGCATCGTAGCTTTCGAATAGCTCACCATAACTAAGGAAAATTGATCCGTCACTAACATATGTATTGTTGCAACATTTAATTAGGGCGCTTAACCGTTTAAAAGATCATGGCCGTCCAACAAGGCACGCCAGTCGCTTCTTCTCTCTACCAACTGATGCCAATTGGTCACACCAAGGGAGTTTAAATCGTTTTCCACCTGGTCCTTCCGCCAGAGTCAGGGCCGCCCTCTACCGTTGCTTCCATAGGCGGGTTCAGATAAAAATACTTCCTTAGCCGTAGCATCATTTTTCATTCGCATAACATGGCCTAGTTAGCTTAGCCACTGTATTTAATTCGGTCTGCTAAGATGATGTCTGTTTTTGTTAATGCTGGTTTCCAAAAAACCGAAGACTTTTGCTATATCGAAATTACAACTGCTCACAATGGCTTAGTTGAAAGAGATTTCGTTCACCATCAAACTGGTCTCTTCCGCTTTTTTCCAATTTGGAGTAAGCAGAACTTAAATATTGGGTGTTCAGTCCGATGATATTGTAACGACTTTACTTGCAATTCCTCTTATTTGCAACCTTCTCCTAAGTTCGAATCACTAAACTGTTGAATAAATAACTCCACTCTTCAATAATGCAAAATGGCTTTTATTAAAGTACTTCACAATAACACTTATACTTCGCTTACTGATAGCTTGCCTAACTCAAATTGAATTCTCGCGCCTCTACTGGTGTCGCGTTTTATATTTTTTGGTTTACTCGTTGACATTTCTAGGCGGTTCTGGTCTAGAATCTACTAGTTGGTTATCTGCTATAAGTTTCTCAGCTATAACTACATATTCACAATATTTAAAGCTTCTCTCACAGCTCATGCGTGTGTGTTTGGGAGCGACACTTCCAGAATTATATTGCATATCTCAGATAAAATATCTGCATGTGTATGTGCATTGCTTCTCCGCTGCATGTACGTATATATGTGTAGACATAATGATTGAATTATTTATGTAGATACATAATGATTGATTTATGGATGTGCATACAAGTCACTCTTAGCATCGGCTTAGAAATGACAGTACCCCTTAGTGTTGCTAATATTCGTAACAATATCAATGTCGTCAGCATACGACAGTAATTGTACGCTTTTAAAAAGTTCTGTTCCACAGCGGTTAAGTTCTGCAGCTAGTATAATTTTGTCCAGCATAAAAATAAAGAAAACGCACGATAGGGGCCACCCTGTTTGAAACCTAGTTTATTTTCGAACGGCTCTGAGAGGTTCTTTCCAACTCTGACTCAGCTGATAGTGCTGCTCATCGTCATTTTACATAGCCGTTTTACGGGGAAATCAAATTCAGACATAGCGGCATATAGGAAGCTTGTGATCGTGCTGTAAAAGGCGGCTTTAAAATCAAAGAAGAGGTTATGTGTGTCAACTCTTTTTTCGCAGGGGTTTTCCAAGATTTGGCACATTGTGAAAATGTGGTCGATGGTAGATTTACCAGCTCTGAAGCTGCACTGATAAGGTCCAATCAGTCAATTCACGGTGGGCTTAAATTGTCGCATAATAAACTTAACAAGACCTTATATGCGATATTAAGAGGGCTGATGCCGCGGTAGTTGGAGCTGTTTGCAGGATACCCCTTCTTGCGGACTGGGCAAAGAACTCTTAAATTGAAATTGTTCGACAGACACTCGTTTGACCTTATTTTGCAAAGAAGCTGATGCATGCGCCTTAAGAACTCCTCGCCACCGTATTTGAAATAGCTACGCAGGTAATCCATTAGCGTCCGCGGCGTTTTTGTTTTTTAATCTGGCTATTGCTGTTCTGACTTATTCATAACGGGACATCATAGCTTGCGGGATCGGGTTCATCATTCCTGTGTGGTGCATCGCTGTTTCCATTAATCGACTACGAAAAATACTCGGGACTTTAGCAAGGTACTCGAGTAAACTCATAGTTACTCGTATCAAAACATCACTAGCAACAACAAACGGGTTATCCAGAAGTGAGCAAACGCGAGCTCCGGTGATACTACATAACGTAGTTCCACATGAAAACTAGCACCGAGATTTTTGTAGCAGACTGAAACTGACAATTTCGTCTTGTGGATTACGAAAACTAACACTCAAATTCATATCTCTGTTTTTTTACAAAATGCTCGATAATGGCATGGGTTGTTTATATTATTATAGCTAGATTTTGGATTTTCTTTAGATATTGAGCAGGTTTGTCAAGGATTGTCAAGCGAAAACCTTTCAGTGGATTGCCACCGAAATTTATAGTTGCCCAACCAAATTGTCAACATCACCTACACACGGCGTTGTTGATCACCTACCTAGCAGGCGAGGCTCTGACGACTTCAAGTTGCTCATTGAAATAGGGGTGAGGTGGGGGTGGCCTAGAAGGTTCTAATGATCATATTGCGTCGTTTCCGGAATTGTCGGGCTTGTCCTTAATGGTGCTTGTTACCGGAACGTACAGGATCTATATCCGGCAAAGGACCATCAACAATGATAGGATCCAACAATAATATTGGGGAGTGTCTTTTTTGCTACAACAAAGACAACAAAAAACCAGAGAGCTTTACTCTACAGAAAGCTTTATTACGATATTCCAACCTGTTTTCGAGATATCAGCCAAAATGCGGTCCAGGTAACCACAAAATGATTCTGGAAAATATGAGCATTAAAGCACGTGCTGATGGGGGTTAAGCGCATAGATGTATTCTCATTTCTATGTACCACTTTTGAAGTTATCAGCCCACATGTGACTCAGTGATAGACTTGGAATTTTTCAACAAAAATTGCGTGTACAGAAGGACGTGTGATGTTTTGAGCTTTATGAATTGATGTGATGATATTACAATGAATAAAAATACTTTGTTGGCTGGATAATGGTTTCTGTATGGATGAAAACGACCAGAGATAAAAAATGGCGACATCCGTATTTTGCTGCACAGGATAGGGACCTCCACTGAGCTGGTAGAGGCAGGTGTGGTAAGACTTAATCTCTCTAAATGCTCCAAATATGCGTCAGTTATAGCGAAACAACTGGCGTTAGGTAAGGACAATATCGCATGGGCTTCTGAGCGCCCAATAGTTATAATTAATAATGAGCATTAAAACTTCAGCTGCTGCAAAAAATTGTTTCAATACTCAAAGTTCCTTTATATGCAAAAAAATTGCTAGTTTTCGTCAGTCATAGGCCTGAAGTGTCAGATTTCGTAAGAAAATTTGAAAGTGTTTGTTTTCGTATGGCACGTCGATATTTACCTATCTGAATGCATTAACGTAGGTAGATATATACATATGTATGTAAGTGTGTATGTGGGAAGGTGGCATGCGATGTATGAATTCTCCCATGACATACGACAAAACGCTGAACGAGATTTGCATTTCGCAACACTGTGAGAAATTACTTGATTTTTAAACATTTAAATTCAAAAAATGTACAAATTTTTCTTTACTTGCAACTACGTTAGGTTAGATTGAACTGGCCGGTCAATAAAGACCGGACGGAAAAGCGCCAAGATACCGGGACTTTTATAAAATAACTCCGTCCTCTTGGCGAATACTAAATATTTTCTATGACCTAGCTAAATCGAGTTCTGGCAACTCCACCACTCCTTTTAGCTGGCGCCTTGACCCGGCGAGTTCAGGACACGAACATAGAACGTTCTCAACCGTATGAGTAAATGACGGGTTGATAAGCGCAAATTCATATCTTCCGCAACCCAATTGTCAACCGCACCCACGCGAGGCGAATCCTGTTACAAATATGCATTTGACGACACCAAGCTCCTCATGGAACTAGGGGATGGGGCGGTATTTCCTGGAAGGTCCAATGTGGTCATAATCAGTCATTCCCGAGATGGTCAGGCTAGTACCTTAATGGTGCTTGTTACCGGAATGTACCGGTTCTATATTCCGCAAATGATTATCAACATCGATAAACTCCTCCCTTTAGGGAATTTCGCTATCACTACAAAAACAACAATATTCCCTGGTGCCCTGGTATTCAAGTTTGTATGCTTATGTCATAAATTCTGGGGTTTTCTGCAAACCTATTAACTTGGTGGTTTAGTAGTGCTTTTGTAGATGAGCAATTTATATGTACAGATATTGTACATGACTGTACGAGTATATGATTTCTAATTTTTTCAAATGTTCTAAAATTTATATATATATCTTCACTAGGGTGACTCTTATGAATCATATATTCGATTTTTCAGTTTTCATCCTTTCGAACGAATATGTCAAAATCAAAACATTTATAAATAAATAGCAGACCCCTCAGACGTTATTCTTCCCTATGCTTGGTCTATTTGCATACCTCTTAAGAAGTTTTTACCTCTTACCTCACCCCCCAGTTCTAGTCCCAGTCCCAATCCCACTCCCATTCGGTCCCTGGTTCCTATAAAAAAAAATTTCGGAAATACTAATCTAGGCCAAGTGCTACGAATATACGAAATATCAGGAAAATCGAACCGTGAATAGAATTCCTTCTTTTATAAGAATGTGGACGCGGGTTTTAACTGATTTCGTTAACTTTTCCTCGAAAAATTCTTTCTAGAAAAGGCAACCTCTCCGCCGAATTTTGATATAGGTTAACGGATTTTTATATATGATTAACAATATTTGTAAAATGCATTTTATTATAAGTCGGCTTGGGCCACGCCCATTTTTAAAAAGTTTTTCAAATTTTTATCAAGAGTCTCAATATCAGTTCAGCCATCAAATTTCAACATTATAGGTGTATTAATTTGCTAAATAATAAGTTTTTTTTGTGTTTTCCGAAATGTTATATATGTAAAAAATGGGCGTGGTTATTATCTGATTTCGCTAATTTTAAATAGAGATTGGAGATGAGTGCCAAGGAACCCATATAACAAATTTCAATAGGATGTCTCAATATTTACTCATTTTATCGTCATCATAGACAGACGGACGGACGGACATCGCTAAATCAATTCCTTTTTTCATCCTGAGCATTTTTATATATGGTAGTTTATATTCATCTCAATTTGTTTATGCCGTTACGATCAACCGTTTTGTTGCTATAGTTAATATACTGTGACGAAGTTTAGTAACACTAAGTGATACTCACATCACTAATCTGATACTAAGTAAATAAAGCCACAACAACAGCAAAGCAAGCTGCCACCCCTGTATCTACATAAATGAATCAATCATTATGTCTACACGCAGCGGAGAGAAACGCACAAACACATGCATATATCTTATCTGAGATGCCCAAAAAAGTAGGCAATCATTTGTGCAAGTATCACTCACATATACACGCGCATATCAGAAGCTATAACGTGCATCTGTAGTTATAGCTGGTAACTAAGTTAAATTCTAGAAACGCGTAGAAGTATGCGAGCGAGGAATTTGAAGAGTATAAAATAAGCGGAGTTGCACAAAATTCGTTACAATACTCTGTGTGCAAAGCACGCTGAGCGTAAAAAGTAGAAGTGGCTTGCAGGCGATTTCGCTCATTTTCAGAGCAAACAGTTGTATCTATAAAAAAAAAAATGTATGCCAAATTTCGTTCGGATTGTTTGACTTATGGCTTTAAAGGTATGTATTTTGAGAAGTGTAACAAAAAAAAAAATGTGCGTGTCACGCTCATTTTCAAAATTTGTTTAAGTTTTGTTCTTAGCTCAACCATACCACTACTGAGGTAGAATATCAGTCAACTGTAGTTAAATACCATAGAGTTGTTGCAAACTTTGTTTAGGTCAAATAAAAATGTTGAACCTGATTTAAGCTTGTGGAGGGTTGTCGCTTCAGATTAAAATTATTGAGTCTTCATAAACTAATCTTAACTGGAACTCCTATACAACACGCCCTAACCGTTTCCTATCAGAGCCAAAATTTATTTGTGATATCGCCAATTATTGTACAATCGATTATGGGCATTAAAACACGGACAAATTAATTTCATAGAAAAATCTTAGCTATAACCTGAATGTATGGTCCCGAGCCGGAGGGTTGGCGCCAGGGTGCGAATATGACACGTGTATACCAATGGCTTCAAGTTAGCGTTATCCAGCGTATATCAGACGGAAATTATAGCCGCGAAGAAAGCAGCAGAAATTCTGGAGGAAGCGTGCCTAAGATGCAATCGCGTCAATATATATATTGATAGTCAGGCGGCGATTAAGGCAATAATCTTACACAGGACTTCATCATGAAGTATTCTGTAATGCAAAGAGGCATTGAAAAAACTTTTCTCAGGCCGGACCATACGTTTATACTGGGTTCCCGGTAACAAAGGGATAGAAGGCAACTAAAAGGCCGATGAGTTGGCAAAGGAGGGTGCAACACCCGCTGAATCGAGGATATAAGTCCCAACCCGTTTGGGAGAAATAAAAAGAAGACAGGAGTTGCATATGATACGTCAAGCAGGAAAGGCGTGGATAAAAACACGGGGCTGCAAGATTTCTAAGATCATGTGCAAATAATATGGCGTCTGACTCATAAAATGGCTCATATTTCTAAAGAGAGTAAACTAAAGGCTCACGATGAGCAAACTAATTGGACACTGCCTTCTGGCGTCGCATGGTTATACGTTAGGCCCCGTCAGCAACTGCAGGTGTAGGAAGTACGACCTGCAGGACGAAACCGTTGAACACGTTCTGTGTTCGTGTCCTGCGCTCACCAGGTCAAGGCTCTATCACTTATTATGCTTATTCTATAACATAAGTCCTAGCACCTGATTAGAGCTCTTCCGATTGGTCGTCAAACATATTCTGGTAACACTATGGACACATTCGGGCTATGTGAGGTCTTTATCGACCTGCTAGTTCAACCTAATCTAATCCCTATGTTACACCCCTTTACTAGCGCTTAGCGGGGTAAAAATGTATATGTTTTATTTTTGATCTTAACATAAACGTTTGAAGCTGTGAGAGGGAAAAATCGTTTATTTAACTTACAAAAACCACCTTAATGTCCACATATAAGAAATCTGTACAAACATAAGTAAATAAGTAAATATAATTTCAATGGGAACCAAGACAAGGGCTTAAGGAAGCAATAAACCCAATACAAAGTAAATGAAAAGAAATGCATGTAAATTGATTTGTTGGCAACTCGTAAAGTAAATGCGGCACGCATGACAGCCAATCGCCCAAACGGAGTGCTCAATACGCATAGCTTTACATATTCATGTGTATGTGTGTGTGTGTACCAGTAGTCTGAGCATTTGTGATGATTTTAGTCGGCTGCAGCGGGAAACAAGTGGTGGACAAGCAAGCTGTATGCCAGAAGGCGGCAAAGCTAGCTACATTAAACGGGCGATGTTTGTTGTTCTTGGCGTTGTTGACTGTTCACTGTCAACCGCTGCTGCTGCTGCTGGCTTTGATCGGCAAGTAGTCGCACTAACTCAATGGGTAGCACAGCGATGAATGATGCGTACACGCTGCATTGTTGATGGGGCACTTAAGTCGCACATTGGCGGCAAGTTGACAACCTGAAGCCGCACACAAACATAAATTGTTGAAACAAAAATAAAACACAAAGCGAAAGAAAAATGAAGAGTTGCACAAAACATACTTACTTAAGCTCATTAATAAATATTTAAAAACAAAATTCTAAATAAATCAGAACAAGTAAGGTAGTGTAAGTGCGGCTGATAATAAATGTCTTATACCAACAGGAGAATGTATTTTAAGTTGTCTTATTGTTTAATCATACATATATATAACTATAGTTTGAGTTTTAGAAATTTTGTGTTATACAACAGCAACAGTTATGCTCAGAGCTTAAAAATGTTTTTTCAGTAATTGTTGAGAAGATCAAAAAACATTTTTTGTTTCAGAGCATTTAGATTAGTTTGGGCAACCATCAACCTTTGATAGGGACACGAATTTCGATACAAATTTTACCATACTTTTCCGGCATGCCGCACGGTGGGGTATTTGATCAATCTAGCTGGCCAAAAGTCGATTTTTCAAAATATTCCAATTTTTTTTTAATATACTCCCTGGCGTTCTTAGATGTCCACTGAATAGTATACATACCCCAAAACCCATCTGCAACGTCAAAGGAGCTAACCGCGCACATCTAAAGTAAAAAACATATTTTTGGATTAAAAAGCAATATACCCTTCTAACATAAATACTTGTTCACTTGTTTAGCCTTAATCAAATCTAGTTGCATTTTCTTCTAGTGTTTTTAATTCATATATTAGATTTATTATACCGCATGTTTTGTCTCAGTTATTCTACTTGTAATACTAATGCTTCTCAATATTAAATTTTTAAAAACTTTGCAAACCAAAAAGATAACTTTTCTCCATGGCATATCATGTCAGTAATTGTTTGGGTATACATAAGCTTGTGTTTGTTTCAAAGTTTAATAACAACAAGTAAGGAAGTCTAAGTTCGGGTGAAACCGAACATTACATACCCAGCTATACACTTGAAATGCTGTTGTTGTTTGTTTTGTGTGCTTAATAATGTTGCAAGGCTCCGCAATAATACATATATATATGGTAGTATTTTGAACTAATTTTTCTTCGGGTTATGGCTCCCAAAACAGAAAATTGCTTAGTCATAAAAGGGGCAGTGCCACGCCCATTTTTTTTTTTAATTTGAAGTTTTTCCTATTTGTTGTTATAAATCCACTTGGGAAATGAAATACCATTGATATAAAGCTCTTTTTTTCCAAAGACATAGCTTATTTTATTCGTCCACGACCTTTTTAAAAATCTTTCATACAAAAGTGGGCGTGGTCCTTAACCAAATTCGTTATTTTTTCTTCAAAGCGTTCCCTATAGTAAAGGCAACCTCCCTGCCGAATTTTGTTACGATAGTTTTAACGATTTTTGATTTATGCTTAATAATATTTGTAAAATTGATTTTATCACAAGTGGGCGATGCCACGCCCATTTAAAAACACTTTTTAAAATTTTTATCAAGAGTCTCAATATCATTCCACACGTCAAATTTCAACATTCTAGGTGTATTTTTTACTAAATAATCAGGTTTTTTGTGTTTCCAAAATGTTATATATATAAATATTGGGCGTGGTTTTCATCCGATTGCGCTCATTTTCAACACCAATCTATTGTGAGTCCAGATAAGCTCGCGCACCAAATTTGGTGAATATATCTCAATATTCACTCAAGTTATCGTGTTAACGGACGGACATGGCTCAATCAAAAAATTTTTTTTTTATACTGATGATTTTGATATATGGAAGTCTATATCTATCTCGTTCCTTTATACTGATACAACCAACCTTATCCAATCGAAGATATAATACCCTGTGTACAAGTACAGCTGGGTATAAAAACTACTGCGCATACCTGAGATTTTTTGGGTGGTGATCAATTTTATAAGAGACTGATACCCTTATTGGCAAAAGGTGACACTCTTGTGAAAACATCCTCAGTGGTAACACATAGGTGAAAAGTTTTAAAATGTAATACTATATCCAAGTACCAAATTTGATTTAAATCAGTCAAGCTGCTTCCGAGATGGTAGTGGATATAAGTTAACACCTGCAGCCCAAGGCCATCCGCTAAAATAGCGCATACACAAAGCCAGCAAATTTGTCTCCTAGACCTGGCGATCAAAACAAGAAATTCACTAGCGGCTAACCAGCATTCGATAATTACTGCGAATCAGCAATTCAACACCAACATGCAGCTGCAGGGCGGTTCGTATTAATGTTCAGCAATCATAACAACTCCCTCGAATCGTGGGAGTGAACTGGCACTCTTCCCAGTGGCGATACCAGGAGCGAATGCGACGGTGGCGGCTGTAGGTTAAAACTCGAGTAATTAATAGATATTCATTAATTGCCGCCCAACGTGGGGCATAGCTAAAATAAAACCCAGACATCAAGGGGGACACCAGGAAATCGAATTTTATTTTACAAATATGTATTTTAAGGTGTAAGTAGAGTGAAAAAAATTTGAATTTCGAGTAAAATAATGTTAAAATTAATATAAGATAACTAAAAGAAAAAGAAAGAAAGAAAAATAAAGGAAATTACAAATTGTGAATTTTGAACAAAGAAATGTTAAAAATATAAGACAATTAAAAGAATAGGAAGGAGAGAAAAGTAAAAGAAAATACAAATTGTGAATTTTGAGTTAAATAATATTAAAAATATATGATAATTAACAGAAGAAAAAGAAAAATACGAGAACGAATTGTGAGTTTTTTAAACTCGCTAATCCTTGCACGGGAGGTTGTGAAATCGTATGAGCATATTAATGTTTTTGTTTTGTGTTGCGGAAATTTTCGTTGGCAAGTAATTTGCCAGGTTCATGAGTGATTGTGAATTGGCTGATTTGTTGGGTACGTTAAAGAGGATAGTAGTCGATAAAAAAAGGCTCGGTGGTGTTTGTGATCAGTGAGCTTGGTATTCAGGTTTAAATATGCTTTTGGAAGCCGACCAGTTGAAGGCACAAATAGACAGAGCCATTTCCCCTGCACTCGCTGTACAGAGGGAAAACTTTGAAGAGCAGCTGGCTGCCATTAGTCAGCGCATAAGTGATGTGAAAATTACTACACCTGAGGTAGAGGAATATAAGGATATAGAGATAGTGCCCGGTAAACAGTGCGATGAACCCCTTGACATTGTGAAGTCCTTGCCAGACTTCGACGGAAAACAGGAGTGCTATGTTTCTTGGTGGCAGGCAGCCCAGACGGCATATAAGATTTTTGAAAAATATGAAGGCAGTAGTAAGCATTATCAAGCTGTTGCCAAAATTAGAAATAAGGTAAATGGGTCGGCAGATATGGTGCTGGTATCCTTCAACACGGTGTTAAACTTCAAGGCTATAGTAAGTCGCCTTGATTTTACATACAGCGATAAACGACCCATCTACCTAATCGATCAGGAGCTCTCAACCCTCCGCCAGGGAAGTTTAACGTCCCTGCAGTACCACGACGAGGTTGAGAAGAAATTATCTCTACTCACCAACGAGACAATCATGACATACGACAAGACCATAGCTGCGTCCCTCAATGAAAAATATATGATGGACGCCTTGCGCCTGTTCATTTCAGGTGCTAGAAACCCGCTTTGCGATGTGCTGTTTTCGGTACGACCTAGTGACCTCCCAGCTTTAGCGTTGGCTCAGGAGGTAGAGTCAAATCACGAGCGATACTTATTTGCGAGTACCTGCACTAGGAATTTGGAAGATAGAGCCCAAAGATTTGAAGGTAGGAAGCAGCATAGGGAAAAGGTTACTGGTGGAAGAGCCACAGGTAAGGATAGTTATCCATCAAAGAGCCCTCATTTTAATAGAAGTCAGGGAACCACTGATAAGCCTCCAAAAAAATGGAGCCAGTGCAGCCAATGGAAATAGACTCTTCACTTCGCTCTAGGCAAAGGACGCAACATCAACCCAACAATAGTGTTCCGCCTCGGAATTGGGTGCCGCCTCGTGCAAATCAGAATCAATCACATGGTCAGGCTGCGAAAAGGCCGAATCATGGTTCCGCTCGATTTACAGGACCAAAAAACAAAGAATTGACAACTTATCCTCAGGTCAAAATAGCGAAGAATATTGGGATGTGCAAATTCGGAGGCTGCAGCAGTGGACGATGATTTGTCTGATACAGATCAAATACATTTTTTAGAAAAAGCTCCCTGCTACCTTTCATCGAGAGAACAGTTGCAGGGAGAAGAATTAAATTACTACTAGATATAGGGGCATCAAATAATTATATTAAGCCCCTAAAAGAGCTTAAGAATGTAATACCGGTCGAAAATCGGTTTTTAGCAAAGTCAATACATGGCTTTAATGATGTTAAAGAAAAATGTATGCGTAATTTGTTTGGCACAAACAGTCCTTTTTTTGCCCCCCATGCTTTTAACTTTCGACGGAATAGTTGGGCTTGATCTGCTTACGCAGACAAATGCCATATTTGATTTAAAAAACAAAATAATAAAAAACAGTTCTGACTTCGAGGAACTTAAATTCTTGAGGTGTGGTAACGTGAAATGAACAAGTGGAAGACATAGAAGCGCCGCAGGTTGTGCAAAACAAATTTCAAAAAATGATAAAAAATTTAATGGGGGTATTATCGGACCCAAATGAAGCACTCCCTTACAATACGAACATTGTCGCCACTATTCGCACCTAAAGTGACGACTCGGTACATTCCAAGTTGTACCCATAGCCTGTGGATGTCTCAGACTTCGTGAATGCGGAAATTCGTGACTTATTAAGAAATGGCTTAATAAGGTCATCGCGATCACGAAAAAAGGAAAGGGTGAGCAGGGTAACACTAAAAAGTGTCTGGTTATAGACTTTAGGAAGCTAAATCAGAAAACCATCGACGACAAATATCCTATTCCTAATGTTACAGTCATATTGTGGAATCTGGGAAGGGCCAAGTATTTCACAACGATTGACCTTAAATCAGGCTTTCGCCGAATATCACTTGCGGAGCAAGATCGAGAAAAGACCGCGTTTTCGGTGGGTCACGGGAAGTACGAGTCCTGTATACTCCCTTTTGGATTGAAGAATATACCCAGCATTTTTCAGAGGGCCATCGACGACGTGCTTCTAGAGCAGATAGGGAAGTGTTGTTATGTTTATTTCGATGACGTTATTATTTTTTCCGAAGACGAGGAGAAACACGTTGAGTATATTGAGTGGGTTTTGAGAAAATTTCACTTCTTTACACAAAGTGTGGAGTACTTGAGCTTTGTGGTATCTAAGGACGGTATTAAGACGGGTCCTAGTAAGATCGAAGCAATTTGCAATTACGAGCAGCCCGCAACTTTGTTCAATGACAGGTCCTTCCTTGGGCTGGCAAGTTATTATAGATGTTTTATAAAGAATTTTGCGTCGATAGCAAGGCCTTTGACGGATATCCTTAAAGGTGAAAACGGTAAAGTCTACACAATCGAAGAAAGTAAGGGTAAACTTGAATGAAGACCAGTTGCAAGCTTTTAACAAATTAAAATAGGTGTTGGCGTCTGAAGACGTTATACTACCCTATCCAGATTTTAAGAAGCCTTTCGATCTAACGACGGACGCTTCATCAATGGGTATAGGGACCGTGTTATCTCAGGATGGAGAGCCGATAACTATGATTTCTAGAACCCTGAAGGATCGGGAACAGAATTTCGCAACTAACGGACGAGAGTTGCTAGCAACTGTCTGGGCTCTCAAGAGCCTTAGAAATTACCTTTACTGCGTTAGGAATCTGAATATTTATACAGATCACCAGCCACTCACGTTTCCAAATGCCAAGATTAAACGTTGGAAGGCTTTTATTGATGGACAAAATGCACACATTTTTTACAAACCTGGTAAGGAAAATTATGTTGCTGGCGCACTGTCACGACAGAATATCCATGTCCTAGAGGAGGAAGGGCAGTTCGATATGGCCACCATTCATAGCGAAATGTCATTGTTCATACAATCGAATCAACAAGGAAACCACTCAATTTTTTCAGAAACCAAATTTTTCTGGAGGAGGCAAATCTTGATTTGAGACGAAATTTCATATATTTCGGAAAAAAACTCGCCATCCCGTACTATTGTAGGTTTGAAAGGCTCAATTCTGCAGCTAATGAACATATTTCCGGGTACGAGGACTGTCTACTGCGATAATGAGGCATCGCTAAATTCCGAAACGATAAAGTCTCTGTTAAAAAATCAGTTTGATGTCGATATTGTGAATGCGCCCAGTTGAGCGTTTCCACATTACACTTGCAGAGATTGCGAGATGCCCAAAGTTGGAAAAAAAATTGACGAAACAATTGAGCTTTTATTATTGGCTACATTCGAATATGATCGAACTATTCATTCTGTCATCGGCAAAAACCAAAAAATTGATGTGATTCACGCCACACTACAGGATATGCGAAATGAAATAATGGATAGAATAGAGAAAGCCCAACAAATACTGCTGGAGAGGAATAACCTTCCAGACAAAATAGAGTATTCGACGTGGGGGAGCGTGTATTGGTGAAAACCAATACAAGATTAGGGAATAAGTTGACACCCCTCTACATAGAGGAAAAGGTAGAAGCAGACTTGGGACCACAGTCTTAATTAAAGGGAGGGTTGTCCACAAGGACAACATAGAATAATTTATTTTAAATTTTAGGGTAACCAAGGTAGAATAATTTTCATATTTTCTAGGATTCTTTCGGTGATACTTCTAATTGGGTCGAGGACACCAAAACTGACTGATTACTCGCACTCTAGTTACATACCTATTCAGGACGGGATTGTAACTATTTGGCAGGAGGTTGACTTCCTTAAACACACAACAAATCTCAGGACTTATATGGAAATAGCCGAAGAAACAAAGGAACTAACGAAGCATTTCCCTGCATCTCACATGAGGATGTTATTGGACTCGGATATCGGACATATAAAAACACTTTTGGAAACATTGAGTACCCACATTTTAGGGACAGCTTTGAAAGTTATAGCGGGAACACCAGATTTCGATGATTTTGAAAATTTAAAATGTCGACAACAAGAGCTAATTAATTCAGAAAATAAGAAAATAGAAATAAACACAGAAGTACAAAAAAACAATTAAACGAGCTAACAGATACAGTGAACCTAACCACAAACAATGTTAAAGTTAAGAAGATTGACACTAATTATTTATACGAAACATTGCTCGCCATAAATAGAGTTTTAATTTCCGAAATTGAAATCTTGATTTCAGCCATTGCCCTTGCAAGGATTGGCGTCATTTATCCCTCAATATTAAATTTTTAAGATGTAAAAATGATAATTAACAGACTTAATGGAGGTATCTAGTATTAGGGCCCTGTTAGACAATAATTTTTTATATTTTTTAATAAAGTATCCGAAACCTATATTAGTATGTAAGAGAGACATCTTGTTTCCCGTTCAACACAATGAAACTGTGCTGCATTTTGGTAACAACAACAACGTCGCTGACTGTGACAATCAGATTTTGGCTATTGGCAACTGTATTACGGCACTCACATCCACATTTTGTCAGAAGCTACAGAATACAACATGCGCACAACAACTACACTTGGGAAGTGTGGCTCACTGCAGCACGCGCCCAGCCATCTTGAGCCCGTTACATTTGTTGATGAAGGTATTATAGTTATCAACGACAATACCGCTGTGATCAAGTCAAATGATGGTCCTGTAAAACCGTTACTGCTACATACCTTATAACCTTTGAGGACGAGGTTTAAATCAATGGATCTTGCTTTGAGAACAAAAATGGTATGTTGACGAAATTGCCAGGTTCTGCGACGACAACACTTGTCAATATTATCAAAAAGCAAGATATACTTGGCCTACCATACCTTAAAAGAATGAATCTGCAGAACTTGGGGTACATTGCAAGAATGGAGACGAGAACCGTGGTGTGGCCAATACTATCTGGCCTGGCTACTATCGCAATCCTGCTCTGTGGCTACTCCCTCCTCAAACTGTGGCAGAAGCAAAACAGGAAACACCAAAAGCACGTTATCCACACTGTCATTGAAAGCCTTAAAAAGTCCGAGGACGGCCTTTATTTAGAAGGGATGAGTTAACACCTGCAGCCCAAGGCCAGCCACTAAACTAGCACATAAACAAAGTCAGCAAATTTATCTCCTAGAGCTGGCGATCAAAATAAGAAATTCACTAGCGGCTAGCCAGCATTTGCTAATTACTGCGAATCTTCAATTCAACACCAACATGCAGCTGCAGGGCGGTTCGTATTAATGTTCAGCAATCATAAGAACTTCCTCCAATCGTGGGAGTGAATTCATGCAGATGTCGTATTTCGAACATCTGCAAATTCCACAACATCATAAAAAGCCAGTCACAGCGCGGCGTTCCTGGAACTCTTCCCAGTGGCGATACCAGCAGCGACTACGACGGTGGCAGCTGTAGGTTAGGATTAAAAATCGATTAGTTTGTAAGTTTTACTTTAGTTTTGAAACTCACCGAAAAAGCAAGTGCTTTAGGTTATTAAAATAAATTGTCAACTTTAAACCTCGAGTTATTAATTGATATTCATTAATGTATACAAATACAAAACAGGTGAGGTGGCAACCCTAAGTGGCAAACCTTCTTAAAAATGTCAATAGAAATGCGGAGTAAAATACTTTTCGTTCGATACCCATATTAACATTTCTCATGTAATGCCAAAAAATGACCCCGGGTCCATCCGAAACCGGGGGCTCGATCCATAGTAATTCTGCTCGGAACACCGTGAATTTACTGTCAAATATTTTCTTTCATAACAATGAAGTGAAACAACTAGTTTTTGAACACAAATAACTGATTTTTTAATTTGATTGATCAAATACCCCACCGTGCGGCGTGGTGCAGTAGTAGCGTGGTCTGCCTACCACACCAGTGGACCTGGGTTTAAAATTCTGTCAAAGCACTATCAATAATTTAGGAAAACTCTGTTGAAGTCTGCATTAAATATCTTGGTCCTGTCCCATCAAATTGTAGTAAAAATTAAAAGGAGCACGACTCAAATTGGAAAAGAAGCTCGACCAAGATTTCTTCGGAGGTAAACCCCGCAAAGTATTAATATTTTTTTTTTACTTGACCATATCGATACTTTTGCCATTCTATACTGATACTTTTGTGAGGATGCTTTTTGGAATCGAGTATTTGTTGTTGTGTTGACAGTGCTTCGCCCCATTCAATATGTGCAACCAATTACATATTGTCTTCAAAATCCCTTAACAGGAGTCCAAGGAAACTAGCAGATTCAACAGGGTTGGGATGTTGCTATTAGAGGCGTTGGTTAGGTCCACATTGCAATTGAAAAGATGACTAGTGTCATGTCGGGGCACATCGCATGCCGGGCATTCTGAAAACACAAGAGTTTAACCTGTTACAGTATCCAGAACAATGTTTGGTCAGAGTGTCTCGTGTCTCCCTTGGTAGTCTGGTTTCTTCTTCCGCGAGGGTTGAATAGTGTACATTAACAACGGAGTATACCGGGCGTGACCTATCAAAAGCGGTCAGCGGAGTCAATTTCTCCAATATTAAGCCTATGTATAAAAAATACTCCTAGTTATATTCTCTGATTTTTTAGAGTGAGTAAGCTAATAAGAAGAAACCTAATTTTGTATGATAGAAGGCGAAGGTTTGAGTCCCAATTAATATATGCAAAAGCAAGGCAATTGAGATAAAGTTGCATTTCGGCATAACGTGACGTTGGTCGAGAGTATTTGTCAACGAATCGCAGTAGTGCGTGTTCTAGTCTCACTCGTGGGAGAAAATACATTGAAGAGCTTTATAAGGTATAATCACAGGATATCAATTTTCTTTAGTCGAGATTACACCAGTTATCCAACCTGCCTAAATAAAAATGTTCTTACTTTAGGGACTATGTTTGCTGGGTATAATTTTTGTACATATTTTTATTGTTTGTATTTTTTTTTGTGCACCTAATTTAAATCACTACACTTCACTACAAACGGCACGGCGCAAAATCTAAAGATTTTCTTCATTATGTCGCTTAGTATCACCAGCCATTAGTTGGATCGCGTGTACGTAAATGTTTTGTTTGTCCGCCATTCTACTTTTCTTTGGTCTGTGAAAACTTAGAACCACATACACGCGTAAATCTCTGCTCCGCTTTAGTTGTAAGTTCTTAGTAATGGAGTGTCAAATATGATTTATTTGAAGAATATATTCAAATTCAGTTAAGGAAAATGAAGGCAACAGAAAACGTTTGTTACAGAGCTACCTAGTTACGTTTAGTTTTTAGTTTCCCTAATTGCACTTTTGGATCAAGAAAAGTACTCGTTCCCATGACACACCCCTCCGAACCGTAAATCGAATCTGAAGTGTAGAATGTGGCACGTACACCGGCACTACCTGCGTTATCTGTCGTATGAACGTCTCATATAAAGCTATATTTCATGTTTATTTTGACTTAATTCAACTTTTACTGCTTTTAAGTTGTGAACTAATCGCTTCAGTATGCCGATCTTGCGCAGACGTAATAAGAAAATAAATAAATACAAGGCGCGATAGCCTCCGAAGAGATTTTAGACCGAGCATATCTTCCGATTTGCGTCGTACTCATTTTAATTCTCCTTACGAATTGGCGGGAAGGGATCTACACGTTTTACGCCGACTCCCAATGGAATCTGCCGAAGGGCGACCCGCATAGAAAAATTTTTTCTAATTGAAAAAACTTGTTTCTAAATTTTTAAGGTTTCTTTGTCATGGATTGAACCCAGAACCTTCAGTTTAGTAGGCGGAACACCACACCACGGCATCGCACTGACATAGTTTTGAGCAATTATTTTAAGTCCAAATAGATCGAAATTTGAGCAGTAAAGAAGATATTGAACATCTATATACAGCGCTCTTCCCTTATAGTTTTGGTTTTGATTAAAATTTCAAAATAAAAATTCATCAATATTATGTCTGGAGTGAAACTTTGTGTCATATATATTAAACTGTCATTGAATTTTCTTACTTACTTAATTGGCGCTTAACCGTCTAAACGGTTATGGCCGTCCAACAAGGCGCGCCAGTCGCTCCTTCGCTCCGCCAACCGGCGCCAATTGGTCACACCAAGGGAGTTTAAATCGTTTTCAACCTGGTCCTTCCAACGGAGTGGGGGCCGCCCTCTATCTCTGTTTCCATAGGCGGGTTCCGATAGAAACACTTTCTTGGCCGGAGCATCATCATTCATTCGCATAACATGGCCTAGCCAGCGCAGCCGCTGCGTTTTAATTCGCTGGACTATGTTGATGTCTGCGTAAAGCTCGTACAGCTCATCATTAAATCTTCTTCGGTACTCGCCATCGCCAACGCGTAGAGGTCCATAAATCTTTCGAAGAACTTTTCTCTCGAACACTCCCAAAGCCGCTTCATCTGCTGTTGTCATGGTCCATGCTTATGCCCCATATAGCAGGACGGGTACGATAAGTGACTTGCAGAGTATGATTTTCGTTCGCCGAGAGAGGACTTTACTTTTCAATTGCCTACCTAATCCAATGTAGCATTTATTGGCAAGATTGATTCTTCGCTGGATTTCAGTGCTGATGTTGATGCTAGTGTTGATGCTAGTTCCCAAATAAACGAAGTCTTTTACTATTTCGAAATTATGGCTGCCAAAAGTAGCGTGGTTGCCAAGGCGCATATGCGCTGAGTCTTTGCTCGATGACAGCAGGTACTTCGTTTTGTCCTTATTCACCATCAAACCCATCTTTACCGCTTCTTTTTCCAGTTTGGAGTAAGCAGAACTAACAGCGCGGGTGTTTAGGCCGATGATATCAATGTCATCAGCATATGCCAGTAATTGCACGCTTTTATAGTATATTGTTCCAGTGCGGTTAAGTTCTGCAGCTAGTATAATTTTCTCCAGCATCAAATTAAAGAAATCGCACGATAGGGGGTCACCCTGTCTGAAACCTCGTTTAGCTTCGAACGGATCGGAGAGGTCCTTCCCAATTCTGACTGAGCTGATGGTGTTGCTCAACGTCATTTAGCACAGCCGTATAAGTTTTGTGGGGAAACCAAATTCAGTCATAGCGGCATATAGGCAGCTCCTTTTCGTGCTGTCGAAGGCGGCTTTAAAGTCGACGAAGAGGTGATGTGTGTCGATTCTCTTTTCACGGGTTTTTTCCAAGATTTGGCGCATTGTGAAAATCTGGTCGATGGTAGATTTACCAGGTCTAAAGCCGCACTGATAAGGTCCAATCAGCCGGTCCACGGTGGGCTTCAATCTTTCGCACAATACACTTGAAAGGACCTTATATGCGATATTAAGAAGGCTGACTCCACGATAGTTGGTGCATTTTGCAGTATCACCCTTCTTGTGGGCTGGGCAAAGAACACTCAGATTCAACCTTCGGGCATGCTTTCGTCCGCCCATATTTTGCTAAGAAACTGCTGCATGCGCCTTACCAACTCCTCGCCGCCGAACTTGAATAGCTCAGCAGGCAATCCATCAGCGCCCACGGCCTTGTTGTTTTTCAATCTGGTTATTGATATTCTAACTTCGTCATAATCGGACGGGGGGACATATATTCCATCATCATCGATTGCTGGATCGGGTTCTTCATCTCTGCGCGGTGAATTGCTGCCTCCATTTAGGAGAGCAGAGAAGTATTCCCTCCATAATCTAAGCACTCTCTGGACATCAGTTACAAGGTCGCCGTTTTCATTCCTACAGGAGTTTGCTCCGGTCTTATAACCTTCCGTCTGTCACCGTATTTTTTGGTAGAATTTTCGGGCGTTATTCCTGGTGGCTAGCAGCTCAAGCTCCTCGCACTCACGCCTTTCTGCTTCTGCTTTTTTCTTCCTGAAAAGGCGTCTCGCTTCCCTTTTCAACTCGCGATAGCGTTCACACACTCCGCTTGTCGCGCTCACTTTTAACGTAGCCCTGTAGGCAGCGTCTTTTCTTTCGGTTGCAACGCGGCATTCTTCATCGTACCAGTTGTTTTTCGTGGCCGCCCGTAACCAATTTTTTCCTGGGCGGCAGTACGAAGTGCTTTGGAGATATGCTCCCACTGCTCCTGTATTCCTTCAGGATGAGTTGTGCTCTCAGAGAGCAGGTGTGAAAGTCGAGTTGCGAAATCATTGGCAGTCTGTTGTGATTGAAGCTTTTCGACGTCTAGCTTTCCTTTTTTTTTGTTCCTTGATTTTAGCCGCGCTGAGGCGGGTGCGTATTTTGGCTGCAACGAGATAATGATCCGAGTCGATTTTAGGTCCTCGGATCGTGCGCACATCTAAAACACTGGAGGCATGCCGTCCGTCTATCACAACGTGATCGATCTGATTGCGAGTATTTCGATCAGGAGACAGCCATGTAGCTTGATGTATCTTTTTATGCATGAACCTCGTGCTGGATATGACCATGTTTCGAGCACCGGCAAAGTCAATCAGCCTCAGTCCGTTAGGAGAAGTTTCATTGTGTAGGCTGAACTTTCCGACTGTAGGGCCAAAAACACCTTCTTTACCTACCCTGGCGTTAAAGTCGCCAAGGACGACATTTATATCATGACGGGGGCAGCGCTCGTATGTGCGTTCTAATTGTTCATAAAAAGTGTCTTTCACCTCATCGTCTTTCTCCTCTGTCGGCGCATGGGCGCAGATGAATAATATTTTAATAAAAAATTTTGCTTTTATTCGGATAGTGGCGAGACGCTCGTCCACAGGCGTGAACGCCAGTACTTGGCGACAAAGTCTCTCTCCCACCACGAATCCGAAGCCGAAACTGCGCTTATTCGTATGGCCACTCCAATATATGTCACAATTTTTGATCTTCTTTCTTTCTTCCTTCTTCCTTGCTTCGTCCAACGCATTTCTTGGATGGCGGTGATGTCAGATTTTGCTTTGACGAGGACATCAACCAGCCGGGCATCTGCACCAATCCCATTCAGGGAGCGGACGTTCCAGGTGCATGCCCTCAATTCATTGTCCTTCAAACGTTTGCCATGGTCGTCATCAATAGAGAGTGTATTTATCCGAGGCTTGTTGTTATATTTCATTGGAGTATGGTTTTACGTGGCGGGTCCCAAGCCCAGCGCACAACCAGCTCAGCGGGGGTGAAAATATTACTTGCACTCTTATATAGCGAGCCGCTTGCTCCAAGACAGACGCCCGCTTGCAGCCGCACCTAGAGGTGTACAGACGCTGCCGATGAGATCTCCCCCGGCTAGCCCTTAAACCGATTATATCAGAGTGGCCTAGCCAGGTTGTCGCCTTCTCACATTAGCTCACTGAACTTTCAATAACATTTAAAATTGCATGTTCTTAGCTTATTGGGATGTTACTTAAAGACAGACCTGAATATTCCAAATCTCGTACGAATTTTCAAATTATCTCGACACATGCGTCATCTAGCAGAAGTTTTCCGCAAGACTCCGTAAGCTCTATTTGGAGCACCATCTTATGGAAAGTTGTTACCTTAGTGTTGCATTTTAATAAAATTCAAGCTTTGTTTAAATATTAAGCTATTTATCTCACCCAGAAACTGCTTAAAAACCGATAGACGGACTTCTAACCACATATGAATTTCTTTTACCTAACAAAATTTTTCTTAAGTTTGTATCGTTTTCCTGAACTATGTAAAGTTTTTAGTTTATGGCTCAATCGTTGGTAAGATTTCACAATCTAAAGGACTCTAAGCTATGTTCCAAGTTTCAGGTCCCTGGTTTATTAAGAAAATAATCTGAAGGTTCCTAATCTCGTTTGAGTTGTTCAGTTGTCTCGACCTGTGCACGTCTTAGAGGAAATTTTTTCTCTGCTTCTTGAATTGAATAGTTTGGCTAATACACTCGTTCCTGGGAGTATAAAAAATGTGGTCCGCCTTTGCCCTGGGCATTCAATCCATTTTTTTCTAAACTGCTTTGTTTCTCAGTAACTAGTGTGTGGCTGTGTGAGTCCATTTCCTTTCGGCTTTGGGCTATAGAATGCTCCTATAGAAACCTGTTTGGAATAGTAGTATTCCTGCTTATTCCCTTAATGTACCTAATTTCTGGAATCCCATTTTAACAAAACCTTGTTCTTGGCTCCCCGATCAATCAATACTCCGATGCATTCATCCAGAAGTATAGAAGTAGTTGTGTGAGACTGCAATACGTGCAATGCTGTCTGTCTATCTGACATTATTATCATACTCCTCGAGAATGAGCCTCCTCGTAGATATTCTCTAATACAAACATCTGTTGCATAGATTTCTGCCGGAAAAATTGTTGGGTAGCATCCCTTTGGTATCGATTTCTCAAGTTCGGCCATAGATACCAGCTCCCATTTTTCTGTCATCCAATTTTGATCAATGCGTGGAACAGATCTCCGAGTCAGGGTTATTGAATTCCCTGTTTCTTAAAGACGTTTGTCCACATTTCACACCTCGAAATTTCATGAGATTCTTACCTTAGGCGTAATTGCATCACGTGCTAGCAATATGGGAATTTCCATGACTTTTCTTATAACTTTCATATGCCCTGTCATGTTTCCGATCTTAAGCTCAGAAATATTTTGGAGTCTTAATGCAGCAAGTGTTGCTTCTTTCCCACTAAGGCACTAAGTGCATCAGCAGGGGACGTTCTCATTGCCAATACAAACGATTAGATGGTGTTTGCATAATTTTATTATTGCTCTTCTTTGCAGGGTTTTCAGCCTCCAAACTAAGATATCATAGGGGCCTGTTGACTTCATAACATTGCTAATGTCCAGTATACTACTTTTGGAGACAGTCCACATGTTTTACCATAGATTCGAGGGAAGGCAAAGAAAGCTCCTGTTGCTTTGTTCAAGATAGCATCTAGAAGAGCACTCCCCGTAAGGGGTCTGTACAAGTATTTTGCTTCCGTTGGTATTTTGCCATGGATAGTTTTCTTCCCCGGGTACAAGACGCCAGGACGGACAGTTTTGTTAGGATTGCTAGAGAGTTTTTTGGCATCACTCCGCCTTTCTTTGATTCACAGGGCTCGTTGCACTCAATGGGATAATTTTTCCAACTTGATGTATATAACTAAGTCATGTTTACCCTTGTGTGTCAAATCACAATAGCCTCAGTTGTCCCTCAGCTCCTTCACAGTAACAAAGTAGTATTGCATTTAAAAGTTTTAGGTTTCTAGGTCATCGGCAAGTAACGTAAATCTCAAGCGTAAAAATCGCCCGTAGCTAATTTTTTTTTACAGTTGCATTTTCATCGCGTTCTGCATTATGTTCTTGGCTTCCAGACGCTTGAACCATGGAAATTTACTTCGAATTCGATTGAAAGATTTCCTTCTGCTGAAGCAACGCATCACGGATCAGCATGAAAACGATCTATAAAGGAAGTAAAATGTATTTGATTTTTGAAACAACTTTACTCAATTCAAGCAGAAGTAGTTGTGGTTTTTTCGCATTGAAACCTTTTCCACATGCTTCACTCATCACCACTGCTAGATATTTCATCATACGTCATACGCAGCCTAACATCAGATATTGCCCTGCTCCTAATTTCTCAATTGGGGCTTTGCAAAGATATGTCGGGGTATACACAAATTTGGTTGGTTAGTTTAGCGCCTGTCAGCGCTGGTTGTGATGTATTGCTTAACGGTTGTAAGAGGTATTACCGCCCTTTCATTGCTTTCATTGTTACTGTTGCTGAAATGTTGTTGAAGCCATTTGGGTCTATCTGATGTTTTTGTTACTGTTGTTGACTTCTTAGTTGCAACTACTTTTTAGCATATCATATGCATATTTACATACACACAAATCTTGTATAGACCATAATCTGCTTGAGCCCACGCAAATCACGTCGAATGGTCTCAAAATTTAAGTCCATGCAACTAAAGACAAATAACGTATGTATGTAGCGTACAATGGTGCCAAAGCACAACAAAAAAATGAGCAAAACAAAAAACTTGTACGACTTTTCAACACCAAAGACAAACAAGTGGTTGCAAGTTTGTCCGCAAAGCTAAAGGTATCCACGAAAAAGAATATACCTGAAATATAAATAAACTGTAAGTTTTCATTGGATCAAACAGCGGAGGGTCACGCATATACGTAAACACTCAAGTATGTAAAGCGTGAGAAGGCAGGCGCAGAAGGGAATGAAATTGGTGTATTTAAATTAGTGCGAGCGTTCGAGACGACTTTTGATAAACGGAATGAGAGGAGCAAAAGTAAGTGACGAAGTGAAAGAGCAATTTAAACACATACACGTATGTATGTATGTACAGTTGTATATATACATAGTAGAGTTAATTATTAGATCGAAACATAAATAATCGATGTTTGAGTCGAAATTGAAGCGGTAAGGTATGTAGCAAGATCGATTCATATATATTTTTATACTCAGTTGAGCAGAGCTCACAGAGTATATTAAGTTTGATTGGATAACGGTTGGTTGTACATATATAAAGGAATCGAGATAGATATAGACTTCCATATATCAAAATAATCAGGATCGAAAAAAAATTTGATTGAGCCATGTCCGTCCGTCCGTCCTTCCGTCCGTCCGTTAACACGATAACTTGAGTAAATTTTGAGGTATCTTGATGAAATTTGGTATGTAGATTCCTGAGCACTCATCTCAGATCGCTATTTAAAATGAACGATATCGGACTATAACCACGCCCACTTTTTCGATATCGAAAATTTCGAAAAACCGAAAAAGTGCGATAATTCATTACAAAAGACAGATAAAGCGACGAAACTTGGTAGATGAGTTGAACTTATGACGCAGAATAGAAAATTAGTAAAATTTTGGACAATGGGCGTGGCACCGCCCACTTTTAAAAGAAGGTAATTTAGAAGTTTTGCAAGCTGTAATTTGGCAGTCGTTGAAGATATCATGATGAACTTTGGCAGGAACGTTACTGCTATTACTATATGTGCGCTCAATAAAAATTAGCAAAATCGGAGAAGGACCACGCCTACTTTTAAAAAAAAATTTTTTTTAAAGTAAAATTTTAACAAAAAATTTAATATCTTTACAGTATATAAGTAAATTATGTCAACATTCAACTCCAGTAATTATATGGTGCAACAAAATACAAAAATAAAAGAAAATTTCAAAATGGGCGTGGCTCCGCCCTTTTTCATCTAATTTGTCTAGGATACTTTTAACGCCATAATTCGAACAAAAACTAACCAATCCTTTTGAAATTTGGTATGGGCATAGATTTTATAACGTTAACTGTTAAAATGGGCGAAATCGGTTGATGCCACGCCCAGTTTTTATACACAGTCGTCCGTCTGTCCTTCCGCATGGCCGTTAACACGATAACTTGAGCAAAAATCGGCATATCTTTAATGAACTTAGTTCACGTGCTTACTTGAACTCACTTTATCTTGGTATGAAAAATGAACGAAATCCGAATATGACCACGCCCACTTTTTCGATATCGAAAATTACGAAAAATGAAAAAAATGCCATAATTTTATACCAAATACGAAAAAGGGATGAAACATGGTAAGGTAATTGGATTGTTTTATTGACGCGAAATATAACTTTAGAAAAAACTTTATAAAATGGTTGTGACACCTACCATATTAGGTAGAAGAAAATTAAAAAGTTCTGCAGGGCGAAATAAAAAACCTTTAAAATCTTGGCAGGTATTACATATATAAATAAATTACCGGTATCCAACAGATGATGTTCTGGGTCACATTTTGGTCGATATCTGGAAAACGCCTTCACATATACAATTACCACCACTCCCTTTTAAAACTCTCACTAATACCTTTAGTTTGATACCCATATCGTACAAACTCATTCTAGAGTCACCCCTGGTCCACCTTTATGGCGATATCTCGAAAAGGCGACCACCTATACAACAACCACCACTCCATTTTAAAACCCTCATTAATACCTATAATTTGATACCCATATCGTACAAACACATTCTAGAGTCAACCCTGGTCCACCTTTGTGGCGATATCTCGAAACGGCGTCCACCTATGGAACTAAGGATTACTCCCTTTTAAAATACTCATTAACACCTTTCATTTGATACCCATATCGTACAAACGCATTCTAGAGTCACCCCTGGTCCACCTTTATGGCGATATCTCGAAAAGGCGACCACCTATACAACAACCACCACTCCCTTTTAAAACCCTCATTAATACCTATAATTTGATACCCATATCGTACAAACACATTCTAGAGTCAGCCCTGGTCCACCTTTGTGGCGATATCTCGAAACGGCGTCCACCTATGGAACTAAGGATTACTCCCTTTTAAAATACTCATTAACACCTTTCATTTGATACCCATATCGTACAAACGCATTCTAGAGTCAACCCTGATCCACCTTTATGGCTATATCCCTAAATGGCGTCCACCTATAGAACTATGGCCCACTCCCTCATAAAATACTCTTTAATGCCTTTCATTTGATACACATGTCATACAAACATATTCCAGGTTTTCCCTCGGTTCATTTTCCTACGTGGTTATTTTCTCTTATGTTGTCACCATAGCTCTCAACTGAGTATGTAATGTTCGGTTACACCCGAACTTAACCTTCCTTACTTGTTTTTTTAATATTTAATATCATAGCGGCCGCCGTGGTGTGGTAGCAGCGTGCTCCGTCTACCACACTGAAGATCCTGAGATCAACAACCGGGCAAATCAACATATTGTGGCGAATGGTGACATCACTATGCTGTTAGTTGGCTAAGGCGCGTGACCCACCACACCGGCACACTGGCACACTGGCAGGTGCAACCCTGTCACCCACTAAACACACCACACACTAACAATAACACCTTCACACACATACATTTTCACACCACACATATACATTCGTTTATAAACATAAAACACAATTTGTAAACTTCGATACGATTCGGTTGATTTGCGCCATCGCAGCTAAATATTTTATATAAATAATTTTGTATACGGAATCCTTTTCCTTTTATTTATTTTTGCTACGGTTTGTAAGGTGAGAGGTGCAGTGAATAGGCGGTGCAAAAAAAGGGCTCAAATTATACATTAGTAAATAATCACAACAACAAAAAACAGCAAGCCGCGACACTTATGTACATGAACAAGTCAATCATCACTTACACACCTACATACAAGGCAACGAAGAGATCGGGTTAGGGGATCAAAATGTACCCCCGGTAGGTATGCCTGTCGTAAGAGGCGACTAAAATACCAGATTCAAGGGGCTGGGTAGCGCAATCCTCCAGGTTGCCAGCGGAATATATAGCTTCTCCAAACCCAGTTGTCAACCTCACCTATCCGCGGCGAATCCTGCTTCATTAACAGATGAGGCTCTGGCGACCCCAAGCTCCTCATGGAACTTGGGGGTGGGGAGGGAGGGAATGGCCTGAAGGTTTAATGTGGCCACATAAATCGTTCCCGAGATGGTCGGGCTAGCACCTTAATGGTGCTGTGGTACCGGATCGTAGCGGATCTATATCCGGCAAAGGACCATCACATCGATAACACTCCCCAAAGCCTTCGGGGAGCAACCTTATCGCTACAACAACAACAACAAGAAGAGATCCTCACAAACATATGTAATCTTCAGCCGAAGTATTTACTCACTATATTTGGTAATAAACCAAATATTTATTTTATTTTTAAAAATTTATTTTTGTTTATTTTTGAGTTTAGATATTTTAATACTAATTAGAATTTTCTTGTTTGAAGTTATTCAAAAAGTTTTAAGTTAACACGAAAACTCAACTAAAAATTATTTTAAAATTAAAGTAAAAAGTACAAAGTAGTTAACACTGTAAAACATAGAAATTATTAATTAATATTAAATGTAACCTTTTATTGTTTTTTGTTGTTCAATGTATTTGTGTTTGTATTTGTATTTAAATTAGTGTTAAAAAGTATGTTTGCTGGATTAAGTAAATCAATTGAAATATTTTTAATAGTATTTTTGTATTGAATTGTAAATGTTTTATGTTTCTTAGAGATAACTTTAAAAGGTCCTTCATAAGGTGATTCTAAATTAGATTTACGAAGAAAAATAACAAACACATTCTCACAATTTTCTAATTTTTTAGGAACGAAAAAGTTTTCTTTGTTATGATTAACAACTTTAGAATGAACAAGCCAAAAATGTTCTCTTATTTTGTGAAGAGCGTCCATTAGAAAAATCATGTTCTTTATTACTATTTGAAATAATTAATTCATAGGTATTCTTAGTGTTTGGCCATAAACAAGTTCAGCAGATGAACATTTTAAATCTTCTTTAATAGATGTCCGTAAACCAAGTAGAATGAATGGTAAAATGTCACACCAATGAACCCAGTCGTTTGATGCTATAATTTCTGCTTTTAAAGTTCGATGAAATCTCTCTATCATGCCATTTGCTTGGGGATAGTAAGGAGATATATGAATTTTATGAGAACCTAAATGTTTAGTTAATTCCGTAAAAAATTTTAAAGTGAATTGTGAACCTTGATCTACTGTAATATTTAATGATACACCAAATCGTGGTATATAATTTTGAATAAAAATTTTTACAATAGTATTTGTTGAAATATCTTTAAGTGGATAAGCTTCAGGCCAACGTGAAAATCTGTCAATAATTGTTAAAATATAACAATTTTCATTCGAAACTGGAAGAGGTCCAACAATATCCATATGAATATGTGCAAATCGACCTGATGGTATTTGAATTTTTTGAATAGGAGATTTAGTATGTCTTGAAATTTTGGATTTTCGACAACTGATAAAAGATGAAGTCCAATCGTTAATTTCTTTACGCATGTTAGGCCAATAATATTTATTTTGATTTAATTTTCTAGTTGCTCCTATACTTGGATGAGATAATGAGTGAATTTTGTCAAATATAATTCTTCTCATAGAATGTGGAACATAAGGTCGAAAAGGTTGTAGAGAAACATCACACCATATGTTTAAATTAATAACTGGAATATGAATTTCTTTTAAATTATTTTTAGAATTTTGATCAGAAATGGTATTTTTTAAAAATGTATCAGTTTGTTGTTCTTTATATAAAGTTTCTAAATTTATATCTTGAGTTGAAATTGCATTTATTTCTGGAATACGGGAAAGTGTGTCGACAACTTTGTTGTCTTTTCCACGTATATATTGAATATCATTTGTAAATTGAGCAATATATTCAAGATGACGTAGTTGACGAGGAGATCTATCTACTTTAGAATTTAGAACATGAATTAAAGGTTTGTGATCAGTATAAATTGTAAAAGTTCTACCTTCAAGAAAATGTTTAAAATATTTCATCATCATCATCATCTTCCTCAACTCCTATTGGAGCATAGGGCCTCGACCACCTACTTAAATCTTATTCTGTTAGGTGCAGTTCTTGTGATGTCATTGCAAGTGTATCCTGCGTCTTCGAGTTCTTTATCCACAGTTCTGCGCCAAGTTTTCGCAGGTGCACCAGGTCGTCGGCTTCCTTGTAGATTCCATCGCAAAGCTTGTCTGGCTATATTTACTGGAGGTCTTCTGAGAGTGTGACCAATCCACGACCATTTACGCTTGGTTATTTCTGTGGCAGCTTTAGGTTGATTTTTTCTAAACCGTAAGTCGTCATTTAAAATTCTTTCCGGCCATCGAATTTTCAGGATTCGGCGCAGACATTTATTAATAAAACTTTTAGACGTTTCTGAATTAAAGTTGAGCTTTTCCACGTCTCGCAAGCATAAAACAGTACTGATTTAACATTCGAATTAAACAGTCGAAGCTTCGTTTTTAAAGATATTTGGCTGGACCTCCACACGTTTGCCAGTTGCCCAAAAACCATTCTTGCTTTGTTTATGCGAGACTGAACGTCCTCATCTGCACCGCTCTTATTTGAGACAATACTACCAAGATAAACAACGGACTCTATACCTTAGATTTCATTTTCGTCAACCGTAAGCATCAATAGCCTTGATGAAATACTATAGCCGCATCTGATGACTTTGGTTTTCGCTGTATTGATGCTTAGTCCGGCCTCCTTTGCATGTGTGTTGACAGCTTCTAAATTGTGTTGAAGGTCAGTACTTCTGTGACTTAGCAGACAGACATCGTCTGCATATTCTAAATCCCCTAGCTGAGTGAAAGGCGTCCACTGTACACCGTGTCCACCATTTTCTGCGTTCCTCATAATCTCGTCTAATGCCAAGATAAACAAGAGCGGCGAGAATATGCATCCCTGTCGTACCCCGCTTTTAATTTCGAAGGGTTCTGAGAGGCACCCATCGTGACTGACCCGGCACTTAAATTCGGCATACATTGCCTTTATAATGTTGATTATTTTATTGGGCATCCCTCGTTTTCGTAGTATTTCCCAAATATATTTTCTGTCGAGAAAATCAAAAGCGTTTTAAAGTCGATAAAATGTTTAATTGAATTATAAATTGCCAAAAGTTCACGATCAAATGTTGAATATTTAGTTTTCGTTGTAGTTAATTTTCTTGAAAAATTGCTAGTTTGTAGAAGAACTGCTCAAATTGCAACATTTGATGCATCTACTGCTAATGATAAAGTACCATTTTTGTCGAAATGTGTAAGTAAAGTATTTTTAGCATAAAGTTTTTTAACATTTTCGAAAGCTGTTGTGGTTTCATTTGTCCAATTTAATTGTTTGAGTTTGTTTTTAATTGCATGTGTTAACATTTCATGCAGATGACTAAGTTCTGTTGCTAACATTTTAATATATCTGTGATAGGAATTTATCATACCTAAAAATGTTTGTAATTTATTTATAGAAATTGGTTTTTCAAAATTTGTTATGATTTCAATTCGATCTAAAGATGGTTTAATACCTGAAATTCGTAGCTTAAAAAATTTAATTTATTTACACCGAGAGTACATTTTGAAGGTTTAATATTTAAATTATATTCTTCAAGTCTTTTGAAAACTGATTTTAAATGATTTGTATGTTGATCTTCATTATCAGTGGCAATAAGAATGTCATCAATGTATGTAAATAAAAAATCGAAATGAGAAAATACTTCATTAATAAAGCGTTGGAAAGTTTGACCACTGTTTCGTAAACCGAAAGGCATTCTTACGAATTCAAACATTCCAAAAGGGGTAGTTATTGCAGTTTTATGAATGTCTTCTTCTGCCATTGGAATTTGGTGGTAAGCACGCACAAGATCAATTTTGGAAAAAAATTGTTTGTTTTTTAAATCAATTGTTAAATCGTGGATATGTGGTAAAGGATACCGATCTGGTGTAGTAATAAAATTAAGTCTTCGATAGTCTCCGCAAGGTCTCCAATCATTTTGTTATTTTTTAGGAACGAGATGAAGTGGAGATGCAATAGGAGAATTTGAGGGTCTGCATATACTACTATAACTAAAAATTCAAATTCAGCTTTAGCAATTTTAAGTTTGATTGGATCAAGACGTCTGGGTTTCGAAAATGGTAAAATACCTTTTGTTTCTATCCTGTGAACCGTATGGTGTTTAACTTTTTTAGTATAATCTGGTTCACAAGTAATAGACGGAAATTCATTAAGTAATTTTGAAAACTTATTTTGACCAATAGGAATTTTGAGTGAGAAAATATCAGACAATCCAGAAGATCCAGCAATCCATTATTTCTTTATTTTTACTATTGACAATAATTCCGAATTTTTCTAAAAAGTTTGCTCCTAAAATTGGTGTATCAATGTTCGCAATAATGAATGGAAATTCGAAATCTCTTTTTAAACTTAAATCAATTTTAAGTAGTTTTGTACCGAAAGTTTTAACTGAAGAACCGTTTGCTGCAGTCAAAGTAAGATCCGAATTTCTTTTATAAATTTTTAATCTAGAAAAAGGAATAACTGATAAAACTGCGCCGGTATCGATAAGAAAATTAAGTTTATTGAATTTATCAAATATGAATAGGCGACGAGTATGTTTAATAATAGTTCCATTATCCGTCACCGTCCTAATGGATTTTTTTAGTTTAAGTTTTGTTCGGAATTTGAATTATGATTTTGATTAAAGTTACATGAGGGTATACATTTAAGAGCGTTATTCTTAAATTGTTTGTGATACCAACAAATATTTGTTTGTGAATTAAAATTACGATAACGAGTTAACCGGGGATTGCCCGTACCGCTTTAAATGTATGAAAACATTTATTTCAAGCAGTTTTTAATTTTATAATTTATTTAATAATTTGGGAAAAATGTAAGCAACGTGACATCAGGACGGACAAGGCGACAGCTGTTTCGATTATACCTTGTAAATCTCTTCAAAGCCTTTTCTCCCGGGAGTGGGAGCCGCACTCCTACGATAGTCGAAGTGGTTATTTTAAAAACTAAAGTAAAGAGTACAAAGTAGTTAACACTATACTCACACATGCACCCGGATATGGCCAGTAGAAAAGCATAAACTACAAATATACATGTATATAGCTCGCAACCAAGCATGAGATACGATTGTTCTTGAACTGTTTGCAAAATGCCTAGACCTTAGGAGAAATGTAGGAACGAAAAAATCGAGATAATAAAAGCAGCGCAAGCTGACGAATCAGTAATCAGTTTCATTTAAACACGCTATTGTGAAGTGAAATATAATACTACTACTCCCAAAGTAGTCTAATAAAGACCATTTTGCGATACTGAATATTGGAGTTATTTATTCGACAGTTCAGCGACACGAACGTTAGGTGCACAATAACCAGGATTTCCCTAAATTCTTTACAATATTAAACTTACGAACAAGTTTTTTCCATTAAGAAAAATATTACTTCTAGGCGGGGTCGCCCCTTAGCAGTAATTTGTCAAACACTCCGAGTGTATTTCTGCCATGAAGACTTGTCTACCTTGCAGATGCCATTCGGAGTCGGCGTAAAACATTTAGGTCCCGTCCCGCATATTTCTAGAAAAAAATTCAAAAGAAGCACGATGCGAATTGGAGAATAAGCTCGGCCTTTATACTCTTCGAAGGAATATTGCACCTTCTATTTATTTATATTTTCATTATAAAGGAAGTTAAGGAAATAATGCGATCTAGCTATTTTTAAAATACAGGAATTGGGTTTTTATTATTGTTATGTCAAGTTTATATTCAAATCTTATTCTTAACTTGAAACCACCCCAATTGGCGCAATATTTCAGCCACATACCATTTCACTTACTTTTAGCCAGCATTTAGAGCATATAGAGGAAATCTGTGACTGCTTCCTGTTTCTGGTCGCCTATGCAGTATATTGCTTACGAAAGGATCGGGAGGAATTTCTCGTTTCGACCTTCAAGGAATAGCCATGGTATAAGCATATAACGTAAGGTCACTTTTTGACGTAGGAAACCATATTAACCGTTTGACTTTGGCTGGAACGATAACCTTTCGTGCTAACTTAGTGAAAATTTGTACATAAATTGTGGTTTGTAAACCGATTTTCGTGGCAGAATGGGTTAGGTTAGGTTGAACTGGCTGGCACAATGAGGACCTCACATAGACTGAATAAGTTCGTAGTGTTACCAGAAGTTTCTTTCAACGAACAACTGAAAACCCCTATCAAATACCAGGACCTATGTTATAAAATAATTCCGTCCTATTGGCAAATACCAGAAGCTTCCTAGGACTTAAGCCACTTGCTATCTAGATCTGGCAGCTGTATCACTCTTAATAGCTGGATTTTTATCCTGGCAAGTGCAGGGCACGAGTACAGAACGTGCTCGATCATTTTCTCCTAGAGCCCGCACTTCCTACATCTGCTATCACTGACCAAGCCTAATTTAAAGGCATGTGACGCCAGAAGGCAGTGTTCAGTCAGAATACCCGTCATGAGTCTACAGTCCTCTCTTTTTAATGATAGAAGCAACTTTGTTAGTCTAAGGTTGTAAGACATACACATAATCTTCGACACTTTACGGTCCCGCGTTTGAACCCATGCCTTTCCTGTGGTCGATCATGTGCATCTCTCGCCTTCACTTAATCTCGCCCAGTCTAGTTGGACGTCTAAGGAACAAGCTTCAAGGGATGCGCCCTTTTTAGCTAGTTCATCCGCTTTTTCATTTCGATCTATTCCCATATGCCCCGGATCCCAATATAAATGTGTGCTTCTCCCTGTCCCGATTCTCTCCAGGGACTGCTTACACTCTAACACGCATTTAAATGCTGTGCTATGCGAGATTATTGCCTTAAATGCTGCTTGACTGTCAATATAAAAGTTAACGCGATTGCAGCTTAGGCTATTCTCTTCCATGGTTTCTACTACTTTGGTTACGGCTACTATTTCCGCTTGGAAAACGCTACAGTAATCCGGCAGCCTGTAGGGTTTGTTTATTTCCGGATCAGCATAGTATACGCCGGACTCTACTCCGTCCACAATTTTGGAACCATCTGTGTACACACGTACCGCCATTTGAGCACCCTTGCGCCAATCGTACACCACTATTGTGGCCTTAAGATCGCCCTCGAAGCGCAGATAGGGAATCAGGTAGTCTGCTCGTCCTGTGATTGATGACGCTATACCACTATGGCCGCCTGGTCGGCGCTCAACCTGCCCCGAGGCACCGAGCCTGGCTGCAGTTGTTAACGCTATGTTCTTTGCTACCAGGTCTACAGGTGGAATGTGCAGAATGGCCGTCGGGGTTGTTTTCAGGGCTCCCGTAATGCTAAGCATTGATAGTCTAATTTTTTGGGGTAGGTTACTTTTTGTGTGGCTTTCCTCTAAACAATAAATCCATAGTATAGAATAGGGCTTACAATCGCTGTAAAAACTCAATGAGAAAGATAGGGCGACAAGCCCCACGTACACCCCAGCATTATTTTACATGCATAAAGTGCCGTTGAAGCCTTCTTCACGCTCTCCTCCACGTTGAGCTTCCATAACAGCTTACTGTCTAGGATGATTCCTAGATATTTTGTGCAAGGTTTCTCCTGAAGGCTCACCCCTACTAACTTAAGCCTGATCCAATTTGGGACCTCGTACCTCTTTGTAAACAAGACCATATCCGTCTTATTCATGCTGACTTCCAACCCGACATTTGATGCCCAGGTATGAATATCCCGAAGCGCCCGATCTATCAAAGAGCTAATCATTGAAAGGCACGTTCTACTTATGACAATTGCAACGTCATCTGCGTAAGCCGTAAGTTTTACGGGTCCCTCATTGAGTCGCCTGAGCAGTTGGTTTATGACCAGCGTCCACAGCAGAGGTGATAGCACCCCTCCCTGCGGAGTGCCCCTGTCCACTGATTTCGTGGCCTCGTACAATCCTCATTCTGTTGTACTCTTCCTGCAATCTAACATTCAGCCGATCCATTTCTTTAAGGCTGGATGTACTTTAATTTAATTAAGACCGTCCATAATCTCCCCTTTAGAAACATTATTGAAAGCCCCGGCAATGTCTAAGAAGACTCCTAGAGCATATTCCTTATATTCGAGGGCTTTCTCTATGCTTATTACCAGCCTATGCAATGCGGTGTCTACCGACTTGCCTTTGGTGTACGCATGCTGTGTTCTGGAGTGCAGCTTTTCATCCACGTTGGACTTTATGTACACATCTATCAGCCTCTCAAAGGTTTTGAACAGAAATGATGATAAGCTAATGGGCCTACATTCATTGGGATACACGTTACCGATCTTCCCCGCCTTTGGTAGGAAAGCTACACGAGTAGTTCTCCAAGAGTGCGGCACATGATTGAGTCTTATGCACCCATCGAATATTGTTTTAACCCATTCCACGACCGCCCTACTTGAAACTTGTAGCATGTCCGGAAATATACCATCTGGGCCGGCGATTTAAACTTAAGAAAACGTCTTCACTGCCCATTCTATCTTGGTATCGGTCACCAAGCCCGTCACTACCCGCTCCGTGATCGAAGTGTGAGTACTGTCTGCTGGCTCTTCTAAACCATCTCCCGATGGGAAATGTATATCGAGAAGCACTTCAGGGGATTCTTCACTATTACGTGACCATTCCCCGCTCTCTTTTTTATTAGTCCCTGGACTATGTTTCCCCTTGTTAGGAATTTTCTCAACCGTGCTGTTTCCCTGGAGCACTCTATGTCCGTACAGAAACTTTTCCATGAGATTCTCTTCGCCCTGGAAATTTCACGGTTGTAGATCCTCAGTAGATCCCTGTACTCGTCCCGACACGCTTCGCTTTCCGCGGTTTTTGCTAGCTTAAACATTTCTTTTACTTGTCTTCTTAGAAAACTCAGCTCATTGCTCCACCATGGCAGCTTTGCTTTTCCTCTGAATCTTCTTAGAGGGCAAGCTTTGTTATATGTGGTCATAAGCGTCCTTGTTAGGAATTCATTAGACTCCTCCAGTTCCTCCATATTGGCAACATCTTTGGGTTGTCCCACTTTTGTTTCTACCTGTTTCTGGAATTTATTCCAGTTCGTTGACCTAGAGTTTCTAAAGGTTCCTCTCATCTCTATTCTCTTCAGGGGCATGCTGAAGCTGATATACGCATGGTCGGAAAATGGCAGAATAAAAAATTAACAAATTATTATGGTTTGTTGGGTTGAGTTTTTTGTACATGATGCAATAAAACCTGACAGGTGTAGTCAATATTTCAAAACGGAGTCGCACTTGGCAATACTCGCCCTCATATATTTAAGTGTTGCTTCTTGACTTATCTGTATAATTGATTTTTTCGGTATCATAAAAAATCACTACATTAATGCCTTTTTGAAATATAATGTAACGCCTGCGGTTTGTGTTTTCTGTTTGTGGGAGGGCTTATTTCCTTTTCGTGAGAGGAAATGGAAAAGTTTAAGTCTACGGAACTGAATGACTGGATCTTCAGAATCAATTAGATGATTGAGGATCTGAGACGATATAACAACGTTGCCTTTGGTGTATCTGGGAGAGTTGTAATGCTCAACTCGGGATTGACGGTATACTGTCTCAAGACCCAACATTTTTCTATGTAAACCAACCGTTGAGGTAGGATCATATTGAAGAAAGAAGTGGCTGGTGAAAAAATATATAGCGGCAGAGGTTTTACAGCAACGATGCTGCAAACAAATAATAGCTAATAGATCAGGTAATGGCAAAAAAAAAAAGCTTTGGCTTATCAGAACTTCATTTTAAACAGCTATGGCTAGCTCTGGAAACGTTCACACAAACATTAAGTACTCCCAGCCGTATGATCTCTGGTTTTATTGTGTCATGGATTGTGTAATAAACAAGCACAATATTTTTTTGTTGACATTGATCCACGGGGTTCCAACGCTCCATGCGCCATCCTCAGGAAATTCGTTATTAAAATCATATAAAAACTAGTTTCCCAATTAAAATAAATTCAAAAAAAATTTATTTTTCAAGTTCCCCACAATCTCATTTATGAGAATTTATGGATAAAAGCTTGCGATAAATGAGAGAGCACGACGGTTTCAAGTGTCTTGGCTACTGGCGGCAGGTTTGTCAAGCAGGAAATGTATTACGTATTGCCAGCGCGAAACACCCGCGTATTTCTTCTTATCCGAAACTTTGTCATTGTGCTTCGTCGGATTTGTGAAGGACTTGACGATTGCCTTTATATCGGCAGAGAGGTTACAGTTTTTAGATGTTGCTCCCATTTCGCCTCGCTTATGCTTATCCACAAGCTGTCCGATGCGCAAGTTTATGTCCTAATTCAAGAGTCGCCAGGGTCTTGTTTTTTCACAAAGTCACGTTCTCTCGCCAAGGCTGTGGCGTTGAGATGTGATGAAATCAATTTATCGTTCCAGCGAGAGGAGTATGGCCGGTTGGTTGGATGCTACAGATAGCACCTGCTGCCAACTAATGCTATTGAATAGTACTGCGCTGACGGTTCAAATGTCGGATGAGCTATAACAATTTTTCTTCTACACGTCTACGTTCACAATGGATTCTATTCTATTCTATTTTATCCGCCAAAATCTCTCTCTTGCTGTGTGGCCTTTCCATGAGGACCTAACATAGACTGAATTAGACCGTAGTGTTACCAAAAGTTTGTCTAAGGACCAAACTGAAAACCTCTATCAAAAACCTGGACTGCTAAAAAATAACTCCATCCTCTTGAAAACACTAGAAGCTTTCTAGGCTCTTTGCTGTCTCGAGATTTGTCAACTGTGCTGCACTTTATAGCTGGAGCCTTGACCTGGCGAGTGCAGGACACGAACACAGAACGTGTTCTTCCTTCAGCTGGCATTTCCTACATGTGCTGTTACTGAGGAGGCCTTGTGAAACCAGAAGTAAAGGCATTGTCGAGTTAGTACACCCATTGTGAGCCTTAAGTGTTCCCTCGTCAGAGTTATGATCCACTTTGGGAGTCTAACATCGTATTATTTGCACATGATCTAAGAAATTTTGCAGCCCGCGCTTAAGTCCACGCCTTTCCTGCTTGATGGATCATATGCAATTCCTGTCTATTTTTGATTTCTCCCAAGCGGATTGGGTCGTTGTTGGGGATAACCAAGATTTTTTTTTTGTTTTTGATTTTTTTTAAATGATCGTTTATCTATAAAACTTATTCAACTCATTGTTTAGATGTCACAAAACTTCGGAATTAAATTAAGTAGATTATAGTTCAGCTCTATTCATGAAAGGCGTAAGGTATTCTGCATTATCTAAAATAGTCACATCTTTACAGTTTATTACTAAATATTAATCTTATGACTATCGAAAGGCGGATTCTCAGGTTTTTCCGCATCTTAGCCAAGCAAGCGGAAAATAATCGAGTCAGAAGTGCGCGACTAGTCAATGTCCGATCTACGCCCCTATTCTCAGTGTTACCGGTAAAATAATACTCCGAACATTTTGTAACCGAATGTCGTTACCAGTTCTTTTATCCGCGATTCTGGCCCACGTGGTAACGCTGTCATCACCGAAAAACTCACCAGTGTCGGTGGAGAACTTTGAAAGGTAGCTTTCTTCGCTTTTACGGTTGCCACTTTGGTCCATTTGGACCAAAAATGGTCCCTTCCAACCCCATTTCATCCCCTGGTCCCTTTTCTTCAATTTTGATCCTTTTCAGGCAGTAGCCACAATTGGTACTTTTCTTTCTTTTTCACTCCGGTAAACATTCCGTGGTAGCGTGCTCCGCCTACCACACCGGAGCCCTGGGTTCAACCCCCTGGGTTCAAACCCTTGCAGATGCCGTTCGGAGTCGGCATAAAATCATGTAGGTCCCGTCCGGCCAATTTCCACATATATAGTTCGGCAACACCAGAACGCAAATTTTGAACCGTTTCTTACTAAAACCTAACTGCACTATACATTTTATTTGATTGCAATCAACAGCATAATGCTAGAACCAAGAGCTTTGTAACCAAAACTAGGTTCACAACGTTTGGTTGGTGAAAGACATAGACTTATCCTATATCAAAATATGGTACCATATTTGTTTGTTCAGCTTGAAATAAAGGAAAGTTTCAGTTGAGCAGAGCTCACAGAGTATATTAACTTTGATTGGATAACAGTTGGTTGTACAGGTATAAATGAATCGAGATAGATATAGACTTCCATATATCAAAATCATCAATATCGAAAAAAAAAATTGATTGAGCCATGTCCGTCCGTCCGTCCCTTAAAACGATAACTTGAGTAAATTTTGAGGTATCTTGATGAAATTTGGTACGTAGGTTCCTGGGCACTCATCTCAGATCGCTATTTAAAACGAACGATATCGGACTATAACCACGCCCACTCTTCCGATATCGAAAATTTCGAAAAATCGGAAAAGTGCAATAATTCATTACCAAAGACGGATAAAGCGATGAAGCTTGGTAGGTGAGTTGAACTTATGACGCAAAATAGAAAATTAGTAAAATTTTGGACAACGCGATTGGCACCGCCCACTTTTAAAAGAAGGTAATTTAGAAGTTTTGCAAGCTGTAATTTGGCAGTCGTTGAAGATATCATGATGAAATTTGGCAGTAACGTTACTCCTATTACTATATGTATGCTTAATAAAAATTAGCAAAATAGAGAACGACCACGCCCACTTTTAAAAAAAAAAATTTTTTAAGTCAAATTAAAAAAAAAGAGTTAATATCTTTACAGTATATAAGTAAATTATGTCAACATTCAACTCCAGTAATGATATGGTGCAACAAAATACAAAAATAAAAGAAAATTTCAAAATGAGCGTGGCTCCGCCTTTTTCATTTAATTTGTCTAAAATACTTTTAATGCCATAAATCGAACAAAAATTTATCGATATCGAAAATTACGAAAAATGAAAAAATGCCATAATTCTATACCAAATACGAAAAAAGGGATGAAAAATGGTAATTGGATTGGGTTATTGACGTAAAATATAACTTTAGAAAAAACTTTGTAAAATGGCTGTGACACCTACCATATTAAGTAGAAGAAAATGAAAAAGTTCTACAGGGCGAACTCAAAACCCCTTGGAATCTTGGTAGGAATACTGTTCGTGGTATTACATATATAAATAAATTAGCAATACCCAACAAATGATGTTCTGGGTCACCCTGGTCCACATTTTGGTCGATATCTCGAAAACACCTTCACATATAAAACTACCACCACTCCCATTTAAAGCCCCCTTTAATTTGATACCCATATCGTACAAACACAATATAGAGTCACCCCTGGTCCACCTTTATGGCGATATCTCGAAAAGGCGTCCACCTATAGAACTAAGGCCCACTCCCTCTTAAAATACTCCTTAATACCTGTTTAATGTTGTTACCAAACTAGAATCGGGACGTTAACCGATTTAAAAATTATATCTCTAATTTATAGCATAGATAAAAAAAAAAAAACAATGAAAGAAAACTTCGTTGACAATCTTTTTTTGGTGCTTATGTAATCGAAAAATGATAACTTAAATGAATATGTTAAGATGATTTTATTTTTTAAATTCTTACTTCAGTTGGTATGGGACAGCTTTTTATCTTTTGCTCAAGCTCTTTTTGTTTTTTATGCATTTTAGTCGTGCAAGCGATAGGTAATGCCGGTACATTAGTCACAATAAGAAAACCAAATAAAGTAGAAAGTCATGTAAACAAAATTGAAACAAATAAATTTTAACTAAATTAATTTGGACTTACATTAAACGTCCAGAAAGCGCACTATTTATTTTGAAAGAACTCATTGTTGCTGATATGAAAATTAATGCATGCAGTGTTTCATACGCATTAACGTGCACACACACATGCGCACATGTATACACCAACAACAGAGCATGTATGAGTTTATTGGCGCAAGTTCAGTGTGACCCAAAGTGTTTTATGTTGGCGGTTTTCGTGCAAAATAAATTCGTGGTTTGGATTTCGATACAATTGTGTAATTCAGTATATCCTCAAAAATATTTCAAGAAATAAGCTTAAACTGCAGCCGCGTCAATTTTTACATTGACAGCAAAGCTACGATTAAGGCTAAGAGTATGTTATGCCAATTTCCCACAGAAATGAATTAATTAGTCAAGTTTTCTACATTAAAGCCCTAATTGAACTCAATGTTCCATAGAAAATACTTATAATTATCTCATAATTGCTTTATTGAATGCCTACTCGAGTGAAAAATCCATTCAGTTTTGCTTAATGATGAGAGAAAGGGGAAGAATAGAAGGGGCCGTTTTGTGAAATATTATTAAATAAAGTACTTTTTTGTATCAAAGCCTAAGTACTTTTTTTACACGTTTCTTGAAAATAATTCTTATATTAAAATACGTTTATGTCAGTCTCTCCTAATATACTTCTAGTTCTGTTATTAAAAGTTTCTGCCGTTCGAAGTTTGCATAAAACATGCAGGGCCGCCGCTTAAAGATAGATTACTATCCTTTCTTCAAAGCCTTTGTGAACCTAATGTTCGTGAATTCTGTTTTGGTATGGCAAACCTGAGATATATCGCTTAGTTTGTGTTCCGAAAGGCAAAATGAATTACAAGAAGAATAAACAGCGAAGGTACTTAATGAAGACCAAACTCCTCCACTAATGCTTGCGGCTATTCTATATAGTAGTTACTACTATACATACATAAACATAAGATGACGCAATGAGGGAAGGAAGTTCGATGACGTTGCGCTGACAATGGAAATATCAGTGGCCTGCTATAGTTTGCAATACGCCTGGCGAGAGGTAGGGCTGATCATTTTACTTGAGTAATGAGATACCCGGGTACTCATGTGGGGGGATCCAAGTACCCGGGCGATCGATCATTACCCAAAACGTGCGAACAATGTAAATAAATAAATACAGGCGCGCTAACCTCCGAAGGGATTTAAGGTCAAGCTTCTTTTACTATTTGCATCGTGCTCCTTTTAATTTTACCTACAAATTGGCGGGACGGGTCCTACTTGCTTTATGCCGACTTCGAGTGGCATCTGTAAGGCAGATGAGTTTTCACTGAGAGCTTTTCATGGCAGAAATACACTCGGAGTTCTTGCCATGCACAACCGAGGGGTGACCCCGCTTAGAAAAATGTTCTTCTTGTTGAAAACTTGTTTTTAAAATTTTAATGTTGCTTTTCCCGAGGAGTGAGCCGAGGATCTTCGGTGTGGATGGCGGAGCATACTACCATCACACCACGGCGGCCGGTATGTAGTAACTGCATGTATTTGTATATGAATAGGAACATTAGTTATTTCAGAGGAGAAGAAAGGTCAGATAATACCCGGCTACCCAATTACCGGGTTAACCGGGCATTACGAAAATTACTGAGGCAGCCGGCTCCCATAAGAACATGGCAGTTTGCCATGTCGGGCATTGAATCGGAGATACTGCTACATCATATGAGGCACGTCTCACAGCCCCATCCAAGATTAACCAGTAAGCACCGCAGACAAGATTGGATAACCTGCGGGGATAAAAATTATAGAAGGTTGTAACTGTATAAAGAATGTGAATAAGTATGAAACTTTCTCGTCATTCACCATCGAATGGCCCACGGGTACACTGACCATCAGTATGGTAATGTGCTTAAGGCTAAAACCAGGCATGTTCACTCCGTCATAAACTGTTTCAAGTTTTTCTGATGGACCGCTATACAATGAGTATTTTAACACCATTGCTTGCTGTCCGAGATGTGCACTGGAATTGGCACCTGCCACATAAAAAAACATATACATGAAAACAAAACAACCACCAAGAGATATGAAAGAAATATGGTCAGTTGTAGAAAAGCTTGACTCTTGTGTAGTAGTTCTTTAATGTAACATTAATCTACGAGCTACAGACGAAGAATATTACATTGTACTAGCGCTTGTAATGAACTTTCGAGCGCTAACTCTAAAAATATATAAAAGTGGGGTTTAGCGACGTAAACGCCAGGGTTAACAAAGCTGTGCCTGTGTGACACCTGAAACATTGGCAACAGGCGGGAGAAATGCTTTCGGAATACGCCTCAGAGCGGCAAAGAGCAGGAAAAAAGCACCTGGAAAGGAAAAGCAAATGTCCCGATTAAAAAATATCATTTAAATGTATATTATAATGATTGTTTTAAACAAATTACCTTTATTTTGCGACGAAAATATTAAAATTTCTATAATTTTGTTATATAGACAAAATTATTTTATGAAAATTGTCATGAATTCGAATTGTATAAAAGTCAGCACAAAATAGATTTGGAGAAAAAGTGACGCCGTTGCATAGCTTTTCAGAAAAATTTCCTTGTGTAGTTTTTAGGACACTTTTTCTTCTGAATAAAAGTAGTAGTTTTGGAAAGAGGCAAATTGAGTTTCAGAGTGGGAGTTCAAGATGGCGGATTGGAAAGAGAAGCTGCCAACATCAGTCACCTTGTAATTACATCGTGGTCTATAAGAGTTTTTTGGAAAAAAAAAATACTTTTTTTAGTAGGTCATGAAAAAAACCTTAAAAATCAAAGTCGAAAAAAAGTCAAAAAAATTAAATTTCGCAGGCTCGAAAATTATTTTTTTGGGTGTGCGTAGTGGAACTTTTTTTCCTGAACACAAACCCTATCAAAAAATCGATGGCGCGATATCGGTTAATAAATCGACCCAGTCTAATATACATATATACTTTGTGAAACTGAACGTAATCGTTTCGACCACGTCCATTTAAAACAAAATCTATATCAATATTTCGAATAATGGAACAAAGTCGATAGTTCATAATATTGTGGTAGCTACCCCGGTAGGGGAAGCGCACTTGGACAGCATGAAGTTCCGTTGTGATACATACCACATAAAATAACGGTTACATAAGCTAAAGCTTCTTCGAGAGTCGTTGCGTAGCAACGATATAGTAGTTTCAAATGAGACCGACCTCAACCTTTTATAAACCCTCCTGAGATCCTAGTGAGTCGCGACTGGAATACTTTTGCTAGTTCTGGAAAAAGTTGTGCAGTGAACATAAATTGACTCGATGATTCCTCCTCATCATCCTCCATACAGTTGCAGCAGGATGGGGTTTCCAGTATATTGAGACGAATCGCATGGAATCCCATTGGACTGTGTCCTGCCAAAACCTCAATGACCATAGAGAGGTGAACCCAATAATTTCGGCAGACCTCCTGCCATCCAGCTCCGTACAGAAAGATCCTGCTACCCTGCGATTGGTGGTGTCCGCCCAACGCTTGCTGAGCTGATTCGAAGCCCATGTATGCAGGAGCAGTCAACAGGTGGCCAGCGGAATTCCGAAATTGCTAAAGTCATCTTCATCCTGTTCAGTTGTACTGATGCAGGTTTAGAGATCCGCTTAACAGTTGCTAGGGATATCAATATGACCCGGGACCTAGATAATTTTAAGCATAAAATTGTTCGGTGCAATCAAAAGCGAGGTCAGGCACCTCCGGACCAACATCAATCGCACTGTAGTTGAACTCAAGGCCTTGATAGCAGCTTGGCTATACGAGTAGATGTAAAATACCCTAACTTTAGTAGCACTGCAAAGCGCGAATACCTCCAAAGAGATTTTAGGCCGAGCTTCTCTTCTTATTTGCATCGTGTCCTTTTTTTATTTTTCCTAGAATTATAGATCCCAACATCTTTTACGCCGACTCCGAACGACGTCCGCAAGAATGCTAATGTTTCTGCACTAAGGAGATTTAATGTAATCAAACATAAGAGTTTTCCTGTGAAGTTTCTTCCCTGAAAGTGGACAAGGGAACAACCCAATCGAACAATTTCTATTCATGGTTCGATTTGACTAAAATATGTTATATAGGTTTTTTTGCCTAGATTAGTTATTACTACACTTTTTTACGGCGAAATAGACCATGGGACCGACTGGGACTAGGACCAGGAGGACTGGTGCTTTGACTGGGACGGGGAATTTTGGGCTAAGACTGTAACTGGAATTAGAGAATAAGGGATGGAGAAGAATAAGAACTAGAGAGAAGAGAAAAGGGTGATGGAGATAGAGACTGAGAAAGAGATAGAGTTATATGGAACAGAGCGGAAAACAAGTGATGGAAAAGCCGGAGAGGGAGAAGGAGACGTATAGAAAGGGAAAAACTCGTGGAGGACTGAATAAAGGTACAAGAAAAAGGGCTAGGGAGAGTAAGAGAGTAAAACTTCTTTAAACGTATGCTGACAGACCAAAGTTAGGGCAGAACAACGTCTGCCGGGTCCGCTAGTTTATTCATATATCAATAACGACTATGCGTAATTTTTTGCTCTGCTTCTAGCACCGAAATAGGAAGGAAATGCAAAAAGAAGCTTAGATTGAAAATGCTATAAAACTTTATTGGAACCGACACCCAAACAGTAGGTATGGGTCTTAAGTATTTTATTCAGTTTCGAAACTGTTTAAAATTTCCATTCTGTATCGAATCCTATTTCTATCCCAGTGCAGTTGCCTCCAAAGTTTCGGATAAAAAAATGGTCAAAGTCTCAACTCTTCTTTGGAACAGACCGGTATCAGTCCTTTGACTGGCTCAAGTTTAAGACTCATACTTTGTGGGAATGTGTTATCATTCAGATGAATTTGTTGTTGATATGTGTGTTCCGCTCGAGCTCATAAGTGCGTGTAAAGTATTTAACAAGTTTGAAAACAAGTTCATCTCAAAATTTATTCATATGTATAGATGTACTTTATTTTTGATACGAGTAGTTCTGCACAGCCGACAACGGTACTCAATTTATTGCTTGTGTGTTTCTTTGTTTCACCAGCCCACTCAAAACTTTTCAACATTTTTTTTTTTCAGCCTTACGCACAATTTAACCATTTGTTTTGTTACAAAAACAAATTTCATGCATCTTCCTTTCAGAAAACTGACGGCAAAGTCAAGTGGCGACGAGATGAAATGATCGCATTCTCAAGAGTAAACAATAAATACAACAAATACATGAATACATACAGATACATTTATGCGTCATATTTCGAATCGGTAAGGGTTTTTGATGAAGGAAAATGGCAGCATAAAATAACAAAAACTTGTAAACAAAAAAGAATATGAGGTTGAGATGTGATAGAACAAGAGAAGGAAAAATAGTGACTAACGGTAAAAGAGTATCGTAGCTTACTGACTGCAGGAGGTGCTGATCCAACTAACTCGACTGGCCAGTTCATACTTCACTGCCCCTCTCAAAGCGTGACGTGTTTTGTGCAGCAATAAAAATATGAACAAATTGGACACTGCATATGCAAACACACACCGTTAAGTACACTGCAGTTCACTTTTGGCTGACAGCTTCAGATGACCCATTTATATGACCCCTTAGCTTCAGCATTGCTTTGATTACGGTAGTGTAACACTTGCGACCCACTCATTTTAGCTTGTAAACAAAACCGCGTTGTACGGGTTTTCCTAATCCAAGTAAAAAACTACCGCATGAACTATAAAGTGCTTAAAATATATTATCGTTGCAAGTTTCTACAGGGTGGGCTATAAATAGTACTGACATACAAAAAGTAAGTGCTCTGTATTACGTTACGGCACTTATCTATGGGCCGAAGTTCAAGAATTGATACCAATGGGATGTTACCCCCCATGTAGGTAGAAATGCATGCAATAGAAATTTGCGGTTGAGAATGTCGACGGAGAGACTTATCCTTGAGGAGGTTGCTTATTATGTCAAACATACAGGTAGCCCTTGCAATCTTACACAACTAACTCTAAACAAGTATATTACAGCATTGTATGCCTTAATTATTTGGGAGCCAAAACCAAGGTTTTGTTGGGATGGGTTCACGGGCATCGAGCATATAAAGGTAATGAACGGATAGACTAGACAAGGCAATTTGATTATACTCCCAGCAACGAGAATATCAGCCAAGCTCATTTATCTAAGCAGACGCCCTGTATTTTACGATGTCACCTGAGTTAGGTAAGGTTGAACTGGCAGGTCCCTGAGGATCTCAAATTGACTGAATGAGTCCATACTCTTACCAGAAGTTTTTTCAATTGCCAAACCAATAAACCCTACCAAAACTCAGATAAAAATGATAAGAGTAACTTCGTTAGTTACGTATGCAGGTCGAACACAGTCTTCATGTGGACTGTCGCCTTCTTTTTATTTTGCCCTATCTTATTGGGACGTCTACGGTACAAGCTAAGAAAGATATGCTCATCCGTTTTTTATTTTAATAAATTCCCAAATGTCCTGCAAGCTGCGTGCTAGGTGACTTTAACCTTTGTAATATTCATTGGTCGAATAACTCTTCTAACTATGGTCTCACTCCTAATAATATTCTTTCAAATCATGAATTGTACTTTATCGATTATGTATTTAGCATTAATTTATGTCAAATTAATGAATATTTCAATACCTTAAACAGGCTTCTAGATCTTATATTTGTAAGTGATAACATTTTTTGCGAAGTTAGTGAGTGTGTGAATCCAATTACTCATAAGGACAGGTATTACCTATCTCTGATTATAAAATTTAATTTTTATTATTTTACACCAGATACTTCTGAGTACAGACTAACTTTTAACTTTTCCTTATGTGATTTTTAAACTTTCAACGAATTCTTATTTGAAATAAATTGGGAGGAGTTACTTAGGGGTCTTAACACCTCAGAAAGTTCTTCTGTTTTTAAAAATAATTTTGTTCAACCACTGCTTGGATAATATTCCGGTACGAAAAAACGGCCTTACAAATTGCCGTGGTACAAAAAGGACTTAAAAAACTGAGGAACCTGAAGAACAAATATCGTAAAAATTTTAAATGTACCAAGAATCACACATTCTTTGCTAAATATAGGCACAATTTAACGACTTTTAACAATTTGAATGGATCTCTCTACAAAAATTACATTCTTAATATTGAGGTTAATATAAAATCTGGAACTTATAAAGTCTAAAAAATGTTGCGCCAGTGTGCCCAAATGGGGTTTCCGTGATGGCAATTCTGCACAAACTCCCAGTGCTGCAGCCAATTTATTTGCAGATTTTTTCAATTCAAATTTTACTCTGGATGATAACAATCAACCGCATGATTTTTCAATAAATCAGGGCACTTTCCCTAATTTTGGAGCTCTCTGCCTTTCTTCTGAGGATATAAGTAAAGCCGGTAGGTTAACAAATCTTAGGCCTAGTCCAATTTGGGACCTTATATTTCCTAGTAACCATATCCGTCTTCTCCGCATCAACCCGACATCAGATGCCCAGGCATGTATATCCCCTAACACCCGATGCTGCAAATAACTAATTGTTGGAAGGCACCTGCCACTTATGACAACTGCAACCTCATTTGCATATACCGTAAGTTTGACTGGTCCCCCGTCGACAATGTCACCTAAGTAAGTTAAATCAATCGGATACACAAACCTGTCGCTTTTATGTGCTGGAGGATGAAACACTCATCTAGGTGACGTGACCCTTAATCATCTCGCGATATGGCGTAAAAATCCTGAAAATGTACTTATATTTAAGAACTAATGAGCTTAACACCGGTAAATAATAATTGTTATTCAATAATTATTTTGGTTTTATTGGGAAAAACTGAAAAGATGGAAACATTTACTGGCATATTGCGATGGTACAATTTCGAAAACCGCCACATCATCATCGTCAGGCAATTTCCTAATTTTTTGTTTTTCTTTATTTCAACAGGTTTCATGGGGGATCGAGTCGCAGTCAAACTGCTGAAATCACAATCGTCTAACCATTTGACTATTGTGTTGTATTTGCTTTCTTGGCTAATATCAGTTTTATCCTATCTTAAGTAAAATTGAACACACCATTAAACATAAAAACATATAACTGTACTTAAATACATAAAAGCCTCCACGTGGAGTAATACGCTGCGAGGTCAGGCCCTATTGATATAAACAAAGTTCGCAGTGCATCAAGGCCTAATAATAATAATAAATAAGTTTTTCCGCCCTATATTCGTAAGGCTAGATTGCGGTGTAAGTGAGCGCCATCGTGTGGCGAACAAGAAAAAAAATAATCTAAAAATTTTTAAGTTAAACGGTTTTATTGAAAACAATATTAACATGAAGTAATAATAATACTAAAAACTAGAAAATAATTAGGTAGGTCCTAGGTACTAATCATCACACTCCTCACAGTTGATCAGACAATTAAATAAAAGCGTTGGACGAGTGAAATTTCTAAAAATGTGAGGCGAAGCATGACCTTATTAAGGTTCTGTTGATCTTCCTTATGACTATAATGAATGGTGAACAGATTGATGAGTAGTTTGATGACTAGTACGTAGGACCTACTTAATTATTTTTTTAGCTTTTAGTATTATTATTGCTTTATGTAAGTATTGTTTTCAATAAAACCGTTTAACTTAAAATTTTTTTAAATTATTTTATTTTGAAGTTTTTAGTCTTTGATTAATTGCCTATTATTTCTCATTCTATTTAGTTCATTTAGTGACTCATTATTACAAGGACTCTTTCCTGACAATTTGTTATAATCTAAGTCCTCAATACATAATCCTTCCAAAGACTTTACTCGACTTTGCACCACGTATGCTTGTCCCCCCTCGAACTCCAAAATATTTTGATGTCACTTCTACCGGACTGTATACAATATTTGTTCCCAATATAAGCCAAATCGGGCATCATAGGTCGCTTTCTATTCATGTATGTATTATGTGTTCCAAATATTTCGATCCATGCGCCACCTATCGGAGTTTTTTTCTTTTTATTGCATTGTCATCGGGTCCTGAACTGTGTTCCAAGTTTCAAGCTTGTACCTTATCGGGAAGATACTTAAATTTCATTACAAAATTCATTCACAAAGGCCGAGCATACAGCCGTGCGGCCGGCCTGTCAACTGAAGCTAAAGAAAACCGTTTAAAAACAAGAAACCTAACTCATGGATACGAGGACTTGAAACTAAGATTCAATGAGCTGGTAAGTGTAATATAAAGCCTTATAGCTGCACAGCTTCCGCAACCCAGTTGTCAACCGTACCCACCCGAGAGGAATCCTCTTTGAAATATGAATGTATCATACATATATGTATATAGTAGCTCCGCATGGCGAGGTGGCGTAGGAGGTTCTATGTTAATGCTGCTTTTTACCGGAAATTGCCGGATATGTCTTCGGCAAAGGACCACCAACATCGATAACACTCCCAAAACTTACAATGTGAATGTCTTTAACACTACAACTATAACAACAGCAACCCAAACCCGGAACAGGAACCGGAACCATACCAGATCTGAGCCCGAAAACAGAACACGAAACCGGAACCAAGCTGTGAGCAGGGACCGAACCCGTAACCGAACTGGAATCCGAATTTTAACCGGAACCGGACCTGAGCCAAACCCGAAACTGGACGGAGTGTCATGAATTTGTTATCGAAATGCCAGCGGTTTATTGTACATATTTTATAGGTGTGTTATCAACGAGTTATACCCGTCTATCGATTTTTTTTTTTCGGAGTGCTAAAAATTTTCTATCATAACAAAAATCCATAAATCACTGATTTTTTATCCACGAGTTATTGTTTCGTTTGGGTTACCAGTTTGCTATGAAAAAGCTGTAGATCTCTTATAGGGATGTTACCAATTCCATTCTAAAATTAATCGATTATTACCAAAAATCAAAAATGTATCGAAAAATTATCGAGCTGTTATCGAAAAAATAAATTTTCCTTTGCTGTGGTTTAACTTTTTCTAACCTACGTAGACGTACACCTGAATGCGACTTCACGCAAACTTGGTACTCACGTCTTTTTATACTCAGCTGAGCAGAGCTCACAGAGTATATTAACTTTGTTCGTTTAACGGTAATCCGTAACGGCATAAAATAATCGAGATAGATATAGACTTCTATATATCAAAATGATCTGGGTGAAAAAAGAAATTCATTTAGCCATGTCCGTCCGTCCGTCCGTCTGTAAACACGATAACTTGAGTAAATTTTGAGATATATTGATGAAGTTTGGTATGTAGGTTCCTGGGCTCTCATCTCAGATCGCTATTTAAAATGAACGAAATCGGACTACAACCACGCCCACTTTTTCGATTTCGAAAATTTCGAAAAACCGAAAAAGTGCGATAATTCCCGGATAAAGCGATGAAACTTGGTAGATGCGTTAACCTTATGACGCAAAATAGAAAATTAGGAAAATTTTGGCGGTGCCACGCCCACTTTTAAAAGAAGGTAATTTAAAAGTTTTGCAAGCTGTAATTTTGCAGTCGTTGAAGATATGATGATAAAATTTGGTAGGCGCGTTACTCCTATTACTATGTGTGTGCTAAATAAAAATTAGCGAAATCGGATGACTTTAAAAAAAAGTTTTTTAAGTCAAATTTTAACAAAAAATTTAATATATTTACAGTATAAAAGTAAATTATGTCAACATTCGACTCCAGTAATGATATGGTGCAACAAAATACAAAGATAAAAGAAAATTGCAAAAAATGATATATCTTAACTAAACTTAGTTCACGTACTTACCTGAAGTCACTTTATCTAGTTATAAAATATGGCCGATATCGAAAATTACGAAAAATGAAAAAAATGCCATAATTATATACCAAATACGAAAAAAGGGATGAAACATGGTAATTGTATTGGTCTATTGACGCAAAATATAGCTTTAGATAAAAACTTTGTAAAATGGATGTGACACCTACCATATTAAGTAGAAGAAAATGAAAAGTTCTGCAGGGCGAAATCAAAAGCCCTTGGAATCTTGGCAGGGACACTGTTCGTGGTATGACATATATAAATAAATTAGCGGTACCCGACAGAAGATGTTCTGGGTCACCCTGTTCCACATTTACCCTAGGTTCATTTTGCTAAATGGTGATTTTCCCTTATTTTATCTCCAAAGCTTTCAGCTGAGTATATAATGTTCGGTTACTCCCGAACTTAGCTTTCCTTAATTGTTGTTTATAGAGTTTATCAGGGCAAATATTAGGGCATATTAATTTAAAAATGGGATGCTAAGCAATCAAGTAACAACAAAAAGCTATCTCGGCTGTAATTCCAAGGATCAAAAAAAAAAAAAGAGTTTTGCGAAACCTTCTCAACATATTAGTACACCCTGTATATGCTGTTCATATGCAAATATTTGTGGATATGTTGGACAGTTATTAAAAAATGAACATGGCCATCGCACACAGTCGACATTCCGCTTGCTCAACTATATGAGAAAACTAAAGTCAGCTCTTTATACTTTTTTGATTCCTTCGCTCGACTTCTTTGGCAAACGCGTTTGCTTTTATGTAATGCTTAGGTCACAGATCTATAAAGAGACTGGTTAAATATGTATGCATACATTTAGGCGCTTAAGCATTGTCACGCATTATCCATATAAGCCTTGCCATTACCATTGTTCACCATTCATTTTTTTTTCTCTCCAACTATCTTCCTTTCTTATACTCATAATTTTACTCATAACATTTGTTTTCTAGTATTTTTTGAATGTTATTTCTTTTGTGCTGTTGTTATTGCAAGTTTTATGACTAACACCACCATACAAAAGCAAAAAACAAAGCAAAAAAAAAATCAGAAAAAAAAACTAATAAAAAATGGTTGCTGCTGTTATCATCACACAATTTCCTAAACACTTTTAATATTTTATGTTTACTGTGTTCGTCCTCTTGCCCTCGTCATGTACAAATGTGTGCTAGTTAATATTGTATGCATAGGTATGTGTATATGTATGTGTATATGTATGTGTATATGTATATGTGTATGTGTAATGTATGAATATGTGTATGTGTCGCAAAACACTTCCAAAAATTTGTACATTTTATCCCTTTTGTTAAGTATATTTTTATTGTTTCGCAATATTTTTATTTGGCTTTTCCGCTGACTTTGCCTTTACTATGGCGCACTATTCACCCCATTTGTTAGGCACTAAATGTTAAAAGGCGACAAAGGACGCGTGTAATTCTTTTTTATGCTGTTATTTTTTAAGCCATTTGTGATTTTATTGTCGCAACTTTGTCAAATTTATTGAAGTTCCGTGTAAAAATTGTAATATCATCAGAATGTGTGGAATTAAAATGTTGTGTAACAGTTCTTATTTATGATTACTTAAATGCTACGTAAGTATTAACCAGAAGTTTAAAACAGCTGTAAGAAATTACTTTTACAAATATCGTATGATTTATTATTAATATTTTTGCTTTGTATCAGTTGCTTTTATAACAAGTGTTTGGAAATATGCGTACATTCTAGTCATTTTTCACTTTCCTTATATAAGGTTAGGCTAAGTAAAAACGGCCGATTCGTAAGGACCTTACGTATACTGAATGAGTCTATGGTGTTACCAGAAATTTGTTTAATAACCAAACAGTAAAGATCTATCAACAACGAGGACCTTTGTTATAATATAGTTGCACCCTATTACCTTTTTTTGGACATGAGCTACATGCTGCTTCTTGATCTGACAGCTGTGTCACTCCTTATAGCTAAAATCTTAGCCTGTAAGCGCAGGGCACGAGCACAAAGCATGCTTGATTGTTTCCTCATCCAGCCCGTACTTCCTACTACTACCCGTCATGAGTCTACTGTCTTTTCTTTTAAACCATAATAGTAATTTTGTTTGTCTTAGGTTGTGAGACCTACACATGATTTTCGTTACTTTACAGTCCTGCGCTTTTCTCCACGCATTTCTCTGTTAGGCGAACATGTGCGACACTCGCTTTATCTTAATCTCACCCAATCTGGTTGCGATGTCTACGGAGTAAAACTCGAGAGATGTGCTCTTTTTAGCTGGCTCATCCGCTTTTTCCTTTCATCTTTTCCAATATGTTCTGGTACCCAATAAAGATGTATGCTTCTCCCAATTTCGATAGTTTTCAGGAATTGCTAACAATCTAACACAATTTTAGGTATTATATTAAAGTGATTTGATGGCTTGTAAGATCTCTTTATTTCCAGATCAGCACAGTATAACGCAGACTCTGCTTTCTTAATTACTTAGGAACCATCGGTTCACACAAGGGTTAGTCGGAAAAAAAGTTTCAGTAGTCCTCACCCAAATTTGAAGCTTATGTTGAGAGGGTCTTGGAAACAGATTTCTAAATTATCGTTGATCTTTGCACGTTTTTTTTTCGGTTGTAACTTCATTATTTTATATCGAATTTCAAAATTTGATTTGTTATAAATTTTGGTTTGAGACCATCTTCAACTCCCTCTAATGACCTTTTAAGCTCCGAGGTCGTTTTATTATAGATTTTTCTGATTAGCAAGTTGTAGCCCAGTAAAGTACGAAATTGTTTTCACCCGAAAACGAATTCATAGCTCAAGAGTACATTGAAAGGATTAATAGAGAAAAGGCAAAAATACTTGAATAAAAATTTTAAATATGAGATATGAAATAACCAAGGTATAACAAAAAAATACCGTTGCTACGGAATTAGGTAGTCTGTTCGTCCAGTAATTGATCACAATTATGGCCGTTAGGTCTGCGCTTAAGATACCCGTCGCATTGAGCCTCGCTGCGGTGTTGATGTTATGTTCTTTGCCATCAGGTCTACAGGTAGAATGTACAGAAGGGCATATAGCGCTGCCGTCGGGTTTGTTTTGCGCTCCCTTATTGCTAAGCATTCAAGCCTGCATATCCCCTCTCACTTTTTTAGGTAGGTTCTTTTTTATGCGGTTGTCCACCAAACAGGGCCTCCGTAGTAAGAATATGCTTTGAAATTGCAGGAAATACCCAATGAGCGAGAGGAGGCGAGGCCTTCTTCACTCTCTTTTTCACGCTGAGCTTCCAGGACAATTTTCTGTTTAGGAATGAATTAGAGACAGGACCTCTATAAACGTGCGATTAGCGGTAGCAGATTCATACGCTCGAGAGCGAAATACGAAAATTCGAAAATAACCCAAAAACAGGATCGGATTGAAGAAAAGGTTTTCCAATCGTCTAACAGAGACATCAGAGCCATAATCACGCTCCAATCAAAGTAAACAGAAGAAGTCATTAGCGCGGTGAATATATATGTGCATACGTATTTTAACGAATATTAGCAGCATTAAGGGATACTATCATCTCTAAGCCGATACTAAGCAGTGACTTGTATGCATCAATAATTCAATCATTTTGTCTACACATATGTACGCACACGCAGCGGAGAAGCAGCGCGCAACCACATGCTTAATCTGAGATACTCCCGAAAGTATGCAACGGTTGTGCAAGTGTCGCTCACACATACAAACACATGCAGATATCTTATCTGCGATGCTTCCCAAAATAGGTAGTTATAATTGCGGAAATATCGCTCACAAATACACGCACATATGAGAAGCTATACATGTGCATCTGTAGTTATTATTTCATAGCAGTAACTAAGTAAATTCTGGAAGCGCCTAGAAGTATGCGAACGAGAAATCACAGAGTATAAAAGGCAGCAACAGTAGAGGCGCGACAATCACTTTAATTTAATACGCTATCTAGCGAGCAATAGGAGTATTATTTTGAAAGTACTCTAATAAAGGCCATTTTGCATTATTGAATAGTGGTGTTATTTATTCAATAGTTTAGTGATTCGAACGTTAGTAGAAGGTTGCAAATAAGGGGAATTGCAGTAAATTCGTTACAGTATGTTAATACATGCAACTTGACCCCAACAGACGGGATACTTAGCGGTAATATGGAGGGAAATGGTACTTAGACCGTAGGAGTTTTAGTGTTCGTTAAAGTTCCACTTTGACTTTATGGTTTTGGATGCCTTCTCCTCCGAAAAAATTATAATAATAAGAGAACAACTTAATATTTAGAAAGATTTTCAGATATTTTGTACAAGGATTTTTCATGGTAACCACCCTAAGCTTAGGCCCAGTCCAATTTGGGACCTTGTTCCTCTTAGTACGCAAGACCTTATCAGTCTTCTACGCATTGCCGGTCAACCCAACATTAGGTTCATTATTACACTACGATAGGTGGCGCTCGTGGCGATATTTAGAAATGTCGAACCAACCGCAAGACACTTTAAAGAAGTTTAAGAGACTTTCCATTATGTTTAGAGTTTGTACCATCTCACCAATGGGTGAAAACTCTTTTTATCTTTTAGATAGCATCATTGCAAAAACACTTCGGCCAGCTGTCCCATTGTATTGCCACTGCATGAGCCAATGCCCTTCCTATTTATACGTGTAAAAACTTTTACCAATTTGTACGTCTAATTCTGCGCATAATACCCTCAATTTCTGCCGAATGAAATGCTTGTTCAGACATTACTTGCATGCCGTGGCTAAAGCCGGGCATTTTCAGAGGATTCGCTTAACACTTTCATGCTCATCCTCATTCCTACAGCTCCGACCAAAATCATTCGCCGGGGTTCATATGCGTTATATCCCGATTGAGAATGATAAGGAACCTAGTTCCAATCATCTTTATGTGAGGCACCTTAGAAGTGAGTTTTAGCGCCCATCTGACATTGGATGTCGGTTAATGCAGAAATAAAGAAGATTTTTCATATGACAAGAGAACGATTGATGTACCTTAACTGAATTAAATACATTGGTATATCCTCGTTAGTACATTAGCTACACAGCTCCCGAGTACAAAGCTGTGACCCAGGACTCACATCACTATTGTAGTGCACCGAGAAGCTAGATCGTTTAGCGACACTCTGGAATCTATTGCAGTATTTGTGAAAGTGGTCCTCAACGCACGTGAGACTTTTAGAAAGTAGCTATCGAGCGCCTCTTTTATCGCGGTGTGTTCTGCCTGAAAGACGTTGCTATCGCTCGGTAACCTTATACTTAAGAAGATCGGAAGATCTTTTGACTTGAAACCACTGTTCGAATTGCCATTAAGTTTTAGACCATCCATGAAGACTGCTGTGGTTTCGGGTAATCTAGTGGGTAGATTATCCTATTCTTAGATTCTTAAGATAACTCCTTTTCAAGAAGTAGAGTAAGGAGTAGTATAATCTAATTGACGAAAGTTCTTCCGCGATGGTTCCCGGAATAATTGTATGACTAAATCCAATGTCGTTCCTAGTTAGTACTGCATTACGTCTTACCGCATTATTACTCACTTGGAGCTTACACATACATGTATATTGGACAAGCGTTGAGCATATCCTCTGGAGCCTTAGTAGGTGTGAAATTTTGTGTTCCTGATTTAATCATTGCGACTTACCGCCGCACTTGTTTTTCGTGCGGGTTGTTATTCTTTTCTCGAGTACCGGCCAACAAGCCATATTGCCATAGAACAAAAAGGGGCTTAAGACTCCGGTGTACAACTAATGCATTATGTGTGTCATTTAACCCCACGTTTTGTCAACGGTTGCTTTAGAGGCGAAGAGAACAGTAATAGCGTTTCTAGATTTGTCTTCGACATGTTTGTTTCAGTTCAAATTTCCATCTAAAATAACTCCAAGGTTTCAATGTCTGGTTCGATCTTAACTTTAACAAGTTTTTTATGATTTGAAAGGTGAAATCTTTGCGCATATGGTAAAAAGAACCACTTAAGTCTTCGCTGGATTCACTTCGAGGCTCTTACTTAATCTGAAGATGTTTTCCGGGGGGAGTACCTCCGGACGCGTACCTTAACTTGGAGGAGCCCCTTACCAGACATGATAACATGTTTTTTTCTCGTTAGAAATTGACCCAGGACTTTTACAATTAGGCGTTCCAACTCCACGCTCAATAAGAAATCGAAAACAGCTTGCGGATAGTCGTTGTTAAATGCTCCCTATATGTCAAGAAAGATGTCTACAATGAATTCATTGAAGACAAACCCTTTCTTTATCTAAGTGATGTTAGCGTGGATTGCAGACCTCACGGATTTTCCTTTCGGGTACGCGGGTTGGGAGTGTAGTACCAATCACAAACATTTCTGCGCACATATTGATGTACTTTTAAAAACTGTTAAGAATGGGGATGTGGACTCTTGCGCTACATTTTTTAAAGACTTTAGTATTAAGCCAAAAATTTGAAACTTCACTCGATCCACGAAAAACTCACACGTAGAAGAACTACGACATTTTCTTATGCACTTCATTATTAACTTCATCAAAATGGCGCTCATACATCTGGTTATTTTTTTTTTTTTTTTTGGAGTTATGATCATACAAAGCCACGAAATAAAATTTGATTTCAATTGCATTCCAATGATTTCATAATTTTTCAACCATATTTTTTATATTTATTTATTTTGCTTTTATAACATTCTTTCAGTCGTTCGTAACCAGGGTTGTATTTATGGTATTGCATTACCGTACACATTGTAAATTAAACTCATTAAAAGACATTGATTTGGAGATCTCATGCTGTGCAACAGGACGCATAGTTGAGATAATACAAACATTACTGATATATATGTCAAGCCTTTGCAGACCGACATACATAAAACATACTACTAACGAAATGCAATCCCAGTAAACAAAACTACGAATACGCGTGCATACTCCTTGTTGGCTTCTTTCCTGTTATTAGGGGATTCTCAAACAATTTAATATGCCTACAACAATTCAATGAAAAGAAATGCACAGAGCTCTACAACTTTTATGAAGAACTACGAAAACTCCTCGTGGATACGCCCCTATTTTTTTCGCCACCTCCTATTTTCTCTGAGGATTAAAACTCATTATTGTCGTACTTCCATTGTTAACTCTCCAACTCTTCCATTCTTAATTTCTTTCAATAAATTTCTTTCTTTCAATAATTTCTTTCATAAATAAATTTAGTGTAGTGTTTCGGAGTGGTTTCTAAACGAAATTTCAAATATGCCACACATTATTGCAACGTAGTGTGGTAAATTCCTCATAACTATGCACCTTCTGCTAACGTTCGAATCGCTGAACTGTTGAATAAATAACTCAAATATTCAGTCTAGCCAAAAATACTAATAGTACTTCACAAATTACACTGAATTACAAATTCAAACTTTTTTTCTGCACCAGAAACGCCAATATGAAATTCCTATGTAAAATCACCCCCTTATTCCGAAAACCAAGGTTATTTTTAATTCTATGGTAACGTTTTTGAGATATTTACGAATAACCGTTTTTTCAAAAAAAAATTGGGTGCACTTAATCATATATATATATATAATATAAATTAAGTAATTCCAAAACGGTTTGAAGCTTTTAAAAGGTAATAAAATTTTCTATAAACTGTGCATACAACACTTTTAGGCGCTGCAAATTCAAAGATAACGAACAATCATTACGAAATTTTTCAATTTTTTTTTGTAAAATTATAAAAAAATTTGTATTTTGCGAGGAAGGATCGCGAAATTTTTTTATTTTTTTGCTGATTTCTTTTTTCTCTCTAAGCTATGTTTTATTACAAAAAAAATAAACTTTCATTCAACAAAGTCGATGAGCTAATACAAAAGTTATAAGCATTCAAGTAAATATATCCATTTAATACTTAAGTATCCTAATGGTACATATGTGTTAGTATTCGTATATAAGTTCGATAGCAGGTAGATTTTCGAAGGGTTATTAGGTACAAAAAACTGTTAGTGTCGTTTTCTCAAACCCAGGTACGTTTCAAGCAAAAGCATATTTTTAAGGCAGATAGTGTTTTCTTTGTAGAACTAGGGAACCTTTTTGTATAGGTAGGCTTGAATTTTTACTTGATCTAAGTATAAATAATAGTACATGGCGCCTGTTCCTTCATAATATCTGCAAGGCTCGTCGGATACTGGTCAGTTTATAACTGAAGTTTATAAATCGTCATTTAATAAAAAACAAAATATGAATAAAAGGGCGGGAGAGTTTGAGTGCAGACATGATCCAGATATGTTCAGTTTCATCTGCGATCAATTTATCGTTAAAAGGATGCGACGTGTGTTTTCAAATCCTTTGAGAGTTACATAAATAAAAAAAAATAAATGTAAGGCGCGATAACCTCCGAAGATATCTAAGGCCGAGCTTCTCTTCCAATTTGCGTCGTGCTCCTCTTGATTTTTCCCTACAAGTTGGCCGGACGGGACCTACATGTTTTATGCCGACTCCGAACGGCATCTGCGAGTTTTCACTGAGAGCTTTTCATGGCAGAAATACAATCGGAGCGCTTGCCAGACACTGCCGAGGGGCGACCCCGCTTAGAAAAATTGTCTTCTAATTGAAAAATCTTATTTCTAAAATTTTGATGTTGCTTTGCCCGGGAGTTGAACCCAGGGCATACGGTGTGATAGGCGGAGCACGCTACCATCACACCACGGTGGTTTTGGAATTGAGCCTAAAAACCATGGACACCGAATACCTTGGGCACGACATGTCGAGTCGAATTGATTTTTTCGAAACCGGAACAAAAAGGTGCGTTGTAAAAATTAGGTTTTTCTCCCTTTTATTGCATAGCTGACTAATTTCTGAAGCTATCTATTTAGGCGACATATAAAATTTATTACATCAATGAAGTGGAGGGAATCAACTTGCCATTCAACGGACTGCTATATTTGTACTATAAAAGTACTTAGGGCTGCAAAGTTAAGAAAAGTAAGCTATGCAAGCGTATCTACAGTGTCATTACCAGAACTTAATTCAACGGAAGCTACATTGCCAGAATCAAATTTAACTTCATTTCCGGCTCCAGTTTTGTTGTCAACAGCAGTATCTGATTACGCCGCAGCATGTTGTACTGGATTTTAAACGGAAAGCGAAAGAATCTCTTTGTCACAAGCACAACTCAATGATTGGATAAGGGATTTGGAATTGTCAAAGGAAAAGGCCGAATTACACGCCTCTCGTATGCAAAAGTTTAAATTTGTTGCATCCGATGTTAAGGTAACATATTGTAATGAATTTAGGGAAACTCCGCTTATTTTACACCTTCTAATAAATTTCGTATCGCTAAATTGTTGAATAAATAACTCCAATATTCAATAATTCAAGATGGTTTTTATTACACTACTTTGAAAGTACTTCACAATAACACTTATACTCCTTAACCAATAGCCTGCTTAAATCAAACTGATCCCTGACTACTCAGCACATGCATATTTGTAGTTTATGCGTTTCTCATAATCATATGCGTGTGTATGTGTAGCAACTCTTCGGCTGATGACTACAAGTGTGTGCGCTTAATATCTCTTCGTGCCTCATATATATGAGTGGTGTAAATGATGATTGATGTGTTATTGTACACAGTGTGGCTCGCTTCAATGTTTTTGTGTTGGGAGTTTACTACTAGTGATGGTAATATTCGTTACACTGCCCGCTACTTAAGTCTGATCATCCCGATCAGACTAATCTCTCGATCTAACATCTGCTAGCCTCTCCAAATGAACCACCCTTCTAATTCGTGATTTCCCAATGGTTTGTATGCGGTAGATGGTATCACTGATCCTCTTCACAACTTTGTATGGGTCTTCCCAACTGCACCAAAATTTGAACGGAACACCTTTCCGCCAGTGAGGGTTGTATAACAGTACCAAATCTCCCTCCAAGAAAATTTTCGAATTGTTCTTGTCAAACCTGTGTTTCATCTCATCACTACTCACTACCCTGGTTCGTTCCCTCACACTCTATTGTTTGGCCAATGATCTACTTCGTAGAGCTTGCGCTTGACGGATTTGCTTCGCATAATCAGCATTGTGTTGAGGTTTCACAACAGTAGTGCGCGCTGGCTTGAAACCACCCTTGCATTCCTTCTGGAAAATTCTTTCGTTCATTTTAGTGCGTCCATTAGGGTTTGTCAATGCCAGTGTTTTTCTCGCAGGTACCTTCGGTTCTGATTTGTTTCCCCAATTCGTTCCATCATCTCTTGCCCGATCTGCTGCCCTTGACTTTTGTGGTTTTCGTCGAATCTCTTTCACCAGCACTCGCTTACTGCTGAAGCCTTGCTCGAAACTGAAGTTGAGTGGCACATCCTTGTTCTTGTGCTGCATAATCCTTCTCTGCATATCGATCATAATGTCATAGTCAACTAAGAAATCCACTCCCAATATGAATTCATCAACGATCTCTGCCACAACGAATTTGTGTAGAACAATGACCTCCCCAATTAAGACTTCATATACCACTTCTCCCTGGACTTGGTTATACTTGCCAATAATCGTACGCAATCTTGCTCCAGGTAATGGCTTTACTCTCCTGTTGACCAAATCAATTGGGATTAAAAAATGAGATGCGCCCGTATCTACAGTCAGTACTCCTTGCTATCCACATTTCCTTTGACGGTAAGACTGCTCGATTTCCTTCCAATTTGCGAGATAGGTATCACAGGACATTCAATAGCTGTGCAAGTTATCGATCTTTACATCTGACTCGCTTTTGCTTATCTCCTCCAGCTTTGCGTTTACGACCAGCCAAGTTGGAACCACCAGGATCGGTGCTGCAATGACGTGCACTGTGACCTGGGATACTGCACTTGAAACACTTCATAACTTCGGCATTTTTGTGTTGTGATCCCTTCAGTGCTTCCAATTTAGATGACATTTTCGAAGACATTTCTGAAATGCATGCCTTCTGTGACTCCAGCTGAGATGCCATTGTCTATGTTTATGCAGATATTGTAGCCAATGTCATGTTAAAATCTGTGCTCGTCACTATCTGCGGTGTTTCGTTTTTTTCTTCCATTTTTGTTGTTGTCTTGTCGCTATCAGAATGAAAGACATACTCGTTAGCATTGATTCCTCCAAATACCATAGCTACCCTTAGTCGTCTTTGTAGCTGGGATTTATTGCCACTAGTAGCCAATCCACGGCGTTCCAACTCCTCCTTCAGTTGCTGGATATTCAATTCGCTCAACTTTACTATGTCCAAGTTGTATTCGCAATCTTCGGAATTTATTCAACAATTCCTCTTCTGACACCAAGTGTAACAAATTTAGGGAAACTCCGCTTATTTTACACGTTCTACTAAAGTTCGTATCGCTAAATTGTTGAATCAATAACTCCAATATTCAATAATTCAAGATGGTCTTTATTAGACTACTTTGAAAGTACTTCGCAATACCACTTATACTTCGCAACCAATAGCTTGCTTAAATCAAACTGATCCCTTGACTATTCAGCTTGCGCTCTTTCATACTCTCTGCAGCTTCATTCGCATATTTCTACTACAGTCTAGACGTTTCGCCTGCTAGAACTGCTGCATATATCTCCTATTAACTATATATGTACATGTATATTTGTACTTTATGCTTTTCCCATAATCATATGCGTGTGTATGTGTAGCAACTCTTCGGCTGATGACTACCATCGTGTGCGCTTAATATCTCTTCGTGCCTTATACATATGGGTGTAATTGATGATTGATGTGTGATTGTACACAGTATGGCTCGCTTCAATGTTTTTGTGTTGGAAGTTTATTACTAGTGATTGTAATATTCGTCACAATATTATAGGACTTGTCACGAACAATTTTCCAAGTACTATACGAAGGAGGACAGTGTTTGTTACTGCAAAGACATTGCTGGTCTATTCAAACAGTTTGGTGAACCATGTGATTTTAAAGAGTGGCGATTGTTCATAGACGGCAATAAATTAATTTTAAAGGTCATATTATTGCATATTGGCGACCAAAAGCCATCTATCCCGATCACGCATGGATTAAATACGAAGGAAACGTATTAGATAATCAAAAAATTGCTCAAATTAATCAAACACGAAGAACATGATTGGAAAATATGTGCCGATCTTAAAGTCGTTGGAAATAAGGAAAATGATGACCAATGACTATTTCAAAGAACTATTATCACCAGTGGAGGCAGCAGTGTGGGATTCTTTTGAAAAGGACTTTACTTCTTTTTTAGGCAAACACAAAAGTCCTAACTACGAGATGATAGTGAACGACTTAATCAAAAACTATGCGGAAAGGGGTAAATAAAAAACATATTTAAGACCGATTTCTCAGTTAACTTTAAAACCTATCTGCCCGTAAACAAAAAATTTGTATGAAAATTTTTAAATTTACATGAGAAAATATAGCCCTAAATCTGAATTCATTGTCCATTTCCGAACAAACAAGAACGAGAAAAATGTAAACAAAAATTTTTTCTGAATTGAAAGATAAATCCAGCCTAAGAAAATTATATACTAATGTGTCACTTATGTATTTATCTAATTTACTTTTTTATTTTCTTTCAGGAGTAAATATGTCTTTAAAGATTAATTTTCATGCGAGTGTACCCATTTAAATTTTTTCCCGCAAAATCTTGGCGACGAAATTGACGAGCATGGCGAAAGGTTTCACCAGCAAATGAAGATGATTGAAAGTCGGTATCAAGGATTCTGGGATGTCGCTGTGATGGGTGACTACTGTTAGTTTCTTATAAGAGAAACCGATCCTAATCTAAATAAGCGTCAAGACAAGACACATAACTTTTTCAATTATAAACTAAGATCATAGAGTTAAGACGGAATCATATGTACATGTTATATTATTTGTAGGATACTTAAGTTTTACTATATGTACATATTTATTTGAATGCTTATAACTTTTGTATTAGTTCATCGATTTTGTTGAATGAAAAAAATTGCAAAAATCCGAAGTGATTGCTTGTTATATTTGAATCTGCGGGGCCTAGCAAAAAGTGTTGTATGAATAATTTATAGCAAATTTTTTTACCTTTTAAAAGCTTCAAACCGTTGTGGAATTGCTCAATCTGTTCTTGAGATATATGTGATTAAGTAGACGAAATTGTTTTTATTTATTTTTTTTTTTTTGAAAAAATCGCTTATTCGTAAATATCTCAAAAACGTTACCATAGAATTAAAAATAACCTTGATTTTCGGAATCAGGGGGTGATTTTACATACGAATTTCTTAATGGCGTGTCTGGTGAATTTTGGCTGTAAACCAGTATTATTTACTCGCATGCTTCACTCAAAGCGTGTTAAAATCAATCTGAATGATTATCGCTTGCATCGCGCTGCTTTTATACACCCAGTTAGCCTCGTTCACCTATTTCTCCTAAGGTCTAGACTTTTCACGAACTGTCCTTTTGGAACAGTTGTATATCATATTGGGTTATTTAGCTATATACAAGTGTATGTGTGAGCAACATCTTCCGCTCTTAGCTGATGATAGCGTGATGTGTGATTGTTTCCCTTTCTTCTTCGCTGACTTTATTTGTGTATGTGAAAAAATATCTTCGCTTCAAGCTGCTGATTATGTGTGTGAAACATTCTTCGCTGCCTTCGATGTATGTATATAAATGGCTTACTGTCGTTGTGTTTATTTACTAACAGCATAGTGATGTTAGAAACGCTAATATTCGCCACATTATTATCGGAGTGATAAAAAAACTAATTTTGGAGTAAGCGCTGTTGTTCGTTATATTTCATATTGGCGGATGTGAGCAGCAAGCTAATCTGGTATCGTGGTAGCGAATTTTTTCATAATTATAATTTAAGTTCTCTCTTAAGTATATATAGTTTTTGTAGCACTTCTTTGGGATGAAATTTAAACTATATTGTTTTTTATATAGAACAACACCACAAAGTGCGGATTTTACACTAAAATTGTCTCAAGTATATAATACAATTTTGTAAAATCGTTGTCCTGTGAAATATTATATAAAAAGCACACAAAAACAAGTAAGGATGAGACCGTCTTCAGCTTTATACTTTACATGCATGGAGCTGATTAATAATCTTATCCAATTCATATTATACAAATATTCGGCTGTATAAGATATGTAATAAATAAAGAACAGATGTACATACTAAAGCGACTTTTTAGATAAATATAAAATAAAACAAGTAAGGAAGTCTAAGTTCGGGTGAAACCGAACATTACATACCCAGCTGTACACTTAAATTGCTATTTTTGTTTGTTTTGTGTGCCTAAAAGTATTACACGGCTGCGCAATAACACATATACATATGGCTCTATTTTGAACTAATTACTCTTCGAGTTATTGCTTCCGAAACACAGAAAATTGCTCTGTCATAAAGGGGCGGTGCCACGGCCATTTTTTAAAATTTGAAGTTTTTCTTATTTATTGTTATAAATCCATTTGGAAATGAAATACCATGGATATAAAGCTCTTTTTGGCAAAGATATAGCTTATTTTATTCGTCCACTATCCTTTTAAAAATCTTTTATATAAAAGTGGGCGTAATCCTTAACCGATTTCGTTAATCTTCAAAGCATTCCTTATAGTAAAGGCAACCTCTCTGCCGAGTTTTGTTACGATAGGTTTAATGATTTTTGATTTATGATTAATAGTATTTGTAAAATTGATTTTATCACAAGTGGGAGTGGCACCGCTCCCATTTAAAAAAAAATGTTCATATTTTTATTAAGGCTCTCAATATCAGTCCACGTGGCAAATTTCAACATTCTAGGTGAACTGTTTACTAAATAATAAAGTTTTTTGTATTTTCCAAAATGTTATATAATTAAAAAGTGGGCGTGGTTATCATCCGATTTCGCTCAGTTTCAATACCAATATATTCTGGGTCCAGATAAGCTCGTGTACTGAACTTGGTGAAGACACCTCAATATTTACTCAAGTTATCGTGTTAACGGACAGACGGACGGACGGACATGGCTCAATCAAATTTTTATCAAGAATCTTAGTATCAGTGAACATGTCAACATTCTAGGTGTATTATTTACTAAATAATCAGGTTTTTTGTGTTTTCCAAAATGTTATATATATAAAAAGTGGGCGTGGTTATCATCCGATTTCGCTCATTTTAAATACCAATATATTCTGGGTCCAGATAAGCTCGTGTACTAAATTTGGCGAAGACACCTCAATATTTACTCAATTCATCGTGTTAACGGACAGACGGACGGACGGACATGGCTCAATCAAATTTTGTTTCAATACTGATGATTTTGATATATGGAAGTCTATATCCATCTCGATTCCTTTATACCTGTACGAGCAACTGCTATCCAATCATAGTTATAACTATAGCTGGGTATATAAATGGGTATGTACTTTGTGTGAGGATGCAAAGTGTCATTAAAAAGGGGTCAGAAATTGCGGTTTATATGATGTGTATACTATATATACGATCGACTTCTATGATTTTTTCAGACAACAATATCTGCTGTATGTGAAAGCATATTGTGAAATTTGAAGGTTCTAACTATTGAAATTGAGCAGAAATAACGAAAAAAATGTTATCTGAATAATTGGTTGAATGGGATATATGCTATATATACGATCGATCTCCGCGAGTCTTTCAGACTTTGGTGAAATTTAAAGCTTCTAGCCGATAAATTGAGGAAGATATTACAAAAAAACTCTTTTCTGAAAAATCGGTTGTATGGGGTATATATGTGGTCCAATCCGGTTGAAAAATATCTAATCAGACACCAAAGTATACTAGTTTGCGTTTAAATAGACAGATGGAGAGACGGACGGACGGACAGACTGAAATGGCTAAATCAACTCATACCGTCATCCTGATCATCGGTATATTTATTGGTCTGTCTACCTCTACTCCTTGAAGGACTTCCAGTTTTGAGATTCGTGACAAACTTAATACACCATTCCTTTTCTTTTTGTGATGTTGTTCTCAACGCAATACAACGAGACACATCGTTTACTCCAGGATTACTTTGTTTTGATATCACTCCAAATAATGTAATACTGTGCAATTACAACACTCTTTCTACATTTCTCTAGTTTGGTGGCAAATTTTAGACTAAACCACATTTAGTTACGATACCACTTGAAAAGTGTTAACACTGCACACAATTTTTTTAGTAGTACAAGACAAAGGCTCATATTCCCTCCTGCATAGTAGTAGATATTGCGGAACACAAATTATAATGATTGGTATGTTCATTTGTGCATTGTGTTCGGTTAAGGTCACCGTTTAAATGAACTCTGTTCAAAAGCTCCGAAATGTTGTCAACTATTCCTGTTTGGTGGGTAAACTTGTATATTTGTACCTTTCTACAATTCCATGCACATGTTCAATACTGCACTGTGTGTCAGTGGAATCCACAAAAACAAAAACAACATAACCGCAAAACTTTCCAATGGCATTGCCGTGGAAAGTCGAATTAATCAACCCTTACATTATAAATACCTATACGAATATGTTTGAAGGCAAATAAAGGTCTTACATAGGCGCATATGGCCGCAATCAATACTAAACTTAAACGCAGCTTGTAGGTAAAAATTAATTTTATTTTTGAATGCCTGCAACCTGCACATGTGTTCAAGTTTGGTTGAATTATTTGTTAACCATTTTTGTATGTATATATGTGTATGTATATATGTATGGTATATGCACGCATGCTTTACCCTGCAAAAAATGCGATTAGTCCGGGATACATCCGGGATTAGTTACAAAGGAGCATGCGACTAATGCCACTTTTGATCTCTTTATATGGAATGAATTGTTCCCTTTTGTTCGAGCATGTCCTATGAAGAGACTAATTGTACCCATTTATACCCGAAAGGGTATAAATAGAGAGTGGTTACATTTTATACCCCTAACGTAGCAGGAAGAGACTAATCGCACGCATATTGGTCCGAAGAGTAGCAGAAACGGACCATTTTTTGCCAAACCTTTCAAAATCTGTTCAGCTACTTAAATGAAATAAAAAAAGAATCCGTTTAAAACATGTAGATTTATTTTTAATTGATATTGATGTAAATTATTAATTTTAAGTTCTCAGCGAAACATTTGTACAGTGGAAAAAATTTATATATTTTATTTTTACGTATATACATTTTGAAAAGTGTACACATTTAGACCATGAATTCATGTTTCATGTTTATAGTTAGTTTACATATTTTGGTTATATAATTGATTAAAGTTTTTTTAAATTAACGAATATAAATAAAAGACGAAAATAACTGATAAAATATGTTAATAATTTTCATTGCTTTTTTCGTGTTCGGAACTGTATATAAATTGTTTAACAAACCGGATTAGCTTTTAATATATCGATTATATATACTGTGATATTTAATAGCAGACCGAGGTAGGCTACTTTAGCATATTTCCACAGACATATGAAATGTAAAGGTTTAAAGTAGGTATTTAATAAACAAATTCAAATAATTTAGTAACGACAATCATTTATGTTACTGTTTAATATATGGATATTAATAAAACAAAATAAAACATTCCACAATTGCATATTCAAAGTGTATACAAATTTTTATTGAATGCATTGATACGCACTTTAAAGTTTCGTTATACCAATATGACACTAACACCCGGTTTTGCAGTGCGAGTTTAAACTACAGCTAAACTTAAGTAGATATTTGCTTTGCCACTTTGTCTTTTTCCATAAAATATTACAGCTCATCTTAGTTTAAGCGGCCAAAGTGGCAAGGTTAAACTTTAGTTAAATTTAACTGTAGTTTAAACTCGCACTGAAAAACCGGGCCTAAGTTATTTTGCTTGTATTTCATGCTGGCTCGTTTGTTTTTAACAGCCTCGATTGTATTTTTTTTTTTTATTTTGTTTGTTCTCTAAATTAATAATGCGAATTATGAATAGTTTAAGTATTGTTATAAATAGCTTAACTAAATTAGTGTAGTTAATGCGCTCGAATATAAAACTTCTCAGTTCAATTTAATACTGTTTTGAAGGATAATCTTAATTTAGGTGGTAGCTGAAGAAACTTTTTTCTTTTGGCGATAAATTCTCTTGAAAAACTTTGCCTTTTCGAAATTTATGGCTTTTCTAACCATGTCCTCTGGCGACAATCCTTTGAAAGGCATTTTAGCAATAGCTCCTATTGAAACAGAAAAGGTTTATATTAAACAAGTTGAACAAATTCGAGACACTAATATTACCAGTCAATGTACTGTACAAATTGGGGAACGATTTTAGGGAAATTTTTCTATGTGTACCATCCATGTTCAAGTCGTTTATTACATCAACATTTAACAGCATTTTGATATTTTTCATGTTATTGCACAAAATAGCCGACACCGCAGGTTCCTTTGAAATAAAACAGGAACATATTACATTCCTTTGAAATAAAACAAGAACATATAACAAACTAAACTCATAAATGTATGTACTTAAGTATCTTAAAGTTCAAAACGTCATAAAAACATTCTGGAAAGCCTGTAAGTACTGTCACACAAATAATACAAAGGAGATAAAAACTTTTCTATATTCAGAACATTTTCTATTAAACCCATTAGGTTTATTTGACTATCGGTTAAAATATTAAACAAACCCAAAAAATATTATTGTCCTCTGTATTATTTGTACTTATGCCGTCATCAGAATACTAGATGCGTGGTATTGCAACATTCATTCCACTATTCAACAAATGTACTTACATACACATCTTTGTTGGCAGTTGTAATCTTTTATTCCAAATGCTCTAATTCCTGTATTTTACATATTGGAAAATACTTGGTGACCGGAGCACTTTTGCTTGCTGACGAACCAGCTGTTCAGTGGCTACTTTTTGACCAGCAATTTCGTCCATGATAGCAAAGTTCTGATTTTCAACTGCCAATTGTAGATCCTCAAGTTTTTTAAGGATTACATCAAGCTGATTTTCAAACTTACTGCAGTGACTGCAGCACACAACTTCAAGCACGCCTGTGTTCGTATCTAAAATCAAACATTTTAAAATTCTATTAGTGGAATATACTTAAAATAGTAATTAACTCTTAAGTGCAGATTTTCTGTTACTTGAAACGTTTTATACAAATGGTCAATTCTATGGCTTTGTAATGTTCCATGCTCTTCAAAAGTTCATAGTTCATATCATTTACCACTGTTATAATCCCTGGCAGACGTCGAGACACTGATCCTACGCGATTCAACGATACATTCACTGGATATGGTCAAACTTGGTCCGGGTTGTCCATTTGAACGGGAACTAACATTTGAAAGAATTAGTTAGATTTTAGAAATAAATTATCAATGCTGCATGTTAATGCTTACATTTTGCTTTTTTTGTTGGAATCTGCGCCGCCGAGGCAGTGGGATGCTGGCCCTCGTACTTTTTCAAGATATGCTCGTAAAACAAATAAAGTTATTAATGGAAAAGTAATACAATTTTTTTGTTTACATGCAGGTGTGTAATATTGGAATTAAAAGTAATTTCTCAGGAAGAGGGATGCACATCAATTTGTACTCTACATCATCCAGGGAAAATTCTTCTGCGTAAGACGACAGAGTAATATCAGCAGTACATATTCCCAATGTACGGGAATTAATGGGTTCTGTAAAAAAGCTTTCTAAGTTTAACAATCTCTTGCCTTTAACAATTTTGCTATTTACATCTTTAAATTCTTCTATTTTTATGTACAGAAATGGTTTCACAGCACAGAAATTATTTGGACTATCTTTTGACAACATAAATTCGCTAAAGTGAAAACTTTTTATAATATCATTTTTGATTTTGAAACCGGAGAATTTGGGAGGCATCACAATATTCTCATGTTTCACCATTTTAGCGATTTGTTGCAATATATGAGTAGGTTTTTTTACATATGACTTTAAAATCTGTAAATAGTTTTCAAAGGCATATGCAGAATAACTTGAAGGAATACCTAGTTCTTCAACGGCATCCGAAACATGAAGTAAGCCGTGTACATTATACGAAATGCTGTTTTCCCCAAACACAACTGCGAAGTTTTCTACAAATAATTTTAGTAAATTTCTAGCTACCTCAATATTTACCCTAAAGGTTTCGGGACAGAATAATAATCTACAAGCGCAATGCAAGAGAAGGAATAGGTAATAAACATCGTCAGGAAGTTCGTCTTTAAAGACATAAATCCCATAATAAAAAAGACACATTCGAAATTCGGTAGCTTTCCAGTTCGATACTTTTTCCAAACTTCTGGGCTTTCGACCAAATTCTTTCGTAATGTGAGAAGATAAATCAACTTGCTTTTGAGATATGTTAATTTTCGTTTCTTTTTTAAACTTATAGTTTGAATTGTTGTTAATTATTCTTAATAGAAACTTTCTCATCACCCCTAAGACGATAAGGTGCATAACATCTAGAGGAACTTGAGATATCATTTTGATATTCACATTTTCAAGAGGCGACAAATTAACTTTAAAAGCAGGTGAATGTTTAAATGGGTACTTGCGTTCAAGAAAATCATTATTTGACACAAGTGTTCCTACGTTCGAACTGTAGGTTAAAACACCATCGATTTTTCCCGCCACTTGAGTGCATTTGGCACAACCATGGCATGAGGAGTGGCTCGGTATCCCACAAAGAAACGCTTTTGCTGGTGCATCTCATACAAACGCTCTTACTTCAAACGTAATGCAACGTCCATTACATTCAAACCCAATATCTTGAAGTTCAGATACTTCCTCAATAAAATCGTTCAAAAATTGGTCTATGGGACTTGGTTTACTATTTCCAACATAAACACCAGTAGCAAAAACAGATACGTTAGGCATATTAACAATTCTAAATAAAATTGGCCACAACTGCATCCTACTGCTACGGTACAATGGAAGGCCATCAATATTTACATCTACAACTATGGTATTATAATCCCGTAATATGTCAGACATTTTTTTTAGTTGCGCTTTAATTCCAAAGTTGAGAAAAATTCCGGGATTAACATTTTGCAAAAGTAATCTACTTTTATCTTGGTTTAGTAGAGTCTCAGCACTTTTAGGGACATCCATATTTTGTTCTCTAAGAAGTGCTAGAAGCTCTGTAATGCTTTTGTGGGTTTCCTTATTTCGTATCGCCCACAATTTTAGGCCCTCCCTGAATGGTACCTGTACTGGACGAGTTTGCTCAATAGATAGCACTTCTTCTTCCCTTTCCACAATTCTACTCGCTGGCGCTCTTGATTCAGCGTCATTTCTACCTAACCTCAACTTTTCCCGGTTCTTAGTTCTTTCCCTGTTAACTAATCTCCTAATATGACGTTTGCTTACCTTATTCATTTTGGAAACACCTTCGCCTTCTCCTTGTTGCTCCTGATATCCTCTTCTGAAATATCAAATTATATTTTTTTTTTAATTTTAGTTGAGCTGCTTTTACTTTTTTTACTTCTTATTTCAGCTGTTCCAAAACTAGTGGGAGTAAATTCCCGATTGCAAACTTTTGTTAATGTTATCGATAACTCTCATATTTCTTTGCGTATATCGCCATACATACTATGCCCGATTGCACGGTACACGGTTGCACTCAACCCTGTGATGGTTTCACAGTTTTTTGACTTTTTAAAATGGGATATAATTATGTAAGCTGTGTCTTTTGTGAAAATTGTTGCCTGCTCGCAACGCAAAAGCGTTACACTTTTACCCTGTATAAAATGGCGGTGTGGCCATGCAACTCTGTAAAACTCTCAATTCGCTCTTGAGTTCCACATATACTCTGTAAATATGAGTGCGGATCACCTACCAGATCACGAGTTCAAAATTGCTTCGTTCTGCGCAGCTACGTCACAGTTGACTGTTTGAGCGAATGAAAGAGAGAAACAAAGAGCTAAAGGAAGATGACGTAAGAATTGCCCATAAAAAAGAGATGATCTAATGTTTACATGCGCAATGCGCATGATTTTTGATATGAGTGAATATGGTGAGATGAAATGTTCTTTGTATGCATGTTCTATATGAGTCAGGATTTACAAAAGACACTTGACGCGTCATGCATCGTTCTACATTAGACAAGATTTATATTTTGATTATATAGCAGGCGAAGTAACGCAACTACGCGTTAACATAGAACGCTTGACTCGTCACTTCGCTGAAATGCTTTGACAGTGCCATGCTAGCAATATCTCAACTTCATGAATCGTTTTGTTACAAAGATACAATATTCATAATCAAAATAAAATAGCTATTAAAGTTAGTTGTTGTTTTTTTTTTTTTGTTTGATAGGAAGCTCAAAGTAAATTATGTCAAAAATCTGCAATAGGTTCCAATTTTTCATTTTAATTATAACATTTTTACAGGCCACTCTAATAAAAAATCATTGCGTTCGCTTAACGCACGAACATAAATGACCTCTTAATGTCCTAACCGAAATAAGAATTGGAAGCGCGATAGCTTTTTCCTTAGAAATTCAATTTCGGTTTCTCTCATTTAATTTGTATGTGCATTCGACAGTATTCGACAGAAAAAAATCGATGGTTTTCCTAAAATAAAACTGTCGATAGTGCCATCGTTAGTTTTGCAGCTCTATGGATAACAAAAAACAGCTGTTATTTCTTTTCCGTGCATAAAAATATTGAACATTCTTGTTGACATCATTTTATTGCAATATATTAAAAAATATAGTGGGTTTATAAAGTTGTGCGTGAAAGTTTGGACGCTATGAATTTGTTCGATGATCAGCCGTAAACCGAACAAAGTTTTGGTAATCGTTTACTTTAGCTCACAACTGCTAAAACCAGACCAAAAATATCAGGAGAGGTGTCAAAAGACGCGCTTTGCACCCAGGATCACGAATCCGAAGGCGGAAATTTGCAAACAAAATTTAAAATTTTCATGTGGTTTCTGTTGTTTTGATGATTTTCCTGTACCCACAAGAAAAACTATGCATAAAAGTGTTTTGCGCGGATATAGTTTTGGTCTCCAAACCTGTTATGGAAACGCATTTACAAGGGAGCAGTAAGGAAGGCGGTCGGCATGACGTGTTGGTGCACAGTGGCTAGTCATTGTCGGCTGGGGCGGGTCCTTGCCAACCTTACTGTTCCTGCGCCATAAGCAGAAAAAAGTTCCTATCATGCCTATCAAACTAGCAGCTGTCAAAATCAAAATAAACTGACAGAAGCGCAGAGACCGACTCAAAACGCTTATAAATTCAAATCAAAACGACATCCGGTCGAACCGGATGCCACGGACAACCCGTTAACATTCCAAAATTTAAAAATTCAAAAATTCAAAAAAAATTACCGCAAAAAAATTTACCGAACCGGACATGGCCGGTTACCAACGCTGAAAATCGAAAATAAAAAAAAAGCTGAAAATTAAAATACAACAAAAGGGCCGAACATAACTTGGGGGCGCCGCGGATGGTGTTGCGACGCCCGGTGCTTATATCCCACCCTCAAATAACCATGGCCACCGACGCACCTAAAATTTCGGTGGCCCCTTACCTGTTTTATCTAAGTGCCTTCTAAGTAAGTGGCGACGCCAGCATTCCCATTTTAAATTACAATTTATTTATAATTCATTATTAAATTATAAATACATTATTAAATTCATTACAAAAATTATTACAATGTTATCGTAGAACTCAGCTTTGAGTGTAACCTGATATCGAATCGATATAATGCTAATGCGCCTAGTATAATGCTAACAATATCTAATATGTACAAAAAAAAGTATTTACCAAAAGCAATAACGATAAAATTGCGATAGCAATATGTATTACGGCACGTAAATCACCTTCGTCTTGTTGTTCGAAAGGTATTGCCCGCAATAGGGATTCATATGCATATATATATACCTATATATTGCATTTGGAAGGAAAACAAAATTTTGAATTCAAAATCCTTTTGCCAATTCGTGTATACTTGACAATCGACGAATGGCTGCTGTCGCAAAAAAAAATCCGTTAAATCTATGGTTAAGCTTCCAAAGTGAATCGCTAAAACGTTTCAATGTATAGAGCTAACTTTAAACATCTTAAGGTGACAAAATATATATTCTTAAAATGATCGAAAAAAAATGTATCCTTTTTCTTTTTTTATGTAAAGCTAATGCTTAGGTAGGTATTAGGTAAATGGAATCATACTAGTTAATTGCTGAATACAATCTTAGTCATAGTTAAAGAGTTTTGTTTGATATATTATATGTAAGATGCATTCTCAAATAAACGGCGTATGTTGAAATTAGGGTTAAGCGTTCTAACAGGTAAGTGCTGCTTGACCGGACTGAGACAAAACTGCCTGTTTATTTGTGAACAAACCTTTAAAACGTGTAAATAATTTTGGCATATTAAAATATGGTTGCATTCTTTAATATCTTGTCAAGTTGCAAAACATAAGTGTTCATATGGTAATTCTTTTGGTTAGGTAATCAATACAGCTAAGCTTAACTCGTGGGAATCATTTATGTATAACCTTTTTCGTCTATAATACGTTATACTATCCTTTCATCTTTTGTGTTGATAATTCAAAAACAAAAATATCGTAATTTAGACACAAGAGATCGATCCTTGTCGAATGGTTTACCCGGGGTTATATAAAACCCTCTAAGTACCACTTGGAAGTTCTTTTAACTACCCTGCAAAAATGCTCTCGTCATTCCACGCCGTTTGACTAGTTACTACACAGTCATAGGTTATGTTCTTAGTCACATTTGCATGGGCGTGGGTAAGTTTCGTGACCAGAAGTTTTTTTGTAGGGTAATTAAGTCTAAATTTATACCGTCCTGGTACTTACATGGCCGACAGAGTGCGTACCATGGGTCTCTGCCGGCGTGTTGTCGCTGGTGGAGTTGACCTTGCCGGTGAAGTTGACGCTGATGTGGGTTGTGGTGTGCGGTCTTGGGCGCGCTGTGCTGGTATTGTTGGTGGTTGTTGCGCTCTGGTCCGAGGTGATCGAGTGCACCTGGTGGCAACGAAACTTCGGAATGACTTGGGGCTAAATTTGGCTTTCGTTGTACTACGCTGCCGCGTACTGCTGGCCCTGGAGGCGGAGGTGTTGGTTTAAGAGTCTTCTCGTAATTCGCTTGACCCTGTACTAATGTTTCTTAATTGTCCTTTTTGGTCCGCAGGAAATTGCAAAACGGAAGATTCCAAATTGCTCGATACTAGTTACAAGCTTCGCCACAATTAGAAGGCGTAAAAATATTTCCAAAAATTATTTTTCCAGTGTGCGGACCGGGTAGTTGGTTGATAAGTATGTGGGACTCCGTTAAACGCAAGCAGTGTGTAACCAATAGGAGCACCCTTAACAGTCAGTGTTGGTGGGTTTCATATTTTTACATACTATTCTACATTCTAAATTAGCAAAGTCTCTTGTTATTCCAGTTTTCGAACCGTTGCACATTTGCTGGTGGTAAATGTTTTCAAGCCTTAGTTAATTGGGTTTTGATGACTTATAAGTATGTGCGTGCAATAGTTTTAAAGGATAAGACTCTTATGGTACGAAGTTTTCCAAGCCGAAATCGCCAACGTTGATACTTTTGGGTTAATTCTTACCGTCGATCCCTTTTCCTTCCGCGCCCACTGCAGTTAGATTCTATTGGCCCCTTTTGCAATCCTTTTGTGTAACAAAAACTCTTTTTATGGCCGGAACCTCGTGATCAAAAAAAGAAAAGAAAATTTTCTTCCTAGTGGTGGCCGGTCTGTCTTTTTTCTTGCTTTCGATATTTTTTCTATCGCCACTTTCGCCACATCGCTAGGTGTGTTCGCGTGAACACGCTCCCAAGTGGGTCGTAGCCGTAGACCGTAGCAGCAGACCGTAACAAACCTGCTTCGCTTTGAAGACCTGACGATGAAGCGAACAGGGAACCGGATCATCTGTGGGAAGCTATTGCCAGGGATCTCCGATGACAAGCAACGTGGGGCACGACTCACCCCTGAGATAAGAGTCTCAAAGTCCTACTACGAAGCTAGCCGGGCAACATGGGTCCAAAAAAAAAAGTTAAGTCAAATTTGGGAATTAATTCTGTTTCCTAGTTTAAAAGGGCTTTGCGGCAATTAGACATTTGTTATGGAGAACTCGTCAAAACTCCGAAAGGTTTTAGTGGTTATCGCCCCCACAAAAGGCAAGACAAAAAAAAATAGACATTTTGATATGGAGAACTCGTCCAAACTCCGAAAGGCTAGTCCGACCTAAGCGGGACTGCCAGGGTGTTCACGGTCCTCGGTGAGTACGCGCGTGAACATCCTATGAGGTCAGTGCTCGGGGAGAATACTGGACGAGATGTCCCCGACCGCCAAAACGCCCAGACAAAAAAAAGTCCAATAGGTGGATATATAAACAAAAAATCAAATTGTAAATTGGCAAAAGAAACGCCCTTGTTGGTTCATTGCGGACGAATATCCGAAGCATGGAAGCGACCTATCAATTTCCCGTTTAGGTCCTCGAGATCATACAATGCGTTACCTATTTTTCGAAGCACGCGACACTTCAGGTATTTGGGTAGGAATTTGGCATTAATGCCCTGTTTAAAATTACTTAAGGCAAAGTTTCTCCGGAAAACTTCCTGACCTTCCTTATAGTTGACGTGTCTAGAGCGCTTGTTATAGGTGGTTACTCCCCTATCTTTGGCCTGATCTAAATTTCTGCGGATCTGCTCACGAATATTAGTCAACTTGTCAGCTCGGCTTACTACCGTAACCTGGTCTTCTCGAAGGCTGCCGAGTTTCCCTAAAATGTTGTACGTTGAGGCATGTTGGACCATGTTTTGGCCATATAATGCAAAGTACGGAGAACACTGAATCGCTGTATGAAAATCACTTCTCAAAACTGATAAAATTTCGGGTATATGCTTATCCCAATTAGTGTGGTCAGGTTTATCCTTCAGGAAAATCCTAATCTTAGAAACAATTTCTCTGTTGACGCGTTCGGATGCGTTCGCTTGGGGAGAATATAGCCCCGTCCTCACGTGCGTCACCCCGTAGTTTGCAAAAAATTGGTTCATTTCCTTCGAGATAAACTGTTTACCATTGTCACTGTGAATAAACTCAGGGACCCCTACAGCCGGAAAAATTTCTGAAGCGAAGTAATTTATAACGTTTACAGTGGTGGCTCTCTGCATGGGCTTTAGCCAAACGTATTTTGAAAAATGGTCTAGTACTATGAAAAGAAATTGATTTCGCCGCTTAGATCTCGGATACGGCCCTAGAAAGTCGCAATACAACCGCTGAAATGGCCTTTCGGATTCAAAGGTACTCCCTATAGGTGGTCTCGACTGCTGATTGGTGGGTTTTACCGTTTTGCAGGTGTCACAACGCTGGACGTAGTCCCTGACGTCCTTAGTCTGCTGCGGCCAGAAGTACTTCTGCCTAACACGTTCTAAGGTTTTCAGCCATCCGCCATGGTAACTCCGGTTAGCGTCATGTGCTAATCTCACTGCTTCCTCAGTCAACCCTTTTGGCAACCATAAACGCCACAGCGAGTCTTCTTCCCCTTCCATCCCCTTACGAAACCTAACTCTTTTGAAAATTACACCGTCCACCACTCGTAAATCCGGAAGTGATTCCTCGTTTTCGGTGACGGTCCGAATTAAGTCTAAATACTCATTGCTGGTAAATTCGGGAGAGACTAAGTCTATTTCTCCGGGTGTGGTAGTGAAAGTTAACTCGTCAACGTCAAAACGCGACAGCGCGTCTGGTACTACATTCAGGGTGCCCTTACGATGTTCCATTCTAAAATCGTATCTTTGCAGTAAGAGTGACCATCTCGCCAACCTCCCGCTCAAGTCTTTTTGTGTCATCAACCACTTGAGACTGGAGTGGTCCGTAACAATCCGAAAAGGTAATCCTTCGACATAGGGTCGGAAACGCTTCACGCTGATTATGGATGCAAGACATTCCAGCTCGGTTACTGTATAATTACGTTGAGCATTATTCAGCTTTTTCGACACGAACGCGATTGGATGCTCAGCGCCGTCATCATCGACCTGGAACAACACTCCGCCAACACCTATTTTGGAAGCGTCACATTGTATTACGAATTCTTTGGAAAAGTCTGGTTGGGCCAAGACAGGCGCCGAACTCAAGGCTACTTTTAGTTTTTCGAACGCCTCTATAGCTTCAGGAGTGAGTTTAAACGGGCCTGCTGACTTGCGGAGACAGTCGGTTAAGGGACCTGCCAAGTCAGCAAAATTGGTAATAAATGCCCGGTACCAATTCGCCATGCCCACAAACCTACGCACTTGCCGAGGGGATTTAGGGATCGGGAAGTTTTGTATTGCTTCTACTTTTCCCGGATCCACTTTCAGGCACCCGCTGCCTATCAAATACCCTAAGTAGCGTATTTCCTTCTGACAAAATTTACTTTTTTCCACATTTATTGTCAGACCTGCATCTCTCAAACAGTTCGCCACTTCCGCTAGCAATTTTAGATGATCTTCAAAATTAGTGCTACATACCATCAGATCGTCCAGGTAGACAAAGACGTTCTCTCGCAGACGCGAAGGGATCGCCTTGTCCATCAGCCTACTCATAGTCTGCGGTCCATTGCACAGACCAAATGGCATCACCTTGAAGTGGTACAGAGGCCTCCCCGGAACTGCGAATGCTGTTTTTTCCTTCGAGGACTCTGTCAATTTGATCTGGAAGAACGCGTCTTTCAGATCAATGCCACTAATAAAATGCGTATCTTTCAGTCTGCTCAATAAGCCGTTGATATGAGGCAGGGGGTACGAATCCTTCTTAGTCACCGCGTTGACCTTTCTCGAATCTATACACAGCCTGACTTTGCCTGGTTTCCGGACCAGTACTACAGGACTACACCACGGGGAGTTGGATTCTTCTATAACTCCTAACTGTAGTAACCTGTCTAGTTCTCTAAAAGCTTCGGCTTGCCTCGGCGGCGAAAGAGGAAAATGCTTGCTTTTTATAGGCACAGCATCACCGGTGTCGATGTGATGCTCCACTAATTTAGTTTGCCCTAGGCCTAACTTCTCGTACGAAGGAAACGTCTCGATGACTTTTCGCAATTCTGATTTCTGTTCTGGTGACAATTCATGGAGGTTAAGTTCCTCTTCCTTTTCAAGCCTAGTCTCTAAGCACTCTACGCTCGGGAATATTTCGGGAGCTAACGCAAATGCTCTCCAAAAATCGACCCCGAAGTATGCTTCTTGGAGCAACGAGGGAACAAGGTAAAAACGAATAATCTTTGTGATATTTTTAAAAGTGACCGGTAGGGATACTGAGCCTAAAATTGTTTGCTTGTTGCCGCCCGCGGTATATACGAACGCATGTAAGGGCTGATATTCGAAGCCGTTATCCTCTAGGAATTCTACTCCATTTTTCCCTAAGATGGAGACGTTGGCTCCCGAGTCTAACAACCCTACAAGAAAACTATTTTTAATTCTAGCCTTTACTAAAGGCCTTTCGTCCTCTGTAAGCGTTAACGTGGTGGCTTGCAGCAGTCTACGCTCCTGTACTCTCCGGTGGTATCTCTTCCTACACTTCAAAATATTGTCCGATACCGGATATTGGTCAAAAATGGTATGTCTCATTTGTTCATACCTATCCTCCCTTTCTTTTAGGGTTGGGAAAAGTTGCGTTTGGCACGCGACATCCCTATGCTGGCGTCGCAGGATTTTGATTTGCTCGCCCATCGTGAAAGAGGACGTTCGACTCTCGGATTCAGAACTATTCGAATCGTCAGTACTATCGGGGAAGGTTATTATTACAGTCGAGGGTTCTTCTGCCAGGGTACTACTGCACCTCGGAAGCTCACCACCTCCATGCAGAGATTCGCCCTCTGGTTCAGCGCACGGGACGACGCCTCGAGCACTGGCGCTATGAAGCCGAACGAGGTTCCCCCATCTTCTCGCTCGGGTACTGGTTTCCCTGCCTGCGATGGTCCCTAGGGCATTTAGGAGTGAATACACCCTTATACCCACATTTAAAACAAAAAGGACTTTTTATGGGTTCCTCGCAATATATATAGGAGTGCCCCATTCCCTGGCAATTCCAGCACTGGATTCCCGAGTAGTCCGGTCTTCTGCTGCGTCTATATTCCAGCGCCTCTATCTGCGGATCTATCCCGCCGTTCTCGCCTTCCATCGTCATGTCCGGGGTTGTCACGCGTGCCTCGCTTACCTGCCGTCCTGGGTAATTGGCTCCCAGCAGCTTGCTCTCTTTCAGCACTTGTTCACCTCGGCGTGCTACATCGCGCAGATCATGGAGGTTCCTTACGTCCGCATTAAAAAGCATTAGCTTAAGGCTACTGTTGACGTTCCTTTTTATTATGTCAATCAGTAGAAGCTCTGACATCGGCTCCCTTAAGCGCGCGTTCAAGGAGATTATGTCCGCGTGAAACACGTCATAACACTCACTTGCCTTTTGCTTGCGCATGGAGATCTCCATCATGATCTCGTGGTCCGTTTTCAAGGTGCCAAACTCTCTTTTTAAGGAGTAGCACAAAAAGGCATATGTCGCATTTGGGTTTTGTTTTGTGAACAGCCAGTACCATTCTTCGGCTCGTCCCGAAAGGAATAAGTGGAAACTGGCCATTATTTGTTCGTCAGGGCATTGTGTGCGCTCACACAAGGTGTTTAATTTGAAGAGGAAATCGCTTACACTCCCAGTGCCGTCGAATGCGATTTTCCACTCCTGCGGTTTTACTGTTATGCTGCTTGGAGTCGGGTACATTGGCGGTACTACCGATGGCAATGGGTTACGGTCCATCCTGCTTGCGTTCCTGTGTTGCTGGTGTGCTTGCTGCGTGGATTCGAGAGCGGCGTTGAGCTGGGCCATGTTGGCTCTAATTGAGCCCATCTCTCTCCGCATTTCCTCCTGCGAAGCCTGGAACAGTTGGTGTAGCACGTCCACCCACGAGCCTCCACGAGTGGCTTCGTCCTGCATTCCTAGGAGGTTCGCCTGATCGCTGGTAGCGTCCCCAAAATTTCCAACCTCTTGATTTGGTGGTAAGGCACCCGCTCCATCTGGTGCATAGTTCGACACATTGGTCATTATCCCCGAGATGTTGTGTGTGTTTAGCAGCGATGCATTTAAATTGCTGGTGCTTACAGGTATGTCCAGTTTGTCGCGGTCGTCGTTCGGGCCCGAGCCTATATGAGTCCCCGCGGGATTTCCGTAGGATCCTCCTACTGGGGTATGCACCACCAAAGGACGCCTTGCTTTCGAAAAAGCCCCCCTATTAGCACCGCCCCGGTTTTGGTTTCCCCGGAACCCTCCCGCACTCCCGAACGGAGTATTTCGCCCCGGTTGGCCGAACGATTGCTCGCGTGACATAATCAAAATAATTATATAAAAAAAATGTAGCTCGTTACGTAGTAGTTAAAAAAAACTTTTGCCGCGTAGCGCAGTTAGGGGTCAACAAAAAAAAAATCAGAATTCCCCCTTTTACCTTATATTTTAGGCGATGCCTTGAAAAAAAAATGTGTATATAAAAATTACGCGAGGAGTTGAGAAAACTTGGTAGCAATTGTAATGGGAACGCTGACATCCCATTCCCAGAAGGCACTTGGGCTACAGGTTGAGAAAAAAAAATTTACTACAAACACATTCATACTTGGCCCTAGTGCTCCCAACCGCAGTGCGAGGGGGTCTTAAGGCCCCCCTCCGAGACTGGTCTGAGGCCACTAGGGTCACTCCAGGCACACACGGGTTGGTCTCAGCACGCCCAGCCGCAACGCAGGGGCAGTCTCCAGGGGCTTGCCCCTGGGACTGGTTGGGGGTGTTGAGGCCTCCCGTTCATTTTTACTGGACACCCCTCCTGCCTCCGCCGCAATGGGTGGAGCGGTTTCGGAACCGCTCCCCCAGTCTGGCGGGACAGGAAGGAGTGCCACTCTGAATCCCAGCTCAACCCTCCACAGTCCAGGTGGTATTCTAAACTACCACCTGGGGCGTGGGATGAGCCGGGGTTCTTTTTCCACATACATACACGCACTCACACTGACGACACAAAATTCGGCAAATAAAAGAAAAAAATTTAACATTACAAAAAAAAACCCAATTAGCGGACAAAATTATTCCAAAGCCGACTAACGGACAACTTCCGGTAACTAAAATCCCACTTACAAAAAAAATCAAGTGCGTTTAGCACTGCCTCATCGGGTGGGAAAAAAAAAATCCGGAGACTTGACGTAAAGTCCGTGGCTCCTTCGGCCACTGCCCCCGATGACCAGCCCGGACAACCTGATCTGTCCAACCATCCCACCGCAACGTAGGTGGCAGCTGCTGTGGCTGCTCACTCGGACTGGTGGGATGGTCAACTTCACAGGTTGACCCGACTGACCCCCGCGGCCAGCGCCTCAGGCGCCCCGTTGGGCGCCATCTGTTATGGCGCCCTCAGCAACTGTCAACGATGATCACTTCGGACAACTTGATCCGTCCAACCATCCCACAGCAACGCAGGTGGCTGCTCCTGCGGCTGCTCACCTCGGACTGGTGGGATGGTCAACTTCACAAGTTGACCCGGAATGATCAGCGCGACATCGCCTTAGGCACCAAATCCCGTTGGGCGCCATCTGTTATGGAAACGCATTTACAAGGGAGCAGTAAGGAAGGCGGTCGGCATGATGTGTTGGTGCACAGTGGCTAGTCATTGTCGGCTGGGGCGGGTCCTTGCCAACCTTACTGTTCCTGCGCCATAAGCAGAAAAAAGTTCCTATCATGCCTATCAAACTAGCAGCTGTCAAAATCAAAATAAACTGACAGAAGCGCAGAGACCGACTCAAAACGCTTATAAATTCAAATCAAAACGACATCCGGTCGAACCGGATGCCACGGACAACCCGTTAACATTCCAAAATTTAAAAATTCAAAAATTCAAAAAAAATTACCGCAAAAAAATTTACCGAACCGGACATGGCCGGTTACCAACGCTGAAAATCGAAAATAAAAAAAAAGCTGAAAATTAAAATACAACAAAAGGGCCGAACATAACTTGGGGGCGCCGCGGGTGGTGTTGCGACGCCCGGTGCTTATATCCCACCCTCAAATAACCATGGCCACCGACGCACCTAAAATTTCGGTGGCCCCTTACCTGTTTTATCTAAGTGCCTTCTAAGTAAGTGGCGACGCCAGCATTCCCATTTTAAATTACAATTTATTTATAATTCATTATTAAATTATAAATACATTATTAAATTCATTACAAAAATTATTACAATGTTATCGTAGAACTCAGCTTTGAGTGTAACCTGATATCGAATCGATATAATGCTAATGCGCCTAGTATAATGCTAACAATATCTAATATGTACAAAAAAAAGTATTTACCAAAAGCAATAACGATAAAATTGCGATAGCAATATGTATTACGGCACGTAAATCACCTTCGTCTTGTTGTTCGAAAGGTATTGCCCGCAATAGGGATTCATATGCATATATATATACCTATATATTGCATTTGGAAGGAAAAAAAAATTTTGAATTCAAAATCCTTTTGCCAATTCGTGTATACTTGACAATCGACGAATGGCTGCTGTCGCAAAAAAAAATCCGTTAAATCTATGGTTAAGCTTCCAAAGTGAATCGCTAAAACGTTTCAATGTATAGAGCTAACTTTAAACATCTTAAGGTGACAAAATATATATTCTTAAAATGATCGAAAAAAAATGTATCCTTTTTCTTTTTTTATGTAAAGCTAATGCTTAGGTAGGTATTAGGTAAATGGAATCATACTAGTTAATTGCTGAATACAATCTTAGTCATAGTTAAAGAGTTTTGTTTGATATATTATATGTAAGATGCATTCTCAAATAAACGGCGTATGTTGAAATTAGGGTTAAGCGTTCTAACAGGTAAGTGCTGCTTGACCGGACTGAGACAAAACTGCCTGTTTATTTGTGAACAAACCTTTAAAACGTGTAAATAATTTTGGCATATTAAAATATGGTTGCATTCTTTAATATCTTGTCAAGTTGCAAAACATAAGTGTTCATATGGTAATTCTTTTGGTTAGGTAATCAATACAGCTAAGCTTAACTCGTGGGAATCATTTATGTATAACCTTTTTCGTCTATAATACGTTATACTATCCTTTCATCTTTTGTGTTGATAATTCAAAAACAAAAATATCGTAATTTAGACACAAGAGATCGATCCTTGTCGAATGGTTTACCCGGGGTTATATAAAACCCTCTAAGTACCACTTGGAAGTTCTTTTAACTACCCTGCAAAAATGCTCTCGTCATTCCACGCCGTTTGACTAGTTACTACACAGTCATAGGTTATGTTCTTAGTCACATTTGCATGGGCGTGGGTAAGTTTCGTGACCAGAAGTTTTTTTGTAGGGTAATTAAGTCTAAATTTATACCGTCCTGGTACTTACATGGCCGACAGAGTGCGTACCATGGGTCTCTGCCGGCGTGTTGTCGCTGGTGGAGTTGACCTTGCCGGTGAAGTTGACGCTGATGTGGGTTGTGGTGTGCGGTCTTGGGCGCGCTGTGCTGGTATTGTTGGTGGTTGTTGCGCTCTGGTCCGAGGTGATCGAGTGCACCTGGTGGCAACGAAACTTCGGAATGACTTGGGGCTAAATTTGGCTTTCGTTGTACTACGCTGCCGCGTACTGCTGGCCCTGGAGGCGGAGGTGTTGGTTTAAGAGTCTTCTCGTAATTCGCTTGACCCTGTACTAATGTTTCTTAATTGTCCTTTTTGGTCCGCAGGAAATTGCAAAACGGAAGATTCCAAATTGCTCGATACTAGTTACAAGCTTCGCCACAATTAGAAGGCGTAAAAATATTTCCAAAAATTATTTTTCCAGTGTGCGGACCGGGTAGTTGGTTGATAAGTATGTGGGACTCCGTTAAACGCAAGCAGTGTGTAACCAATAGGAGCACCCTTAACAGTCAGTGTTGGTGGGTTTCATATTTTTACATACTATTCTACATTCTAAATTAGCAAAGTCTCTTGTTATTCCAGTTTTCGAACCGTTGCACATTTGCTGGTGGTAAATGTTTTCAAGCCTTAGTTAATTGGGTTTTGATGACTTATAAGTATGTGCGTGCAATAGTTTTAAAGGATAAGACTCTTATGGTACGAAGTTTTCCAAGCCGAAATCGCCAACGTTGATACTTTTGGGTTAATTCTTACCGTCGATCCCTTTTCCTTCCGCGCCCACTGCAGTTAGATTCTATTGGCCCCTTTTGCAATCCTTTTGTGTAACAAAAACTCTTTTTATGGCCGGAACCTCGTGATCAAAAAAAGAAAAGAAAATTTTCTTCCTAGTGGTGGCCGGTCTGTCTTTTTTCTTGCTTTCGATATTTTGAACACGCTCCCAAGTGGGTCGTAGCCGTAGACCGTAGCAGCAGACCGTAACAAACCGGTGTTGGACCCACTCAGGGTAGTTTTTTATAAGCGCGGCCGAATGCCGCCAATGCAGAAAGGTGTTCTGTGCAAAAATACTATGGATCCCACCCCGGTTTCGGAGCGCTCCGGGGCCAGTTTTCGGTGTTTTGGAAATAACTTTTAACAGAGATAAAATTTAGAATTTCCGCTCTCGGATTCGTGGTCCTGGGATCAAAACGCGTCTTTTGACACCTCTCCCGATATTTTTGGTCTGGTTTTAGCAGTTGTGAGCTAAAATAAACAAATACCAAAGTTGTACTCAAGTTTGCGAGACTAAGAAAATACGTTTCTCTGAGTACAAGCTCAGCAAAGGAGGTCAAGGAGGTCGCCAGTTTTTTTAGAATTCAGGACGTGTATTCTACCTACTAAAGAGCCATGAGAAATTCAATTACATGGAAGGATTAAAAAGTGCAAATACGCAGGCCTAAATGAGTCATTGTTGAGATATTACATCATTATTTACTGAAAAAGTGCCTTTGGATAATTCTATACGACAGCATGACATTGCTAATACGCGTCCAAAAATATCGAGAGAGGTGTCAAAAGACGGGTATTGACATCAGTATTAATAATCCGAAACCGGAAAAGAAAAATTTTATCTCTGTCCGGAGATATTTGCAGTTGATGTTGGCGATTTTCACGTGGTTGTTGTAATGTTGGCGTACCCACAAAAAAAATTGTGAATATAAGTGTTTTGCGCGGATATAGTTTTGGTCTCCAAACCGGTGTTGGACCCACCCAGGGTAATTTTTTATAAGCGCGGCCGAAGGCCGCCAATGCAAAGGTGTTCTGCGCAAAAATACTGTGGATCCCACCCCCGGTTTCGGAGGTACCCGTGGATAATTTTTCTGTTTTTCGTTAATATCTTTTGAACGACTTAAAATTTTTCTTTTCCGGTTTCGGATTATTAGTACTTATGTCAATTAGCAGTGTCATGTTGTCGTATAGAATCACCTGCCTTTGTTTTAGTTTTCTCATATACTAATTTTCTACACAAAATTATATACTATGTAACATACAAAAATAACTTCGGAAATATAAATTTTATAAAAATATGTTTTAAAATACTTCAGTCTAAGGAAAAGGCAAGTATGAGTTCCTAAAAAGTAAGCACTTTAGGATAAATTATATAGGATATATAGGTACTCTTCGTTTACTTCACCAACACAGAACTTGAAAAATGGAAGTTCTGAATATATGTACTTGAAAAAAGAATAGATTCTCCCAATCGCGTATTGAGCCCACTTTGCGAAGATGGCAATACAGCCACTGCAACTGACACTGCTGAGATCAATAAATCTGCAGTTATTCCATCAGAAATAATTGTTGACTCCTTTCTAGCAGTCAATAGTATGTTAGATGGAGTTATTGGCAACCGAGAACAAATCACTAAAACTATTTCACGTGCTCCTGAGCTGGGAAAATATTTCAATCACAATTTTTTAGACATAACCCAGCAAGTGCGTTATAAAGGGGTAAACCTGAATGCTACAGCTTCAGATTTACATGGAGTTTGATCAATTGGAACGCATCAAACAACTTGAATCCATACTCGGTGCTGAATAAATTCGCAGTATACCGGGTGAACGTCCTGAAAAGCCAATACGACATGCAGAACATAATACAAAATTTGCACAAGAAGCGGAATTAATCGAAGAAAATCTGATCATGCCTATGAAGAGGTACGGTGAAATACAAAACAATTTATTCGAATCACTTGGGGCTATGAATAAACGACTTGAAGAAAAAATTTAAGCAGAGAAACGTGCAGAAAGCGAATTGGATATTGGGCACCTTGGTTGCTGTGTACTATTTGGGATGATTGAGGTTAAAAGGTTCCACAGTTATTAAAAAAACTCAAAATCAAAATATGTTTTGTATAAATATGAAGTACGTTAATTTAGCAGTAGTAGAGGGTGGTGTTTATTTTTTTTAGTTAAAGGATCTTTAATAAAACAAAAATACTTGATTTTCCTCAAAGGAAAAATTAGTCCAGCCCTACAATTATGTACAAATTTAAAAGAACATGCAATTTATATGTTAACCCGCAAGCAGCCAAGTTTACTGTTGAGTATGATCCTGTATATTCTACTAAAATAATAATAGTGTTTTTTCTCGGTAAATATCCGCTTCTCTTCCAATATTTGGTGTGCTGTTTTTAATTGTTCCCACTGGTCATCCTAAACGTTTTTAGCCGACTCCGAATGCATATGCTTAGGCAGATGACTTTTTTGCTGAGAAACTTTCATGGCAGAAACACAATCGAAGAGTTTGTCAAGCCACCAAATCTGTTTGAAGTAAGTTGTTCGCCCATTTTTCAAAAAGGATAAAAAACATTCTCCGAAAATTTAACCCTTACTTCGGCGTAGTCGGTAAGTAGATACTAGTAATTTAAGTTCGGTATAGGGCGCAACAATTTTTCTTAAATAATTCGATTCCATCACCTGTAATTTTTTATATTTTACGCATTTCGTTGCTGTTTTGTTTTCAATATATCTTAAAAAGGGCTACATAGATTTCAAACTGACTAATCCCAACTGTACCCAAAAGAGACTAAAGCGGATCAATTATGCCCATCTGTAGACAAAAGAGATCAATCGGGGATCAATCTCTTTAGGGATTAATCGCACAATTTTTTGCAGGGTAACTCTTATATAGACACAATTGAGTGTGTATTAATCATACTCGTGCAAATGTTTATATGTAAATGTGTGAGCTTGCATGGTTTGTGTGGTTTCATTGATATTCATTGACCGGAAATGGTGACGCATTAGTTTCAGCTGTCCATCTGAGTGCGCGGATGAGGATTCCACACATCATTAAGGCATTATTTGGGAAGCCTCAACCGCAAGGAGCATTTAAAAATGCATATAAATTGTTACTCATACGTTTAGGTGTACCGATATTTAGAATTCGATTACTTCACGAATACTCCCAAGTCCGAAATCGATAGTGAGCACTTCATGCGAATGTCAAAATAGAGCCCGTTTGCAATTACAACTTACTTACTTACTTACTTAATTGGCGCTTAACCGTCTAAACGGTTATGGCCGTCCAACAAGGCGCGCCAGTCGCTCCTTCGCTCCGCCAACCGGCGCCAATTGGTCACACCAAGGGAGTTTAAATCGTTTTCCACCTGGTCCTTCCAACGGAGTGGGGGCCGCCCTCTAACTCTGCTTCCATAGGCGGGTTCCGATAGGAACACTTTCTTGGCCGGAGCATCATCTTTCATTCGCATAACATGGCCTAGCCAGCGCAGCCGCTGCGTTTTAATTCGCTGGACTATGTTGATGTCTGCGTATAGCTCGTACAGCTCATCATTAAATCTTCTTCGGTACTCGCCATCGCCAACGCGTAGAGGTCCATAAATCTTTCGAAGAACTTTTCTCTCGAATTACAACTACTTCTACATAAATTGCAAATGAAAGAGTCTTACCACCATACGAATTGAAAAAGATACTAGCGGTGATAAAAATTTTGTGAGTGTGGTGCAGGTAATCTATACATTTATGAATCATATGGAGTCTTAAATTTTGCAAATAGGTATCTAATCTCGGACACATCTGAACGTAAGGTAAGGTTAGGGGAACTGACCGGTCCACGAAGAACTCGCATAGACTGAATGAGTCCGTAGTGTTATCAGATGTTTGTTTAACGACCAAACTGAAAAAAACCCTATCAAAAACCAGGGCTTATATTATAAAATAACTTCGTCCTCTTGGCAAATACTAGAAGCTTTGTAGGGCGTTTGCCACTTGCTGCTTATTGATCTGATAGCTGTATCACCTCTAATGGATTCTGAAATCTTAGCCTGACAAGCGCAAGGCACAATCACAAAATGTGCTCGATCGTTTCCTCCTCCACCCCACACTTCATACATCTGGTTTCACTCACCAAGCCAAATTGAAAAGCATGTGACGCCAGAAGGCAGCTTACAGTCAGAATAGCCGCCAAGAGTCGACAGTCCTCTCTTTTTTACCTTGTTCGTATAAGGTTGTAAGATCTACACATAACCTTCGGCACTTTACAGCCGCACGCTTGGGTCCACGCCTTTCTTGCTTTGTCGATCATGTGCATCTCTCGCCTTCTCTTAATCTAGCTCAATCTAATTAGGACGTCTATGGAGCAAGTTTCATGGTATACGCTCTTTCTAGCGAGTTCATCCGCTTTTTCATTCCCGTCTATTCCCATGTGCCCTGGGACTCAATGTAGATATTTGATTCTCCCTGTCCCAATTCTTTCCAGGGGTTGCTTACACTTAAACACATAAGATGCTTTGATATGCGAGATTATTATTATTGTTGCCGCTTTGCTGTCAAATATAAAAGTTGACACGGCTACTGTCTAAGCCATATTCTTCCAATGTTTCTGCTGCTTTTTCCGCCTGAAAAGCACTTTAGTGATCTCGCAGCTGGAAGGATCTGTTTATTTCCGTATCAGTACAGTTTATTGCAGACCCTACTCCTTACACTATTTTGGCACCATCGGTGTACACACGTATCGCTTATGGCCGTATGGTCTGTGCTCAAGCTGTCCCGAGGCAAGGAGCCTCGTTGCAGTTGTTAAAAAAAAAATCTTACATTTAGCTCTACAAAGATAGCTTCTTAGAATAAAAGCTAGCCCATTACTTTCTGAAATATTTAGGAATTAATCAAAAATTTATATACTACGCACAGCATTGCTACGAACGAACAAAACTTCCGAGCTGTAGCGGCCGCAGTACACTTTTTTGCAGTGGTGTGTAAGGAATGTATCTGTCGTGAAGCTCGCCTTGGTGGAATTGTTTAAACCATGGGGAGATCAATAAAGGCAAATTCAGCGGCGAGCTCAAATTAATTAGGCTTTGTACTTATTTGGTGTGTTTTATGTGTGTATAGAGAGATAAATGCGGAGAGTGTCGTGTGCATATCCCTTCATACAAAATGTAAGCTCGAACAAAATGTGTTTCAACATAAACACGGCTATTCTCAAATATAAAAACTTTGTGTTTATTCTTCAAAGAAAATGAGTTTAAGTACAAAGGTGAGTATAACATAAATATTGTTTCATACATATGCTCAGAGTGTGGTTAGCAAAACACCCGAGTCTCTCTCTCTCATTTTGCATTGGGGTTTGTGATCAAACACCTGTAAGGCGAAATGTCAAACTGCTAGATATTTGTTGTGCTGTATTTTGCGCTCGCTAATTTATATTTCTGTTAGAGAACGTATAAAAATAGAGAACTGCCAACAGAACGAATATTGGGAAACAGTAAGCCATCAAATCGCGGGTAGGTAATTCACCCTTGGGGAAATGTGGCATGAAATTCGATAATTTCAATGGTATGGAAATATTATTTTTATATAATAACCACAATTTACCTATTTTTTAACGTTTTCATTTACTTTTTTGTGAAATTTCAACGAAAACACTGCAAATTTTGCTAACCTTCAAGTAGGTAATGTGGTAAACTACCTAACGCCAGTTTGACAATTTCTATTGTTGTCAGTCGTTGATTCTCCTATATAGATTTACATCTTTGATTTTTGTTTTGTTTTCGCGCTTTGTTTATTCTTTCTTCGTTTTTACTTTATTTGACAATTCAGCGATATTAATATTTTTTTATAGCGATATTTTGGAGGCGCTATCCGTCGATATCTTAAATTTTAAGCATACTTCCGATTCACTACGGACTCATTCAGTCTATGTGAGGTCCTCACAGTTCAACCAACCGTTTTAGCAGCCAACTGAAAATGAAAAACATTGCTTATGGGATAAAACTGGTTTAGATAATACTATTTTTAATTCATTTATTGAAGTGTATGTATTTCGACGCCGATGGCGGCCACCGTGGTGTGATGGTAGCGTGCTCCGCCTATCACACCGTATGCCCTGGGTTCGCACCCCGGGCAAAGCAACATCAAAATTTTAGAAATAAGGTTTTTCAATTAGAAGAAAATTTTTCTAAGCGGGGTCGCCCCTCGGCAGTGTTTGGCAAGCGCTCCGGGTATATTTCTGCCATGAAAAGCTCTCAGTGAAAACTCATCTGCCTTGCAGATGCCGTTCGGAGTCGGCATAAAACATATAGGTCCCGTCCGGCCAATTTGTAGGGAAAATCAAGAGGAGCACGACGCAAATTGGAAGAGAAGCTCGGCCTTAGATCTCTTCGGAGGTTATCGCGCCTTACATTTATTTATTTATGTATTTCGACATATGCATGGAGATATGACTTTCTGCTCGTGCGCCGTGAATAAGCAGAAGCGCTGCAAGGTTACGGGCTATAACGAATGTGCTTCATCAGAGAAGGTTAAATGATAAAAGTACTATTACAAAACTTTGTGCCACAAATTACTTACCGCGCTTAATTTATGCAAATGATCCTGCCCATATTATTCTGCTCGGAAATTCAAAGATGAATTTAAACCTATATGAATATGTACACAAATCGCGTGGCGAAACCTCGCACAGCCAAGGCCAGTTAATGTATCTGTACTATATCTTATACATACTTATATAGCTATTTTACTTGCATTTAATTCACATAGTTGTGTAGTGGTTTATAAAAACCAAGTTATTGAAATCGATCAGCCAGAAATTCAATATATGTTATAGAGAGAGGTAGGGGAAGTAGTAGTGGAACTGGAAGAGGAAGATTGAGTGGTAATGGAAGTGGAGCTAGGACTGGAAGTGGGAGTGGGAGTTATTATTAATATTATTAGTCGTCGATGTAGTGCCACCTTTATTCAGATCTATTGTGCTTGACCCTTCACCCTCTAAATGGAGTGTTAGTGGGAGTAGTTTGGTTGGGAGTGTCATTGCAAATGTGAGCGGTATCGGTAGTCGGTAGTGGGTTTGGAGATGGGATAAGAAACAAGAAAACAAATAGAATTGGTCTCGTTTTTTGGTCGTTAGTATTTAGAATAACTAAAATTTTTGTTGAGAGCATGGTTGGTCTTTCTTAAATAAAACGCTTCTATGTGTATTTTATTTTGATTTTTACACTCAGCTGAGCAGAGCTCACAGAGCATATTAACTTTGCTCGCATATCGGTAATCCGTAACGGCATAAACTAATCGAAATAGATATAGACTTCTATATATCAAAATGATCTGGGCGAAAAAGAAATTCATTTAGTCATGTCCGTCCGTCCGTCCGTCTGTTCGTTAATACGTCAACTTGAGTAAATTTTGAGGTATCTTAATGAAATTTGGTATGTAAGTTCCTGGGCATTCATCTCAGATCGCTATTTAAAATGAACGAAATCGGACTTTTTCGATATCGAAAATTTCGAATAACCGAAAAAGTGCGACAATTCATTACCAAAGACGGATAAAGCGATGAAACTTGGGTTGATTTTATGACGGAGAATAGAAAATTGCTAAAATTTTGGACAATGGGCGTGGCACCGCCCACTTTTAAAGGATGGTAATTTAAAAGTTTTGCAAGCTGTAATTCGACAGCATATTATGTAATGTTCGGTTACACCCGAACTTAGCCTTATTTACTTGCTATTTTTCAATACTTCAACTTCAGTCTGAAGTCATCCTCAGGAATCTTAAGCTGCGTTTTGAAGACAAGCCGACCTTGAGCTCAGTAAAAAATTTTAGTTACTCAAAAGAAATGGAAGATAAAGTAGAAGAGGATGGGGTTAGAGAATGAAGTAGGGAAACGTGGCTCACTTTTTAAGTCTGCACTACGAGCGCATTCAGTATATGTGTGCTTTGTTGACCCACCAGTTAGGTTGAACGTATGATTAATGAATATGTCATAAATAATTTTTTCCTTTCAATAAACAAAAATAAGTGAAAGCCGAAATTTTCGTTTATTATTATGTTGAACAAATAATAATATTTAGAATACATACATATTAACTTAAGCACAACTAGCAAAAGTTAAGCACGAGTACTATAACACATCCAATTACGATGAATCACATTACAATCGCTGTTGTACCGAAAAATTTATTACCAGCTGACATTAATTTTTTACGACTAATTTTCTATATCGCACACTTTTCTCTGCAGCATCGGCATTGGCAACGGCAGCGGCAGCGAATGTGAATAAGTAAGGAGCCAGGGTAATTAATTGCTGCGCTTCGGCTAACATTACCCCAAAAGGAAGTGAAGTTTGAGGTCATTTGAAGGGAATCCACAAAAGTGCTTTGGTTGACCGTTAGTTCGAGCGACAATGCAGCATGTACGAAGGAGGACGTTCTGTGCGAGCATAGCACTGCCGGCGTGGAATTACAAATGAAGTTCAAATTAATATCGTTAACTTGTGATAACGCCGCAAGTTTTCCATGCGCAGCAATGCAACTGAGATAAAACAAAAATAAATATCTTTACATGAGAAACGAATCTCATAAATGTAAAACGTTGCACAAAATATATATGGGTATGTATATACACATGGGCGTGGAAAAGGATAGCCAAGCGGGGGTATTAAACCAGAAAATATGCCGGAATTTCTATTGTAGCTGCTAACGTATCATTTGAGTGGTGAGAGAAAGGTTCAGAAATCGTCAGGTATATGCCAGGGTAAATGTTGAGCTGAACAGCTGTCATTGTCTTATAAAGGCAGAGAGAGTGGTTGTTTATAAATTTTTAAACGGCACACGGTCGGGACCTGCATGTAGCTTGAACAAAGTGGAAATCTGTCCTTGATGCCTTCGGGAGACAGTTCAAACCCCCTTACGTGATTCAAGGGATGATCATGGTGCCACCAACTCCGTACGATATTCTGGCTGAATTAAAAGGTTTGTAATCATCTTAGCTCCGCTCTCGTTTACGAAATGTCTTAATGGTCCAGCACTTTTTAACCGACTGTCACGCTAGCGAAATTAAATTGGAGTTCAACATTCCGCAACCTGACAACGGATCGCAAGCGAGTAGAGCTGCTGTTGCCATGCAGGCGCAAGATGAATCGTTTCGACGCTGGCAAGAACAGTGGAGCAACAGCCGACCCAGTTTCTAACCGGACACGGTTACTTTCGCAAATACCTACACAGAATGGGCAAGGTTGTTAACCCGAGCTGCCTGTACTGTGGGAAAATAGACAATGTACGCTACACCTTCTTCGAATGCGGGCACTTCTCCGATCAGCGAAGGAGGGTAAAAGAGGTACTTGGCGACCTATTCCCGGGCAGTGTCATCAATAACATGACCTACCGAAGAGACAGATGTGCCTAACCCATTGGCGTGAGAGTAGCCATAGAGCTCACGTAGCGCGCACCCGTACCCGAAATAATGCGAAGAGGTCCCAGATACGGGGATTCGCGCGGGCCGTGGGAGGTTAGGTTTTAGTGGGTAGCCCTTCATGGAAGAAGGGAGTCCTACATTCCGTGAAGGTTAAATACCCCGGTCAGTGCATAAAGCATTTCCTCCTTCCACGGAACACAAAAAAAATATCCTGCTTCCAAAATCGTGTTATCTGGGAGCTCGAATGATGTCAAGGAAGCAATATAAGACTACTTATTGCTGTTGGAAGAAGAAATTTTGCACAGGATACTTTTAAGAAATTCCGACTGACAACTCGATTTCTATTTGAATTGGTCATTTCAGAGTGCAACTTAGAATTTTAATATTGTATAAGTAATAATTGGTGACGTCCCTCTATAAATAGCCCAACTGGTATTGAGAGACATGCCCGAGCCAACGTGCCCCTTTATTATTAAAATCTAAACCAGAGGTCGACAATTAGTATTAATAATAGATTATTCAGTTCACGCGATAAACGTCTTGTCTCGTTGCTCGTTAATCAACCACTTAACCACCACTACCATGTTTATACCAACATAGTCGCGGTTTCAGTTTTGGTAATCGCTGGTATAACCATCAATTCTACGGCCATGCAGAAGATCCAATGGTCATGGCTCGAACCAGTTTTGCTATTTTATGAATATGTTCGACCAGTTTCTGTCGACCTTTATTATACCCAAAATACGAAAAAGTAGAAATAGCACCCGAAAGTTTACTGCAAAACCGACTAATCAAAAACAGTCATATCGGCCGACGTTCCCCTTGTTGCTGGTACCAATGATATTTAGACCATTCTACCTCGTTACTCCTTCGGTAACCTGCGACGGGGAAATCACCAGCATATCTTCCTCAAAATCGATTTAATCAACGGCCACATTTTTCATGAGGTGGACCTGGCAGATTATTCAAGAATAAAACATTTCCATTGACGAAGTAACACTTAAAACTCTGTTACTTTCGATCCGCTATAGTCTCCAAGGTAAATTGTGATAAAAAAATCCTCGCTCGCCGGCAGCAATTGGAGGAAGCATAAAGAAGCTGTGCGGACAACGTATACATCAATTTCCGATCGGTCTTTTGCTATGCACCGCCAATGTGGGCTCTGCAAAAATGTGCACTCAAAATAACCACGGGATGACCCTTTATGGGGTTTGTACACCACGCACTTAACGAAACGGGAGTGTGCCCTCTTAAGGAGCGCAATGAGTTGCTAAATAACCAATTTCAGCTGCATTGTTTTAAGCGCTGAGACTCCAACAAGCAACTGATTGAAATCGCCGCGCCTCGTAAGCACTATGAAGACATCAAGCAACATACATTTTAGTCGCATGATCCATATTACCATGTGCTCTGCCCACACACAGCCGGTGGCTTTCTGCAAAGCGCCACACCCGCTAAAATTCATTACTAAAACACATTTCCAGACATTATAGAGGAAGAACTTATTCTTCCCGGGTAAGCGCAGGTCATTTTGGCTCAATTTTAATCCGGATACTTTAACAGGGCAAGTTCTTACTTATCCAGAAAGAGCACTTGTATAACAATTTCTCGAGTCATCGATTTTATTGAGTGGTCCGGTAAGTGCCCTCACGTATCAGCTACGGACTTCAGACTAATCAATTTCTAGTCGTATCTCTTTCAGCGTTGAAGCGGCTTATTGATCCCTTCGTATCGGACAGGATTCCTCGGGGCTATTATCGGCACCATGGCTTGTCTAATTTTAGGGAAGGTAAATGGAAACGGTTTTCCATTTGATTCTATACCAAACAAAGGCTCCCTAGGGCACAAAGAGTTTGCTCTGGGTGCCTTTCTTGATACTGAAGGAGTCTTTAATTGTATTCTGCTTGAGGCTATCGAAAATGCTCTGGTTGGATAAGGAGTCGAAATACTATGGTTGAGTGCATTAACAAAATTTTATGCATCAGGATTTTCGCAGCAGAGTGGCAGGGTCTACAATGGAGTGGAAGTTGTACAGAAGCATACCACATTGGGCTGTTCTATCACTTTTGCTCTGGATTGTGGTCGTAAACGAGCTTCTAATAGAGCTAAAAGGCAATTTCTGCGTTGTGGATGACCTGGCAATTTTTGTTAGCAGTAAATTTCTGGATACCCAGCTCGGAAGTTTGCAGGGTTGGGTAATTTGGGCGAGCGGTCAACACAGGAAAACTGGAAGTTATTCATTTTATCAGAAAATACATGACAACGGCTTTCAAGTCACTCTCGAGTGGGGGAATACCGTTGGTGTTTTCTGATAGGATTCAGTATTTGGGATTTAATATTGAACAGGAAACTGTTCCAGAGTGCCAATCGGGAGGATAAGGCTAGGAAAGGGGGACCGTTGGTAAAAGCTGGAGACTCTCGCCAATGTTAGTACACTGGCTTTACGAAATGGTAGTCAATCCGATCTTGCCCTACAGCGTAATAGTTTGATGGAAACCACTCAATACGACAAATATTACTTATGTGTGAGTGTATGTATAACGTACAGCTCTACTTGGTATCAGCGGCGCGCTCAGAACAACATGTACTGTGGGGTTAAGCATACATTTGGTGGATACAAAGTGCAAGGCGGTAGCAGTTCTGGTCGCTCATCAGGACATGGGTTGTGGGCTATTTCACCTGGGGATTTCCAGCTTTCTCACCAACTCGGACTCCATCCCCCATATGACAGATTGTGCGCCAACAAGGAATGGGAGAAAGTAATCTATCGCAGTGAACTGGTTAACTGGTTCGGCGATGAGTCGAAGTTTGGACGGAAAGTTTTGAGGAAGTTTTCTGTCAGCAACTCAATAGTTGCCACGAGCTTTAGTTGTCCCATGACTGTAGCGACTTCCAAGCTTAAGCCAAAACGGTTTCCCTTAAGTCAACTGTTGTGCCATCGCTGGTGGTATGGGATTGCCTAACCTCCCTTACAGTTGAGTCAAAATATTTTAATATTAATATCATCTAATTACAATTAAATGGAATGAAGATGGCTGTAGAGAAAATGAAGAACCCCTCGCCAACTGTGGTCCGCTCCGTTATCGATGGGCCTCGAGTCAGATCAGCAAACGCTAAGCGGATGCTACCTCTTGCAGGGAATCAGGATAGCAATATACTTCTTGGCTGATGTGCATAGAAGGTGGTCTGCTTAAGTTGATGGGTTCACCAAGGGGGTCTGTCTTCAATGCGAATCAATATGGTAAGTGCATACTGTAAACTTGCTCTTGTTGCAGCTGCTTGGAGAATGGCGAATCATCAAACCACTTCATGCTGGATGTCTAGCTTTTGCTAGAACTAAGCGAACGTGTTTCGATCTCGGCTTACTAGGCTATTCAAAGGACTTTCGTATCGTTGATATTAGTCTCATGCGAAACTACATCGTTGATACGCATCGATTTTTGAAGTAGCTATAGCTTATGTCACCGTTGTCCTATATGGAAACACAAATGACCCTACTTTTATCAAAGTGATCTTCCTTTGCCGGGGAGCCTAACCTAACCTTACCTTACTTGACTTAACTTAACCCAATATACTTGACGCGAATGTTGGTAGTAGCCTCACTGTAATGTCACATATAATTGTATGAGTCGGTCACACCTTAATCATCTCATTTGCCTGAATATTAATGCAATCTACTGGGTGAGTCTTTTTTATACTCAGCTGAGCAGAGCTCACAGAGTATATTAATTTTGTTCGCATAAAGGTAATCCGTAACGGCATAAACTAATCGAGATAGATATACATATATCAAAATGATCTGGGCGAAAAAAGAAATTCATTTAGCCATGTCCGTCCGTACGTTCGTCCATCCGTCTGCCCATAAACACGATACCTTGAGCAAATTTTGAGGTATCTTGATGAAATTTGGTACGTAGGTTCCTGGGAACTCATCTCATATCGCTGTTTAAAATCAATGAAAGCGGACAACAACCACGCTCACTTTTTCGATATCGAATATTTCGAAAAACCCAAAAAGTTCGATAATTCATTACCAAAGATCGATAATGCGATGAAGCTTGGTAGGACAATGGGCGTGGCACCGCCCACTTTTAAAAGAAGGTAATTTAAAAGTTTTTCAAGCCGTAATTTGGCAGTCGTTGAAGATATCATGATCAAATTTCTCAGGAACGCTACTCTTATCTAATATATAAAATTCTTCTGTCACGGTTTTAGAGGCTGAACTCCTCCGAAACGGCTGAAGCGATTGTCTTAAAATTTTGTGAGCATATTGGGTAGGTCTGAGACTCGGCCAACGTCTACCTTTTTTTTCGCTACGTGTCTAGGAACTTGAGATCAAAACGTGGACTCGGGTACCCCTAGAATGTGTTTATACAATATGGATGTCAAATGAAAGCTGTTGATGAGTGCTATAGTACAGGATAACTTTCATACAACTGGGATGCTAGAGTCTCGATATATAGCCCAAAACGTGGACCCGGGTACCCCTAGAATGTGTTTATACAATATGGATATCAAATGAAAGCTGTTGATGAGTGCTTTAGTACAGCGTAATTTTCATACCTATTGGTGATTAGGGTCTCGATATATAGGCCAAAACGTGGACCCGGATACCCCTAGAATGTGTTTATACAATATGGATGTAAAATGAAAGCTGTTGATGAGTGCTATAGTACAGTATAGTTTTCATACAACTGGGAGGCTAGGTTCTCTAGATATAGCCCAAAACGTGGACCCGGGTACCCCTAGAATGTGCTTATACAATATGAATATCAAATGAAAGCTGTTGACTAATGCTATAGTACAGGATAATTTTCATACAACTGGGAGGATAGGGTCTCGAGATATATCCCAAAACGTGGACCCGGGTACCCCTAGAATGTGTTTAACCAATATAGGCATCAAATGAAAGCTGTTGTTGAGTGCTATAGTACAGGATAATTTTCATACAACTGGGAGGCTAGGGTCTCGAGATATAGCCCAAAACGTGGACCCGGGTACCCCAAGAATGTGTTTATACAATATGGATATCAAATGACAACTGTTGATGAGTGCTTTAGTACAGCGTAATTTTCATACCTATTGGTGATTAGGGTCTCGATATATAGGCCAAAACGTGGACCCGGATACCCCTAGAATGTGTTTATACAATATGGATGTAAAATGAAAGCTGTTGATGAGTGCTATAGTACAGTGTAGTTTTCATACAACTGGGAGGCTAGGGTCTCTAGATATAGCCCAAAACGTGGACCCGGGTACCCCTAGAATGTGGTTATACAATATGGATATCAAATGAAAGCTGTTGACTAATGCTATAGTACAGAATAATTTTCATACAACTGGGAGGATAGGGTCTCGAGATATATCCCAAAACGTGGACCCGGGTACCCCTAGAATGTGTTTAACCAATATGGGCATCAAATGAAAGCTGTTGTTGAGTGCTATAGTACAGGATAATTTTCATACAACTGGGAGGCTAGGGTCTCGAGATATAGCCCAACACGTGGACCCGGGTACTCCTAGAATGTGCTTATACAATATGGATATCAAATGAAAGCTGCTGATGAGTGCTATATTGCACGATAATTTTCATACAACTGGGAGGCCAGAGTCTCGAGATATAGCCCAAAACGTGGACCCGGGTACCCCTAGAATGTGTTTATACAATATGGGCATAAAATGAAAACTGTTGTTGAGTGCTATAGTACAGGATAATTTTCATACAACTGGGAGGCTAAGGTCTCCAGATATAGCCCAAAACGTGGGCCCGGGTACCCCTAGAATGTGTTTATACAATATGGATATCAAATGAAAGCTGTTGATGAGTGCTTCAGTACAGCGTAAATTTCATACCTATTGGTGATTAGGGTCTCAATATATAGGCCAAAACGTGGACCCGGGTACCCCTAGAATGTGTTTAACCAATATGGGCATCAAATGAAAACTGTTGTTGAGTGCTATAGTACAGGATAATTTTCATACAACTGGGAGGCTAAGGTCTCCAGATATAGCCCAAAACGTGGACCCGGGTACCCCTAGAATGTGTTTATACAATATGGATATCAAATGAAAGCTGTTGATGAGTGCTTTAGTACAGCGTAAATTTCATACCTATTGGTGATTAGGGTCTCAATATATAGGCCAAAACGTGGACCCGGGTACCCCTAGAATGTGTTTAACCAATATGGGCATCAAATGAAAGCTGTTGTTGAGTCCTATAGTACAGGATAATTTTCATACAACTGGGAGGCTAGGGTCTCGATATATAGGCCAAAACGTGGACCCGGATACCCCTAGAATGTGTTTATACAATATGGATGTAAAATGAAAGCTGTTGATGAGTGCTATAGTGCAGTATAATTTTCATACAACTGGGGGGCTAGGGTCTCGAGATATAGCCCAAAACGTGGACCCGGGTACCCCTAGAATGTGCTTATACAATATGGATATCAAATGAAAGCTGCTGATGAGTGCTATAGTGCACGATAATTTTCATACAACTGGGAGGCCAGAGTCTCGAGATATAGCCCAAAACGTGGACCGGGTACACCTAGAATTTGTTTATACAATATGGGTATCAAATGAAAGCTGTTGGTGAGTGCTATAGTACAGGATAATTTTCATACAACTGGGAGGCTAGGGTCTCGAGATATAGCCCAAAACGTGAACCGGATAAACCTAGAATGTGTTTTTATATTATGGGTATCAAATTGAAGCTATTGATGAGTGCTATAGTGCAGTATAATTTTCATACAACTGGGGGGCTAGGGTCTCGAGATATAGCCCAAAAAGTGGACCCGGCTACCCCTAGAATGTGCTTATACAATATGGATATCAAATGAAAGCTGCTGATGAGTGCTATAGTGCACGATAATTTTCATACAACTGAGAGGCCAGAGTCTCGAGATATAGCCCAAAACGTGGACCCGGGTAGCCCTAGAATGTGTTTATACAATATGGCTATCAAATGAAAGCTGTTGATGAGTGCTATAGTACAGGATAATTTTCATACAACTGGGAGGCTAGGGTCTCGAGATATAGCCCAAACGTGAACCGGATAAACCTAGAATGTGCTTTTATATTATGGGTATCAAATTGGAGCTATTGATGAGTGCTATAGTGCAGTATAATTTTCATACAACTGGGGGGCTAGGGTCTCGAGATATAGCCCAAAACGTGGACCCGGGTACCCCTAGAATGTGCTTATACAATATGGATATCAAATGAAAGCTGCTGATGAGTGCTACAGCGCACGATAATTTTCATACAACTGGGAGGCCAGAGTCTCGAGATATAGCCCAAAACGTGGACCGGGTACCCCTAGAATGTGTTTACACAATATGGGTATCAAATGAAAGCTGTTGATGAGTGCTATAGTACAGGATAATTTTCATACAACTGGGAGGCTAGAGTCTCGGGATATAGCCCAAAACGTGAACCGGATAAACCTAGAATGTGTTTTTATATTATGGGTATCAAATTGAAGCTATTGGTGTGTGCTATAATACAGATATCGTATACCCCTAGTGCACGATAATTTTCATACAACTGGGAGGCCAGAGTGTCGAGATATAGCCCAAAACGTGGACCCGCGTACCCCTGTTGTTGTTGTTGTTGTTGCTGTAGCGATAAGGTTGCCCCCCAAAGGCTTTGGGGAGTGTTATCGATGTGATGGTCCTTTTTCGGATACAGATCCGGTACGCTCCGGTACCATAGCACCATTAAGGTGCTAGCCCGACCAGGTGTTAGCGCGACCCACCCCCAAGTTCCATGAGGAAATGAAAAAATGGGCAAAATATAAAATGGCCGAAATCTGACTATGACCACGCCCACTTTTTCGATGTCGAAAATTACGAAAAATGAAAAAAACTCCATAATTCTATACCAAATATGAAAAAAGGGATGAAACATGATATTTGGATTTGTTTATTAACGCAAAATATAACTTTAGAAAAAACTTTGTAAAATGGGTGTGACACCTACCATATATAGTAGAAAAAAATGAAAAAGTTCTGCAGGGCGAAATCAAACGCCCTTGGAATCTTGGCAGGAATACTGTTCGTGGTATTACATATATAAATAAATTAGCGGTACCCGACAGATGATTTTCTGGGTCACCCTTGTCCACATTTTGTTCCATATCTCGAAAACGCCTTCACGTATACAACTAAGGGCCACTTCCTTCTAAGACCCTCATTAATACCTTTAATTTGGTACCCATATCGTACAAACACACTATAGAGTATCCCCGGTCCACCTTTATGGCGATATCTCGAAAAGGCGTCCACCTATATAACTAAGGCCCACTCCCTTTTCTATAATCATTAACGCATTTCATTTGTTACCCATATGGTACAAACACAATCTAGAGTCACCCTTGGTCCACCTTTATTGCGTTTTCTCGAAAAGGCGCCCATAGGTAGGAACTATGACCCACTCCCTTTTAAAGTACTCTTTAATACCTTCCAGTTGATACCCATGTCATAAAAACACATTCCAGGGTTGCCCTAGGTTCATTTTCCTACATGGTGATTTTCCCTTATTTTGTCTCCAAAGCTCTCAGCTGAATATGTAATGTTCGGTTACACCCGAACTTAGCCTTACTTACTTGTTTTACTCTAGCTAATCTTAACACTATCCATACTCAATTAAAGCTAGCGTATCCGTCAGTAAATTTTTGCGTCGAGTCAGTCAAATTAACACTTTTTTTAAGGTTACTGTGATGTAACCCAATTGAACATACACCGTTTCTAGGAATCCCGGAAAAAGATTTTGATTTCATTAAATGAGTGGACATGTGGGTTAGTCAAGATGATGTATGCGACAGGAACAGCAATAGCAATATGGTATGGTATGCAGAATCAAAGTTGCCCTTTCATTGGCGAAGCCTTACTACGCCCTTCTTTTTATGTAGGTACGTAAGCTCTCGTCCACTTACCGCAAGCATTGCAATCAGGCAACGAGCGGTGGCGAACGGCGAGCGATGACAAGAAAGTTAGGAAAGGAAATGCGTAGAAGTGCAAATGCTTTTATAATGAAAACTTTAAGTCCATTTATTGCTGCGCAAGCAAAGTTTTTAATTCATTTTCTTTATTAGCGCTGCAGCTGAGCGAACCAAGTTCTTCCTATCACATGTTAGCTTAGTGCCAGTGCCACACCTTAGTGTCATATTCCACAACCCTCTCCCACCGCCTATCCCATGCTATTCGTATCGTAACACTACACACTTGCAGCTACATACTTAGCAGTTTTCCATTTTCTTCAACGTTGTTTTTTTTTTAACATAAACTTGCCTGATGACAGTTTTAATTTATTTTGCTACGCAAAATGTGAAAGTCAAAAAAAACTTAAATATATTAACAAGAAAATGTTATAAACTAAAAAAAATTTCTTACTGCGCATAAAAAAGTCAACGTTCGTAAATGAGCTCTGCATTGCGAGCAGTAAAAAAAGAAACTTTTTAATTCCTACTCTATCGTCGAAAGAAAGATGATATTTCACTACATACACACCCTGTATGTGTTGAAAATAGAACACAAAAGCTCAATCGTAAAGTAGTTAGCTAGCGCATGCTAACTGCTGAGGTTCTCTAATAAGATTGAAGTATTTGCTCATCTAAACTTTTTGATTAATATACGCACTTCGTGCTAATGATTTTTGCAAAGCAGTTTTGAAAATAGTATGGCAACGACATTTGCGCTTTGCTGCAGTTCGTTGCAATGTGCTTTGTGCCTGAAAGTATGCCATACTTTTCTTAAGAACGGAAAATGTCTATGACAGTATACACAAAAGTTTTACATTAAAGAAAGCTTTTAATTTTCAGTCGCAGTAACGAAAATGTGAAGTGCAGTCGGAGGAAAAAAAAAATAATTTTCAAAATTTGTATTCAAATTCGTTTTGATTTACATAGTTATCCCACAGACTGAGTTTAATGTTATATTGAAATACAATGTGCAGTAATTGCGTTTTATTTTCTCGAAATAATGTTGCCCTGCTTCACAATATATTTTCAACTCAATAAGAAAAGGGGTCTCATTGCCTATAGATAAAGTCATTTTGAATTACGTTTGATGAACTAGTTCAAAAGATATAATTAAAGAGTTTGGGCTAAGATACTTGGCTTGGATACCACAAGTGGTTCCAGGCTCTAGATCAGGAACTGTTGTCAGTCTTAAACCGGCCATAGTGACGAATGCCACGCGTGATTAGTTATCACGTCCTGCACAAGGTGCCCCTGGTTCTACTGATAATGGCGGATCTAGAGAGGACAACTCGATAAAACCCTCACCCCTGAGCCATTGTGCCGAGCTCAGGGGAGGGAGGATTCTTTAAGAGTCAAGATTGGTACACAACGGTGACGAACTGTATTGTTTAGGGCTTTTGATTACTGACATTCAATTTTGACTTGATGACTTTCGGCTGGTAGGTGCGGTATTCTGCCACCTTAGTGGGTCGGGGTGAAACCCTACCGAAATGGCTGGTAGGCTAATGCTGCATCTGCCCACGTTCCGTTAAAACCTTGGCGGGCCTCAAGGTACGTTCCGGCGCCTTCGCCGTTAAGTTGGTGGTGTAGGTGCGGTTGAAAATTTTCCCGCTTTGCGTCCGGTCTGGCTCTGAACGCATTACTCATAAAGTAATGCGATAACCGTCGCGTGGCCTCCCTGCGTAGCATAGATAACCACGACACCGTTGAAGGGCGACTACACAATCGGCTCCGGATAGCGGCCTTGAGGGGGGACTTTTTAGTATGGACACGACTAATACGAATCCGCCAAGGATGGGGTCCGAAAGAAGAGCGGTTTTGATGGAAATCCGTAAAATCAAACTTCAGCACTCTAAGTTGCTGCTCTGCCTTGAAAAAGGCGGAGTGGATATAGTCCTTGTCCAGGAAACGTGGCTGAGTAGTAACGGCAGTAAGATTTCTGGATTAAGGACTGGAAAATTCACCACCTTGGTGCATGGGGAGGCAAGTAGGCCTAGATCCTGTTTGCTTGTCAAAAAAGAGAGAGGTCTGCCTCAAGCGAGGAAGTAATGAAATGTGTGTGGTCTCAGCGTACATGCCCCACGGGGACGCAGCGGAACCACCGCCTGCGATACTGGGCGAAATCACCGCTGCAGCAAGGCAGAGAGGTGTTGGCGTGATCAACGATGCCGATGCTAATGCCCACCATAGCATCTGGGGAAGCTCGGATACCAACACTAGAGGTGAGTCTTTATTTACTTTTATTGTAGATGAGGGACTTTGTATATGTAATAGGGGGAATGACCCGACTTTTATTACTGCGGTTAGGGAGGAGGTCCTGGACCACACCCTGGTTAGTAGAGAACTAGAAGGTCGGATATCTGGCGGGTTCTCAACCAGCACTCCTTCTCTGATCACCGATATGTTCAGTTCTCGGTGAACGAAGAACGTCCCGGTAAAATTTCTTTTTGTCAAGAGATAAATTTAAGCCGAAAGTTTAAGTTGGCTGATCACTGCAGTGTATTCCAAGCGGAAGTTGCTGCGATTAAGGATGCGGTGGATGGAATGCTATCCACTGCTACTACGGTTAGGGAATTTAACATCTACTCTGATAGCCAAGCGGCTATCAAGGCCTTGAGCTCAACTACAGTGCGATCGAGGGTGGTCTGGGAGTGCCTGACCTCGCTTGCGATTGCATCGAATTATTTTACAATTAAGATTATCTGATCCGGCCATAGTGATATCCCGGGTAACTGTCAAGCGGATCTCTTAGCCCGCATCGGTATAAATGAACCGGATGAAGATGGCTGTAGGGATTTCGGGATCCCGCTGGCCACCTGTGCTCCTCCATAGCTGGGCCTCGAGTCAGCTCAGCAAACGTTGGGCGGACACCACGTCTTGCAGGGTAGCAAGATCTTTCTGGCCAAAAGTGGATGGCAGGAGGTCTACAGAAATAATTGGGTTAACTAAGGCTCACCTATCAATGGTCATTGGGGTATTGACAGGGCACTGTCCCATGGGTATCCCTGCGATATGTCTCAATATCCTGGAAACTCTATCCTGCTGCAGCTGTATGGAGGATGATGAGGTGGAATCACCAAATCACTTTATGCTTGATTACCCAGCTTTTGCGAGAACTAGGCGAAAGTACTTCGGTCGCGACTCACTTGGATCTCCCGAGGATTTATCCAAAGTTGACATCGGTATCATTCGGAGCTTTATATTTGCTACCCAACGATTCTCTAAGTAGCTAGATCTAAGTCACTGTTATTTTTGGTGTATGTGGTATCACAACGGACCTTCGTGTTGTCCAAGTCAGCTATCCTTATTAGGGAAGCTACCACCTAACCTAACCTATAATTAAAGAGTGCAAAATGTGTGTAAACTTTTTTCCAGAAAATAAAACGCAAAAGGTTTGTATGGGAAACTTCAGCCTCGAAATCGAACGCGAGTATTGCTTGAATTAGACTGGTAAATATTTCAAGTTATGATCGGCATTAAAATTATCATCATCATTAATAGGCGCTTAACTGCTTTAAAGCCGATTTTGGCCATTTCGCGATAGCTTACGCCAATTGCGACCAGCAACAGAGGTAAAGTCTTCTTCAAACTGTCTCTACCAACTCAGTGGAGCTCTTTCTCTGCTTCCAAACTGTGATGTCGGCTGAAATACTTTCTAGGCCGGAGCGCCTTCGTCCATTCCCATAACATGACCTAGCAAGCGAAGACTTTGGATTTTTATTTGCTGCCCTATCGTCATATCTGCGTAAATCTCATACGGCTATTTATTGTACCTAATTTGATACTCGCCTGCGGCATCACTGCCTGGACCATAAATCTTCCGGAGAACTTTTCTCTCGAAACTCCAAGAGCCATTTCATATTCTCTAGACACCGTCCATGATTCCTAGCCATACATCAGGATGGGTAAAATGAGCGACTTGTAGAGCGTGATTCTTATTCGTCGAGGGAGGACTTTTCTTTTTAATTGCCTAATCAGTCTAAAGAAGCACTTGTTGGGAAGAGTTATTCTCCGTTTGATTCCTAAGCTGAAAAACGGGCGAAACTGAACAACAACTGCGCCCACTGTTTCGATATCGAAAATTGCGAAACATGAATAAAATGCGAAAGTCCATTACCAAAAACGAATGGAAAACGTGAATTGACTTTTTGGCCCATAATGTAAAATTTTCTAGAATGGGCAAGGCACCGTCGACATTTAGAAGAAGAAAGTTTAAACGTTTTTAAAGCCGTAAATCGAAAGCAATTGAAGATATAATATTGTAATTAAGCACGCATGTTCTTCTCGCTAATAAATACGCAGTTGAGGAAGATGGGATCCTAAACGATCTGAGAGCCAAAAACAAGGTTTTGTTTGGGTTGGGTCCCGGGCATCAGGGACATGAAGGAAATGAATAGGCAGGTTGCCTAGCCCTTCTGTGGACTCACAAAGGCACTAAAAAACCATAAGTAAATGGGAAACAAAGCAGTTCAGACAATCCTGAATTAAATGTCCAGACAAAAGACAGGACAAACTGTTTATACTCCCAGCAACGAAAGTGTTAGCCAAACTCATAAACTTAAGCAGAGAGTACCTAAAAACTCACACTGGGTACTAGACGAGACACTGTAGTCTACGATATCACCTAATTAAGTTAAATCTGTCGGCTACACAAATACGTCGCTGCTGTGAGCTGGAGGATGAAAAGCCGGTTCACATCTTTTGCCAATGCGTCGCTCTACGAGGCAGTTGGTGTGATTCTTAATTATCTCGTGATATTAAGTGAAAAGCTTGTAGAGGTACTTAAATACCCTAAAAGCCTCCAGATAGGGTAATAGATTGAAATTTCAAGCACATTAGATTTAAATTAAGGTCGCAGTGTATAGAAGCATGAGAGTAATGAAGAATTATCAGGATTGTATCTAATCGTTAATAAACTTAAAACAAAGAATTTATTCCCAGCAAGAGCCTGTCATAGTGGCAGCTATTTCACAGAAATACTCTTAAATTATTTTTCAGGTAGGTAAATTTTAACCAAAGACTTAGTACGGCGATACATCAAACAGCTCTTCATAAGTTAAGAAATAAGTCAAAAAGAAATTAGCAACCTTAAACAATAAATGTTAATCAAATGAGTATACTTTCTTAATACAGACCTAAATATATACACACACTTAAATCACAGGTATCCACGTCATTTCATACGTAAATGAACTGCTACAATATAAGAATTAATCCCATCTCAAAACCTAAGTATTGTCGAATCATTCAATAGCTGTACAAACGCCAGCATACTTAAGACTGCCTACTGAACGCTGCAAATGATTCTGAGCCATTTCTTTCAATTTCCCAGTTTCTGCATTCTGCACACATAATTTTTCCATCTCAAGCACATACAAAAACGATTGCATTTTGCCATTTGGTACATGTCCGGCAGCCTCAAGCAAAATACAACACAATTGAATCCTCATTGGTTTGAAAATATTAAAATGCATGGAAACGCATCAAAATACCACAACAAAAGTGCACAATTCCTTTTTCTTTTTTTTTTTTTCTCGGCCTCACCTGTAAATTTGTGCTCTTTTGTTCAGAAATCAAGCTTAGTTCTTATCGCCCATTCAACACACAAGGGCGTACATATCGATGGAGAACTGTACATTACGAAAAGCCATATAAATGCCTTGGGCTGTAATTTTATCCAAACAATATTTTTCGACTCCTTTGGTAGTGGGCTATGAGCTACTGAAGAATTACAACTTTCCCACCACCCCTCACTCGTTACCTAATTCTCCATCCCTATTCAAAATTATTATTTCTGTCCTTGTATCACTCTTTCACACTCTGACTGTTACTTAGTGACAAATGGTTTTGTTTACCTCATTTTACTTGTATTTTATACGAATAAATGTGTATACACACCCTATCGGAAAGATATCAATCACGCCATAGGATTGCATAACCTTACAAAAAAATAATAAGTTAAGTGCGCCGCCACAATTATCAAAATTATCCTAGGTGAAGTAGGTCGTAACGGGTTATTAACTCGGCTAAGGCTCGAAACATGTGTTGTTTTCTGCATTACCAAGTTTAAGCATAAGGTTATCTATCAAGAAGAAGGGACGAGACTCATACCTCTCTTTGCCGAAGACCTCACACCTTTCATGAATTAAACTGAGCAATAATCCGATGAAATTTCAAACATTCCTGAAATCCGAACAATCAGTTGTATAGGATATTAATTATAATTAAGTAATTAAGTTTTACTATATGGATATATTTATTTTAATGCTTATAACTTTTGTATTAGTTCATCGATTTTGTTGAATGAAAGCTTATTTTTGTGTAATAAAACAGAGCGTAAAGAAAAAAAATCTGCAAAAAAATAAAAAGTTTTCGAGATCCTTCCTCACAAAGTACAAATTTTTTTATATTTTTCCAAAAAAAAAATGGAAAAATTGTAATGGTTGTTCGCTATCTTTGATTTTATTACCTTTTAAAAGCTTCAAACCATTTTAGAATTGCTGAATTCGTTCTTGAGATATATATGATTAAGTGGACCCAATTTTTTTTTTTTTTGTTTTTTGAAAAAAAAGGTTATTCGTAAATATCTCAAAAACGTTACCATACAATTAAAAATTACCTTGATTGTCGGAATTAGGGGGTAATTTTATATAGGAATTTCATAATGGCGTCTCTGGTGCATTTTGGCTGTAAACCAGTGTTATTACTTTATACAACCGATCTTGACGGTACTTTCAGACAAAAATATATACTCTATATTTAAACTTCCTGTGAAATTTCAAGTTTCTAGTTGTTTAAATGAGAAAGAAATGACGTAAAAGCTCTTATCTTAACAATCGGTCGTATGGAGGATATATCCTATCAGGTCGGTTCCGACGAATGATTAATCGGACATTTGCGTTCAAACATACAGACGTACAGACAGACAGGTGGAAATGGCTAAATCATCTCAGCTCGTCATCCTTATCATTTCGGTCTACTTTTTGTCCTTAAAGATGAGATTCAGGCCAAACTGAATATACCAAATAATTTTCCTGAAAGGTTTAAAAATTCGAAACCAATTTAATAACGTCATGATCGACGACAGTCCTTGCTTAGGTCTCCAAAGAATTAAAACCGAATGCCCTTACACAAACGCAATGAGTGCAGATTTGTGCTATGGAAGGCAGCCCATGAATTAAACCAGCTAACACTCGCACTGCTTATGTCTAGCGTGTGATGTGTGCAAAGTGTAGCAATAAAAACTTGACGCTGCCGTCAAGTGTAGAATTCTTGAAAGCGCTTATTGTTATTATTAGGCCTCGATGCACTGCGAACTTTAATTAGATATATTCTGCTGTATGTGGAGGCTTCTAATGTATTCAAGTAGCTCCTCAGGCTTTCTACTCCATACCACGAAAGGATAGGAGTCTCTGCCTACCCCAGCGGTTTAGGGGGCTTAGACTATACCCGCGGTAGGTATAGCTGTCGTAAAAAGCGACTAAAATACCAATTGATTCAAGGCGTTGTGTAGCGCAACCGCTCTTAAGGGGTTGCTAGCGCAATATATAGCTTCTCCAACCCAATTGTCAACCTCATCTACCCGTGGCGAATCCTGTTTCATTAACAACTGAGGCTCTGGCGACCCCGAACTCCTGATGGATCTAGGGGGTGGGAGGACGTTAATGCATAGAAGGTTTCGTGTGATCATACCAAATCGTTTCCGAGATGGTCGGACTAGTACCTTTATGGTGCTTGTTACCGGAACGTATCGGATCTGCATCTGCAAAGGACCATCGACATCGGTAACACTCCCCAAAGCCTTCGAAAATGGGAACCTGTGTTTAATCCTTCAGCTCACCAAATCCACATATTTGTATATCGGAGAAATGTTTCTTACTTCGGTAATACCCAAGACTGCAGTGCTCCGTAGAGTTTGTAGGCCTTATCTGCTTTGATTAATACTCTCGTTGCTGAAAGAGTACACAATTTGGAATTGCCTTTACCCTAAGTGTACGATCCATTGTTGTCTGAACTGCTTTGTCTACCAGTAACTTACTTTTTCCTCAGTATTTGACTTTGTGAGTCCATTGAAGCGCTTTGGACCATATAATGCTGCTATAGAACCCTGGTTAGGTAGGTATTCTATCTGTTCGTCACCTTCATGTTAATGATAATTTAGGACGCAAGTACATGCATCCAATAGCTTTGAAGTAGTTTTGTAAGACTGCAAGGCATGTAATGTTGAATGGCTCTTAGACATAGTGAGGACAATCCTCGAGGATAAGCCTCGGCGTCGACATTATCTAACGCAAACTTCTATTGCATGGGATTCTTCCTGAAAAATAGTCGCATAGTATTCCATTGGTATTGATTTGTTAAAGCTCGGCGCATAAATTTAAGCTAGAAATATTCTAGGTTTTTTACGGATAATAATATTTAAGTGCTATCGTGCTGCAAAGATAGAAATAAACGTCATGGTTGGGTCAAGCTGATTAGAATAATGCTGACTTAAAATATGTAGCTAACTCTGTTCCCTAATAACTGACAATTCAACCTGATGTCTACTATAGAAAAGTGAGATTAGTATAGAAGAGCGCATGCCACCCGATTGAAATCTAAATGGGATCTGTACGATTTCATCCTAGATCCAGTCCGCCTAATATCGCATATAATAAAAGGCTTTTATAGCATACTAGCCTTTACCCGCGGTCCCGTCCGCAAGGAAAACTTTAAATATATGGGCTATTCGCGGTAGCCTGCTTATTATCTGTTTAAAATTTTGTTTTCTGTCTAATGCATTTTATTTTTGTAATTGAGTAAAACAAAGACCTAAATGAGCTGATAACCTGATAGGATCCCAAATGATCCCGAAATTATCCAGAAAAAGCTACGAAATGACCCCAACGCTATCGCGAACGGATCCCGAAAACCATCCAGAAATGCCCCGAAAGGGTCTCCAAAAGTTCCCCGAATAGTCCCAAAAAAACCCGAAATGAGAGCGACACGATTCTAGACGTATCCAGAGAACCACACAGAAATGATCCCTGAAGGTGTTCCAAAATGATCCCGAAAAGGTTCCGAAATGACCCTGACGGGCTTCCGGGCGGATCTCAAAAACCATCCAGAAAATATCCATGAAGGGTCCCTAAATTATCCCGACTAACTCCAGAAAAAGTTCCGAAATGGCTCCGAGGGGATCCACGATGGATCGCGAAAACCATACAGAAATGATTCCGGAAGGATTCCAAAATGATCCCGAAATAGTCCGGAATTGACCCAGATGGGATCCCGCACAGATCCAAAAATGATCCCGGAAGGGTGCAAAAACTATCCCGGAAAAGTAACAAAAAATCCCGAAATGGCTCCTACGGCATCCCGGACGGATCCAGAAATGATCTCGGAAGGATCCCCAAATGATCCCAAAATGGTTCCGAAATGACCCTGATGGATCCGGCAAACCATCAAGAAATTATGCCGAAAGGGTCCCAAAATGATCCCGAAATAATACAGAAAAAGTCACGAAACGACCCCTAGAGGATCCCCAAATGATCCCGTATTAGCCCCGAAAAGGTCCCGAAATAACCCGACGGGATCCCGGACAAATCCCGAAAACCATCCAGAAATGATGCCGGAAGAGCCCCCAAATGATCCCGAAAAAGTCCCCAAATAACCCCGACGAGATCCCGCACGGATCCCGAAAACCATCCAGAAATGATGCCGGAAGAGCCCCAAATGATCCCGAAAAAGTCCCCAAATGACCCCGACATACCCCAGAAAAGGTTCCAAAATGGCTCCGAGGGAATCAACGACGGATCGCGAAAACTATACAGAAATGATTCCGGAAGGATCCCAAAATGATCCCGAAATAGTCCGGAAATGACCCAGATGGGATCCCGCACAGATCCAGAAATGATCCCGGAAGGGTCCAAAAACTATCCCGGAAAAGTAACAAAAAATCCCGAAATGGCTCCTACGGCATCCTGGACGGATCCAGAAATGATCTCGGAAGGGTCCCCAAATGATCCCAAAATGGTCCCGAAATGACCCTGATGGATCCGGCAAACCGTCAAGAAATTATGCCGGAAGGGTCCCCAAATGATCCCGAAATAAAACAGAAAAAGTCACGAAACGACGCCTAGAGGATCCCCAAATGATCCCGTATTAGCCCCGAAAAAGTCCCAAAATGACCCTGACGGGATCCCGAAAGGATTCCGAAAACAATACAGAAATGATGCCGGAAAGGTCCTCAAATGATCCCCTAATATTCCCGAAATGACCGTGACGGGATCCCGACAACTATCCAGAAATGATGCCGGTAGGTATCCCAAATGATCCCGAAATAGTCCCGAAATCACCTCGTCGGCATCCCGAACGGATCCCGAAAATTATCCAGAAATGATGCCGGAAAGGTTCCCAAATGATCCCCTAATAGTCCCGAAATTACCCTAATGGGATCCCGGACGGATCCCGAAAACCATCCAGAAATGATGCCGAAAGGGTTCCCAAATGATCCCGTATTAGTCGCGAAAAAATCCCGAAATGACCCCGAAGGGATCCCGGACGGATCCCGAAAACCATCCAGAAATGATGCCGAAAGGGTTCCCAAATGATCCCGTATTAGTCGAAAAAAATCCCGAAAGGACCACGACGGGATTACGGACGAATCCCAAAAACCATCCAGAAATGATGCCGGTAGGTATCCCAAATGATCCCGAAATAGTCCCGAAATCACCTCGTCGGCATCCCGAACGGATCCCGAAAATTATCCAGAAATGATGCCGGAAAGGTTCCCAAATGATCCCCTAATAGTCCCGAAATTACCCTAATGGGATCCCGGACGGATCCCGAAAACCATCCAGAAATGATGCCGAAAGGGTTCCCAAATGATCCCGTATTAGTCGCGAAAAAATCCCGAAATGACCCCGAAGGGATCCCGGACGGATCCCGAAAACCATCCAGAAATGATGCCGAAAGGGTTCCCAAATGATCCCGTATTAGTCGCGAAAAAGTCCCGAAATGACCCCGACGGGATCCCGGACGGATCCCGAAAACCATCCAGAAATGATGCCGGATGAGCCCCAAAATGATCCCGAAAAAGTCCCCAAATGACCCCGACGAGATCCCGGACGGATCCCGAAAACCATCCAGAAATGATGCCGGAAGAGCCCCCAAATGATGCCGAAAAAGTCCCCAAATGACCCCGACGATATCCCGGACGGATCCCGAAAACCATCCAGAAATGATGCCGGAAGAGCCCCCAAATGATCCCGAAAAAGTCCCCATATGACCCCGACGAGATCCCGCACGGATCCCGAAAACCATCCAGAAATGATGCCGGAAGGGTCCCCAAATGATCGCGAAATAGTCCCGAAATGATTCCGGAATACTCCCGAAAATGTTCCAAAATAACCCCGACGGGATCCCGGACGGATCCCGTAAACTATACAGAAATGATCCCGGAAGGGTCCCAAAATGATCCCGAAATAGTCCCGAAAAAGTCCCGAAATTACCCCGGCGTAATCCCGGACCGATCCCGAAAACCATCCAGAAATGACCCCGGAAGGGTCTCGATATGACCCTTACGGGGTTACAAATAAGGTGAAGCTAATTATAAAACCATGTTAATAAGGCAGCAGGCGCATTGGAGCGAATAAAAAGTTAGATAGAAACATACAGGTAAAGCTAATAAAAGCGTGCTAATAAAAACAATTGATGGAGGGCGGATGGCGGGAGTAGAGGAGAGGACCACTGATCGTTCCTCCAAAATTGTCTAGATCTCGTTCTGTATGTACCAGATACCAAAAACTATTGATTTAGGAGAAAATTTAGATTGAGTTATAACAATTTATGGATTTTACACCAGAGGGGGAGATAAAGGGGGCGGGCGGAGGTTGTCACTGCTTACTTTGTAAGCCCTCGACTTATTTGACCCCTTGAGTCTGTGATATTGGTGAAGGCCAGTATACGTAAAGTTATAATGTGTAAAAATTATGAAAAATAATTTCTCGAAGGGGTCGTGGGACCCCCACCCCTCTTTCCATGTTCGAAAAAAATTTCGCTAGTAGACTACTGTCTGTGTCCCAAATTTCATCAAAATCCGTGTAGCCATTCTGGCGTGATTCAGTCGCAAAGACGAAAAAATATAATAATTAAATTATAACTGTTCCTAGGGGGCGGGGACCACGCCCCTTTTGAAAAATATATAGCTAGTAGATCCTTCTAGACTATTGGCTATATGTGTGCAAAATTTCATCCAAATCGGTCCAGCCGTTCTTGCGTTATTGAGTCACAAAGACAAACGTCTGGACAAACATCCAAACATCCAAACATCCAAACATCTTAACATCCAAACTTTCCCATTTATAATATATATATTAGATATATTAGATATTAGATTTGATTTTGGGAAACTTTTTTTGTCCATTTCAAAGCCGCTGGTAGAGTTCGAGTTACATGAAAAGCTTATATGGCTATACAAAATGACAGTGGCAGCTCCAGCAGGTGTCAAAAAGATTTATCCGATAATAGTTGGTGTAATGTATCAAGTATGAAATACTTGAGTGATAAAACTGGTCACTTTGTACTCATCGTTCTTTACTACCAGTAGTACTTGACTTCCACATAACTGGCTTTCGATTTACCTGTAGGGAATGCTATTATTCAGGTTTTTATGTAACTAGAATAAATGTCTAGGTTGCTTTATAGTGATTGATGTGTGAAAGAAAAATTTTCAAATTATTTTCCATTTTCTGTGAAAATGGCATACATTCTATCTCCAGTCTGATTTGTTGTTATTCATCATTGAAGAATAGAAAAAAAGGGAAAATAAAAGCAACAACCACAGCAAGTGTTAAATTTTATTTTCAAGTAGTTGCCATTGTCAGGTTATACGTGAATATATTACAAAATGGACGGCCAGTCACCTCAGTACATTGGTTTCATAATGGGCTACAAGTAAAAGGGCTGTATGAGGTGTCCAGTTGCTGTTGGCTGCTAAGTTTGTTTAATCAATGAGTATAGAAAAAAGCAACTCGTCGTTCTTATGATCATCTGTTTTTTTATTTTAAGTTAGAGATATTTGATTTCTCCCAAAATTGGGAAATCGATGGTTTGTATTTCTAACTACTAGCACTGATAAGGATCAATTGTTAGTGCTTAAATCATCCACCTCACTGATGCTTCTACGAATTTGTTTCGAGGTTTGGAAAAAACTGGTAATCTCAACCGAATTACGGGTCAATTCAAACGATATCACAACACGCTACTGACCAAGTTTTTGTGTAGTAACTAAGAGTTATTAATGTCAGCTTAAAAACTCTATTTAAAACTGTTAAATATAACAGTAGCTGTTGATTTGAAGGAAATTTCGGTGGCACAACATTCTTAAGAATAAGGTAGTGTGTACCGCGAGCGTAAGGTTTTCTTTACCATTAACTGATGTATTAACACCGTGCCGTTTATGGGGGGCTTAGAATATACCCAAAATAGCGAAGGTTTTGGGTTTTTGGTAGGTAAGAAACTTCGCCGCCATGTACTGTCGTTCAAGGCGCAGTTTTTCAATATCTAGCTTATCTGTGCGTACGCACCCACATATTGACGATGCGATCAAAATAACAGGAACTCCTTTTAAGAAAAATTAGAAAAAACGTACGATGACTGCCCCTCCATGAGAGTAAAATAATGCCAGGCGCCTTTAAAAATATACACCAAGCGACTTGGCTGTCTCCTTATCGAAGAACACGAAACCAAGTCGATCAAGTTGTAATAGACGGCAGAAATAGTTCCTGTTTCGTGGATGTGCGCATTCTGAGAGATCCAAAATTGACCAGGACAACTATCTTGTGACAGCAAAGATACGTACACCTGGGCGTGGTTATCATTCGAATTCGCTTTATTTATATAGCGATTTGAGATGACTGCCAAGGAACCCATATACTTTTTTGGGAATAGTTTGTGTTTCAAGTATGCCTCAGTAGGATTAGTATAGAAATTTATATCACGCTGACTATGTAATGTTTGGTTACACTCGAACTAAGACAGCCTTACTTGTGTTTTTTTTTTTTTTTCGTGGGCGTGCTCGCAATCCGTTTTGTACTTTTTCATGAAGTGAATGGATTTCTGGCGCAGAAAACTTTCAAATTTTCTTATTCTTACTTTCCAAAATTTAAATTTCTAGATCTTATCATAAAATCAACTTTCATAAGTTTCACAAGCTTTCGCCCTTTGCTAATTAACTAACGCATTTATTCCATTTTTCGAAATTTTCGGTATCGAAAAAGTGGTCTCGGTTATCGCGCGATTTCGCCCATTTTTTAATACAGCTCTATTCTCTCTTCAGATGAGCCAGTGTGCCAAATATCGTGAAGATATCACAATTTTTAGTTACTCAAGTTATCGTTGTAATCGGTGGATGGACGGACATGGATCAATCAAAATTGTTTTCGATGCTATCATAAGAGAGTCTACATTTATCTCGATTCCCTTATGCCATTATCCAATCGACGTTATACTCCCCTTGTGTACAAGTACAAGTTGAGTATAATAATTATAATGTGTATATTTTATCCTTAAAGTTAAGTTGTTGAACATTTTAATTCCACCAAATAAAACGACAAACTGCTACGTCACTTGTTGGCTATCATTTACTGAAGTCGGTAATGATGGACATTGATTATGTTCTTTTCCTTGTGCATGTCGCAACGATTGGCCAACACTGCACACAACCTTAATTCATTTGTCAAAAAAGAAATGTCATGTTGTGAACATAATTGCTCCATTTGTACAACAACACAACAAGCTTCCCACTCTCTTATAATTTTGTTCAACATGGAATTGGGGATATGATTATAATGATTATTAAATCAGCTATAAAACTAGGCTGAGGGTAAATGATTGAAGTGTGGAAGCAAACTTGTACGATAACCAAACAAAAAACATATAATTACTAATTTTATGAAATCGCTATAATTGAGTAATTAATTAAGGAACATTCACCTACGAATGCATGCATTTACGAATGTTTTTATGCTGCCAAAGAAACATTTTTTTATTCGTAAAAATTAAGAGAAATATTTCTACAAGTTTCAATGATATGCTAATGAGCAATAATTAATTGAGCATGAACAAAAAAGGTGTTTCGGTGTTTATGTGAAATATTTATGTTTAAGCCGGAATATAAGATAAGGCTATGCAGACAACTTTCTATGTTTTGCGTTTAAGTGTAAGTCCGTGGTTACGATTTTACTGACTTTTAATTAATAAACCACATTTTGTAAGTGTTGAGTACTAATGTAGTCATACGGCTCATTTAACACTGAAACTGGAAGTAACGTAAAATGGAAATGCTCGCTATGAAGTGGGTTTCCGTTTTAAAGTGTATACTTGAGCTCACATCAACTGTGAAAGTGATTTGAGCGACAGAAAGAAATCAGATTTCTTTGTGACTTTCTATTGCGGTATGTGTTAATAACAACAACACCAAATACGCTCAAATTGTAAATTCGATTTCCTTCATTTTGTTACGCCTATCGATGTGGTAATATGGAAAGTATTAGTCCAGCAAACATTTGGAGTCAAAAAAGAGTCAGAAAGGAGTCCTAATTCGAATAACGTATGCTCATTATGAGATTATTTATAAATATGAAATGATTTATTTCCCTTCGTGCAATGTTCGTCCGATATGAGCATTGTTTCATACATTATATGAATCTAAATAAAAATCCAATGAGACTGTTCGAACGCTCATAAAAATAAATTCGATCCTTATATGACTCTTTTCGTTGCCATTTATATGCTTTAAATTGGGGATTAGGATTTGCCCGTTCAGGGCTGATTTTGGATGCAGAAGAAGCTAAATTATTATTTTTTTAATAAGAGTCTTCTATATAAACATTAAGGTATAGAAAACGACATATCAGATAATTACTGACATAAAGGAGTCATAATATTTGTGCCACTTATGATTGAATTTTTGTATTATTTCTAAAACCTGTAGCAAAACAATACATTATAAGTATCGTAGTGTGTAGTCACCATCATACTTTTAGTACTTTTATACATATGGTCACCCTGTATGCAAATGCTTTTGTAAGCACTTCATGCAAGCTTAAATCATAACATAAAGAAACGCTATACATTCCAATAGAATTGACAAGAGTATAAAAGCTCGATCACAGTAAATGTTTTACTTTTTGATGAACTGTGCGCTCGAGAGGTTAATTACCTACGAAAAACCCTGACATTTGAAATAAACATTCAAACACAATTTCTCTTCTTCTTCTTCCATCGCGAGAGAAATCATTTGGTATAATACTGATTGTGTTCATACTACACAATCGAATATTCAAAACACATCTTTGTTATAAACCCATATTTCTCATAAATAGTTATTGGACTCCTATCTGACTCATAATTATGATTGCATCAAAAATGTTTGAGGAGGGGCTCTTAAAATTATTCAAAAAATTCAATTATTCGAATTCAAAAAAATTTTATAATTCGATTACTCGATTTTTCTACGTTTGTTAATCGGATTTCACTATTCGAATAATTTTTTTTCTTTAGATTATTGCAACTCAACTATTATTCGATTGTCAAAACCAAACCTCAATTCGGTATGAAGTGTTCATTACGTATACGCCATGGATGTACAACATATCTACGAGCCATACGAAAACTAGTACCGGAATTTTAGTGTCTGGCAAAAACGAGCAACTTTACTTTGTGGCATAGCAAATATCTTTACCTTTAACAATAAAGGAGGCATCCGTACTTTTTCAACGTGTCAAACCTGGTATTTCTGTTACGAAAAATATGCTCGAGATGTGACGAGTGACAATCAGCTAACATGAGAGCTTTGAGAAACAATTTCTCCAGACAGTTCTATGAAACTAAAAAAAGTGTATCCCATATTTTTATACCTCTTGGCTCCAGGAATACGTGAGCAAAATATTTAATCGACATCTCGGATCAGTCTGTTCATAGCAAAGAAATTCATTTAGCCATGTCCGTCGGCCCCTCCGTCCGTCCATCCGTGTGCCCGCAAACACGATAACTGGAGAAAATTTTGAGGTATCTTAATGAAATTTGGTATGTAAGTTCCCAGGTACTTCTCTCAGATCGTTATTTAAAATGAAAGAAATCGGACTATAACCACGCCCACTTTTTCGATATCGAAAATTTCGGAAATCCGAAAAGGCGCGATAATTCATTACCAAAGACGGACAAAGCGATGACATCGACGGCACCGCCCACTTTTAAAAGAAGATAATCTAAAAGTTGAGGAGGCCCACGATTTAGAGGTACTATGACATTTTTTTTAATACAGAAGAGTCTTTAGTTGTTCCATGTGCAATTTTTAAGCCGAATTTCAAAAGCAACGAAAATCTGCATTTCATTTTAATATTATAGTGAAGTGTGAAAAATATAAATCTATATATATATAATAAGGAAAGGCTAAAATGTGTGTTAGTTGGTCGCCAGTGTTTGAAGAGATGCGTCAGTCGATTTTGTTCAAACTTCACAAGTTGCGTAAACCTCACGCGGTGGTTACTACTTAGGTTTGGTTGCGATCGACGTAGGTCTCGAGATATAGGCCGAAACGTGGACACCCCCTATAATGTGTTTATAGAATATGAATAACAAATGAAAGCTGTTGATGAGTGCTTTAGTAGAGGGTTATTTTCATACCCCTGGGTGACTAGGGTCTCGAGATATAGTCCAGAACGTGGGACAGTGAATGCCTAGACAGTGTTTATACAATATGGATATCAAATGAAAGCTGTTGATGAGTTCTTTGGTACAGAGTAATATATTATCCAGAGACGGACTGGGACTGGGATTAGGACTAGAATATGAATAACAAATGAAAGCTGTTGATGAGTGCTTTAGTAGAGGGTTATTTTCATACCCCTGGGTGACTAGGGTCTCGAGATATAGTCCAGAACGTGGGACAGTGAATGCCTAGACAGTGTTTATACAATATGGATATCAAATGAAAGCTGTTGATGAGTTCTTTGGTACAGAGTAATATATTATCCAGAGACGGACTGGGACTGGGATTAGGCCTAGGACTGGGACTGAGACTCGGAGTGGGACTGGGACTGGGACTGCGACTGGAATAAAATATATACCACCCTCTGGGATAGGCAATATGGGATGCAGAAGAATGAGAAGGAATTGGGAGAAGAGAAAAGAGAGAAGGAGAAGGAGATTGAGAAAGAGATAGAATGAGACGAAGATGGAGATAGATGAAGCGAAAAATACGGAGGGAGCAGTAAATAAAAGGATTAGGAAAAAGTGAATAAGAGGGGGGTGGGGGGGGGGGGCAAAATCAGACGGGAAAAGCTTATTAAAATGTATGCAGATAGACGAAATTTAGGGCAGGACAACGTCTGCCGGGTTTTCTAGTTACATCTAATATCTAATCTAATATATCTAATCTAATCTAATATCTAATATATATAATAAATGGCAAAGTTTGGATGTGAAGATGTTTGGATGTTTGGATGTTTGGATGTTTGTCCAGACGTTTGTCTTTGTGACTCAATCACGCAAGAACGGCTGGAACGATTTGGATGAAATTTTGCACACATATAGCCAATAGTCTAGAAGGATCTACTAACTATATATTTTTGAAAAGGGGCGTGGTCCCCGCCCCCTAGGAACAGTTATAATTTAATTATTATATTTTTTCGTCTTTGCGACTGAATCACGCCAGAATGGCTACACGGATTTTGATGAAATTTGGGACACAGACAGTAGTATACTAGCGAAATTTTTTTCGAACATGGAAAGAGGGGTGGGGGTCCCACGACCCCTTCGAGAAATTATTTTTCAATAATTTTTACACATTATAACTTTACGTATACTGGCCTTCACCAATATCACAGACTCAAGGGGTCAAATAAGTCGAGGGCTTACAAAGTAAGCAGTGACACCCTCCGCCCGCCCCCTTCCTTTATCTCCCCCTCTGGTGTAAAATCTATAAATTGTTATAACTCAATATAAATTTTCTCCTAAATCAATAGTTTTTGGTATCTGGTACATACAGAACGAGATCTAGACAATTTTGGAGGAACGATCAGTGGTCCTCTCCTCTACTCCCGCCAACCGCCCTCCATCAATTGTTTTTATTAGCACGCTTTTATTAGCTTTACCTGTATGTTTCTATGTAACTTTTTATTCGCTCCAATGCGCCTGCTGCCTTATTAACATGGTTTTATAATTAGCTTCACCTTATTTGTAAACCCGTAAGGGTCATATCGAGACCCTCCGGGATCATTTCTGGATGGTTTTCGGGATCGGTCCGGGATCCCGTCGGGGTTATTTTGGGACATTTTCGGGACTATTCCGGAATCATTTCGGGACTATTTCGCGATCATTTGGGGACCCTTCCGGCATCATTTCTGGATGGTTTTCGGGATCCGTCCGGGATCCCGTCGGGGTACTTTCGGGATCATTTGCGTACCTTCAAGAGATAAATTCTTGATGGTTTCTGGGATCATTACGGGACTTTTTCGGGGTCAGTTTGGGTCCTTTCCGTAATCATTCCTGGATGGTTTTATGGATCCGTCCGGGATCCCGTCGGGACCATTTCGGGGCTATTTCGGGATCATTAGGGGTATCTTCCGGCATCATTTCTGCATGGTTTTCGAGATCCGTCCGCGATCCCGTCAGGGTCATTTCGGGACTATTTCGGGATAATTTGGGGTACCTGCCTGCATCATTTCTGGATGGTTTTCGGTATCCGTCCGGGATCCCGTCGGTGTCATTTTGGGACCATTTGGGGTCCATTCTGGCATCACTTCTGGATGGTTTTCGGGATCCGTCCGGGATCCTGTCGGGGTCATTTTGGGACTTTTGCGGGATCATTTGGGGTCTCTTCCGGCATCATTTCTGGATGGTTTTCGGGATCCGTCCGGGACCCTGTCGGGGTCATTTTGGGACTTTTGCGGGATCACTTGGGGTCTCTTCCGGCATCATTTCTGGATGGTTTACGGGATCCGTCCGGGATCCTGTCGGGGTCATCTTGGGACTTTTGCGGGATCATTTGGGGTCTCTTCCGGCATCATTTCTGGATGGTTTACGGCATCCGTCCGGGACCCTGTCGGGGTCATTTTGGGACTTTAGCGGGATCATTTGGGGTCTCCTCCGGCATCATTTCTGGATGGTTTACGGGATCCGTCCGGGATCCTGTCGGGGTCATTTTGGGATTTTTGCGGGACCATTTGGGGTCTCTTCCAGCATCATTTCTGGATGGTTTTCGGGATCCGTCCGGGATCCTGTCGGGGTCATTTTGAGACTTTTGCGGGATCATTTGGGGTCTCCTCCGGCATCATTTCTGCATGGTTTACGGGATCCGTCCGGGATCCTGTCGGGGTCATTTTGGGACTTTTGCGGGATCATTTGGGGTCTCTTCCGGCATCATTTCTGGATGGTTTTCGGGATCCGTCCGGGATCCTGTCGGGGTCATTTTGGGACTTTTGCGGGATCATTTGGGGTCTCCTCCGGCATCATTTCTGGATGGTTTCCGGATCCGTCCGGGATCTTGTCGGGGTCATTTTGGGACTTTTGCGGGATCATTTGGGGTCTCCTCCGGCATCATTTCTGGATGGTTTCCGGATCCGTCCGGGATTCCGTCGGCGTAATTTCGGGACTATTAGGGGGTTATTTGGGGACCTTTCCGGCAACATTTCTGGATAGTTTTAGGGATCCGTTCGGGATCCCGACGGGGTCATTTCGGGACCATTTGGGGTCCATTCCGGCATCATTTCTGGATGGTTTTCGGGATCTGTCCGGGATCCTGTCGGGGTCATTTTGGGACTTTTGCGGGATCATTTGGGGTCTCCTCCGGCATCATTTCTGGATGGTTTCCGGATCCGTCCGGGATCCCGTCGGCGTCATTTTGGGACTTTTGCGGGATCATTTGGGGTCTCTTCCGGCATCATTTCTGGATGGTTTACGGGATCCGTCCGGGACCCTGTCCGGGTCATTTTGGGACTTTAGCGGGGTCATTTGGGGTCTCCTCCGGCATCATTTCTGGATGGTTTCCGGATCCGTCCGGGATTCCGTCGGCGTAATTTCGGGACTATTAGGGGGTTATTTGGGGACCTTTCCGGAATCATTTCTGGATAGTTTTAGGGATCCGTTCGGGATCCCGACGGGGTCATATCGGGACCATTTGGGGTACCTACCGGCATCATTTCTGGTTGGTTTTCGGGATCCGTCCGGGATCCCGTCGGGATCATTTCGGGACTATTTCGGGATCATTTGGGTACCTACCTTCATCATTTCTGGATGATTTTCGGGATCCGTACGGGATCCCGTCGGAGTCATTTCAGGACTTTTTCGGGATCCGCCCGTGATCCCGGCGGGGTCATTTCGGGACTATTTCGGAATCATTTGGGGTACCTAGATGGATAGTTTTCGGGATTCGTCCGGGATCCCGTCTGGATCATTTCAGGACTTTTTCGGGATCATTTGGGGTATCTTCCGGCCACTTTTCTAGATGGTTTTCGGTATCCGTCCGGGATACCGTCAGGGTAATTTCGGGACTATTTGGGGATAACTTGGGAACCTTTCCGGCATCATTTCTGGATAGTTTCCGGGATCCTTCGGGGATCCCGTCAGGGTCATTTCGGAACCCGCGACTAATGCGGGATCATTTGGGGACCCTTTCGCCATCATTTCCGGATGGTTTTCGTGATCCGTCCGGGATACCGTCAGGGTAATTTCAGGACTATTTGGGGATAATTTGGGAACCTTTCCGGCATCATTTCTGGATAGTTTCCGGGATCCGTCGGGAATCCCGTCATCTTTCTTTAAGGGGATCATTTCACCTTCCAGCATCAATTCTGTATACTTTTGGGGATCCGTCCGGGATCCCGACGGGGTCATTTCTGGCCTATTTCGGGATCATTTTGGGGTACCAACCGGCATCATTTCTGGATGATCCGGGATCCGTCCGGGATCCCATCGGGGGAATTTCGGGAATTTTTCGGGATCATTTGGGGTCCTTTCCGGCATCATTTCTGGATCGTTTTCGGGATCCGTCCGAGATCCCGTCGGGTTTATTTTTTTACTTTTTCGGGAAAATGTCAGGGAATTTCGAGACTGTTCTTGGATCATTTGGGGATCCTTCAGGGATAATTTCTGAATTGTTTTAGGGATCCCGTCGGGGTAATTTCGGGAATTTTTCACGACTATTTCGGGGTCAGTTGCCCTTAAAGATCATTTCTGGGTTGTTTTCGGGATCCGTCCGGGATCCCGTCGGGGTTATTTCGGGACTATTTCGGGATCATTTTGGGACCCTTCCGGGATAATTTCTCTATGATTTTCGGGATCTGTTCGGGATCCCTTCGTAGTTTTTTCGCGACTTTATCTGGGATAAATTGCGGACCCTTTAGAGATCAATTCTGGATGGTTTTCGGTATCGGTCTGGGATCCCGTCAGCGTCATTTCGGGACTTTTCGTGACTACTTCGGGTTTATTTTGGGACCCTGCCGGCATCATTTCTGGATAGTTTTCGAGATTTGTCCAGGATCCCGTCGGCATCATTTCGTGACTATTTGGTGTCATTTAGAGACACTTCCGGGATCATTTTAGGTCTCTTCGAAACCGGTAATTCAGCACACATGGCCGTGGATTTACCGCAAATTATTCGTAATTAAAATTCGGTATGTTTTATCTTTAATATATCACAGCTTTTTCGTTCTATTTTTAAATGAATCCTGTAACGAACTATTACAACTATAATTAAAATTTTTGTAATATTTTAACCAACTAAATACCCGAAAAAGCAACACTGCTTTCATTTAAAAACTTCTTTTTGGTTTTAGCTAATTGCAGTTTCACTCCTTTGTTCTATGAGTAGTAATTCTTTCACCCCTGTCATATCAATTAATTTAACTTAGAAACAAAATGTATTTTTTTTAATTCAAAAAAAGTGTATTGTACTATTCATGTAAGCGTGCCCATCGGCTTAGTTAGTTCTTTTTTTTACTGTATTAAAAAATAAAATACATTGACAGAAAAAATTTTTAAACAGACAACTTGATAAGCAGGCTAACGTGAATAGCACATATATTTTATTTTCTCCTTGCGGACGGGGCCGCGGGTAAAGGCTAGTATATATTATAAATGGGAAAGTTTGGATGTGAAGATGTTTGGATGTTTGGATGTTTGGATGTTTGTCCAGACGTTTGTCTTTGTGACTCAATCACGCAAGAACGGCTGGACCGATTTGGATGAAATTTTGCACATATATAGCCAATAGTCTAGAAGGATCTACTAGCTATATATTTTTGAAAAGGGGCGTGGTCCCCGCCCCCTAGGAACAGTTATAATTTAATTATTATATTTTTTCGTCTTTGCGATTGAATCACGCCAGAATGGCTACACGGATTTTGATGAAATATGGGACACAGACAGTAATCTACTAGCGAAATTTTTTTCGCACATGGAAAGAGGGGTGGGGGTCCCACGACCTCTTCGAGCAATTACTTTTTAATAATTTTTACACATTATAATTTTACGTATACTGGCATTCACCAATATCACAGACTCAAGGGGTCAAATAAGTCGAGGGCTTACAAAGTAAGCAGTGACACCCTCCACCCCCTTCCCCCCTTTATCTCCCACTCTGGTGTAAAATCTATAAATTGTTATAACTCAATATAAATTTTCTCCTAAATCAATAGTTTTTGGTATCTGGCACATACAGATCGAGATCTAGACAATTTTGGAGGAACGATCAGTGGTCCTCTCCTTTACCCCCGCCATCCGCCCTCCTTCAATTGTTTTTATTAGCACGCTTTTATTAACTTTACCTGTACGTTTCTATGTAACTTTTCACTCGCTCCTGCGCCTGCTGCCTTATTAACATGTTTTATAATTAGCTTCACCTCATATGGAGACCCTTCCGGGATCATTTCTGGATGGTTTTCGGGATCGGTCCGGGATCCCGCCGGGGTAATTTCGGGACTTTTTCGGGACTATTTCGTGATCATTTTGGGACCCTTCCGGGATCATTTCTGTATAGTTTTCGGGATTCGTCCGGGATCCCGTCGGGGTTATTTTGGGACATTTTCGGGACTATTCCGTAATCATTTCGGGATTATTTCGCGATCATTTGGGGACCCTTCCGGCATCATTTCTGGATGGTTTTCCGGATCCGTCCGGGATTCCGTCGGGGTACTTTCGGGATCATTTGCGTACCTTCGAGAGATAAATTCTTGATGGTTGCCGGGATCATTACGGGACTTTTTCGGGGTTATTTTGGGTCCCTTTAGGCATCATTTCTGGATGGTCTTCGGGATTCGTCCGGCATCCCGTCGGGGTCATTTCGGGACTTTTTCACGACTAATACGAGATCATTTGGGGACCCTTTCGGCACCATTTCTGGATGGTTTTCGGGATCCGTCCGGGATCTCGTCGGGGTAATTTGGGGACTTTTTCGGGATCATTTGGAGGCTCTTCCGGCATCATTTCTGGATGGTTTTCGGGATCCGTCCGGGATCCCGTCGGGGTCATTTCGGGACTTTTTGGCGACTAATACGGGATCATTTGGGAACCCTTTCGGCATCATTTCTGGATGGTTTTCGGGATCCTTCCCGGATCTCGTCGGGGTCATTTGGGGGCTCTTCCGGCATCATTTCTGGATGGTTTTCGGGATCTGTCCGGGATCTCGTCCAGGTCATTAGTGGACTTTTCGGGATCATTTGGGGGCTCTTCCGGCATAATTTCTGGATGGTTTTCGGGATCCGTCCGGGATCCCGTCGGGGTCATTTCGGGACTTTTTCGCGACTAATACCGGATCATTTGGGAACCCTTTCGGCATCATTTCTGGATGGTTTTCGGGATCCGTCCGGGATCCCATCGGGGTCATTTCGGGACTTTTTCGCGACTAATACGGGATCATTTGGGAACCCTTTCGGCATGGTTTTCATTTGGGGACCTTTCCGGCATCATTTCTGGATAATTTTCAGGATCCGTCCGGGATGGCGACGAGGTAATTTCGGGACTATTTCGGGATCATTTGGGATACCTACCGGCATCATTTATGGATGGTTTTTGGGAGTCGCCCGGGATCCCGTCGAGGTCATTTCAGGACTTTTTCTCGACTAATACGGGATCATTTGCGGACCCTTTCGGCATCATTTCTGGATAGTTGTCGGGATCCGTTCGGGATCCCGCCACGGTCATTTCGGGACTATTAGGGGATCATTTGAGGAACTTTCCGGCATCATTTCTGGATAGTTTTCGGAATACTTTCGGGATCCCGTCACGGTCATTTCGGGACTATTTCGGGATTATTTTGGGACCTTCCAAGATCATTTCTGGATGGATTTCGGGATCTGTCCGGGACGCCGTCAGGGTCATTTTGGGACTTTTAGGTGATCATTTGAGGACCTTTCCGGCATCACTTCGGGATAGTTTTCGGTATCCGTTCAGGATCCCGTCGGAATAATTGCGGGACTTTTTCGGGATCATCTGGGGTCCCTTCCGGCACCATTTCCGGATGGTTTTTGGGATTCATCCGGCATCCCGTCGGGGTCATTTCGGGACTTTTTCTCGACTAATACGGGATCATTTGCGGGCCCTTTCGGCATCATTTCTAGATAGTTGTCGGGATCCGTTCGGGATCCCGTCAGTGTCTTTTCGGAACTATTAGAAGATCATTTGAGGACCTTTCCGACATCATTTCTGGATAGTTTTCGGGATCCTTTCGGGGTCCCATCAGGGTCATTTCGGAAATTTTTCGGCATCATTTACGATTGGTTTTCAGGATTCGTCCGGTATCCCGTCAGGGTAATTTCTGGACTTTTCGGAGACTATTTCGGGATCATTTTGGGACCCTCCCAAGATCATTTCTGGATGGATTTCGGGATCTGTCCGGGATGCCGTCAGGGTCATTTTGGGACTATTAGGTGATCATTTGAGGACCTTTCCGGCATCACTTCTGAATGGTTTTCCTTGCGGGACTTTTTCGGGATCATTTGGGGTCCCTCCCAAGATCATTTCTGGATGAATTTCGGGATCTGTCCGGGATCCCGTCAGGGTCATTTCGGGACTTCTTCGGGACTATATCGGGATCGTTTCTGGATGGTTTACGGGATCCGTCCAGGGCCCCTTAAGGGTAATTTCGGGACTATTAGGTGATCATTTGAGGACCTTTCCGGCATCACTTCTGGATGATTTTTGGTATCCGTTCGGGGTCCCGTCGGAATCAATGCGGGACTTTGTCGGAATCATTTGGGATCCCTTCCGGCATTATTTCTGGATGGTTTTCGGGATTTGTCCGGGATCCCGTCGGGGTTATTTCGGGAACTTTTCGGGGCTAATATGGGATCATTTGGGATCCTCTAGGGGTCGTTTCGTGACTTTTTATGTATTATTTCGGGATCATTTGGGGACCCTTCCGGCATAATTTCTTGATGGTTTGCCGGATCCATCAGGGTCATTTCGGGACCATTTTGGGATCATTTGGGGACCCTTCCGAGATCATTTCTGGATCCGTCCGGGATGCCGTAGGAGCCATTTCGGAATTTTTTGTTACTTTTCCGGGATAGTTTTTGGACCCTTCCGGGATCATTTCTGGATCTGTGCGGGATCCCATTTGGGTCACTTCCGGACTATTTCGGGATCATTTTGGGACCCTTCCTTCCGGGTTCATTTCTGTATGGTTTTCGCGATCCGTCGTGGATCCCCTCGGAGCCATTTCGGAACTTTTTCTGGAGTATGTCGGGATAATTTAGGGACCCTTCTTGGATATTTTCTGGATGGTTTTTGAGATCCGCCCGGGAGCCAGTCATGGTCATTTCGGAACCTTTTCGGGATCATTTTGGAACACCTTCAGGGATCATTTCTGTGTGGTTCTCTGGATACGTCTAGAATCGTGTCGTTGTGATTTCTGGTTTTTTTGGGACTATTCCGGGAACTTTTGGAGACCCTTTCGGGCCATTTCTGGATGGTTTTCGGGATCCGTCCGCGATAACGTGGGGGTCATTTCGTAGCTTTTTCTGGATAATTTCGGGATCATTTGGGATCCTATCAGGTTATCAGCTCATTTAGTTCTTTTTTTTACTCAATTACATAAATAAAATGCATTAGACAGAAAACAAAATTTTAAACAGATAACTTGATAAGCAGGCTAACGCGAATAGTCCATATATTTAAATTTCTCCTTGCGGACGGGGCCGCGGGTAAAGGCTAGTATATTATAAATGGCAAAGTTTGGGTGTTTAGATGTTTGGATGTTTGGATGTTTGGAAGTTTGGATGTTGGGATGTTTGTCCAGACGTTTGTCTTTGTGACTCAATCACGCAAGAACGGCTGCACCGATTTGAATGAAATTTTGCACACACATAGCAAATAGTCTAGAAGAATCTACTAGCTATATATTTTTCAAAAGGGGCGTGGTCCCCGCCCGCTAGGAACAGTTATAATTTAATTATTATATTTTTTCGTCTTTGCGACTGAATCACGCCAGAATGGCTACACGGATTTTGATGAAATTTGGGACACAGACAGTAGTCTACTAGCGAAATTTTTTTCGAACATGGAAAGAGGGGTGGGGGTCCCACGACCCCTTCGAGCAATTACTATTTAATAATTTTTACACATTATAACTTTACGTATACTGGCCTTCACCCATATCACAGAATCAAGGGGTCAACTAAGTCGAGGGCTTACAAAGTGAAGTGGAACCCTCCCCCCCCCCCCCCCCCTTTATCTCCCCCTCTGGCGTAAAATCTATAAATTGTTATAACTCAATATAAATTTTCTCCTATATCAATAGTTTTTGGTATCTGGCACATACAGATCTAGATCTAGACAATTTTGGAAAAAAAAGCAGCGATCCTTCTCCCACCATCCGCCCTCCTTCAATTGTTTTTATTAGCACGCTTTTATTAGCTTTACCTGTATGTTTCTTTGTAACTCTTCATTCGTTCCAACGCGCCTGCTGCCTTATTAAAATGGTTCTAAAATTAGATTCGCCTTATTTGTAATCCCGTTAGGGTCATATCGAGACCCTTCCGGGATCCTTTCTGGATGGTTTTCGGGATCCGTCCGGGATCCCGCCGTGGTCATTTCGGAACTTTTTCGGGATAATTTGGGATCCCTTCCGGCATCATTTCTGCATGGTTTCGGGATCCTTCCGGGATCCCGTCGGGGTCTTTTCAGGGTTTTTCGAGATCATTTGGGGTGCCTTCCGTCATCATTTCAAGACGGTTTTAGGTATCCGTCCGGGATCCCGTCGGGGTCATTTCGGAACTTTTGTGCGACTAATACGGGATTATTTGGGGACCCTTTCGGCATCATTTCTGGATGGCTTTTGTGATCCGTCCGGGATTCCGTCAACGTAATTTCGGGACTATTAGGGGATAATTTGGGGACCTTTCCGTCATCATTTCTGAATAGTTTTAGGGATCCGTCCGGAAGCCTACGGGGTCATTTCGGGATAAGTTGGGGTACCTACCGGCATCATTTCTGGATGGTTTTCGGTATACGTCCGGGATCCCGTCGGGGTCATTTCGGTACTATTTGGGGATCATTTGCGAACCTTTCGGGCACCATTTCTGGATAGTTTCTGGGATCCCTCGGGGATCCCTTCAGGGTCATTTCAGGATCATTTTGGGGTACCCATCGGCATCGTTTCTGGATGGCTTTCGGTATTCGTCTGGGATCCCATCGGGGTCATTTCAGGACTTTTTCGCGATCCGTCCGTGATCCCGACGGGGTCATTTCGGGACTATTTCGGGATCATTTGGGGTACCTACCGGAATCATTTCTGGTTGGTTTTCGGGATCCGTGCGGGATCCCATCGGGATAATTTCGGGACTTTTCGGGATCATTTGGGGTCCCTTCCGGCGTCATTTCTGCATGGTTTTCGGGATCCGTTCGGGATCCCGTCTGGGTCATTTCAGGGCTTTTTCGGGATCATTTGGGGTACCTTCCGTCATCATTTCTAGATAGTTTTGGGTATCCGTCCGGGATCCCTTCGGGGTCATTTATGGACTTTTTCGCGACTAATACGGGATCATTTGGGGTCCTTTCGGCATCATTTCTGGATGGTTTTCGGGATCCGTCCGGGATTCCGTCAGCGTCATTTCGGGACTATTAGGGGATAATTTGGGGACCTTTCCGGCATCATTTCTGGATAGTTTTAGGGATCCGTCCGAGATCCCGACGGGGTAATTTCGGGATCATTTTGGGTACCTACCGTCATCATTTCTTGTTGATTTTCGGGATCCGTACGGGATCCCGTCAGGTTAATTTCGGCACTTTTTCGGGATCATTTAAGCAAGGTTTTCAGGATCCGTCCGAGATCCCGTCAGGGTACTTTCTGGACTTTTCCGAGACTATTTCAGGATCATTTTGGGACCCTTCCAAGATCATTCCTGGATGGATTTCGGGATCTGTCCGTATCCCGTTAGGGTCATTTAGGGATCCTTTCGAGATCCCGTCAGGGTCATTTCGGGACTTCTTCGGGACTATTTCGGCATAATTTTTGGATGGTTTTCGGAATCCGTCCGGGAGCCCGTCTGGGTCATTTTGGAACTTTTTCAGGGCTAATACGGGATCATTTGGGGACCCTTTCGGCATCACTTCTGGATGGTTTTGGGGATTTGTACGGGAACCTTTCAGGGTAATTTCGGGATCATTTCGAGACCCTTTAGGGGGCATTTCATGACTTTTTCTGCATTATTTCGGGATAATTTGGGGACCCCTCCGGCATCAATTGATGGTTTGCCGGATCCATCAGGGTAATTTCGGGACCATTTTGGGATTTGAGGACCCTTCCGAGGGTATTTCGGGATCCGTCCGGGATGCCGTAGGAGTCATTTCGAGATTTTTTTTTACTTTTTGGGGATAGTTTTGGGACCGGGATTATTATTTCTGGACACGTGCGGGATCCCATCGGGGTCATTTCCGGACTATTTCGCGACTAATATGGGATCATTTGGGGACCCTTTCACCATCATTTCTGGATGGTTTTCGGGATCCGTCCGGGATCTCGTCAGGGTCATTTCGGGACTATTTGGGGATCATTTGGGAACCTTTCGGGCATCATTTCTGGATAGTTTCCGGGATCCCTTCAGGATCATTTCGGGACTATTTCCGGATAATTTTGGGGTACCCACCGGCATCTTTTCTGGATGGTTTTCGGTATTCGTCCGGGGTCCCGTCGGGGTCATTTCAGGATTTTCTCGGGATTTGTCCGTGATCCTGACGGGGTCATTTCGGGACTATTTCGGGAACATTTGGGGTACCTACCGGCATCATTTCTGGTTGGTTTTCGGGATCCGTCTGGGATTCCGTCATCGTTATTTCGGGACTATTTGCGGATCATTTGGGGTCCCCTACGGCATCATTTCTGGAAGGTTTTCGGGATCCGTTAGGGATCCCATCGGGTCATTTCGGGACTTTTTCGGGATCATTTGGGGTACCTTCCGGCATCATTTCTAGATGGTTTTGGGTAACCGTCCAGGATCCCGTCGGGGTCATTTCGGAAAATTTTCGAGACTAATACGGGATCATTTGGGGACCCTTACGCCATCATTTCTGGATAGATTTTGGGATCTTTCCGGGATTCCGACGGGGTCATTTGGGGACTATTTCGGGATCATTTGGGGTACCTACCGGCATCATTTCTGGTTGGTTTTTTGGATCCGTCCGGGATCCCGTCGTGGTCATTTCGGGACTATTTCGGGATAATTTGTGGTACCTACCGGCATCATTTCTGGATGGTTTTCGGGATCCGTACGGGATCCCGTTAGGTTCATTTCGGGACTTTTTCGGGATCATTTAAGCATGGTTTTCAGGATCCGTCCGAGATCCCATCAGGGTAATTTCTGGACTTTTCCGAGACTATTTCAGGATCATTTTGGGACCCTTCCAAGATATTTCCTGGATGGATTTCGGGATCTGTCCATGATCCCGCCAGGGTCATTTAGGGATCTGTTTGAGATCCCGTCAATGTCATTTCTGGAACTTCGGGACTATTTCGGGATCATTTTTGGATGGTTTTCGGGATCTGTCCGGAAGCCCGTCTGGGTCATTTCGGAACTTTTTCAGGGCTAATATGGTATCATTTGGGGACCCTTCCGTCATCACTTCTGGATGGATTTCGGGATCTGTACGGGAGCCCATCAAGGTAATTTCGAGACTTTCTCCGGACTATTTCGGGATCATTTGGAGACCCTATAGGCGTCATTTCATTTTTCTGTATTATTTCGGGATCATTTGGGGACCCTTCCGTAATTGAGATGGTTTGCCTGATCCATTAGGGTGATTTGGGGACCCTTCCGGGTTCATTTCTGGATCCGTCCGGGATGCCATAGGAGTAATGTCGAGACTTTTTTGTTACTTTTTCGGGATAGCGTTGGAACCTTCCGGGTTCATTTCTGGATCCGTCCGGGATGCCATAGGAGTAACGTCGAGACTTTTTTGTTACTTTTTCGGGATAGTGTTGGAACCTTCCGGGATCATTTCTGGATCAGTGCTGGATCCCATCGGGGTTATTTCCGGATGATTTTGGGACCCTTCTGGAATCATTTCTGTATGGTTTTCGCGATACGTCGTGGGTCCACTTGGGGTCATTTCGGAACTTTTTCTGGACTATGTCGGGATAATTTATTAACCCTTCTTGGATATTTTCTGGATGGTTTTTTAGATCCGTCCGGGAGCCCGTCAGGGTCATTTCGGAACTTTTTCGGGATCATTTTGGTACCCTTCAGGGATCATTTCTGTGTGGTTCTCTGGATAAGTTTAGAATCGTGTCGTTGTCATTTCGAGTTTTTTTGGGTCTATTCCGGGAACTTTTGAAGACCCATTGGGGGCATTTCTGGATGGTTTTAGGAATCCGTCCGCGATAGCATCGGGGTTATTTCTTTGCTTTTTATGGATAATTTCGGGATCATTTTGGGATCCTATAAGATTATCAGCTCATTTAGTTCTTTTTTAATCAATTACAAATATAAAATGCATTACACAGAAACGAAATTTTAAACAGATTACTTGATAAGCAGGCTAACGTGAATAACCCATATATTTCATTTTCTCCTTGCGGACGGGCCGCGGGTAAAGGCTAGTATATAAATAAATTAGCGGTACCCGACAGAAGATGTTCTGGTTCAGCCTGGTCCCCATTTTGGTCAATATCTCGAAAACGCCTTCACATATACAACAAAGGGCCATTCCATTTTAAAACCCTCATTAATACCTTTAATTTGATACCCATATCGTACAACCACATTCTAAAGTCACCCCTTGCCCACCTTTATGGCGATAGCTCGAAAAGGCGTCCACCTCTAGTAGTAAGGGCCACTCCCTTTTAAAATAATTTTTAGTACCTTTCATTTGATACATATGTCATACAAACACTTTCCAGGGTTACCCTAGGTTCATTTTCCTACATGGTGATTTTTCCTTATTTGACAAATGATGAAGGAAAATCGTTCCAAAAAAACGTCACCCTTGGTCTACAATTTGGTCGATATTGCCCAAACTTATGTGATATGGAATTAAAAACCACCTATAAACCATATACGAAACCCTACAAAGTCAACGCAGCTATAATTATACTCAGAGAGTATGTTAATTTTGTTCGCATAATGGTATTCCGTAACGGTTAAAACTAATCGAGATAAATTTAGAATACATCAAAATTGAAAACACATTGTGGGCATACGACTCATAATTTCCACCTTATAGGAGTCATATATGAGTATTTTATGATTATAGGTTTAGTTTTTCTCGAGGCACATATTTCTCAAACATTTCGGACTCATAACTAAGAGCGCTTCGAAAATATTTCAGGGGTGATTTAAAAAAATATTATAAAGAAATGCGTTCAAATTTAACCAAATCTTCATATTGAAAAGAAATATTCAAATAAAACGAATTGATAGCTGAAGAAAGATAGCAAAGGCCATTTGCTCCACTTTTTAGTATTACCATTTGTATGTACCCATGAAAAAGACAATTTTGTCTCCAAAGCTATCAGCTGAGTAGTTAATGTTCGGTTACACCCAAACTTAGCCTTCCTTACTTTTTTAAATTACAATAGCTAAAAATTGGTGAGTCCTCATTAGATCCATATTTTACGAGATTACAAATTTTATAAATAGTTCGGCAGATTCATTCCTAGCATATTTTCCCTGCTTATTATGTTTGTGCTCGCACAGAACGTTAAAGAGGTCATAGGTATACCTACCGAGAAAGGTAAAATAAGCAAATGAAAGGAACGGAATGGAGAGGAAAGGAAGGGAAAGTAAAGGAAAGAAAAGGCGAAAGAAAAGAAAAAAGAAAAGGAAGAGATAGGGAAGAAAATAGGAGGAAATCCGAAGCCGCAACCGAAACCAGAAAGTGTGTTATATACTTGTTATCGAAGTGTTAATGGCTTGCTATCGATGAGCTATTTTTTTTTTTTGTATGTGTGTTATCGAAGAGGTATCGAAGAAACGACAACAAAGGCTATCAATGAGTTATTAATATTTGATCGACGAACTATGCATTTATTATCGAAAAGAAATAAATTAATTATCAAAAGGTTATAACAATGTTGCCAAAAAGTAAGCGACAAGATATCGAATTATTATAAAAAGTAACATTTATATTACTATCCAAAAGTTATCGAATACTTATTGAAAATTTATTGCTACATTATCAAAAAGTTATCGGTTTGCTATCGATAAGTTATCACCTTGTTATAGGAGTGTTACCAATTGGTAATCGGCGTGATATGGATTTGTTATCGAAAATTATCGGTTTATTATAGCAAAAGTTTTTTATTAATACTATTTTTCATCGGAAAATTATCAATTTTTTGTAAAAATTTGGCATCGAAAATGTAGCTGATTTCTATTGGAAAAAAATACCGATAAAATCTCAGTATAAAGTCGATTGCACGGTCTATATCTAGCAATCCCATAAGTATGCAATTGGGAGCCAATGACTCGGCGATAATAAGCCGATAACAACCTATAACATAACGCAGACTTGACGATAATATTTTACTGTCGATAACACTGGTTTACAGTTAAATGCCCAAGAGACGCTATTATAAAATTCCTATGTAAAATCACCCCCTGGTTCCGAAAATCAAGGTTTTTAATTCTATGGTAACGTTTTTGAGATATTTACGAATAACCGTTTTTTCAAAAAAAAAAAAAAAAATGGGTCCACTTAATCATATATATGTCAAGAACGAACTATTCAATTCCAAAACGGTTTAAGGCCTTTAAAAGGTAATAAAATGTGCATACAACACTTTTTGCTAGGCCCTGCAGATTCAAAGATAGCGAACAAACATTTTGGATTTTTTCAATTTTTTTTTTTTTTTTGAAAGGATCTCGAAAATTTTTTATTTTTTTGCAGATTTTTTTTTTCTCTCTAAGCTCTGTTTTATTACAAAAAAAATAAACTTTCATTCAAGAAAATCGATGGACTAATACAAAAGTTATAAGCATTCAAGTAAATATATCTTTTTAACACTTAGGTACCCTACTGGTCTTCTCGCGGCCACCGTGGTGTGATGGTAGCGTGCCCCGCCTATCACACCGAGGTTCCTAGGTTCACGCCCCGGGTAAAGTAACATCAAGATTTTAGAAATAAGGTTTTCAATTAGAAGAACATTTTTCTAAGCGGAGTCGCCCCTCGGCAGTGTTTGGCAAGCACTCCGAGTGTATTTCTGCCATGAAAAGCTCTCAGTGAAAACTCATCTGCCTTGCAGATGCCGTTCGTAGTCGGCCTAAAATAAGTAGGTCCCCTCCCGCACATTTTTAGGAAAAATTAAAAAGGAGCACGACTCAAATTGGAAGAGCAGCTCGGCCTAAATTCTCTTCGGAGGTTATCGCGCCCTACATTTATTTATTTTACCCTTCTGGTACATATGTGTTAGTATTCGTATATCAGTTCGTTAGCAGGTAGATTTTCGAAGAGTTATTAGATACAAAAAACTGTTAAAACCCAAGAGCATATTTTTAAGGCAGATGGTGTTTTCTTTGTAGAACTAGGGAACATTTTTGTCTGGGTAGGCTTGAATTTTTACTTGATCTAATTATAAATAATAGTACAGGGCCTTGTTCCTTCATAATATTTGCAATGCTCCCCGGATACTGTTCAGTTTATAATTGCAGTTTATAACCCGTCGTTTGCTTAAAAATAAAATATGAATAAAATGGCGCCTGAGTTTGAGTGTACAAATGATACAGATATATTCTCTTTCATCTGCGATCAATTTATCGTTAAAAGGATGCGACGTGTGCTTTCAAATCCTTTGGAAGTTACACAATATAAGTATTTTGGAATTGAGCCTAAAAACAATGAAAAACCATGGACACCGAATACTGTGTGCACCACATGTCGAGTCGAATTGATTTTTTCGGAAACCGGAACAAAAAGGGACGTTGTCAAATTAGGAATTTGCTCCCTTTTAATGCATACCTGACTAATTTCTGAAACTATCTTATTAGGCGACATATGAAATTTATTACACCAATGAAGTGCAGGGAACCAACTTGCCATTCAACGGACTGCTATATTTGTACTACAGAAGTACTTGGGGCTGCAAAGTCAATAAAAGTAAGCTATGCGAGCATATCTACAGGGTCATTATCAGAACTTAATTCAACGGAAGCTACATTGCCAGAATAAAATTTAACTTTAGTTCCGGCTCCAGTTTCATTGTCAACAGCAGTATCTGATTACGCCGCAGCATGTTGTATTGGATTTTAAACCGAAAACAAAAGAAACTCTTTGTCTCAAGCACAACCCAATGATTGGATAAGGGATTTGAAATTGTCAAAGGAAAAGGGCGAACTACACGCCTCTCGTATGCAACAATTTAAATTTGTTTCATCCGATGTTAAGGTAATATATTATAGAACTCGTCACGAACAATTTTCCAAGTACTATACGAAGGAGGACAGTGTTTGTTACTGCAAAGACATTGCTGGTCTATTCAAACAGTTTGGTGAACCATATTATTCAAAAGAGTGGCGATTGTTCATAGACGGCAATAAATTAAGTTTAAAGGCCATATTATTGCATATTGGCGACCAAAGGCCATCTACCCCGATCGCGCATGCATTAAATACGAAGGAAACGTATGAGATAATGAAAAAATTGCTCAAATTAATAAAATACGAAGAACATGATTGGAAAATATGTGCAAATCTTAAAGTCGTTGGAATGCTATGTGGTCTAAAAGTGGATACACAAAATACTGTTGCTTTCTATGCAAATGGGATAGCCGAGCTCGTCAAGACCAATATATCATAAAGGATTGGCCAGAACGAATCGAGTTTCAAGTTGGGGTGGATAACATAAAATACTCCCCACTTATAAAGAAGGAAAAACTAATTCTACCTCCGCTCCACATCAATTTCGGCCTTAGCAAAAACTTTGTCAAGGCTTTGGACAAAGAAGGCGAAGCTTTTCATTATTTGAAGACAATCTTTCTAGTGATTTCAGAAGCACAAATAAAGGAAGGGATTTTTGTGGGACCGCAAATAAAGAAAATGAAGACCAATACCCATTTCAAATAATTATTGTTACCAGTGGAGGCAGCAGCGTGGGATTCTTTTGAAAAGTCGTTACTTCTTTTTTAGGCAAACACACAAGTCCTAACTACGAGATGGTAGTGAACGACTTAATCAGATGCGGAAATGGGTAAATAAAAAAACATATTTAAGACCGTTTTCTCAGTTAACTTTAAAACTTATCTGCCCGGTGAACAAAAAATTTGTATGAAAATTTTTAAATTTACATGAGAAAATATAGCCCTAAATCTGAATTCATCGTCCAGTTCCGAACAAACAAGAACGAGAAAAATGTAAACAAAAAATTTGTTCTGAATTGAAAGATAAATGCAGCCTAAGAAAATTATATATTAATGTGTCACTTATGTATTTATCTAATTTACTTTTTTATTTTCTTTGAGGAGTAAATATGTCTTAAAAAATTCATTTTCTACACTCCCATTTAAATTTTTTTCCAGCAAAATCTTGGCGACGAAATTGAAGAGCATGGCGAAAGGTTTCACCAGCAAATGAAGATGATTGAAAGTCGGTATCAAGGATTCTGGAATGTCACTGTGATGGGTGACTACTGTTAGTTTCTTATAAGAGAAACCGATCCTAATCTAAATAAGCGTCAAGACAAGACACATAACTTTTTCAGTTATAAAATAAGATCATAGAGTTAAGACGGAATCATATGTATATATTCTATTATTTGTAGGGTACTTAAGTTTTGCTATATGGATATATTTATTTGAAAGCTTATAACTTTTGTATTAGTTCATCGATTTTGCTAAATGAAAGCGTATTTTTTTTTTTTAGTAATAAAACAGAGCTTAGAGAGAAAAAAATCTGCAAACAATAAAAAGTTTTCGAGATCCTTCCTCGCAAAGTACACATTTTTTTTATATTGTTACAAAAAAAAATTTAAAAATCCGTAATGATTGTTCGTTATCTTTGAATTTGGAGGGCCTAGCAAAAAGTGTTTTATGCACAATTTATAGCAAATTTTATTACCTTTTAAAAGCTTCAAACCGTGTTGGAATTGTTTAATTCGTTCTTGAGATATATATGATTAAGTGGACCCAATTATTTTTTTTTTATCTGTAATTGGTAAATATCTCAAAAAAGTTACCGTAGAATTAAAAATAAAGTTGATATTCGAAATCAGGGGGTGACTTTACATAGGAATTTCATAAAGGTGTCTCTGTGGTAGAAAAGAGTTGGAATTTGTGATCCAGTGTAATTGAGCTATAATAATACATAAAACATCGGTATGGGCTATTAAAAACAGGTAGTTTACAACGCCCTTCGCAAAAAAGCCCGAAAATATTGGTTTTCGTTGAATTTGTCTCTGTTGTTAATTCTAACTCAAAGTACATAACCCACAATGTGCCTTTTTTAAACTCCTTGAAGGTAATACAAGATTTCAGGTAAAAAAGCAATGTACTAGTTGAAGGTTGAAGAATCATTTAAAATCAATTTGTGCATATGAAATAAAGAAAGAGCAAACAATAATATTAATGAAATGAAAAAAGTGCAAAGGAAAAGGTTAAATTAGAACAACACTCAATGGAATTAAATCATTGAGCTACTACCAGTGCCACAGCGTTCTTCTGATGCTTAATAAACGAGGCCCCCATCCTGTTTTCACAATTTATCGAACCTCTTTATAAGCAGAGAGGCTTTACATAACCTTCGCAAGTCACCCACACTCCGCACTTGATATGGTACATACATACATACATATTAAAAAAGCCCCTTCTTATGCGCGAAATCACTTAAAAACTAATTAGAAATCTTTACACAAATTCACCGACACACGCACACATATGCACATTAAACTATGCTGCAATGTACTTGTACGACTACTGAGAGCTTTTGAAAAGCAGCAAATACAAAGATAACAAGTAAGGAAGGCTAAGTTCGTGCGTAACCGAACATTACATACTCAGTTGAGAGCTGTGGAGAAAAAGTAAGGAAAAATCACCAGGTTGTAAAAAGAACCTAGGGTAACCCTGGAATGTGTTTGTATGACATGTGTATCAAATGGAAGGTATTAAAGAGTATTTTAAGAGGAAGTGGGCCATAGTTCTATAGATGGACGCCATTTAGGGATATCGCCATAAAGGTGGACCAGGCCTGACTCTAGAATTTGTTTGTACGATATGGGTACCAAATGAAAGGTGTTAATGAGTATTTTAAAAGGGCGTGGGGCTTAGTTCAATAGGTGAACGCCTTTTCAAGATATCGCCATAAAGGTGGACCAGGGGCGACTCTAGAATTTGTTTGTACGATATGGGTATCAAATGAAAGGTGTTAATGAGTATTTTAAAAGGGAGTGGGCCTTAGTTCTATAGGTTCTATAGGATGCCTTTTCGAGATATCGCCGTAAAGGTGGGCCAGGAGTGACTCTACAATTTTTTGTACGATATGGGTATCAAATGAAAGGTGTTAATGAGTATTTTAAAAGGGCGTGGGCCTTAGTTGTATATGTGAGAGCGTTTTCGAGATATCGACCAAAATGTGGACCAGGGTGATCCAGAACATCATCTGCCGGGCACCGCTAATTTATTTATGTATGTAATACCACGAACGGTATTCCTTCCAAGAATCCAAGGGCTTTTGATTTCGCCCTGCAAAACTTTTTCATTTTCTTCTACTTAATATGGTAGGTGTCACACCCATTTTACCAAGTTTTTTTCTAAAGTTATATTTCGCGTCAATAAACCAATCCAATTACCATGCTTCATCCCTTTTTTCGTATTTGGATAGAATTATGGCATTTTCTTCATTTTTCGTAATTTTCGATATCGAAAAAGTGGGCGTGGTCATAGTGGGATTTCAGCCATTTTTTACACCAATACAAAGTGAGTTCAGATAAGTACGTGAACTGGGTTTAGTAAAGATATATCGATTTTTGCTCAAGTTATCGTGTTAGCGGCAGAGCGGAAGGACAGAAGGGCGGAGCCACGCCCATTTTGAAATATTCTTTTATTTTTGTATTTTGTTGCACCATATCATAACTGGAGTTGAATGTTGACATAATTTACTTATATAGTGTAAAGATATTAACTTTTCTTTTAAAATTTGATTTAAAAAAAATTTTTTTTTTAAAAAGTGGGCGTGTTCGTTCTCCGATTTTGCTAATTTTTATTAAACAGATATATAGTAATAAGAGTAACGTTCCTGCCAAATTTCATCATGATATCTTCAACGACTGCCAAATTACAGCTTGCAAAACTTCTAAACTACCTTCTTTTAAAAGTGGGCGGTGCCACGCCCATTGTCCAAAATTTTACTAGTTTTCTATTCTGCGTCATAAGTTCAACTCAACTACCGAGTTTCATCGCTTAATCCGTATTTGGTAATGAATTATCGCACTTTTTCGATTTTTCGAAATTTTCGATATCGAAAAAGTGGGCGTGGTTATTGTCCGATATCGTTCATTTTAAATATCGATCTGAGATGAGTGCCCAGGAACCAACATACCAAATTTCATCAAGATACCTCAAAATTTACTCAAGTTATCGTGTTAACGGACAAACGGACCGACGGACGGACGGACGGACATGGCTCAATCGAATTTTTTTTCGATACTGATGATTTTGATATATGGAATTCTATATCTATCTCGATTCCTTTATACCTGTACAACCAACCGTTATCCAATCAAAGTTAATATACTCTGTGAGCTCTGCTCAACTGAGTATAAAAAGCTGAACGATTAAAATTAAATTGGTATTGGGTTATGTAATAAGCTGAGGTTGGATAGAAAATTAAATCGGGTCTGTAGACGTGAAGGCATACTAAGAAATTGAAGTGCAAAAGTTCAAGTGGAAATACGGTCGCAGTTGAAATCGAATGAAAAGCGAGTAAAACCAAGTAAGGAAGACTAAGTTCGGGTGCAACCGAACATTACATACTCAGCTGAGAGCTTTGGAGACAAAATAAGGGAAAATCACCATGTAGGAAAATGCACCTAGGGTAACCCTGGAATATGTTTGTATGACATGGGTATCAAATGAAAGGTGGTAATGAGTGTTTTAAAAGGGAGCGAGCCTTAGATCTATAGGCGGACGCCTTTTCGAGATATCGCCATAAAGGTGGACCAGGAGTGACTCTTGAATGTGTTTGTACGGTATGGGTATCAAATGAAAGGTGTTAATGAGTATTTTAAAAGGGAGTGGGCCATAGTTCTATAGGTGGTCGCCTTTTCGAGAAATCGCCATAAAAGTGGACCAGGGGTGACTCTAGAATGTGTTTGTACGGTATGGGTATCAAATGAAAGGTGTTAATGAGTATTTTAAAAGGGAGTGTGCCTTAGTTCTATAGGTGGTCGCCTTTTCGAAATATCGACATAAAAGTAGACCAGGGGCGACTCTAGAATGCGCTTGTACGATATGGGTAGCAAAATAAAGGTGTTAATGAGTATTTTAAAAGGGAGTGGGCCTTAGTTCCATAGGTGGACGCCTTTTCGAGATATCGCCATAAAAGTGGAACAGGGGTGACTCTAGAATGTGTTTGTACGGTATGGGTATCAAATGAAAGGTGCTAATGAGTATTTTAAAAGCGAGAAGGCCTTAGTTCCATAGGTGGACGCCTTTTCCAGATATCGCCATAAAAGTGGACCAGGGGTGACTCTAGAATGTGTTTGTACGGTATGGGTATCAAATGAAAGGTGTTAATGAGTATTTTAAAAGGGAGTGGACCTTAGTTCTATAGGTGGTCGTCTTTTCGAAATATCGACATAAAAGTAGACCAGGCGTAACTCTATAACCTTTTTGTATGATGTGGGTATCAAATTAAAGGTACTAATGAGGGCTTCAGAAAGGATTGGCCATTAGTTGTATATGTGAAGGCGTTTTCGAGATATCGACCAAAATGTGGACCATGGTGACCCAGAACATCATTTGTTGGGTATTGCTAATTTATTTATATATATAATACCACGAACAGTATTCCTGCCAAAATCCCAAGGGCTTTTGATTTCGCCCTGCAGAACTTTTTCATTTTCTTCTACTTAATATGGTAGGTGGGACACCCATTTTACTAAGTTTTTTTTTCAAAGCTATGTTTTGCGTCAATAAACCAATCCAATTACCATGTTTCATCTCTCTTTTCATATTTGGTACAGAATTATGGAAATTTTTTAATTTTTCGAAATATTCGATATCCAAAAATTGGGCGTGGTCATAGTCGCATTTCGCACATTTTTAATACCAATATAAAGTGTGTTCAGATAAGTACGTGAACTGAGTTTAGTAAAGATAAATCGGTTTTTGCTCAAGTTATCGTGTTAATGGGCGAGCGGAAGGGCAGACGGTGGACTGTGTATAAAAACTGGGCGTGGCTTCAACCGATTTCGCCCATTTTCACAGAAAACAGTTACCGTCATAGAGTCTATGCCCCTACCAAATTTCACAAGGATTGGTAAATTTTTTTTCGACTTATGGCATTAAAGGTATTCTAGACAAATTAAATGAAAAAGGGCGGAGCCACGCCCATTTTGGAATTTTCTTTTTTTTTATTTTGTTGCATCATATCATTACTAGAGTTGAATATTGACATAATTTACTTATATATTGTAAAAATATTAAATTTTTTGTTAAAATTTTTCTTTAAAAATTGGGCGTGTTCGTAATCCGATTTTGCTAATTTTTATTTAGCGCACATATAGTAATAGGAGTAACGTTGCTGCCAAATTTCATCATGATATCTTCAACGACTGCCAAATTACAGCTTGCAAAACTTTGAAATTACCTTCTTTTAAAAGTGGGCGGTGGCACGCCCATTGTCCAAAATTTTACTAACTTTCTGTTCCGAGTCATAAGGTCAACGCACTTACCAAGTTTCATCGCTTTATCCATCTTTGGTAATGAATTATCGCAATTTTTCCGTTTTTCAAAATTTTCGATATCGAAAAAGTGGGCGTGGTTATAATCCGATTTCCGTCATTTTAAATAGCGATCTGAGATGAGTGCCTCCATACCAAAGATGAGGAACATACATACCAAATTTCATCAAGATACCTCAAAATTTACTCAAGTTATCGTGTTTACGGACCGGGCGGACGGACGGATGGACGGACGGACATGCTTAAATGAATTTCTTTTTTCGCCGAGATCATTTTGATATATAGAAGTCTATATCTATCTCGATTAGTTTATGCCGTTACGGATTACTGTTATGCTAACAAAATTAATATACTCTCTGAGCTCTGCTCAGCTGAGTATAATAAGGTAAAGAGAAATGACGCAATAATGTGGAACAACAAACCTGTTTGTATATATGTATTGATTTTGGATGATATACTTAGGCCACGCTGCAGAATAAGTTAATTTCCCTTTATTGTACCAAGCATAAGACCCATAAATAATACATTTTTCTAATTATTATTATTAGGCCTTGATGCACTGCAACCTTTACTTAGATCTGTTGTGCTTGACTTTTCCGCTTATTGTTGTTAGTAAAAAAAAATGCCAGTCGGGATAACCTCTGAAGAGATTTGAGGCCGAGCTTCATTTACAATTTGCATCGTGCTCCTTTTTAATTTTTCCACGAATTGGCGGGACGAGAGCTACATATTTTACGCCGACTTCGAGCGGCATCTGCAAGGCAGATAAGTTTTCATTGAGCAGCTTTTCATGGCAGAAATACCCTCCAAGTGCTTGCTAAATCAACGCCGAAAGGTGACACGGTTTGGAAAAGCTTTCTTCTAATTAAAAAAAAAAACGTGTTTCTAAAATTTTAACGTTGCTCTACCCGGGGCGTGAACCCAGGGTCCTCGGTGTGGTAGGCGGAGCACGCTACCACCGCACTAATACTATATGTAGAGGCTTTTAACGTAATTAAATACCTCTTCAGGTTTTTTACTCCACATCACAAAGTGAGTAAGAGATACGATTTCTAGGTGAGAGATTATCTGCCTTGAAAGAGCGTCGCATTTGCAGGGAATGTGAACCGACGTATCATTCTCCAGCTCGTAAATGCAACAGTTTTTTATATCCTATAGATTTAACTCACTTTGATGGTATCGTAGACTACAGGGTCCCGTTGGTACCCATTGAGAGATTTTAGTTTCTTTGCGCTTAGTTGAATGAATTTGTCTGATGCTCTCGTTGCTGGGAGCATACAAAAATTGGTCTGTATATTTCCTGGGTACTGAATACAGTATTGTCTGAAATGCTTTATTTTCCAGTTGGTTATGGTATCCTAGTGCATGCTATTGGGAGTTCAGGGGGGCTCTCGGCCAAAGAATTCTGCTAAAGCACCCTGCTTGTCTAGGAAGTCTGCCGGTTAGTTACCTCCCTTTCCTTATGTCCTCGAACCCATCATCATCAGCGGGGTTGGCACTCGGCAGTTGCTTACGAAAATTTTCGCATTGAAAATGTATCTGCTTTACAGATGCCGTTCGGAGTTGGCATAAAACATATCCCATCCAACCAATTTGGAGAAAATTTTAAAAAAGAGTACGATGCAAATTGGAAACGGAGCTCGACCTCCTCGTAGGTAAATCACGCCAAGTGGATTTTTATTTATATGATTCCACCTTTATAGATACAAATTCTTCTGTCTTCCGAATAATATTCTTATACCTTTCCAGCCAGAATTCAAACTTTTTACAACCCCTTTCAAGGGGTTGCTAGCGCACTGACGCTTCTCCAGCTCAGTTTTTACCCTCACCTACCTGGGACGAATCTTTTAAATCATTCCCCCGATGGTCGGACTTGTTACTGGAACGTCGGGTATCGATATCCGTCAAAAGACCATCAACATTGAAAACACTTCCCAAAACCTGTCGATAGTGTCCTTATCGCTACTAAAACAAAACTGCAAATGGCTCGCTGAAACACATTCAAATCTTCAGCGGTTATAGCAGATTGAAATCGTGATAGTGAACATTGTTCTCAGAAACTTAATTTGTGGGCCGAGCGGAGAATGTTTTAGCTATATTTTGCCTACGCTATCTCTCTATGCCCAACTTTTATTTCTTTTTCGATCTAAACATTCGTCGCCGCACATAGGAGGCTTCCAGAAAGTCGCAGTTTAACCCAACGTTGAGATTTTGTTTTCACAGCAAAATATACAGCTTTTTGCAAGCTATTCAGATGGCCGAAATTGTATGTACAATCTAAAGTAATGAGAGCAATTCATATGGGCATATGTACATAGTAAATTCATAACTAAATTGCATCATATAATGTGATATGTCAATAAAATGTAAATAAGCAGGTTAATATATTTTCATACTTAATATTACAACTTTCTAAAGGAACCAATGACAGTGTCAAGCTCTGCAGCGTTGTCATCTCTCGCATTGTATTGAAATTTCCAATCGAAATTTCCAATCGAAATTGCAATCGCTTTGCAGCTAAGCTATTCGCTTGTGGCTTCAGGCTGTTTGCTGGCAGATTCTGGATATTAGTTCTTAGCTCCTGCTTGTCATTTGTGCCCTTCACGCGCGCATGATATTTAATGAAATTGTGTAATTACCCATAAAGGACTTTCTTCCATATGCCTACTTAAACCTCAGATTACAATCAACGTTACACATAAACTCGTTTCGGCACATACATATAATACTCCATAAGCATTTGTATTTGTAAGTGAAAATTCGATCACAAGTAGGTACCCTAAACACATACACACAACTGTGTTGATTACATGCACTGTTGTAACTAGAAAGGTTGCAGCTAGAGAAACAAACAAAGTCTGTGCCGACAAGTTAAGCTCTGAGAGTATTAGACGCTACCAATACAAGAACAGTACTTAAATAACTTTCCGACACCAAAAGCAAAATATCTGCGCATACCAGACGAAAGCTTTTTGATATTCAACGGAATGCCTCTTTGCTGCCAATTTGATTTCCTTACTAAACTAAACATGCCACTTATGCCCTTTGAAGTAGAATAAATACGGCACGTACATTCATATGTACATATGTGTGTATGTATGTATGGCTGAGTGCGTTTTGTTAGCGTGTCTTTTCTCAGATGTGCTCAAAGTTAAAATCGTTTGGAATTCAGCGTTAACGCTTACCAAAGTTACTTCGGCATAAAATTTTAATTAGTGCACATTAAAGTGCATATGTGTGTGTACGTGAGTATTTATGTTTGTTTATAAATATGTACATATGTATGTCCATGTAAGATAGGCACGTTTTCTTACGCTTCCGCAACAACACAGAATACGAAATCGGTAGCAAATACGTATGAAAGAATTTTACGTTTAGACCCATTTACCAAAGCTGCCCTATTCTTTTCCCACCCCAACTAAAATTTCAATTTTAACTCCAATTATAGTTCCAACTCCAAATCTAACTCGAACCTTTTTTCTTAATCAAACTCCAACTCGAACTCCAGCCCAAACTCCAACTTTAAGCAACTCTCACTACAACACCAACTCTAACGGCCTCTGTAAACGACTTGGCTCGTCGTATTGAACTGATATTGTTCATATATCGAAGGAGGTGATACACCAATAGATCCACAAACAATACAACAAGCGATGGCCAAAGTGCGAGTGGTTCAAATGTAGAGTGATAAGGAGATTATTTTAAAAAAGAGAGAAAGCGTTGGGTGCATCCGTAAATTATAGGCGCATTGGGTGCATATTACAATAGAAGAGATGGTTTCGGTTATGTGAAGGCGCTTCATATACAGACATGCTGCTCTTTAACCCGAAAGTGGTATGTTACATTAACAATATCTTAAGGAGAACAACCATTGTAGTTCTGAGACCTGAGGTTTTTAAGTCCGATGCTTTTTCTAATGTGTGCCATTTAAATTGGGCTGCAAAGCTGGTGACACTTTAAATCTGATATACCGATCAGTCTCTAGCAAATGTTCCTCTGTATTTTCTCTAAGTGCTTTCAAATAGCGATTTCAAAGGCAATTGCGGTTGCATGTGAATGGAAGCCAAGACCACTATCTAAAGTCAAACCCAAGATTTTCAAAAGTTTAAGGTATATGTTATTTATACCGTACATTACATCTTTAAATTAAGTGTATGTATATTTGGTCTGTATGATTGTTTAATTTGTAGACTGATATATAAATTAAATAAAAAATTAAATTAAAGAAATGTTCGATGGTTTGAAATGTTTCTCCATTGGCTAAGGCTTAGGAGACATCGCTCTATATTATTCTATTTCTATCTAACTTTCTGTACGAGGGACTTAAGCCGAAAGTCTACGAATTGATTCAACATTACCAGTGCGGCTTCAGACCTGATAAGTTTACTATCGACCAGATCTCAATGATGCGCCAGATCCCTGAGCAGGCTCAATAAAAAGGAGTCGACAGCAAACATCTTCTCATGGCCATCGAAGCAGCCTTTGACAGCGTGAAAAGAAGCTCCTTCTGTCCTTGCAAAGCTAATACGACTTTGCCATTGGCTTTTAGCAACACCAGTATACAATTTTGGTATCATTTTTTTTGGATAAGGAAGGTTCCATGAGAACGTGAACCTTGGTGTGGAGATAATTTTTCTTATTAAAAGCAAGACAGTGGGGATAGAATTTTGCAAAACCCTTCAATAATAACAAAAATAAAAAGATTACATTTTGTCTTTGAACTTACCTTTTTTAACTCTATGTTGAGCTGTTTGCACCACATCAATTAAGTCGTAATTAACATATATCCCGTTTTCCAAATATTGCGAAAGTAAGGATCGCTTACACCATTGGACCAGGAGAAGTTAGCTATCCAATTAATTGTACCACATTTGATATATTCCGAAGTATTGTTCGTAAAATGAACTCCATCTCTTCCCGTAAAATATTTGTTCTCTTTAATCTTTTGGGATGCAGCATTTTACATTATTAGAGGTATCATACCCTTATCCTCCCAAAGTATTCCTACCTGCCATCATGGTGGTTGCTCTTCGTTAATGCTGTGAGACTCTGGAATTTTATTCCAGAAGACGTAGAAGCAGCAATGAATCGGGGTAGCTAATTCGATGGCTGTACAAAATAACTTAAGTATGAATGTACATAATGCAGTAAATGTGTTCCTTTTCTTCTGTTTGTGTGTCTCATTACTAGGTTAGAAAGTAGCTGCTCTAGTAGGGGAATCTCACTTGGATAATATGAGGGCCCGTTGGGATGCTACATAAAATAAAGTCATGGTGAGGTTGCTAAAGTGAATATTTGCGTAGTAACTATATAGTTGTACATGAGACTGATTTCAACCTTGGATAAATCCTCCGGAGATTCAAGTGCGTAACGACCAAAATACCTTATAAGCCCTATTAAATCCCTATGTTCTTATTATTACATGAATAATATTGCTTTGTCTCACCAGCGACAACAAGACAGGAAAATGTTGTTCTAAATTTTCCAAGTCGTTCTTTAATTTAATTTATGTTTTAAATATACTCAACTATTCAGTTTTGACTTCTTTGAAGTTGTTTAGGAATTATTTAACATTGGCCGCTTTCGGAAAACATTATTTTTGTTTATATGTTGCAAACATGTTTCCGCCAATTAAGTGATAGAAATTTTGTTTTATGAATGGCGTGTTGAGCCCACTGTCAAACGAAATAAATGAGTCGATAACCTCCGGAGAGATTTTAGGCCGAGCTTCTCTTCCAGTTTGCGTCGTACTCCTTTTAGTTTTTCCTAAAAATTGGCGGAACGGGACCTACTTGTTTTATGCCGACTCCGACCGGCATCTCCACTGCAGACGAGTTTTCAATGAGAGCTTTTTAAGGCAGAAATACATTCGGAGTGCTCGCCAAACACTTCCGAGAGGCGACTCCGCTTAGACAAATTTTCTTCTAATTCAAAAAACTTGTTTCTAAGACATTGATGTTGCTTTGTACGGGGCGTTAACCCAGGATCTTCGGTGTGGTAGGCGGATCACGCTATCGTCCCACCACGGCGGCCGTCAAACGAAATAACCATACATAAATTTTAAGGAAAAATACTTCTATGAGTTTTTAAGCGGAGATTACCATTATTGTTTTAAATGTATGAAAACATTTATTTGAGGCAATTTTTAATCTATAATTTATTTAGTAATTTGGGAAAAATTTAAACAACGTGACATCAGGACGGACAAGGCGACAGCTGTTTCGATTATAACTTGTAAATCTCTTCAAAGCCTTTTCTTGGGATTTGATCCCGCACTCCTATGATGGTTGAAGTGTTACAAACGCATTCAGCCACGTCATGCCTTAGTTGTTGTAAACCTTATCCCAATTGCCGTCTTTGCATATTTTTCTTTATTCATAGTCCGTACCTCGTATGGCATCATATGGTAAAGTTATGCGTTGGTAAGGCGGTTTTCAAAGAAACTTGGTGTTGTTTTTGTTCTATTTATAGAAAAAGCTGTCGCCTTGTCCGTCCTGATTTCACGTTGTTTAAATTTTTCCCAAATTATTAAATAAATTGGAAAAATACTTCTTAAATTATTTTTTAAACCTCAACGTTTTATCAAGGGGAACAATTTTATTCGTGATCAACCCAGGCAGCCAAATAAACGCATAAATGTATGGAAAAATATTTCTGCTCAGTAATTTGATGTAAAATTTGATGTAAAATTCCAACCGTTGAGTGGATCGTAAATACTCAGCGGTGCGTTCAGAAAGACTGCTAAACATTTTTGCTTACTGGGAGCACACATTGAGGTATGTTCCTCTCATGACAAGTACGCAAAAACAGTGGTTAGATGTGAGTAGGGCATACAAGTTCTAATCCTTAAAGATATGTATATTAACTAATTACGTCCAGTAGAAATTTTCATCAAAATATGACATCTATAAAGTGAATGGCCCTTGAATCTGGGTCAAAGTCTTCATTCCATGACGTAAAACATACTTTGGGCCCATACCTTCCTCATTATTGTCATTTTCATTAGAATAAAAGGAACATGTCCCACCCGTGATGTGTCCCACTATATAAGCGCAGAGGATACAAATTACGAAGCATTATTATTATGGACGATTTTTTAAGGATAAACTGATGAGGACAAATTCCTGATAGCTCCAAAGAGTTAAGAAACTCATCCGGATAATGCGCAGCTTGGGATTCTTCCACAACTGTGTCAAAAGATTGATAAGTTGTCTCGGTCCCTGGTATTTTTTCTTGGACGATATTAACATACTCCTTTTTAGGTGCCAAAATTGCGTTTTTTTTTTTAAGCTATTTATAGTTTTTATAATTGGATTCAATATTGGGATATACATTAGCTAATTTAGCTTCTACTGATGTCATAAATTTGCCAAAAGTTTGGGGAAAAAGAAGTGAAATCTGGTGTGGTAAAACTAAGAATAAAGATTTCAGGATGTTGTTTAGCAAAAGCTTTTGCTAAAGTGTCTCTGCCCAAATGCGCTCTCACAATTGTAGAGAGAATAAAGTTTTATACATTTTGCCATAGAAATGGCGATCTTAAGCACGCTGGTGTTCCTTTCGCAACAACATGCAGAATTTGTCGGAAATCGTCAGTAAGAGAAAGAAAGCACCACCAATGGGATGACCATTACGCCTCAAGTCATCTAGGGTTCGGTCTAAAGCTTACATGTCTTTAGAATCTTACTTTGGCCTGACCTTTTTCTTATTTTGCACATCGGTTTATAGGTGTTTACAGAGACAGTGGTAATTTAAATGCGGAACGAGCTGTACATACACCACACAAAAGGCTACCCGGAGTTTCTGAGCAAGCAACTGCTACAGCGATTTCTTATTTTGCTCTTACATAAAATAATATCAAATTTAGCAGACATGTTTTTCCGATTCCTCTAAGCGCATCTAAAAATACCAACCATAAGAATTACAAACCGGAAAAGATTACTAAACGTACTAAAAAGAATAAACGCCGAACACAGCTCTGCAATAAAACTTTATCTGTTGAAATAACCTAAATTTGTACGCCAGCCATTTGTCTGAAAAATCCCATTTTTTAGGAAGGTGGCACGCTTCCTTTTCCCCAATTATACATTATACTTGTGCTGCTAGGACTTAACGTCATATAGATCCTTACCAATTTTCATTATTCTTCCATTACTACTTCCAAAGATATGCAGTATGAAATGTTCCATTCGTATGGAAGGTGCCACACCCCCTTCTTCCTCACTGCTCGTTTTATTGGTGGTCTTAAGGATAGACCTCATATTACGGTTTACTGAATTTCAATGTTCTAGCGTAAATACTTCCAGACCTTTTCAGTATCAAATATTCGATTTGTATGGGAGGTGTCACGTTCCTTTTTTATATCGAATTTATGTTTAGTTTATGACCATCTCTGGAAGGTTTCTAGTGGGTGTTGCATAATTGGTTGTGATCGGTCGATCCGTTTAAGATGCAAACCGTTCTGTACCTACATACACATATACAGTACAGTCGGAAAGTATTAGAATAAGATAAAAAAAGATTTTGATGTTGAAATAGCCTCAGAATTGTATTTTTCCAGATTGAAAATGGTAAAATAAGGAAATATCCGTCGAAATACGAGCCCAAATCATTAGTGTGCAAAAAACAGGGAAAAACTATCGAGAAATAGCCAAACTTTTAAAAATATCTCTGTGTTCAGATAATACGGTCATTAAAAAATATCGGGAAACTGCACAAAATACTAACAGAAAACGATCTGGTCGACCAAGAAATACAAATCAAAGAGTCGGTAACAAAATATATGCTATAAGTAAGGCCAATCGCCGGAAATCTGCATCATAAATTAGTGCTGAAATCAATGAAGACTTGGATTCACCAATGTCGCTCACGACAGTCGAAGGCCGGCTTAAAGAAAAAGGTATGACGATTGATCAGTGGAAATCAGTCAATATGTTCGCAGAAAAGTCAATGGCATATTCAAAGCAGATTGCATTGTGCCAACTGTGAAACATGGCGGTGGGGCCGTGATAGTTTGGGGCTGTTTTAGCTACGTTGGCGTTGGACAACTAAAAACACGTAAGGGTGTCTAAGTTCGGGTGTAACCGAACATTATATACTCAGCGAGAGCTTCAATTGTGCATTTCATTTCAGATATATTACTTTTCTACATAACACGTGGCACCGCCGGTTAAAAAAAAAAAATTTCTCCCCATTTGCACTTATAATACAACTTGATAAGTGAAATATCATTGATTCAAAACTATTGTTTGCTAAGTTATAGCTTATTATTCTAGTCTACGATCCTTTTAAATTTATTTTATATTCCGATCCCGTCCATTTTTCCAGAAATATTTCCTGCTATAGGGAAAATCTGGGTACCCAATTTTATTACGATATATTAATTTTTTTTCGAGTTATGGCTCCCGAAACATAGAAAATTGCTTAGTCATAAAAGGGGCGGTGCCACACCCATTTTCAAAAAGTTTAGTGTTTTCCAATTTAATGTTATAATTCAATTTAGAAAGTAAAATTCTATTGACACAAAGCTCTTTTCTGCTAAGTTATAGCTTATTATATTCGTCTACGACCCTTTTAAAAATCTTTTATATAAAAGTGGGTGTGGTCCTTAACCGATTTTGTTAAGTTTTCTTCAAAGCATTCCTTATAGCAAAGGAAGCTTCTCTGCCGAATTTTGTTACGATAGGTAAAACGATTTTTGATTTATGATTAATAATATTTGTAAAATTGAGTTTATCACAAGTGGGCGGTGCCACGCCCATTTTAAAAATTATTTTCAAATTTTTATCAAGAGTCCCAATATCAGTCCACATGTCAAATTTCAACATTCTAGGTGAATTATTTACTAAATAATCAGGTTTTTTGTGTTTTCCAAAATTTTATATATATAAAAAGTGGGCGTGGTTATTATCCGATTTCGCTCATTTTCAGTACCAATCTGTTCTGGGTCCAGATAAAATAGTGTACTAAATTTGGTGAAGATATGTCAACATTTACTCAAGTTATCGTTTTAACGTTCAATCAAATTTTTTTTTGATACTGATTATTCGATGATGACGATCGATTCCTTTATACCTGTACAACCAACCGTTATCCAATCAAAGTTAATATACTCTGTGTGCAAAGCACGCTGAGTATAAAAATTTAAGGAATTATAAAAAAAGAGCAGTATTACTGTATACTCCAACGCCATGCAATACCATCTGGCATTAATTTGATTGGTCTTGGTTTCATTTACCTACAAGATAACAATCCGAAACATACATCAAAACTTTGTACTTCTTATTTAGAACGAAAAAAAGTCGCAGGTGACCTTGATGCAATGAGTGGCCACCACAATCCCTCGATATAAATCCCATCGAGCTATTGTGGGAAGAATTGGATCGACGTGTGAGAGATCTAAAGCCAACAAGCCTTCCTGGCCTCTGGGATTGTTTGAACGAAGCGTGGAATAATATTCCACATCAAACACTTCAAAAACTCATCGAAAGAATGCTGAAATTGTGCGCTGCAGTCATCAAAGCAAAAGGTGGCCATTTTACTCACTGTTTTCTTATAAAGTTTGATGAAACTTTCAGTAAAATTCATTAAAAATGTCTTCGGATCATAGAACTAAGTTGAATGTACAAAACTATTGCGGATATGTGAATAATATTTTAATAAATGATACGATAAACTGACAAAAACAACTTTTTTCATCTTGTTTTAATACCCTCCGACTGTACTGTACATAATTTGAATTTTATAGAAATCCACTGCTGCTTTTATCAGAACAAAGATTACATATTGTGTACGAATATCCCAAAACGTGGCAATAAACTAAATGCATAAACATATAAATGTTGCTCATACGCCATGCCCACTGTTAAATAAACAACACAAAAAAGCAATTAAACTAAGATTTTTGGACATTTATATTTATTTATACATTATTTAGCTGTTTTGATTATTTACATGTGTGCTTTGGTCCTCGTAAATGTATATTAACTTCTCTCTGTTGATCTTTTAAAACAAAGCCGGCCAAAAGTTGCACATTGTGCAATTTGAGTTCGTGTTTTCACACCGACACTAACGGTGTGTGATTACGATCGTTTGCTTTCGCTTGTCACTCACTGAAATCAACAGTGAATGCAAAAGGAAAAGTCCATGCTACTTTTTGGGCACATAATAAAAACAATATGCTGCAATGTTAAAGTGACTTTTAATACGTTTTAATTAGTATTATTAAGTTCCTTTGAACATACATATTAATACTGACAATTAAATTATTATTAATTATTAATAAATATTGACAATTTAATATAAATAAATTTTTATACGTTCTACTTATTTTTATTAATTTATATATAATAAATTTTTTTTATTGAATAACTTTATGTTTTGAAAACATATATTTCTTTACATTTGCTTTGTTTTATAGTTATTTCTTAATGAAAAGTGAATTTTTAAGTAAATTTTGCATTGAATAAGCACAAAAGTTTTATCTGACTAGCTCGACCTCCGCGTTCTTAGTTATACGAATATAAGTAAATATAGTCAGGATTAGCTTGAAATCAAATAACCAAAGTCCTTTTTAATTTCAAACTTCACAGTCCACATTTTCTTTTAGCACACTGCGTGAGTTATCACTCAATTTTTACACACACTTATGCAATTGTTTTAGTATTTGTGTGGCCGGCTCTGTTTTAAAATGTGGAATGATTTAGAAAGAATAAGGAAAAGTGAAATAAGCAGAAATTAAAAAAAAACTATAGAGCTAAAGCAAATTGCTCTACATACATACATATGCCTTACCATCAATGCTTTGCTATGAATATGTATGTGTGCATGTAGTATTAGGCAAAAAGTTAACTTCCTCAGAATACAGGATTTAAGTAGTACAGTCATGTCTTCTATAAGAACTTATGAATGGCAAGAAATCAAGGGCAAAAAAAGTCGTGAGAAAGTTAGTGTACGACCATACTTAATTGCATTGCAGTGTCGAAGATGAAAACGTCACTTTATCGGCGGGACAATATCAGTGAATAGTTATTAGTTATATATTGCTACATACACCCGTTATTTGCATACATATATACTGTCACACTCTAATAACTTAGTTACTTTTTATACACTTTGACATACCATAGCGGAATGTCAGGATTACAGGACATGTTTGCTACTAAGGCCCAGGGCCGCAGAGAGCCGAGCCGGGCCCCTGGGTAAGTTCGCGTTTACGCGCCCCCCTAAAAAATAAACTCAATCCAGTAAAAAAAATAACATAACATACATAAATTTTTCAATTAACATTGTCAGTTTTATTTAGTATAAAATAAGATTTACTGGAGCACTTACATAAATGAAATGTTAGATTTCATTGTTTGATTTGCTTACATTAACTTTTTCTAAATATGTACATTTTAAGAGCTTGAGTCAGCCAAGGAAAACCTTCCGTGCTTTTTGGTCTGCGAATATGGAAATTACCGATTCAAAACTAACACTGCGAGCAAGGCTGGACACCAACGCCAATTAATTACTTCAAAAGTAACATTTTCCAAAACACACAACTTTTCAAGAGAGCCCTTTTAAGATTTCAACAGACACATTGTTTCGAGACATTAAAGTTTAAAGTTGAGTACTTATTGTAATTTCTGGGTAGTATGGTGGGCCATAACCATACTACCCAGAAATTGCAATAAGTACTCAACTTTAAACTTTAATGTCTCGAAACAATGTCATAAACTCTGTGTTCATAAACAAAACTATACTAAAAGTTAGAAAAAAATTTCACTTTGAGCCTTTTGCTTCTAAACCCTTCATATATTGGGCACGTAAAGCTAGAAATTAATTTTTATCTCAAGCTCCCAATTTTCCACGAATCATTAAGAATTTTTTACACAATATAGATCATGACGATTTTTTTTTTTTTGTATTTAACTGTAAAATCGTGATTTTTGAGTTGTGACACTCTCGAAGTAAATGAGTGATGCCTTCATTTTTTTATTTCATTTGTTTAATATATTCTTACCTTTAAATTTTATAAATCAGTGCTTAGTGTATGTCTTTATAAGGCCCGTGAAGAATTACAACCGAAATTACATTCACAAATTAAAAAATTTACCAATAATTTCACCACTGACAAAAGAAGTACGAAGCTTGCAACAATTAACGCGAGACTGACCTATGTAAGCTTATCCACGGCATACTCATATGTTTGCACAAATTTGCGCTTCGCAAAACAAGTCAAGTGTACTAATTTTTTCAAATTAACGCTATAGTTTATTATCAGCTTGTATTTACAGATGTCGCTGGCTTTTACAAAAATGAAAAAGCAATACGACCAAACCGATAGGGGCATAGTTATAGTCGAAATAAAATGTGATGTTAAGTTAGTTGAAGAATTTTTGACAGATATCGCTTATAAAATTGTGTCAAAAACGTTTATCTAACTTAAAATCACATTTTACTCTCACTATGACTATGCCCCAGAGTATTTGATTGGATGCTTATGATTTTAGTTTAGTGATTTTCAATTTTAAAACAATTTTTTGTAGCAACAAAATATGTATGTATCTATGAAATCTTAGTTAGAGTACTGTTAATACTGCTTTGCCATGCCGGGCACCCAAAAACCTGCCGGGCCCCAGGGCAATTTCCCTGGGTGATTTTGTACTTATGACGATGTTGCCACTTGTTAAAAAAAACACCAAAATAAGAAAATCGAAAAAACACACAAAATGGGAAGACAGCAAAAAACTAGTTGTTCGAAAAAACCCTTTTTGAATTTACTGTGCATAAATTATGAGATACCGGGACATTTAACTATCGGGTACAATTTTGCAACTTCTCGTCCAAGCGACGTCCAAGTTTTGTTTGAATGAACAGGATTTTTCCAAAGTTACTAACATTTGGTTCAAGTTTTTACGAATTTTCACTCACGCGAACGAATTTAATAAGATAATAAAAAACATCATTTTTTAATGTTGATGTTTCCGACAACATAAAAGTTTGAGTAGTTTTGGAGTCGTTTCAACTTAAAGTATTACGAAAATTAAACTTGCAGAATTACATGTAAAGTTACTCCAGTGGTGAATTACTTTCTTGCGATTTGAATCTTTACTTTTCTATAAGTTACAACTTCTCTATTTTAAAATGTTATGTCAAACATTTATACAAGATTTGTTCGAAACCGTCAAGTGTGGCAACTACATGCGAGAGAAAAAATTGAGAATGAGCTGAGCTGCAACTGAGAGAATTTAGAATCAGTTTTGTGATTACTATTTTCATTTCTATTTGCAAAGCGAAGTTCGAAACAATAACTTAAATAAATTATAAAATATAAAATTTGGTGAAACTGCGTTTAATAAAACAAAATAATAAAGTGTATAATTTTAATGTGTGCCAGCATATTTAATGTAGCCCAGTTGATGTTCGGTTAGTAAGTGCCACAGTGGTGTGATGATAACGTGCTCTGCCTGCCACACCGTATGCCCTGGGTTCGCACCCCGTGCAAAGCAACATAAAAATTTTAGAAATAAGGTTTTTCAATTAGAAGAAAATTTTTCTAAGCGGGGTCGCCCCTCGGCAGTTTTTGGCGACCGCTCCGAGTGTACTTCTGCCATAAAAAGCTCTCAGTGAAAACTCGTCTGCTTTGCATATGCCGTTCGGAGTCGGCATAAAACATATATGTCCCGTCCGGCGAATTTGTAGGGAAAATCAAGGGGAGCACGACGCAAATTGGAAGAGAAGCTCGGCCTTAGATCTCTTCGAAGTTATCGCGCCTTGCATCTATTTATTTATTTATGTATATGGTAACATATGTACTTTCGTAAAAAGCTGTCGCAACAACTTTTTTTGTTAATTTGACTACTAAAACGGTCAATTACGAATCAACGATTTGTGCGCAGTTGATTCAACATCTGGTTGCGATGGATAAAAACTAACAGAAATTTCGGTTGAATTGACCCGTATTTCGGTTGATTTTACCAGTCTTTTTCTTTCAGTGTTGTAGTTATATGTGCATTTAGGTATATATTTCACTGGCAATGGTAAGATAAAAATTTATTTCTGTTTTACATTTAACCATAAAACGCACACACTTAACTGGGTATATACACACAGCTTAAGAAGGAATGTCTTTGCCCAGCAGTCAAAGCATCTCATTGTAAGCTACTTACAACTGGTATGAATCTCAAGCCCAGGTGGTCTTTACAAGCAGCTTTTATTTTCACACATCATCTTTGGCGTGATATTTATTTAGGTCCCATATATATTTGCTCCTTATTATAAAGTTAAGCACAGACCAAAGATTACTCGACCACTTAACATTTTATTGCAGGTTATTGCTTCAAAAAAAGGTAATACACAGTTAGCAACAGGTAAAAAACTGAAATTTTTCTACATTTAACTTATTGCGTGACCTAGCGAGACAGCTCGACCCTAAATACTCTTATATAATAAATCGCGACTTGGATATTTGGCAGCTGGCAAATGAATGCAAAGATACCAAATGGGAAGAACATCTAAAGAACTGCAACCACTTTGCTGGTGTCGATTAATTGTGGTCAACCTTGAATCCTTGTCTAGATTCACAAAACACAATGATAAAAAATCCATCGCCCAAGGCGATAAAACTCTGTCGGACTCGAAGGAATGGCGCGAGATCTTCTTTTCAAACGTTTCTAATGCATCCTTCAGTAGACAAGTCCCGACGTCGTGCAAATAGATGGGTACATAAGCACGAACAGAACGTGCCACCCATTACCATCACCCCCGCAGAGGTTCAAGAAGCCATTAAAATAGCCAATGTCCTTTGTCATTCACGATCAATGGAAAATGACACAGATATTTCAACTTCTAAGGCTCGGGAACCTAGCCAACGAAGGTTGGTCAAATGAACCGATATTGGAAACCGCCCTGCTTCCTCATTGCTCTGTGCATTTTCACTTTGCCCCCATCATCATGGCTTTCGCAAAATGCTTAGCACTACCACCGCGCTCAGCGCCATAATCAAATCAGTAGAACAACTGGAAGAAAATAAACTGAAGCCGCCTCAACTTTTATATTGACAGCCAAGCAGCAATCTCGCATAACACAATATCTGAAAGTGTGTTAGAGTGTAAGCAATACCTGGAAATACTGGGGATAAAGAGATGCCTGCGTCTAATGAAAAAACGGATGAACTAGCTGAAAAGGGCGCGAATCCACTGAAACTTGCTTCGTAGAAATCCCAATTAATTTGGGTGAGATTAAAAGAAGACGAGAAGTGTACATGATTGACCAAGCACGAAAGGCGTGGACCCAAGTGCAAGGTTGAAAAGTGTCGTAAATAATGCGTAGTTCTTACAACCTTAGGCTAAGAAAATTACTCCTGTCAAAAAGAAAGGACCGTAGACACTTGACGGATACTCTGACTGAACACTGCCTTCTGGCGTCACATGCCTTTAAATTAAGCTTGGTCAGTTATAGCAGATGTAGAAAATACTGGTATGAAGAGGAAATTATCAAGCACGTTTTTAACTAGTTCCCTGCGCTTGCTAGAATAAGACTCCAGCCATGAGGAGTGATAGAGTTGGCAGATGTAGAAGCAGCAAGGGGCATAGGGCCAAGATAGCTTCTAGCATTTACCAAGACGACGCAGTTCTTTATATAAGACAGGTCCTTATTATACTCAGCTGCGTAGAGCTCACAAAGTATATTAATTTTGTTCACACAACGGTATCCCGTAACGGCATAAACTAATCGAGATAGATATAGACACCTGTATATCAAAATGATCTGGACGAAAAAAGAAATTCATGTCCGTCCGTCCGTAAACACGATAAATTAAGTATATTTTGAAGTATCATAATGAATTTTTTTTTTTTTTTAAGAAATTTGGTATGTACCTTTCTAGGTATCACCTCCGCTATGACAGGCCCCTAGTCGCGGTGCGGGGGCTTACGCCGCTTCCACGAGGCGCTGAACATACAAAAGGAGATGCTCCGGCATCCTCCGCCCGTATGGTTCGAACTTCGTGGAGAGGTAACCAAGAACTGCTAATTTTGCCTTAACGGCTACGAGTGTGCGACTGTTTTCCTATGTTAGGGACGGCACCTCTTGTCCGCCAGATGCGTCTGTTTCCCCATGTTAGGGGCGGCATCTGGTACATACAGCCCTAACGGGTCAATAAGTCGTCAGATGCGTCTATTTCCCCAGGTCAGGGCGGCACCTGGCACACATAGCCTTAACGGCACGTGTGCGTCTGTTCCCCATGTTAGGGGCAGCACACAACGAGCATCTGGTACATACAGCCCTAACGGGTCAATAAGTCGTCAGATGCGTCTATTTCCCCAGGTCAGGGCGGCACCTGGCACACATAGCCTTAACGGCACGTGTGCGTCTGTTCCCCATGTTAGGGGCAGCACACAACGACGTCTATTTTCCCCAGGTTAGGGGCGGTCGAGTCCGAGTCTTTGGAAGGAGTGGTAGACTTAAAAGGAACTCCAATGGCAATGGCGAATTCGGTTCGTCGGTTATGAGTTAAAACGAAGGGAGAGAAGTTACGGTACAGGGGGTGGGATCACCAGTAGCGGCGGTAGATGGTGGGCGAGAAGGCTGGACCGTACGGCTCATGGACAGTCTTCAGTCAGGAAACTCTAGATTTGATGGAGACACACTTTATTGGATGTACGGATACGACAGCCACGACGATGCTAGAAAACCGCGCATACCCTCCGAAAACCGACGTCATGGACATCGTTGACCGAGATAAAATATCATGGGCTATAAAATCATTCGAACCCTACAAATCGGCGGAACCGGATGGTTTGATACCGGCTATGTTACAAGCCGTTTGTGACGAACTGATACCATATCTACACGGCATATTCTCAAGATGCCTCCAAGATGGTTATGTACCCGAAGCCTGGAGAAATGTACGGGTGGTTTTCATTCTCAAAGGAGGAAAACATAACCTTTCGGAAGCCAAAGACTATAAACCAATAAGCCACTCCTCCTTTATCCTTAAAACACTGGAGAGACTTATCGATCTACACATTACAAACAATGCCAATCTCTGGCAGATAGATGCAACATAGCATGCATAGCAAAAAGGCAAATCAGTTGAAGGTGCCCTTCATGAGGTAGTCAGTGCCATTGAGAACTCACTAAGCTGTAAGGAACACACGTTGGCAGCTTTCCTCGACATTGAGGGCACTTCCAACAACGTGCAGACGGAGGCCATCTGCAAGGATCTTACACGATATGGAACCCAAAGCTCTATAATTGCATGGGTGGAGTAGAGTTGTCAACGCGATTTTAGGGGCTGGTTCTATTGACAAAATTACCACTAGAGGCACCCCCAAAGGCGGGGTGGGGTTGGTGTCGAAATTCTGTATGTACAAAATTCTAAAAAGAAAATTCTACTTTTTAAAATTTTTCTTTTTTAAAATTCTGCTTCCTAAAATTCTGCTTTCAAAATTCTGTATTAAAATATAATGTTAACGGGGTCATGTAATTAATTTGAAAAAGTGCGCCATGCACAGTAATTCTGCGCAGGCGTCCTTCGGCCGCGCTTATAAAAAATAACACTGGGCTACGACAGGCCAAGTTTGGGTGTGTGGTATAACCGTGGCTACCGCCATGGTGATGTCTTTCTGCGTAGTATACCCTTCTGCGTAGGCGGCCTTCGGCCGCACTTAAAAAAAAAAATAACCCTTACCCGATGCAACACCGGCTACGCCATGCCATGATTCCGGAATTTTGACTTCCAGAATTAAATATGCAGAGCAAGCTCTAAATGTCATCTTTCACTTGACGCCTCTACAAGTCTACGTGCAGCGATTAGCCGCTAGAGGAGCTCTACGACTAAGAGAATCCAACATGTGGAAAATAGCTAAGCACGGACACGCGACGATTCTGGACGATATGACGAAGGGACAATTAAACGGAATAATAACCGACCTAACATCCAAAACAGACCACATCACAGGGGTTTTGGACTTCCAGGTTCAGAACATACGATATCCTTCAAGGGAGGAATGGGCAGTAGCCTAGACAATGGCGGGGCCATCACAATATACACCGACGGCTCGAAAATGGAAAAGGGAACTGTTGCTGGGATGTACTCGACACATCTTTAGCTAAGCCAATTATTCCGACTTCCTGCCAGTGTATTCCAAGCCGAGGTCCATGCCAAAGACACAGCGGCAAAGCTGCTCCCAGATAGCGCGGTCTCAACACCGACGTAACAATCTTTGTTGACAGGCAAGCCCCCTTAAGGACATTAGAGTCCAACGTGATAAAATCGGATATCGTGCGGAGGTGTAGAGCCACTCTGGCTTCTATAACTCTTCTCAATATCTGCTTTTGCTGGGTCCCTGGGCGTAGCGGCATTGATGGGAATGAACTAGCGGATGAGATGGCTAGGAAAGATTCCGACTTATACATAAGTGAGGTGGACAGCTCCGTCTGACCGCTGCTGAGTTGTCTCCTAGGCAGAATCGACGAATATGAGAACAGGGCAACGGACTTGCTATGGACCAATAGAGTTGACTCCCAAGTCTCAAGGTCCTTATGCCCATGCTTGGAAAGGAAGTGCACCAGCTTCCTTCTCAAACTGAACAAACCTGCGGTGAGTGCATTTACGAGTATCATCACAGGTCATTGTGCTATCGCACCAATGATCCGACGGTGGCGAATACAAACAAGCTCCCTCTGCACAAGCTGTCAGGATGAGGAGGAAGAGGAGTTGGTTTACCATTTTCTCTGCTGATGCACGGCGCTTCAAAAAGAAGGCTCAGATTTCTAGGCTCACGCTTCTTCGACAGCCTGGCAGAGGTTAGGAAGGTGGACGTCTCGCTTCTTCTTGGGTTTATCAGGGAAAGCGAGTTGTTCTTTGACGACCGCTAAGAGGTAATGGGGTTAAACGAATTTGCCGCCACCCTGTACTTACTGAGGGCACTCACAATACAAAAATGTCTCCGAGTGGAAGTGTGGGTATCACCCACGCTGGGCACTCATCTCAGATCGCTATTTAAACTGAACGAAATCAGACTATAACCACGCCCACTTTTTTGATATCGAATATTTCGTAAAACCGAAAACGTGCATTAGAAAGACGGATAAATCGATGAAACATGGTAGGTGAGTTGACCTTATGGCGCAGAATAGAAAATTTTTAAAATTTTGGACAATGGGCGTGGCACTGCCCACTTTTAAAAGAAGGTAATTTAAAAGTTTTGCAAGCTTTAATTTGGCAGCTGAGTATAATGTTCGGTTACACCCGAGCTTAGCCTTCCTTACGTATTTTTGATTGGGTTTTTTTCAGTTTGGTCTTTGAACAAACTTCTGGTAACACTACGGACTCATTAGTCTATGTGAGGTCCGCACGGACCGGCCAGTTCAACTTAACCTAACTTAACACTGCTAAAGCTTACAGTTATTTGGAAAGTATGAAAGATGCAAAAGAAACCTCTCATTGGCATCAGCGCTGCTTTCATACTACAGCGACCTCATGAATGGATCATAGGCCGCATTCTAGTCTAGGGAAAGATTTTCCTAGCTATATTCAGGCTCCAAACATTCCAGTATTCTTCATTGTTTTGGCTCTGTAGGTGATGCGTTTTCTGTATTTTCGAAGTTAATTCGGTTTCTACTGTAATGTAGTAACTAGTTACCTAACTTGTTTTTCGTAAATGGGAAATCAAGCAATGCTTAAGTTTTTCTGTATGTCGACGTGTGTGTGAATGTTTTTAAAAAGTAATATATTGACAAGGAAGAAAAAACTTAGATTAAAAGTTCGAATGAAGACTTAATTTTTTTTTTTTGCTCTCCGGTTACGGCTGCATTGCGCACTACAACAAAAACAATTCTAACAAGTGCTGTGACACCAACTTTGAAAAACATCAACGCCTGCAGCAAATGAGCTCCAAGTTTGATAGGAAAAGTTATTAACCAATCAGGCAGCATCCAGCTCTTCAAGTCAATAGCCAATACTCGCAACCATAAACAACATCAACAGCAATAGCGGCGGATCTACGGTAGCAGCGGAACCAACGAAATCTACCTTACCCACAAATATTGGACAGCTTAGATTTATATTTTTGCGGTAAAGATTTATTTGTGCTTTATACTAGCGACAGATATAGACACATACATACACTCAAACATACAATACATATATGTATATATGTATAACACATATCTATTCTATACAACATATAAGTGTTGGTATATCAAGAGATGCATTTCCTTAAAACAGTTGTGCACAACGCGGACAAAGCTTCGAGATAAACGCAATTTTTTTTGTAGTAGTATGTGTTTACTTAGTTGAGATCGGTATCGTTCGGAGCTTTATCGTTGCTGCCCAACGATTCTCTAAGGAACTATGCCTACGTCACCGTTATTTTATTCAATTTGGTATCACAAGTGACCTTCATGTTGTCCAAGTGAGCTTCCCTTATTAGGGCAGCTACCACCTAACCTAACCTAACTTATGTGTTTACATGGAGAATGTTTGAGCAAAGAGCACCCACGCATGAGATGTTCAGTGCTTGAAGTACAAGCTAGAGCTTATTGAATGTTTGGTTTACTTAAAGCCCCGTCACATAAGCAGGTTTTCATACAGATTCGTTTAATTCGATTTTATGCATTATGAGTAGATTGCGCGTATTTTTATGGGGAACGGTAGATTGAGTGACACTGGCGCCATCTGACATGAAAAAGTAGCCAACTTGCGAAGTTTTGTTGAAAGCCAAGCATAAGAAGAAGAATTTAACATTTGCTTTGGCTAAGGGTACTCGCATAATTTGCAAGTGATATTATTTTTCCCATTCATTGGTAACTCTTCTCACATTTTTCACGGTTAAAAACTGCAACTTAAGAGATGAATAGAACACAAAATATGTTAGAAAGTATATTTCTAGTATAGTGATAATAGTCGTGTTTTTTTTTTTTACACGTGTATATGTTTACGTTTGCGCGTAAAAAAAAAACGCTTATCCTCGCTTAGATAATGCTTAGAAGACCCATCTATTGGCCACTAGCTACATAATATGTTGTACCGAAAACCGCAGGCACAAACCTCTGTTGGCCATAGTGTATAACATAAAGCTGATTCGGTTGCGATGAATAGTGGAGGTGACTTTGTTGATGTGATACATAGAATTAGTGTAGAGGTGAAATATAGACACATATTTCAGTTGCATCTGGGTATAATGCGTATTGAAATTTAGGAGAACTAATCTTATTCGCAGCAATTTCAGAAGAGTATATAAAGTTTAACGCTTAGCAGTCCATATAAAGTTTAAGCATAAACGTAGATAGATGTAAAAAAACACAGCTAATGTTTGTAACAGTGATTCGCAAAATTGTTTATGTGAATGACCAATGCGAAATAAACTTCAATTGCCAAGTCTGAAGTTCCTTCATATTTATAAACGCAACATCTTGGATCATTGTGGCGATGTTACTGGAACGCAAAAGCTTGTGTAAAACGCATCTATGTATATAAAATATTTCATTGTGTGGCGGCCTTTAATCTCTATCGCTACGCTCACACGACATGCTGGCCAACGCCGAATAGTTTTTCGAAGCTCTCGAGTGCGACACTGGCTTAAACTGACGACACTCCCCAATAAACTTCTCACTCTTGCTCTTTCTGCCCGTTCATTTCTATTTATCTATGAAACTGTGAAATAAGTTTCTCACTTTTACTGGTTTTTTTTTATTTATCGCGCGATTCAATTTTGTAGAAAACTTAAGCTGACATAAAAATTTTATAAACAACATCGTGAGAAACAACAAACAATACAAGACACACATTGACATTCTGACATTTTTTTCATAAAAGGCGATTATAAGCGGGAAAGAAATACGTTCGATGGTAGTCCTTGCGCTAAGTTATCATAACAACGTAATGTAATACTGATTCCCAAGTACTTAAGGAAAGACGCCATAACTGAGGAAATATTCCTCAAGTTTGGCTAATCCGTAGACAATACGTGGCACATGTTTGAATGCTACGTCAAATTTATGTGCGAACTGATAACTCAGCTTAGTATAATATTGTGGCGAATATTAGCATCACTATGCTATGCACTATGTTAGTCAATAATCACAAAAACAAAAACATTGAAGCTAGCCACACTTGTGTACATAAACACACATTGTTCTCGAACTGTTAGCGAAATTACTAGATCTTGGGAGAAATGGGTGAACGAGACAACCGAGAGTATAAAAGCAGCGCAATCTGAGGAATCAGTAATCAGTTTGATTTAAACACACTATTAGTTGTGAAGAGAGGTATAATTGTGAAGTAATCCCAAAGTAATCTAAATAAAGTTTGCAATACTGAATATTGGAGTTATTTATTTTCCCAAATTCGTTGCAATATAGCTCAGGACAGCATATGATCAGCATAACAGGCTGTACAGCAAGCTTTTTAATAATATTAACCGGGCTAAAAGAAGCAGATAATCTTAGGTGCCTGTGAACGTTTTAGACCGGCAACCGAATGCACGTGATCATCACAACTAAATGTTGAATTGATAGTGAAGCCAAGATTGGTTAATTTGGATACTAGCTTTAGACATTTATCGGCTAAGTACATTGGCGTTATATTTGATAATCTTATTAGTTTTTTGGCTATAGGCAAAACACGCGATTTATCACTGTTAAAATATAAATCATTTTTCACCGCCAATTCAAAGTGGTAAGCTTATTCGCAATTTAACTGTGAACCTATATCATCTACGCCCTCATGATCCCCATCTAGGTAAAGCTTGATATCATCAGCCGAAACATGCATATGTATGTATATGCTGACACACATAACAAATTTATAAAGAGATGGAACAATAGCGGATCAAAAATGGATCCTTGTCGAACAGCTGAAAGTAGCGGTTTTAAGAAGTTTCAGCTCTAATTTTTACACGCTGAGATCTACCGGTCAGTAGTAAAGTAGGCATAGTAAAGTCAAAGTTTTTTTTTAAAGTATCTTTTAATCTCATTTATAAATTTAATCATAGCCGTTGGGTAGATGTGCTTCGCTCTGAAAGTAAACCTGTCAGTATATGCATGTATTTGTTCGGACAACAATATCTCGCATACTATTGAGAGTGCTGAGAGGGGCAACACGCCGACTTAGCTTAAGCGATGGGCCGAACCGTGGCAGCTTCTAACTCATGAAGATGTGATACTTTGATTAGTGATGTGATTGAAAGTAGGTACATTATATTTACACAAAAATGAACGATCTTATATCTAACAATAAAGTGAATCTACATAATCTCCCTGATTCAAGATGGAATATTCTTCGTTGCCTTGCACATAAGTGTGGCTGCTTGCTTTATTGTGTACATGTACATAAGTGGGGCTGCTTGCTGTCTGTTGTTGTTGTGAATATTCGTCACAATTAATGAAAGGAAGACGTCTAGAAGTAACAATAAGATCTTTAACTGGCGGAATGCATGGAACTGCGCTCAGCATTCTGTCTAAAAGCACACCATTTAGGTCCGACTGCTATGGGAATGTACAAAATTCCAATCAGTCTTAGAAATACGGCAGGACTCCGAGTAGTATAGTATGGTATGTCATGAGAGTGCATAAAACTTAGCATGACATATGTTCCTGGAACAACATTGTCTTGTTTCTTTTGGCAGTCGACGTATTAATGTCATATGTGAATAAGATAATGTGTATAAGATAATGTCCGGGAGAAGAATAACCGATATAACAAGCAACAACTAGCAGCTATCTCAGGCTAGTTAGGCGAGTATTGCATTACATATAGTGTCGAAATAACAATCTAAAGAAATACAGCTATACACATCATTACAGTGCGAACACCAGATAAGCATAGTGTTATTTTTAGCAAAGTTTCAACGACAAAGGGGTAAGTGAAAAGGCACACAGTTTCGGGACATTCTAGAAGGGACAGCAAAGTTCAAATGACTTAGAAGGTCAGAGGAGTCAATTTCTCCTTTGACCAGTTTATAGAGAAACAATACCCCTCCCCTAGTAATATTTTTCGATTTTCCAGACTGGGTAAATTGATAAGAAGAAGGCTGTTTTTGTATGGTGGAATGTGAAAATTTGAGGCCCAATTAAGGCCTCGTAGTGCAAATATTAAAATTTGATCTTATACTGATTCAATCCTTTTTATATGATTTTGAGATACAGGACATCAAACGCATGAGCAATACCCAAGTGTCGGACGGATTAACCATGTGTAAAAAATCTTAGTGTATCATATATACTCAAATTCTTTAGCCCACCTTTTAACAAATCCAAGCACACGCAAAGCCTTGTTGGCAATTTTCGTAACCGGCACATAAAGGTTAAATTATATTTTATTTCTAAACAATACTTGTTATATAATATTTGATTTCATATATCTTATTCCCATTTTTAGAAGAAGTCTTGTTAGCGGTCAGAGGAAGTATTTTTTGAATTTTATCATAACACAGTATCTTGAATGAAAGAAAACATTTAATTATGACTCCTCGGATGGATAGGATGACGTATAGACGATGTATGGATAAGCAATACCAATTATTTTTTCAGTTGACTTAAATCGGCTATGGAAAAAATATCTTTAGACGCTACCACCGATCAATCGATATAGGTTATCGAATAAATCATATTTTTTCATGTAGTTTTCCCCCTCTCCCCCAAAATGTCTCTATGAATCTGCCATTACATTCGGGTGTTTGATGATTACATACATCTGTGATATCATTAAATGAGAAATAAAGAGCAAAACTATTGAAATCTCCTAAACCATTTCCGTTTACTTTCATTAATCAAGAAACATGAGCCATCATCAATTTCGTAAATCTTGCTATTAATTTTGCATGTCAAAACTAAATTAAGTATATGAAGTGATTTTTTCTGTTATCAACTCTGATTTCTCATCATCACTCAACTAATTGTCATGTAGATATACACCATTTTGATTAGTAGTGCTTAATACAAACATACAAGTGTACAACTTACCAATATATATTAAACGAAAAAGCCCACCTAAGTAAATGTGGTCAGTTGGTGTACAATATCGAAATGATCAGGATGACGAGATGAGTAGGTTTAGCAATATCCGTCTAGCTGTCTGTTTGAATGTGAACTAAACTAATATACCCTCATACAACCAGGCAAGAGGTTGAGTTAGGCTAGGTTGAACTGGCCTTTCCGCGAGCACTTTACATAGACGGAGTGAGCCCATAGTGCTACCGGGAGTTTGCTCAACAACCAAACTGAAAAATCCTAAGAGAAACCATAAGACAGCAGAAGACGAAGGATTGGGATAGGATAGCACTCCATAGGAAACATGCTAAAATTTAATGAAAACCATGCCCAATATAATAGGCAAAGTTATACAAAATATGTAGGAGACTTTTGAAAAAACAATGGATTGAGGAATTTATAGTTAAATTTTTTAATTTGATTTCGAAAAAAAATTTTTATTTTATCTTATTTAAATGAGTAAAAATTGTTTGTATATCCGGAAGAACCTCGGTAACAGCTTACCCGATTTGAATAAAATTTGGCACATAGATAGTGTATATTATTCTAAGACTTTCTACTTAGGTTATCCCAGTGAGGGTCTTTTCCAAGTTTGCCACTTATATGAAATTTTAAAAAAATTATATCAGACATGCCAAAATTGGTATCAAATGAAAGATATTTCACTCCCCGTTTCAATAGAGAAACTCTTAAGTAGGGTTGCCAGTTAGGGCTGCCACCTCACCTTATTACTTATATCTATTTATATATCCACTACTATCGCGGAAACGGCTTAACCCATTTGAATGAAATTTTGTACATAGATAGCGTATCACATTCTAAAACTTTCTATCTAGATGTTGCCACTGAAGATGTTTTCACAAGGCTGCCACCTATTTAGAATTAAAAAAAAATTATATTAGATATGCCAATTAAACTAAGGATATTTCACTCCGAGTTTCAATAGAGACATTTTTACGTAGGGTTGACACGTTTGCCACCTCACCTTATTATTTATATATCCTTGTATATCCACTACTGTCGCGGAAACGACTGAAATTTGGTACATTGATAATTTAATATATTCTAAGACTATCTACTTAGGTGATACACTGAGGATATTTTCACAAGGTTGCGGAAGGTTAAGGAAGGCTAAGTTCGGGTGTAACCGAACATTACATACTCAGCTGAGAGCTTGGCTGCATTGGTTTCGTAGATGGTTTATAAGTAGTTTTTAATTCCATGTAACATACGTTTGGGAAATATCGACCAACTTCTAGACCAAGGGTGATGTTTTTTTGAACGACTTTCCTTCATCCTTTGTCAAATAAGGGAAAATAACCATGTAGGAAAATGAACCTAGTGTAACCCTGGAATGTGTTTGTATGACATGGGTATCAAATTAAATGTATTAAAGAGTATTTTAAAAGGGTGTGGGCCTCAATTCTATAGGGGGCCGCCTTTACAAAATCGCCATAAAAGTGGACCAGGGGTTACTCTAGAATGTGTTTGTACGATATGGGTATTAATTTAAAGGTACTAATGACGGTTTTAAAAGAGAATGGCCGTTAGTTGTATATATGAAGGCGTTTTCGAGATATCGACCAAAATTTAGACAAGGGTGACTCAGAATATCATCTGTCGGGTACCGCTAATTTATTTATATATGTAATACCACGAACAGTATTCCTGCCATGATGCCAAGGGCTTTTGATTTCGCCCTGCAGAACTTATTAATTTTCTTCTACTTAATGTGGTAGGTGTCGCACCCATTTTACAAAGTTTTTTCTAAAGTTATATTTTGTGTCAAAAAACTAATCCAATCACGATGTTTTATAGCTTTTTTCGTATTTGGTATAGAATTACGGCATTTTTTTAATTTTTCGAAACTTTCGATATCGAAAAATGGGCGTGGTCATAGTCGGATTTTGACCATTTTTAATACCACGATTAAGTGAGTTCAGATAAGTACGTGAACTAAATTTAGTAAAGATATATCGATTTTTGCTCAAGTTATCGTGTTAAGGGCCGAGCGGATGGACAGACGGTCGACTGTGTATAAAAACTGGGCGTGACTTCAACCTATTTCGCCCATTTTCACATAAAACATTTATCGTCATAGAAGCTATGCCCTTACCAAATTTCACAAGGATTGGTAAATTTTTGTTCTACTTATGTCATTAAAAGTATTCTAGGCAAATTAAATGAAAAAGAGCGGAGGTCCGCCCATTTTGAAATTTTATTTTATTTTTGTATTTTGTTGCACCATATAATACTGGAGTTGAATGTTGACATAATGGACTTAAAAAAATTTTTTTATAAAGGGGGCGTGTTCGTCATTCGATTTTGCTAGTTTTTATTTAGAATATATATAGTAATAGGAGTAACATTCCTGCCAAATTTCATCATGATATCTTCAACGACTGCTAAATTACAGCTTGCAAGGTTTTAAATTACCTTCTTTTAAAAGTGGGCGGTGCCACGCCCATTGTTGAAAATTTTACTAATTTTCTATTTTGTGTCATAAGGTCAAACCACCCACAAAGCTTCATCGCTTTATCCTCCTTTGGTAATGAATTATCCCACTTTTTCGGTTTTTCGAATTTTTCGATATCGAAAAAGTGGGCGTGGTTATAGTCTGATTTCATTCATTTTAAATAGCGATCTGGCATTAGTGCCCAGGAACTTAGATACCAAATTTCATTAAGATGCCTCAAAATTTACTCAAGTTATCGTGTTTACGGCAAACGGACGGACGGACATGGCTAAATTAATTTCTTTTTTTCGCCCAGATCATTTTGATATATAGAAGTCTATATCTATCTCGATTAGTTTATGCCGTTACGGGGTACCGTTATGCGAACAAAATTAATATACTCTGTGAGCTCTGTGGGTATCAAACGAAATGTACTTCAACCTGCATATCAATAGAGATATTTTTAAGTATGGTTGTCACTTAGGGTTGCCCCCTAACCTTATTATGTATATTACTCTATCTCTATCCACTACTATCTCAGAAACGGATCAACCGATTTGAGTGAAATTTTTGTATATCGATAGTATGTTAGGTTCTAAGACTCTACAGTGTACAGTGTACACCTAGGGGTTTCACTGAAGATTGCGGCTTGACCCATCTGAGCAAAATTTCCTAGATAGGTTTGAAGTTCAGATACGAAAAGTGACAAAATTGACGAAGGTTTGCATTGATTGTGAGCTGTTCAAAAACGAATAATGTGATCATGCGACTAGGTTATTAGGGCAAAGGGTAGACAAAATAATACCACGTTCTACCAACACATATTCTATTGAAGTTTTTAAGAAGTACATTAAAATTAAAATCCACAAGACTCTAGGTTCTAACTACCCGTTTAAAAAAAATGTTTTTTTTTTTTTCAAGTTCTTTTTGTGGTTATTGATCGATATGTTTTTAAAAGAACTCAACAGTCAAAGCTCCGTCAGCAGTTTTTCAAATAAATGCGGTATACTCAATCTTGTGCATTATGAGTAGATTGCAATATTTTTATGGAAAACGGTAGAATGAGCGACACTGGTGCCATCTGAAATGAAAAAGTAGCTAACTCACGAAAATTTGTTGCACGCAAAGCATAAGAAGAAGAATTTGGCATTTGCTTTGGCTAAGAGTGCTGGCACACTTTGCAAGTGAAATTATTTTTCCTATTTATTGGTAACTTTTCTAACATTTTTCGCAATTAAAAACTGTAATATAACAAATGAATACGACACAAAATATGTTAGCAAGTATTTTTGTTGTATAGGGAGAATGTTTATAACAGTGCTTCGCAATATTGTATGTGAATAGGCAAGGCGAAATAAACTTCAATTGCCAAGTCTGAAGCTCCTTCATAACCGCAACATCTTTGGAAGTAGGAGTGGGATTGGGAGGGGAAGTCGGGGTCAGAGTGGGAATGGGAGCGGGAATGGGAATGGGTTTTGGGGGTGCTATGGAGAAAAACGAATTAAAGGAGGGAGAGGAATAAAGAAGAAAAATTAAAGATAAAGTAGAAAAGCTGAAGAAACGAGGCTCTCTAATTTGGTTCGTGCCCTTTTGGTTTTTCCTACAAGTTGTTAGGACGGGCCTATTTATTTTATGCGACTAGAAACGACATCTGCAAAGCAGATAAATTTTTACTGAGAAGCTTATCATGTATTATTGAAAAAGTTTGTTTCTAAATGTTTGATGTTACTTGCCCGGGACTTGAATTCACGATCTTCGGTGTGGTGCACGCTACAACGACACCACGGCGACCGCCCGGCAAAGTTGCATCAAAAGTTAAAAGGAGCACAACGCAAATGGGAAGGGAATTTTGCCTAATTTTTATCAAGAATCGGTGATTGAATATCTCTTACAATATTTGCATTTAGGAGTTAGCTCAGTGAATAAAAGCACCCGACTGTAACGCTTCCCAAGGCAGTCGGTTCTATGTACCGGAGCGACTCGGGATTTTTCCCAACCAAGGACTGTCATTTCAGTGTGACCCCATTTAATTTGTTTCGTCCCTCCCACAAATTGTCATCCTCCCTGCAGCTCCTTGCAGCAGGACTGCTCCATACTCTCTTACTCCGGGAAGGCATCGAATCAAATCCGGGTCCGTCTCCTGACCCCGGTCCTGAGAAATGTTTTTGCTGCATCTGCCGGAAAAGAATCTTTTTAGGACGGTCATACTCTGTTCAATGTGTCTCGTGCAAGGGATGGTTGCATCGGACAGGTTGTTCTGGGCTTGATCCCAAAACCCGACGTCCACGTAACTTTTATAAATCTTTTGTGGCTCCTTGCTGTTCACGCCCAAGGGCGTCCCGTAGTCTGCGCCTAAGCGCCCCCACTTCCTTCCAGCAGCCCCGCTGCTCAGCAAGCCACAACAAGTACCCGCTGCTGCTCGCGCCCCACGGCGCCAACAACTCAAACAGCTGATACCACTCATAACTACTACCTTCGTAGTAGAGTTGGTAGCAATGCTGAGCATCAGCCCCTGCCCCCGTCTTCTGCCCCCTTCTTTTCCGGCAGCAATCGTGCAGGTCAGGGAAACAGACTCTTAGTCCCTACCTCCGTTTGCACCGTCTGCCTGCACAGAATATATAGGTTTGCGACATCCGCCCAAAGCAGCTCCTGCCTTGGGTGGTGCCACTTTTCTAGATGTTCTGGTCTCCGCGATGGCAACCCCAGACTGGTTTCATCGCGCCATGTTGCCAGGTCGCAAACCCAAATCATCCGGGTACACCAATGCTTGCGTCCTGGCCTTCCACAACCCAGGCGTAGTCACCCGTCACTTACCCCCAGAGTGGCGGCTTCTCCCCTTATGCACTTCAGAATTCTGCAGTTAAACTGTAATGGACTAACTGGGAAGATTACGGAGATAGTCGATTTCATGAAGCGGCACAACATCCGCATTGCTGCGATTCAAGAGACTAAACTCACAGCAAGATCTACATTGCAGACCTGCTCTGGGTATAATGTCCACAGAAAAGACCGCGAGAGCGGAAATGGAGGCGGCCTCGCGTTTATCATGCACCACTCTATGCAATATTATATATTTGATCCTGGCATCGACCGCAGGGACAATGTCTTAGAACGTCAAGGCCTATCTGTCCGGTCAGGCGATGCAAACCTAGAAATCATCAACATCTACATCCCTCCTGCCATCTGTTGCCCCAGTGGATACCGCACTAATTTAGGGCCTTACTTACTGGCAACAATCGCACTATCATAGGCGATTTCAATGCCTACCATATCTATGGCATTCAAACTTGCGGGCGGACAGTAGGGTGAGATGTTGGCGGATCAAATAGAAGACACGACGTTCTGCACAATAAACAGAGACGCCCCCACACGTATGGTAGGAAGCTGTCACAGCTCGCCAGATATCTCAATCGTGAGCGCAGAACTCGTAAACTGCGTCAACTGGCAGCCGATGGTAACATTGGCATCCGACCACCTGCCCATACTTATTTCGCTTGAGCGTACCGCCGACTTCATCGTAACTGAAAAACGCACTTTCATAAACTTCAAAAAAGGAAAGTGGGAAGAATATAAATCCTTTACAGACAACCGCTTTGCTGCCCTCCCTATCCCGAATGATGCCCGCCAAGGGGAGCGTGCCTTCTGTAAGGTCATTGAATCCGCCTCGGCACGTTTCATTCCCGCCGGGAGAATTCCCGGAATCCAGCCCGACTTCCCGGCGGAGGCCGCGAACTTAGCGAGAGAACGTGACCTTATAAGACAGCTTGATCCAGGCGAACCCCAAATAAGGGATATAAACTAACGCATCAGATTGCTTGTGGATGAACACAAGCGGGCGAAATGGGAGGAGCACCTAAGAGGTTGTAACCTCTCTACCGGTGTGGGTAAACTTTGGTCCACCGTAAAGTCCCTATCGAATCCGACTAAGCTCAAAGACAAAGTTTCCATCGCCTTTGGCGACAAAGTGCTGTCGGATGCGAAAAAATGCGCGAGCGCTTTCTGCCGACAATATATAATGCATCCTACGGTCGACAAAGATAGACGGAGAGCCAATAGACACGCACATAAACACAAATTCAGCACGTCACCAATCACCATCACCGCTAAAGAGGTTGAGGACGCCATTGGTCGTGCTAAACCATCCAAAGCAGTGGGCCCAGACGGCATAGCCATGCCGATGCATAAAAGCCTAGGGAAGGAGGGTGTCAAATATTTAGCGCATGTCTTCAACCTGTCTCTTTCCACCTTTGTCATACCCGAGAAATGGAAAATAGCCAAGGTGGTCCCGCTACTTAAGCCTGGGAAACCAGCTAACATAGGTGAGTCGTATCGTCCGATATCTCTCCTATCGCCAATGGCAAAGACGCTTGAAGCCATTTTCTCCCTTATTTCCAAGCAAATTTGCAGCTAGCCCTCATCAGCATGGCTTCAGAAAACTCCATAGCACTACCACCGCGCTAAATGCCATTAGCAACCAGATAAATTGCGGTTTAAATCAATACCCCCACCATAGAACAGTACTCGTAGCGCTAGACCTGTCAAAAGCTTTTGATACGGTCAACCATGTCTCGTTACTGCAAGACCTGGAAGGGTCTACCCTTCCCCCATGTCTTAAAAGGTGGACCGCAAATTATCTGGGTGCTCGGCAGGCATCGATGCAATTTAGAAACGAAACACCAAAACCAAGGAGAATTAAACAAGGGGTGCCACAAGGTGGTGTCCTATCCCCACTTTTGTTTAATTTCTACATATCTAAGCTACCTTCACCACCGGAAGGAGTCACAATCGTTTCCTACGCCGATGACTGCACAATAATGGCCACAGGCCCAGGCCTAAAGATCGATGCGCTATGCAATAAAATAAATGGCTACCTCCCTGATCTCTCCAGTTTTTTCGCCTCGCGAAACCTGGCATTATCACCGACTAAATCTTCCGCGACCTTATTTACAACATGGAAGTCCCAAATGTCGACCATTTTGAACATCCACGTCGATGGCACTACGCTACCGACTGTCCTACAGCCCAAAATCTTGTGTGTGACGTTTGATCAGGACCTAAGTTTTGGTGCGCACGCAGCCGCAATTGTTCCGAGAATTCAGAGCCGTAACAAAATCCTCAAATCCCTCGCTTGCAGTACCTGGAGAAAGATAAAGAAACGCTCATAACTACATACAAAGCAATTAGCCAGCCGATTACGTGCTACGCGTCACCCATATGGTCGCCAAGCCTAAAAATTACCCACTGGAAGAAACTACAGGCCTGCCAAAATACTGCTCTCAGAATCGCCATGGGCTGACTTCTTATGTCCCCAGAACGCCATCTGCATAATGAGGCGAGAATACTCCCCATCAGGGAGAGAAATGAGATGCTGAACAAACAGTTCCTGTTGAATACCCAGAAATCTGGGCATCCCAACAGAAATATGATTGATGAACCAGCACCGCCTAGGGGCTTAAGGAGTCATCTCCGTAAGCATTTTGAGGAAATACGGCACCTGAGAACCCAGCCGTATGAAGTTAAAAAACACAAGCAGGTCCTTGGTGAACTCCATAAACAGGCGTCGGACCTTTATGCCGGGAATTGCCCGGTGAAATCAGTACTTAAAGAAAAGTATCCAAAACTCGTAGAAGAGGAAGGCATACTCCCCAGAGAAATGCGTGTCACTCTTGCTCAACTTCGGTCTGGATACTGTAACAGGTTAAACTCTTACCTATCCAGAATCAACCCCGACATACAAAATGTATGCCCCGCTTGCAATGTGTCCCCACATGACACCAACCATCTCTTTAATTGTAATGTGGAACCAACGCCTCTAACACCCCTTTCCTTATGGTCCACGCCTGTTGAAACGGCAAGTTTCCTTGGACTCCCGTTAGAGGATATTGATGACAATTTGTGAACTGTCGCCGCTATTGGGTGGCGCGAGCATTGCTACAACAACAACAACAACAACTGTAACGTTGTGCACCTCGACTAGAAATCCACGACCGTGATGTTTGCACAATTAAGTTTTTTAAAACCTTTTTTCCATTTTTAAGAATATAATTGCTATAATCAAGTAAAAATTGTTCTAGTTTTTAAGAAAATTACTTGTCCAGATTTAGGAAAGAATTTATTTGGGGAAATATCGTATACCATTTTTCCTTTTTTAATAGCCATTTTCTTTATTTTTAGGATATTTTCTTTCTTAAGTTTAGCCATGTGTTAATATATATTGGGGTGAGGATAACGCAATAGTTGTTATAAATTAATTTTTTCAACTCGTCTTTGGCTTTTGGAAAAGAATCGGGCTCATAATTTTAGAAGAACGGTTTTCAAACCAAAATCAAGCTACTTAATCCTTAATAACACTTAAATTTAAACGAAATCATAACGGTTACTTGAACACATTCGAATACACATTTGCACCATAACTTAAGAGACAAAATCTGAGTTTTCATGCCCATAAACCATTTTTTTTTATGTCAAATTTTATTTTATTATTTTAACCAACCGCAATTCACTAAAAGGAAAATGAAACATTAATATGTTTATACGTTTATATGAATTTAAGTCTTGACTCTTCTACGTTCTTAGTTTCTTTCTTGGCTATGTAGATATGAGAATATTCTCTTAGAAAAATATATAGTTTATGACAAATGTAACAACTTGCGATTTTTCAAATATGTTCGCGTTTTATGCTAGAAAACCAATTTGTCAGTTTGCCATTTTGTGCACCAAAAGCAGCTTCACCAGCAAAAACAAACATAAAAACTTGCTATAAATATACGGGGCTTTAATGTGTTATGTGGTAGCAATCAACCAACCACCAAATGTCGCCAAAATAAAATTATAACCATTTCTTACAAAGATTTCTCAGCGTTAAAGAATTTAAAAACATTTTTCTAAAAAGGGTATACAACCGATGAAAATTGTGTCGATGTTAGTTATGACATTTTCGTATTCATACAAGTCAACGTACACAAATCGGAATTACCGAAAAGACAAAAATTATAATAACTTTAAGCAGCTCAAATATTAGTGACACAACAAATTTCGGTATTATTTTTTCACAGTATAAATATGAAAGCTTGCAGTTTCCCTGTAGGACAAATCTCTACATCTTTTTTACCTTTCATTAAAATAAGATGGTTTGCCACGAATCTGAAAATTGAAAGTCTTTAATCGAGAAGAGATAGACCACCCAATAGGTATACCGTATTAATCTGGTTTGATTACGGCATGTCCGTCTATTTCCTTGAACGGAAACCAGCTCCTCAATTTTTGAGATATCTTGATGTAATTTGGTAAGCAAATATTTATTCAGGTGTCCGATTAGGCAATTTTCGGAACTGGGCGGATCGGACCACTATACCATATATCCCCTATGCAACCGATTGTTCAGACTTGTACCCTGCAAAAATCGTTGGATCATGTGGTCCACTGGAGTACTTACCATTGTAGTCCACTGTAATGCAGCAATGGACCAACTCATGTTTCTACACGAACATGTTGTAAGCCGATCATTGCTCGTTTTAACGACTGTAATCACTACACGATGTTTATTGGACTGTGGGTACTCCATGGATTACTCTGATGTAATGCGGAGCTGGAGTATATGGTCCAGTCCTAGGACATCGCAATGTTAATTGGACCATATTTTTTGTATGAATTGTGGTTAATTTTGGAGTACTCGGTTGGTCCATAGCGAGTACTCCATACATGCATGCATGGAGTACTCGCGATTTTTGCAGGGTAGCTAATCGTAGTTTCTGCCCCATTTAATTAGATAGAAGTTTCAATTTTCACCAAATTGTTACGTATACGAGATTTATTATTGTATAAAAAAGTCGTACACATCGGTCGCATATATAGTATACAACTCACACTACCTACATATTGTTTAGATAAGAGATTCATGGCCATAGCTATCTCATGCAGACAACAAGAAGCGTGAATTTTGTGTGAGGATAACCGATATATTATGTCGCTTATGTACAACTGTTTTGTATATATTACATATATTACACTGCCGATATTTCGGGTATACACGAATGGCATAAGATTATTGCACACCTCCATTCATGAAAAGCATAAAGTCTTCGCAACAGCCGAATACAGTTCCGTCCTTACTTGTTCAGTTTATACTCAGAACGTTCCGACCCATATTCAGAAAATCAAAATTAATATTCGGAAAGCTACAACTCATATTAAAAATTCCCATTTCATATTCAGAGAATTGTAACTCGAGTTCAGAAAATGTCAACTGATACTCAGAAAGTTACAAATTATTATTCAGGGCTTTCATTTCACATTGGGAAATTTCCAATTCATATACAAAATTTTCCAATTCATATTCAGAAAGTAAAGACTCACATGCAAAATTTCCATTTTATTGTATTAATAATTGCAGTTCGTATTCAAAAAATTTAGAAAGTTATAGTTTATTTTTTATTTTCAGAATATTAATTTCATATTCATAAAGTAATAATCCATATTCAGAAAATTTCAATTGATATTCAGAAAGTTACAATTCATATTCAGAACTTCCATTTGATATTCAGAGAAATACAGTTCATATTAAAAATTTCCATTTCATTTATATTGGGCCTTTCTGAATAAGAAATGGAAACCCTGAATATCAATTTGTAACTTTCTTAATGTCAATTGTAATTTTCTGAATATTAGTTGAAACTTTCCGAATATAAACTGAAAAAGTGTAGTTCAAATCTGGTGCGCTTCAGAACCCCTACTAGTTCACCCTTTGTACCCTTTACATGCTTTCAACTGGCGAATTTAACATGGCGATGTCCCAGGCGTTCAGTTACCTTTTCTGTAGTTCAGAGATAGATAAAATTTTCATTTTAGAACTATATAATTAGTTTACTGGTCCTTTTCGGCAATTTCAAAATAGTGTAAAAAATTACAGTTTATATATTTGTTTTGTTGACACTATTTCATTGGTTCCGAGACCAAATCTAAATTATACATGTTGCCTTTAATACGATTTTATCCGTATTTTCAATAGTTCCATAGTACTCCATAAATATCTGCATTAGAAGCATCAACTGCATTTTTGAAGGAGTTCTGATCTAAACTAAAATTCGTAATATTTAAGCTTGTAACTTTCTGCATGGCTGGCCTTTGCCCGCTCTTTAATGGATTATCGCTGGATATGTCTAACAGTTGCTTGTCATTGTCTTAATATAATCTGTTGAATCAATGCCGATCTGTTTACCTCTTCTTAACCCTTTGGATTATGGGGGCTTGGAATATACCCGCGGTAGATATGCCTGTCCTAAAAGATTACTAAAATCCAAATCCCATTCCTAGGTTGTGCGCTATGCTTGGGGCCTGCCACAAAAAAAAAACTTTCCAATAAAAACTTTCATCAAGCCTCGGATGAGAACTTTTATTAATACGTGATCGATAGTTCCATTGTCCTAGATGTGTGCACTATACGAGGTCCAAATATCGACTCGATAACTGCAGAGAAAAACAATCCCTTTCTATCTCATTTGCATAATGCTGGAGGTGATAGTTCTAGCAGCAGAAATAAACCGTGATGGATAATCTATTTTAAGGGCGTACAATTACGGGCGCATAATGATGATTTTGAAATTATTGGCCTTAACAAACGCGTTGCAAGATCTTTCTCCTCTGGATTAGGTGAAGAAGCATAAAAATAGAACTCACGGTAAACGAGGAAAAGACAAAGAACTTGCTGTCGAAAAAAATCGGCGCAACGGCGTCTTAGCAGCCACGTCACTATATAAGTTCGAGACTGTGAAGAATTTCGTTTTTTTGGGAACCAGCATTAAAGGTGGAAACAATGTTAGCTTAGGAATCAAACGGAGAATAACTCTTGCCAACAAGTGCTACTTTGACTGAGTAGGCAATTGAAAAGTAAAAACCTCCATCGACGAACAAAAATCACCCATTGCAAGGCGATCATAATACCTGTCCTCTTGTATGGCTCAGGATTATGGACAGCGAAGAGAGAAGGTGAGATGGCTCTGAGGAAATAGATTTCCGGAGGCCCTATGATGTTGCGCGTGGTGCCGACGGTGCGTATCATAAGGACAAGAAAGTATTTTAGTCAATCGCTGTTTGAAAGCAGAGGAAGGATATACCTCCATTTAGTTTTTTTGTAAATAGCATGTTTCTCCAATTCTATACGGAAAATATAAAATACAAAACCTCACATTGTAGATTTTTGAGCTACACAGAAACTAGTTAGCATTGAACTAGTTCTTAGTTAGTACTTTATGTCTAGTTCTGAACCAATAATTTGTATCACTATTTACCGACTTCCCTACAGGGTTACTAAAGAAAAAATTTACTGTTTAAATTTATTCGTACTTTGTTCGAATGATTTCATTTTATGACATCAACGGAGATGTTTTTGTTAATGTTGATAAGCTAAAAAGTAAAAGAATAAAATAATTTATATGTAAGTTTAAATTTTAAATTTATAACGATGTAGAGAAAGAGACCATTTGTACTGTGGCATATGTTCCGAACAAATTTTTATACCCTCAAAATTCTTTAAACGAAATTCATACAGGGTAAGAAATTTTTCTTCAAATTGAAACCATGCCTACCACACACAATTTCGAATTCCCTAAACAAAATGTGATACATTTGTAAAGAACGTCACATTGACTGAAAGTGTCCAATGAGGTACGTTGGTGTAATGGGCACGACCTAGGTCGCCCAAGTAGCAAATGAAAAGACTTTTTGACGCATCATGAATTTGTCTAGATCTTTTTATAAAATCAAGAAAATTTGAACTTCCAATAAGGGGCTTCCTTAAGATCTTACATATATTGTATATAAAAAAATAAAATAAATGTAAGGCGCGATAACTTCCGAAGAGTTCTAAGGACGAGCTTCTCTTCCAATATGCCTCGCGCTCCTTTCAATTTATCGTACAAATTGGCGGGACGGAACCTAATTGTTTTATGCCGACTCCGAACGGCGTCTGCAAGGCAGACGAGTTTTCACTGAGAGCTTTTCATGGCAGAAATACACTCGGAGTGCTTGCCAAACACTGGCAAGGGGCGACCCCGTTTAGAAAAATTTTATTCTAATTGAAAAAACTTGTTTCTAAAGTTTTTGATGTTGCTTTTCCCGTGGCGTGAACCCAGGATCTTCGAAGTGGTAGGCGGAGCACGCTACCATCACACCACGGCCGCCGCCCGTGTATATTTTATATAGTATATACACAAAACAAATTGTTCATGTAGAGTAAGAGAAGTGAGACGGATGGATGGCAACCTAGCTGCATTTTGATTATCGATTTTGTGAGACAAAAAATTTTAACATCAATCAAGTATGATTGCCCGTACGAATAGTAAATTTAGTGCTCCTGATTAAACATTTGAGTATATATAACCGGTAAGAACGGCTCTTCTTGGATTCCTACGGCAGTCGGTTCTATGCACCCGATCAAGGTCTGTCAATTCTATGTAACCCTATTTAATTTTTGCGTCCTTCCCACAAATTCTCATCCTCTGCACTCAAAAAAAAATTTCCTAAAACTGAGGAAAATAGCTATCAAACTGAGAAAAAACAGGTATGATTTTGCGCCATTGAAAAGTTCTCCTCAATCAAGGTAAGTAATTTTCTTAAAAATAAAGATATTTTTTTTCCACGGTTTTAGGAAAATTATCTAAGAAAAGAAAAAATGTGTTAATAAAATAAGGAAATAACTGTATAGAATTTATGAAAGAATTTTCCTTAAAATTAATAATAAAAAAAAAAAAAATAAATGTAAGGCGCGATAACCTCCGAAGAGATCTAAGGCCGAGCTTCTCTTCCAATTTGCGTCGTGCTCCTCTTGATTTTTCCCTACAAATTGGCCGGACGGGACCTACATGTTTTATGCCGACTCCGAACGGCATCTGCAAGGCAGATGAGTTTTCACTGAGAGCTTTTCATGGCAGAAATACAATCGGAGCGCTTGCCAGACACTGCCGAGGGGCGACCCCGCTTAGAAAATTTTTCTTCTAATTGAAAAATCTTATTTCTAAAATTTTGATGTTGCTTTGCCAGGGAGTTGAACCCAGGGCATACGGTGTGATAGGCGGAGCACGCTACCATCACACCACGGTGGTAAAATTAATAATAAATTGGTTGAAAATAGGAAAAAAGTATTTGTTTTATTGAAAAGCATTTCTTCAAAAGGAATAGGGATTATCGTAAGAAAGAGAAGAGGCTTTCTTATAATATGAAAATATTTGTATTGAATTTTTAGAAGATTTTTCTTTAAAATGACTAATATTTTACTCAAGAATACTAAAAATTGCTCAGTTTCGAGAAAAAAAATCCTAAGGATGAGTTCTATTTCTCCGGTATTTGGAGAAAATATTTTTCAAAATGAGTAATACTCTACTTGAAAGTAGTAAAAATTTCTTACTTTCGAGAAAAAAAATCCTAAAAATTGGTTAAATTTCTCCAGCCTTTGGAGAAAATATATCTTTAAATCTGGGGTACATTAAAAAACAAAATATTTCCTCGGGTTTTCTTTAATTAGTTTTGTTATTTTTATTTCAGGAATTAAAAAAGACAGTAAAAAATTACATAACTATGACACGTATGGTATATTTCAATTTTATTCATGTACTAATCATATGTGTGTATATAAGCATGTCCGTTATATAAATACCAAGTTCATTTTTTCTTTAACGCCTTTTTACATTTAAACCGGAACTGTTTAATATCTTTTGCACTTAATGCTTTTTTAATATAATACAGGGTGCAATTTACAAAAAACGGGTTTCCAGGAGAAATCATTATTTAAATTGCCTTGGATATAACGGACAGCCCAAACAATCCATTTACATCCATAATTAATATTATACATAATAATATACATATTAATAATAACAGAAGTAAAATTAATTTGTCAATATATGTATATCGATATTAAAAGAACTGCTTTGGCCTCAAAAACATTCGATTTTGAACTGCATGGAGATGAATTGGTGGATTTTTTAAGTTATCTGCGTTAAAAAGCTTAAATTCTGACGATTTCCCACCAACCCCGTACGACAAAAAATGTGCATTATATGTTAGAATATTAATTTTTTCACAAAACATGAAAGTTTTATTATCCTTTGTGAAAATCTCAAGTATTTGATATGCGGAAAATTGGGATCATAAAAAAATATAACAAAATTCCGTTTATACAATGTATTATACCTTTTGAAACTTAAATAACATGCACACCCTTCCAGTGTTTCATTATTAAACATACTCTGTAAATGCGTCCAATACAAAGAACATTGTAGCAAACCTATTTTTTTACCAAGTAAAATTTCAATATTTTCGAAATTAGTTACATTTTCCGAAAATACTATTGCAAACTTAATGGCTAAAGACAATGTTAAATTTTTTCTTGATGTAATATTTTTAGCATATTCTTTCAACTTTCTATGCTTTGATTCAAAAGGTAGTGTTCAAGGGACCCGAATGTTTAAGCACTCTACAGTAGTGGATGAGAAGATGATGCTTTGGTTTCAAAGTATCATAAAAAATGATTGGGTATATGAGATTTTCAATTTATGATATCAAAGCTCGTGTACTCAGACAATAACAACAAGTCCAATAGCTCTATAAGATTCAAAACAAATTTCCATACGATATCATCTCTTTCTACTACGTCTCCAATAATCAAAGTAAAAAAATTAGCAAATGTTAGCATTTCTCGACCAGAAAGCTTCAAGTTAAATGATTTTATATGATGCAACTGCAGAGAAGGTGATTTGTTCCCATTTTCAGTTTCGCCATAGTCGAAATTTTGTTTCCGAAGATTAAGAAATTCCAAATCAAAAGTTTTCTGATTGATATAATATAGGATAATATTACAAAAACCATATTTCAATACGCCCTCTAGGATATCATGTAATATATCAACATAATAGTTTTCAGTAAGATGAAAGTTATGTATTTTATTAAAAATAGAATTTTCAGTAATCCCTGTGTTTCCAAAATCATTTTGTACAATATCCTGCGCATAATTAAGTTTATTTCGCAACTTGTCAAATTCTTCTATAAATGCTGACTTAGTTTCTATTTTATTAGCTTTACAAAATCTGCAAAAATAGTTTGAGGAAAATGATCTAGAAAAACCGAGAATATTATTTAATGCTAAGTTGTCTCCTGCTACTAAACCCAAGCAAGGCAAAATTGTCTTAGTCCCATTTGAAGTTTTTATATCTATACCATTTTCTTCCAAGTCATTAAGGACTTCTATTAATTTAAAAAATGTTTTGGAATTACCAAAACTTTTAACATCTTGCGATTTGAATAGAGCTTATTATGCTTTATTTACTTACAAATGCTTTATTTGCGACGATTTGTACGTGGATTTCAATTTTCACGCTATTTTATCGGCAAAGAAACAGAACATGCATTCATACATACGTATGTATGCACATACAAAGAAGTTAGAAAGTCCGACTAAAAAATTTAGATGAACGAATATGTAAAAATGTAGCAATAATTAATATATGCATTTATACTTACAAACGATTTATTTATGCCAAATTTTACGAGAATTGCAATCTTGAAGGCTTATATATTTTGCCAAAAAAGTGAGGAATATTACAATTTCATTTAATTTCGACACGCCAGGAAATAATGATGGAGAACTAGTGATGGAAATATCGATAGTACGGGCAGTTTTTTATTACTGTAACAATCGGGTTTCATTCAAAAGCTATCGATGCTATGATTAGAATGAAAATATTTTTGGTTTTGTTACCTATAATGACCTATCTGAATCAAACATTTTGGAAAAAATAGCCAAACTGGAAAACGCTTCAAAAATGCATTTGGCTCTTATTGCTTGTTGCATCAGATGTACTGCTAAAGGGTTTGTTAATGATGACTTAACCTTAATCATATAAAACAGCTGATCGAACCAACTTTATGAAACACAAATCACATACCCAGATTGAGCATTCACGAGTTCAAAATTGCTTCGTTCTGCGCATCTACGTCACAGTTGACTGTTTGAGCGAATAAAAGAAAGAGAGAAAAAAAGAAGAGCTAAGGGAAAATGACGTAAGAATTGCCCATAAAAATTAGCTGATCCAATATTTACGTGCGCAATGCGCAATCTTCTTGTGTGATTTGTGTTTATGAAAATCAATGAAATCGATTAATGGTGATATACCATAACGCTAACGCCTAAAGCTGGAGACATTGGTGCTTTATCGGTAACCTTAACAGCTGATTCGACCAACCTTATGAGAATCAATGCAATCGATTATTGGTGCCGCTAAGGTCGTAACCGTATCGTAGCCAACCAATTGGGTTTTGGTTTACCGTCGTAACGATAAACAGCTGATTACGTTCGGGATACGGATACAGCGATACGACATACGGCACCAATGACTCCAGCTTTAACCATACCCTAGCCAACGAATTGGTTTTTGGTTTTCTGCCATATCCATAAACACCTGATTGCCATTTTTGTGTTATTGAAAATTTTTGTATTTGCTTGTATTTAGTTTTTCGAAATTAAAATTATATTTTTCGTGAAAAAAGCGGAAAATAAAATATTTATGTCTCTCAAGAGATATTTGCAAAAAACGCGAAATGAGGCGTCGTTTAAGGCGATGTCTAATTAAACTTTTGTGGCGCGTTGCGTGACATTTAATTTTGGCGGCTAAGATAAATGCTGGTAATTAAACGAAACATAAGTGGGCGAAATGCGGTCGTGCTTTTATTACGCGCATATGCGTTTGCGCCTAAATTTTGTATGAAGAGATAAGCGCTCAAATCTCTCCATCGAAATTTAAGCGCAAACGCATATGCGTAAAAAACACGACCAAAGCAGGGACGCACCTTAACGTTAAGCTAATCGTTTATCAAAAAATTTCCACCGTTTCCGTTGAAACACTTCGAAATATTATCGATAAAGAAATTATCAAGATAAATTGTATCTCGTTTTTAACCGTAACGAAAAGCTTTCGTTAACGTTAAAAACGTTAACAAAAACGTGATACTTTATGTTTGAATTGTGCTGGCAATGCTATAGCCATGGTGAAGCCGTAAGGTGGTAACAGCGAGCGGACATACAAACAAACTCCATGTAATTTGTTTGTGCAATTCGTTGGTGGTAATGTCAAAAATACTCTGAGAAATATTCGTACTGTCAAAATTCATGAGAAAAGTTGCAATCAGCTTGGCTAATGCTTTCACCTTTAATGACTCCGCCATCAATCAGCTTTGCCAGCATAGTTTGAAATTAATAATCAACATAAACGATTTGATTTCGTTTTGATATGGCAGAAAACGAAACAAAATCATTTCGTTAATTTGACGTTCTTAACGTTAATAAACGAAACGAAATGACTTTGTTTCGTTTATTAACGTTAATTATCGTAACGAAATGATATCGGTTCGTTGGTTAATCATGGCTGGACCAAAGTTCATTAACATATTTAGAAAGGGTGGCAGCATTATATTCTGGTTTTCAGAAACAAAGATAAATCTCTCCTCAAATTAATGGCACTTTTTATACAGAAATAGAAAAATTTTACTCAATTCATAGAATATTTCTTCAATCTATGGAAATTTTTTTTAGGAAGTGAATTCCTCATTTTGGGTAAGTGCTTTTTTCTGAGTGTGAGAAGCTTCTAGCAGTTGGACTGCTTCAAACCGTCCTGCTGCGGGATGGAATTGAACCCAACCTCGGTTGTAAAATGTGGCTCTGCTGCATATGCCGGAGAAATATCTATCTGAGACTCTCATACTCGTGTTAATGTTTCACGTGCAAAAGATGGTTGCATTGTTCAAGATGTTCTGGACTAGAAACAAATATTCGTTGACTTCGAAATTTCAACGAATCTTTGTGGCTCCCTGCTTTTCGCGTCCAAGAATGTTACGCGGTTCACGCTCAAACGTACCTCAGCCACCTTCTAGTAGCAACGCTGCCACGCAGGTCACATTAACCGCCCGCTGCGGCGCCTCCAGCCCAGCTCAATCCTTGTAGCATATAAAAACAGTGCCGAACACAGCCTCTACCTCCGTCACGCCACTAGTTTTCCAGTGCGCGCACTTGTATAAGAAGGAGTCATCAACTCCTAGTGCTAGTCCCATTCCACGTGCTCCGTATGCCAGATAAGAATATTTATGATTGCGACATCATCTCAATGAAGTTGAGGCAATGGTAACACTCCGAGCGGCGCATTCGTTGCAACGTGCTGCCAAATAACACCAGGTGCACCAAAATCAGTCGGTCAGCACACACGAAAACCCTTAAATCCTTCAAGGCATGTCCATCCATTTCTAGCCCCAAAGTGTCGACTCCTTCCCCATTGCATTTCAGAATTCTGTAGTTGTAACGTGTTAGCCGAAAAGGTCGCGGAAATAACTGGGTACTCGAAAAAAATACTATCCGTCTAGCCGCAAATCAGAAAACAAACCTAACAGCCACATCGGACATCCGAACATTCGATGGCTACAACATTCATAGAAAAAATCGTATTAGGGGTTGTCGTGCAAGCCTAGTTTCTATCACCCGTCATACCTTGCAATAAAGTTTTGTTCAAAACAACATCAGCCACAGGGACAAAACCTAAGAAAGTTAAGTCATAACTACCCAGTCAGGGGATGTCGACCTAGAAATAATTATCTTTTTTGTTTTCTTCTGCCACCTGCTGTCCGAGTAGCTCTGATATAAGTGTGTTACTTCGTGACGAAAACTCATCGCAATTTTAACGCACACCACGATCTCTGGCATTCTAGCCTGCCAGCTGGCACCAGAGGCAGGGGGTTAGCACAACAAATAGGCAGTACGACTTTCTGCACGATAAATAGTGATGCCTCCACTCGAGTCACGGTAAACTTTTACAACTCGCTAAGCATTTCCGTCGTCAGCGCAGTACTCATAAACTGCGTTGAAAGGCAGCTCATGCTTACCTTAGCATTTTACCACCTGTCTTTACTCCTTTCTAACGATCAGCTAATTTGATCTTTATTCTGGCCGCTCGAATACCTGAAATCATACCAAATTTCCCTACTAAATCTGTAGACCTAGCAAGAGAACAAAACCTAGCGAGACAAATCGACCCCAAAGACCCTCACACTAGGAATCTCAACTTGGATTTTATGCGTATGGTAAATGAACACAAACGTGCCGAATGGGAAGAGCTTATTAAGAACTGCAATCTCTCTGTGGGTTTCGGTAAATTGTGGTCAACCGCCGAATCAATATCCACACCCGGCAAGACAGTGATAAAGTATCCATTGCCTTTGGCGATAAAACGGGTGAATAAACACAAAAAGGCCAACTAAGGTGAGTAATATCGAGCAATATCACTCATTTCACCAAAAGAGAAGACATTGGCAACCATAATTCTCTGGCATTTCACTTCGAATCTTTGTTAAGCAAACCATCAGCATGGCTCCGAAAAACGCATTGCACTACCATCGCCATAAAAGCCATACACAACGAGATAAATAATGGACTGAACCAAGTAAAACCCCATCAGAGGACGTTTCTCGTGGCACTTGACCTGTCAACCACCACAGAAGTTTAACTCTTTCCCCCTTGTTTGAAGGGATGGACCAGAAATTTCCTACGCCGACGGCAGAAAAATAAATTCCTCTAATGAAAAGCTATCTCCCAAGTCTTGCTGATTTCTTCACCTCGCGCAGACCTGGTACTATCAGCGACCAAATACTTGGGCACTGTGTTTATGACGCGGAAGAAACAGATGACGCAATTATTGGACGTTAGCGTTGATGGTGATACGCTACCGACTGTCAGTCAACGATAACACACTTACCTTCAAGGCCGCAACAGTCTTGAAGTCGCTTGCCGATAGCATTTGGGGAAATTATTAAGTAACTTTTTTTACCATGCACAAATAAATTGGCCGACATGAGCGTCACTCGTCACCAATGTAGTCGTCCCTTCCTAAAAAGATACACTGGAAAAGGATGAAAGCTTATCAAAATGCTGCGCTCAGAACTACCACGAGCCATCTTTTTATGACGCCTGAAAGTCATCTACACAGTGAGGCAAAGGAGCTCAATAATTTTTAATAAATTGTCCTAATCTAAGACATTTTAGCAAAAAACTGCTTGATCTAGCTCCGCCTCCAAGAGACATAAATTAAAATCTTCATAAGCACTATGACGAGATCCGGCACCTACCCATTTCATCCATATAAGCATAAGGAATCCCTTAACAAAATATGAACAGAATCTGCAAAGTTGCGCCCGTTTAACCTCATTATCACTATCCTTGCATTGAAGAAGACGAAACCTGACACCAGACTACCAACGGACACATGGGTTACCCTGGCCAACTTTGTTCTCAATACTGTAACAGCTGAAACTCTTACTTGTCCAGAATCAATCCTGACATACCAACTGTTGATCCTGCATGCGATGTGTCCCCACATGACACCAACCAACTTTTCAATGTGGAACCTACGCTTCTAACAGCAACTTTTTTATGGTCCACCCCAGTTGAAACTGCTAGTTTCCCTTGACCCCGTTCAGGACTTTGTATACAATTTGTGAGTGGTCGCACTCATTAAATGGGGCGAATCACCAATAACACAACAACAACAACATGTGCTCTTCTTATACGGCACAATTTGTATTCACTTGCTGGTGGAGGGACCAGTCATGGTTTTGAACGCCCTTTTGGATATATATACTTGTGTGCAATGGTGAAGCATGCTGTGATTTTTCTTATTCTCTGTTTATATAAATTGATTACAAAGAAACTCATATCGCTGCACATTCTTAAGCATATCAAACTAAAAGGCCAATAAAGCACACTTACTTACACGTAATAGATTTTGATTAATAGCACTGACTAGTTAATCCCCAAAAAAATCAGTAAAGTGAGACAACTATATGCTGTTCCTTATGCTGAGATTATAGTGTTAAACTATATATTTAAATAAATTTATTCTATTTATTATTTATTATATTCACTTTTTTTTAATTTTAACAATAACTGATTAGATTTTTATTTTGAAATAAGATTAAAAGTAATATAACATAAAAATAATTTACACAATTAAAGTATATTTTACAAAGTAGATAACCCTACATATACTCTCCCTCCAGTGAAACGAAAAATTAATTTTTTAAATGTTTATTTATAGTGTATATTGATTACTGTAAGAATTTTGTGTTGTGGTTTAAAAAACGTTTGATTTTGTGTTGTAAATATATTGTATTTTTTTTTTTTAAATGTCAAATTTTTGAAAAATGTATTTTTTTGTTAATTGTGTTAAAAGTTTATATTGGTATTGATGTAAGTATCCAATTTTTTGCTGATTCGATGCACTTGATAGCTTATTTTTTAGGTGTTGTTATTGTTTACTTATTGTGTTAATATTTTATGTATGTATATTAATATTTGGTTGTGTTATTGCTATGTTATTGAGGCTAAAAATAACTTAATAGCTGTTTGTTAAATATTGTCATTCGCAATGATGCGTTTGAAGAACCTAGAAAGAGGTTGAATGATAGTAGATGGCAACTTTGTTTGCACAATTACTCAAAAATTAAAAACTTGTATTATGCAGAATATATGTTCAATATATAATTGTACTCTGCATAATGTACATCCAAGTTGTTGATAAGGAATGAAAAGTTGATTCCTTAATTCGTTTGAGGGTGATATGAAATTGTCAATGATTCGTGTCAATAGTATAATATTGAGTTTTTAATAGATTTTAATTTCAATATGAAAGAATTGATATTTGAGATTTTTTAAAATTGTAAAAATTTGTTTGATTTTATTTTAAAAATCAAAGTTATTGGTTTGTTTTGTAGTGTTTTGTGTTATTTTCGAATTGAAAATGAGGTTATTATTTAAATATGAATCTATTTGTATTGTGGAGTTTGTATGTCGTTGTTGTAAAATGATGATGATTGTGTATAAATATTTTTGAAAATAAACTGGAGAAGGAGTGTACATAATTAAAATGTACTTAACGAAACTATAATTTAGAAAAATTAATCACATTTTTGTATATATTTAATAATTTTATCAGTAATTATATATTGAATATTTTGTTTATAAATTGGCTCAACGAAAGATTTAGACAACGAACTTTATTTAAAAAAAAATACGTACTATTTTTCAATAAATGTTAAATTTTGAACAAAATACCTCACCAAATGTTGAGGGCAGGTAGATAATGGAGTTAAAATCATAAATTGATCTTGAGATTGAATGTAAAATCCAAATATAATGTGATAAAGTCGTTGTCCATACATTAGGAGATAAAACTGTAACAGCTAATGTAATTAATACGACGTAAAGAATAAGATCTTCTTTAGCAATTTCAGTAGTTGTGAGCAATAAAGCACAAGTGAAGCAAATAAGTATTCCAAAAAAGTTGATTAATTAATTTGAACGCAAGCGAGTCATATACATATATCTGGTAATTTTCTTTGACATCAAATTCTTTACATTGTTCTCTTAGTCCAGAAATGTCCCAGTTTCTTCTATACTGACGTGTTACATCATCGAGTATTGCATTAGCGGTAGATCTTGGTGTTCCTTAATTGGCTGGTAAATACACGTTAGCCGCACAACCAAGCGGTGCGCATCGATTCGAATCGATGGCCACACACATTCAAATTCAGGCGCACACCATCGCGATCTTCATTTTGTTGAATGAATTCCTCGTATGTTGTCGTCACTGATCGATGAGTTTTAAGGAAAACTCGTTAATAAATAACACGAAAAATTGTTTTTATACAATTCCTTTGGTTCGATTGTAGGATCGCCATAAATATATAGTGTTAAACCATATATTTAAATAAATTTATTCTATTTATTATTTATTATATTCACTTTTTTTTTAATTTTAACAATAACTGATTAGATTTTTATTTTGAAATAAGACTAAAAGTAATATAACATAAAAATAGTTTAAAAAATTAAAGTATGTTATACAAAGTAGATAACCCTACAGAGATATTACCTACAGGGTAGTCCACATAGCGAAATTTTATAATAAAATTGGTTATTTTTAAATTGGCATATCTTTCCAACAGGAAGTGAACTGTTACCACAAGTTTGGTGCTGTCCCATAATTAATAGTAAAAATATAACACCGTAGTTTGGTTAAATGTTGCTTTGTTAGATTTTGTGTTATACTTTCAAGTGGGTTTCCCAAACCTTCGGAGCAAAAATTTAGTTCTTGGTCACGAACTAAATATTACCGAGCTACATAGAAGAAATGACGGTTTAAAAATCAACAAATCTGGTTTGTTCTTCTTTTATAAACCGACATTCAGTAAAATATATTGCATTATGGTTAATTCCACCAAGCATTTTGTCAAGAGAACAAATTTGTTTAGTCATTTCAGCAAAACTGTTAGTATTAAGTTAACAGTATTCTGTAAGAATTACAGATTCATAACCAAACTGATTTTTCTGTTTAAATAACTGAAGTCATTGGTCATTTCAACAGCCCACAATGATATGCAAGTGCATTAGCTAATTGTAAAGATAAACCTGCGCTCCTGGCGATGATTACATTATTTCTGTGACTACAATGACACAAAAATCTCTGTCATATCAACAGCCTTAACAGCCCCGTCACATAAGCAGTTTTTCATTCAGATGCGTTTTACTTAATCCTATGCATTATGAATAGATTGCACGTATTTTTTTTGAGAACAGTAGACACTGGCGCCATCTGAAATGGAAAAGTAGCCAACTCCCAAATTTTGTTGCAAGCAAAGCATAAGAAGAAAAATTTTACATTTGCTTTCGCTAAGGGTGTTGGCACGCTTTGCAAGTGAAACTATTTTTCCAACTAGTTGGTAACTTTTATAACATTTTCGCAAGTAGAAACTGCAATACAACAAATGAATACGACCCAAAATTTATTAGCAAGTATTTTTGCTGTATAGGGAGAATGTTTAAAACAGTTCTTCGTGAAGTTCCTTCATATTTATAAACACAACATCTTGGTTGATTGTGGCGATGTTACTGGAATACATAATAAGCTTGTGTTAAGCGTATCTATATGAAAAATTTCATTGTGCCGCGGCCTTAATTGTTATTCTAATGTTGCCGGAAACTGTTATTTTGGCAGTTATGATTCTTGTTAAGTTAATAAGTTAAGCCATAAGTAGTTCTATAGCTTACGTATAATAAAACTCGGTCAATTCAGAATCAAAAATTTGAGAGAATTTTTTCAGCAATTATTTGCCATGCATAAAAATTTACATATTTTGGTTAAGCTGATCTTAAATTCGGTTACTTTTATCAGCTTTTTATACTCAGTTGAGCAGAGCTCACAGAGTATACTAACTTTGATTGGATAACGGTTGGTTGTACAGGTATAAAGGAATCGAGATAGATATAGACTTCCATATATCAAAATCATCAGAATCGAAAAAAAATTTGATTGAGCCATGTTCGTCTGTCCGTCTGTCCGTTAACACGATAACTTGAGTAAATTTTGAGGTATCTTGATGAAACTTGGTATGTATTTTCGATATCGAAAATTTCGAAAAACCGAAAAAGTGCGATAATTCATTACCAAAGACGGATAAAGCGATGCAACTTGTTAGGTGAGTTGAGCTGATGACGCAGAATAGAAAATTAGTAAAATTTTGGACAATGGGCGTGGCCCACTTTTAAAAGAAGGTAATTTAAAAACTTTGCAAGCTGTAATTTGGCAGTCGTTGAAGATATAATGATGAAATTTGGCAGGAAACAGAGTAACGCTCGTATTACTATATGTATGCTTAATAAAAATTAGCAAAATCGGAGAACGACCACGCCCACTTTTAAAAAAAAATTTTTTCAGTCAAATTTTAACAAAAAATGTAATATCTTTACAGTATATAAGTAAATTATGTCAAAATTCAACTCAAGTAATGATATGGTGCAACAAAATGCAAGAATAAAAGAAAATTTCAAAACGGGCGTGGCTCCCTCCGCCCTTTTTCATTTAATTTATCTAGGATACTTTTAATGCCATAAGTCTAACAAAAATTTACAAATCCTTGTGAAATTTGGTGGGACTTAGATTCTGGGACAATAACTTATTTCTGTGAAAATGGGCGAAATCGGTTGAAGCCACGCCCAGTGTTTATACACAGTCGACCGTCTGTCCTTCCACTCGGCCGTTAACAAGATAACTTGAACAAAAATCGATATCTCTTTACTAAACTCAGTTCACGTACTTATCTGAACTCACTTTGTATTGGTATAAAAAATGGCCGAAATCCAACTATGACCACGCCCACTTTTTCGATATCGAAAATTACCAAAAACGAAAAAAATGCCATGATTCTACACCAGATACGAAAAAAGGGATGAAACATGGTATTTGGATTGGTTTATTGACGCAAAATATAACTTTTGGGAAAAAACTTTGTAAAATGCGTGTGACACCTACCACATTAAGTAGAATGAAATGAAAAAGTTCTGCAGGGTGAAATAAAAAACACTTGAAATCTTGGCAGGAATACTGTTCGTGGTATTATATATATAAATAAATTAGCGGTATCCAAGAGATGATGTTCTGGGTCACCCTGGTCCACAGTTTGGTCGATGTCTGGAAAACGCTTTCACATATATAACTACCACCACTCCCTTTTAAAAGCCTCATTAATACCTTTAATTTTATACCCATATCGTACAAACAAATTCTAGGGTCACCCCTGGTCCACCTTTATGACGATATCTCGAAGAGGAGTCCACCTATAGAGCTAAGCCCCATGCCCTTTTGAAATACTCATTAGCGCCTTTCGTTTGATACCCATATCGTACAAACATATTCTAGAGTCACCCATGGTCCACCTTTATGGCGATATCTCGAAAATGCGTCCACCTATAGAACTAAGGCCCACTCCCTTTTAAAATGTTCATTAACCCCTTTCATTTGATACCCATATCGTACAAACGCATTCTAGAGTCAACCCTGATCCACCTTTATGGCTATATCCCTAAATTGCGTCCACCTATAGAACTATGGCCCACTCCTTCATAAAATACTCTTTAATGCCTTTCATTTGATACACATGTCATACAAACACATTCCAGGGTTTCCCTCGGTTCATTTTCCTACATGGTTATTTTCCCTTATGTTGTCACCATAGCTCTCAACTGAGTATGTAATGTTCGGTTACACCCGAACTTAACCTTCCTTACTTGTTTTTTCATGCCTGAGAAACAATTTGATATTGATAACGCTAAAGTAGGAATACTCTATCATGCTCATTCTTTATATATTTTCCTCACCTCCCTATATCTGCCATTACCTGTGCATCTTCCATACTTTCTTTTTACATCCTCTTCATTCTTTGAACGTATTTCTCCACACCAGATATGTCGCAATCTCTTTCACTCTACCAATGTTCCTTCAGCTTTACACTGTGACCTTCCCTATTCTCGTGCCTCTTATTTGCGTGTACGCCTATATTGGGTTCCAGAGCATATGTGTATAGATTGCCAGTTCAACCTAACGTGTCAACAACAAAATTCAAACAAAAGTGTATTTATATAACAGCTTGTAAGAAAATTTGCTCACCCCATCACTAAATTATTGCATTGCCATCGGTCCTTGATACCTGTGCAAAGTTTCAAGTTTGTCAAATTTATGGAAAATGTTTCTCAAAGACTCCGTGACATACACACATACTTGTGTACATACAACCCATGGCGAAAATAAAAACAATATACAAATCACTTTGTGTATATAATTTTGTAAGTATTCTATTTAAGCATCTTTGTTCATGCGAAAAAAGCTTCCGAAAGCTAAATTTTCTTATTTTTCACTATCGTGATCATTCTGAGTAATGAATGAATGGGAAGTTCACAATTGACAATCGGACTATTCGCGTAATGATCACAACGTCATAATTCAAAGGGTTATAATTTCGACGATATTATTATGTTAACCATCCTGCTTTTGGACATAGTCATAAGGTCAGCCCTTTTTTCTAAGGTTGTCATAAGGTCATTTATTTTAATTCGCACCTTTCTCTATTAAAATTTTAACCACTGCTGAATCACAGTTATTTTTTATCGGTTTCGCTATGTTGTTGTTGTAGCAGTGCTTCGCCCCATCCAATAGGTGCGACCAATCACAAATTGTCATCAAAATCCTGAACGGGTGTTAAGGGAAACTAGCAGATTCAACTGGGGTGGATCATAATGAGAGGGGTGTTAGAGGCGTTGGTTCCACAATACAGTTGAAGAGATGGTTGGTGTCATGTGGGGACACGTTACAAGCAGGACATATGTTTTGTATGTCGGAGTTGATTCTGGATAGGTAAGCTAGAGTGACGAGCGTTTCCCTAGGTTTCTCTATATTTTTGTTTAGTCGAATGAAAAGAGAATTTTTTTTATTACAAGTTTTCGGATACAACATTCATTTTAGCCCTATTTTGGTCCAATTCCAGTAAAAAATCGTATAAAAACCTGCTCAAGTGAGGTTCTCTGAATTGAAAGGCCATTTGAAGTGGTAATAACGTCAATTGACCTTTTAGCCGTTGACCTTTTGTTATCCCACCAAGGTTGAAGTACTGATAAAGCCTATATAAGTATTTATTTGTTTATCCACAGACTAGTACACAAAGTTTAACAATTTTTATTGACCAGACGTCAAAATGTACCTCAAGATACTAAGCTGTTAGAATACATATGTATCCACAAAAAATAACAAATTCAGCCAAACAATCTTATCTTACCAAAAGCCAAAAAACCAGTTAGCCTGCCAGTGTTTATTACTTTATTACAACATCAAAGACTTGTAATTTATTATGTGTTGAGTAGATGCCAAATTAAAGATCCACTTGCAATAGCAAAAGATAAATAAGCCATTGTTTGAAAAGATGACTTTCGTCAAATCTCTTCAATTTAGTTAAGATATGTCAGCCGCAACGAACGATAACATTACAACAGAATTAGAAATTTTTCTTGCAACAAAGTAAGCATCTTTTTTTCGGACACCGTATTTAATCATTTTCGCCGAACATACATATTGTCCAGCACGTCTAAGTTATTCATTATTTGAACTTAAAAACAAGTAAGGAAGGCTAAGTTCGATTGTAACCGAACATTACATACTCAGCTGAGAACTTTAGAGACAAAATAAGGGAAAATGACCATGTAGGAAAATGAACCTAGGGTAACCCTGGAATGTGTTTGTATGACATTCGTATCAAATGGAAGGTATTAAATAGTATTTTAAGAGGGAGTGGGCCATAGTTCTATAGGTGGACGCCTTTTCGGGATATCGTTATAAAGGTGGACCAGCGCTGACTCTAGAATTTGTTTGTACGATAAGGGTATCAAATAAAGATATTAATGAGGGTTTTTGAAAGGGAGTGGTGGTAGTTGTGTATGTGAAGGCGTTTTCGAGATATTGACCAAAATGTGGACCAGTTTGACCCAGAACATCATCTGTCGGGTACCTCTAATTTATTTATATATGTAATACCACGAACAGTATTTCTGCCAAGATTCCAAGGGCTTTTGATTCCGTCTTGCAGAACTTTTTCATTTTATTCTACTTAATATGGTAGGTGTCACACGCATTTTACAAAGTTTTTTTTAAGTTATATTTTGCTTCAATAAACCAATCCAATTACCATGATTCATCCCTTTTTTCATATTTGGTATAGAATTATGGCATTTTTTTTGCATTTTTCGTAATTTTCAGTATCGAAAAAATGGGCGTGGTCATAGTGGGATTTCGGCCTTTTCTTATACCAATACAAAGTGAGTTCAGATAAGTACGTGAACTAAGTTTAGTAAAGGTATATCGATTTTTGCTCAAGTCATCGTATTAAGGGCCGAGCGGAAGAAAAGACGGTCCACTGTGTATAAAAACTGGGCGTGGCTTCAACCGATTTGGCCCCTTTTCACAGAAAACAGTTACTTTCCTAGAATCTAATCCCCTACCAAATTTCACAAGGATTGGTAAATTTTTGTTCGACTTATGTCATTAAAAGTATCCTAGGCAAATTAAATGAAAAAGGGCGGAGCCACGCCCATTTTGAAATTTTCTTTTATTTTTGGATTTTGTTGCACCATATCATTATTGGAGATGAATGTTGACATAATTTACTTATATACTGTAAAGATATTAAATTTTTTGTTAAAATTTTACTTAAAAAAATTTTTTTTTAAAAAGTGGGAGTGGTGGTTCTCCAATTTTGCTTCTTTTTATTAAGCATACATATAGTAATATGAGTAACGTTCCTGCCAAATTTCATCATGATATCTTCAACGACTGCCAAATTACAGCTTGCAAAACTTTTAAATTGCCGTCTTTTAAAAGTGGGCGGTGCCACGCCCATTATCCAAAATTTTAGTAACTTTCTATATTGCGTCAAAAGTTCAACTCACCTACCAAGCTTCATCGCTTTATCTATCTTTGGTAATGAATTATCGCACTTTTCCCGTTTTTCGAAATTTTCGATATCGAAAAAGTGGGCGTGATTATGGTCCGATATCGTTCATTTTAAATAGCGATCTGAGATGAGAGCTCATGAACCTATATACCAAATTTCACCAAGATACCTCAAGATGCTCAACTGAGTATAAAAATATGTAGCTCATTAAAAAAAAAAAATAAATAAACGGCAACGAAATGGGTAAAATAAAAAAGAATTGAATCGAATTATTCAATAAAAATGCGGAGCCCTATACCGAACCTAAATTACTAGGACTTAACGACTACACCGGAGTTAGGGTAAAATTTTCAGAGAATATTTTGTTTTCCTGTTTGAAAAGCGCGCTAACAGCTTACATCAAACAGATTTGGTGGCTTGGCTGCTTGTATTTTAACAAAAGGGTCGACTGCCTTAGCAATTGCTTATTTCAATATAAACCGGAAATGAACCTAAAACAATTTGAATTATTGTTTTATTTTAAAATGGATTACATCGGTGAGAATCATTCTACTACCATTGGGGTTAAAAATGCGACTGGCCCCTCTTTGTGTTCTTATTGAAACGAAAAGGGACTAGTCTTCATATGTTCCCATGTGGGCACAAGGGGTTTGGCCTATCAATTATTTTCGGGTATAAATGGGTACAATTAGTCTCTTCACAGGGCATGCTCAACCAGAAAGGAACAGTTCCACTCATATAAAGAGATCAAAACCTGCATTGTACGCATACTCCTTTGCGACTCATCACGGATTCATCCTAGACGAATCGCATTTTTTCTGGGAAATGACTTAGGCATTTCTTACTGCTTGGCCGATATGTCTAGAGCTTACTTACTTTGTCCAATACCGACATCCAATACTGCTATTTTTACGATCAGTCGATGAAGTATACCTGATTTGGTTGCTTCCATAACACTTCCGTCGTGGCTGTCCTTTGCTCTTACAACATCCACTTTGATCAACTATTTCTCGCCAATTTTATTTTTTTTATTTTTCGGGGCCTAACGTACGAAAACGGTCAATGTATAATAAGAACACAGCCACAGCTCGATATAAACGTTTCCAGCTGGAGTAATGCTCAACGTTAAGCAGTAGATTCAAAGTAGGTGACTGTTTCATTTGTAGTGTTTTATTTCCGTGTAGTCACTATCCTCGAGGGTTGATTCTTCCCAGCCAAACTTTCGCATTCGAAATAAAATGTCCGGGCCGGTATGCCATAAGTGGTAGTCATTCGCTGCAGTTGCTTTCGTATTTAAATTAGATGGATTATATTTCGAAGGAACCCATTACCATTGACTTAGTTTTGAGGCCTCAATAACAATAAACATTTCAACAGCTGTTATAAATGGCATAAGTGAGTTCCACTGGTTTAATTTGTTGACTATATTGTCGTCACGAAGCGGGTCGTCCCAGGCCATTCCAATACGCCACACATCTTGCATCGAAATTTTCAACCCTACCGTGTAGCAACCAAGAAATCCGAGAGGGTCGAAGGTCAATATTAAAACTTGGAGCGTCTCTCTTCTTGTAAGTAGTATCGCTTCGTTAACGGCGTCGCATCTAATTCTTATAAATCTGAAAATATATTTAAAATTATCGCATATGGTATCCCAAAACATACCGATAACTTTCGTTCTCGAGCCCCTTTCGCTAACGGATTGAAAGGAGCTAGCATAATTTTCGAGCTGCTCTACAATAAATTTGGAATAAGAAGACTAACCATGTAAATTGAAGCCAGCGGCTTTGTGAACTCATTTTACTTGTTGAGCTATATCTGGCGCGGGTCGATGGTCATCTCCACAGTCGATAAAAACATCTACGTAATAACTTCTCTTAGCTAGCATATGTTAAATCAAAAAGATATGCTTAAATACATACGAAGACGCTGCTGGAAAGTTTTCTGAAACCAGCAAATATGTGACCGTAGGAATATGACCCCCAGCGGATTAGAGGGGTAGAATATAGGTATACCTGTCGTAAGAGGCGCCTTAATTACCAAATAGATCCAAGGAGTTGTGTAGTGCAACCCTTTCAAGGGGTTGTCAGCGCAATATATAGCTTCTCCAACCCAACTGAGCTTCTCATGGATCTAGGGGGTGAGGGGGCGCTATTAGAAGGTGGCATGTGTTCATACCAAATCACCATCCCAAATCTTTCCCGAGATGGATGGTTGGTACCGGAACGTACCGGATCAGTATCCGGCAAGGGAGATTCAATTTCATTGGTGAACTGATGCTTATTTAACCAACTAATATATTTTCAAAATTTTCATACAAAAGGGGAAGGGTAATCTGCACCCTACATTTATCAACTTAGAGATACTTTGGCATTTTTACCTGTCAATGATGGCAACATATTGCACAAAGGCGGAGCTTCTCTTCCAATTTAAACGCGTATACCAAGCTCCAAACTAACGAAAAGCATTGGGTCTCCTGTTTAATGTGACGATACAAAAACAAGTAGATCCTAAAGGCTCCCAGATCACTGCAGTGTCTTCGAGGAGGGAGTTGAAGCCATGAAGAAAGTAGCATATATTTTGGAAGAAGCATGCTTAAACGGCAGTCTCGTCAGTTTATACATCAGGAAGCGGTCAAGGTAATAATCTCAAACAGTACTTCATCAGTTAGTGTCCTGAAGTGCAGGCAGTAGCATTGGAAAGATTTCATTCAGGCCGGATCATACATCAATACTGGGTTCATGGTCATATAGGAATAGAAGGTAACGCGAAGGTAGATGAGTTGGCAAACGAGAATCGATTACTAAAGGGCAGACATCCCAATCCCTTTGGAAGAAATTAAAATCAGACTGGAGTTACATATAATCCATGAAGCAGGAAAGGCTTGAACAGAAGCGCGGGGCAGCAAGATGTCTAAGATCATCCTACGACGATAGACTCCCAGAGTTGCTCTTATCTCTAATGAGAGAAGAATTGAAGCTCATGATGGGCATACTAACATAGCTGATAATTTTTTTCGGTAGCTGAGCAGTTTTAGATCTCGACGCTTAACAAACTTCCGCCTATCAAAAACTCGGCTAAAACAAATCCATGTGTCATGCGGATGTGCCCCTCGAGTGAGTTGGGCGGGCTTTGGAGGGTATTAATCCTTTGGGTATTATTATTGTTATTATTATTATTATTATTATTAGACATTGTCTTCTGGCGTTACATGGCTATCAGCTTGGTCTCGTCAGTAACAATAGATGTGATATGCGCAACCTGCAGGAAAAACGGTTAAGCACGTTCTTTCTTCATGTCCTGCGCTCGCGATTTTCAGGGAGCAGCTATGAGGGCAGCAATTAAGTCAGGTCCTAGAAAACTTCTAGTATTTCCCAGGATAACAAAGTTATTTTAACACATTAGTCATGGTGCCTAATTGAGATTTTTCTGTTTGGTCGTCTAACAAATTCCTTTAACACTATAGACAAATACAATCTTTATTGACCGGTCAGCTCAACTAAGCCTTACATTCTCTTCCAATTCCTGTCGTGCTCCTCTTAATGTTTCCTACAAACTGGCGGTACGCGACTTACATATTTTACGCCGACTCCGAATGACATATGCGAGGCAGGTGAGTTTTGCCTGAGAAGCTTTTCAGGACCAAAATGCACTCGGAGGGTTTGCAAACCACTACCGAGGGGCGTCCCCTTTTAAAAAAAACTTATTTATAATTAAAAAAACTTGTTTACAAATTTTCGATGTGGCTTTGGACGGGACTTGAATCGAAGACGTTCGTTGTGGTGGTTGCAGCACGATACCACCACAACGGGTGCCTAAAGTAGGGTATATAAATGTATAAATTATGGTCCCGATCGGAACCTGTTAAGGGGTTTCAAACAGTTGTTAAAATTATAATATATTTATTCTTCATAGGGTAATTGGAAACTGATCACCCTTGACCCCAGTGCGACACAGCATAAGCGTCTTCAATAGAGACGAAAAGTTGATGTCTCATTTTTGACATTGTTTCTACTGTTTGAATGTGCCACTGCGAAAAATCCTTTATTTGATTAATAAGGATCACCCCAATTTTTTTATTAATTTAAGCTTTAGCAAAAAACAATAGTTTGCGTGTCTGATCCAACGAACAAAAAAATTATTCTATGCTTCGTCATATCTTCTTCAGCACGACATTAATGCATTAAGTGATCTACGCCGAAAATTTGTCTACATTTGTGCTTTTAAGGCACAAACATTAAGAAAGAAAATGATATAAATAAATTATGTGATGTGCAAAGGAAAATCAAAACTTCACCGTCTTATCTGTGATAAGAATATGTATTGAAAGGTATGTAGATGCACTGATTAAGGTCGGTTAGAGCTTCTAAGGCAGGATATATTCATGAATGGGGCTAATTTTTTTTTTTTTTTACAAATTTTTAGATATATCCAATGAAATAATATTCGAAAATCTCTCGATTAAGTTGATTGGTAGCTGCTATGATAGAAATTTACTAAGGCTACCACATACCACATGAAATCACCGTGACGCAATTACTCAAGAATCGCCATTTGGTCAATATATGCATAGCCTTTAATACGAATAATATCAACCTTGTATAGATCTGAGTTCTTCAGGTTATTCTTGACATCCTTCCATTGGATCTAGCTGGTTATATAGTGCGGCTACGTCAGCCCTGCGTCTAAGGGGGTTGTCGTGTTGGAACAACAAGACCTCAGGACACTCAAGTACACTAAACAAATACAGTTTTCTTCCTCCTAGCACGGATCGCTGTGCGACCACAACAGTTTCGGAAACCACCTTTAAGATAAACAACCCCAGCAGGGATGACTGGACTGAGTCGGAGAGGTGCCTTGCTATTGACAGCAACATTTCCATATACACGGACGGCTTCAAGCTAAACGGTAGAGTTGGAGGTGGATTATACTCAAGGAACCTTGACCTCCAGCTCTCCTTCAGACTACCCTATCACTGCTGTGTATTCCAGGCAGAAGTTGCAGCCATAATGGAAGCCACAGCTAGGATAGGGACACACACCGTCGCCAAAGAAATTTTTATTTTCAGCGACAGCCAGGCTGCCATAAAAGCTCTTGGCTCCTACTCGTTCAATTCTGAACTAGAACTAAATTGTCGCCGATATCTTCAAGAGATGGCTCAACAGAACCGTGTACACCTCACATGGGTCCCTGGACATAGGAACATCGAGGGAAACTGCATTGCAGATGAACTCGCTAGGCAGGGTACAACCAGGCAGGTTCTTCCTGGCCAAAGAACGCTTAGGTACGCCCCTGTCCACATGCAAGCTAATGCTAAAAGATCACATCCACCGTCAAGACGACGAAAGATGGCTACAAACACCGGGGTGTCGAATATCGAAAAAACCTAGCCTAAGTGGGATCCCAAAAGATCCCGTCAGGTGTACAACCTAAGATGGGATACAATTTCCACACTTATGGGGGCATTAACTGGTCATTGCCTCATAAGTAGGCATGCACAAAGGTTAGGAGCGCCTTATCGTCGATGCTGTATGAGTTGTAAAGCGGATGAGGATGAGGAAACGGTGGTTCGCCTCATCTGCAACTGCCCAGCACTAAGCGGAGCATGGTAGATTATCTGAGCCAGGTTGTGGAGCATGACGTCAAGGACAAGGTAGCTTTCATCAGGTCCTCAAAATGGTTCGAGGAGGAAAGGTAACTGTGTATTTTCGTGGTATAACAACGGCGTGGTATCACTACTGGCCTAAGTGTGCCCTCGGGCAGCCACCTCAACCTAACCTAACCTATAGATCTGAAAACTGTGTATTCAGTGATAGGTGGCTCGGTGACAATACCTCATTATTCTCCAGGCAGATGCAGCAGGAAATATTTCCTAGTATGTTGACACGTATCGCACACTCTCCCATTAGGGGGTAAACTGTGAGAACTCAAATTACTTATTTACTTACTTAATTGGCGCTCAAACTTTTAAATGGTTTTGGCCGTCCAAAAAGAGTCGTCTCATCAGATGTTGTCAGCGTCGATGCTTCTGCACCATATATCAGTCGGGGTTCGACAAGTGAGTTGTAGAGCATGATCTTCGATTGACGAGACGAAATTTTACTTCTCAAGGCTGAAGTTGTTGTTGATGTTAATGCTGATTCCCAAATAAGCATAGTCCTTTACTATTCAAAGATTATCTCTGCTTACAATAGTGTGGTTGCAAAAACACAAGTGCGCTGACACTTTTCCTGATGACAGCTGGTAATTCGTCTCACCACCAAACCTATCCTTTCCGCTTCTTTTTAAAGTTTAAAGCAATCATAACCGCTCCGTGGGTGTTCAGGCCTGTAAACCAATGTCAGTAGCATACGCCAGTAATTTTACGCTTTTATAGAATATTGTTCCAGAGCGGCTAACTTTCGGAGAGCTCCTTCCCAAATCTGACTGAGCTGAGGGTGAAGCAGCTTGCAGGATTCCCATTATACTTAGCTGGGCAAAGAAAACTTTAATTCCAATCGAAATGATGATGATGATGATGATGAATAGGGTATGTACTCGTTAGAGTACAGTAGAGTATAAAAGTTTTTTCATGCACCCTATCAATTCCTCGCCGTCATATATGAACTCATTTGTATTGTTGAGCCTTAGTAAAGCTAATTATTCCGGCAGAACACCTGTCAATAACTTCAGTCAAACGGATTTCGTTATTCTGCAAAAGAAATGACTGTTCATCGTTTGCTTCGCTGCCTGGGTATCCAACTCCAAGTTCTCTACAACAGCTAATTGTATCCCACCCCCTCCTGCTCTTAAGGAGACAGCAGTTGGGGCACGCAATAATCTGTCCAGGCAACGCTAGTACATATTAGTCGTGGCCTTGATGTCTCTATCCTAAATATTAAGTTTCCAAGACAGAACAAATGACGAAAGAAATCGTTAGCTAATACTTCTGCCTTTGGAATGGAGATAACTTTTATCATGTTACAATACTCAACCCGCAAAAGTAGCACCTAAAAAATAAAACTACGTTTTCACGGAAAATATTTGTAGTTTAAAACTGTATTTGTTATTTTAACATACAAAACATATTTCGGTGTGAAGTATGGCGCCGCTAAATATATGGCGAAAGGACTACACGGTCCCCCGCCCGAGCTTCGAGAGAGATCTTGGGGCTGCAATAGAATCGTACAGTTGGTGCAAGTGTTCGGCAGTGGCAGAATATACTATACACGTGTATACCGAATGCTCCAAATTAACAAAAGGGGTCGGGTCAGCTGTTTGCTGTGTCGATCCAGAAATAAGTAGATCTTACAGGCTTACAGGCCAGATCACCGCAGTATCTTTCAGGAGAAAGTTCTAGCGGTAAAGAAAACGATACAAATTCAGGAAGAATCGTGTTTAATCTGCAGTCTCATTAATATATTGATAGTCAGGTGGCGGCGAAGGCAATAACCTCAAACAATGCTTCATCAAGAAGTGGCCAGAAATACAAGGAAGCATTGAAAAGACTTCCCGCAGGCCGGACCATACATATATACTGGACTTCCGGTCATACAGAGAAAGAAGGTAACGAAAAAGCCGATGTGTTGGCAAAGGAGGGTGCAGCTCTAGACGAATCGACGGTAGAGGTCCCAATCCGTTTTGGTAAATCAAAGGAAGACAGAAGTAGCATATGATTCATGAGCCAGGAAAGGTATAGGGCTGCAAAATTTCTAAGATCATGCGCAAATTCCACTACGTTTTATTCACAAAGTAGCTTATATCTCTAAAGAAACAAGACTTAAGGCTCACGTAGGCATACAACCGAGGAAACGGTTGAGCACGTTTTGCGTTTCTAGTCCTACGTTTCCTATACTTACCAGAGGTGCAGAGTTGTGAAATCTTAAGGTGAAGGTAGCTATGAAGCTAGGTCCTAGAAAACTTCCAGTATTCGCCAAGAGGTCACATTTTTTTTTTTTATCGGACGTTGTGACAGCGCACTGCCCTCAAGTGGCACAATGAAACCAGGATTATTTGAAATTGTTAGATATATTATATTTATATTTTTATACCTTTCATGAAAATGAAATGGTATATTAATTTCGTCACGAAACCGAAAATTGTAAGTCCTTAAAGGAAAATAGATAGACCCACCATTAAGTATACCGAAATAATCAGGTTGAAGAGCTGAGTTGATTTAGCCATGTCCGTCTGTCCGTCTGTCTGTTTGTATGCAAACTAGTCCCTCAATTTTTGAGATATCTTGATAAAATTTGGTGAGCGGGTGTATTTGGGTGTCCGATTAGACATTTGTCGGAACCGACCGGATCGGACCACTATAGCATATATCCTCCATACAACCGATTTTTCAGAAAAAGAGGATTTTTGTAATATCTTACCAAATTTAACAGATTGAAGCTTCAAACTTCACCATATACTTTCGTATATTGCACATATTGTTGCCTGAAAAAATTGATGAGATCGGTCGTATATATAGTATATATCCCCCACAACCGATTGTTCAGATAAGGAACTTTTCGTAATTACTGCCCTATTTTAAGAGCTAGAGGCTTCAAATTTCAACGAATGCTTACGTATATAGCATATATTGTTGTCTGAAAAAATCATAGAGATCGGTTGTATATATAGTATATATCTCATACAACCGATTGTTCAGATAAGAACTTTTCGCAATTTCTACCCCATTTTAATAGCTATAAGCTTCAAATTTCACAAAACGCTTACGTATATAGCATATATTGTTGTCTGAAAAAATCATAGAGATCGGTGGTATATATATTATATACTTCATATAGACTGTCATTTTTGCCCCTTTTTTACGGCTAGAAGCTTCAAAATTCATCAAATTTCATCAAATAGTTACGTTTACGTCATATATTGTTGAAATACGTGATTCATGGTCATAGTTTTTACATGCAGACCACAAAAAACGTGAAGCTTTGCATCCTCACACAGATTACCTACCTATTTTTTATTTTATATTTATCTTAAAAATCGTTAAGGTATGCAGATCTGTTCATTATATATTTCTTATCTTATACATCCGATTATTCGGAGATTACGAACGGGATAAGATTATTGTTCAGCCCCATTCATGAAAGGTATGAAGTCTTCGGCACATCCGAAGACAGTCCCGTTCTTACTTGTTTATTTTATATTTATCTTAAAAATCGTTTAGGTATGTAGATCTGTTCATTATATATTTCTTATCTTATACATCCGATTATTGGAGATTACGAACGGCATAATATTATTGTTAAGCCCCATTCATGAAAGGTATGAAGTCTTCGGTACAGCCGAAGACAGTCCCGTCCTTACTTGTTTTATGTATTTTTCGCGGAATCGTTGATGAGCAGCGGTTATTCAATGTCAAGCGTCGGGATCTAAAACAGCTCAGCTACCAAAGAGATATAATCAACTGAGTGAGATATTTTAATAAATAAATAATATTTATAAATATGAAACTGCCAAACTATTTGTATAAATTATGATAAATTGTAAATCCAACGCTAACTCTTTAGTCATTTGTCGTTATTCGGACACACAGTTTCAGAGCTATTCTGATTTAATATATAAGTGCAAACTTGATTTCGATACGAATCGTAACACGCGGTACGGGCCCAGCCCTTTTTTTATAGAAAACAGGGAGTCCGAGCAATCAAATGTGTTTGAGTAAGAGTTATAATTCTGGCACAAATACCGAAAAGGTTCAATGAGTTCGAAGTTCGTTCTTCCTTCTTTCAGAAGTAGAGGTTTGCAGTGTCTCGAGAGGGAACACTAAAACTCACTTCGCTCAGGAGGAATGAGCTTGACATCAATCAGTTTAGTGGTTATGCCATAATAAAAAACTCTAAGCACTTTCCTTCAACTTGCAAGAGTTGTAAGATTGATGAGCTTTACTCGTTTAGTATAAGGTGGTAGAATAATAAAGGGTCGAAAGTTGAAAATTTCTTAAGGCAAATATTAAAAATTGTTTTTGTATAGATTCGAGTCTGTCTGCATGGGCTTAATCGCGAAGGTAATCGAGCCGAATTCTAATATTGTTCTAACTAATGTTGTGAAAAGAGGTTTAGTAAGTAAGGGTCGTTAAACTCTTTTGACCACTGTTTAACAAAAGCAAAAACATCCTTAGAATTAATATGAAGGTTGAAACTAAGTTTGTAATTCATTATAAGTCCCAGTCAACAATATTATTTACGATATCTAGACTATAGTTGTTAATTGCATATTACGCTGGTCGCAAATTTCTTCGAGAAAAATACATAAATTTACTTTTTTTAGGATTGAGCGGCATATAATCTATCTTGTAACAAGTAACAAAATTGTTTAAATCCATTTGAAGTTAACAACGTTTCTAAATCGACAAAGAGGACCAAAAAAGTCATATATTCGTCAGCATACACTAAGACTCATGAAAATTCTACTCTATTAGCAATATCTTTTATGAAGAGCAAGAACTGAATTGGACCAAGATGGCTGTCTTGCGGAAGACCAGACGAAACGTCTATGGTGACGGAATGTGAGTTTTTGCAGATTACTTTTTGAATACAATCACCGAGATAGAAGATGTCCAACAGGTAAACCCGCGTTCAAATGCAAGCTGACCAAGCTGGTAAACAAGTAGAGAATGGCATACCTTGTTCAATGCTTTACTGAAAACAGTGTAAATTACATAAGTGTGAAGACTTTTTCTGAAGCCTTAAGAAACGTGAGTTCTGAACTCCAGTTAATTGGTGATGGCAGATTGAGATGGATGTTGAGAGCTTTCAATTAAAAAAGATGTAGAAAATATACGCTGAAAGGTAACGATAGCTTCAAATAATTTTGGGATGGCAAACAGGTTATCTATACCTCGATAGTTTACTACTAAATATCTACTTCCGTTTTTATGAAGAGGGATAATGAAAGATCCTTTCCGCTTAGTTGGTAATGCTATAAGTCCAGGTGCCTAATTGGGATTTTTCCGTTTGGTCGTCAAATAAATTCTGGTAACACTATGGACGCATTTAGTCTATATGTGGTCTTCAGTATCCGGCCGATGCAACCCAACTTAATCTTTTGCGACGTCGTGTAGTGCATATAGCATAAATTGGTGTTTTAGGTTAAAATATCTCAAAACTCAGAACCAGTTTAAAAAATCTAATACCGTATTCAGACAGACATATGCAGACTGCAACTCCTCCAATTTCCTTAAATACAGATCCAGGTTAGAGCTTTTGGATTCCTTAATGAAAATTTTGCAAGACGTACTCCATTTGCGGAAAACTTCATGTCGGGTGGTAATAGGAGTACGAGTGGGTGTGTGAGTGGGGTGGGAGTCATAATGGGTTTGGAAAGGGGAGTGGGATAAATGGAATAAAAGATGGATAAGGATAAGAAGGAGACGTAATTATAAAGTATATGAGAATGGGATAGAGAGTGAAAAGACGAAGAAATGATCGCTTTTTAAATGTAGGAGGTAAATCAATTTTCGGACATGGCAAAGTCGGCTGAAGATGTTCGTATACGATAACGCGAAAAAAAATTGAAAAACAACAACAAAATGCAAACCTCTAATTCCAACCAAAAAGCTCTAACAAGAAATCGGACCCAAAACCCATGTCAAGATAAATGCAGCTAATAATAATGCACAAACATCTTTAAAGCATCAGAAAACAATGACATTGCATGATTACAACTCCGGTTAGCGTCATAATAATTCCATCATCGCCAACCACGAACTCAAGCTTTGGGTATTGAAAATAAAAATAAATAAAACAGCAACAACGAATTCTTTCAAGAGTCTCAGCGGTGAAGAGAAGCGCAAGAGTGCGCTGCGCTTTAAAAAATGACATCGGAAACGCTCATCCAATTTCACAGCCAACAACCGGAAATGCTATTTACATGCAAACACAAACACACAATTCCCACGTTTTCACCCGACAACACTGAAAATTTCAAATACAAAAAAAATAAATAAAAGAATTGAAATTGGCTGTATTGCGGGAAAATAAATGCATTGAAAAATAAATGCAATGCCTGTATGAATTCTGGCGTACCGATGCAATGCATACCAATACTTCTTTTCCATCGCTCCACTAACGCAACTCTCTCTCACACATGGCGTATGCGTATTAAGTATGATCACTGATAGCAAAAAAACAAAAACAAAAAAAAACAAATTATAATGGGAAAATTGTATGTGGAAAAGTTTCAATTTCTCAAAGAAATTTTGTGCGGTTTGACACAAACGAATCGGAACGAAACGAAAAATATTCAAAATGTTGTTTACAACAAAAAAAAGTTCAACATTCATACCAGTGATATTTACGAAAAATGAACATCGCGTGACTGCTGCGTTTAGGTAAAGCCGTAATAACCCAGCAGTAAAAATTAACAAGTGTTTTCTGATTTTCACTATAATTTTTCATGATGGAAAATAGAAGCTTTTCGTAGTTTTCATGAAATAAGCTAATTTAAATAAGTATGACTAATTTAATTTATTGGTTTCTAAGCATTGGTGATTCGACGGCCGAATAGTTTTTTTGTTATTTTTTTATTTGTTATTTAATATTAGCCATTGAGTGTGCTTGTAATTCTCAACTGGTTAGTGAAATATTCTAAAAACAGGGTGTCTCAACCCGCAGCCTATATCTTAGAGCCCCCAGTGCTCACCCCCAATGAACACATACAAGGAGTAACACGCGCATAACGACCTCTATCTAAATAAAATAATATACAGTCCACTTAAATAACAAATAATATAATAACAAATAACTATTCGCCCGTCGAATCACCAAAGCTTAAACATGCGGGCGAATCGGTTTTTTATAGTTATATTATTTTGATATTTTTAGTGGACTGTACATTATTTTATTGTATTTTATTGGCTGCGGGTTGAGCTTTGAAAACCCCGTTTTGGGACAAAAAATTTAAACTATATCTTTAGAATATTTCACTTACCAGTTGAGAATTACAAGCACACTCAATGGCCAATGAAACAAACGAACGAAAAATGTTCATAGTTTATGTCACTTAAAAAATTTGTGTTTAACCGTTTAAACGGTTATACTCGTCCCACAAGGAACGCAAGTCACGTGTTCCCTATGCTTACAGGCGCAAGCTGCGTATTCCAAGGGAATTTAAATAGTTGTCCCCCTGGTCCTTCCAGCGGAGTGGGGGCCGCCCCCTTTCTCTGCTTCTTTAAGTGGGTTCCATTAAAAATACTTTTCAGTAAAGCTCGTACAACTCATCATTCAATTTTCTTCGTTACTCGCCGTCGTCCCCGCGTAGAGGTCCGTAAGTCTTTCGAAAAAATTTTCTGTCAAACACACACAAAGCCGACTTATTTCATGTTTACATGGTCCCTACTTCGGCGCTATATAGCAGAACGGGTGCGATAAGTGACGTTTAGAGCATGACACTCATTTGCTGAGAGGTCACCTAGTTCAAAGGAGCATTTATCGTGAAGAGTGATTCTTCGCATGATTTCAAAACTGATGCCCTTGTTTGGGTAATTCCGATTCTAAAATAAACCAACAACAGTAGCGTGGTTCCAAGGCGAAAATTTGGTGGTGTACTCATCCACCATCAAACCCATGTTTTCCGCTGCTTTATCCAGTTTGGGGCAAGCTAACTCACGGCGCGGATGTTCAGGCCGATAATATCAGTGTCGTGAGCCCACGCTAGTAATTGCACGCTCTTGTAGAATATTGTTCCTAAACTAGCTAGTGTAATTTTCCCCAGCATCAAATTAAAGAAAGCACACGATAGGGGATCTCCCCGTCTAAAACTTTCGGACTGAGATGAAGGTGTTGTTCAACGTCATTTTACACGTACTTATAAGCTTTGCGGGGAGATCAAGTTCAGGCATAGCGTGATATAGGCAGCTCGTTTTCGTGTTCTCAAAGGCGAGTTGTTTTTGCTAATATTTGGAGCAAAAGGGAAACTCTAGTTGGTGGTAGATATACCAGGTCTGAAGCCGCAGTGATAAGATCGAATCAGCCGATTTACGGAGAGCTTATTTGTTTCGAAAAATACGCTTGGCGCAGTTTGCGGGATTTCTCTTCTTGTGAACTAGGCAAAGAACACTTAGATTCCAATAGTCAGGCCTGCAGCTTTCCTGAATATCTTGCATAGAAATTGATTCATTCGCCTTACCAACTCGCCGCCTTATTTGAATAGCTACCCGGACAGCAAATCAGCGCTATATTACGTGACTTAATTTTAAAATTCAGTCATCTGTCGATTTAACTGAAAATTTTTCGATAATGAAAACCATTTTATCGAAGAAAACCCCGGCCCATCTTTAAGGAGAAAGCCGATGGATGAGCTGATGAGCACGCTTTGTAAAACTATATAAAAGCATTTTCAGTATTAAATTTTTTTAACTTCTTTCAGAAAACGTTTTTGTAAGCGTTGGACGCAAAAGTTTATAAATAATTTAATTCTGAAAGCAAATTGTAAATGTTTATAAAAAACACGAAAACACTATTTCCCAATGTATTTTAACTTGGAATATTTCAAACAAATTTCAAAAACGTTTGTACATGAAAGCGAATGTCTGCTTTAGACCGCTCTTTGAGTTGTCCAAGAACTCGCTAGAATTGCAGCTATACTTCCTTTAATGAATAAATGAAATTAGGAATTTATGTTTTTATATACATATATTATTGTATTGGCCAAATCGAACCAATATATGGTCCCGAAGTACGTATTCCTCTTCGGTTAATGAATCTACTAGTATCCTGAAATAAGATTGAATTTACAGTTAAGCTTTTTTATTTTATGAATTCTCAACTTCGGATGTTATATTTCTTCATCTGAATCTCGGGAGTCGCTTAACAAAGACTGCGCTGTTCGAAGTAGTCTATAAAGTGGAATCGTACTACGCGTATGACGTGGTAGTGGTTGCACCATGTCTCTTTCTCGACATGGTCCGCTGGATTACTAAGGCAGCTTAGTAGCTAGGAGGAGATGCCAAAACTTGGCATTAAAATAAAATAAAATGAAAATAAAATAAATGTAAGGCGCGATAACCTCCGAAGAGATTTTAGGCCGAGATTCTCTTCCAATTTGCGTCGGGATCCTCTTGATTTTTCCTACAAATTGTTTTATGCCGACTCCGAACGGCATCTACAAGGCAGATTAGTCTTAACTGAGAGCTTTTCATGGCAGAAATACACTCCGAGGGCTTGCGAAACACTACCGAGGGGCGACCCCGCTTAGAAGAATTTTCTTCTATTGAAAGAACTTCTTTCTAGAATTTTTGACGTGACTTTGCCCGTGGCGTGAACGCAGGATCTTCTGGGTGCTAGGCGGAGCACGCTACCATCACACCACGACGGACACTAAAACTTGGCATTAACCCCTCAAAAATTACGGAGCAGAGGCTAACAATCGCGTCGTCTCACTTGGCGAATTATGACATATTGTTTGGTTTTAAATGGTGCCAAAAAGTTCTCCCTAATAGTTTTGGCGGATGTTGTCTAATGGCACTCGGCACAGCCCTACAACTTTCGCAGGGAGCTCTAATTTATAAAGGCTTATTTTTGTGCTGTGAGAAATTACTTCGAAGACCCAAGCGGTTTAGGGGATTAGAATATACCCCCGGTAGGTATGCCTGTCCTAGGAGGCGACTAAAATACGAAATTGATTCAAGGGGTTGTGGAGCGCAACCCTTTCAGGTTGCCAGCGCAATATATAGCTTCTCCAAACCCAATTGTCAACCTCATCTATCCGTTGCAAATCATGTTCCGTTAACAGCCGAGGCTCTGGAGATCCCGAACTCCTCATGCATGTAGGAGGTGGGGAGGGCGGGACCGCCTAGAATCTCGCATGTGGTCATAACAAATCGTTCCCGAGATGGTCGGGCTCGGTACCGGAACGTACCGGATCTGCATTCGGCAAAGGACCCCAAGGCCTTCGGGGAGTGTCCTTATCGCTACAACAACAACAACAACAACTTCGAAGACTACAAAGACACGATGTGGATAGAGCCAAGTCATTCCGTACAAGAAGCATGTTGATCCCGTAGTTAGGTTCGGTTAGGTTAAATTGGCCGGTCCGTGAGGACCTCACATAGACTGAATGTTGCAATAATGCTACCAAATACTAGAAGCGTTCTAGAACCTATGGTGAGTGTAGAATTGGTATGGTGTATGGGTTTATACAAAATGTGAGGGTGAGTTTAGTCACTACATTATAGCGCAATGTGGGAACAATGCACGTGGTAAAATTGATATGATGGAGAAGGTTTGATAACGGTTTATTATTGAGAAGTTTTCAGTTTGTGTGTTTGGTGTGTTTTCGATGAGGTAGAAACGACTTATTAATATGTTATTGATTATTATTAATTGTCTATTGACATCATAGTTTCTTACAGGGTTATAGATTTTTTATCGGTTGTCATCGAAAATTAAAGAATGCTCATAAAGTATTGATATGTTATAAAAAGCTATGGATTTGTTATCGGAGTGTTGCCAATTTTGTGTGTTATCGACTTTTATCGGGAGGTTATCGACTTGTAATGAAAAACTTATCGATATAGTATCGAAAAATTACTGGTTATTTATCGAAAAATTTGCGATATATTATAAAAAAGCTATCAACTATTTGTCGAGCTCGTCATCGGAGTTATTGATTTATTATCAAAGAGTTATCGATTTGAAATCGAAAAGTTTCCAAAACAAACACCAAATAAACTTTAATATAAAATCGATGATACAGGTGTAACCCGTCGATAAGAAAGCGATATGAAGCCATTAAGAGGCCGATGAATCGGCAATAACAAACCTGTACAAAGCCGACAGCTCGACGATAATTCGCTATCGTAGTAAGAAGATTGTAAAACAATACTTATAGTTATCGGTTGTTACCAATAATAGCTCGATGAAACTTTTCTCAAAAAGGACGTAATTATTTATTGCTAATATAGCAGTTTAGTTTCAATCCTTGGGCGAGTTGTGGTTAATTTTAACTTCACAAGTACCTTGTACTTACGCCTTATTTTCTTTGTGTTTGTTTGTTTATCTGATTTTATAAAAGGTTCGGTGTCAAGTTTTTGTTGGTAGTTTAACGTATTTCGGCTCTTGTTTCGAGGCTTAGCAGTGCTTCCCCCCTCCAATAGATGCGATCGATCACAAATTGCCATCAATGTCCTCTAACGGGAGTCCAAGGAAACTTGGACCATAATGAGAGGGGTGTTAGAGGCGTTGGTTCCACAATACAGTTAAAGAGATAGTTGGTGCCATGTGGGGACACATTACAAGCAGGATATATGTTTTGTATATCTGAGTTGATTCTGGACAGGTAAGAGTTTAACCTGTTACAGTATCCAGATCGAAGTTGAGCTAGAGTGACGCCCGTTTCCCTAGGGCGAGTGCGTTCCTCCTCTGCTAGTTTTGGATTTTGTTCTTTGAGTACAGGATTCACCAGCAATTCCTGGCATAGCGGTCCGATGCCTGTTTGAGAATTTCACTGAGGACCTGCGTGTGTTTTTTAGCTTCATACGGCTGTGTTGTCAGGTGCCCAGGTGAGGCTTAGTAAGGAAAGAGAGCGCGAATTAAGAAAGCGAGGAGCCGTGTGCTCATGGTGCGTTATTGGTGCGTTATGCACCGTTTTTGCCTTAAAGAAAAGTAGTTCTCTTTTTTGCAACGATTTGTTCACTGCAGGGTAGCAAAAGGCGCTCACATACATTGAAAGGTATTTGCACGAACTTGTAGAAGCACAACGGCACAATGATCACATGATGCCAGCGGCCTTAGAAATGTGTAAACGAAACGCACGCAAAATACATGTAAAGTTATGGAAAAAGTTTTGTTGCCGCTTTTCGATTTGTTGCAGCCATGGCTTCCACTGCCAGTTACTAACCATCATAGCCCACTTGAAACGAAATCCGTCTTGCTACAGTTGGTTGTGTGTGTTCCTACTTCGCAACCGCACTTTGTTTTGGCATCGCCAGGAAAATTTTGTTTTTCCCTTTTTTTTTTTTTGTTCTTTCTATTTATTCAACTCCAAATTTTCATTCGTTTGCTTACTTTGGCAATTTTCCCCGACAAAGTCATGACAACTTGTGAGAAAATTTCTTGAAACAATAATTACATCAGCACGAAAAGACAATTCTCGGATATTACCACACTCTGTGGCAGGCAGCGTAATGTATGGACGGACGGACGGACGAATGCAAGCGCAAACAGATAGACAAACATATTTAAACAAATTTACAAAGTATACGAATAAGTTTGCCAAAGTTTTGCACAGATCATTCAAGAGGTGGATAAAGATGCAGCAGCTCATAAATGCGTTACATGGAAGCCAAATTGTCAGCTTAATTCTATGGCAACCACTTAAGTTCTTTGCTGCAACATATGCATTTGTACATACTCATTCGTATATATATATAAAGAAATTTATAATATAAATAATATGTGCATATGTGCCTACGTCCAATATTAGTTGCATAAATTCCTTATGTCTCTTGCTGAAATGTGTAAAATTTATTGCGCAGGAAATAGTATGTGGCAAATTTACTTTAGAAGAACTTCAAACGCCTTCGGGGTTACCGGCATTAAAACAAATAACAAACAGTGAAGTAGGCATTTACTTATAAACAGCTTTGGTGGTGCGTAACTGTGCCGGCAGTTAAGTTGTTAAACATGCTGAAAGCACAAGGAAAATTATATATATACAAGATTCTTTACCTTTTATGTCATATACTTTACCGGTATGATCCGAGAGATAATAAAATAAGGAACTTATTTGTTTTATTAAAAACATAGAAACTTTTCTAATAGGTGGAGTTCGCCCAGTGGTTGGAATACAGTCACATCAGACGAAAATATACCCTTGCTTTGCTTTGCCTTCTTTCCTTTCCTTTCCGTTCCTTTCCTTTCCTTTCCTTTCCTTTCCTTTCTTTTCACTTCCTTCCCTTTCCTTTCCTTTCCTTCCCTTTCCTTTCCTTTCCTTTCCTTTCTCTTCCTTTCCTTTCCTTTCCTTTCCTTTCCTTTCCTTTCCTTTGCTTTGCTTTCCTTTCCTTTACTTCCTTTCCTCTCTCTTCCTTTGCTTTCCTCTCCATTCATTTATTTTCTTTTTCTTTCCTTTCCTTTCCTTTCCTTTCCTTTCATTTCCTTTCCTTTCATTTCTTTTTCTTTCCTTTCATTTTTTCTTTTCTTTCCTTTTCTTTTCTTTTCTTTTCTTTTTCTTTTATTTTCTTGTCTTTTCTTTTCGTTTCTTTTCTTTTCTATTCTTTTTTCTTTTCTTTTCTTTTCTTTGCTTTTCCTTTCTTTGCTTTTTTTTCTATTTTTCTTTTATTTACTTTTATTTTATTTTCTTTTCTGTTATTTTTTTTTCATTTCTTTTTTTTCGAACTGTAGGGGACCAAAAAATCGACGAATAGAGACACACCGAATTGCGGAGTACTGACACATCTGCTGTGGACGATGAGCATCAACCAACTGCTCAAGCGGTTCGTCAAACTTACGGCGATGACGTCAAACTTACAGCAGATGACGTTTCGGTTGTCATAAGCGGAAAGTGTCTTCCAACAATTAACTCCTTGATCGATCGGGAGTTTCGAGTTATACAAACCTGGGCACATAAAATCGTGTTGAGCGCCATTGCGGAGAGGATATATATGATATTTGGGGTATGTGTAAAATCCGGAATTCGTCTAGGCATAAGCTAGGAGTTGTGACCCTGCAAGAGAAACCTTGTGTTAAATATCTTGCATTCATTTCAGACAGTAAGTTTTCATGTAGGCTCAATGTAGGTGTACGTGGGGTCTGTCGGTCTGTCGCCCTCCCTCTCTCTTATAAATATTTAGAGAGATAGAGTATATCCTGTACTACGGAATCCTAGTTTGGTGGATGTCCACTCAAAAAAGAACGTACCTCAAAAAATTTGATGGAGGCACACCTCTTTCTCGTGCCCGAAAAGCAACCCCGACAGCTGCACTGACGCTCAAATCGTTAACGAGGCGATATACGTGTATACCGATGGTTCCAAAATAATGGAAGGAGTAGGCTTTGTGGTATAATCCGCAGATCTGGAAACAAACAAATCCTACAACGTGACAGATCATTGTATTGCTTTTCAATCACTGGAGAAAAATAACTTAAACTGCAGCTGTATAAATTTTTACATTGACACCACAGCAGCAATTCACCCTATAATCTCCATAACACAACATTTAAAGTGTGCTAACATATAAGCAATCCCTGGAAAGGATTGGGAGAGGGAGCATTATACATATCATAATAGATGGAAAGCGGATCAATTAACCAAAAGGGAAGGCGATTTAGTCGCCACTGCTTCGAATGAACATTTCTCTGTCATAATTATAAATTCCATCTTGCTCAAAGCAGTCCAACAATCTATTTGTCCGCACATTCGGGGAACTAAATTCCTAATGGAAGGCTCCTCTCAAATACTCTGTGTACAGAGAGTCTTTCGCCGTGAAAACGAAGACAGTGAAACATTACATGTTCTGCGCTTTCCAATTCGAAAGCACAGTGTGGACAGAAAGGATCTTCCTCTATTCCACGCTTATGTAGATATTCCTTGAAGCCGCCGTGCCCGCTCAATGTCTGTGTAAGGTGGTAATTTAGTTCGCTGTGTTTTCGCTCTTACCATTCCGCTATATTCCGAACTAGCATGAAGGTCCAGCGCACTTTTCTCGAATCTTCCCACCATTCTTGCCACCTAACTATTTTTCGTGACATTGCGCTTTTCCTAACATCTTCAGATGGTCGGCTGATTCCAATGCCATACAGATCGGCCATTTCACATGAGAGTATATCTATTGGAATTTTCCTATATAAAACATGTATCGCGTCGTCGGACACCGTCCGATAAGCACATGCTATTCGTATAGCAGTAGTACGGTAGGCTGCTAGTGTATCTTTTTGGTGGACCAATTTAGATCCCAGCCATACTGGCATATAATATTATCGAGCTGGTTACGTTGGATAATAGTTGACGTGTAGCTTCGCCTGGGCCGCCGATGTTGGGCATTATTTGCGTTAGGGCTCCACTAACTGTATAAACTTTTTCCCCACGGCCCTGAAGTGCTCCTTAAAAGTTAGTTTTGAGTAAATGTTTACTTCTAAATATTTCAAGAGAGGCTTTGAATTTATTTGATAATCTCCTATGTTAAGGACTAACTCATTCACAGTCCGCTTTGAGCTCACTAACATCACTTCTCTCTTATTGCTAGCCATCAGCCATTCCTTTATTCTTCCCACGGCGTCATTACATCATAATGCTTGGAGTAGATCAAGTTTCTTGGCCACTGCTACTACGACAATATCATCTGCATAGCAGACAATTTTCGTGCCTCCGAGAAGGTCGATTTGTAGCACACCGTCATACATCACATTACATAGCGTTGGACCTAGAACAGGTCCCTGAAGGACCCCGCCCGTGATGTTGTGCTTTCTTGGTCCCTCATCCGGATCAAAAAGGAGTGCTCCGTCGCTTAAATAGCTACCAATTATTCTGACCAGGTAAACAGGAGTGCCAAAGTTTCTTAGCGCTGTCATTATCTGCATCCAGTTTGCGGTGTTAAAAGCATCTCCAATATCCAAATTTATCAGTGCACAGAGCTTCCTTTTATTTTGGCCTCCGGTTATGGCTCGACGGGCATTATTGACAACTATTTGTATTGCATATATCGTGGATCTCGATTTTCGAAATCTAAACTGACTATATGGCAAGCCACCTGGGCATTCCAGGGTCTGCTGCAGACGCTCACTAATAATACGTTCGAGCATCTTCCCCATTGAACCCAACATACAATGTGGCCTGTATGAAGATGGCTGGTCGTGCATTTTACCACTTTTCCGCAAAACAACCAGTCCTTGACGTTTCCATGAGCGGGAGAAGACGCCTTCTTGGATACAGGCATTGAAGAGATCTATAAATACCGATGTTTCAGACATAATTGCTGATTTAAGGGCCTGTAGACTTACTGTCAGCAACTCTTTGTGTTGCATCCAGTACCCCCTGCTCTGTTATTTCTAGGATTTACATACTTTCGAGGTCCTCACTTTGATAGGTCCAGTAATCTTGGGTCGGAAAAAGAGTTTCTACGATTATTCTCATTAATATCGGGCATGTAGGCTGCTCTGATTTCCTCCCTTTAATTTTCGCCATCACCGTTATGTAAACCAATCCCCAAGGATTGAGATCGACACTATCCATCAGTTCCTTGAAGCACACTCTCTTGCTCTTTTTTATAGCATTTTTAAGCGCCGTTCTTTGGGCTATGTATGTATTGTATAACTCATCATATCGTGGCGATTAGCGTGCCCTCTGTGCCCTACAACCTTAGACTAACAAAGTTACTCTTATCATCAAAACGAAATGAGTGGAAATCTAAGATGGATATTCTGAATGAACACTACCCCTAGGCTTCTCATGCATTCAAAGTAGGCCTAGTCGGTGATAGCAAATGTAGGAAGTGCCTGTTGGAAAAGGAAAAGATCGAGCACGTTTTGTGCTCGTGCTCTGCGATTACTAGGATACGACTCCAGCTATTAGGAGTGTGACAGCTGCCAAATCTAGAAGCAGCAAGTGGCACAGGTCTTAGAAAGCGCCTAGCATTTGCCATAAGGAGGTAGTTATTTTATAACACAGGTCTTTGTTTTTGATAGGGTTTTTCAGTTTTGCCGTTGGACAAACTTCTAGTAGCAATACGGACTCATTTAGTCTATATGAGGTCTTCACGGACCATCCAGTTCAACTTAACCTAAGATTTTGTAGATATATGTATATGGCAACCAACCTTATCTATAAATATGTGAATGTGGATATTTAAACATTATCAAGCTAGTGATATATCAAATGTAGTATTTTACATCGTTTACTAATTTTTTTTATACAAAGTCAAAGGGTATACACATATACATGCATTTCTGGCAAATCTTAGCCTTCTTCATTGTTGAGGTCGTTTTTGATTAGTCTAGAGCTTGTTAAGAAATCTCGTAGATCTTCTTTTCTAATTTGCATATTGTGTGTAATTTGGAAATTCTTTCATGGCAATATGCATAAATACATACATAATTATTGATATATGTTTGTGTGTAAGTATGTATAAATATGAATTTTCTCTATAATAAAACTAAAACACGCTAAGAAACTTATCTTTTACAATTTTCTATGAACACAAAACTTATTTAGTTGTTCTTCTTATTCATATGCCACGGTTCGTTGGACAAGCAGATTTTTATTATTCTTCCACATAATTTTCCATTTCAGCTCTCTCTGGATGTTGGCTGTTTGAAAATTTTTGAACTATAAAATTTGTTTAAATGTTCTATGCTAATGAAAGCCTTTTAAGTAAATAAGAAGGGAAATAATATTTTGAATGATGTTCTACGCCCTTCTTTCCGTTTTGCTTAAATGGAAGTTGTGACTTTTGTCTTTTGGTTACTTTTTAGTGGCAAACATTTTGATTGTTGGAATAATTGGTTGTACTTGGTAAAAAAAAAAAACTAAGCTTCGTTCTTAGAAATCCAATCAAAATACAGTATTTACATTTTCAGATATAATGAATGTAAATTGTTCAAAAAAGTTTAGAAAGTCTAACGTAAAGTTGGAAATTGAAAAGCAAGATTGGTTTACAAGTATAGGAATATTAAATGCTAAATTATATTTATATTTATTACAAGACAATCATACGTATTACCGTTGTGATATGCTTAAAATTATACAAGTTTTTGTAATTCTTTTTCATCACCGAATGATAATCAACTCCGGAAAAGAAGTCCCAAGGATAACAATCCTAGCACGCTAGAAGGGGACAAAGTCGAAAGGATCTCGAAAGCCTTAAAGCAAAGAGGCAGTTGGGGAATGCGCACGTCACCACGAGGGTGTTAGAGAAGGATTAACAGGCATATGGAGTCGCGAGTCGCACAGAGAAACACGCAGCACAGCATCTACGCCTCGGGAAAAGAGGTCCCGGTGATAAAAATTTTAATATGCAAGAAGCGAGAGAGACTAAAGAGGACCTCGAAAATTTTAAACCAAAAAGGTTACAGGAGGACGTGAACGTCACGACAAAGGCGCTCTATTGTGACAAATCACCCAAACTTCCAACACATTAAAGTGCCGTCGAGTGAAATCCTCCTAACCCTGTTGGATGTGGTGTTAATCCAGGAGCCATGACCCTTAAGGAAAGGAAAGGTTTATGGGTCATGTAGCCCCTACTGCGGAGGTGCCTCCGATGGAGTGCCAGTGGCTAGTACAAGAGAAAAGGTGAAAAGAGCGGTTGCTCATATACGCGGATGCAAATGCGCACCACAATGCTTGGGAGAAGGAAATACAAATGAGAAAATCGAGTATCTTTGTTTCATTCTACAAACAAATTTGCAGACAGCCAGCACGGGAAGTGTCCTTACATATGTTGTTCTAACATCCATTAATATTCCTGATATTATATTGAACTCTGAATGTGAAATATCAAGGTGTGATTGGGTGGCTCTTCTTACACCATCCTTGCCCCACCATGCGTATAGCAGCCTCATCATCACCCTTAAGGGAGAGTAGAGAAGGGGGAACTTTGAAAACCCTAGGTCAATGAACTGGGCGAGTTCCAGAAACATTTATAAACATCTGGGACCTCCCAAAGGGTCTGCAATTTGGAGAAACTTGAGGAGTCCAATGATTTCCTTACATAGACGCGTATGACTGCGTTTAGCAGTCCACGTCGATGGCACTACGCTACCGACTGTCCTACCCCACAAAATCTTGGGTGTGACGTTTGATCAGGATCTACATTTTGGTGAGCACGCAGCTGCAATTGTTCCGAGAATTCAGAGCCGGAACAAAATCCTCAAATCCCTCGCTGGCAGTACATGGAGAAAAGATAAAAACGCTCATGACTACATACAAAGCAATTAGCCAGCCGATTACGTGCTACGCGTCACCCATATGGTCGCCAAGCCTAAAAATTACCCACCGGAAGAAGCTACAGGCCTGCCAAAATACTGCTCACAGAATTTCCACGGGCTGTCTTCTTATGTCCTCAGAACACCATCAGGGAGAGAAATGAGATTGCTGACCAAACAGTTCCTGTTGAATACCCAGAAACCTGGGCATCCCAACAGACAGCTGATTGATGAACCAGCACCGCCTAGGGGCTTAAGGAGTCATCTCCGTAAGCATTTTGAGGAAATACGGCACCTGAGAACCCAGCCGTATGAAGCGAAAAAACACAAGCAGGTCCTTGGTGAACTCCGTAAACAGAAAAGAAAGTTAAAGAAAAGTATCCAAAACTCGCAGAAGAAGAACGCATACTCCCCAGGGAAACGCGTGTCACTCTTGCATAACTTCGTTCTGGATACTGTAACAGGTTAAACTCTTACCTATCCAGAATCAACCCCGACATACAAAATGTATGCCCCGCTTGCAATGTGTCCCCACATGACACCAACCATCTCTTTAATTGTAATGTGGAACCAACGCCTCTAACACCCCTTTCCTTATGGTCCACCCCTGTTGAAACGGCAAGTTTCCTTGGACTCCCGTTAGAGGATATTGATGACAATTTGTGACCGGTCGCGGCTGTTAGGTGGGGCGAAGCATTGCTACAACAGCAAAAACAACTGCGTTTAGCAGAGCTTTTGGAAGATTCACAGGAAAAGCAAAGCCTCCCTGGTGGAGCAATGCGCTGAGTATTCCTTGAAGACTGTTGAAAGAAATGTTTAAGCGGGCAAAGATCGCGGAAAACGAGACAAGCCTAGAACAGTATAGGGATCTTTTAAGGATTTTCAAGCGTGAAATTTCCAGGGCGAAGAGAGTCCCATGGAAAAATTTCTGTATGGATATCTAGTGCTCCAGCCAAACAGCGTGGATAAGAAAAGTCCTAGCAAGGAGAAACATAGTTCAGAGACTAATAAAGAAAATAACGGGGAATTAGCGAATACTTTCTCTAAGTTTAAATCGCCGGGCCCAAATGGTATATTATCAGCCATGCTACAAATTTCGAGTATAGTGGTCGTGGAATGTCTTCAAATAGTAATCGGTGCATACGACTGAATCATTTACCGCACCCTTGGAGAACTGCTCGAGTAGCTTTCCTACCAAAGGCACAGATGATCATATGTTTCCCAAATACTCATTAGCTTAACACCATTTTTGCTCAAAACTTTTGAGAGACTGAAAAAGCGTGTATATAGGGTTATGAAAAACTGCTCTCTACGACACCACATGCGTACACCAATCAGTAGACACGGCACTGCATAGAACATACAAATCCCTGAACAATAAGAGGTATGTCTTGTGAGTTTTCTTAGACGTTGTGGTGGCTTTCAACAATGCTTCTAAACGGGGGATCATGAACAGCCTTAACAACATTGAATTACATCCAGAGATAACCAGATGGATCTTCTGCATGTTAAATTACTGGAAGATTAAAACAGTTTTTCGAAATGGGGTCTCCTAATTATAACATTCCACAAATTTAAAATTATGCTGGGCCTAAACCCTTTATAAGATATATCGCCACGATTTATACAACTTTTTATTATTATTCAGAAACGTTATTAATAAAAAATTTTAAAATAAAACATGAATAAAATGATCATAGAATTAATTTTAAACTAAACATCTTTTAATTCAATTTGCAATTGATTTATGTTTATATAATTATGTTTGTACGTAAGTGACATTGTAAAATTAAATGAAAATACATGACAATAAAACTAAATGCACATTTTAAAAAGCATATAATTTTACAAATGAATTATTTAAATACTACGCAGCTAAATAATTTTAAATGCACAAATATAATTGAATAAATTTTATATTTTAATTCAAATGCTTTTTCCTTTGTGAATAAACTTTTTTTTTTTTTAAATAAATTTTTAATTATAAAAAAACCGCAGGGAAAAAAGAAAAAAATAACAAATACTAAACCATTGGTACCTGCATACAAAAACAAACAGTCATGCAAATTCATTTGGACAACCGCTAAAGAGACAATTAAAATACGCATTACGTCAATTTAACTACAACAACAACATAGACAATGCCCAAAGATACATGTACATATGTACATACTATAAGTATGGGAATAAAATATACATATGTACATATATATGTCATGGAAACAGTACCTACCACCAAAGAGTCAATTAGAATCGATTTAATTGTCATTATTAATTACGTGCTAATTTTTAGTAGTTTAATAATAAAAGCAATTATATACATTTATAAACACGCGAAAATTCAAACTATAATTATAAATTAATGATATTAAAGTATAATGCGATAAACTCACAATGGAATATTCCAAAGTGTACTTAGTATACAAAAAACTATTATCAAATTCTTAAACCAACCCTTCTGGCTAAATGCGATTATTTTCCCAAAAGGAAAATTCAATTGGCAAAAACGATCCCACTGCTTGAATGCCAACCTATTTTCCGGGGGGGATAAATTTTCATTGCTTTTCGGATTGCGTCGGTTTTCGGGTATCATCGTTCGGTATGTTTTTATACTCAATTGAGCAGAGCTCACAGAGTATATTAACTTTGATTGGATAACGGTAGGTTGTACAGGTATAGGGGAGCTGTTGCGCGAAGATGGGGATTATCACCGGATATTACCCTGTTGCTCTACACCGCTGTGGTTAGACCAATTCTTTTATACGGGCAGTGGTCTGTTGGACGAGGCGCTGGACACTATTTATAATGTGTTGCCAATAGATTTAATGGCCAAGCAATGTGCGGCCTTTTCTGCTCTGCGGCTGCGAGAGTTATCGGGATGGAGAGACATTGTGGATGGCCATGCAGCTATCCTTAAGTATCTGGATTCGCCTTCGTCGGACTATTGCCCTCCGACTGTATTTATCAATACAAAGTACGAGGTTATTATCCCGGATAGGGATTATTGGTTGAAGGAGCCGCCGGACCTGAGCGATAGGCTGCAGATATATACTGACGGCTCCAAACTGGATTATAAGGTGGGTAGCGGTGTCTTTGCATCTAAACTAGGGTGGAATTTATCATTTAGCCTACCCGATCATTGCACCGTCTTTCAGGCGGAGGTGGCTGCTATAAATGAGGCCGCTGATCACCTGGGGAAGGCTTTTCAAGGCTATAACCAAATTTGTATTTACTCTGACAGCCAGGCTGCACTAAAAGCACTTGGATCGGTCACATATAAGTCCAGGACAGAAGAGAAGTGCCGCAAATCTCTTAACGAGATCGCTGAACAAACTTCCCTCAGTCTGGTATGGGTGCCTGGACACTCGAATATACCGGTAAATGAGATGGCCGACGAACTTGCAAGAGGGGGCACATCCGTTCCGCTTTCGTCGTCCTGGAAGGGATTCAGCATGCCGCCCGTTACCTGTAAGCTCATTTTGAAAGTGGTTTTCCTTAGGGAAGTAGGTGCGAGTCCTGCTACCACTCCAAGCTCGTGTGGCCTGAATGGGACGCGAGACGCACAAAAAGTCTTCCTCTTGGTAGGGGACATATCTCTGGTGGTTGGACTTATAACCGGCCATATAGCAATCGGGAAGCACGCGCAACGGCTGGGGGCTCCCTATAATGATTACTGCAGGAGTTGCATAGACGGAGAGGAGATAGAAACAGTTAAATATTTTCTGTGCGATTGTCCCGCGCTTTAACACAAGAGGAAGAAATTTCTGTGATATCCCTTCTTTCACGATCTTTGTGATCTGGCTATGTTGGAACCTAAGAAACTCCTAACGTTTGCTGTATCGAGCTGTTGGTTTGAGTAAGGGAGAGAACCACGTGGTATCACAATGGGAACTTTTTGGGCCTAAAGGCACTGGTGCTCGCACCGGTGGCCACTCTAACCAAACCTAACCTAGTACTGAAAGCTTCAGTTTTTTCGCTTCAATATATGGAGAAGTTACCAACGACCGACAACTTTGCAAAATACGATGGAAGTCCTTCACCCTGTCGTTAGTATTAGAGACTATATTGGCCTCTTTAGAGCATGTTACGGTAATTCTTTCGTGGCTGCGAACCACTTCGTCGGTACATTTTAAAGTATGCTACTCATATTCATCGATGCTTTTGCAAAAGCGAATATCTGGCGTCATTTAAACTTAGAGAGTAGAAAAGCTTATTATGCACCCTCGTTTTCTTCCGAACTCTTTTCCGCGATAAATTAAAGTAATATTGTTTTCTAAATATGTTGCCAAATAGGCTAGACGAGTCCATAGTTTTGGAGCATATAGTTTACATTGCAACGAATTCCGGGGATTTCTGCTATTTATGCACCTTCTGCTAACGTTCGAATCGCTAAACTGTTGAACAAATCACTCCAATATTCAGTATTGCAAACTGGTCTTTATTTAGTTTACTTTGGGAGTAGTACTTCACAATTATACTTTACAGCCGATAGCGTGTTTAGATCAAAACTGATTACTGATACCTCAGCTTGCCCTGCTTTTATACTCTCGGTTTTCTCGTTCACCCATTTCTCCTAAGGTCTAGTGATTCGCGAAAATGTGTTCGAGAACAATTGTATGCTTGGTTACCAGCTATATGCATTGCATGTACATATATCTGTAGTCCACGCCTCTCTCATAACCATATGCGCGTGTGTGTGTGAGTAACTACTTCGGCTGATGACCACCTGGGTGTGTGTGAGATATCCCTTCGTTGCCTTGTATGTATGTGTGTAAATTATGATTGATGTATACATGTACATAAGTGTGGCTTGCTTTAATATTTTTGGTGCTGTGATTATTCAGTGATGCTAATATTCGCCACAATATGCATTGAAAAATGCCCCGCTAGGCGCTCAATAAAACTGAAAGTGCTTGCATGCAATTTTAAACCGTTATTTTGCAAAATTGATATTAAAATATGAATTTTTCTATTTTTTTACAAGGAGCTAGATGTACTGAGCTCAAGGCTAAAAAATACCAAATTTGTACCAGGGGTGGTTTTGCAGTTGAACGATGTGCGATCAACCATGTATAGAAGGGAATAAACAAGAACAGTTTAGGTTTAACTGGCTGATCCGTGAGGACCTCACATAGATTGAATGAGTCCAAAGTGTTACCACAAGTTGCCCAACGACCAAACTTAAAAACCCTATTAGAAACCGTCCTCTTAGCAGATACCAGAAGCTTTCTAGGACCTATGCTACTTGCTGCTTCTGGATCTGATAGCTGTGCCACTCCTAATAGCTGAAATTTTAGCCTTGCGAGCACAGGGCACGAGCAAAAGACGCGTCGGTCGGTGGTACTGTGTTAGCCCTCATTATCGAGACATTGACCAAAGCGTTGGATCTTTATACAAATCAGATTGATAAGAGGAGTCCTTCCCAAATCAGCAGTTTTTGATATTATTGTCTGTTTGTCTGTCTGCATTGTAACGAATTTTGCGAAATTCCTGATTCTTCTCCTTCTGTTAACGTACGAATCTCTGAACTGTGGAATAAATAACTCAAATATTCAGTCTAGTAATATCTTCTTTATTTACAACTCTACTTTAGTAGTAGTACTTCACAATTACAATTATCGCGTACTTTACTAATAGAGTGTTTAAATCAAACTAGTTTTTTATTCCTCAGCTTGCGCTGCTTTAACACTTTCGGTTGCATCGTTCGCATATCTCTCCTAGGGTCTAGGCTATTCACGAACAAGCTTCTCGGAAAACTGCCAATTTATTTCTCCTTTATATATATATGTTATTTACTGTTTTCTTGTAATTAGTGTGTATGTGTGAGTAATAACTTCTGCTCTTAGGTGATGACTATATTTCAAATAGTGTTTCGCTTTTAGATTCCCTGTTTGCATGTATATGTGGCTGCTTACTTTGATGTTTACATGGTTGCTTACACTGCTGATGTTGCACATTTATTTACTAGCCGCACAGTGACGCATCGAAATTGCTAACAAACCACTGCATGGAATTGAGTTCAGCTTTCTTTTTTGCATGAGCCGTGGTCTAGCTTAAATAAAAGCTTAGTCGATGCCATTACGCACCGACTATCTTACACCCAAAAATACCGAGTATGACGTTCGATCAGGAACTACGTTTTGGCGAACATGCAACCGCAATTGTACCTCAAAGCCAGAGCCGTTATAAGAACCTCAAATCTCTTGCCGGTAGCACTTCGGGTAAAAATTAATAGACGCTTATTACCACTCACAAAGCAAATGGTCGGCTGCTTGCATGCTACGCGTTCCCGATACGTTCGCAAAGCCTAAAGATTATTCACTGGAAGAAAATACAGGCCGGCCTACCAAAACACTGCTCTCAGAATCCCTACGGGCTGTCTTCTTATGTCCCCAGAACACCGCATACACAAAGAGGCGAGAGTACTTCCCATATGGGAGATAAACGAAATTCTGAACCAGCAGTTTCTGTTGAATACCCAGAAACCTGGGCATCCCAACAGACTTCTGATTGAAAAGGCCGCACACGCCAGGGGCCCTGTGAAGTCATCCCAGCATGCATTATGAGGAATTACGGCAACGGAGAACACAGCCGTATAAAAAAAGAACACAAACAGGGCCTCAGTGATATCCGCAAAACGGAGTCGGACCTCTATGCCAAGAATTGCCCGGCGAACCCCGTTCTGAAAGGTAATACCCTGAATTCGCAGAAGAGGAACGCACGCTCTATAGGGAGAAGCATGTCTCTTAAGTATCCAGAATCTACCACGACATACATAATGTATGATGTATTTGCGATGTGGGACCAATGCCTCTAACACTCCTCTCACTCTGGTCAACCCTGTGGAAACTCCTAGTTTCCTTGGACTTCCGTTAGAGGATACGGATGACAATTTTGTCGCATCTTTTGGATGGGGCGAAGCACTGCTACAATAACAACAATGTCGCTACATTAGTACCTCGGAAGCAGTTTCGATATAATTTTGCTCTCGTATCAAATATTGGTATAGAATTATGGCATTTTTTTTCATTTTTCATAATTTTCGATATCGAAAAAGTGGGCGTGGTTATAGTCGGATTTCGGCCATTTTTTATACCAAGATAAAGTCAGTTCAGATACGTGCGTGGACTAAGTTTAGTAAAGATATATCGGTTTTTGCTCAAGTTATCGTGTTAACGGCCAAGCGGAAGGACAGACGGTCGACTGTGTATAAAAACTGGGCGTCTCTTCAAACCGATTTCGCCCATTTTCACAGAAACCCGTTACCGTCATAGAATCCATGCCCCTACCAAATTTCAGAAGGATTGGTGAATGTTTGTTCGACTTATGGCACTAAAAGTATTCTAGACAAACTATATGTAAAAGGGTGGAGCCACTCCCATTTTGAAATTTTCTTTTGTTTTTGTATTTTGCTTCACCATATCATTACTGGAGTTGAATGTTGACATTATTTACTTATATACAGTAAAGATATTCAATTTTTTGGTAAAAATTTGACTTAAAAAAATTTTTTTTCGAAAAAGTGCGCGTGGTTATAGTCCGATATCGTTCATTTTAAACAGCGATCTGAGATGAGTGCCCAGGAACCTACATACCAAATTTCATCAAGATACCTCAAAATTTACTCAAGTTATCGTGTTAACGGGCAGATAGACAGACGGACGGACGGACGGACATGGCTCAATGAAACTTTTTTCGATACTGATGATTTTGATATATGGAAGTCTATATCTATCTCGATTCCTTTATACCTGTGCAACCAACCGTTATCCAATCAAAGTTAATATACTGAGTGAGCTCTGCTCAACTGAGTATAAACAAGTAAGGAAGGTTAAGTTCGGGTGTAACCGAACATTACATACTCAGTTGAGAGCTATGGTGACAACATAAGGGAAAATAACCATGTAGGAAAATGAACCGAGGATAATCCTGGAATGTGTTTGTATGACATGTGTATAAAATGAAAGTTATTAAAGAGAATTTTATGAGGGACTGGGCCATAGTTCTATAGGTGGACGCCTTTTCGAGATACCGCCATAAAGGTGGACCAGGGGTGACTCTAGAATGTGTTTGTACGATATGGGTATCAAATTAAAGGTATTAATGAGGGTTTTAAAAGGGAGTGGTGGTAGTTGTATAGGTGGTCGCCTTTTCGAGATATCGGCATAAAGGTGGACCAGGGGTGACTCTAGAATTTCTTTGTACGATATGGGTATCAAATAAAAGGTGTTAATGTGTATTTTAAAAGGGAGTGATCCTTAGTTCCATAGGTGGACGCCGTTTCGAGATATCGCCATAAAGGTGGATCAGGGTGACCCAAGAATTTGTTTGTACCATATGGGTATCAAATGAAAGGGTTTAATGAGCATTTTAAAAGGGAGTGGGCCTTAGTTCTATAGGTGGACGCCGTTTCGAGGTATCGCCATAAAGGTGGACCAGGGGTGACTCTAGGGGTATCAAACGAAAGGTGTTAATGAGTATTTCAAAAGGGCGTGGGGTTTAGTTCTATAGGTGAACGCCTTTTCGAGATATCGCCATTAAGGTGGGCCAGGGGTGACTCTAGAATGTGTTTGTTCGATATGGGTATCAAATTAAAGGTATTAATGAGGGTTTTAAAAGGGAGTGTTGGTAGTTGTATAGGTGGTCGCCTTTTCGAGATATCGGCACAAAGGTGGACCAGGGGTGACTCTAGAATTTGTTTGTACGATATGGGTATCAAATAAAAGGTGTTAATGAGTATTTTAAAAGGGAGTGATCCTTAGTTCCATAGGTGGACGCCGTTTCGAGATATCGCCATAAAGGTGGACCAGGGGTGACCCTAGAATTTGTTTGTACGATATGGGTATCAAACGAAAGGTGTTAATCAGTATTTTAAAAGGGAGTGGGCCTTAGTTCTATAGGTGGACGCCTTTTCGAGATATCGCCATAAAGGTGGACCAGGGGTGACTCTAGAATGCGTTTGTACAATATGGGTATCAAACGAAAGGTGTTAATCAGTATTTTAAAAGGGAGTGGGCCTTAGTTCTATAGGTGGACGCCTTTTCGAGATATCGCCATAAAGGTGGACCAGGGGTGAATCTAGAATGTGTTTGTACGATGTGGGTATCAAATTAAAGGTATTAATGAGGGTTTTAAAAGGGAGTGTTGGTAGTTGTATAGGTGGTCGTCTTTTCGAGATATCGGCACAAAGGTGGACCAGGGGTGACTCTAGAATTTGTTTGTACGATATGGGTATCAAATAAAAGGTGTTAATGAGTATTTTAAAAGGGAGTGATCCTTAGTTCCATAGGTGGACGCCGTTTCGAGATATCGCCATAAAGGTGGACCAGGGGTGACCCTAGAATTTGTTTGTACGATATGGGTATCAAATGAAAGGGGTTAATGAGCATTTTAAAAGGGAGTGGGCCTTAGTTCTATAGGTGGACGCCTTTTCGAGATATCGCCATAAAGGTGGACCCGGGGTGACTCTAGAATGCGTTTGTACAATATGGGTGTCAAACGAAATGTGTTAATGAGTATTTCAAAAGGGCGTGGGGCTTAGTTCTTTTGGTGGACGCCTTTTCGAGATATCGCCATAAAGGTGGACCAGGGGTGACTCTAGAATGTGTTTGTACGATATCGGTATCAAATTAAAGGTATTAATGAGGGTTTTAAAAGGGAGTGGTTGTAGTTGTATAGGTGGTCGCCTTTTCGAGATATCGCCATAAAGGTGGACCAGGGGTGACTCTAGACTTTGTTTGTACGATATGGGTATCAAATGAAAGGTGTTAATGAGTCTTTTTAAAAGGGAGTGTGCCTTAGTTCTATAGGTGGTCGACTTTTGAGATATCGCCAAAAAGGTGGACCAGGAGGGACTCTAGAATATGTTTGTTCGATATCGGTATCAAATGAAAGGTGTTAATGAGTATTTTAAAAGGGTGTGGGGCTTAGTTCTATAGGTGGACGCCTTTTCGATATATCGCCATAAAGGTGGACCAGGGTTAACTCTAGAATGGGTTTGTACGATATGGGTATCAAATAAAGGTATTAATGAGGCTTTTAAAAGGGAGTGGTGGTAGATGAATATGTGAAGGCGTTTTCCAGATATCGACCAAAATGTGGACCAGGGTGACCCAGAATATCATCTGTTGGATACCGCTTATTTATTTATATATATAATACCACGAACAGTATTCCTGCCAAGATTTCAAGGGTTTTTTATTTCGCCCTGCAGAACTTTTTCATTTCATTTTACTTAATATGGTAGGTGTCACATCCATTTTACAAAGTTTTTATCTAAAGTTTTATTTTGCGTCAATAAACTAATCCAAATACCATGTTTCATCCCTTTTTTCGTATTTGGTATAGAATTATGGAATTTTTTTCGTTTTTGGTAATTTTCGATATCGAAAAAGTGGGCGTGGTCATAGTCGGATTTCTTCCATTTTTTATACCAATACAAAGTGAGTTCAAATAAGTACGTGAACTAAGTTTAGTAAAGATATATTGATTTTTGCTCAAGTTATCGTGTTAACGGCCTAGCGGAAGGACAGACGGTCGACTGTGTATAAAAACTGGGCGTGGCTTCAGCCGATTTCGCCCTTTTTGACAGAAATAAGTGATTGTCCCAGAATCTAAGTTCCTACCACATTTCACAAGGATTGGTAAATTTTTGTTCGACTTATGGCATTAAAAGTATCCTAGACAAATTAAATGAAAAAGGGCGGAGCCACGCCCATTTTGAAATTTTCTTTTATTTTTGCATTTTGTTGCACCATATCATTAATAGAGTTGAATGTTGACATAATTTACTTATATACTCTAAAGATATTAAATTTTTTGTTAAAATTTGACTTAAACAAAATTTTTTTTTAAAAATTGGGCGTGGTCGTTCTCCGATTTTGCAAATTTTTATTAATAATACATATAGTAATGGGAGTAACGTTCCTGCCAAATTTTATCATGATATCTTCAACGACTGCCAAATTACAGCTTGCAAAAGTTTTAAATTGCCTTCTTTTAAAAGTGGGCGGTTCCACGCCCATTGTCCAAAATTTTACCAATTTTCTATTCAGCGTCATCAGTTCAACTCACCTACTAAGTTTCATCGCTTTATCCGTCTTTGGTAATGAATTATCGCACTTTTTCGGTTTTTCGAAATTTTCGATATCGAAAAAGTTGGCGTGGTTATAGTCCGATATTGTTTATTTTAAATAGCGATCTGAGATGAGTGCTCAGGAACCTACGTACCAAATTTCATCAAGATACCTCAAAATTTACTCAAGTTATCGTGTTAACGGACAGACGGACGGACGGACGGACGGACTTGGCTCAATCAAATTTTTTTTCGATCCTGATGATTTTGATATATGGAAGTCTATATCTATCTCGATTCCTTTATACCTGTACAACCAACCGTTATCCAATCAAAGTTAATATACTCTGTGTAATCTGCTCAACTGAGTATAAAAAGGGATGAAACATGGTGATTGGATTGGTTTATTGACGCCTTCACATATACAACTAAAGGCCACTCCCTTTCAAAACCGTCGTTATTACCTTTAATTTGATACCCATATCGTACAAACACATTCTAGAATCACCCCTGGTCCACCTATAGATCTATGGCCCACTCCATTTTAAAATACGCTTTAATACCTTCTATTTGCTACCCATGCCATACAAACACATTCCAGGGATACCCTATGTTCATTTTCCAATATGGTGATTTCCCTTATTTTGTCTCCAAAGCTCTCAGCTGAGTATGTAATGTTCAGTTACACCCGAACTTAGCCTTCCTTACTTGTTTTCCCTACAAATTGTTGGGATGGGACCTACTTGTTTTTGTGCCGACTCCGAACGGCATCTGCAAGGCAGATGAGTTTTCACTGAGAAGCTTTTCATGGCAGAAATGCACTCGAAGTGCTTGCCAAACCCCCGCGACCCCGCTTATAAAAATTTTCTTCTAATTGAAATGCTAGAATTTGATGTTGCTATGCCCGGGTCGGAAACTTAGGATCTTCGGTGTGGTAGGCGGAGCGCGCTACCATCACACCACGGCGGCCGCCGTGCTTGTATTAAGATAATTCGTACAACTTTGACAGTTTACATCTATAACTTTACCAAAGTTCTTAGCACATCAATATTTTGTGATAATTTCGTCAATTGCAGATGATAAAAGTGACGTCAATGAAATGAGCAGGAGAGTGCAAAAGAGTCACCAAGTAAATCTATAAAAATGTTTACAGCTGATGTACGATAATATGCAAATATATGTGAATAATGTGAACAATATGTTTTCATTATCTTTTTTTATCATCATCAAATGACATACGATCTTTCATCACATTTTACATTAACATGTTTGGCAAAGATTTCTATTCGTTGCATGCGATTTTCGTGTCGTCGTACGATGAAATCACCAATATTGGTTAGTGATAAAATCAAATTTTGTAATTCGTAGTATGCCACTGATTTTCGTACATTTCAAATTTCTCGGAATAAAAATAAAATTTTGCTATAAATTGTGCATCAAATCGCATGAATGATTGCATTCAATAAACAACATTGTAAAAGCTCTAAACTTTTGTCTTTGTCAATCAACATTTGTGACGCCAAAATTATTCGTGTAATATAAATAGTAAGAATATGAGTTTTTAATATTTCCTTATTTTACACTACTTGCTTAATGTGTTATTTTTTTATATTTGTGACGAGTTTTCAAAAAAAGAGCATAAATTAATTTTGGAAAATCAATTTTTTTTTTTTAATATTAATAGATTGTTGTGTTGCAAACATGTTTTCACTTAAAGTGTTTTTTTTTTCAAAAGTGCACTTATATCAATTTAAACAAAAGCAGTTCATTTATTTCTTACATTTTATCTCCAACAGCAATATTGCACAACAATGCAGCCATTCGCAAATTTTTTCATTGCAATCGCTTTAATTTCCTTTATCGCTCTTTTGAGCGTTGAAGGATATTCCATGCGTGGTGGTGCTCGTGGCTTTCAACAGGATGAAGTGCCGGAGGAGGTACCGAAAGAATTTAATTCAAGAGTGAGTTTACATGTGATTGAAAATTATTTATTAAAAGTACTGGTAATAGTCTAGTTGAGGGGTCGACTGCTAATACGCTACCAAAAATATCGAGAGGGGTGTCAAACGACGCGTCTTGACATCAGTATTAATACTCCGAAAGCGGAAAATAAAAATTTAACGCGTTCAAAAGATATTAACGAAAAACCGAAAAAAGACCCGCGGGTACCTCCGAAACGGGGGGTCGGATCCATAGTATTTTTGCGCAGAACACCTTTCTGCGTTGGCGGCCTTCGGCCGCGATTATAAAAAATAACCCTGGGCTACGCCATGCCAAGTCCGGGTGTGTGGTATAACCGTGGCTACCGCCAAGGTCATGCACAATTTTTTTTGGGGGTACAAACACAACAACAACCACATGGAAATCGCCAACTTCGAATGCAAATATATCCGGACAGAGATAAAACTTTTCTTTGCCGCCATCGGATTATTGTTCTCTAGATTAATACGCGTCGTTTGTCACCTCTCTCGATATTTTAGGTAGCGTATTAGCAGTCCACCCCTCAACTAGACTATTACCAAAGTATTTTTATACTCAGTTGAGCAGAGCTCACAGAGTATATTAAGTTTGATTGGATAACGGTTGGTTGTACATATATAAAGGAATCGAGATAGATATAGACTTCCATATATCAAAATAATCAGGATCGAAAAAAAATTTGATTGAGCCATGTCCGTCCGTCCGTCCGTCCGTCCGTCCGTCCGTCCGTTAACACGATAACTTGAGTAAATTTTGAGGTATCTTGATGAAATTTGGTATGTAGGTTCCTGAGCACTCATCTCAGATCGCTATTTAAAATGAACGATATCGGACTATAACCACGCCCACTTTTTCGATATCGAAAATTTCGAAAAACCGAAAAAGTGCGATAATTCATTACAAAAGACCGATAAAGCGACGAAACTTGGTAGATGAGTTGAATTTATGACGCAGAATAGAAAATTAGTAAAATTTTGGACAATGGGCGTGGCACCGCCCACTTTTAAAAGAAGGTAATTTAAAACTTTTGCAAGGTGTAATTTGGCAGTCGTTGAAGATATCATGATGAAATTTGTCAGGAACGTTACTACTATTACTATATGTACGCTTAATAAAAATTAGCAAAATCGGGGAAGGACCACGCCCACTTTTAAAAAAAATTTTTTTTAAAGTAAAATTTTTACAAAAAATTTAATATCTTTACAGTATATAAGTAAATTCTGTCAACATTCAACTCCAGTAATGATATGGTGCAACAAAATACAAAAATAAAAGAAAATTTCAAAATGGGCGTGGCTCCGCCCTTTTTCATTTAATTGGTCTAGGATACTTTTAACGCCATAAGTCGAACGAAAATTAACCAATCCTTTTGAAATTTGGTAGGGGAGTAGATTTTACGACGTTCACTGTTTTCTGTGAAAATGGGCTAAATCGGTTGATGCCACGCCCAGTTTTTATACACAGTCGTCCGTCCGTCCGTCCGTCTGTCCGTTAACACGATAACTTGAGTAAATTTTGAGGTATCTTCATGAAATTTGGTATATATGTTCCTGGGCACTCATCTCAGATCGCTATTTAAAATGAACGATATCGGACAATAACCACGCCCAATTTTTCGATATCGAAAATTTCGAAAAATCAAAAAAGTGCGATAATTCATTACCAAATACGCATTAAGCGATGAAACTTGGTAGATGAGTTGAGCTTATGACGCAGAATAGAAAACTAGTAAAATTTTGGCCATTGGGCGTGGCACCGCCCACTTTTAAATGAAGGTAATTTAGAAGTTTTGCAAGCTGTAATTTGGCAGTCGTTAAAGATATCATGATGAAATTTGGCAGGAACATTACCCTTATTACTTTATGTCTGCTTAATAAAAATTAGCAAAATCGGAGACCGACCACGCCCACTTTTTAAAAAAAATTTTTTTTAAATTCAAATTTTAAAAGAAGAGTTAATATCTTTACAGCATATAAGTAAATTATGCCAACATTCAACTCCAGTAATGATGTGGTGCAACAAATTACAAAAATAAAAGAAAATTTCAAAATGGGCGTGGCTCCGCCCTTTTTCATTTAATTTGTCTAGGATGCTTTTAATGCCATAAGTCGAACAAAAATTAACCAATCCTTGTGAAATTTGGTAGAGGCTTGGCTCCTAGGACGGTAACTGTTTTCTGTGAAAAAGGGCGAAATCGGTTGAAGCCACGCCCAGTTTTTATACACAGTCCACCGTCTGTCCTTCCGCTCGGCCGTTAACACAATAACTTGAGCAAAAATCGATATATCTTTACTAAACTTAGCACACGTACTTATCTGAACTCACTTTATCTCGATATAAAAAATGGCCGAAATCCGACCATAACCACGCCCACTTTATCGATATCGAAAATTACGAAAAATAAAAAAATGCCATAATTCTATACCAAATACGAAAAAAGGGATGAAACATTGTAACTGGATTGGTTTATTGACGCAAAATATAACTTTGGAAAAAACTTTGTAAAATGGGTGTGACACCTACCATATTAAGTAGAAGAAAATGAAAAAGTTTTACAAGGCGAAATCAACAGCCCTTGGAATCTTGGCAGGAATACTGTTAGTGGTATTCCATATATAAATAAATTAGCAGTACCCGACAGATGATTTTCTGGATCACCTGGTCCACATTTTGGTCGATATCCCGAGAACGCCTTCACATATACATCTAAGGGCCACTCGCTTTTAAAACCCTCATTAATACCTTTAATTTGATATCCATATCGTACAAACACATTCTAGAGTCACACCTGGCCCACCCTAATGGCGATATCTCAAAAAGGCGTCCACCTATAGACCTAATGCCCACCCCCTATTAAAATGCTCAGTAACACCTTTCGTTTGATACCCATATCGTACAAACATTCTAGAGTCACCCCTGGCCCACCCTAAAGCGATATCTCGAAAAGGCGTCCACCTATAGACCTAATGCCCACTCCCTATTAAAATGCTCAGTAACACCTTTCGTTTGATACCCATATCGTACAAACATTCTAGAGTCACCCCTGGCCCACCCTAATGGCGGTATCTCGAAAAGGCGTCCACCTATAGACCTAATGTCCACTCCCTCTTAAAATGCTCAGTAACTCAGTCGAACAAAAATTAACCAATCCTTGTGAAATTTGGTAGAGGCTTGGCTCCTAGGACGGTAACTGTTTTCTGTGAAAAAGGGCGAAATCGGTTGAAGCCACGCCCAGTTTTTATACACAGTCCACCGTCTGTCCTTCCGCTCGGCCGTTAACACAATAACTTGAGCAAAAATCGATATATCTTTACTAAACTTAGCACACGTACTTATCTGAACTCACTTTATCTCGATATAAAAAATGGCCGAAATCCGACCATAACCACGCCCACTTTATCGATATCGAAAATTACGAAAAATAAAAAAATGCCATAATTCTATACCAAGTACGAAAAAAGGGATGAAACATTGTAACTGGATTGGTTTATTGACGCAAAATATAACTTTGGAAAAAACTTTGTAAAATGGGTGTGACACCTACCATATTAAGTAGAAGAAAATGAAAAAGTTTTACAAGGCGAAATCAACAGCCCTTGGAATCTTGGCAGGAATACTGTTAGTGGTATTCCATATATAAATAAATTAGCAGTACCCGACAGATGATTTTCTGGATCACCTGGTCCACATTTTGGTCGATATCCCGAGAACGCCTTCACATATACATCTAAGGGCCACTCGCTTTTAAAACCCTCATTAATACCTTTAATTTGATATCCATATCGTACAAACACATTCTAGAGTCACCCCTGGCCCACCCTAATGGCGATATCTCAAAAAGGCGTCCACCTATAGACCTAATGCCCACCCCCTATTAAAATGCTCAGTAACACCTTTCGTTTGATACCCATATCGTACAAACATTCTAGAGTCACCCCTGGCCCACCCTAATAGCGATATCTCGAAAAGGCGTCCACCTATAGACCTAATGCCCACTCCCTATTAAAATGCTCAGTAACACCTTTCGTTTGATACCCATATCGTACAAACATTCTAGAGTCACCCCTGGCCCACCCTAATGGCGGTATCTCGAAAAGGCGTCCACCTATAGACCTAATGTCCACTCCCTCTTAAAATGCTCAGTAACACCTTTCGTTTGATACCCATATCGTACAAACATTCTAGAGTCACCCCTGGCCCACCCTAATGGCGATATCTCGAAAAGGCGTCCACCTATAGACCTAATGTCCACTCCCTCTTAAAATGCTCAGTAACACCTTTCGTTTCATACCCATATCGTACAAACATTCTAGAGTCACCCCTGGCCCACCTTAATGGCGATATCTCGAAAAGGCGTCCACCTATAGACCTAATGCCCACTCTCTCTTGAAATGCTCAGTAACACCTTTCGTTTGATACCCATATCGTACAAACATTTTAGAGTCACCCTTGGTCCACCTTTATGGCGATATCTCGAAAAGGCGACCACCTATTGAACTAAGGATTACTCCCTTTTAAAATACTCATTACCACCTTTCATTTGATACCCATATCGTACAAACACATTTTAGAGTCACCTCTGGGCCACCCTAATGGCGATATCTCGAAAAGGCGTCCACCTATAGACCTAATGCCCACTCCCTCTTAAAATGCTCAGTAACACCTTTCGTTTGATACCCATATCGTACAAACATTCTAGAGTCACCCCTGGCCCACCCTAATGGCGATTTCTCGAAAAGGCGTCCACCTATAGACCTAATGCCCACTCCCTCTTAAAATGCTCAGTAACACCTTTCGTTTGATACCCATATCGTACAAACACATTCTAGAGTCACCCCTGCCCACCCTAATGACGATATCTCGAAAAGGCGTCCACCTATAGACCTCATGCCCACTCCCTCTTAAAATGCTTAGTAACACCTTTCGTTTGATATGGCGATATCTCGAAACGGCGTCGACCTATGGAACTAATGATCACTCTTTTTCAAAATACTCATTAACAGCTTTCATTCGATACCCATATCGTACAAACATATTCTAGAGTCACCCCTGGTCCACCTTTATGGCGATTTCTCGAAAAGGCGTTCACCTATAGAACTAAAGCCCATTCCCTTTTAAAATACTCATTACCACCTTTCATTTGATACCCATATCGTACAAACACATTCTAGAGTCACCCCTAGTCCACCTTAATGGCGATATCTCGAAAAGGCGTCCACCGATAGACCTAAGGCCCACTCCCTCTTAAAATGCTCAGTAACACCTTTCATTTGATACCCATATCGTACAAACAAATTCTAGAGTCAGCCCTGGTCCACCTTTATGGCGATATCCCTAAATGGCGTCCATCAATAGAACTATGGCCTACTCTCTCTTAAAATACTCTTTAATACCTTCCATTTGATACACATGTCATACAACCACATTCCAGGGTTACCCTAGGTCCATTTTCCTACATGGTGATTTCCCTTATTTTGTCTCCATAGCTCTCAACTGAGTATGTAATGTTCGGTTGCACCCGAACTTAGCCTTCCTTACTTGTTTGTTTTTCAAATTTTTATTTTTTATTTTTTTTTTTGTTATTGATATTAGAGAAAAATTACAAAATTTGCACACCGCGATGGTTACTGATAAAGTTCCGTTAAACAAGCATTAAATTATCCACGCAATTTAGTTTAAAAACATATAGTATATACCCTTACGGTCAAAAAAAAAGAAAACCGAAGGAAATTGTTTCCCAGTTACGGCGTTTCTACAGTCACTACAGCTGCGTAACGGAACCTTTTAGTTATTGGGGTTAATATCAATAAATCCTTAACTCATTATATGGTATCTTAAGGCGAGAAAGTTAGAAATTCCCTAGCAATTTTCGTAAAATCAACTATATTTCAGATAAGTAATAGTTTTATCCTTGAAAAAAAAATTTACATATTTGTCTAACAAAACAAATCACGCAAAATATGGAAAGCGTCGGCAGAGAACATTATAATGAATTATCCCTAAGGAGATTCAGGACGAAATATATTGAATACGTGACTATATTCACTCATTATCAAAGTGGACAACCACGAAAGGCCACTGAATGCGTTGATATCGTCACGATAGCTCTTCTGAATACATTTAAAACCGTTCGAGAAACATCCGCGGAATTGAGGTTAGTATAAACATGAAAACTATAATATTGTTGAACCTCCGTCACTTGAGGTAAAACAATGAGATGGTCCCTGGCTAGAATAAAACCAGCTTCTTACCACAAATTTCCTCAAGAGCCGCTGTACCGTTGCGATTCTAATTTTCATGTATATACTATCCTTTAGCTCAATGGCAATTTCTGCAGCAGTTTTAAATGTATTCAGAAGAGTGATCTTGATGATATTCCTATCATCGCATTCAGTTGCCTTTCGTTATCACCCGCTTTCAAAATGACCGTATATAGTCTCCGATTTTATATAGCTTATACAAAATCTCATAAAGGATGATATATTGCAATGCACATTGCCATATTGACCACAAGAACCAAAAACGTTCTTTGCGTAGCTTTAGTTATGTAGTGACGGCAGAAATACTGTAAGAGGGAAATAATTTTCGTCGGCATTTTTGTTGACCGTAAGTTTATGTACTTTATAATTGTGTATAAAAGGAATAGCAACAAATTAAAGCCCCGTCACATAAGCAGTTTTTTGATATAGATGCATTTAACGCAATCTTATGCATGGTTAGTAGAATGCACGTACTTTTATGGAGAACGGCAAATCGAGCTACACTGGCGCCATCTCATATGAAAAAGTAACCAGCTTAAAATTTTTGTTGCAAGCAAAGCAAAACAAGAAGAATTTGACATTTTCTTCAGATAAGGGTGCTTTCTTACTTTGCAAATGAAATTATTTTTCCCATTTGTTGGTACTTCTCCAACAATTTTCACAGTTAAAAACTGCAATTTAACAAATAACACAACAAATAACAGGGTTTCGGGAAATTTTTTATGTGAATAGGCAAGGCGAGATTAACTTAAATTGCTATGTCCGAATTTCCTTTAAATTTCCAAACGCAACATCTGGTGGCCTTCGTGGTGTGATGGTAGCGTGCTGCGCCTAACACACCGAAGATCCTGTGTTCACACCCCGGGCAAAGCAACATAAAAATTTTAGAAACAACTTTTTTTAATTAGAAGACAATTTTTCTGAGCGGGTCGTCCTTCGGCAATGCTGAAGGATATTTATAATACATAAATTAAATAAAAGTCTGGGTATCTGAGACACAATATATACACTTCACGACTGGCTTGTCCTGCTCCCAGCGGAACAGTTTCTAACGACCCTGATAAGACCGCTCAAGTGAGTCATGTCCAATTTCTCCGTGTGCATATTTTGAGAATGTTTCCCCTATTTCAATTAAAAAATATCTAAGTTGAGAATTATTAATCACATTTTCATATTTATTTCTTTTTTTTTTTTAAGGTAAGACGTTATGCAGCAGATGAACCACCGAAGGAGGTGCCGCAGGAAATTGAACATCAAAAGCGGGTAATTTTCCATAAACAAAAAGTTGTCGATGACTTTGATAACATTTGCTAACTGCTGAACCTTGAACTACTTATATCACAATTTTTTTAAGAACACTCTTTTCTGAATTCTTATTTTATTGATAAATGTTCGATTTCGGAAGAATTTGTTTCCAAAAACTCTTCCCACTCATAAATGGAATAAACTTTCAGCCAACAAAAGTAAAATTTCAATGATTTTTAAACAAATGCTGATAGATTGTTCAGATGCACGACGAGAGGGGGAGGAACAGAAAGATGAAGAATGAAGGGAGGACAATGTTCCGGTTTCCTAGTGTAGAACAGGTCGGGCTGAGCTAACCAATTAAGTTATAAGAATATAACTCTCGGTTAGAACGCTCACAATTGGTTATGTCGTAGAAATTGCACAAGAAATTTAAAATTTTGCATCACGCATATGCAACTCCTGCCAATTATTAAACTTTCCCATGAGGACTAGCTCGTCTACCATCATCGAGCGCGGTACCGTTCTTTACCAACTTATCGGGCTTTTCATTAACGTATATCTGCTTATAACATATGTAGTAGAGGTTTACGCCGATCACTTTATCGGCGGCGGCGGCGTGGTCGGCGCGCCGGCATACGCCGGTGCTCTTACTTTAAAAAGCTTAATTATTCTATTTAAAAAAAAAAATTGTGAGAAAGGTTTTGTTTGTATGTATTTAAGGAAATCGACGTTTTGGCCATTTCGGAAAGATCCGGGGTTTTTGCCTCAAAATCTCGCAGATCGTTCAAAAATTTTCAGGAGTAGGTCCTTTCGGAGGGATTGTCCCTCGTTCACTTGCTCCGGAGAAGCTTCGAACCTAACCCCGGTCTTTGGAATTGGTACTGCTGCGTCTGCTGAAAAGAAATACATAAAATCGTCACACTTTTGTCTGTATATGTTGTTCAACTCGTAGTTTCACCTAGGGTTATCTCCTAATAATCGTCGCGAACACAATTTCTTTAAATTATTTGTGGCCCCTTGGCGGCTTACGGTTGCTATTAATTGTCCATTAATACTCATGACTCTTGACGCACAGGCCGCCCCCAATTTTTTCGGCTGTTTTTAAGAACTACAGTTCCCTATGTGGGAACAGCAGCAATCCCGACCACCAGACGCTACCACGCCTCCTGACCCTCACACCATATGCTAGCACAGAAGCCAAAGGCTGCGACTTCGAACTCATACCTTCCTCGACGTCACTTTCCTAGAAGCTCTAGGTGTAGCTCCGAAGACTTTCTAACGGATGTTTTTGTCGCGCTATGCTGCCGAGCTACACTAGAGAAACACCTTGAAACGTTAGGGAGTGACTGTTCGGCCAAGGATGCCGCCATCGAAATCATAAGCAGTCTAAGTGGATGTCATTGCGTAACTCATGGGTGAAAACTGTATAATCCTCGGCGCATCTACATAATTAAAATTTTTAAAATTTAGACCAAAGTTTGCAGACGTTTGTGTTCACAACACTGATTTCAATAGTTTTCGTTAAATCACAAAGATATTTTAGAATGAAAGTCGACCGATTTTAAGTTGAAAGATGTTAACTGTTGTTTATGATATAAGAGCTCATTATGGATGACCGCGTAGCTTCAGTTTCAGACTAGTTCGACTGTCCACTACGTTAGGGTAGTAGCACACACGGTCATTAGTTCGACTGTCTTGGGAAAGCTTTTACTTCACCACTTTGAGTGTTCTTGCGAAGAACAAAGCCTCACCTGGTAAATATATGTGCCTATTTATTCACATTTGTAAAAGTAACGAGTAGGTGATATTTTAACGTGGTTGATAGGGTATAATCAATGTAATTCACTCCAAGGGACTAGTTTTGGGTAGGGCCGCCAACTTTAGGAAATGTCAAACCGGGAGACTTGGGTGTTGAAGGATGAAGTGTGAAAATTAAAATTAACATTTCAGACGCTTTTTACAGTTTCGCAAATAAACAACAGATGTTTGAATGTAAGCCCAAGTGATTTTCAAACCCTTCTCATACGTACATACCTACATATATCCTCAACTTAAGTATGAGGTAAGAATCATTTCAAGGGGTGTTTATTCCCCTAGAACCTACTAAAGGATTTTGCGTCACTGATTACTTATTCTTTCAGCCAATCGCAATATAAAATTTTTTTAAAAATCGGCACTTTTTGAGTATTTTGGTTTTTTTAACAACTTGAGGACAATTTGAAAACATATTCGCCTTGGGTCATTTTATTTGAATTCATTGTTCATTATTAGTTTTTTGAAAAAAATATGCAAAGTGAGCATATAAATTTATTAGATATATAACTTTTCTTTTAGTGTTTTGTTTTAATAACTTTGTAAATTGGGAGATGCCAAGTCCGTGTTAAGCTGACATCGAAAACGCCTGTTTTTTAAATAACTTTTGAACAGTTAGAGTTAAATTTCGCAATTTGTTTCTTATAACTGCGGTGCAGTGATGCGCATCCGCTGATACCACATTCGACCATATCCGACCAATTTTCGACATGAAAAATAAAGGGCCTAAACAGTCTTAAACGAGAAAATATAGTAACGCGCCGGGCGCCGCCGCCGCCGCCGCTGCGTCGATATTTTTGACATTCGGCGTCGGCGTGCGAAAAACGACCAAAATCGGCGGCGGCGGCGACATTTATCGGCGGCGTATATCTCTAATATGTAGGATGCCGCAAAAATAATTTTAGTGTCTGTTCAGATCAACGATATTTTTATACTCAGCTGAGCAGAGCAGAGCTCACAGAGTATATTAACTTTGTTCGCATAACGGTAATCCGTAACGGCATAAACTAATCGAGATAGATATAGACCTCTATAAATCAAAATGATCTGGGTGAAAAAAGAAATTAATTTAGCCATGTCCGTCCGTCCGTCCGTCCGCCTGTACACACGATAACTTGAGTGAATTTTGAGGTATCTTGATGACGGTGGCGGCCACCGTGGTGTGATGGTAGCGTGCTCCGCCTACCACACCGTATGCCCTGGGTTCAAACCCCGGGCAAAGCAACATCAAAATTTTAGAAGTAAGGTTTTTCAATTAGAAGAAAATTTTCTAAGCGGGGTCGCCCCTCGGCAGTGTCTGGCAAGCGCTCCGAGTGTATTTCTGCCATGAAAAGCTCTCAGTGAAAACTCATCTGCCTTGCATATGCCGTTCGGAGTCGGCATAAAACATGTAGGTCCCGTCCGGCCAATTTGTAGGGAAATCAAGAGGAGCACGACGCAAATTGGAAGAGAAGCTCGGCCTTATATCTCTTCGGAGGTTATCGCGCCTTACATTTATTTTTTTTTTATCTTGATGAAATGGTATGTAGGTTCCTGGGAGCTCATTTCGGATCGCTATTTAAAATGAACGAAATCGGACTACAACCACGCCCACTTTTTCGATATCGAAAATTTCGAAAAACCGAAAAAGTGCGATAATTCATTACCAAAGACGGATAAAGCGACGAAACTTAGTAGGTGCGTTGTACTTATGACGCATAATAGAAAACTAGTAAATATTTTGACAATGGGCGTGACACCGCCCACTTTTAAAAGAAGGTAATTTAAAACTTTTGCAAGCTGTAATGTGCCAGTCGTTGAAGATATCATGATGAAATTTGGCACGCACGTTACTCCTATTATTAGCAAAATCGGATGACAAACACGCCCAATTAAAAAAAAAATTCTTTTAAGTAAATTTTAACAAAAAATTTAAAATCTTTACAATATATACGTAAATTTTGCCAACATTCACTCCAGAAATGATATGGTGCAAAAAAATACCAAAATAAAAGAAAATTTCAAAATGGGCTTGGCTCCGCCCTTATTCATTTAATTCGTCTAGAATACTTTCAACGTCATAAATCGAACAAAAATTTACCAATCCTGAAAATGGGCGAAATCGGTTGAAGCCACGCCTAGTTTGTATACACAGTCGTTCGTTATCTTTACTAAACTTAGTTCACGTACTTATCTGAATTCACTTTATCTTGGTATAAAAAATGGCCGAAATCTGACTATGACCACGCCCACTTTTTCGATATCGAAAATTAAGAAAAATGAAAAAAATGCCATAATTCTATACAAAATATGAAAAAAGAGATGAAACATGGTAATTCGATTGGTTTATTGACGCAAAATATAACTTTAGAAAAAACTTTGTCAAATGGGTATGGCACCTATCATATTAAGTAGAAGAAAATGAAAAAAGTTCTGCAGGGCGAAATCAAACGCCCTTGGAATCTTGGCAGAATACTGTTCCTCGTATTACATATATAAATAAATTAGCGGTACCCGACAGATGATGTTCTGGGTCACCCTGGTCCACATTTTGGTCGATATCTCGAAAACGCCTTCACATATACAACTAAGGGCCACTCCCTTTTAAAACCCTCATTAATACCTTTAATGTTATACCCATATCGTACAAACACATTCTAGAGTCACCCCTGGTCCACCCTTATGGCAATATCTCAAAAAGGCGTCCACCTATTGAAATAAGGCCTACTACGTTTTAAATAATCATTAACACCTTTCATTTGATACACATGTCATACAAACACATTCCAAGGTTACCCTAGGTTAATTTTGCTAAATTGTGATTTTCCCTTATTTTGTCTCCAAAGCTCTCAGCTGAGTATGTAATGTTCGGTTACTCCCGAACTTAGCCTTACTTACTTGTTCATTCTGATTTTTATACTCAGTTGAGCAGAGCTCACAGAGTATATTAACTTTGATTGGATAACGGTTGGTTGTACAGGTATAAAGGAATCGAGATAGATATAGACTTCCATATATCAAAATCATCAGTATCGAAAAAAAATTCGATTTAGCCATGTCCGTCAGTCCGTCTGTCCGTTAACACGATAACTTGAGTAAATTATGAGGTATCTTGATGAAATTTGGTATGTAGGCTCCTGGGCACTCATCTCACATCACTATTTAAAATGAACGATATCGGACAATAACCACGCCCACTTTTTCGATATCGGAAATTTCGAAAAATCGAAAAAGTGCGATAATTCATTACCAAATACGGATTAAGCGATGAAACTTGGTAGGTGAGTTGAACTTGTGACGCAGAATAGAAAAATGGTAAAATTTTGGACAATGGGCGTAGCACCGCCCACTTTTAAAAGAAGGCAATTTAGAAGTTTTGCAAGCTGTTATTTGGCAGTCGTTGAAGATATCATGATGAAATTTGGCAGGAACGTTACCCTTATTACTATATGTCTGCTTATTAAAAATTAGCAAAATCGGAGAACGACCACGCCCACTTTTTAAAAAAAAAAAATTTTTAATTCAAATTTTAAAAGAAAACTTAATATCTTTACAGTATATAAGTAAATTATGCCAACATTCAACTCCAGTAATGATATGGTGCAACAAAATACAAAAATAAAAGAAAATTTCAAAATGGGCGTGGCTCCGCCCTTTTTCATTTAATTTGTCTAGGATACTTTTAATGCCATAAGTCGAACAAAAATTTACCAATCCTTGTGAAATTTGGTAGAGGCTTAGATTCAAGGACGGTAACTGTTTTCTATGAAAAAGGGCGAAATCGGTTGAAGCCGCGCCCAGTTTTTATACACAATCGACCGTCTGTCCTTCCGTTCGGCCTTTAACACGATAACTTGAGCAAAAATCGATATATCTTTACTAAACTCAGTTCACGTACTTATCTGAACTCACTTCGTATTGGTGTAAAAAACGGCCGAAATCCGACTATGACCACGCCCAATTTTTCGATATCGAAAATTACGTAAAATGAAAAAAATGCCATAATTATATACCAAATACGAAAAAAGGGATGAAACATGGTAATTGTATTGGTCTGTTGACGCAAAATATAACTTTAGAAAAAAACTTGGTAAAATGGGTGTGACACCTACCATATTAAGTAGAAGAAAATGAAAAAGTTTTGCAGGGCGAAATCAAAAGCCCTTGGAATCTTGGAAGGAATACTGTTCGTGGTATTACATATATAAATAAATTAGCGGTACCCGACAGATGAAGTTCTGGATCACCCTGGTCCACATTTTGGTCGATATCTCGAAAACGCCTTCACATATACAACTAAGGGCCATTCCTTTTTAAAACCCTCATTAATACCTTTAATTTGATACCCATATCGGACAAACACATTCTAGAGTCACCCCTGGTCCACGTTTATGGCGATATCTCGAAAATGCGTCCACATATAGAATTCTACATTTCATTAACACCTTTCTTTTGACACCCATATTGTACAAACAAATTCTAGGGTCACCTCTGGTCCACCTTTATGGAGATATCTCGAAGCGGCGTTCACCTAATGATTACTGTCTTTTAAAATACTCATAAACACCTTTCATTTGATACCCATATCGTACAAACAAATTCTAGAGTACACCCTGATCCACCTTTATGGCGATATCCCTAAATGGCGTCCACCTATATAACTATGGTCCACTCCCTCATAAAATACTCTCTAATACCTTTCATTTGATACACATGTCATACAAACACATTCCAGGGTTTCCCTCCGTTCATTTTCCTACATGGTTATTTTCCCTTATGTTGTCACCACAGCTCTCAACTGAGTATGTAATGTTCGGTAACACCCAAACTTAACCTTCCTTATTTGTTTGATTAACAATTGAAATATAGATCACTACACAATATATGCTACACATAGAATATAATTAAGATGTACACTACAGTTCGAGTGAGTTCCCTGTTTTGCTAATTAGCACCCTAGTAAACTTTTGGATGAAGTGATGTGTGAAATTGACCACTTGGCTATCAATATATGAGTTAACACAACAAACGTTGCAATAACAAAATTATTGCATCACAGCAATATCAAGTGACAATGCGAACATTTAACCTGATTGTTTCCCATGGGCAAACGACACCACACGCTCTACCAAAATATGATGACGCTGCTACAACAAACCCGGCAAATATTCCCAGCACATGCAAGTGCAACGTGACCTGACAAACATACAAATATAGAATTAGCCGTAAAGTAGAATTAAGAATAATTGTAAAGTTAGTTCTAATTTGAAAGTGAACAAATAAAGTCGGACTTCGTGTCCACAAAAAATATATTTTTTTAAGGATTTAATGTAGCAAAATCCTAACTGGCGCCCGAGCGGTAATAATCGGGTGAAAACGCGCAATAAAATCGTTGTGGCAAAGACACCTCAAGCAGCTGCAAGCCACCGTGAGTTTGATCGGAAATCAGTTAAAGTACTTAACCGGCCGATAAAAAAACAAGCGCCAACCCGGAACGATCGCGCCAACCCGATAAAGGACCAAGTGCAGGAAAAGAGGCCCCCCAGTAGCGAAAGCAAAAAGGAAATACACAGCTATTAGCCGCCTGCCCAGGAGATGAGGATGTTCCTGATTATAGCGTAAGGAAATTAGAATTTAAGAAAAACCTGTGAATCAAGTGAAAATTTTTAAAGAAAAGTGAAAATAAGAAAAGAAAATTTATTTAAAGAAAATTGAATAGTATAAAATATCTAAAACAAGTAATTTTATTAGAAAAGCCACGAATTAAGTGGAAAATTTTTTAAAGAAAAGTGAATATAAGAAAAGAAAATTTATTTAAAGAAATTCAATAATATAAAAATATTTAAAAAATGTTTAAAACAAGTAATTTTATAGGAAAATCCACGAACTAAGTGGAAAATTTTTTAAAGAAAAGTGAATATAAGAAAAGAAAATTTATTTAAAGAAATACAATAATATAAAAATATTTAAAACAAGTAAGTTTATAGGAAAATCCACGAACTAAGTGGAAAATTTTTTAGAGAAAAGTGAATATAAGAAAAGGAAATTTGTTTAAAGAAAATTTAATAGCATAAAAATAGTTAAAACAAGTAATTTTGTAGGAAAATCTATGAATTAAGCGGAAACCTTTTTAAAGAAAAGTGAAAGTAAGAAAAGAAAATTAATTTAAAGGAAATTTAATAGGAAACAATTTTTAAGTGAGATAATTTTTAAAGAAAAGTGAATTTAGAAAAGAAACAAATTTTGAGAAAATTTAATAGTATAAGAACATTCAAAATAGGGAAAGAAACCTAACGGTAGGACATAGGATAGGATTTAACAATCAAATTCTAAACTACAATACTAGGTTGTGCAAAAAAAAAAAAAAAAAACAAAAAAAAATCTGCAGTTCACCACCCACAATATAAAATTTAGGAAAAGCTAGGAAATAAACTATAGCAACAAATAGCCATTAAAAGAAGTATAAACGCTCATAAAATGATCCGACCAAGTGTGCTGAACCCCCAAGCTAATCAAGCTCCCCAACCCGCCCAACCCTTACCTCAAACATCAAGTAGCCAAAGCAACTCCACTACCGAATTAGAAGCCCTAATTACTTCAGTTGTCACCAGAATACTTAGGAACGAAGGACGACAACAATTCCAAGCCCTACTCAACCCCAACGCCGACTTAACCAACGCTACTGACGAAACTATTAGACCAGAGCTCCAAGGACAACTCTCAGATCTTGACAAAGTCCCGGACATAGTACGCAGTATCCGAGATTTCAACGGAAACCCAGGCGAATACAGCTCCTGGAAGAAAAGTGTCGATAGGGTCTTAAAAATTTACGATTCACTAAGAGGAACCCCTAAATATTTTGGCATTCTATCCGTTATTAGAAATAAAATTGTCGGCAGTGCAGACATTGCCTTAGAATCATATAGTACGCCCCTTGACTGGAAAGCAATTTCCAGATGTTTATCACTACACTATGCGGATAAGAGAGATATTACCACTCTCGAATGCCAACTCACATCCTTGGTGCAAGGAAATTGTACGATTCAAGAATTCTACCAAAACGTATACACTCACCTGTCCTTAATACTAAACAAATTAACAAGTCTGGAAATAAGCCAAGAGTCACTCTCGCTCCTTACACAGACTTATAGGCATAAAGCCCTTGACACATTTATTAGAGGCTTAAAAGGCGATCTTCCACGACTCCTAGGGATGAAAGAGCCCGAGGATCTCCCACAAGCCCTACACTTATGTCTCAAACTCGAAAACCAAGTTGCCCGTAGCAGCTACTCCTTTACACAACCAAGCACGACTCGAAAAGCCAATCCCATTTTCACACCTTTACTGCCACCAAGGAACCCGCAGTACAAACCTCAACCATTCTATCCGCAACTCGCGTATATCCCAGGACCGCACATGCAACCTCGACACCAACAGTTGCCCCAATATTACCAATAAGTCACCCAACCAAACCATCAAACTCAACAACCTTGGCAAAACTATCGCCAAACCCAACCACCTAGACCAACGGCACCGAAGCCGCAACCTCGTCCAGAGCCTATGGACATCGATCGCTCCACCCAGTCGAGAGCACTAAACTACATGAATAGGCCAAACTTCAATAAACCAGCCGAAAAAAGGACGTCAAACCTTTCGCAACAAATTCCATTTAAACAGCAACGGAATTTTCACATAGACACATCCACACAAGACGAACAATGTTACCAGGAAGACCAGCACTATCACCAAAACTGGACACCAACCGAAGAGGAATACGAGCGATACGTAGCCAATGCAGAGCACGAAGATTTACTGCAAGAACACCCTGACTATAACCAAGCAGATTATATTGATGTTAATTTTTTAGGATGAAGAGTTCCTCGTTACCCTACGTTGAGTTTAGAACGAGGAACGGGAAAATCCTTAAAATGTTAATTGACACCGGTTCAAGTAAAAACTATATACAACCTCAATTTGTTTCGAAGCCCATCCCCAACGAGAAACCCTTTTTCGCAAATTCAATAGCGGGTCAAATTAAGATCACCCACCACACAATAATAAATCTTTTCGGAAAAGATAATGCAAATTTAAAATTTTGCTTTCCCCTGCCGTAAACAAAATCGAAGTTAGGACCGAACATATGACACCCTCTCAAAAATTTTATATGCAACAACTTGTAAAAAAATATGATCAATTATTTACTGAGCCAAACGAAAAGCTAACCTACACAACTACCGTAGTAGGCGAAATAAGGACATCTTCCGACACGCCCGTATACACTAGGTATTACCCATACCCTGTTGGAATGAGAGAATTTGTCACCAATGAAATTCAAAGCTTACTTAATGATGGCATAATAAGGCCATCGCGTTCCCCATACAACTCACCTGTATGGGTAGTCCCAAAAAAACTAGATGCCTCTGGGAAAAAAAAGTACAGACTCGTAATCGACTACAGGAAATTGAACAAGGTAACTGTGGCCGATAGGTATCCAATTCCCGAGATTAACGAAATAATTGCGCAACTAGGAAATAATAAATACTTTTCCGTACTGGACTTAAAAAGCGGATTCCATCAGATACCTTTAAAGGAATCTGACATCGAAAAAACAGCCTTTTCTGTCAACAATGGCAAGTATGAGTTTACACGACTCCCTTTTGGGCTGAAAAACGCGCCATCCATATTTCAAAGGGCCTTAGATGACATTCTAAGGAATTACATAGGTAAAACCTGTTATGTCTATATCGACGACATTATAGTTTTCGGCGACAATGAAGAAAGCCACCTCCGAAATATCGAACAAATATTTCGCACTCTACAAGAAGCGAATATGAAGGTACAATTAGATAAATGTGAATTCTTTCGAAAAGAAGTAGAATTCTTAGGATTCATTATCTCACCTGACGGCATCAGAACCAACCCTTCAAAGGTCGAAGCAATTCAAAAATTCCCATGTCCAAAAACTTTGAAAGATTTAAGATCTTTCCTTGGACTATCCGGATACTACCGCCGCTTTATCAGGGATTACGCTAAGTTAGCGAAACCCCTGACCACGCTTTTAAGAGGGGAGGAGGGACGCATTTCGAAGAATGCATCCAGTAAAAAACAAATAACTCTCGACAGCACAGCATTAGACGCCTTCAACAAATTAAAATATTCACTTGTGTCAAAGGAAGTAGTTTTAGCATATCCTGACTTTACTCAGGACTTTCATCTCACCACCGACGCCTCCAACTACGCGATCGGCGCCGTTCTCGAACAATCAGGCAAACCAATAGCCTACATATCCCGTTCGTTAACAAAAGCCGAAGAAGCATACGCTGCAAACGAAAAAGAGATGCTAGCGATAATTTGGGCAGTCAATAGTTTCAGAAATTATTTATACGGTTCACCTAAAGTGGTAATCTTCACGGACCACCAACCCTTGACTTTCGCTTTAAGCAACAAAAACTACAATGGCAAGATGAAGAGATGGAAGTGCATCCTGGAAGAGTATAACTATGAACTACAATATAAACCAGGAAGAACCAATGTAGTTGCCGATGCACTCTCTAGGCCTCCTAGAACAGAAAACAATAGCCTTTCAACTGCCACTTGTCACAGCAGCGATAGTTCCTCACACGACCTAATACCCAGTTTGGAAACACCCATTAACGTATTCAAAAACCAAATCCTCTTAAAATCAGGCCCGATATCAACATATCAATTCAAAATAGTTTTCCCGACTTATCATAGACACATTGTAGAGGAACCAGACTACGATACTACCCGACTCATTAATATCCTTAAAAGATATTTGAATCCATCCGTTATAAACTGTATAAAAGCAGAAGAATCAGTAATGGGGAAAATCCAAGAAATCTACCCCATCCATTTTAGATCTTACAAAATAAGGTTCACCCAAAAACAAGTACAGGACATCATAAGTGAACAGGAGCAAGAGGAAATGATCATAAAGACTCATCGAAGAGCACACCGAAACCATTGTGAAAACAAAACCCAAATTTTAGAAAACTACTTTTTCCCAGCCATGTCCAGGAAAATAAAAAATACAATTAAGAACTGTTTGGTATGCAGCGAGAATAAATACGATCGCCATCCCAATAACCCCGAATTGAAAAAGACGCCATTACCACAGTACCCAGGACACATCATTCACATCGATATATACGCAACAGAAAAGAACCTAGTACTAACGGCAATCGATAAATTCTCGAAATATGTTCAGACGAAAATTATAAAATCCAGAGCAATAGAACACGTGAAAGAGCCCTTGCGTGAACTTTTATTCCAATTTGGCGTCCCAGAACTCATAGTCATAGACAATGAGACAAGCCTCAATTCCGCATCCATTAACTTTATGCTCGAGGACACCCTCGGCATCCGAATATACAAAACTCCTCCATATAAAAGTTCGGTTAACGGACAAATAGAACGCTTTCATTCCACCCTTACAGAATTAATACGTTGCCTAAAAGCTGAACGAAATTTCTCATCATTCCCCGAACTTTTGGACAGAGCAGTTTACGAGTACAACTATACAGTACATTCCACAACAGGACGAAGACCAATTGAAGTATTTTTCGGACGAAACGTTAATACAGACCCAAGCCAATTTGAACAAGCTTGGAGAGAAATTACAGAAAAACTCAGGGAAAAACAGAATAAGGACCTTACCCAACACAACAAAAAACGCACACCCACAAAAACATACATGCCAGGAGATATTGTATTCGTAAAAATTGACAAACGACTAGGATCCAAGATATCCCCAAAATACAGAAAAGAAATAGTAAAAGAAGATAAAAGCACGACAATTATAACTGAATCAGGAAGGACGGTACATAAAAGTAATATTAAAAGTTAATAATTCCTACATTTACAGACTTCATCTCCTCCTACCGATTAACGGAGACGTAGAAATCTTGGACTACACGCACTCCTATTTAGTGACCATCAATAATGGACTCGCCAAAATTCAGGACGGTACCTTTAGACTTATTCACGTAATTGACCTTAATAAGTACGAAGCACTTTTGACGGACATTCACACTCACCTAACAGAGCGACTACCTAAGGACAGTTTTCTTTATCCAATCCTTAAACATGAAACAAACCAAACCCTCGAAATCCTTGAATCCCTTAAACCAATAAAGAAACTACGTAAAGAAAGAGCTATTAATATTCTAGGCACTGCGTGGAAATATCTGGCTGGATCACCGGACCACGATGACCTAGAAATCATTAACAACAACCTGATGAACCTAAATGAAAATAACAATAAACAAACGATAATAAATGAACTTTTTAGTAAAAGGTTAAGCAATATTACCATAATGACAAATTCAATTTTAAATGCAATAAGTAAGGATAATAGTATAATCGATGAAATTGTAGTAGATTTGCAAAGTAAAATAAGGTTAATAAAAGATGAATTAATAAATATAAAATATGCCATACAATGGGCTAAAGGAAATATCCTTAATACTGTAATACTTAACAAACAGGAAGTAAAAGTAGCATTAGAAAAATTAAAGGCAGAAGAAATGCCATTTAACAACGCAGAAGAAGCGTTAGAATTTTCAAAAAGAAATGTTTTATGTAAAGAAATGATAATTATCTATATGGTAAAAATTCCACTTACAAGTAATGAAACTTTTAGGAAAATAATATTAAGGCCAGTAAAAAAACAAAATAATATTGCAATAAATATTCAATACGATGAAATTTTGAAATGTAAAAACATTACATACGGCATTCGTAAGCCATGCGAAATATACAATGAAATATCAATATGTAATAGAAATAATTTAGTAGACTTAAGTGAAGATCAATGTATACCTAGATTAATAAATAGTTTGAATTCGAGTTGCTCTACGATGTCAGGTCAGCACATATCTGGGGTAGAAGAAGTACAACCAGGCATTATCCTGCTAAACAACTTCAATGGTCAGATAGAAGTTAACGAGGCACCACAAGAACTTAATGGGACACACCTTATCCAATTTTATAATTCAACAGTAAAAATAAATAATCAGTTATACAGAAATATTGCATCCCAACCATTTGAAGCCATACCTTCAGTCCTGCAGCTAACCCCAGCTGAAAAAGGTCATATGGACATTTTATCATTAGAAGTTCTGCAAGAGCTACACATCAACAACACAAAGCGAATTGATTTTTTGAGAAAGACAACATTTTCTATTGGGACACTGACAATCGTAACCATCATAGCGCTGGTGGGTATATTAATTATCACCCGTACACGTAAATCAATTAGTATTGAATACATTGGAAAAAGCCAAGCAGCTCAAGCCGAAATTCCTACAGGGGTTTTACCCAGCCAGACGAATAAAATCCCGACCTACATCAAGTTCAATGATCTTCCCTTCTTCTAATGACCGAGGACGTTCATTCTTGAGTGGGGGATAGTTAACACAACAAACGTTGCAATAACAAAATTATTGCATCACAGCAATATCAAGTGACAATGCGAACATTTAACCTGATTGTTTCCCATGGGCAAACGACACCACACGCTCTACCAAAATATGATGACGCTGCTACAACAAACCCGGCAAATATTCCCAGCACATGCAAGTGCAACGTGACCTGACAAACATACAAATATAGAATTAGCCGTAAAGTAGAATTAAGAATAATTGTAAAGTTAGTTCTAATTTGAAAGTGAACAAATAAAGTCGGACTTCGTGTCCACAAAAAATATATTTTTTTAAGGATTTAATGTAGCAAAATCCTAACTTATGTAGTTCCAAAAGATGCCACAGAGAAGAAAAATTTTAGCAAGAGTGACTCCACGATAATGCTGTCATACAATCACCAAAACTTTCATGGAGTGGGTAGTCCACTATTTACTAGAGGAGTATTATTCTCCAGTCACGAAACTGACATTCCCACATTATTATATTCGAGTAGCGATGCATATGCTTCGTAGGTTCTATCGATGTTTCCATATACCGATTGGGTAGGGTGGTTACCATCTGATAAATCTAATCAAATATTGTCTTGACTGTGCTCTAAAACTACTGGAGCTGTTTATTTGCTAGGACTGCAAATACGTCCAAGCTATATTTCATTCTGCTGTGTTGTTTGGATCTTGATGGGACCAAATTAAATCTGTTGATAAGGGCATTTATATAAAATAAATTGAATGAGATATCCTAAAACGTTGCTATGATATAAACATACTTAAACGGGGACCAGTGTATCCCTATACGAGTTTTGGCGATATGGGTATCAAATGAAAGGTATTGATGAGGGTGCGGATATCTAATGTTTTCATATATTGTTAGCGATAGAAGAGAGTAGTATCGATGCTTTTCCAAAAATACTCGAGTATTCCGTACTCGATGCTTTTTTCAAATTACTGAATAAAGTATCGATACTTTACCTCGATACCTTTCCCCGATAATTTACCAAGTGCCTTTGGTCTACATTTTTAAGATCAAAAAATTACAGTCCATTAACACCACATCTTGAGCATAACCTGAGATCGTCGACGATGCGATAAAAGTTCTGCACTTAGCTTAAACTGACTTTATGATAATGGTGGAATTGGAGACGATTTCTGCATGAGATGGTAAAAGAAAAGTATGTTTTTATTGTCTAGAATCACTCACTCCAACAAAATTATGAAAAGCTGCTCACTCCATAAAATTTCAGTACATTTAACTTGTCATTCAAAAGAGCTTTTTCATTATACTGTGAAATTTTGATGGTTCTCATCCAATTTCTGGATGGGGACGAGACCTACATATTGTATGCCTATTCTGAACGGCATCTGCAGGTCAGACGAATTTTCACTGGGATGCTTTTCATGGGAGAAATACAGAGTGCTCGCAAAACCACCGTCAAGTGGCGAATACGTTTAGAAAAAATTTTTTCTAAAAAAAAAACATTTTTTAGTTATATTAATTGTTTGGGAAAAAATTTAAACAACATGACATTAGGACGGACCAGGCAAGAGCTGTTACGATTATACCTTGTAAATCTCTTCAAAGCCTCTTCTTTCGGCACTGGGATTTGAAAAAAGATTCTTCTTTTTGTTAAAAGCTCCGAAGTAGTTACTTGGATCGAGTATACTCGATACCTTTTACAGGGTATGAGTACTGCCATCAATACTTTGTTCGGAGTATTTTATATGAGCACGGGTATCGATACTTTTTCTAAAAGTTCTATCACCACGTATAGTTGATGGGTTTGAGAGGTGAGGGTAGAGGTAGAGCTAAAGGAAAAGGTAGAGGTAGAAGTAGGAAGATGGAGAGGTAGATAGAGATGGAGATGGAGAGGGTGAGTAAAATGGATAGTGAGAAGGGAAGGATAGGTAGGGGTAGTGGGGGAGGGAGAGAGACGGAGAAGGAGAGTGAGATTAAGAAATAGAGAATAACCAATTATTTTCACATAACAAAACCAAATAATTATATCCCAAATTTCGCGCAGGACATGCATGACAATAAGGAGAATAATATGCTGTCATAATTATTCATGCCCATATATTGCAACTCTGCGTCATCCATCGAACTTTGTGTTAACATTTTTAGGGGTATTTTTCAGCCAGGGCCATACTTTGTGCTTCACATTTATATTATCAACTAAAGCGTCTAGTAATAATATTTTTAAGGTCCCTTCGATGTTAATTAATCATCCAAATCAAATAATATTCCTAGTTAGATAACGTGAAATCACATTTAAATCTTTATTTTGAATTATTGCATTTTTGAGCATGTGGTAAATTTGTTAAATCGAGTTTTTCTGTTACAGGCAAGGCGCGCAGCAGAGGATGAAGCTCCTGAGGAGGTGCCAAAAGAACTCAATGGCAGAGTTAGTTCGGAAAAGTTTCTAAATTTTTTATGATCAGTACACTAATAAAAAAAAAATTTTTTTTTCAGTACCGACGCTCTGCTCAACAAGATGATGTACCTCAAGAAGTTCCAAAAGAAATTGAGCACAATGGAAGGGTAGTTTGCAATTTTTTTTAATAAAGTGTTTATTGTATCTATTTATGTCTTATTTCAGGCTCGTCGCTCGCTAACAAAAATAGTTAATGAAAAATCACGCGAAGCCAGGGTGGGTATTAATTTACTGAAAGAACAGATTTGCAAGTAATATTTTAAATGTCATTTTACAGCACCGACGCTCACCACAAATGCCCGGCCCTGACAGCATGCCACCAATGCCGCCCATGCCAATGCCACAAGGATTCGAATAAGGGTTTCACGCTGATTTCTCAAGAAAGCTTTGAACAGTTTAAAAAAGTTTTTAACGTTTGCAGAAAGCAGCCGAATGTAAATTTATGAAATAATTTTGTTAATATAAATGTACTAAAAATATAGTGCAGCGTAAACTTCGTGTTGTAATTTTTTTATACCCAGCATGTAAATTTGCACAAAGTAATCGAGATAAAGTCATCCTTAAATCAAAATGATCCGCCACCAAGGTTTTTGTTCACGGCTGTGGAAGAGCGTCGAGACGATAAATGCCCCCCTCATGATATTAAAATCTTGATGGGCGACTTTAGCGCCAGGATGGGTGAGAAAAGGAACTTTGGTCCTACAGTCGGAAAGTTTTGCCTCAACGATGTAACACCTGGGCTGAGGCTCATTGACTTCCCCGAGGCTCGAAATATGCCAGTACCAGGTTCCAGCATAAAATGATAAACAAAGATACTTGGCTGTCTCCTGATAGTTGCAGTGTCCTGGATATGCGCACTCTACGAGGTCCAAATATAGGCTCGTAACACTTGTGCCAGCCAAGACACGTGCACCCCTCTGTGCAGCAAAGAAAGTGCGCGCAGTGATACAAGGAAAGTTTGCCGTCTGGCAAACCCAAAAATACAATGAGGAATGTCACGCTGCTTACAGGACCACGCTGCATACAGCCGCGGCAGCACGCTGTAGGTTAAAGCGTTATCGTGAGGCGAAGATGGAATAGGGAAGTCTATTTAAAAATAAAAAACGTGGCGCATAACGATGTGAGTGCGAAGAGCTTCAGATGCTTACTGATAGAAATAACGCCCGAAAATTCTACCAAAAAAATCGGCGGATAGCGAAAGATTTCAAGGCCTGGGCAGACTCCTGCAGGAACGATAATGGGGACCTGGTAACTGTCGTACAGAGTGTGCTTAAGTTGTGGAGGGAACAGTTCTCCTCATTGTTAGCTAGTGAGGAAGAAGACTCGTGCTCGTCAACCCCAATCGCCGATGATGGAAACCCGTTCCAGTACCCGACTATGACGAAGTGAGAATGGCCTAATCCAGGCTTAGAAATTACAAGACGTCACGTAATGACGTAATCCCTGCCGTGCTGTTGAAACACGGGGCGAAGAGTTGGTAAAGATCGGGGATCAACTCCTATGCAAAATATAGTCGGATGAGCGTATGCCTCCAAATTGGAACTTAAGTGTTTTTTGCCCAACCCACAAGAAAGGTGAAACCACAAACCACACCAATTATCGCGGAATCAGCCGTCTTAATATCGCATTTAAGCTTCTATCTAGCGTAATATCCCAAATACAAAAGCCCATAGTCAACAAACTGACTGGACCTTATCAGTGCGGCTTCCGACCTGCTAAATCTACTTTCGGCTCTATTTTCACGATGCGCTAGTTCATAGAAAAGACTCAATGAGGGAGAATTGGCACTCATCACTCACCAAAAAAGCTTCTTGTATGCTGCTTTTTCTAAACTAAAGTTTCCTACAAAGTTAGTAAGGCTCCGTCAAATGACGTTACCAATTCCGTAAGGATTGGGATGAACCTCTCCGGGGCTTTCGAAATCAAACGAATCCTCAGACAAGGCGACTCGTTTTCGTGCGGTTCCTGTACCATAATACTGGGGAAGATAGTTCTGGCAGCAGAACTCAACCGTGATGGTATAAACTATTATAATAGCATAAAATTACTGGCGTATGCTGATGATATTTATATTGTAACGAATTTAGTGCAAATCCTCTTATTTGCAACCTTCTGCTAAGTTCGAATCACTAAATAACTAGTTGAATAAATAACTCCACTATTCAATAATGCAAAATAGCCTTTATTAAAGTTCTTCACAATAACACTATTATTGCTCGCCAGATGGCGTCTTAAATCAAACTCATTCTCGCGCCTCTTCTGTTGCGGCCTTTTATACTCTGTGATTTCTCGTTTGCATACATCTAGGCTCTTCCAGAATTTACTTAGTTACTGCTATCTATCTATCTTCTATCTATAATCTATCTATAAATCGTATAAAATAAAGACGCTAAATGCTATGTATGCACATAACTTCACACAGAATGATCCGATTTTAAAACGATTTTTTGCATTTGAAAGTTTAGCTACGTGAGATAGTACAGTTAATATAATTTGAAGGTATATATTATAGGGGCGTGGCAAATTGCCAAAATGTAGTAAAAAATCATAAAATTTTTGTTTACACAGCTATAACTCATAAACGGAAGGATGGATTTGAAAAACTCTACTTTTCAGTAAAACTTTGAAATATTTATCTTCGTTCTGCATCGAAAAAAAAATACTTGATTCCTTTCTTATATCAGCCAAATTGTTTAAACAAAAGTAACATTTTTACCAAAAAATTCGTGTGGGTGTGTGTCAACTGTGCGAGCAAATTTCTTTTGAGTGAGACATGATGTGACACATACGTATATACACATAGCATTCGCTGCGTTTTTTAACTTCGGCCGTAGGGTTATAGGTATGTACGTGTTTTCATATCAGCTTGACATAGATATGTAGGTACATACACAAATAATAATAAATGGTTAAGAATGCATACATCTCTCGAAAAATTCTCTTTCGTTAAAAATATTGAACATTTCCTTAAAATTCTTAAACAAAAGTTTTATTTTTTGGTATTTTTGCATGTATCACTATCACTACGTAGTATAAAACAGAGTCGCTTTTTCTGTCCCTATGTCCCTTTGAATGCTCAAACCTTTAGAACTACGCAACGGATTTTGATGCGCTTTTTTTTAGTAGATAGAGTGACTGCAGAGGAAGGTTTATATGTATAATAACATCCATTATATATTGGAGAAATGCTGTTATTTTTGAAGTTTCTAATATGATGTATGTACATATATAAGAGAAAGTGGTGTTGGTTACACTATTTATAACTCAAGAAGGGATGAACAGAATTGGCTGAAAATTAGTAGAGGGGTAGCTTAGAACCAGGAGACAGACATAGGATACTCTTTATCCTGTTCTGGTTAGGGTCTTGAGATCAAAACGTGGACTTGGGTAATCCTGGGAGATGTTTGTCCAATTTTGGTACCAAATGGAAGCTGTTTCTGAGTACTTTGATACGGGGTATTTTTCGTACCCGTGGGTGACTAGGGTCTCGAGATATAGGCCAAAACGTGGACGCGGGTACCCCTAGAATGTGTTTATAGAATATGGATAACAAATGAAAGCTGTTGATGAGTGCTTTAGTATAAAGTAATCTTTATACCCCTGGGTGACTAGGGTCTCGAGATAAAGGCCAAAACCTGGACCCGGATACCCCTAGAATATGTCTGTAATATGGATATCACATGAAAACTGTTGCTGAGAGCTTTAAAGTAATTTTCATTGTGATATTCGATTTAGTCGCATCAACCTGGCAAAACTGATAAATATGTATGCGAAATAAAGACATGAATTAATAATACCCACATACCTATTTACATACGTCCTATTCGATTTGCCTGAAATTTGGTATATAAGTTTACATATATTAGTATTTACGATGCTTTTTTCCGGGAAGTAGACCATAGACGGACTGGGACTGGTATTAGAACTAGGACTGGGACTGAGACTGAGACTGAGACTGAGACTGAGACTCGGATTGGGACTGGGAATGAGACTCGTAATGGGTCTGGAACAAAATACATACCACCCTCTGGGACTGGCAATAAGGGATGAAGAAAAATGGGAAAAATTTCAGAGAAGAGAAAAGAGGGAAGTAGAATGACAAAGAGATATAGTGAGATGAAGATAGAGATAGATGAACCGAAAAAGACGGAGGGAGGAGAGAATAAAAGGATTAAGAAAAAGTGAAGAGGGAGGCTGGGCTAGACGGGAAAAGCTTATTAAAATGTATGCAGATATACCAAATTTAGGGCAGAACAACGTCTGACGGGTCTGCTAGTATAATTATAAGATAAGATATCTGCATGGGTTTGTGCGTTGTTTCTCCGATGCGTGTACGTACATATGTGTAGACATAATGATTGAATTATTGATGTGCATACAAGTCACTGCTTAGCATCGGCTTAGAGATGATGGTATCCCTTAGTGCTGCTAATATTCGTTACAATATTATTGGCCTGCACAAACGCGCTGTGAGTTCAGTCTTCTCGGGACTAGATTAAAAACCAAAAAAGTGGGTCTTGCGGTAAATGAGGACATGACGAAATACTTGCTTTCATCTAAGAAAGACTCAACGCATTCGCGCCTTGCACCAGCTTTAACAGCAAAAGCAATATTAGCTTGTGAATCAAAAGGGGAATAACTCCTGCCAATAAAATTACTTTGGACTAAGTAGGCAATTGCAAAGTAAAGTCCTATCTCGACGGAGAAAAAGCACACTCTACAAATCGCTCTACTGGGTGGCAGGTCATATGGGAATAGATTTGTATGCATTCTGAATTAATAAAAGTATGTTTTTCACCTCTGGAGGCCACCGTGGCGTAATGGTAGCGTGCTCCGCCTACCACACCGTATGCCCTGAGTTCGCACCCCGGGCAAAGCAACATCGTAATTTTAGAAATAAGGTTTTTCAATTCGAAGACAATTTTTCTAAGCGAGGTCCTCGGCAGTGTTTGGCAAGCGCTCCGAGAGTATTTCTGCCATGAAAGGCTCTCAGTGAAGACTCATCTGCCTTGCAGATGCCGTTCGGAGTCGGCATAAAACATGTAGGTCCCGTCCGGCCAATTTTTAGGCAAAATCAAGAAGAACACGACGCAAATTGGAAGAGAAGATCGGCCTTAGATCTCTTCGGAGGTTATCGCGCCTTACATTTATTTTTCTTTTTTTATTTTTTTATGTTTTTCACCTTTTCCACCTATAAGCACTTTTCGCCTCTTCAGGTCCATTTATATAAAGGAAGTACTTTTCATCTTCTTTTTATTTCCATTTTTAATAATTTTTTCTTCAGTTATAAAACATTTTTTTTCGAGTGTACATATTTCGAGATCGTTTCAAAACTATTTTCGGCATAAAATTGGGCCATATCTGGGTGGTTTTCGTATCAAATCAAGACTACTTGCGGGACCATTTTAGAAATATGTCGGGATCATTTCGGTGTTTCGATGTTTTATTTAGCTTGACTGGATTCAATAAAACCGTTTAACTTCAACATTTCTTTTTTTAATTATTTTGTTTACATCTTTAAGCTTAAGTTTTAGAATTAAAGTTCAAAATTGATTTTTAGAATGGTAATTCACAATTTCGGTGACACAAGGCGGCATTCACTCTTGGGGCAGTTGAGATCATTTGCATATCAACTGTAGATGTCATTTAGCTAAGTGCTTATGATAGGGATTTATTATTATTATTATTATTTAATTCCCTTCCCATTTCTATTTGTTCGATGCTTGCTTATTGGAGCCACAGTTTTGCAAAAATATTAGAATTGCCATATATCAAAAGTTAATAAATAATTTAAATGCCTATCGTATGTAAATATGCAAAAATAAGCAAACCATTCAAATTTATACGAACTGGATAACCGTAACCCTTTTCAGTGCGTCCAATAAATTACTGACATAAGCCCATCTACGAGCTTGCTGCTGCAAAAACATTTACCACTATTTAAGCATTTGTGTTATTCAAATAATTTAGCATATTCTGGCACATACTTGAAAACACAAAGACCCCACTTTTACAGTTAATAGTGTTGTTTCGATACATGTAAAACTTCGGGAACATACTCGAGTATTTCGCTTGAGTGCAAAGATTTTTCGTATTCGGTTAGCTAGCGTGCTAGGTACTAGCGTGCGGCATTAACTACGTAGATAGTGGCGATGGGGGCTAATGTGTGAGATGGAAGCCGGATCGACAGATGTTCGGACATAGCCCGGAAAACCGCGTTCGATGCATCCGTCCTTTGCGCGAAGCACACTGACAGGAGTGTGACGTTTTTAATATTATGGCGAATATTAGCAGTTCTATACATCATTAAGCTGCTGGTAAATAAATGCACAATAACAGCAAAGTAAGCAGCCACACATACATGTAAACGGCTAAGCTTACAGCAAAGAGAATATTTCACATTCATATATGTAGTCGGCAGCTTAGAGAAGAAGTTGTTGCTCACACACGAATATAACTAGAAGAGAAACGTAAATATCAGATACATAAAGGAGACTTACATAAGCAGCTGTTCGCGAGAAGTCTAGACGTCACGAGAATTGTGTGATCGTGGTATCCGCTAGTACAAAAGCAACGCAAGCTGAGGAATAAGTGTTAAGTTGGATTTAAACACACTATTAGTGAAGTACGCGAGTATTGTAATTGTGAAGTACTACTAAAACAAAGTTGTAAATAAAGAGATATTGCTATACTGAATATTTGAGTTATTTATTCGACAGCTCAACGATTCGAGCTATAGCAAAAGGTGCAAAATAATAAGTAATTCCCCAAAATTCGTCACAATATGTAATTTTCCGACAAACGCAGCAAAACCACTTCTCTTATGTTGCGGTATTGGACAAGATATGGGTTCTTCTAATTTTCCGGCAAAATTTTTGGCCAGTTTTAGTTCAGTTACTCATGTATGTTTTACCTCTATCATTATTTTATGCGTAACAAAAAAGTCAAATATAGATAGATCACATTTCTATAACTTTTGGTCTGAAAATTCAAGCCAATGGTTTTGTTTAAAGATTTTCATCATTTGGAAATTTTTCGTTCGCTTTTAAAAATTGTTCCGAAGAAACTTTCGATTTTTATAATAAATTTTCTACAAATCTAGTATTTAAGTAATTTCGTCCACATTATATTACTGTTCTCGATAAATAGTATAAAATTCCGTAAACCAAATTTGTCAGCGTAAAAGAGAAGTGCAGTAGACCATGGCCGCCCATTTGTATGTGAGTTACAACTTGAGTAACTTTTTAGATTCCTGATTGAAATGGTTATTTATTTGGGTTTCTTGGCACTCAAATTGGTGAGTTCGTATTATAACCACGCCCACTTTTTTTATTTAAAAGGTTTTTTTTCTTCCCAATATATTTCGATTACTTATATTCGATTATTTATAAAAGTTTTTAAAATACCAAAAACGTGAATATTTAGTACATAATGGAGTTGTTAAGGCTGTAAAATTATTGTACCGGTAAAGTACAACAAAAGACGGCAACTGGTTGAAAGGCTGACATATCGCTTAAATAAATTATAAAAAATTATGTAAACCGACGAATGAATCAAAATCCAGGCACAAATTTCTAGCCGTGTGAACCTTTGGCGTGGGGTAAGAAAATTCGCATTAGAGCTGCCGGCAATGGCAATATATCCTAGAACTATATGGTTTTTCATAGTACTTCGCTTCCACCAGACACAAACTCCTAGTTTTTAAACACTTTCATACTAAATACCCTTTGACAGAAATTAAACTTTGAATTTTTCCTTTCAGATTATTGATACCGCGGTTAAAACGCGCCTTTCGATACCTCTCCCGATTTTTTGAGACAAGTATTAGAAGCCCTGTGAAACTGTCAAACTTGAAGTTCGTGGTTTGGTGGAAACATAATATAAAGTTAAGAAAAGATCGATCGAAAGCACCCTTAGATATTCAAGATTTCTTACAACCGCACCGTAGTTAAGCTCGGCCCACCAAATGGCTCTTAGCTGTTTGAGTAAATGTTGGACATTCTTAAGATATTGAATTGATCGGTAGTTATGAAGTCTCTGCTGACTCCGAATCCCTGAACACCTTGTCTTCCGCTGTTTCAGCCTAAAAAAGTGTGTTTCAATAGCCACTGATAGCAGATTGTTGAGCGGTAGCACATATTCCTAGAAAGAAAAATTCTTCTCGCTTTTGTGATATCATGACGCCTTTCTGCCCGCGAGTTTCCTTTACATCTAGAACAAAAAGTTGTCCAGGCAGTTCGAATGAGAACGCAAAACCCGTTATCAGAAATGCAATTCAAGATGACACATGACACGATCTTTTCAACCCGTATTGCGTTTATACCTATGTGAGAATTGTAGCACCACAAGCACAAAACCCAACAATGCCCATTATGATACTGTTATATTTGCTGTTAACTTTCATTACTACATACTACACATACTTACAATATTTCGCATTACTTTCGTCATCGCTTGCTAAGAACTGGTGATTATCGATATATCAAGCCAAAACATGGTTCGTCTCTTGGGCGTGCTGTCATATTCTGATGATGTGCCTTTTTGATGTAGTACGAGTAAAGTACATGACTTGCAGTGAGGATAGAAAGCTCACTCACTAAACCAGATGAGCGCCGGTATGTAATTCCTCATTATTAACAGTAATATTAACCATTGAATATTCTACAGCAATCACAAAATATTAATGAGCAGCCAACCAGTCGACGGCTATAATGAAGTTCAGAGGTCAAGTTAAGGGTGATATAGTGGTGTGGGGTTCAGTTGAGGGAAATATTGTGAGACCACAACGACTTGCCATATTTATGTATGTGGGTGTTTAATGCTATTATTACCGTTAGTGTTGGCGTCATAAATGTAATTGTGCGTTTAGAAGGAAGCAAGTTTGTATATGTTTTATTTTAGGACTTTGTTTTATTGGTAGGATTGCCTCAATGTGATAATAAAAACATCAACAATATTCAAGAAATGACGGAAAAAAGTCATTCATTCACCTCAGGTTGCCAACAAGTCACGCCATCTACTCTAAGTTGAGAGTTTTGAAAAGTTACTTCTCGCGTTATGGTCAGTGGCGTTGTTAAAACTTGAAAAATTCTGGGGTAAAAATGTAATTGAGCAAAAAGGTTGTTTTCATGTACATTCCTGTCTTGAAGTTGTGGTCCTGCAGAAAAACTTATTCTAGTGAATTCAGCATATTTTTATCGTATGCCTCTACAGAATAATGTTGCAAAATGGGCGATTATGGATGGTCTTAATTACATTAAAGTACATCCTGCCTTAATCAGATGGATCGGCTGCATTTTAAATTGCAGAAAGATTACATCACAAGGTGGATTGTACGAGGCCAAGAAATCAGCGGACAGGGACACGCCGCAGGGAGGGGTGCTATCACCTCTGCTGTGGACGCTGGTCATCAACCAACTGCTCAGGCAATTCGATGAGGGACCCGTAAAACTTACGGCTTACGCAGATGATGTTGAAATTGTCATAAGTGGAAAGTGCCTTCCAACGATTAGTTCTTTGATGGATCGGGCGCTTCGGGATATTCACACCTGGACATCAAATGTCGGTTTGAAAGTCAATGCGGAGAAGACGGATATGGTCTTGTTTACAAAGAGGTACAAGGTCCCAAATTGGACCAGGCCTAAGTTAGGAGGAGTGACCTTACAGGAGAAACCTTGCACAAAATATTTAGGAATCATCCTAGACAGTAAGCTGTCATGGAAGCTCAACGTGGAGGAGAGCGTCAAGAAGGCCTCAACGGCAATCTATGCATGCAAAAGAATGCTGAGGTGTACGTGGGGCCTATCGCCCTCTCTTTATCATTGGGTTTTTACAGCGAATGTAAGCCCTATTCTATACTATGGAGTTCTTGTTTGGTGGAAAGCAAAACAAAAAACAACATACCTCAAAAAATTAGAGGGAGTATGCAGACTATCGATGATTAGCATTACGGGAGCCCTGAAAACAACCCCGACGGCTGCACTGTATGCCATTTTGCACATCTCACCTGTAGATCTGGTAGCAAAGAACAAAGCGTTAACGACCGCAACCAGGCTCGGTGCTTCGGGGCAGCTCGAGCGCCGACCATATGGCGATAGTAGTATAGCTGCATCAATCACAAGACGAACAGACTACATGATTCCCTATCTGCGCTTCGAGGGAGATCTTAAGGCCACAATAGAGGTGGACGGTTGGCGCAAGGGTGCGCAAATGGCGGACGAGGCGATACAAGTGTACACCGAGGTTTCCAAAGTAGTGGAAGGAGTAGGGTCTGCGGTATACTGCGCTGATCCGGAAATAAGCAGATCCTGCAGGCTGCCGGATTACTGTAGCGTTTTCCAAGCGGAAATATTAGCCGTAACTAAAGCAGTAGAAACACTGGAAGAGAATAGCTTAAGCTGCAACCGTGTTAACTTTTATATTGACAGTCAAGCAGCAATTAAGGCAATCATCTCGCATAGTACAGCATCTAAATATGTGTTAGAGTATAAGAAGTCTCTGGAGAGAATCGGGACAGGGAGAAGCATACATCTATATTGGGTCCCAGGGCATATGGGAATAGATGGGAATGAAAAAGCGGACGAACTAGCTAAAAAGGGCGCATCCCTTGAAGCTTGCTCCGTAGATGTCCCAATTAGATTGGGCGAGATTAAGCGAAGTCGAGAGGTGCACATGATCGACCAAGCGGGAAAGGTGTGGGTTCAAGCGCGGGGCTGTAAAGTGTTGAAGATTATGTGTAGGTCTTACAACCTTAGACTAACACAGTTGCTCCTATCATTAAAAAGAGAGGACTGTAGACTCATGACGGGTAGTCTGACTGGACACTGCCTTCTGGTGTCACATGCCTTTAAACTAGGCTTGGTCAATGATAGCAGATGTAGGAAGTACGAGATAGAGGAGGAAACGATCGACCACGTTCTGTGCTCGTACCCTGCACTTTGCCAAGAGGATGGAGTTATTTTATAACATAGGTCCTGGTTTTTGATAGAGTTTTTCAGTTTGGTCGTTAAAACAAACTTCTGGTAACACTACGGACTCAATCAGTCTATGTGAGGTCCTCATAGACCGGCCAGTTCAACCTACCTGCCTCTGCAGATTAAGTAAACATTATTATTCTGAATATGAACACCGAATATAATACCACTGAGAGCTGAGAGCGAAGCCACTGCAAGTATGTACATTAAAAACTTAAAATATTCTTGATAGTATTATGATTGTCTCGTGGTGTTTGTTCTTGAAGTTTCTAATCTGTTTGTTCTACTCGATTGCCAAATTCTTCTACATATTTGGTCAAATTTCTCATCTGCATTCATCCTTTGAGCTGCCATTACTGTAAGAAGCTCTTAATTTTATTTTTTGTGGTGCTTTTGCCTAATCTATATCAGTTTTTTTTAGGATGAAGGAGTTATCAACTATACAATTTCGAACAAATATGCCAATGGAGAAATTCCGGAGCAGTCAAATAGGTATTGGAATCAGAATAAGATGCTAAATGTCTTTATGGTCCTTAGGCGAGCAATATGCAATGGACCACTCGGACCGCTATGTTTTCATGCTGTACTTAGAAAGACACAGGTCTGTCCACTTTACGAAGTCCATGCTTCTATGCACCGGGTCTAAAAAATGGAAGCAAAATATAACATACTGTCTTTATGGAGATCTACTGTGGGTCCACCCATCACGAAATCCAACGTTTAGCTTTATCAAATACATCTGACCTAGCTTTTGTTGACGGTGAAAATATGAAGTGAGGTGCTACAGTTTCTCAGCGTTGTTTTAGCAAGCATAAATAGCATCTATCATAAAAACAGGCAAGTTGATATGTTCGCGCCGCTTTTACGGCCAAATTATAATTTTAAGGTATACACATTTGTATATTTTTCGATAGGTCTTCTGAAGGAGCAGAAAATTTCAAAAATCAAATTCCAGAAAATTTAAAAATCACCCTAACATAGTTGTATGAGAAATATTTAATTTTAAACAAAAAAAAAAATAAATAAAATAAAACAAATATTATGATAACTGACTTTTGGTGGTGAGTCGGAGGTGGTATGTGGCGTGGTTGCAAGCCCCTGCTAGCTCGTCGAATGGGGTGGGATTTTGCACACCTGCCTTACCCGCAGTTATCTAAACAAAAAAGTGGTTCATGCCTAGAGGAGAATACATAAATAGAGGGAAAGTAGGAAGTGGAAAAAGGAAAGAAGGCCCGTTCAGAGTCAGGGGGAGTCTACCCACCCCCTTCAGCGCAGCTTGCGCGAAGCCTTGGGCACTGTGCTGACTCCGATTACTTTACAGCGCCCCTTATTGCTTCCAGTGGTTAGGCACTACCCCCTTCCTCTGGGAACGTAACGTCGGGGTTGACCAGCTCACCTACACCCCCTTTGTACCTACTCTTATTCTCTTTAATAACCTTTTCAGCTCGCCTACATTCAGCTTTCAGCTCCGCTAGCGTGTCCATTTTTGAAGAGAAGGTCAGGTTAGCCAGGTATGGTTTGAGATTCCCCTTAATTATCCCAACCAGTCCCTTTTCGGGTATTCGTTTCCTCAGCCTAAACGTCAAATTGTGCACGTCCCCACAAAATTCATCAAATCCCTCATTCGCCAACTGTTTACGCTCCATGATTTGCCGAATCACCTCGCAGTCGGTCTCTGCGGTTCTGCCTTCAGATCAAGATACCCGAAGTTCGGATCTTCGGCATGATACTCCAACACCTGCCAGTACCATTTCAAAGCCGCTCCTGACACGAGGCAGTGGAAATCGGTAAACAGTTGATGATGAGAGATTTGATGTTGTTCCCTCATCTTCTCTATCCTAACAGGAAGCTCTCGGTCGAAATCCCCTTGTCCGTCCCGTCAAACTTTATATGCCACTTCTCTAAGTCCATTTTCTTCCAACGTTGTGGCTGTTGTGCGCTTTGGGGTCCTCCGTCGTTTCATGGCTCTCCTCCGTTGGCCTGCATTGCTGCTCCATTTCTACCTGGCCCCCTGTTCTTCGGAGTGGACGCTTGATTGGAGCGATGATCCAATCCTTGAGCTGCCGAGATTTCCATGTCGGCGACACGGCCGCTGAGGTTGACTACACAAGTTTTTATCGCTCATTATTCCACTGGGCCATAAACTCCCCTTGCTGTTCTATCATTGCCATAAGACGTGTCAGTAACTCGGTGTCAGTCCTAGTGGTCTTTGTGCTCCCCGCTGCCGTCGCAACCTTAGCTGCCGCGGCTCCCGGTGCCTGCTGCTCCAAAGGATCAACGCCCCCTGTGATCCACCCTGTTCGTTGGCGGACATCTCAGCGAGGATTCCGTCGAGCTTGTGGGAGAAACTCAGACTGGCTTCGGCTTGATCCGCGATTACCCGGCTAACCCTGGACACACTAACTTCGCGCACGGCCTCCTCTTCTAGCGAGCTAAAGATCCTGGTTGTACACCGGTTGAAATAGTACGTGGGAAGGAAATCTACCATGTGTTCAATCCCTGTATCTATTTGGTTGAACAGTGAGCCAACCACCTGATTTTCAAGGGCACGCGTAAAAGCACGTGTAAACGGCATGTCTCTAGCAAACAGTCCCAAACCACCTAGTACTCTTTCCTCCCTGTTTTCCTCGTCATTCATGAACTCAGACTCACGCAACAAACTCACTCTATGTCACACACACACAGCCAGTCAAACAAAATCGGGGAATTCCGAACTCAATTAATTCTAATAAAAAAATTCAACCCAATAATCAGAACAAAGTTACCGCAAACAAAAGCAAACAAAACTTTCGAAATTAAATTAAAATTCAAAGCAAAGATTAAAACTTGGATTTATAAGAAATGAAAAAAAAATCCTACCAAATAATTAAATAAAAAGATTACAAATGATAAAAATGAATAGAAAAAGATTTTTGAATTTAAATTAAAATTCAAAAAAGCAAAAAAACAAAAAAGTTAAAAATTACAACTAAGATTTGAATTCAAAATAAACAGATTCGACCCAATTATTAAAAGAAAAAAAATAATAATAATAATAATAAAGATAATATAAAATTCTGAATTCTGAAAAATGAAATACAAAACTATAATTTAAATTAAAGAAAATAATAACAAGTAAGGAAGGCTAAGTTCGGGTGTAACCGAACATTACATACTCAGTTGAGAGCTGTGGAGACAAAGTAAGGGAAAATCACCATGTTGTAAAAAGAACCTAGGGTAAACCTGGAATGTGTTTGTATGACATGTGTATCAAATGGAAGGTATTAAAGAGTATTTTAAGAGGAAGTGGGCCATAGTTCTATAGATGGACGCCATTTAGGGATATCGCCATAAAGGTGGACCAGGCCTGACTTTAGAATTTGTTTGTACGATATGGGTATCAAATGAAATGTGTTAATGAGTATTTTAAAAGGGCGTGGGCCTAAGTTCTATAGGTGGACGCCTTTTCGAGATATCGCCATAAAGGTGGACCAGGGGTGACTCTAGAATTTATTTTGTACGATATGGGTATCAAAAGAAAGGTGTTAATGAGTATTTTAAAAGGGAGTGGACCTTAATTCTATAGGTGGACGCATTTTCGGAATATCGTTATAAAAGTAGACCAGGGTTGACTCTAGAATGCGTTTGTACAATATGGGTATCAAATAAAAGGTGTTAATGAGTATCTTAAAACGACGTGGGCCTCAGTTATATAGGTGGACGCCATTTCGAAATATCGCCATAAAGGTGGACCAGGGGCGACTCTAGAATTTGTTTGTACGATATGGGTATCAAATGAAAGGTGTTAATGAGTATTTTAAAAAGGAGTGGGCCTTAGTTCTATGTGTGGACGCCTTTTTGAGATATCGCCATAAACGTGGACCAGGGGTGACTCTAGAATTTGTTTGTACTATATGGTTATCAAATGAAAGGCGTTAATGAGTATTTTCAAAGGGAGTGGGCCTTAGTTCTATAGGTGGATGCCTTTTCGAGATATCGCCATAAACGTGGACCAGGGGTGACTCTAGAATTTGTTTGTACGATGTGGGTACCAAATGAAAGGTGTTATTGAGTATTTTAAAAGGGAGTGGGCCTTAGTTCTATAGGTGGACGCCTTTTCGAGATATCGCCATAAACGTGGACCAGGGGTGACTCTAGAATGTGTTTGTACGATATGGGTATCAAATTAAAGGTATTAATGAGGGTTTTAAAAGGAAGTGTCCCTTAGTTGTATATGTAAAGGCATTTTCGCGATATCGACCAAAATGTGGACCAGGGTGATCCAGAACATCATCTGTCGGGTACCGCTAATTTATTTATATATGTAATACCACGAACAGTATTCCTTCCAAGATTCTAAGGGCTTTTGATTTCGCCCTGCAAAACTTTTTCATTTTCTTCTACTTAATATGGTAGGTGTCACACCCATTTTACCAAGTTTTTTTCTAAAGTTATATTTTGCGTCAACAGACCAATACAATTACCATGTTTCATCCCTTTTTTCGTATTTGGTATATAATTATGGCATTTTTTTCATTTTTCGTAATTTTCGATATCGAAAAAGTGGGCGTGGTCATAGTCGGATTTCGGCCAATTTTTATACTAATACAAAGTGAGTTCAGATAAGTACGTGAACTGAGTTTAGTAAAGATATATCGATTTTTGCTCAAATTATCGTGTTAACGGCCGAGCGGAAGGACAGACGGTCGACTGTGTATAAAAACTGGGCGTGGCTTCAACCGATTTCGCCCTTTTTCACAGGAAATAGTTATCGTCCTAGAATCTAAGCCTCTACCCAATTTCACAAGGATTGGTAAATTTTTGTTCGATTTATGGCATTAAATGTATCCTAGACAAATTAAATGAAAAAGGGCGGAACCACGCCCGTTTTGAAATTTTCTTTTATTTTTGTATTTTGTTGCACCATATCATTACTGGAGTTGAATGTTGACATAATTTACATATATACTGTAAAGATATTAACTTTTCTTTTAAAATTTGAATTTAAAAAAAAAAAATTTTAAAAGTGGGCGTGGTCGTTCTCCGATTTTGCTAATTTTTATTAAGCAGACATATAGTATTAAGAGTAACGCTCCTGCCAAATTTCATCAATATATCTTCAACGACTGCCAAATTACAGCTTGCAAAACTTCTAAATTACCTTCTTTTAAAAGTGGGCGGTGCCACGCCCATTGTCAAAAATTTTACCATTTTTCTATCTGCGTCATAAGTTCAACTCACCTACCAAGTTTCATCGCTTAATCCATATTTGATAATGAATTATCGCACTTTTTCGATTTTTCGAAATTTTCGATATAGAAAAAGTGGGCGTGGTTATTGTCCGATATCGTTCATTTTAAATAGCGATCTGAGATGCGTGCCCAGGAACCTACATACCAAATTTCAACAAGATACCTCAAAATTTACTCAAGTTATCGTGTTAACGGACAGACGGACGGACGGACGGACATGGCTCAATCGAATTTTTTTTCGATACTGATGATTTTGATATATGGAAGTCTATATCTATCTCGATTCCTTTATACCTGTACAACCAACCGTTATCCAATCAAAGTTAATATACTCTGTAAGCTCTGCTCAACTGAGTATAAGCAAGTAAGGAAGGCTAAGTTCGGGTGTAACCGAACATTAAATACTCAGTTGAGAGCTATGGAGACAAAGTAAGGAAAATCACCATTTAGGAAAATGAACCTAGGGTAACCCTGGAATGTGGTTGTATGACATGTGTATCAAATGGAAGGTATTAAAGAGTATTTTAAGAGAGAGTAGGCCATAGTTCTATGGATGGACGCCATTTAGGGATATCGCCATAAAGGTGGACCAGGGCTGACTCTAGAATTTGTTTGTACGATATGGGTATCAAATGAAAGGTGGTAATGAGCATTTTAAGAGGGAGTGGGCCTTAGGTCTATCGGTGGACGCCTTTTAGAGAAATCGCCATAAAGGGTGTCCAGGGGTGACTCTAGAATATGTTTGTACGATATGGGTATCAAATGAAAGGTGTTAATGAGTATTTTCAAAGGGAGTGATCCTTAGTTCCATAGGTGGAAGCCGTTTCGAGATACCGCCATAAAGGTGGACCAGGGGTGACTCTAGAATGTGTTTGTACGATATGGGAATCAAATGAAAGGTGTTACTCAGCATTTTAAGAGGGAGTGGGCATTAGGTCTATAGGTGGACGCCTTTTCGAGATGTCGCCATTAGGGTGAGCCAGGGGTGACTCTAGAATGTTTGTACGATATGGGTATCAAACGAAAGGTGTTTCTGAGCATTTTAAAAGGGTGTGGGCATTAGGTCTATAGGTGGACGCCTTTTCGAAATATCGCCATTAGGGTGGGCCAGGGGTGACTCTAGAATGTGTTTGTATGATATGGGTATCAAATGAAAGGTGTTACTGAGCATTTTAAGAGGGAGTGGGCATTAGGTCTATAGGTGGACGCCTTTTCGAGATATCGCCATTAGGGTGGGCAGGGGTGACTCTAGAATGTGTTTGTACGATATGGGTATCAAATGAAAGGTGTTACTGAGCATTTTAAGAGGGAGTAGGCATTAGGTCTATAGGTGGACGGCTTTTCGAGATATCGCAATTAGGGTGGGACAGGGGTGACTCTAGAATGTGTTTGTACGATATGGGTATCAAATGAAAGGTGGTAATGAGTATTTTAAAAGGGGTAATCCTTAGTTCTATAGCTGGACGCCTTTTCCAGATATCGCCATTAGGGTGAGCCAGGGGTGACTCTAGAATGTGTTTGTACGATATGGGTATCAAACGAAAGGTGTTACTGAGCATTTTAAGAGGGAGTGGGCATTAAGTCTATAGGTGGACGCCTTTTCGAGATATCGCCATTAGGGTGGGCCAGGGGTGACTCTAGAATGTTTGTACGATATGGGTATCAAACGAAAGGTGTTACTGAGCATTTTAAGAGGGAGTGGGCATTAGGTCTATAGGTGGACACCTTTTCGAGATATCGCCATTAGGGTGGGCCAGGGGTGACTCTAGAATGTTTGTACGATATGGGTATCAAACGAAAGGTGTTACTGAGCATGTTAGGAGGGAGTGGGCATTAGGTCTATAGGTGGACGCCTTTTCGAGATATCGCCATTAGGGTGGGCCAGGGGTGACTCTAGAATGTTTGTACGATATGGGTATCAAACGAAAAGTGTTACTGAGCATTTTAAGAGGGAGTGGGCATTAGGTCTATAGGTGGACGCCTTTTTGAGATATCGCCATTATGGGCCAGGGGTGACTCTAGAATGTTTGTACGATATGGGTATCAAACGAAAGGTGTTACTGAGCATTTTAAGAGGGAGTGGGCACTAGGTCTATAGGTGGACACCTTTTCGAGATATCGCCATTAGGGTGGGCCAGGGGTAACTCTAGAATGTTTGTACGATATGGGTATCAAAGGAAAGGTGTTACTGAGCATTTTAAGAGGGAGTGGGCATTATGTCTATAGGTGGACGCCTTTTCGAGATATCGCCATTAGGGTGGGCAAGGGGTGACTCTAGAATGTGTTTGTACCATATGGATATCAAATTAAAGGTATTAATGAAGGTTTTAAAAGCGAGTGGCCCTTAGGTGTATATGTGAAGGCGCTTTCGCGATATCAACCAAAATGTGGACCAGGTGATCCAGAAAATCATCTGTCGGGTACTGCTAATTTATTTATATATGCAATACCACTAACAGTAGTCCTGCCAAGATTCCAAGGGATGTTGATTTCGCCTTGTAGAACTTTTTCATTTTCTTCTACTTAATATGGTAGGTGTCACACCCGTTTTACAAAGTTTTTTCCAAAATTATATTTTGCGTCAATAAACCAATCCAATTACCATGTTTCATGCCTTTTTTCGTATTTGGTATAGAATTATGGCATTTTTTTCATTTTTCGTAATTTTCGATATCGATAAAGTGGGCGTGGTTATGATCGGATTTCGGCCATTTTTTATACCAAGATAAAGTGAGTTCAGATAAGTACGTGGACTAAGTTTAGTGAATATACATCTGTTTTTGCTCAAGTTATTGTGTTAACGGCCGAGCGGAAGGCCAGACGTTGGACTGTGTATAAAAACTGGGCGTGGCTTCCACCGATTTCGCCCATTTTCACAGAAAACAGTTACCGTCATAGAATCTATGCCCCTACCAAATTTAAGAAGGATTGGTAAATTTTTGTTCGACTTATGGCATTAAAAGTATTCTAGACAAACTAAATGAAAATGGGCGGAGCCACGCCCATTTTGAAATTTTCTTTTATTTTTGTATTTTGTTGCATCATATCATTACTGGAGTTGAATTTTGACATAAGTTACCTATATAGAGTAAAGATATTAAATTTTTTGTTAAAATTTCTATTTTAAACAAATTTTTTTTTAAAAAGTGGGCGTGTTCTTCATCCAATTTTGCTAATTTTTGTTTTGCGCATATATAGTAATAGTAGTAACGTTCCTGGCAAATTTCATCTTGATATCTTCAACGACTGCCAAATTACAGCTTGCAAAACTTTTAAATTACCTTCTTGTAAAAGTGGGCGGTGCCACGCCCATTGTCCAAAATCTTACTAATTTTCTATTCTGCGTTATAACGTCAACCCATCTACCAAGCTTCATCGCTTTATCCGCCTTTGGCAATGAATTATCGCATTTTTTCGGTTTTTCGAAATTTTCGATATCGAAAAAATGGGCGTGGTTATAGTCCGATATCGTTCGTTTTAAATAGCGATGTGAGATGAGTGCCCAGGAATCTACTTACCAAATTTCATCAAGATACCTCAAAATTTACTCAAGTTATCGTGTTAACGGACAGACGGACGGACGGACGGACGGACATGGCTCAATCAAATTTTTTTTCGATACTGATGATTTTGATACATGGAAGTCTATATCTATCTCGATTCCTTTATACCTGTACAACCAACCGTTATCCAATCAAAGTTAATATACTCTGTGAGCTCTGCTCAACTGAGTATAAAAAAGATTAAATTAAAAATTCAGGAATATATTAAAAATTTATTTAAAATTCAAAGGCAAATGGAATCAAAAACTTGGGAAGGATGTGAAAAAACTTTAAAAATAAAATTAAAAATTCAAAAATAAAATTTATAACCTAGATTTAAAGAGAATGGTAATAAATTTTTGGAATTAACTGGAACTTCAAACAAACCAAAAAAGGATAAAATAGAACCTTACCTCTAAGTTTAAGAAAAACCTCCACCAACATACATATAAAAAAACATCAAGATTCTAATAACTTAACTTAAAATTCAAAGTAGGAACTTACAATCGAATTATTGGAAAAAGTATTAAAAGTAACCAAAATAATTTTTAAAGTTAGATTAATGCTTAGAAGTACAAACTAAGACTTAAATTAAAATTCAAGGGTAAAGGTAACCTAAAAATTTTGAGACAAAAAAATTCAAAGGAAGAAAAAAGAAAGGCTAAATTAGAACTTAAAAATCAATTCAGGGTTAAAATTCAATGGATTAGGTTTCGAAGGCCGCAGCTTCGATGAAACAAAAATGATTAGAATTAAACTTAAATTCCAAATAAAGAAATTAATATACAGAACCAAAAATTAAAATATAAGTTTTCAAAATTTAACTAAGTCTTGAATCCAGCAAAATTAAAACTATGTTTGAATTCAAAAAAAAAAATACTAAAACAATTCACGAAATTAAACTTTGGATTTCAACAACAAATTTATTGCCTTAAGTTTAAATTAAACGTAACGTTCTCTATATTAATTTGGAAATAAAAGTAATAACAGAACCCAACAATTTTCGAAATTACGATAAATTCCGAAATAAAAAAAAAACTTTAACTGAAATTCGACATTTAACTTTCACAAAAAAATTGTTGAACGTGAGTTACTGCGCGAAATTAATTTTTAATTCCAAAAAAATTCAGCCAAAACCAAGGGAAAATTCCAACCAAGGCACTGTTGAAAGTCGTCGACTACTAAATTTCTAAATCGACTTAGAAGTCCCTTGAATACAGACTAAAAAGAATTTTCCACTTAACTCAAAATATTTGTAGATTTCAGTTTTTATATATATGCATGTATTTATATGAAAAATGTGTTTATATGTAAATATACGTGTATTCAAAAATGGATATGAATATATGTATATGTTTAACTACAGATACGTACAACAAAATTATATGATGAATAGAAATATGAAGAAAATATGTCTCCTTGTGGCTTCAAAAAAGAATTTTTAACTACTATTTCCTATCCCTCCAAAAAGGAAATGAAAAAAATTTAATTTCTAATTTCTTGAAAAAAAAATATATTTATTTGCTTTGGTGTGTAATGGGTGTTGCAATTGGTGAGGTCATTGTGGGAGTGATTCGTAAGTCCATATGTCTATAGCATCTAGTCAGTCTTCATGCAGTCCGTGGATGCCACATTTCCCTACTTCTCTCTTTCGTGGTGAGTGTGGATATAAGTATCTTTAATACAATGTATATTAAAAAGATTCCATATATATTAAAAAGGTTCTTGCAACAAAAAAAAAAATATCAGATTTAACTATCCTTCCTGGTTTACCTATAACTGTTTATATTATTACTATTGGTGCGTACGGTATAGCTCTGGGCTTAAGAGGGGACGTAGGGGTGATGGCCTAATAGGCTGGTAGACAGACAGACTTTAGTCAGGTTTGTGGGCGCCGTAAAATTAGAGGAGTCAGCACGGCGCCCATGGCTTCGCGTAAGATACGCAAAGAGGGTGGGTAGACTCCACCTGACTAGACAGGCCTCCACCTTTTTCCCTCTTTTTTTGCTTTCCCCCTCCTTTCTCTCTCTGTTATCCTTACGTCTATTTTATCTCTTTCAACTTTCCCATTTTTTTTAGCAATTAGGCATGAACTCTATTTTTTTTTGTTAGTGTAGTTGCTGGAAAGGCTGGTGCGCAAAACCCCACCCCATCCGACGAGCTAGCAGGGCTTGCCACCATGCCACACGCCACCCCTGTCTTACCACTGAAAGCCAGCTACATAACACAAAATAAAATAAAATAGAACCAAATAAAATGAAATAAAATGTAATTAAATTAAAAAAGTTAATTAAATAAAATTATATTAAATTCAATTTAAGTAAATCAATATAAAATCGACGAGCTATTCGTTTGCTATCGAAAGTATATCAATATGTACTTGCTAACTTTGCAATTTGTTATTGGCGTTCTATCGGAAACTTATCTATATCTTGTGGGAGTGTTACCAATTGCCATCAACATATTATCGATTTGTTAACGTGGACTCATTACTTTGTTATAAACCAAATACCTTCAAAGCTTCAATATGAAATCGATGACACACATATAACCCCTAGTCACATTAAATAGTTCAAAGATGGTCGGACTTGTACTTTAATGGTGCCTGTTACCGGAACGTACCGGATCTATATCCGGCAAAGGACCCTCAGCATCGATAATGCTCCCCAAAACCGTCGCGGAATGCTTCATCGCTACAACAACAGCTCACTCTTGAACAAGGAAGTTTACTCGTTCATCTTATCTATGACTTATATATTATTATGGAACGGAAGCCACGACAATATGGTACACTTTGGAAATTTTACCCCACATAAAACAGAAATTTCGCTTTTTCAACTCACCTTGATGCGCCCATGCTTATTACCTTTCATATTAGCTCACCACCTCTCACCACAACTTGTATGACTTGCAATTGCCTAGTAAATAGCTTTTACAGCACGTCGTTAAATCCTATTCATGTTCGATGTCATGGTGTTGTTGTTTCGATGAAAGGATGGATTGGTTGTTTGGGTTTGTATGTTTGTACAAATATTAAAAGCGTTGCTTTTGTTGTTTCAACAAAGGGTTACATCATTGGTGGCTTCATCCGGAGATTATTATATCAAAAAGTTATAAAAGTTATCGTCATCTAACAATCGCGGCCATGAAAGCAATCCGTACATTCACATTCAAACAATAAAAATATATCGAAAGCAAGAACAACAACAGCAACATCATCATCATTAATACTGTCAACGGTTTTCAACTACATATCACTGCCAATAACAACTACAAATTTCACACAATTTACACAAGCATGCCACGTTATGAATGTTTTTGTGTTGGCAGTAGTGATTATCAAGTTCTCCAGCGTGTAGGTTTAATTTTATATTTGTTTTATGAAAACTTTGATATCTGCTACTGGAATTCATTAATTGTCTATGCTCATATCAGACCGACTAAGAAAAATTAAATTTCTTCGTTATACTTCGTTATGGCCGCCTTTAGCAAAAGGTTTCCGTGTGCCTCGTAAACGCTCTTCAGAGTTGGCAGAATTTGTTTAGCTCAAAGTGGCATACCAAGATAAGCCAAGTCTAAATCTCCTCGATGGTATGTCACACCAAGTTGTTAATGTTGTTATTCCTGGAACATCAAGTGCATAAGCCGTGAGTTTTCCTGTTCTCAAATAGAACCACGTTAGAAGTTGGTTGATGACTAGGGGATAGTACGCCACTTTGTGGCATAACCATTGTGAACAAGTCTTCTTGCAGCTTAGCATGCTGCCGATTCAATATATTAGATTATCTAAGAAGACATCTGCGGTAAAAGCTCCAATATTTTAAAGCTTTTTTCGTGGTAGCTTCAGATTTTTCGAATTCTCTGCCATAAGAAAACTCTCAGCAAAAATTCATATGCTCACGCTTTTTAATTTGTTTATTCCATAAGAAAAATGGTCCTCTCTACCAATTATCTCCTTACGATTTCTCTTCCGAACAGCACTTTATCCCCTTCACAATCACTTGAACTAACCACTCCCGCTTGAGTGTCACACCTTCTTTTCGAAAATTACCGATAGCTTATTTAAAAAAGCTATTTAAAAAATATAAATACTTGGCGCGATTTACCTCCGATGAGATCTAGGCCGATCTCTTATAATTTTCTCATGCTCCCGTTTTATGCCGACTCCAAACGGCAGCTGCAAGGTAGATGAATTTTTACTGGGGTGTTTTAACCACATGACTGCCGAGGCTCGAGCGCGCTCAGAACAACCTTTTTTTATAATTTTTATTGTTTCTTTTCCCTAAACTTGAAACCAAGATCTTCAGTGTAATAAAAGGACCATGCTAATACCACACCACGACGCCCGCTTAACTTGTATGTTTTCTGTTAAAATTTTCCTAAATATCGTTTGAGCACTTTGAGCGTCTATAAGCAACCCTCAAACAAATACATATTTATTTATACGCACTATCGTACCCGGCAGACGTTGCCTTGTCTATAAATTGATTATATTAAGAAAGTGCCTCTCCAATCCTCTTTCCATCACCTTTCCCTTCCTCGGCTACTTTATATTCCATTTCGCCTACTTATTCCTGTCCTTCCATTATTACCCTTACTACATTCCCCTTCCGCAACTTCTCCCTTTCACTCTCACTAACATTTCCATTCCCACACTCAATCTCAATTCCACTTTCACTCCAACTACAACTCCCACTACCACTGTAGTTTCCTGTCACTCCCTCCACCTCCTCTACCGGTTGTCCACGTGAACTCAATGTGAAAAATTTCATCAGAATCGGCCAAGCGCTATGGACGAGCATAGGACACACACACATCCATCCGCTTTAGTCACCAAAATGCAGCCAATAAAAGACTACAGTGCCTAAAAGTATGCTTCAAGTCATGACAACGCATTCCTGCCGGATCTGATGTGAAACATTCCCAAACCAAAAAAGGTAAAAGGTATGACGGAACTTCGGTTATTGGACTTACCACAGCTTGTAAGCTAGCTAAAGTTCTACAAGCCAAAACACTATTGAATTGAGGATTTTCTAAACTCTTTTTTTTTGTTGTAAATGAACACTAAGTCCGGCCGAAAAAACGAAACCAAAAATTATTCAAATCAACAGTTTTTCAGAAAATATTAAAGAAAAATTTATGAAAATCGGTCTAACCGTGATTGAGTCGGCTAACGCGCCGAAACTCATTATTAATATATCATCATCATAAATTTTCGCGTAACCGCCTAAGCGATTTTAGCCATTTCGTAACAACCCACAACAGCCATTCCTGCTTCAAGATAACTGACGCCAATTGGGAGCATCAAATAAGGTCAAGTCTTCCTACACCTGCCTCTGCGGTGTCAACTGAAACAACTAATTTGCCGGAGCGTCTTTTTCCATTCGCCTTTGGGTTTTTAGTCGCCCGCACTATAGTCATATCTTCGTAAAGCTCTTACAGCACATCATTATACGTTCTTCGATGCTCACCGTCAGCACCACGGACGGGGCCATAAGTCTTCCGTTGAACTATTTTTTCGAACCGTCCATGATTACGGGCCATACACCAGGACAGGTATGATGAGCGACTTGTAGAGTGTGATTTTTGTTCTTCGAGAGAGCACTTTACTTTGAAATTACCCATTCATCCCAAAGAAGCACTTGTTGGCAAGGGTTATTATTCGTAGGATTTCTAAGTGATTTTTTCTGCTACTGTTGGTTTCCAAATAGAAAATTATTTATATATAGATGGATATACATATGTATTTTTAAACACCAGACACACGGAAGTACATACCGTACGAAAATAAAATAGTGCTGAAATAGCCTCAAAACGATCTCAAAATAATCCTGAATTAGAACCGGATTCATCCTGGAAATATACGAAATTACTTATATATAGATGTCTATTTTTTAGACTCCGACAGAGGTGTCGCTCAAAACGTTTCATGTTTTTAGCTATTATAAACTTTTAATCTTCCGTTACTTTTGCTTGTCTTTTGTGATCTGTCCAATTGTCAAATATAATAAGATGTGCCAACAGTCTCCGAGTTGATAACCCATTTTTATTTTGCGGTTATGTTTTTAGAAAACGTAGAAAACTTATGGCTCATATCCAAGAGACTACTTTTATTTGAAAGATATATTTCTATAGAAGTTTATAAAAGCTTTATTCATTTACATATGTAGTTTTTAAGTTTAGTTATCTGAATTAACGCACTCTATTTGTTATGTTAAGTGAGGTAAGCAGATAGACCAAAGTCATGCCGGACATATACCGCGGAATCACTCCTGTCAACAAATGCTTCTTTAAACTGAGTAGGCAAATAAAACTGCCGATATCAGACCAAATCGGATAGTCTCAACCACCACCAGCAATGTTGTTCTGATATGCGCTCCCTAATCGTTTCACAGTGTTACTCTGAGCATTCAGGTCATGGGTCTCAAAAAATTTGAAGTAATTGCCTCTTCGCATAGGCACGTTTGTGCTATGGAATGCATAACCCTAATGTAGGTCCATAGGATGCGATATTCTTATGGAAAGAAAATATAAATATTTTGAAATGTGACAGTCGGTAGTTAGTAAATTAAAGCTACCATACTTTTGTGCTAAGTAGAATAATTTGACTCTATACATCCAAACTTCAATTTAAGTATCAACGTAACTTGTAAGTTTTGCATAAACTTGAGCTAAAGTAAATATTTGTGATCATCTGTCACTTGTCGTCGGTTAAAATATTATCTTATAAGAGGTGGTTTCACTCGCTGCCCGCGCTGCGGTCTCTTTACACTCTCCATTTACCAGCAACTAATTTCACTTGTGCAGCACTCAAATCGGCACACACACACATGCAACAAAGCTTGTCGCCTACCACATTACATATCCTAAGAGCGTCCTTCTAGTGTTGGCGTTTGTGGTTGTGTTAGCGTTGTCGTTGGTGCTGGCTTAAGCTGACAACCAGCTTTGAGCAAGTCTTTGCTTTGTTAACACTTAAGTATTTTACAATTGTGTTCATATTCATAGAGTTATTCATGTTTTGCTTACCTTGAAGTGTGTAGTTCGTGCTTAGTTTTTAGCAAAATGTGTAATGTTGTTGTTAAATCCCGAAGATATTTGTCTTTGTTCCACTTTCTAATGCTTGTAACGAAACATAAACAATCCTTTATTGCTCCTGAAAATCGTTAGGTCTTGTAAGTTATTTTTTTTTTTTTTTATTCAAACTATGTATCATTATTTAACCTTAGGAATAGTTATATACTAGCTATTGCCCGGTGTTTTGCTGGAACGGAAAACCCGACATTTATTTATTAAATTCAGTTTATTTAGTTTTGGCCCCTAATTAATACTACCCTTCTTTCTTCAACTCCTTTCCTTATCCTTTTTCCTAGTTGTAATAATATACGTCTAACTACCGCTGTGCCTGGTCCTAACTCTCTTTTTTTTACATTCTGCATCTCTCCTCACTCATCCCTATCCCTATCACCTTTTTTGTTTTTACTCTTTCTCTTTCTTCTCTGTAAATTTGTCTTTCCCTTTACCTATCCGTTCCCCCCCCCCCCCCCCCCCTTTCCCTTTTCTGTCACTCTCGCCCTCGCTATTGAAACATATGTGTGAATTTGTCTAAAATATCCCTCCCTGATGATGGCTCAAATAATCCCGAGGTGGTCCCTTAACAGCCTTAAAATTATTTCGAAATAATCTCGAAATGATTCAGAAGCTATCTACAAATGTTGCTTCATGTTACCCCGAATTGATCCTCAAATTGTTTCAACTCGGTCTCGAAATAACCACAAGATTATTCCGAAAATAATTCAGAAGTGATTCTGAAATCTCTCCAAATTTTTACGGGAGTAGTCTCCAAATGATCTTTAAAAAAGTACTCAAGTGTTCTTAAAATCATCCCAGAATTCCAATGAAACAATCCAGGAATAGTCCCAAAATAGTGAATAGTGGCACTCACGTAGCTTCATTTTACTCCCTTTACTGAATATCATGACGTGTCCATTTTAAATTGCGGGATTTGGTAAATATCATGACGTGTCCATTTTTAATTGCGGGATTTGGTATGTTCTCTTTTTATGGAAATGTTGGGTCCCTGGTTCATTGTATGAATCGATGTGCCCTAGTTTGAATTGGAAAAAAGGTGAGACCCGTTTTTACTGGACCATCAGGGATATGTTTATAACTTTCCATTTTATTCACTATGAGAGAAACAGAAGTCCCGTTTTTACCGTCGACCGTTCATAGTAAAATTATCGACCCTCAGAAACTTTTTTCTGACAGAAATTTGGCACTCCTTTGTCCTCCTCCTCCTTTTTTCAGCTATTTGTGGGAGATACGAGCAGACCCGGTCTTTGGCATTCATGTTTCCCCTTTCTCCCAACTACTTCCATAATTCACCCTCACTGCGAGCGCCGTGGTGTAGTGGTTGTGTGCTCCACCTACCACACCGAAGATCCTGGTTTCAAGTCCCGGACAAACCGATATTCATAGATATAAGTAGAATTAGAAGAAAGTTTCCTAAGCGGAGTCGCCGGCAGTGATTTGGCAAAGATTTTGAGTGTGTTTGCACATTCTTTCGAAATCGACATAATTTGTCCGGGCCTACAAATTTAAAAGAAAGAAAGAAGAAGAATTAAAAGGAACACGACGCAAATTGGAGTAGAAGCTCAGTCCAAATCACTTCGGATATTATCGTGCCTTGCATTTTTTATTCCTTTCATATACCCATTCCCAAATCTAATATGAAACTTAAATCGTTTTTTCCCAAATTGCGCTAATCTAGATTTCATAAATTTTTAGCATAGAATGCTACACTTTATTAACAGATTTTTAAATTGTTAAAAGTTAGCACAGTTTTCTCATTTAATTCCAAAATTTATCTGCCATATAAATCCAAACTTCGTAAAAGAATCTTTTAACCGACAGATAAACCTTAAAATTTACTTGAGAGAACGTCCCTTAGTCTATTTCAACTAACGATATTTCCATATCGAGTACAATTCAATCTATCCGCACATTTCTCGTTTGGCTCCCAAAAAGATTTTTGTCTCATACTACCAATCTTTGATCTTGATAAGACAACTCGGATCAAGCCTTCTAATAATTTAAGACTAATAAAAGTTTTTCGGATTTCTTTACCATTGAGACCCCGTTTTCTTTAACCATTTCCTGTTTAGATCAAGTTTTTTGAAAGAGCCCCTAGGTGGCTGGATTATATAAATTTTATGAAAACCTTGAGGACATTGTAGTCGTTAAAAGTCGTTAACGACACGGCAAAATAGGGAATGATATTAAATACTTACGTCAAAGATATCTGACAAAAGGTGATGAGCAGCAATTACATGGTAGCGAATTTTAAGAAAATTCTTGATTATTGTTCGCCTTCTGTTACCGTTCCAATCACTGAACTGTCTCACTAAATAACTTAAATATTCAATATAGCAAAATCTTCTTTATTTGCAACACTACTATGGTAGTAGTACATCTCAGTGAAAATACTCACGTACTTCACTGGCAATGTTTTAACATCAAACTGATTGCTATTCCCTACCTTACGCTCCATTTGTACTCTCGGTTGCCTTGTTCGCCTATTTCGCCCAGGGACAGGATTTTTCGCGAATATCCTTCTCGACAAGTTTCTTGTTTATTTCTCGTTTCTCTCCTTATTCTCTGTTTTGCGCTCTTTACTGCTGTATACATGTATGTGTGGCTGTTTACTATGTCATCTGCTTGCCTTGCTGTTGTTGTCCCGATCAAACAAATCTCTCATTTCAAACTCTACTTGGCTTTTCAAATATACCTTGCATCATCAGTGTCAGTTTAATGCTTCACAACAGTAGTGAGTAGTGAGGGCTTGGAACCGTCCTTGCTTTCTTTTTGAGAGGTTATATCCTTATTTGCGACGCGTCTATTTTGGGTTTTGCCAATTTAGTGTTTTTCGCGCAGGTACATTCAGTTTTGATTTGTTTGTCCTATTATTTCCATTAATAGTTGCCTTTGACTTTTGTGGTCTTTTTCGAATCTCCTCCACCAGCACTCGCTTACAGCTAAGCCCCTTACCACAACCAAATTTTAGTGGCACATCCTTGCTCTTATTTACTACGCATAATCCTTCTTTGCATGTCTATCTGGATGCCATGGTCGACTAAGCAGCCCACTCCTAATATGAGTTCATCAACAATCTCAGCCACAACAAACTTTTGTAGAACCGTGACGTTTCCAGTTACGAGTTCACTTACCTGGTTGTATTCTTGCTCCATGCAATGGCCTTATCTTCCTTTTGACTAGTTCAGGTCGAATTATCAAACAAAATGAATCTACCCATATCTATTGTAAGTAAGCGCTCCTTTTTAATGACGAGAGCCAGTCCTCACGCCTTGCATCGGGATCGATCAAGCTCATCTCTTTCAACTTTGCATATAAGTCCACGTTGGGCTACTAAGTCCATTGTCACACTGACGTGCAATGGGCCCTGGCTTCCCACACTTGAAATATTCGATTACCCTGTCACTCTGCTGTTGCGATCCTTTTAGTGCTTCCAGTATTGCCTCCACCCTGTCTGGCCTTTCTACTTCCACTAGGTCGGATGTCAAACGCATAGTATAGGATGAGGTTCAAAATCGCTGTAAATACAAGTTTAAATAAATAAATAAAATTTATTGAAAGAAGGTGGGGCATATTGTCCTAGTAGTAGCGAAAGGGCTACGAAATATAAAATTAATTTATTTATAATAATCTGCAAGGAGTTCAATTACAATTACATACAGACCAACACATGGACGTACAATCATTACTTACGCGTAGAATTTACAAAGTTGCCAATTTTACGAGAAGCTATTTTGCACTTTACATGCATAAGAACTTTTAATATGTATGTATGTATTAAAAAGTTATATATATTTTTAGTTGAATATTACAAAAAAGTGGTTATATCTTTTACGCTCACTTTGACTTGAGCCAGCGCGTTGTGGTTTGTAACGCTGTTGGTTGAACGGTCTGTTGGCTCGGCGAACTGATGCGGACCGCGGCGCGGTTATGATAAGGCGCCTGAAGGATTTATGGGTACGCGGAAATAAATTAAGTTTTTTTATTATTATTTTTCTACCAACTTGTTTTACATCTTTCGTTGCTTTTATTCGTTATACTGTTTTGAGCTATTAATATTGGAGGTACACATTTACGAATGTAAATGCAGTGAAAGCTAGTCTTATGGACACATCTATTAAGACTATAACTTCTATAAGAGAAATTAAGTTTGCAAACCATGTATAATAGTCGGACTACCTGATATCCGTATGGTATTGTGGTAATGCACTGTGTCCAATACACTAGGTCCCAGATTCAAGTGACGAGACAACTTATATCAAAATATCTTAGCTGCATTCTGCGAGAAGGAGCTTCTTCGTGTGTGAGCTTCCCTTCTTTTGCTGATGCTCTACTTACCAAAACTTTACTTCCCACGATCCACGCATTTTCCGCGGATTTCTTTAGAATTGCTTTAAATACGAAGCACACTACGACAGCTCGTTGGCTATTCTTATGCTATTGAGCATAGCAATTGTCTCCCAGTTCCACGAGGAGTACGTTCCTCAAGGATTTGGTTATCATATCCCATCTGCCGTCAAAGCAGGCCATCGTACGTGCCTCTTCTGCCTTCCCTCGTTGATGCTTTAAGTAATTGCATTCAAAAAGAGTGTAGCGTGCCTCGACTATGAGTCCACAATTTGAGCAGCACGAATTTTCCACCTTGACAATTCAGTTGAGATATTTTCGAATGTAGCCGCATCGGCTGCTCCTTGTGGTGACTTAGTTACATTGTCCATTGCTGTTTCCACTGCCTTCACCTACTTCTACGCGAAGGTAGTAAATTGATTTGCGCAGCGAGATGGTGTGTTGGTATAGTCTCCGCAGTGACAGCTTCAGGGCCGCCGAGGGAAAATCCGGGCACGGGAGCAAAAAAAATGCGGGCCCCCATACTTAAATTAATGAATTCTCAAAATCAAAATTACCAAAAGATATCTGGTTTTTTTTCAAAAAACTGTCCAACGTTTTTACATACAACATTTATATCGCTGTATAAGAATTTGCATCATACCGAATTTTTCTGCTGGAACAGAAAACGAATTCAACTTTATGCTACAAAGCCAACGCCAAAAACCAACAACACCTTATCCGGGGTGCAGACACGTTAAGAGATTTTTAAAATTTGTTGAAATTTAAAATGATTGCTATATACGAAAGGTGTTTTGTTTATTTTCTGTAAGCAAAAAGTTTGGATAGCATTTTGAGATTCCCGGACCCCTCCAAAGCTCGGGCCCGGGGGTAATGACCCCCTCAGCCTCCCCTCTCGTCGGGCCAGGACAGCTTAATTCTCACCTCTCCAAGTGCCTCTTTTGCTGTAACGTCACTCGCTTCGGTATTATCGACTAACAGTAGGGCGCTTGCCATGGTGTGAAGATAGCGTACTCTCCTACCACACCGAAGGTCCTGGACACAAGGAAAAGTTACATCAAAATCTTGCAATTATTAAAATTTTTTCGAAGCGGTGCCTACCCTCGGCAGTCATTTTGCAAACATTCAGTGTATCGCATCCTTGAAAAGCTTTTTTGTGAAATCGGTCTCTATGTCATTTCCCTCCAATTTGTAGGAAAAATGAAAAGTAGCGTGATACAAATTGGAAGAGAAGCTCTGCCTTAATCTCTGCCTTAAAAACTGTATAGCCTTTTGTTTTTTTATACAGTCAGGCGCCGGGTTGTACAAAAGTGAAGATCCTCATAGTATATACCTGAGATGCATCCCTTCTTGTTTTACTGCACAGAGCTGACTGCCCTTTTGCATGTTATTAAGATGGAAGCTTACGCAGTTATATTCATTACCAGTAGGATCCGTCATCGCCCGCAATCCAACCAAATATCATGCAACCAAAGCCTGGCTCTCGAACTTTTTTTCTCATGATTTAAGTCTGCGACCTTTGTGTGTATCTATTAAGCATTTACTGGGATGCTTCCCATTGTACATATCTGGCGTGGAATTCTCGAGCTACGACCAGGTTACCTTTTTGGTTATACATATCATTTTTATGTAGCTCAAACATTTCTTTTAACCCTTGAAATGAATTATTCGTGGACAGATAACAGTAGGTAGGCGCTTCCATTCTTTTTTGTTTTTTTTTTTTTTGTTTCCTTGTGATAATGAAAAACTTCTCGTCCTTTACATCTCCATTTTTGTTTCTTTTACCCTTCTTGTGTACAGAAAAAGTGAATGGCGATTGTTTTAGTTATCACCTGTACAGCCGGTTCTGATACCCTGCGGAAAACAAAGTTGGTCTTAGAGATGCTACTCGCTGCGCAGATGTTAAGGCATTACGCTGTTCTTCAGCTGAAGAGTTTTCCCCAAGAGTTTGGAGTTATACTGTAGAGTGTAAAAGTAAAGTCCGACGGCAGTTTTCTTTCTTTTTTCCTCGGTGGTTAAAAACAAAGAGCCAAGCGTGCTGAAATGCAATACCTGCCGCATAGTGAAGTCATTACCAGCTGCCGGATTCTTAAGGAGTTCACTAGTCTTCCTGCGGATATCTGCTGTCAGTATTTAGTCTAAAAAATAACAATATCCAAATTAGAATTGTGGAACCTTCTGTGTCCGATTTTATGATGTTTCACTGTATTTCGAATCTGCTTTCTTTGTGGAATATGTCAAGATTATCTTTATTGGCCCTTAAAAAGTTTGTCCCTCTGCCGGACAGAGAATATATTCATATATTTAAAGATCGTTACACCGTGGACAGTGAAATGACGTCGTTTATAATAAAAAACAATAAAACGCAAATCATGAATGAAAAAGAATGGTTTTCAGAAATAAAATTAATATAATGTAAAAGAAACAAATGCGTTACTTCGAAAAATCATAATTCCTTTTGTTTTGGTGACCACGGAAAAACAGCTGGTACTACGAAGAATGTCGCCCAGCAACCGAATGAAAGGGCGCTGCTTACAGGGCTACTCTGAAAGCGAACGCAACAAGAAGAGCTTTTGAACGCTACTGCGAGTTGGAAAGGGAAGCGAGACTCTTTTACTAGAAAAAAAGGAAAACCAGAAAGGCAGCAGACAGATGGTTTTAAGCCTGAGACAAGCTCCTCCAAAAACGAAAACGGCCTGATAACCGATGTCCAAAAATTGTTTAGATTACCGAGGAAACCCTTCACTGTGCTCTTAAATGGAGAGGGCGATGAAACACTCAGGGAAGACGACGAATGCGAGTCCGCAATCGATGTTGATGGAATTAATGTTCTCCCCACCCGATTATGACGAAGTAATAATAGTAACTGGCGACGAAGGCTTTTCTCTTCACAATGTAAACCTTCTCCTGATCAGATTTTCCAGCAATTTCTCCTCGGAATACTACTCCACACAACATCTCAGCATAGAGAGTATGCGTTCTAGGATAAAACAGAAGTATAATCCAAACATTTTCTGCATTCTGCGTATGTACTGAGAAGCGTTAAAAATGCTTTATTTTCATTTCTTTCTAACAAGACTATATTCGGCCTGTTGTGGGGTATACTTCTGTCTGTAATACGGCCCATACATGACACAAAAGCCATGCGCAAATATAAACCGACGAAATTTGTTCAAGTGAGAATCGTATCAAAATCGTTTTGATTTTAGCGCAGTTCTCTGCGCAAATAGCGCAACCAGTGCACATACCGGGCAGATCCTTGTGCAAATTGGTAATTGGCACAAGGAGACTTGAGTCGTGTAATTGGCGTATAAGTATAGTGCGGTCCCCGCATATCATATATTCGCTACTTTCTAGCATTGTTAATTTCAGCACGTACAATTATCTACATAAACGAAACAATAATTGCGTCTACACATATGTAACATGTACGTATACGAGCAGCGGAGAGTCAATGCACAAGCACATGCATATATCTGAGATACTCCTATAAGTATGCAATGAGAAAAAAAACTATAAAATTGTGCAATTGTATTTACAGCTGAGAAGTTTGAGAGCTACTGGACTAGTAGATTCTGGAAGCACCTAGAAGATGCGAAGGTTGAAATCAAAGAGTATAAAAGGCGGCAATTGTAGAGGCGCTGGAATTCAATTTGATTTGAGTTGTCAAGCAGTTTCGACTAAGACGCTATCTGGCGAGCAAGAGCAGTATTATTTTGAATAGTAGAGTTTCATTTGAGCTATCAATCAGTTTGGTTATTAAGCAAGCTATTCGTTGCACAGTTTGAGTGTTATTGTGAAGTACTTTAATAAAGGCCATTTTGCATTATTACAAATTGGAGTTATTTATTGATTGTTTAGTGTTTCGAACTTAGCAGAGGATTGCAAATAAGAGGATTTGCAAGTAAATTCGTTACAATTAGTGTCAGAAGAGAATTGTTGAATAAATTCCGGAGGACAACAAGGACATGGCAAAGTTCAGTGAATTGAAGATCCAGCAACTGAAGAAGGAGTTGGAGAGCCGTGGATTGAATACAAGCGGCGTTAAACTCGAACTTCAGGCACGGCTACGAGAGGCAATGGAAGCAGAAGGAATTGATGTGGACGAGTATGTCTTTTATCCTGATGGGTACGAGACAACAACAAAAATTGAAGAGAAAAACGAAACATCGCAGACAGTTACGAGCACAGACTTGAACATGATATTGGCCGCAATAGCTGCTCAAACATCGACAGTAACATCAATGTCGTCGCAAATATCATCCCAACTAGAATCACAGGATGTACCCATGTCAGAAATGTCGTCACAAATGTCATCACAACTGTAAGAGCAGAAGACATATATGGCATCACAACTAGAATCGCAGGAGAACCGTATAACAGCGAAGATTGAATCACAGGAGACACGTATCTCAGAAATGTCATCGCAAATGTCATCTCAACTGGAGGAGCAGAAGACATATATGGCATCCCAGCTGGAATCACATGAGACACGTATTTCAGAAATGTCGACACAGATTACATCAAAGATGGAAACACAACTGAAAGGGCAAGAGGCGCGTATATCATCAAAACTCGAAGCGCGTATGGACGAGAAAATAACGAAGTTTGAGGAAAAAATCGAAGCCGAGGTGGATGCTTTGAGAGGTCGTATACAAGAGTTGCAATTAAATCGCCCAGCTGTTTCAGCAAGCAATCCAAAGGTAAAAAAACCATCCTTTGACGGTTCTGTTCCTTTCCAGGTCTTTAAGCTACAGTCTGAGAAGACCGCAGCAGTGAACAACTGGAATGCTTAAGATAAAGTCGCAGCTCTATTCGTAGCGTTAAAAGGACCAGCTGCGGAAATCTTACAGACCATCCCAGAGTACGAGCGGAACAACTACGAAACATTGATGAGCGCTTTAGAGAGACGTTACGGAAGCGAGCATAGAAGACAGATATACCAAATGGAGTTGCTGAACCGCTTCCAGAGGCCTGGTGAAACATTGCAAGAGTTTGCGTCGGATATTGAAAGTCTAGCACATTTAGCGAATGCGGACGCACCCGTGGAATACACTGAACGGGTAAAGATTCAGAGCTTTATAAATGGCATACGGGACGTCGGAACAAAGCGAGCTACATACGCAAACCCAAAGCCAACATTCGCAGAAACGGTGTCACAAGCTCTGATTCAGAAAACAGCGTCGCTTCTGTGTAAGCCAGCGTACAAAGCCCATCGCGTGGAAGTGGAAAAGCCAGACTGTGTAGACGCAATTTTGGAAGCATTGAAGGGTACGCAGCAGAAGAATAATGGTGCAGTCAAATGCTTTAAGTGTGGAAAGCCAGGGCATATTGCGCGTTATTGCAACACCAACCCTAACATTTCCAACAATGTGGGTGGCCGTAAACGCAAAGCTGGCGGAAATGAGCAAGAGCGTGTCGGATGTAAAGAACGTAAACTTGCCCCGGCTATTGAATGCCCTGTGACATCTGTGTTGCAAATTGGTAGAAAATCGAGCAGTCTTACTGTCAGAGGGAATGTGGATGGTAAAGAACGTGTACTGACTGTAGTTACGGGCGCATCTCATTCCTTGATACGATCTGACTTGGTCAACAGGAGAATAAAAACGTTACCTGGAGCAAGGTTGCTTTCGGTCACTGGCGAGTATAACCAAGTCCAAGGAGAAGTGATATGTGAGGTATTAATTGGAAAGGTCATGGTTTTACACAAATTCATTGTGGCGGAGATTGTTGATGAAGTCATATTAGGAGTGGACTTCTTAGATGACCATGACATCAGGATCGATATGCGGTGAAAGATTGTGCTCCAATAGAACCAGGATATACCACTAACTTCAGTTTGGAGAAAGGGTTCAGCAGTAATCAAGTGCTGGTGGAGGAGATTCGACAGAGACCACGAAAGTCAAGGAAAGTAGATCGAGCAAAGGTTGATGGATCGAATGGGCCAAATAACCGAAATCAAAGGTACCTGCGAGAAAAGAACTGGCATTGGCAAACCCTAGTGGAAGCACTAAAACGACTGAAAGTATTTTCCAGGAAGAATGCAAGTGTGATTTTAAGACAGCGCGCACTACTGTTGTGAAACGTGGGAACGATACTGATTATGCGAAGCCAATCCGTTAAGCGCAAGCTCTATGAAGTAGTTCATTGGCCAAGCAACAGAGTGCGAGGGAACGATCCAGGATAATGAGCAGTAAGATGAAACACAGGTACGACAAGGAAAATAATTTGGAAGGTTTCCGGGAGGGAGATTTGGTACTACTATACAACCCTCACCGGCGGAAAGGTGTTCCATCCAAATATCGATGCAGTTGGGAAGGCCCGTACAGAGTTGTGAAGACGATCAGTGATGTCGTCTACCGCATACAAGCAACTGGGAAAACGCGAAATAGAAGAGTGGTACATTTAGCGATGCTAGCAGTATATAGATCGAGAGATTTGTCTGATCGGGACGATCAGACTTAGGTGGGGGGCAGTGTTACGAATATTAGCAAAACTAAGGGGTGCTGCTATCTCTAAGCCGATGCTAAGCATTGACGCGAATTCACATCAATAACTCAATCATTATTTATCTACATAAAAGAAATAATAATTGCGTCTACACATATGTACCATGTACGTATACGAGCAGCGGAGAGTCAATGCACAAACACATGCATATATCTGAGATACTCCTATAAGTATGCAATGAGAAAAACTATAAAATTGTGCAATTGTAGTTACAGCTGAGAAGTTTGAGAGCTACTGGACTAGTAGATTCTGGAAGCGCCTAGAAGATGCGAATGTTGAAACCAAAGAGTATAAAAGGCGGCAATTGTAGAGGCGCTGGAATTCAGTTTGATTTGAGTTGTCAAGCAGTTTCGACTAAGACGCTATCTAGCGAGCAAGAGCAGTATTATTTTGAATAGTAGAGTTTCATTTGAGCTATCAATCAGTTTGGTTATTAAGCAAGCTATTCGTTGCACAGTTTGAGTGTTATTGTGAAGTACTTTAATAAAGGCCATTTTGCATTATTACAAATTGGAGTTATTTATTGATTGTTTAGTGATTCGAACTTAGCAGAGGATTGCAAATAAGAGGATTTGCAAGTAAATTCGTTACAATATCATAATGAATAGTCTCGTTTGTAAACACTTTGAACATCAGCAAAGAAAATTACACATTTACTCATGTATGCTGACTCTCGTGCTATACTTTCAACAAAACTATCATTGACGCATTTTTCGTTCATTCGTTCGCGAGATCAAATCTGAGTTCGTTTGCATGAGGCCCGCTGGGTTTTTCAAAACAGCAACATCAAACAGCTGATGCATTCATAGTGTGAGTGCAGATATTAATAATACGTATTTTTAATTGATAGTGGTACCATTTTTATACCCGCCGTGCTTTGCACACAGAGTATATTTACTTTGATTGGATAACGGTTGGTTGTACAGGTATAAAAGAATCGAGGTAGATATAGACTTACATATATCAAAATCATCAGAGCCGAAAAAAAATTTGATTGAGCCATGTCCGTCCGTCCGTCCGTCTGTCCGTTAACACGATAACTTGAGTAAATATTGAGATACCTTCACCAATTTTGGTGCACGAGCTTATCTGGATCCAGAATAGATTGATATTGAAGATGAGAGAAATCAGATGATAACCACGCCCTCTTTTTATTTATATAACATTTTGGAAAACACAAAAAACCTGATTATTTAGTAAATAATACACCTAGAATATTGAAATTTGACGTGTTGACAGATATTGAGACCCTTGATAAAAATTTGAAAAAAATCTTTAAAAATGGGCGTGGCACCGCCCACTTGTGATAAAATCAATTTTAAAAATATTATTAATTATAAATAAACAATCGTTAAACCTATCGTAACAAAATTCAGCAGAGAGGTGGCCCTTACTATAACGAATGCTTTGAAGAAAAATTAACGAAATCGTTTAAGGACCACGCCCACTTTTATATAAAATATTTTTAAAATTGTCGTGGACGAAATAAATAAGCTATATCTTTGCAAAAAAGCTTTATATTAATGGTATTTCATATCCCAAGTGGATTTATAACAATAAATAGGAAAAACTTCAAATTTTAAAAAATGGGAGTGGCGCGGCCCCTTTTATGACTAAGCAATTTTTTATGTTTCGGATCGTAATAAAATTGGGTACACAGATTTTCCTCTAGCAGGAAATATTTCTAGAAAAAATGGACGAGAACCGTTAAGGGCCACGCCCACTTTTATATAAAAGATTTCTAAAAGGGTCGTAGACGAAAATAACAAGCTATATCTTAGCGAAAAAGTGCTTTGTATAAATAAAATTTTACTTTTTAAATTGAATTATAACATTAAATTAGAAAACACTAAAATTTTTGAAAATAGGTGTGGCACCGCCCCTTTTATGACTAAGCAATCTTCTATGTTTCGGGAGCCATAACTCGAAGAAAAATTTACGGATCGTAATAAAATTGGATACACAAATTTAAACTTAAAAGGGTCGTAGACTAGAATAATAACTTATAGCTTAGCAAAAAATAGTTTTGAATCAATGATATTTCACTTATCAAGTTTTATTGTAAGAGGAAATGGGGAGAAATTTTTTTTTAAGGGCGGTGCCACGTTATATGTAGAAAAGTAATTTATCTGAAATGAAATGTGCAACTGAAGCTCACGCTGAGTATATAATGTACGGTTACACCCGAACATAGACACCTTTACTTTTTATACTCAGTTGAGCAGAGCTCACAGAGTATATTAACTTTGATTGGATAACGGTTGGTTGTACAGGTATAAAGGAATTGAGATAGATATAGACTTCCATATATCAAAATCATCAGGATCGAAAAAAAATTTGATTGAGCCATGTCCGTCCGTCCGTCTGTCCCTTAACACGATAACTTGAGTAAATTTTGAGGTTTCTTGATGAAATTTGGTATGTAGGTTCCTGAGCACTCATCTCAGATCGCTATTTAAAATGAACAATATCGGACTATAACCACGCCCACTTTTTCGATATCGAAAATTTCGAAAAACGGAAAAAGTGCGATAATTCATTACCAAGACGAATAAAGCGATGAAACTTGGTAGGTGAGTTGAACTTATGACGCAGAATAGAAAATAAGTAAAATTTTGGACAATAGGCGTGGCACCGCCCACTTTTAAAAGAAGGTAATTTAAAAGCTTTACAAGCTGTAATTAGGCAATCGTTGAAGATATCATGATGAAATTTGGCAGGAACGTTACTCCTATTACTATATATATGCTTAATAAAAATTAGCCACGCCCAGTTTAAAAAAAAAATTTTTTTAAGTCAAATTTTAACAAAAAATGTTATATCTTTACAGTATATAAGTAAATTATGTAAAAATTCAACTCCAGTAATGATATGGTGAAACAAAATGCAAAAATAAAAGAAAATTTCAAAATGGGCGTGGCTCCGCCCTTTGTCATTTAATTTGTCTAGGATACTTTTAATGCCATAAGACGAACCAAAATGCACCAATCCTTGTGAAATTTGATAGGGGCTTAGATTCTGGGGCGATAACTTATTTATGTGAAAAGGGGCAAAATCGGTTGAAGCCACGCCCAGTTTTGATACACAGTCGATCGTCTGTCCTTCCGCTCGGCCTTTAACACGATAACTTGAGCAAAAATCGATATATCTTTTCTAAACTCAGTTCACGTACTTATCTGAACTCACTCTGTATTGGTATAAAAAATGACCGAAATCGGACTATGACCACGCCCACTTTTTCGATATCGAAAATTACGAAAAACGAAAAAATGCCATAATTCTATACCAAATACGAAAAAAGGGATGAAACATGGTATTTGGATTAGTTTATTGACGCAAAATATAACTTTAGAAAAAAACTTTGTAAAATGGGTGTGACACCTACCATATTAAGTAGAATGAAATGAAAAAGTTCTGCAGGGCGAAATAAAAAACCATTGAAATCTTGGCAGGAATACTGTTCGTGGTATTACATATATAAATAAATTAGCGGTATTCCACAGATGATGTTCTGGGTCACCTTGGTCCACATTTTGGTCGATATCTGGAAAACGACTTCACATATATAACTACCACCACTCCCTTTTAAAACCCTCATTAATACCTTTAATTTGATACCCATATTGTAGAAACGCATTCTAGAGTCACCCCTGGTCCACCTTTTTGGCGATATCTCGAAAAGGCGTCCAACTATAGAACTAAGGCCCACTCCCTTTTAAAATGTTCATTAACCCCTTTCGTTTGATACCCATATCGTACAAACAAATTCTAGGGTCACCCCTGGTCCACCTTTATGGCGATATCTCGAAACGGCGTCCACCTATGGAAATAAGGATCACTCCCTTTTAAAATACTCATTAACACCTTTCATTTGATACCCGTATCGTACAAACAAATTCTAGAGTCAACCCTGATCCACATTTATGGTGATATCCCTAAATGGCGTCCACCTATAGAACTATGGCCCACTCCCTCTTAAAATACTCTTTAATACCTTTCATTTGATACACGTGTCATACAAACACATTCCAGGGTTACCCTCGGTTCATTTTCCTACATGGTTATTTTCCTTTATGTTGCCACCATAGCTCTCAAATGAGTATGTAATGTTCGGTTACACCCGAACTTAACCTTCCTTACTTGTTTAATTAATATTTTAGCACTGTATTCAACTTTTTTGAAAAGTTTTTAATTTCCGATACTTATAGTATTGTTTATACTTTAGAATTATAGCTTGGCCGTGAAAGACAAGTGAAATTTTCCACTTGTCTATTCATATGTAGAGAAAAAATTTTAATTTTTGAGATATTATCAGCATTCCCTCAATTTCTCTCTACAGAGCTACGAAAAATTATGCATTCAATGGGAGTTGAATAAATTTATTCACCCATGTAATTTCTGCTATGATAACCAGAGGAAGGGGAACAAAACAAATTATGGGGTCCATTAGAGCCCAATATATTAGCAAAAGAAATTGTAACAGATAAAATGTTTCGCCGTTTGAAATACTTTCAAAAATTAACTTTGCATAATTTCATGCGCCCAAATCACTCACACAAATGGACAGCACCCACAAAGTGGCATGTAAAAAATAAAATGGAAATGAGTAAAAAGCAAAACAAACAACTCAAATAACCGCAAATAAAAGCAGTAGGTAAACAATCTGACGCAAAAATGGACAAAAACAAAAAACCGAGTAACAAAACAAAAGCAAAAACAAAGAAATAAACCACGCATAAATAGCCAACCTTCGACTGTCGTGTACTAAGGTCCTCTTCATTCATTATTTGCTTCCTTTATTTTTATTTATTTTTTTTATTTTTTTTTTGCTTCCACTACAATGTGCGGCGCGGAATTTCAATGTACAAAAAACATGGGAGCTGTTTACCTATCTACATAGCTTTCACCTTCACGAGACGCATTGTTTCCTATTTGTGAGTTTCAATTAAAACAACAACAACAACCGTAAGCAAAAATAACTGAAATCAGAAAATTGTGTACATGAAATACATACAAATTCGTTGTGCGCTATAAAAAAAGTTGAGAGTAGCCCTTTCCTATATTTGCAATGGTCCAAGCACAGGTGACCACCAAAAATAAATACCAAAGTAAACAAATAATATTTTCTGTTAACAGCATTGGGCTTTTTATTCCAGCGAAATCCTATTTCAATGACGCGTACTTGAATTTAAGCACATACCACTGCAGTGCTGCCACACATAGGCATTTTTTTTTACCAAAACTGGTAGTTTTTCCGACACATTTAGTTGGTTTGCTACAGGACAGGTGCTTTTAAAGATTTGTTAGCAACAATATGGAAGGAGGCTAGCAGGCTAAGCAAAGTCCTTTCAAGGAATCCTATCACGCCTTCGATATAGAGTAGCCCAATATCCAACGGATAACGAAAAGTTGGAAGTTTGATTGGAAACGCACCACCTTAGAACCACCGACAGCTGACAGCCCTGTTCAACTACTATTCCATTCACCATATTGTAACGAATTTACTGCAATTCCTCTTATTTCAAATCTTCTACTAAGGTTCGAATCACTAAACTGTTGAATAAATAACTCCAATATTCGATAATGCAAAATGGTCTTTATTAGACTGCTTTTCAAAATAACACTGTTGCTGCTTTTATAATGTGTGATTTCCTCGTTGCATCTTCTAGGCGCTTCCAGTTACTGGTACTACTTAGTTACTGGTATATAATTATAACTACAGATGCACTTGTGTAGCTCTCATATGCGCGTGTATTAGTGGGCGACACTTCCACAGTTACAATTGCATACTTTTGGGAGCATCTCAGATAAGATATCTGCATGTGTTTGCGCGTTGCTACTCCGCTGCGTGTACGTACATATGTGTAGACATAATGATGGATTCGTTTATGTAGATACATAATGATTGATTTATGGATGTGCATACAAGTCACTCTTAGCATCGGCTTAGAGATGATAGTATCCCTTAGTGTTGCTAATATTCGTCTCAATATAATCCCCCCATATAATTTCGAATGCGGGCTTCAAACACAAAGCCGAACAACCTTACGTCCTTTCACTCGAAAAGCCTGGGGAGACTGCTGAATGTGCACATTAGGAATAATATGCAAATGAAAAATCTTTCTAGTTCGCAACACGAATACTCCAACCGCAAATCCATCGGGAGAACTATCTACGCTAGGATAGAGAAACCGACTGCCTTCAAGGACTTCACTTTAGGCTTCTTTCTCTACAAATCATAATTGAGCCCTTACTACATGTGGGGTTTGATTGACCATTTGTGAAATTCGTGCATTAGCTTCTAATGAGAACAACTATCTTATCCAGTCTGACAGACTTCTTCATACTACGATAATGGCTAGCCTAACTGCAGACACTTTACTATTGCAACTATAGGGATGTGGTTGTCAAGTATTTGAGCATGCTCATATCATACTCTAGGCAAGTCATGGTCAGCGGGATAACAAAATCGTGGTGGTTAACCTTGATTCTTCTAAAAAATGCGCTAAAATCCACACCCACAAGAGCTTTGAAGGTTAAGCTCAACTTTTTATTGATGGTCCCATATGTAAAAGGCAACGAGAGTTGACATGGCCACACCATTCTAGGTATCAGTCCCGAAAACTTTCGTCAACTAAATTATACCACTCCATATCTCTCACTTGGCATTGATAGTACGATACCTCTACTTTGGTAATATCATGGTAGCTCAAATCTCAGTGGAAATGGTATCTGTCTAGAAGGTCTTCTTTCCCCTTTCTTTAACGAGCCATTGCAGTGTCATTCAGGCAAGACTAAGAGCCATAAAAGAGGCTGCTTGATGGTTTATATCTTATAATCCCACATCCATTGCAGTTTATCCTGATAGCCGCGATCAAAACATTTCAGGGCAGGAACACTTAATCCAAGCTAGCAAACGATTTCAATTCCAAATGAAAAGCTTTACATCTCGACTATTTTTTCTTGTGGCAAGGTAGCGTTGTGTAAAACTAGCTATGCTTTGGTTGATTTTTGTAAGCTTCGGTACGAAAATATTTTACTCATGGCAACACTGATCTCGTATGTGCTTGATATTTTAATGTTAAGCAGCCAGAGAAGTCTGTTGTATGTATTTATTACTTTTATATACTTTAAATGAAGTTTCAGAATGTTTCCATTTCTGCAAAAAAAGGCTCAACTCTTCTTTTATTTGCATACGGATTTAAATAAAGTCAGGAGATCATATGAATGGTAGGGAAGTGCTGTTACCGATCTGGCTACGAATGTAAAACGAACAGAGACATTAAGCATTCCTCGAGTCGACGGTTCCAAAATACCAGGACAGTTGTCAAACTTAGAGAACAAAATTAGGAGTGAGCTAATACACGTCACTAAGGTCTATAGGTCAATGTTTGTCTTACTGGTGATTGCGCGATGTTTTTAGAAACTTTTGTAATCGACCATCTTAAAAACTGTATAGAAAATACGTCCGGCTATGTTTTGTATAGGAGTTGACGCACGCTTATAAGACTGGGTCGCTAAATAACAAAGTTACTACATTTTTCAAATAACCTCAGCATAATTTAGGTACAGACTTTTCCAACTTTTTTATTTCGTTTGAGAACCAAAAAATTATAATGCTCACCAACCCCCTATCTCCATGTTTGGAAAGCTGTTTTAGAAAATAAGTATTTCACGAGGCTTTCTTATTTTCCCTAAAGATTCTTCCTGTTCTTACTTATTTGGAGCGCTGAGTTCGTTATCTTGATTGGTATTAAAGAAGCAAAGAGATACTTCCCCCGAAATTTCCTTTTGTTTGGCAAAATTCTTGGTAACATCTCCGCTCATTTCCAGTTAGCCATTCGAATTCCTCGCCGTGTGGCCAAAGTACAGATTAAACTCGAGTAAACTAAATCATTTCGCAATGTGGACGACGTTGAGAATGAATTGTTGTCGTTGGATCAATAGTCGCATAAAGAGATCGATCTGATGCCATTTTGATAGTTATAGGTGTTGGTTTCGTTCGGCTAAACCCTCACACCATCGAAAAGGCCTATCCTAGTAAGCAAGTAATAAAAGATAGAAAAAAGTATGTTTCGACAAATTGAAGTCAATAATATGATACAATTTTCCACATATTTTATATGATGCCTACTTTTGAAGACTACCAGCTGAGAGATGGAGTTTTTTCAAGTAGAGTTTAGGAGTTAGTATAATAATAGTTTGATAGACTGTTTGCACTAAATGGACTTACTAACTTGATTTACGCTCAACCGTTTAAACGGCTACGGCCGTCCAACAAGGCCGCCAGTCGCTTTTTGCTGGATTAACTGGCGCCGATTGATCACACCAATCGTTTTCCGCCTGGTCGTGGAGTGTTAATGTCTGCGCAAAGCTCATCGAGCTCATCATTAAATCTTCACTGTAAATCTTTCGAAGAACTTTTCCCTCGAACACTTCCAGAGCCGTTTCATCTGGTATTTTTATGGTCCACACTTCTGTCCCATACAGTAAGAGGGGCACGGTAAGTGACGCTTAGAGCATGATGCTCATTTGCTGAAAGACGACTTTTCAATTGCCTGGCAAACGTGAGCTAGATTTCAGAGCTGATGTTGCTGTTTGTGTTAATGCTGGTCCCAAATAAACGAAGTGTTTTACTATCTTTTCCAAAATTGCTAAAAATGTAGAGTACATACCGGTTACATAAAGGTTAAACGTAGCATCATCTCCTCTTCGAAGCTATATTAAAAGGATCTTACAATAGAACTTTACTATGTCCGATACTAAAATTCTTGAAAGCGGACATCACTAAAGAAAAGGGATATGTTTCTGGTTGAGGAATGCATAAAGTGACTCAAGGGCACGTCTCCTCAACAAAGACAATAAGATTAAGTTGGCTTCATGCTCTGAATTGTGTTATCCGAAATCAGGAGGGTGCTCCATCATTAAAACTTAATTTCAATTTGCTCAAACCAGTGAATCAAAATGCAAAATTATATTTAATAAAATAATTTATCTATCTACTTTCATAATAAGTTCTTATGATTTCGAACATGACCTACATATTTGCATATTTTCATATGCATTTGCATTTCTCAGAAATTACAAGAGAAAATTTGATGGAATCAATCATATGAAACTCAAATGCATAGCAAATTTACTTAGGTAAAGTGCAAATGAGAAAAGCCAAGCCACTCATATTTGGCAATTTCCTCCAAAGCCAAATTTTATCCAAGTACATAGAGAAAATTGCAAAAAAAACCCGCAGGTTCTTGCCAGTAGTGACCATGTATGCAGAAAGTGGAATAACTATTGAAAATAAGGCCAAATGAGTGCAAGACCCATAACCAGTTGTAGGCAAAGAAGGAGAATATGAAACACGAATTATGCCGATGGGGCAGAGACGAACGGATGCAATGCAATGCACTCATCTTGTTTGCAATTGTATTAACTGGTAGTGCAACTATTTGAAAATTCCATTTTATTCAGGCAACAGAAAGGTTTTGCATACAAATTCTAATTCATACTCATACTCAAAATTCGATATATATGTGTGTATACATATATACACATACATATATCCGCTCTCAATAGTACTTTCGACCAAGTTAACCAGCTTAATGCCCGCACTTTAAGTACTGAAGCATCGCCCCCTCATTCATACTTCCTAAACGCTATTGAGTTGAGAAAACTTTCGATTACTCACTAGTTTTTCATACAGACAGTTTTATGTTTTGAAATTACTTTAAGCTGCGAGGCACAGTGAATCGACTTGGTCTTTGATTGCTGATTTTGGGATAAAGGCATTGCCTTCGGTTGTTATTTTAAATATTTTTTCCAATTTTTTTAGTGTTCTATTGGCCTTTGAGTTGTAGGATCATAGATTTGAATCGAGCTCAATGCATTTATAATAATATCTTTTTTTATTACTACCCTGCATATAAAACTAGCAGACCCGGCAGACGTTGTTCTGCCCTAACTTTGGTCTATTTTCGAGAAGTTTCTACCTCTCACTCTCCCTCCCCCTCTCTACCCTTTTTATTTATCCTTCTATTTACTCCTCTCTTTCTGTCTGTTTCTCCCTCTCCGCCTTTTCCATCCCCTATTTTCTCTCTAGCTCCCACTCCTTCTCCCTTTCACGCTCTATCTGTCCCTATTTCTTTATGTTCGCCTAACTATATCTCATCCTAAGTCTCGTTTACCTTCCCTCGTTTTTCTTCTCTCCAGTTCTTTTTATTTTTTTCCATCCCTTATTCCCAGAAAGTTGCACCTACATATGTATATTTGAATGCTATTTCATAAAACAAACAAAAAATTTGTTTGTCTAAAAAAAAGTTAACAGAAGGACCACCCTTACCAATTTTTATTATGAATAATAGATTATATCCGATCCTCAAACCTTTTCAATATGCTCACAAAATTTAAAGAGAATCTGTCAAGTCATTTCGGAGGAGTTCAACCATATATACCGACGCCAGAATTTTATATATAAGATTCCCGCGTCACAGTGCTTGTGGTTAAACACTTTTGTAACGGCTTAACCGATTCGCATGAAACTGTGTGAGCATCTTGATTAGTTATGAGAAAAGGATATTATCCATTATATCAGCAAAGCCATTTTTTTCGGTACTCGCCTACGGAAGCAGAGGAAGAACCTGGTGGAAAACGAATTAAATTTCCTTGGTGTTACCAACTGGCGCCAGTTAGCACAGCAAAGAAGCAACTGGCCCGCCCTATTGCACGGCCATAACCGTTTCAACGGTTAGGCACCAGTGAAGTAACTAAGAAACTCTTGGTTCAGGGGAAACCGGACATTTTATACTCAGCAAGTGCTCTCATATATATTGTGGCGAATATTAGCAGTTTCGATACGTCGCTATGCCGCTGAAAGAGAAAACAGCCACACATATACATATGTACACAGCAATAAACAGCGCATATAACTTAGCTAGTATCTGGGCGACCGAGCTTTGCCCGGCAATCTTCGAGTATGCCGCATAACATACTTTGTTTATATGTCATCATTAATCAAACTCTACTTTTTTTATATGTACATATGTATATTATATATTTTTACTTACCAATATTTGATTTTCTTAAAAATAGATTTCACAAACGTATCAAACACTAACCGCAAACTGAACTGGAATAAAAAATTTTAAATGGGTAATTCCAGCCTATAGTATAAGGGAATGTTATGATAATTAGTGAAATCGAGAACTAAGTTATTTAGGTCAAGTATCTTCATGCGCCGAATTATTAATTTCAAACATTTTTTTAGTTGTACACTTTGAAAGTCTCACAATTTTATTACATTCCAAAAACTTGTAAATTTCACGAATGACAACTATCAGTTATGACAAATATCAGTTAGTTTAATTAAATGTCAACTTACTTTCCTAAGCGCCATCTGTTGGTAAGTAGTTAAATGGTTAGATGTCATTTTCAAATTGAACATATGGCCATAGTGCTCAACGGTAGCAAATTACCATGGTGAGATATCTTTTTGCTATGGTGAGAAATCTTTCTAAATGTAATCTGTGAGAAATTGCAATTATTCATTTCATATTTGCCAAAAATATGCATTTAAACATATTTTGCTAGAATTTTCCACGGTGTCTTGATATTGCATTTCAATTTTATTAGCGTGTGTGAAACGTGCGTCGTTTTAATTTTGCTCTCAGTCTCCCACAATCGTAAAGAGAGAACATACTCATTCTCAGTTTTCTCAGCTATCATTACCAGCTTTTCAGTGGGGGTGTTTTTCAGTAGTAACTTTTTTTGTTTGCTGAAATATATACGATTGTTTTTTAAAAATACGTCTAAGAGACGTATCGTTATCTTTTATGTGACTACGTGACATTACTAATTTTATATATAATTTTTGCCGAAAATGGTAATATTAGCTAATATTTTTTTATGTATAATTTAAAACAGTTAATTCATTCAATTGAAGTGCAAAAATATGTATTTTATTTTACTTTTTTAGCTATAAACTGATGTCCTTCGAAAAAAATGATTTTTGTAAGGACAAGTGAAAGACAAGTCAAACTTAATTTTTAATATATTAAAAAAATAATATTTTTCTTTAAAAAACATTCAAAACAAGTGAATATATTTCAAATAAATGATTAAAAAAAAAAACCAAAAAAATTTTAGTTTTTTTATATCTTTAGGGTCCTTAAACTAGAACACGTCTCTCAGACGTACGTTATCTTTCTAGGGTTAAGAAAATTAAGTCGAATCGTGTGTAAGACTTTTTTACGAAGATTTTTAACTTTAATGTTCTTCTTTAAAGCTTTAATAGAATATGAGTAAGTAGGGCACTATTTCGTCTAACTACCCCAACCCTAAATGCAACCCTACTAAAAAATATCCCTATTGTAATGCGGAGTGAAATACCTTTCCTTCGATACCCATACCGGCATATCTCATGCAATTTTTTTTTTTTTATTTCGAATAGATGGTAACCCTAAATGGCAACCCTACTCAAAAAAAATGTCCCTATTGTAATGCGGAGTGAAATACCTTTCCTTTGATACCCATACCGGCATATCTCATCCATTTTTTTTTTATTTCGAATAGGTGGCAACCTTGTGAAACATTCTGAGTAGCAACACCTAGGTAGAAAGTGTTAGAAGGTGGTAAGTTGTCTCTGCGCTAAATTTCATTTAAATCGTTTGAGCCGTTCCCGAGATCGTACGGCTATACAAATATACAAATATAGAAGAATTGCTCGTTTAAAGTTATAAAAATAAAATACACACACATATGCATAGAAGGTAACAGTGAGAACGCATAAGAACTTAGACATTATTACAGATGCATCTAAACAGCAGCTAAAATCACAGACATTATTACTTACACATATACCCAGAATGCAACAGTAAATATGAGATAAATAAATAACTATTCGAGAAGGCTTTTCACAAAAAGTCTGGACCCTGGTAGAAAAGGCCGAACGAGGCTATTGACAGTGTAAGAACAGAGTAAACTGAGAAATAATGAATCAGTTGATTTTAGAACGTTGAAGTGAAGTACGTGAGTAATTTAATTGTGAAGTACTTCTACCATAGGGTGTGGTAAATAAAGAACATTTTGCTATACTGAATATTTGAGTTATTTATGCGACAGTACAGCGATTCGAACGATAACAGAAGAAGCGGAGTAATCAAGAATTTGGCGCTACAATATATATTATATGCAAATAAAGTCTTCTGTTAGCAGCTTTAAAACATCTGCTTACAGTTACAGCTTAACTAAGAGGAGACCACCAGAATCATTTAAATTTTTTTTCCATTCTTCCATTTTCTCTACTTTTCACAATTTGCGATATCGTAAAATTTGGCGTGGCGTGGCTATTATCACATTTCGACCATTTTCAATACAAATATATATATTTCGACCATATTTTCAAAACTATTCATCGGTTTACACAGTTTTTTAAACTTTCTTGAAAAAAATTTCTAACCATGAAAAGTACTACGGCTATTTTGAATAAGAATTCGCTTAATTTTTAAACCAAAATGAAAAAATTTAAGGAGAAGCAAATGCTTTTTAATGTCAGTTTAATGTTAAGACCAAGGTATAAGTATATGAGGTAAAATCGCTCTTTGACGGAGGTAGCCATTTTAACCGGTTGACTTTAGCTCGAATGATGACATTTCATTCCCCCAAAGTGAATATCATCAATACATTAATTTGGTGTTAGTGGCAGAACAATAAAAAATTAATATTGTTATTATAATTGGCTCTTGTTTCCCAGGCCTTTGTAGCGGTATGACGGTCGCCGTTGACAATTTTTGCAGGGATGACGAAGATGCGCAGAGAGATATTGAATATAAGCAATAGGACTGAGTACCTCACTTGGAAGATCGATTAGCATATACATTGCAAGCCCGTTCGGACCTATGGGTGTTAATGGTTTAGCATGTTTTATGGCTTTTTTTTTTATTTTTGGCGGTCTTTGATTATGTCTATGTGCGAGTTTGTTGGACTGCCGTGTACATTTTTCAACCGAGAATGCATTACGTATTGACGACAGAAATCGCTCTCGCATTACTCCCTGGATTGAGTGAATGAAGGACAGTCCCTCCCCAAGGAGCTACTCCAGAAAGTTTTTGAACGATGTGCGAGACTTTGAGGCAAAAACCCCGAATCTTTACGAAATGACCAAAACGTTAAGTTTCTTCTTAAATACATATGAACAAAACCTTTCCTAAATACAATTTTTTATAAATAGAAAAATCAAGCTTTTTAAAATAACAACGCTGTCGAACTCCGTCACGCCGGCCACGCCGCGCCGGTATATAATGATCGGCGTAAAACACAGATAGATCCATTTCGAAGGTTGTCGTCATGACATTTTTATATACTTAGCTGCTTAAAAGTGTTGATAAAAATAAAGAATGTTTAAAAAGATACGAATATGCAAAGAACGTATAACCATAGAGAACCGCCAACAGAACGAATAGTGGGAAACAGTAAATCATCAAATCGCGGGTAGGTAATTCACCATGGGGAAATGTGGCATGAAATTCGTCAATTGCAACGCTAGAAAAATATTATTTTGATATAATAACCACAATTTAGCTATTTTTTAACGTTTTCAATAACGCGTTTGCGAAATTTCACAAAAACACCGCGTTTTTTGCTAGTCTTCAAGTAGGTAATGTGGTGAATTGCTTACCGCCAGTTTGACAATTTCTATTGTTGTCCGTAGCTTAGCGATTATTCTCTATAGTTTTTCGTCTCTGCGCATATGGTTTTATATATACAGTCAATTTCAAAATATACACGTGGAAATTAAGAAAATTATTTCTAGATAAGTGTTTCCTGGGATATAAACATAATACTGTCTTACTTAATTAAAAAACAAAACTCTACAAATACTAAATTACATCAAAATAGCGGATTTGAGTATACCTTACTAATTGTCCTTTTTCTGATTTTTCTGTCTGATGGGTTGAGGGCAATAACTGCGGAGGGTGATCTAATTGCCTGCGACGTGAATGACCATTGTCCTGATAAAGCACCCATGATTGATCCAAAATCAATTTGTTGGCAATCAGTTCATCAATAATATGTTCAGATAATGTAATTCATTCACTTTGTATGAAAACCAAGGTTCCAACATTACCTTAAATCAAACAAAGACGTAAAGTCACTCACGGCTTTCAACTCTATTCTGAGGCCCAGATAAACCGGTCTACCAAACTTCGTAAATATATTTTAATTTTATTTCATTTATTACATTCGTAAGCTTAATGAGTTTGAGACGTATTCACAATAATTTCCCCTATTAAATTATTGTATTTTTATTACGATATTTTATTTTTACTCAAGCTCTCGAGTTTACGGACGGAAGCGCAAGCCCCAGTCAAAATATTTTTCAATGATAATAATTTTGGTATAAAGAAGTCTATATCTATCTGGTTTGGCTCAGAGGGCCACCGTGCACCATTTTACTATGAATATAGTCACTATAAATTTTTATATATGTAGCTATCTAGTTGATAGCCCTTTGCACAAACTTAACATACGCTTAATTTTTTCTTCTTGACTCACTTTTAACCCGAACAAAACAACAAAGTATGTATATGCCTATGTTTATATGTTGAGGTTAGAAATATGTATGTGTTGAATGAATTCTTTCATTTTGTTCGTTTAACTGAAGTTGTTTGCATAAAATTGTAATATTATTTAAATTGCCAAAAATCCATTATGATCTCAAATATTATTCAAGTAAAATGCTAAAAATATCCTATTTCCCTTTTACTGCATCTTTCATTTTGCAGTCGTGCATTGTTTGCTTCATACTTGAATTCGTAGATAGAGTATCTACTTATGAAGTTAAGTACATTTATTGCCGTCATCCGGTGGCAAAATCCTGAGCCAGATAAATAATTTTGCATGTAAATGCAACAACAACGATTTGAGCCAGATAAATCCAGATAGAAATCTGGTTCAGTTTGTGAGCCAGATAATTTTGTAATTACTTATTTTTTGGTTGGCAACGCGGCCTTTAATAAACCTACTTTTTCAAAAATAGATGTCGCTGCTTATCCTTTCGCCGTATGAGTTAAATGAAAAACAGCGGCGACATCTGCCTATCACATTTCACGTGTGCGAGAATTTCACAACATCTGCTTTTCAAGTCCCTCTATGATCCAGAGCATTCCCGTGAGAAGTCAGCGTGAACATGAGCTGTAAAACTCACTGAAAGACGGCATATATTACAGTAAAACAGTGTTGCCAATGGCTGAATTTACGCTCTAATCGGCAAACTGAAAATATTATTTCGAAATTTTTTAAATTATTTTCTAGCATAATGAGTCCAACGTTTTTCATTCCTTCAATTCATTTGGCTTCGAGGCACTCTTACCGACTAGTAGACAAATGAAATCAAGAGGAATATTCTTCTTACTACGGAAGAATGAGCAGAGCGTCATTAATACTTTTCTGCCAACACTTATAGAATCGAGTTGGTTTTATGAAGATGTTGAAGGTAGCGATACAGATGGGCATCCATTGAAGAAATCTGAGCGTAGATCACAAGACCAACCAAAATATGTTGTCTGCATTAAGGTAACTGTAAGAACTGTAACCTCTCTGCATCAAATATATGTCGGACTTTAAGAAATGCTCGAGCGCTTTTTTCCGGTAAAATCGTAATGCATACTTCAGAAGACAAGGATAGACATAGCGCAATCAGACGGACACATAAACACAACCACCACGTGCCGCTGATTGCCATCATCCCCACAGATGCTAAAGAAGCCATTAAAAAGGCCAAGCTTTCTAAACCAATTGGTCCAGACGGCATAGCCATTCCAGTGCTAAAACTCCATAGCTATGAATGAGTAAGCTACCGGAGGTACATTCTCAACTCGTCGGTGAAAATCTTTGCCATTCCCGAAAAATAGAAAATGGCAGAGATAATTTCACTACTAAAGCCCGGAAAACCAGCAATCAAAGATAAGTCATATCGACGGATATCACCCCTCTCGCCTGTGGTAAAGACGTTGGAAACCATCTGCTCCCTCACTTAACTGCGGATCTTCTCTTAGTCACCCATCAGCATGGCTTCCGCAAAATGCATAGCACTACCACCGCGCTAAACGCCATAAACAAGCAGATTATATGCGGACTGAACCAGCGAAACCCCCATCGAAGGACGGTACCCGTAGCACATGTCAAATGCTTTTGACACAGTCAAGAGAATAAAGCAGGGGTGCCACAGGGTGGTATCTTATCCCCACTTATGTGTAATTTCTACATATCAAAGATCCCTTTCCCACCAGCAGGAGTTATTATAATTGTCGACGACTGCACGATGGAGGCAACGGGACTTTTCTCTCCAGATAAACATAAGAATACCACAAGCCTAAACCGCACAGAAGCGGTAAACATCTCTGCTAAGTCGTGCACGGTGAACCCAGTTATCAATATATGCTTTGCAACCCTTACAAAAGAAGAAAGCAGACTACCCCACTGTGACCCAACTTCGTTCTGCTAAACTTTTACTTCTCCAGAATCAACTCCGACGTACGGCAGGTATGATTGTCCTGCTTGCGACATGACACCAACCATCTTTTCAATTATAATGTGGAATCTACGCCTCTAACAGCAACTCTCCAATGGTCCTGTTGCTACTGCTAGTTTTCTTGGACTCCCTTTAAAGCACTTTCATGATCATTTCTGACTGATGTCGTCTATTGAATGAGGCGAATTAGTGTTAGACAACACAACAAAAACAAGAAACTTTAGTAATTTTCCTTCTTCAGAAGACACACTACTAGAGTTATTCAACTTCTTTGTGTGAGCGCGATAATATAGAATGTAGGCGCTTGTTGTTTAAAAAATAGGAGTCAATGCATCACCTTTGGCCTATGTATTATATCTTGCGATTAAACTATCCATTATGGCAACGCTCCCGATATAGCTATTGTACTTCGGAATTATGTGAAGGCAATCGACTTCAATGGTCAACTTCTTCTTTCTATCATATTGTTCAGCGTTAGCTTTCTGCTCATCCGGATTGCGCCGAGCAATTTTATCGATAAAATAGGTCGAAACCATCCACAGATGCATTATGCCCATTCCACATACTATTGAAAAACTCTTTCATTGCTACATTACTATCCAAACCCAAGTATGCTACGAACTGGCAAAAGGACCTGCAATAGAAAGACATGAAGATATTCACGAAGTTGCTTAAGTTGTCAACAGTTTGGAACAAACAAACGACAACCGACATATCTGGATCTGGACAATTTTTAGAAATATATTATCGCCAGCACAATTGTAAATATCAAACCTATGTGGAATCGCATGATGCTAACAATTTCATCCATTGTTTGTGTAGATTGTTTGCAATATATTGTCGAAAATGTTTCCACTCTCCGGCTCTCTTCCTGGGAAGTAGAGCGGAAGTCAATGTAATGTATGTCGATGAAACCACATCTGTTGGTGAAGTGATTCTATGTCTAGCTGCAGCAGAGCTCACAGAGTACATTAATTTTGATCCCATAACGATACCCCGTAACGGCATAAACTAATCGAGATAGATATAGACTTCTATATATCAAAATGATTTGGGCGAAAAAAGAAATTCATTTAGCCATGTCCGTCCCTCCGTCTGTCCGTAAACACGATAACTTGATTAAATTTTGAGGTATCTTAATGAAATTTGGTATTAAAGTTCCTGGGCAGTCATCTCAGATCACTATTTAAAATGAACGAAATCGGACCATAACCACGCCCACTTTTTCGATATCGAAAATTTCTAAACACAGAAAATGTGCGATAATTCATTACCAAAGACAGATAAAGTGATGAAACTTGGTAGGTGGGTTGAACTTATGACGCAGAATTGAAAATTAGTAAAATTTTGGACAGTGGGCGTGGCATCGCCCACTTTTAAATGAAGGTAATTTAAAAGTTTTGCAAGCTGTAATTTGGCAGCTGAGTATGTAGTGTTCTGTTACAGCCGAACTTAGCCTTCATTACTTGTTATCAATAGAGTTGTTTTCCCAATTTAACTCCTTTTAATAGAATAAACTGCTGAAGTTGGGAAGACGCACTACAAGTAAAGCACTATTAAAAAATTTGTAGAGTAAAAAATTTGCACCAACCAGAAAGAGTGCCCCTAAGACACATTTGGTTTTATTTCACTATAAAACATAAAGTCTAAGTACATATTCTTCAAAGGTATTTTAAAAAAGGGCATATATATATTTGAGAAAAGGGCAAATTTATTCCAGAAAAGGTTAAATGAATGAAAAGGCTTGAGAAGTGCGCAAATGAAAAAGATAAATAGAGGACAGATGTACTTGAGAAATGGACGAATGTATTTGAAAAATCGCCGAATGTATTTGAGAAAATTGTTGTTTTGAAATACGTTTGTCCATGTCTCAAAAACATTTTCCTTTTTCTCCTATTACATTTGCCCATTCCTCAAATACACTTTCCCGTTTCTCAAATACCTGTGCCCTTTTCTCAAAAACATTTACCCGTTGGAAAAGGTATAGTTTTTTACTCTTGATATAAAAGAACCAAATATTTGTGTTAAATGAAAAAAAAAATGTATGTTCGATACTGAAACTCAGAAATTTTACTGATTACAGAAGTTGAAGGGTATGGACTAAATTTTTAGTTGAGAACGAAATATCACCAAATAAGTAAATAGCAAAGAGTATGGAACCTACTTTCGAAAAAAAAAATACATTTTGTGTATTATTTTTGAGATACTTGTTCAAAGGCAGCTTTACCGATTAAAGGATTCAGAATTTATAATGGCATCTGTGTATTATAATAGCTTGCACTGATATAGCCTAAAAGATATTAAGCCCGAGTAACTATTTTTGTTGTTCTTTTCAAAGATAGTTGATGTATATTGCAAGAATTTTTTCTAAAGCTATCATTGGAGATGCCACATACACTGAAACCAGAACATCATTCGTATACACATCAATACGGCCCGATATAATCTTCCACGTTGTGGTGTGCTGCTTTTAAATGTTTCAAGCAAAGTGGATTCCGAAGGATATCTCAGTAGAAAGAGCGGCAACCCCGTTTAGACTAAAGTAAGTTTGATTTAAGTTTCTCCCTCACTTGAATATTGGACCTTCGGTAAGGTGGGGCATTGAAATATAGATGACAATCTGGTAAAAACACTCCGACATATTCTCTTTAAGAACACTTGATGCGGCGTTTTACTTGAATTAAGCGGATCGCTATTCAAACGAGTACCATGCCATTATCGCCGGGACCCACTACATTAAGCCACGCTTGACGATTACCGAAAATGGTAAGCTGTTTAAGCTTTACGCAGACACTGACACATCTCAACGTAACAAGTGCCAGCAGCTGCTTTGGCTATGCCGTATTTTGCGAATGGATGAACATGCTCCGTCCCAGAAGGTATGCTTATCGGAAATCGCCTATAGAAGCAACAGTTTTTTTTTGAATTTGTTATCAAAGTGTCGTTCACTTTTTTAGACAATAAACCACAGAAAAAGTGGGGAAACCCAGCAAACCGGCAACACTGCTGCACAGCCAGAAATGCAAGTGAATAGATTGTAGCTTTTGAAATGCATTTATGATAATGCGGATACATGCATATGTTTATTTGCAAATATGTTCATTTGTATACATAAATGGGTATGTTTATATACCGTACAATGTTAAAGAACTCATAATTCCCACTGTGTCGGCTACCCATCTTAAGAGAGTTTCGAAAAATTACAGAAAAAAACAACCGGAAACTAAAACGAGCAAGCAGCTTCAAAATAATTTCAAATTATTGACTATTTAAACGCCGTTCTGGAGAACCATGATCTTATACGATAAATCGAATACAATTTGTAGTTTCATCTTCTGAGCAATATTGGAAAAATAAAAATGTTGGTAGTTTCCTATATTTTTCATAAAATAGTAAAGAAAAATATATAGTGCACAATTCCTCTTATTGGGATCTAGCTCTTTGGTTTTTTGCATTTGGTAGTACATATCCACCATGAGTAAATGAAAGTTAAGTTTGACGAGGAAATTAAATGCTGTTGTAAACAGTGCAAGTAGTGGGACAAGTGGTGATGGTGGCAGTTGTTTGAGAACCCTACGAACATATTTATGTTATAGAAAGCTTCCAGGGAAACAATCCATACGCAGATGGCTTTATTTAACTTTCTTCTATTTTTATACTCAGCGTGCTTTGCAAACAGAGTATATTAACGTATGTTTGTTTAAGGGTGTGTTCAGTTTATACTTATATTTAAGAATTCATGAGCTTAACAATGATAACATTACAAAATTGCCTGATGATGATTACGTTGGTGGTTTTCGAAATGGGTCCATCGCAATATGCCAGTAAATGTTTCTTTCTTTTCAGTTTCTCTTAGAAAACATAATAATTGAAATTCAATTATTATAAGCCGGTGTTAAGCTCATGAATTCTTAAATATAAGAGTATATTAACTTTGATTGGATAACAGCTGGGTGTACAGGTATAAAGGAATCAAGATAGATATAGACTTCCATATATCGAAATCATCAGTGTCGAACAAAAATTTGATTGAGCCATGTCCGTCCGTCCGTCCGTCTGTCCGTTAACACGATAACTTGAGTAAATATTGAGATATCTTCACGAAATTTGGTACACGAGGTTATCTGGACCCAGAATAGAATGGTTTGAAAACGAGCAAAATCGGATGATAACCACGCCCACTTTTTATATATATAACATTTCGGAAAACATAAAAAACCTGATTATTTAGTAAATAATACATAAATTTTTTTTAAAATGGGCGTGGAACCCCCAATTGTGATGAAATCAATTTTGCAAATATTATTAATCATAAATCTAAAATCGTTAAACCTGTCGTAACAAAATTCGGCAGAGAGGTTGCCTTTACTATAAGGAATGCTCTGAAGAAAAATTCACGAAATCGGTTAAGGACAACGCCCACTTTTGTATAAAAGATTTTTAAAAGGGTCGTGGACGAATAAAATAAGTTATATCTTTGCAAAAAAGAGCTTTATATCAATGGTGTTTTATTTCTCAAGTGGATTTATAACAATAAATAGGAAAAATTTCAAATTTAAAAAAATGGGTGTGGCACCGCCCTTTGTATGACTAAGCAATTTTCTATGCTTCGGTAGCCATAACTCGAAGAAAAACTAACGCATCGTAATAAAATTGGGTACAAAAATTTTCCCTATTGTAGAAAATATTTCTAGTAAAAATGTACGGGATCGGTTAAAGACCACGGCAACTTAGATATAAAACAAGTTTATAAGGGTCGTAGACTGGAATAATAAGTTACAACTAAGCGAAAAATAGTTTCAAATCAATGATATTTCACTTAACGAGTTTTATTGTAATAGGAAATGGGGAGACATTTTTTTTTTAAAGTGGTGGTGCCACGTGTTATGTAGAAAAGTTATTTATCTGAAATGAAATGTACAATTGAAGCTCACGCTGAGTATATAATGTTCGGTTACACACGAACTTAGATACCTTTAATTGTTTTATTTGATTTTACTTTTTTATTTTCTCTTTTCTTCTTATTTTATTTTACTTTATTTGATTTTAGTTTATTTTATTTTGTTTTACTTTCATTTATTTTATTTTATTTTATTTTGTCTTATTTTATTTTGTTTTATTTGATTTTATTTTATTATATTTTATTTCATTTTATTTTGCTTTATTTTAATTTGTTTTATTTTAATTTATTTTATTTTACTTATTTTATTTTATTTTATTTTATTTTATTTTCTGTTGTCTTATTAAATTTTATTTTTTAAATCTTTTATGTATATATTATTTTATTCCATTTTTTAATATATTTTATTTAATGTTATTTTACTTAATTTCGTTTTATATTTTTTAATTATATTTTTCTTTATTTTATTTTATTTTATTTTATTTTATTTTATTTAGCTGAATCAAATTTATCATAAACCTGAATACCCAATCTCGTGCTTTGTTTTTGTAAACAATTTCTTGCTCTTTATTTTCAACAAGAAAGCAGTGTATACATTTCATCCTGCACTCGCATGCATAAAAATTGTGTATGTACTCAGAGACTTTTGTTTATGTGTAGGTCACGTGTTTTCCTTTACTTGCTGTGTGATTTCGCTCATATCAACACTACCGCGTACCATGTATCCACATTACGCTACAGTGTAGTGACTACATTTACGGTCTCATTCTTTGTTACTCGTTACACCTTACCAATTAGAGATATACGCCGCCGATAGTCGTCGTTTTTTGCACGCCGAATGTCAAAAATATCGGCGCGGCGGTGGCGTCCGGAGCGGCACTATATTTTCTACTCATTTGAGACTGTTTAGGCCATTTATTGTTCATGTCGAAAATTTGACGGATATGGTCCAAAGGGGTGTCAACGGATGCGCATCACTTCCAGTTATAAGAATCTAATTGCGAAACGTAACTCTTTCTACGCGTTCAACATAATTAAAAAAAAACAGGTGCTTTCAATGCCAGCTTCACACGAATTGTGCATTACCCAATTCACGAAGTTATTAAAACAAAGGATTTAAAGAAAAATTATACAAACATTTTTAATGCTCAATTTGCATAATTAAAAAAAAATTAAGAAGGAACAATGAATTCAAATAAAATGACCCACGGCGAAAATGTTTTCAAATTGTCATTAAATTGTTAAAAAGCAAGTTACCCGAAAAAAATGCCGATTTTTTCAAAAATTCTGTATTCCTTTTGGCTTAAATAATTAAAGAAATCAGTTATGCAAAATCCTTTAGTAGGTCCCAGGGGTTTAAACTCACCTTTGAAATGATTCTCACCTCATACTTAAGTTGAAGATAGAAGGGCTTGAAATATCACTTGGCCTTATACTCAAACATCTGCTGTTTATTTGCGAAACTTTATAATAGCGTCTGATGAGTTAATTTTGATTTTCATACTTCATCATTCAACACCCAAGTCTCCCGTTTTGACATTTCCTAAAGTTGGCGGTTAGGAAGTCTTCGGAGATATACATAGAGCTTCTAGTGACATTGACGAAGTTATGAGTTCGAAGTCGCAGTGCTAAAGCTTCTGTGCTGGTATGTTGTATGAGGGCCAGGAGGCGTGGTAGCGACTGGTGGTGGACAGGATTGCTACTGTTCGCACTTCGGGAATTGTAGCTCTAAAAACAGCCAAAAAAACTAGATGCCCCCTTTGGCGCCATTAACAATAGGCCAGCGTTGGTGCTCATCGTTAAAACTGTGCCATGAGAGCCATGAGTATTAAAAGACCATTAATATCAACCGTAAGTCGACTTTGAGCGTGACCAGCAAGGGGTCACAAATAATTTAAAGGAATCTTGTCGATAAAGAGTATTAGAAGTTAGACCAGAACATCTCATTCGATGAAACTACGCTTTGTACGAGACATACAGACAAAAGTGGGACCATTTTTAGTACTTCAGTTTTTTTCGGCAGACGCAGCAGTACCAGTCCCTTAAACCGGGCTAGGTTCGAATCCTCCCTGGAGTAAGTGAATGAAGGACAGTCCCTCCGCAAGGAGCTGCCCTTGAAATTTGTTGAACGATCCGCGAGACTTTGACGCAAAAACCCTGGGTCTTTCCGAAATCGCCAAACGCCAAAAACCCCCGGAGCTCGGGTTTCTGAAGGGGCTCGCGATTTAAAAGTACTAAGAAATTTGTTTTTAATTCAGTCTTTAGTTGTTCCATGTGCAATTTTTAAGCCGAATTTCAAAAGCAACGAATATCTGCATTTCGTTTTAATATTATAGCGAAGTGTGAAAAATAAAAATCTATATAATATAAAAGGAAAGGCTAAAATGTGTGTTAGTTGGTCGCCGGTGTTTGAAGAGATGCGTCGGTCGGTTTTGTTCAAACGTGGACCCGGGTACCCCTGGAATATGTTTATAGAATATGGATAACAAATGAAAGCTGTTGATGAGTGCTTTAGTACAGAGTAATATGTGACCCGGCCTATGGAAAGGCGGCTTATGACTCAAAAAATAAACAGATGGTAAAGATAAACAATGCATTTCTTCAGTTTCTTAGTAGATTTTCTTTTGCATTATTTTTTTTTTTTTTTTTTTTTTGTTGTGAGCCATAAGCCACTTTTCATAGGCCTGGTCACATATATTATTCCGCTGGGTGACTAGGGTCTCGAGATAGAGGCCAGAATGTGAATCCGGATACCCCTAGAATATGTGGATAATATGAATATCAAATGAAAGCTGTTGCTGAGAGCTCTAAAGTAATTTTCATTGTCCTATTCGATTTGCCTGCAATTTGGTATATAAATTTACCTATATTAGTATTTACGATCCTTTTTTCCGAGAAGTAGACCATAGACGGACTTGGACTGAGACTCGGAGTGGGACTGGGACTGAGACTCGGAGTGGGACTGGGACTGAGACTCGGAGTGGGACTGGGACTGGGACTGGAACAAAAGAGATAGACTGAGAGATGGATAGAATGAGACGAAGATGGAGATAAATGAAGCGAAAAAGACGGAGGGAGAAGTGAATAAAAGGATTAGGAAAAAGTGAAGAGGGCGAGGGCGGAGTTAGACAGAAAAAGCTTTTTAAAATGTATGCAGAGAGGCCAAATTTAGGGCAGAATAACGTCTGCCAGGTCTGTTAGTAGCGAATATAATATTTCACATCTGATGTAGACTTATGCACATGGTCTCACATATCTCATGTATAACAATACTTCAAACTTGTAAACGAAAGCTTCTAGAATATACTCTCTTATCAAAGGAAACTTATTTAGTGAACTTAGATTGATATCAACCAAATTTTTATTCTTAAGAAGTTAATATAAACGCTTGCATGTTAAATTACTTAAGCAAGAATTTGCCATTAGATACATACAGAAGTACATACTTATGTATATATATTTGATGCAAAATCAGATTTGGAAATTTACAAATTGGACTCGGATGAATAAATATTTATGCCCCACAGTAGAAATTTAGTGTTACGTTATTTGTTTACAACACACTTACACATATAAACATATATCTATATATGAGATGACATATGTTTTTCAGGAGTACTCTTAGCTCATAAAGTTTATTTATCTTAACAAATATAAATAAAATCTTTGAACGATGCAACTAAATAAACTTCCGTTCACTCTTCGTTTACTCGGGTGCCACTGTGTATGCTTACGACAAAAATTTTCCTGTTAAAAGATAAACGTATACAAATTTGAATGCAAATTTTTGGGGTGAAATGCATTTACTATAAATACATTTTCAATTAAGAAAATGAAGATTTTTGGAGAGTTGAACGATTTATGGGTTTTACATTTTTATTATTTTCATTTCAGTATTACCATGATATTTATTAGAAGATTAAGCCGATTTCTCTTTGAGTGGCTACAGGGGAGAAAGGATCGTGTAGTTTTTCTCCCAAAGGCGGTGAAGATCGCTGAATCCCGTCAGCCAAAGACTACAGGCCCATTGCACAGTGGAATCCGTGAGGCACCTTTTGCTGTGGACGATGGTCATAAACCAACTGCTCACGCTGTTCGATGTACAACCAGTCAAAATTATGGCGTAGGATGTTGAACTTTCCATAAGTGCAAAGTTCCTTTCAACAATTAGCCTTTTGATGGAACGGGCACTCTGGGATAAACATACATTTATTAGGAATCGAAATAGGGAGAAGAATGCATCCCAAGTCCCAAGCCATATGGGAATATAAGTGAATAAAAAAGCTAATGAGCTATTCAAAAAGGACACATCCCTCGCAGCTTCCTTCCTAGAAATCCCAATCAATAAGGAAGGTCTATGTAAATATACAGTAAATTAGTGTATTGATTTCGAACCGACGCACACAACGCGGCTCTTAAACCAGAATCCTCACAACCTTAAGTCCAATTAATATAGAGAGAGAGAGAGAGAGAGAGAGTAGAGGGGGGCTTTTCGAAGTTAATATCGCCGAGTATGTAACGATTCAAGGACGTTGACGGGTCTCTACAGAGAGAGGAATAGTACTAGTCAACTGTGGTTTTAGTAAAGGTGATGCTCGAAGAGTAATGATGAAGTACTATAACTAACGATGGCGCTTGGAGAGAGGATATACCGACGTTCATCCTCACTGAAAATCGACGGCAGACGGAATTAGCAACGGTAGTATTCCGGGGAGCAATGCCGAACATTCGGAAAGAGAATATTTACGACGTTGGTCTTCACCAGAGAGTTATGACGACGGTGAAGCTCGGAGAAAGGATGAAATGCCCCTAGCTCTCACCAGAGTGGGATGATGTCTAGGCTCAGGAATCAAAAGTCCAAGTATCGGGAAGGCGGTATTTGTTGTACCTAAGAGGAAGTGTTATTAGGGATGTACGCTACAGGCTAATTATACAAGACTATCTACAAACATGTAGCTCGATGGTTTGAAACGGGTAGTGGTAGTACCGGTCATATGTCAATGGCGTCTTGGTAAGTAGACCCTCTTACCTATGCGCACTTTCATCTCTCTCAAACAAGAAGGGAAACCGGTTGAACGAAGCCAACATTGGTAAACAATTCCCGCCCGTTCAAGAGAGATTCTAAACTAAATGCGTTGGCTATATCATTATACCAGGCTAGTAGGGGAGTCCGCCCTGCTATAGGCATTTGAATGTGTTCTGTGAACTACTATCTTTCTTCTATCTAGGGGAGCCAAATCTCTTCCAAATCAGAGGAAATATGGGTGAAAGTGGGGTTTCCCTATGTGCAGTGGGGAAGACGTGTCCGACGGATCAGACGTGGTAAATAACTCCCCTGTGTACCAAAGGGAATGCCTTGCCAGCCACCATAGCAGATGGCAGCCACGTCACCCACCAAAGAGAAAATGTCCCTATTGAGTTTCAGCTTGATGTCTTGTTCATTGCCGCCTAAGAACAAGCCCTGAATTGCTTCCTTTTTCTTGAAAGCGAATGAAATACCCAACCTTTTGATTGTGCATGATCGCCAGAATGCAAAGCGCTTGCACGGTGGTTGTTGTGTAGATATATATGCGGTGGATATATATATGTCTTGGAATGTATGCACGGTAGTTAGTGTGCCCATAGTGTAAGGGATGGGTATGTGAAGTTGTGGTGTAGCATTTACTACGTCAAGAAAAGGTAGATATTGATGTACACCATGGACGCCAGTGAGGCTCGACACCACCACACGATATTTAACTTTGCTTTGCTTGCACCTTCCCAATTATCTGTTGATTTTTCCTATTGTCCAGCGCCATCCACCAAAAATGAGCTCCAATCGTTAGAATCGTCGACTGTGTCGTACATACTATGGATGATAAGCGGTGACAGTCTTCTTGCTCCCACGACATTCAGACCAGGTTGCTGGTATCATTGTATAGACCTATAAGTATCTCACAAATAATCTTATCCAGGTTATTTTGTAAACAGCTGACTATGAAAACGAGTTTTAAAGACCCAAACAAGTTTCTCGCTGTTTAAAACTTTACTGACGTCGTTAGCTAGCAAAGCTAATGTTAGTTAACCGCCCCTACATAAAAATGAATTTACTTCTTTGCCAAAAATCGCCATTCTAAGCACTGCAGCGCACTGTCATTAACACTTTGTGTGCCACATTTTGCAGCATATTGAGCAATGTTTTGATATTCTTCTAACATTTTCACGACACTAAAGTAACAAACTTCTCTTGCTGCTCTTAAAATTGCATCGCACTTTCTAACTTGGCTTTTTATGATAGATCATTGAATAATTAAGTATGAAAGTGCCCTGTATCACAGATCCTACTTACCTACCATTAATACCAACCCGACCTTTTCGTACACATTCATAGAATGTACTTTTATTACTCTACTTGTTTGGCTTGTTGTTGATATTTTTGCTTTGGTTTTTCGCATACTTCCACCTACATTTTCTTTTACTGATTTTGAATCTGCATTTTATGCCACCAGTGACACCTGCCTTTAATTACGTGAATATGTGACATCAAGAGAGAAGAATAAGGAGGCTACAGTAATAAATACGTAAGTACGGTTATATTAATTAGGGTGGTCCCTGTTAACCAAATAAATTATTTTTTCCTGCTTGGTTCAGAACTATATCTATCTATCTATAGAGACACAATAGCGGTCAAAAGTTGGCTCAAGAACGCTCAAATGGCAAACGAGGCAATATACGTGTACACCGTTTGTTCCCAAGTAACGGAAGGAGTAAGGTCAGCGGCATGATTCAATTACTAGAGGTTTGTTCTCCAATAATGACAGTGCTTTGACACTCCCAAGTTTAAAAATCTGGACGGGTTGCTTTTACTAAGTAAGGAAAAAGGGGAATAATTCAATCCCCATCAGCGAAAACTGTAGTAGAAAAGTAGGGTAGAAAGGGGCACATTCGCCACTTTTGTTTTGAATTGCTGTGGAGATCAAACCACTAATTGTTTTTGCTTGAAATTTGCTTCCCAGGAAACATACGCATTTCAGATTTCGTTTTTGTATCTGCATGTCTGCTTTTTTTAATTTCTTCGTATTTTTTTAACGATTATATGAACTTACCCAATTTGGCGAAACTGCCCCATCCATGGGGCACATACGCCGAGGGGGTGGGGTACAATCGCCACCACCTATGAAATTATTTTAAGAGAATCAAGTATACTGTTCATCCGAAGGTTTACGCTTTTTAAAATTCAGGCTCCTTTTAGCCCTTTTGCGGGGTGGTATTTTCTTCAATGCAGTACTTTCTTTCTCTTCCTTCGACGGAGTGGATGTAAGAATTTTAGATGAGCCCTTTCTTGGATTTGAAGGGTTATGAATTATTCTGAGTTTAGGTAACGGGCGAACTTCCTCTGGAGTTTTTTAGGTGGTGGTATAGATAGAAATTCGCAGGCCATGTCAGGTTCAGCGTCATCATTGTCATCAGCAGTTGCGTGACCTGTAGCTATATCCACAAAGTCTGATTCGGGGAATACTTGCCTCTTAAATGGACATATCCCGGCTGCAGCAAAACCCTTGCAATATTCTCAGATACAAATGCCTTTTGGAAAAGAATTTTGGACAGCTGAGGTATATCGTATATTGTTATATCCCGGCCAGGATTAGATAAAAGAAAATCATTGTACGAGGTCGTCAAATATTTTTTAAATGTCCCGAATACACATATGTCCAACGGCTGCAACTTGTGCGAAGAATGTGGCGGGAGGCTTATCACATGTTCACCATTATCTCTGCAATACATTATTGAAGCCAAGCTGCAGTGTGACACATGATTGTCCAAAAATAACAAAATCGGACTTTCTGTCGAGCAACGGGTATTTTTTTGGATATGCTTCAAAACTTCACAAAAACCTTTCGTAGACATCCATCCACTTTTAGCGGCAATTCCAATGCAGCCATTCGGACCCCCGTTAACAAAGTGTTCTTTATAGTTCACCCGTGGAAACACGTATACTGGTGGCAGAGAGTTTCCAGCAGCATTTATAATGCCTACCATTGTGACTAAAGAACCTCTTTCGGCGGAGGACACCTGGGAAACTGTGGGCTTTCCTTTTGTTTATATAACCTAACCATTAAATTAAAAAACATTAAAAAATATACATATGTACCCTTACATATGTGGGCAAAGGAAACAAAGGAAAATTCTGAAATACCTTCGGCGGGGGCAATACTGTGGTAATACCAGTTACATCCAAATTATATATGTCTACAGGGTTGAACGTATATTTACTATACAAAATATCTATATTGTCGAAAAATGCCATTACAGCTGCTTTTGTGAAAGATGAATAACGACGTAGGCTAGTATTTTCAGGCTTTCTTAAGCTTAAGTCTTTGTTTCTTTTCATGAAGCTTGCATCCTATCAACTCCTGCTGTTTTGGTAGTTGTCGAAGTTACAGGAGTTTTTATATCGTTCACATGGGCATAATCGAAAAGAAATTTCCGCGCAGCGCTGTACATGAATCCATGTTGGAGATTAAAGCACAACTTGAAGTACTCTGCTATCTCGTTTTCCTGTTTTTTTGTGAATACTTGCGTTGCGCTGTATTTTGAAGAGAAAAGAATGGTTCGTCGTCCGGGGAATTTCCCGAGTCATCAAGTGCTTTATTATTATTATTATTATTATTACTATTAGCTCTTTTTTAGCTAATTTTTGTTATTCTGTCTCTTAATGTTGTGCGACTTAAGCCATATGTTCGAGCAGACGCACTTATGTTTAACTTTTTAGAAAGAACGTCCTTGATTGCAAGTTTAAATTTTCCCTCATCCAAATTGCACCGGTCAGTTTTTTTCTTATAGTTGCGAACCATATTTATACTAATAACCCAAATATAAAACTTAATTCCAGCATCTAGTCTTTTTATTTAGTGCATATACATTTTCATGGGGCACATGCGCCAGCGAAACTGCCCCCCATGGGGCACATACGCCGGCGAACCTACCCCACTTTTGAGCTGGCGTATGTGCCCCAGGTGCACCCACTCTTACAAAAGTTAATTTAACTTTGAACTTCACAGCACTTTTGTAAAACTAGTTTTAGATCTGATTTACAGAAATATAGCCCATATCACACTTATGAAAAGCTTTTTCAAATCACAAAAATTAACAGAGTTATTACAAAATATGCTTACATGTAAAAATGGCCTCTACCAAGGTAAACAAGTGAATATGCGCGACTGTTTACAAACCCTTGTGAATGACAAGCCTACTTAAACCAGGGGTGGTCAACTGCAGTAAATTGTATCGATTATTAAAGTTCGACAGCGCTGATGGATTTAGAGAAAACACGGTTTGGCGTATGTGACCCAGTGGCGAATGTGCCCCCTTCTACCCTACCTTTAGCGGTATATTAATAGTGATAATAAATTTGTAAATGCCAACAGATTTTTGGGGAAATAATTCATTTTCTACTAAATATTTCGTGAATTGATTTAGATTTATGTTGGTTCGGTCATTCTGAAGAATGCCGTACTTCAAATTTGTTTCAAAAACTCCCTATCTGGGCATGAGCTCAATACATTTTGGCATTAGAGAGAGTTAAGGAAAATCACTCTGAGATAGGTGTTCTTCAACCTAATTCCTATATGTGGCGTTTTTGTGACAATCCCTGAAATGGGAAAGTTTTGAAAAGTATTTTGAGATCGGACGATTGACGGCTGTTAGCATGGGATGATACTCTACTCAACAGCCGCAATGAACTGACAAATAAAAGAAAATGGTTTATTGTTTAGAACTTTATATTCCGGCCTTGACTTTGACAGAAGAGTTAAGCTTTTGTGCGGTCCTGGTATACAGGAAGTATTCTGAAATTTCGGGAAGCTCTTTTCCGTTTAAGTATTCATGGAAGCGTTCCGGATAAACCTTTAATTTAGAATACTCACGAGGTCCGAATATTCCAAATTTAAAACGATTCCACAAATTCTTAAATGGAGACGAATGTTCAGAACATACGGAATGAATAAGTTAACATGCTCAATGAGTAAATTTCGTTATGGCATCTCCATTATTTACTAATGACATTTTTACGTGAATCGATTTGCTAGTCGAGTTTTTGACGTTGAACGATGAACCTTAAATTGGTTTAGGTTTCGTATATTCATAGGTTTACGAAAGTGCATGATTTCTTGGGGTCTTCACTTTTCATAAGATTATCACTGCTGAGCCACACTAATGGCATGGTTAATAAATCCAACAAAAAATTTTAAAACAAATTTTTTTGAGTAAATATGCATTCCAGTATTTATCGGGTATTTGTAAACTAATAGCTTTCTATTCCTACTACTAATATTTTTCGAAAAATCACAAAAAAAATAAAACCTTTAACGCAAGTCAATTCGATTTGGAAGCAAAATAGCTGCAATTGTCAAAAAATTTGTCAGCCGAGCAAACCTCTTGTGATTGAATCATGGGTCAGCGGTATACTACGGAGATTCGGAAATAAACAAATCCTGCAATCTGCCAATTCACTGTAGTGTTGTTTAAGCGGTAGTGACCTGGACTAAGGCAGAAGAAACACTGGAGAAAAATAGCTTAAACTGCAGTCGCGTCAACTGGGACTCATTCAGTCTATTTGAAGCGCTCACGGACCAGCCAGTTCAACCTAACCAAAACTTTCGTCCTGATCGAAAACAGTTAAGGAGTGTCGCACAGAGGACTCAAAAAATTTAAATTGAGTTTTTTGTTTTCAAATATTCAAAATCAACCATGACTTCAAGTCTAAATTGCGCTACATAAATATATTAAAAAATTAACTTTAACCACTACACCCTTAAGCCAGTTGCGATCGCAACCAAAATTTATTTATGATTCCGCCCACTATAATAATACCGATTTATGGTATTGAAAACAAAAAATTCATTTTTCAAAAATAATTATTTGAGTCTCCGCATATAAATCTTCTTCTGCAATCGGGACAAAAATGTTTCGTTTAAAATCCTGTCCTTGGTATTACCGCTAGAATAGGTCATTTGATTTGTAACGATCACCCTAATATACAAGTACGAAATATTTCTCAGTTATATCATACATATAAGGATTTTCTGATTTTTATGCCTCACTGTTAAGAGTGAAAGCTTTATATATATTCCGATTGGTTCTTCTTTAATATTAAATATATGTGTAAGTAGGCTTTCCAATCTATATTTTATGTGCGAATAAAACTAAATTATTCCACTGTTTTCCCAACGTTTCGCTAATATTTTTATTTTTAGCATCATCAGGGGAATACTTATTAATTTATCTGTTACAAACAATATATAAAAATTATGAAAATTAAGCTTTATTTTCCAATATTTATTTACCACTCTTGATTCTATTTTGAAATTGTAAACTTTAATGCGTTGATTTTCACTAAACAGTAAAAAAGAAACACAAGCCGCGACACATCTCTGTTCCAATTTACGACGTGCTGCTTTTAACTTTTCCTACAAATTGACTTCTCAAGCGTCGGATTTCTTTATAGTGCTTACGGAGTTGCCTTCTTAAGTTCCTGGTTTGTTCAATCATATATCTGTGGGGTGCCGAAGTATTTGGCTATTCAGCAAGAACTGGCCGGTCCACAAGGACCTGGCATAGACTGAATGAGTCTGTAGTGTTACCAGAAGTTTATTTAATGACCAAACTGAAGAACCCTATCAAAAACCAGGACCTATGTTATAAAACAACTCCGTTCTCTTGGCAAATACTAGACGATTTCTAGGACTTAAGCCACCAGCTGCTTCTAGATCTAACAGCTGCATCACTCTTAATAGCTGGGGCTTAGTCTGACGATCGCAGGGCACGACACAAAACGCGCTCGATCGTTTTCTCCTCCAACCCGCACTTCCTACATCTGCTATCACTGACCAAGCCTAATTTAAATGCATGTGACGCCAGGAGGCTGTGTCCAGTCAGAATACCCGTAATGAGTCTAGAGTCCTCTCTTTTTGATGATAAAACCAACTTTGTTAGTCTAAGGTTGTAAGACCTACACATAATCTTCGACACTTTACAGCCCACGCTTGGATCCACGCCTTTTCCGCTTGGTCCATCATGTGCACCTCTCGCCTCCTCTAAATCTCACCTAATCTAATTGGGACGTGAAGGGATGCGCCCTTTTTAGCTAGCTCATCTGCTTTTGCATTCCCATCTATTCCCATGTTCCCTGGGACCCAATATAGATGTATGCTTCTCCCTGTCCCGATTCTTTCCAGATACTGCTTACACTCTAACACACTTTAAGATGCTTTACAATGCGATATTGTTGCTCTAATTGCTACTTGGCTGTCAATATAAAAGTTAACCCGGTTGTAGTTTAAGCTACTCTCTTCAAGTGTTTCTACCGCTTTGGTTACGGCTAATATTTCCGCTTGGAAAACGCTCTAGTAATCAAGCATCTTGTAGGATCTGTTTATTTCCGGATCAGCACAGTATACCGCAGACCCTACTCCTCCCACTAATTTGGAATTATCTGTGTACACATGCTTCGCCTCGCCCGCCATTTGAACACACTTGCGCCAACCGTCCACCTGTTTTGTGGCCTTAAGATCTCCCTCGAAGTACAGTTAAGGAATCAGGTAGTCTGTTCGTCCTGTAATTGATGACGCTATACTACTATGGCCGAATGATCGGCGCTTAAGCCGGCTTAACGAGGCACTGAGCCTGGTTGCAGTTGTTTACGCTTTGTTCTTTGTTACCAGGTCTACAGGTGGAATGTGCAGGATGCCATACAGTGCAGCCATTGGGGTTGTTTTCAGGGCTCCCGTAATGCTAAGCATTGATAGTCTGCATACTCCATCTAATTTTTGAGGTAGGTTGATTTTTGTGTGGCTTTCCTCCAAAAACTACTTTATCAACATGGCATTTCTCTCGCCTCACTGTGTAGATGATGTTGTGAAGACATAAGAAGACATTCCGTGGCAGCTCTGAGAGCGATGTTTTGACAGGCTTGCAGTTTCCCCCATTGTGTTTCTCTTAAGATCGGCCGACATATTCTTCTCATTATCGAACGTCAAAACCAGTTCTTTTGGGGGTAGGACAGTATATAGCTTAATATTATCGACGTGGATATCCAATATTATTGACATTAGCTTTGTTCACGTTTTAAATAAGGTCGTCTAGGATTTCGACGGTGACGTTGTCAGATTTTGCGAGGTTTCGTCACTCCCCTTTCTTCTTTTCTGACATCGCCTCCCTGTTTTTCCTCCATTGTCCTTTCATTTTCCATTCCATGTCTCTTTTATTTGAGTTCTCACTCTCTTTTGGTTTTTGTCTCTTTTCCTTTTAATTTCCATTTCCCTTTGCTTGAGCAGCGTGCAATTCTTTACGAAAGTAGTAAAAAAGTAATAAACTAGCGCTTAAAATGTCTTCTTCGCACTAACGTACAATTTATTGTAATTTGTGTTGTTGTATCACTCATTTGCCCTGTTTGTTTATAACATCATGATGAAAATAATTTATTTGTCCAGCGAATCCGACATGCCCCGCTCAAACAGCCTTGTGAATTACTGGGCAAAGGTGCGGACGTCATCATCCAATATTGGCACCAAAGAGAGGTTACATTGGACATCACCCTCACCGGAGTTCTAGTTCTAGATCCAGTATGGTGAACCATTTGATCTTGGTGTCATGGTGTCGGGAATGAAGGCACTTTGCTTAGAAAACCGGACCAAGGCAAAGTCTTCGAAGTGACGAGAAAGACTACATGATTTAATTATTTTCTCCGATGTGGAGAATTCACCCATATTTGCGACTGGCGCTTTGTACACAGGAAATGCCTAAATATGCTGCCGCTGAACGCCACATAGAGGTGACTGATAGACGCGGATAAGCGGTTTGGGAGAATTTGCCTCATGTACTTAAACATTTCGCTCCACACTCCTCGTCCCGACAGCGGCGCAAGAACAATGTCCAAGGCAGACTGGTCAGAGCTCTGTTATGTCCCGGGAACAAGAGGGTAAACAGAGCAGTAGAAGGCTCCCATTTTATTAAAGAAAGGAGTGGAGTCCTCTAAGTGTGCTCCGCAACAAAAGCTAGAAAAATACCAGTTTCTAACTGACCAGCTAACACCACGCACAAGCAGCGCGCTAAATGCCATTAGCACCCAGATACATTGCGGTTTAAATTAAAACCCCCACCATAGAACAGTACTCGTTGCGCTAGACCTATCAAAAGCTTTTCATACGGTCAACCATGGCACGTTACTGCAAGACCTGGAAGGGTTTACCCTTCCCCCAAGTCTTAAAAGGGGCCGCAAATTATCTGGGTAGTCGGCAATTTAGAAACGCAATACCACAGGGTGGTGTCCTATCCCCACTTTTGTTTAACTTCTACATATCAAAGCTACCAGCGCCACCCAGAAGGCACCACTATCGTTTCCTACGCCGATAACTGCACAGTAATGGCCACAGACCCAGGCCCACAGATCGATGAGCTTTGCAAAAAAATAAACAAATACCTCTCTGATTTCTACAGTTTCTTCACCTCGCGAAACCTGACATTATCATCGTCCACCTTATTTAAAACGTGGACGTCCCGAATGTCGACTATTTTGAACATCCACGTCAATTGCACTACGCTACCGACTATCTTACACCCCAAAATTTTGGGTGTGACGTTTGAACAGGATCTACATTTTGGTGAGCATGCAGCCGCAATTGTACCGAAAATCCAGAGCCGCAATAAAATCCCCTAATCTCTTGCCGGCGTCACTTGGGGTAAAGATAAAGAAACGCTCATTACCACTTACAAAGCAATTGGCCAGCCGATTGCATGCTACGCGTCCCCGATATGGCCGCCAAGCCTAAAGACTACTCACTGGAAGAAGCTACAGGCCTGCCAAAATACTGACCTCAGAACCGCCACGGGTTTTCTTCTTATGTCTCCAGAACACTATCTACATAATGAGGCGAGAATATTCCCCATTAGGGAGAGAAATGAAATGGTAACCAAACAGTTCCTGTTGAATACACAGAAACATGGACATCCCAACAGACATCTGATTGATGAGCTAACACCGCCCAGGGGCTTAAGGAGTCATGTCCGTAAGCATTATGAGGAAATACAGCACCTGTGGACACAGCCGTGTGAAGCCAAATAAAAATATGATACAAAATTTTAAGGACTACCTTTATATAAATGGACCAAAAAATAGAAGGCAATTTTTCCTCTAACACAGACGTAGTATTGTTGAATTTTGACTAAAAAACTTTAACAAAATCTCTTGTAAAAGAATTTTGTGACTTAAAACTATAAAGGTGGATCTGTCACCGAGTTTTAAACTATATTTCAGGTTTCAAGTCTCTAGATATCCAGGAAGTTGGTTAAAAATCGATTGAAGATTCCCAACTTAAAACTAGTTTTCTCAATATCTCGATCCATGCGCCACCTAGCGGATTTTTTTGATAAAATGTTGCATTGTCACCGGGTTCTGACTTACGGCTCAAGTTTCATATCTCCAGCTCAGCGGGAAGTTACTCAAAAATCGATTGCAAGATTCCCCCCGTTTTTCAATGATTTGTAGTTATCTCACTTACCGCGCCTCCCAGCGGGATCTTGTTTTCTTTAAATTGTATTGTCACCAGGTCTCGAACTATGTGCTAAGTTACAAGTCTCTAGGTAACCGCGAAGTTAGTTAAAAATGGATTGAAAAATACCCAAATCAAAATTAATTTTCCTAATATCTCGATCCATGCGCCACCTAGCGGAATTTTTTTGATCAAGTGTTGCATTGCCACCGGGTTCTGACCCACGGCTCAAGTTTCAAACCCATCACCCGGCAAGTAACTCAAAAATCGATCGCAAGATTCCCCTCGTTTTTCATGGATTTATAGTTATCTCACTTAACGCGCCACCTAGCGGAATTTTGTTTTCTGTAGGTTGTGTTCTCACCAAGCCTCGAACTGTGTGCCAAGTTTCAAGTCCCTAGGTCACAGGAAAGTTAGTTCAAAATGGATTGAAAGATTACCAAATCAAAACTAATTTTCTTAATATCTCGACCCGTGAAATTTTTTTGATCAGGTATTGCATTGTCATCGGGTTCTGCCTCACGGCCTAAGTTTAAAGTCTCTCGCTCACCTGCAAGTTACATAAAAGTCGATCGCAAGATTCCCCGTGTTTTTTCAGGGATTTTCTTTTATCTCGATTCGTCTGCCACCTGGCAGCATTTTGTTTTCCACGAATTGTGGTGCCATCGACTCGCAAATTATGTACTAAGTTTCAAGTCTCAGGATCACCGAGAAGTTAGTTAAAAGTCGATAACAAAATTTCCATTTTAAAATTAATTTTCTGTATATATCGATCCGTGCGCCACCTAGCGGATTTTTTTTTCACTTGCATTGTAATGTCCCCCAGATCTGAACTATGTTCTAAGCATCAAGTGTCTAGCTCAACGGGAAGTTACCGAAAAAGACTTTTCCGTGGGTCAAAAATTCGTATAGAAATGAGGGGACAAACATGAAAGGGACTTAATATAAAGGTGATAAAAACACAAGGAGGTCCTCAGTGAACTCCACAAACAGGCGTCGGACCTCTATGCCAAGAATTACCCGGTGAATCCTGTACTCAAAGAACAATACCCAAAACTTGCAGAAGAGGAACGCACACTCCCTGGGGAAACGCGAGTCACTCTAGCTCCACTTCGATCTGGGTACTGTAACAGGTTAAACTCTTACCTATCCAGAATCAACTCCGACACACAAAACATATGTCCTGTGTGCAATGTGTCCCCACATGACACCAAATATCTGTGGAACCAACGCCTCTAACACCCCTCTCATTATGCTCAACCCCCGTTGAAACAGCAAGTTTCCTTCGACTCCCGGTAAAGGATATTGATGAAAATTTGTGATCGGTCGCACCTATTGGATGGGGCGAAGCACTGCTACAACAACAAAAACAACGGTACTGCTGGCAGTTCAAGACCTGATCTACGTGGCCATTCCATTTAAGAAATAAGTGGAATTCTTCAAGAAGTCTCAGCAGCAGAATCTAGGAAAATATCAGCCTCTAGCTGATCAGCTGACAATCAGTTAGCTTCGGTGTCAGGGTGGAGGCATTGGGGAGGTCTGGGCTGTTGAGAATCTGCAGAAAAACGGGCCATAAAGCCCCTCAAAATCTCGCGATACTATGCGAGCATCATTCGGAGATTCATGAGAAGCGATACCATCTGCTGGGCGCCGGAAATATATGTACATGGAACCCTTAAGCGGCACTAGACAGTTTAGCGCCACATCCACATTAAAAGGCACAACTCATGATATGCAGCCACTCAATGTTTAGTTGTGTCCTGTCTGGACTGTTATTTTTTGTGAATGGTAAACATCTTGAATCGTTGAGAAAGAAACTAAACAATTTGACCTTCACTATTCGGAAGGAAGTATTAAGTTGAAAAAATTTTTAGTGATAATATTTTTGCACGGGAGACCAAATGGGTCAGTCCATCAAGCCCATTGATGTTGTGAGCCAATTTACCCCATATGGTTTAAAAATTTTCGTTGTTCTTCCTTGTTAGCGTTAGAGTAAGGAAGGAGTCGCCAACGTCGATTATCAACACCAGTCATTTACAGATAAGCATTGCGCCTCCAGCCTTTTCTTTGGAGAAAAGGCGGGTAAAGAAAGCAACTTCATAGGTAATGTGTTCAACGCGATAGGAACTGAAGCGCGTTTTACTGTACTATTCTTAAGCAAATGCAACCAGCTTCACACGAAAGCTTGCCGCAGACATGTCTTTTTGTGGGTTTGTTGATCTTTAGGCGTTAATATGTATGATGTACGTGTTTTACATCTTATTTAACAAAATTTTCTTGGAAACAATTTCATTGCGAAATGATAAAATTAAATTTTGCTTTGCGCTAATGAGGATTAAGTGTTGTATCTTAGGTCTTAGCGACTCTTCATTCAAATACTTAACGCTTGCTTTAGCTGTGCACTTCGCGGTCACATTAATCTAATTCATCACTTAAAAATGTTGCGTGCCAACAAAACCATTTTACATTCCAAGTGCTCGAGGATGTCATATAAATAAATTTTTTGGGTATAAGGGCCATTGCTTATGGTATATATGTACATACATATTTACATCCAACTGCATATACCAGCTTTCGCGAATTGAGCTTCGGTACTTTTATATAGGTTTGATTGTATATATTTTTCAGGCATGCTTTACCAACGAACCGATATCATTTCGTTACTATAATTAACGTTAATAAACGAAACAAAGTCATTTCGTTTCGTTTATTAACGTTAAGAACGTCAAATTAACGAAATGATTTTGTTTCGTTTTCTGCCATATCAAAACGAAATCAAATCGTTTATGTTGATTATTAATTTCAAACTATGCTGGCAAAGCTGATTGATGGCGGAGTCATTAAAGGTGAAAGCATTAGCCAAGCTGATTGCAACTTTTCTCATGAAGTTTGACAGTACGAACATTTCTCAGAGTATTTTTGACATTACCACCAACGAATTACACAAACAAATTACATGGAGTTTGTGTGTGCATGTCCGCTCGCTGTTACCACCTTACGGCTTCACCATGGCTATAGCATTGCCAGCACAATCCAAACACAAAGTATCACGTTTTTGTTAACGTTTTTAACGTTAACGAAAGCTTTTAGTTTCGGTTAAAAACGAGATACAATTTATTTTGATAATTTCTTTATCGATAATATTTCGAAGTGTTTCAACGGAAACGGTGGAAATTTTTTGATAAACGATTAGCTTAACGTTAAGGTGCATCCCTGATATTTTTTATTGCTTTTGAAAAGCGGGCGAACAACTTTCATAAAATAGATTTGGTGGCTTGGCAAGCCCTTCGATTGTTTTTCTGCCATGAAAAATTCGACTGTTTCCTATTTCAGTCCTTATTGAACCGAAAAGGGACTAGTCTTCATAAGTTCCCATATGTCACAAAGGGGATTGGTCCTATCGATCCCTTTCGGGTATTAATGGGGTACAATTAGTCTCTTCATAGGACATGCTCAAACAAAAGGGAACAGTTCAACTCATATAAAGAGATCAAAACTGGCATTAGTCGCATACTCCTTTGCGACTCAACCCGGATTGATCCTAGACTAATCGCATTTTTTGCAGGGTATTTACTCAACGCATTATCACTCTCAAGTCTACCATAGGCGCATTCCTGGTAGGAACTTACATATGTGTGTGTATGGATGTATGTGTTCCACTTATTTATGCCTGCCATGCACATTTAATGAAACGTTCTACGAATTTTTAATAAACTCAATTGCAATTCATGTCGGAAAAATAACTGGCAAATACTTACATACACACATGCATATGTATTAACAGAAAAAATGTTCACCTACGCGTAAACAAATTTTTAAGAACTTTGCGGTTGAGCGTTAAAAATGGCCCTAGAGATTTGGCATTAAGTTATGATGGGAGTATGGGTTGGAGTACACATTTTTTAAGCAGAACAAATAAAATGAACGTAAATTTTAATTTTTTTAATATGCAGGATAGGAAAACACGTAGTCAAATTACCTGCACAGCTAAAACTTTGTCTTATATTATCGTAAGTTCGAAATGCAAAGCAAAAGTATGCCGCCCTACATTTACAGCGTTTGAACAAAGTGTGCAGATATTTTATTACTCACTTTATAACAAATCCGATTCATATCGGTCCGCAAATTTCAGTACAATATTGGAGTAGCCTTCCGTGGGGCTAGAGTCTTCAAACAAACTTCATATTTTGATGGCAATGTAACGTGGGGGGAAAAATGTCGCTAGCTATACATCACTGGAGGCGTCCCACAGGGATCTGTTGTCGGTGCAATGTTTTGGAATGCAATTTATGACGGAGTGCTAAAGATTTATCTACCAGGAAAATGCAAATTGTGGGATATGCTGATGATATTGCAGTGGTAGTAGTGGCCAAGGAACTGGAGTAGCTTCAAGCATTATGTTATGATGCCGTAGGAAGCATAAAAGAATGGCTGACCAATACGGGACTGCAGTTGGCTAGCCAAAAGACAGAAGTGGTGTTAGTAAGCTCCAAATGGTCGGCGAACGACTTAGTCTTAACTGTTGGGGATCATCAACTCACTTCAAAGGATTCTCCAAAATACGTAGGAGTGCACGCTAACTCTAAGTTAACTTTCAAAGAGCACTTCAGAGCGGTGGGAGAAAAAATTACCAAAGTTAATGGAGCACTTAAGCGAATAATGCCTGACATTGGTTGTCCGAGCGAAGCTACCCGTAAGCTGTTATCCACAGTAACCAGCTTGATAATAATTTACGCAGCCCCAGTGTGGTACAGATCTAAACGGAACCATCAGAAAGATGTATTAACAGCATACCGACTTGCAGCTTTAAGAACAGCAAGTGCTTATCGGAAGGCATACGACGACGCGGTCCTGGTCCTAACCCGGAAAATCCCAGTGGACTTACTGGCAAGTATAATGGCTGATCTGTATAACACTTATATCGAACGACCATCTGAATAAGCCAAGGGCACAAACAATAGCTAAGTGGCAAGAACGGTGGGAGGCCTCGAGTAAAGGGCGTTGGACCTTCACGTTAGTTTGGGACGTAGCCCAATGAGATGAGCTGTAGCACGGTGAACTGAGCTACCATCTCACGAAGATACTGAGTGGGCATATCGGTTTCAAAGAGTATTTTTGTATGCGTAGGATAGAGGAAGATGCTCTTTTTCCAATGTGTACCACGCAGTTAGAAAACGCAGAATACGCCATGTTCTACTGCCCCCGTTTTCACGACGAAATACTCACCTTGCATAGAGTTTTTGGGGAGGAACCTACCACGAGAAATTTGGTATCACAAATGTGCAACAGGAAGGAATGCTGGATTGCAGTGAGTAAAATAGCATTTATAGTCATGACACGCCTGATGGATGTTGAGAGGAAGCGCGGAGAAATGCGCAGGCGAAGCAGTGGCGATTAAATCGACACTCAGAAGAAATAGCGGGAAGCTGCACGCAGAGACAACAGTATGCTCTTAAAAAACGAGAAATAAGGAACGCCACCATGAAGTGGGTGACAGTTCTAAAACGGGGCCGTTTTTTAGTCTACGGGCACACGGTTGCTGCGACGGCAGCAATTATGGTGCATTAGGCATTTTTCAGCCCTCCGGCAAAAAAAAATATTTTCAAATCTCCCCCGTCTTCGGAAATTTTGTGGTCGAGTTTTAAGTTACTTCCCCGTGAGCTAGGGACTTGAAACTTTGAACTTAGCTTAAAGTCTTTTACAATTAAATATCTACTACTTAGGATAAATCGTCATCCGTTATCAAATTTGTTTTACTGATGACGCGGTTTCGGCATTGCGCCATCTTCAGTGTCATTTAATGTTCTCTTTCGTCTTCAAGCTAAATTTTGTAACGGACGACAGAAAATACCTCGAACATTCACCAAATATCCTCTCTGTCGGAAAACTAAGTAAGCAAAATGAATCTATGAAAGAAACGGAGCAGTTATCGAGTTATTTGCAGATTTTATAAAAATCTCTCCATTTCAACTTTCGCTAGAAACTTAAAACACTTTGATCGGACTACCTCGACAATGCATGCTAGGTTAAGTTGGGTTTCAGATGTGCAGTTAAAGAACAATTTATTTGGACACTTTTATGTAGGTCCGTTGTTTTATTCTAACGGTGAAACTGGCTTCCAATGATTTGTCTTATCCCGGCGTTGCTATAATAAAACTATACATCAATATTTCAAATTTTCTCTGTTAAATACGTGCCAATCGAGACATTGACGCCACATCCTCTCAAAGTCTGGAGCTATGCCGAGCACTGGGAGTGAACAATGGGCCAGAAAATACTCTACAAACGGCAAGATATGGTATCAGCCCAGCATATGCTAAGCTGGCTCGAGGCCCGTATATCCAGATACAGATAGCAAGTGGCCAGCGAAATTCCAAAATCTCAAAATAAATGCGTGCTCAATTTGTCAGTGCTAGACGGGGCCAAAATATCAGCCTGATAGTTGCAAGGGGTATCCTTTTGCCCCTACACCCAGAAGTTTTTATACTCAGCTGAGCAGAGCTCACAGCGGTACCGGTACCCCGAACGACATAAACTAATTGAGATAGATATAGACTTCTATAAATCAAAATTATGGATAGAAAATTAGTAAAATTTTGGACAATGGGCTTGGCATCGCCCACTTTTAAAAGAAGGTAATTTAAAAGTTTTGCAAACTGTAATTTGGCAGCTGAGTATGTAATGTTCGGTTACACCCGAACTTAGCCTTCCTTACTTGTTTTTCAAAAAATATTTAGGTCAAGTAATCCCTCATAGCTCTCGTCGTCACGGTGGCAGGGCTATACCTTTATATAGCCGCCAGACATGCCTGAAAGACGCTGCATTGACCGGTCAGCCCAATTTTCCGGCTAACGCCGTTGCCATGGCAGAATACTTTACAACCCAACCACCCCGTGCAGTCTAGATCAATCCGTCAATAGGCTCACCAGAAAACATATGAATAGTGAATGTAGGAAAAGGAGCGAAAGCCATGGCTGTGCAACAAAATGAAAAAAAAAATCCGCTACTAGGTGCACAGTCAAGATAATTGAGAAACTTATGCCAGATAAGGAGTCTTGTAAACGGTTTTTAAGTGCCTTCCCAGTAAGCTAGAGACTTCAAACTTTGACCATAGCCCATCAGATTTGACAGGAATCGATATATGTAGAGACCTTTGGAAAATCTATACAGAGTTCAAATAATTGAGCTAGAAACTTGAGTTCTTACACTTACACTTAGGCCATGGCACCATGACAATGCAATTAAAGAATAAAAAAAAGTTGATACAAAAATTTTAAGGACTACCTTTATATAAATGGACCAAAAAATAGAAGGCAAGTTTTCCTTTAATACAGACATAGTCTTGTTGAATTTTGACTAAAAAACTTTAACAATAGCTCTTGTAAAAGTATTGAGGGATTTAAAACGTATTGGTCCATTTATATAAAGGTAGCAATTAAAATTTTTTTATCATCTTTTTATTATCAATTTTTTAGTACTGCCTACAAAAAGGCAATTGCAACTTTGATTAGTAATTTAACTAATTCCTAAGTGAAAATTCTTATCTTTATTTATTTGTTCAAAATGGCAGATTTAATAGAATTAGTGGAATTTTCGCTGACAACACTGGCGAAAACAACAGAATTCCGCGTCGCATCATAAAAAGAAAATTCCACTTCCTTTGTCATCTACTTAATTTGCACAGCTGAAAATCGTGGTGAAATTCGCATACGCCTGAAAGTCTAAAAAATCGTGGTGAAAGTCGCGTACGCCTAAAAGTATGCAAGGAGGTGCATTGAGTTGGGCCTTCAACGAGGTGGAATTCTACAACGCCTGCAACATTCAAGAGGCTTGCCATGAATGTATGGCGTAATCTTCTAAATAGTTCGACTTGTACGTTACGTAGCTCAAATGTTTTGATCAAGCATTGCACTGTCATCGAGTTTGAAATTATATTTCAGGTTTCAAGTCTCTAGATATCCACGAAGTTAGTTAAAAATCGATTGCAAGATTCCCAATTTAATACTAGTTTTCTCAATATCTCGATCCATGCGCCACCTAGCGGATTTTTTTTGATAAAATAATGCATTGTCACCGGGTTCTGACTTACGGCCCAAGTTTCATGTATCTAGCTCATCGGGAAGTTACTCGAAAGTCGATCGCAAGATTCCTCCGTTTTTAAAGGATTTGCAGTTATCTTGACTAGCGCACCACCTAGCGGACCTTTCTTTTCTATAAGTTGTATTGTCACCAGGCCTCTAACAAAGTTCCAAGTTACAAGTGTCTAGGTAACCGGGAAGTTAGTTAAAAATGGATTGACAGATTCCCAAATTAAAATTAATTTTCCTAATATCTCGGTCCATGCGCCACCTAGCGGATTTTTTATTTTTTTTTTGATAAAATATTTCTTTGTCACCGGGTTCTGACTTACGGCTCAGGTTTAATATCTCCAGCTCACTGGGAAGTTACTCAAAAATTGATTGCAAGATTCCTTGCATTTTTTTAGGGATTTTCAGGGATTTTCGTTTATCTCGATTCGTCTGCAACTGGCGACATTTTGTTTTCCACCAGTTGTAGTGCCATCGACTCGTAAGCTATGTGCTAAGTTTCAAGTATCTGGATCACCGAGAAGTTAGTTAAAAGTCGACTGCAAAATTTCCATTTTAAAATAAATTTTCTGTATATCTCTATCCGTGCGCCACCTAGCGGATTTTTTTTTCACTTGCATTGTAATTTCTCTCAGATTTCATCTATGTTCTATGTATCAAGTGTCTAGCTGAACGGGAAGTTACCGAAAAAGAATTTTCCGTGGGTCAAAAATTTGTATGGAAATGAGGGGCAAACATGAAAGCGACTTAATATAAAGACAAAAATTTAAAAAACCCACAAGGTGGCCCACGGGCCTGAATAATACCAAATTGTATGCGAAATTTGGAATCATTCTATCGATTTTTAGGTAACTCCAGGAAAAAGGGGTGAAATTCCTTCAGCAAAAAGTTCCGCTAAGTGGCGCGCCCGGATGCATTTCGGCGCACCGATCGAACTATTAAGAAATCGTAGGGAAGGGGTAAATCGTGCGATCAAATTTTAGAGACGTGCCATTGAGCTACAATCTTGAACTCACAAAAAGCTCAAAGTACCAAGACAGTTAAAAGGAAAAGAAGGTCCGCTAGGTGGCGCCCAGGTTGAAAAAATTGGAAAATTCGTTACTTAGTATCTTACGATCGATCTTTTCCTGGTAAGCTGGAGATTTGAAACTTTAAACATATTTCAGAGGCCAAAGGGAAATAGAAGGAGAACAAGTAAGGAAGGCTAAATTCTGGTGTAACCCAACATTACATACTCAGATGCCAAATTACAGCTTGCAAAATTTTTAAATTACCTTATTTTAAAAGTGGGCGGTGCAACGTCCATTGTGCAAAATCTTACTACCTACCATCTACCAAGTTGCATCACTTTATCCGTCTTTGCTAATGAACTATCGCACTTTTTCAGTTTTTCGAAATTTTCGATATCGAAAAAGTGGGCGTGGTTATAGTCCGATTTCGTTCGGTTTAAATAGCTATCTGAGATGAGTGCCAAGGAAATTACGTACCAAATTTCATTTAGATACCTCAAAATTTACTCAAGTTATTGTGTTTACGGAGAGACGGACGGACAGGCGGACGGACGGACATCGCTAAATGAATTATTTTTTCGCCCAGATCATTTTGATATATAGAAGCTATATCTCGATTAGTTTATGCCGTTACGGGGTACCGTTATGCGAAAAAAATTAATATACTCTGTGAGGTCTGCTCAGCTGAGTATAAACACAAAGGGAGTGATACAAGAAGAAAAACAAAGGGAGTGAAACTCCCCTCACAAAAATTTATTGAAAGACTCATACGGGAGTGGAGAAATAATGTGATCAATCACTAAAAGTTGCCATTGCGCTACAAACTTGAAACTTCATCATAGTTCCGAGCACCGAAACAATGGCACAAAAGAGGGAAAATAGAAAGAATATACAACAACTTTAAGCACTTCGTTTTTACAATTGGATCAAAACGAAGCGGAAAATGTGTAAGTGAACACAGTCTATATAAAGGCCTCGAGTCAGTTAGGCAAATGCTGGGTGGATACTACCTATTATATGGTAGCGATATCCCTTTGTCCGGAAGTGCATAGCTAACGATCTGCTGAATTTATTAGATTTACCAAGGCTGCTCTATCAGTTTGTTCGATGATTTCTGTTTTGATGGTTCATTGTCCAAAAGGAGTCAATATGGTACGTCTCAACGTACAGGGAAACCCCTCTTGCTGCATCTTTACGGAAGATAACGAGGTGGAATCATCGAGATACTTCATGCTTGACTCACCAGGGATTGCCAGAGCCATATCAAAGGATCTCCGAAGGACTTATACTGGGTCAGTTTAATTCGAAACTATATCGTCGCCATGCAATGGGCCTGTTAATAGCTATAGCTTATGTCACCGTTATCTTATGTGATATCAAAACGGACCTTCGTGTTGCCCTTTGTTGAGCTTTCCCTTCCGGAGTGGCTACCATTAAACTCAACCAAGCCTAACCTAATGCCAGAAAAAAAGTGATGTCGTCGTACGTTAAGTGTACTTACAATTAAAGAGGGCATTTTTTTTTAAGAATATATCATTAAATACCTGCAGTTTAGGCATGTGGCAATAAATTACAACAACTTGGTAGCCATGCAATTTTGTATGATTACGTACGTAACAGTAACTACCGCGTACTCGTATACCATAAATGCTCCCTTGTGCACATCTCCAGCGCAGACAAAAATACATTGATTTTTTCCTTTCAGACCCGTTTTTGCTTACGGTCGGCTTGTGTGAATAAGTTACCTTTCATAAAGCTTTGTCTTTCATTCTCTTGCGTACCTGACGAAGTTGTCCATGAAAGTTCCACAGAAGTCGGTGGGTGCTGTGGGGGGTCATAATTGTCATATTTAATTGAATTTCTGCATTTTATAATTTATACTAAAAAGTTTTTTCACATTAGGGAGGATCTTAAGTTTTCCTATTTTTAGTGTAATGGAAAATCATTCATTTTGGCCGACTTTCTATATGCTTTTAGCACCAATATATTTGAAATATTCCAAAAGGAAGAGGAATTTGTTATACAAAGGAAAAACAAGTAAGGAAGTCTTAGTTCGGGCAAACCCTAATATCTTATACTCAGCGTGATATCTCTAATTTAGATATGTATATATAAAGAATACCAGCATCATTCTGTTTGGCGAACGAGACGTTTAACGAACGATACCTGCGCTGGCGATATCGTCTGCCAAAGCTTACGTTTTCATTTTCGTTTATCTACGAGCTTTAGAGCCTCCTACGATTTACAACCAGATTGACTTAATTTTGTGTGTGTTAGTTCAGTCGGGTGACTTCGTGACGCACGTATTTATTGTTGGCTACACGTTGATGAAAATCAAAAATGTTTGATTATTTCACTTGACGCTTGCTTATTTGATAGTCGCGGGATGTGATTGACAAAACAGCAGTGTTGTATTAAGTTTGTGTCGACATTCAAAATGTGCGCGGAAGAACAGCAATTTATTGAAAATTACAGCAAATTTATTGAAACTTATCAATGTTTACAAGCCTTATGGAATGTAAAGCTTTTAATATCTATCTATCTATCTATAAATCTTATAAAATAAAGTCGCTAAATGCCATGTATGCACATAACTTCACACAGAATGCTCCGATTTTAAAACGGTTTTTTGCATTTGAAAGCTTAGCTACGTGAGATGGTACTGTTAATATAATTTGAAGGTATATATTATAGGGGCGTGGCAAATTGCCAAAATGTAGTAAAAAAATCATAGAATTTTTGTTTACACAGCTATAACTCATAAACGGATGGATGGATTTAAAAAATTCTACTTTTCAGTAAAACTTTGAAATATTTACCTTCGATCTGCATCAAAAAAAATACTTGATTCTTTTCTTATATCAGCCAAATTGTTTAAACAAAAGTAACATTTTTATCAAAAAATGCGTATGTGTGTTTGTTCGCTGTGAACTGTCCGCGCTAATTGCTTTTGAGTGAGGCTTGATTCGACACATACATACATATATAGCATTCGCTGCGTTATTTAACTTCGGGCATAGGTATGTATGGATGTACATATGTATGTATTTTCATATCATATCAGCTTGACATAGGTATGTACATACATATTAATGCAACATAAATGGTTAAGAATGAGATTGAGGCCAAAACCTGGACCCGGATACCCCTAGAAAGAGTTTATACAAGAAGGATAACAAATGAAAGCTGTTGATGAGTGCTTTAGTACAGCGTAATTTTCATATCTATTTGTGACTAGGGTCTTGAGATATAGGCCAAAACGTGGATTAGGGTAACACTAGGATGTGTTTTTACATTATGGGTATCAAATTGTAGCTGTTGATGAGTGCTTTAGTACAGGGTAGTTTTCATACCTATAGGTGAGTAGGGTCTCGAGATATAGGCCAAAACGTGGACCAGGGTAACACTAGGATGTGTTTTTACATTTTGGTTATCAAATTGAAGCTGTTGATGTGTGATTTAGTACAGAGTAATTTATACCGCTGGGTGACTAGGGTCTCTAGATATAGGCCAAAATGTGGACCCGAATACCCCTAGAATGTCTGTGTAATATGGATATCAAATGAAAGCTGTTGCTCAGAGATTTAAAGTAATTTTCATTGTGATATTCGATTTAGTCGCATCAACCTGGCAAAACTGATAAATATGCATGCGAAGCCGAAAAAAAGCATGAATTGATAATACCCACATACCTATTTACATACGTCCTATTCGATTTGCCTAAAATTTGGTACATAAATTTGCATATATTAGTATTCACGATTCTCTTTTCGGTGAAGTAGACCAGAGACGGGCTGGGAATGAGATTAGGACTAGGATAGGGACTGAGACTCGGAGTGGGACTGGAACTCGGAATGGGACTGGAACAAAACACATACCACCCTCTGGGACTAGCAATAAAGGATGAAGAAGGATGGGAAAAAATTGAGAGAAGAGAAAAGAGGGAAGGATAAGGAGACTGAGAAAGAGATATGAAAATAGAGATAGATGAAACGAAAAAGACGGAGGGAGGAGTGAATAAAATGATTAAGAAGAAGTAAAGAGGGGAGGGCAGAGTTAGAGAGAAAAAGCTTATTAAAATATATGGAGATAGACCAAATTTAGGGCAGAACAACGTCTGACAGGTCTGCTAGTTATTAAATAAAATTTTTATTATTTAATAAAGCTCCTGTAGTTGCAAGTAAAAAAAAAATCATCATCCGATGACGACATATTCATGTCCGAACGCTACGATTTTTCAATGCAAATGTTGATTGATGGCTTTTTATTTGATAGTTGCGGGGCAAGCGTCAAATACCCGACACGCACACATACAAAAATGCTGTCAATCTCGTTGTAAATCGCAGGAGGCTCTTATGTTATTCGTCAACTGCACGAAAGCAATTGTCAAATTTGTTTTCATCCTTTGCTTCTGACACTTCGCTTTCACAGCAGCTGTTCGTGATAGAGAATGCGAGATAACGTAAGAGTCGGCTGCTATCGTTTTGCCTGTCGTACCACTTACCGTGCTACAAATAGACTACTGACGATCGTTTTGTGCACTATAGCGTCAAAGGTAGTGACACTGCACATTTAAAGAAGAATGCCACGAACATTAAATGATATGACACTGAAGTATATATATATACCACACTTACACACATACAAATATCGCCTGCCGTAAGCAGCTCTAAACGAGTTACTGTCATAGAAACAATGTTCTTAAAAAAAAATCACTTTAAAATGTGTCGCTTTTTATCGACTTTGATATTGAAAGTGTCGTGTGCGTGCCAGAACCATTTACAATATTTTTTGAATATTAGTACTTGGCGCTAACATATCTGTATTGAGAATGTAGTTAAAAAGTGGGCGTGGTCATTAACGAATTTTCCTCAGATCTAAATATAATACTAAGAGCAATGGTTCTGCAAAATTTAAAAGTGATACTTACGGCTTCTGCTTTCCGATCTACGTTGCCACGGCCATTTTCAAAAATTTTCCAAATATTGAATTTTAAAATTTTAGTGCTTTGGTACACCATATCACAGCTGAGGTGAAATATTAGTATAATTTAGTTACATACCGCAAGTGTTTTGAATATTTTGTTACCATAAGAGTTTGAAAAAACTTCTTTTTTTTTTTAATTGGGCGTGGTTGTTACTCAATTTTGTTAGTTTAGCAAGGTGTATATATAATAGCAAGGACAACCTCCATGCCAAATTTAAAATTTTATTTTCCAAGTAGCGGCCACCGTGGTGTGATGGTAGCGTGCTCTGCCTGCCACACCGTATGCCCTGGGTTCGCACCCCGGGCAAAGCAACATCAAAATTTTAGAAATAAGGTTTTTCAATTAGAAGAAAATTTTTCTAAGCGGGGTCGCCCCTCGGCAGTGTTTGGCAAGGGCTCCGGCTGTATTTCTGCCATGAAAAGCTCTCAGTGAAAACTCATCTGCCTTGCAGATGCCGTTCGGAGTCCGCATAAAACATGTAGGCCCCGTCCGGCCAATTTGTAGGGAAAATCAAGAGGAGCACGACGCAAATTGGAAGCGAAGCTCGGCCTTAGATCTCTTCGGAGGTTATCGCGCCTTACATTTATTTATTTTATTTTTATTTTCCAAGTATGGGAGTAAACACGCCCATTTCCCAAAATTTTACTATCTCTATTTTTCGTCATAAGATCAACCCACATAATAAGTTTCACCAATATATCGGCCTTTAGTAATGCAATATAATTATGTAGGGGATCCGCCAGCTTGTAGAAAAAAATCAAAAGGAGGACGACTCAAATCGGAAGAGAAGCTCGGTCCCAAATTTCTTCGAAGGCACGCCCGTGTGATAAAGTTAATTCAAATATTAAGCTTCATCAGTGTGCCTGCCTTTGATAATGAATTATAGCATTTTTTTTATTTTTTGAAAATTTCGATATTGAAAAAGTGGGCCTTTCGCCGATTTTCAATATAGCTCTATTCTATCCCAGGTAAGTCGGTATACCAAATTTTCTAAAGATATTTCAGTTTTTACTTTAGTTATTGTGTTAACAGACAGACGGACATTGGTTATCCTAATTTTTTTTCAATACTTTATGACTTTACTTTCTACCATTATCCAATCAAAGTTATAATACCCCCTGCGTACAAGTACACGTTGGGTATAAAAAATTGGCACACAAACAAACGTGGTCTGTACAGGTGACTGGACCCATGTAGCCAGATGTATTTCGGGAAGCTGGTTCTGATTTTTTAGTTAGATTTGTAAAAAACAAGAACCGCCAAAACTCGAGATATTGACAAAAAAGGCATAAGTACAAAAGTTTCGGTTATAAAATTAAAAAATAAAATTTCCAGTTAAATTAAAGATAAAGATTAACGATTCGGAATCAGTGCCCCGAAATAAGTACACATAGTACGTACTTTGGCTTAATCGAATGTATGGACCACTTTTTTTCTGTGTCTTAGTGTTATGATTCAGGGATCTTGCGAATGTGAGTGTTTAACAGTTCAAGTCAAGTCCAAATGACTCACTGTCAAATCATTCATCCTCTTATTTACACAAACTAAACCAAAAACCATTTGCTTAAGTAAATTTCATTTCCAAATGATCATTAACTTCCATTTGCATCTATTTGTATAGTCATTAGCCAAAGAGCTGCGTAATTGCAACACATTTTCTAATATCCCCTCGATTTTGTGCTCAAGGCATCTCATCGTTGCACTTAATGAATAGTTTTTTTTGATTGTTCTTCTTCTCTCAAGTGGAAAATATAAGCGCATTTCTCTCTAACAGTACAATTTTTTGCATTGCCAAATTGTGTTTCTACAATCCAATACAAAGTGCAAAAGTACTATAAAAAGATAAAAATACAAAGCCAAAAAAAGGTCAAAGTCGTCAACGGAAGTTTAAAACGAAAATTTTATTTTGAGGCATTGTTTCAACTTTGTTCTTATTGTTTTTGTTTGTAGCTACTCATCGCATAACTTCAGATAATTTTTTGCATACAACAACAACTTACAATGAGCACCTCAATTTGCTTCCTTGATTTAATAAAACTCATTATTTAGCGTAGTTGTTGTTGTTGTCATATGTAGCTTTTCTTTTTCAGTTAATATTTAACTATTCTCTGATTCTTAATTCTGATTTAAAACTCATGGCCTCACTTCCCTTTGACCATTTTACTTTAATTTCAACTGAGTTTATTATATCCTGTCCTCCCGCTTCCTGCATTAAGTTGTTTCGTTATCTCTGCTTGAGCGCATGGCTTTTGTTGTTATTGTAACTAACTTAATGAGTTTTTATTTGTTTTATTGTTCTTTATTCTGTGAAGGTACATTCATTTTTTTCGGGATTTTGTTCTTTCGAAATTTGATTTCATTTAATTTTCTTCATTTAAGCTTAATGATGTTCCTAATGTCCTTTAATTTAGCAGCGCTTTAAAATCATTTGAAATCGGAAAATTGTACATATACAATTCCACTGTCACATGGGCAATAGAGTAATATTATTTTGGTGTTGTTGCTCTCAGTTTCCGGTTGTAATGAAGTATATTGTTGGAGCTTGTTTCTTATTAATTTTATTAAAGTCCAAGGAAGTTGGTATTTGAGTTGAAGAAATTGGACATTTCTTTTGATATTATGTTGTGGATATTAAATTGTGTTACAGGTAAAGTCTATCCTGTAAAGGGAGTGAATTTTATTTTCAAATTTGAGCGTAGTTCAGCATATAGTAAGTTTGGACGGAACGGTCTTCGGCTGTGCCAAAGTTGTTATGCTTTTCATGGATGTACTCTGAAGGGAAGTCAATAACTAGCGATACAAAATTTCTTGTTCGCAACTAGACTCAAGTGCAAATAAGTACTAACTTGTTGGCAACTATATTTTCTGGAGTTATAAAATCGAAGAATACCCGGCAGACGTTGTCCTGCCCTAAATTTGGCCTATCTGGATATATTTTAATAAGCTTTTTCCGTCTGACATTGCCCTCCCCCTCTTCATTTTTTCCTAATCCTTTTATTCACTCCTCCCTCCGTCTTTTTCGCTTCATCTATCTCCATCTTCGTATCATTCTATCTCTTTCTCAATCTCCTTCTCTCTTTTCACTTCTCTCAATTTCTTCTCATTCTTCTGCATTCCCTATTGCCTGTCCCAGAGGGTGGTATGTATTTTATTCCAGTCCCAGTCCCACTCCGAGTCTCAGTGCCAGTCCTAGTCATAATCCCAGTCCCAGTCCGTCTCTGGATAATATATTACTCTGTACTAAAGCACTCATCAACAGTTTTCATTTGATATCCATATTGTAAGGGTACTCGGGTCTACGTTTCGGCCTATATTGCAACTAAACCTATGTAGTAACCATCGCGTGAGGTTTGCGCAACTTGTGTGAAAGTTTGAACAAAATCAACCGACGAATCTCTTCAAACACCGGCGACCAACTAACACACATTTTAGCCTTTCCTTTTATATTATATAGATTTTTATTTTTCAAACTTCACTATAATATTAGAACGATATGCAGATTTTTGTTACTTTTGAAATTCGGCTTAAAAATTGCACATGGAACAACTAAAGAGTCTCCTGAATTAAAAAAAAATGTCATAGTACCTCTAAATCGCGTGCCCCCTCCCCCACACCTTATCGGCGGGCCTGGTGATGTGCTATGCTTGATATCATTCGCTATAATATTTTTTATTGATAAGCACGTTGTTTAATTAAACACCAACCAATTACACGGAAGTATATCCGCACTCCTGAAAATGTCAGTGCCGGTGCGTATATGTAACATTTTATTATTACGTATAAAAAAATAAAAAAATTTGCAATAAAATAATATTGCGACTATAAACTGAGATATAATCTATCCTATATTTCAAATTAGATCACACACCTGGTGCAACACAAATTCAAAATCGGTTCAGTAGTTTAGCAGGCCATTGGCGCCAAACATAGTGACACGTGATTTTTATATATTAAGAGAATATTTAACATAAATTTGAAAAATAGGCCACCAACATACAAAGTGCTACGAACTTAAGAAGCTTTGATTATGAGTATGTCTCTTTTCTTACATTTTTCCACCGGGTAGGAATTATCTAAAAAGGTGATAATATCGTACTAGTAGCAACATGTAGAATTTCAGTCCCGTTCGGAGCCAACAAAATATTACGAAGGAAGAAACTAACTTGAAACTATAGAAAAAGTGTCTATAAAGTAAGTAGTTCTAAAGTTGAAAAATGTATATCCCGTTCGGAGCTAGGGAAAAAGTAATGCAGCGGGGACAATTTCCACCGCCTGGGGCATCACGTTGTTAAATTCGCCAGATTAAAGCATGTAAAAAAGACATAGGGCGAACTAGTAGGTGTTTTGATGTTTTTGCGCTGATTCCGAATTTTTTGTCAGATTTGTCAATACACACTCAAAATCTCGAGACATTTGCAAAAAAGACATGAGCGCAAAAATTGCGGGTATAAAAATAAAACTTAAAATTTCCAATCATTTTAGGGATGTTTATAGTGTGTTAAGATGTACTGAATAGAAACAGGAAGCAAGAATTTGGATTCGAACTCAGTTATTATAATAATGAAATGGGAAACGAACCATAATGGTGGATTGGCTTCGGCTAACATTGGTTCAGTATTAAAATGTTGGGTTACAAAACGCTATACATTTCTCATTTGTCATACGATTTGAACGATTTCAAAGATTTTTTTTTAATGAAAACTTTCAAGGTTCAAAATAGCAAAGTTGAGATTGAATTTTGAATTTTAGTCTGTTTACATAGTTTTTTTAGTACAAAGTGCACGAAACTGGCAAATTTTAAAGGTAACTAATTCCTTTGTTTTTATAATGAATCTTAATTAACAAAAACGAGCCCAAAATAATTGTAGAGCCAACCCAAAACGAAGATAAAATTGAAACATGGAAACGAATTTCAGTCATCCCTTGTCAAATTTGGTTTCAGCGTTGTACTCTCGTCTGTGTAAATTTTTTTTCTGATCTGTTGTTGTCGTTTGTCATGTATTTTTAGTTCATAGTTCATAGTTTAGTTCATACATGACCAGGTATTGTGATTGTGTATGTGCTGTGTGTTCATTCAGAACTGAGGGTGGTTTTTACAGATCGATTTGTGTGACTGACTAAGGCAGGTAGAAGTAAGTAATTCTAGTCAAAATTGGTAAACTTTTTTAAAAAATACAACATTAACGTAGCGTTCAAAACATTGAATAATTTAGGGCGAATATTAAGAACTAGCACTAACTCAGGGAATCCGTTTAGCAACCACGGCGTATACAAGCTAACCTGTGGTGGGCGGTGCCGCCACCAGTTTCCAAAATTTAACTAAATTATCACTTTGTTTTTGTTTAAAACCAATCCTTAAACCGAATTTCATTAGGACTGGTAAATTTTTTTTCGATCAGTGGCATTAATAGTATTATAAGAACATTAGCTAAAAAAGGGCGGGCCACATCCCTTTCCCAAAATTTTAAAATTATGGTACTTTGCTATATATCGTACGCCCAGATCTTTAGAGACTAACTCAAAAATATGAAATTTCGAAGTTAAGAGTACATCCGGGCTTAGCATTTCATTACCTATCGAATTGTATACTTAATTTTCTTATACCTAATCGTAACCGCTGTGCTAAAAATACATACCGTAGTGCGGTGGCAGCATGCTACGCTTATTACATCAAAGTTCTTTGGTTCAAGGCCCGCAAAAAACACGTTGGCTGCTGTTTGACAAACACTTAAATTTGCAAAACATCTCATTTCTACATGAAAAGCTTTTCATCACAAATGACATTCGGATCCGGCATAAAACATATAGGTTCCGTCTTTCATAAATCTTTCGTAAACATTTTCTGTGATTCGCCTCATCCGATATTGTAAGAAGGAATTCGCTTCGCAACTGACGAGTTGCGTGCAAAAAATAATCAAGGGTCAATGTGCTCTTTTTAGATACAATAGCTCTATGGTTGGCTCATCTCTACAGCAACAACATACCTTTGCTCAGATGGTCAAAATCTGCGTGTTGGTGTTAGGCGAATGGAATGATAACATAAAACCTTGCAATTCTCAGAGACGTAAAGCTATAGGGCAGTGATCGTCACCCCATAAGCGCTTTCACGCAATTGTTTTTGTAAAACGCTCAGGCAAGCGCACCACACATCCCCGCGCGCACGCATTCTATCCTCTCGCCAACAACCGAATGTATTCTGCTATGCCCATTAGGAACTAAATTGCTATAATTTCGTGTAAAATTACTTTTGAAGTAATATTTTTGAGTATATTTTTGGCTCAACTGTACGAAAACAATGAAGCTTTATTTGATTTATTTAATAATTAAATTAAATTGTAATTGAACACATTTGGAAGTATTTTTAAATGCATTCAAGAAAACAATTCGAGACGTTAATTTTGAAAGCTACCAAGTTCGACAGGGTTTGTGTACGTGCCAGCGCCATTTCTGGTCGCTGATTGGTTGACGCTATTTCTTAGAAAACAAAATGAAGAAGAGACATGCACTAACAAAAATTTATTTCGTCTCACTTGAACTTAAAAATTCAATATGGAATATACATATTAGTGAAAAGTTTGAAGTAAGAAGATAATTTAAGATTATCACTCATTTATCTAACAGAATACGATAAATAATAGCCGGGTTTTTTAAATGTGTAGCGAACAGAATTTTGTAATCGAAATTTAAGTAACTTCCCAATAAGCTACAAGCTTGAAACTTGGAATGTAGTTCAGAACCCGATGATAATGCAATAATAAGAAGAAATAACTGCAATAGGTGGCGCATGGATCGAAATATTTAAAAAAATCGTATTTGTGGTCCAATTTGATTCATAATTGGAACACATAATACATACATATATAGAAAGCGACCTATGATAAATAATCGCCGCTAGGTGGCTCAAGGACCTAGATATTAAAAAATCGTGTTTGTAGTCCGATTTTGCTCATAATTGGAACATCTAATACATACTTGAATAGAAAGCGACCTATGAAAAAAAAAAAACGCCGCTAGGTGGCGCAAGGATCGCGATATTCAAAAAAAACATATGTTATAAATTTTCGAAGTTTTTACAGTGTACTTTTTTTTAGCTCCGTTTCAATTTTTTTTTTTTGGTGTGGTCACGCTTCCATAAGAATCTTTTGGCGATCCCTGCGGACAGCAATAGAAATTGTCAAACTGGTAGATAATTCACCACATTACCTACTTGAGTATTAGCAAAAACGCGGTGTTTTCGTTAAATTTCACAAAAAGTAATGGAAAACGTTAAAAAGATAGTTACATTGTGATTATTATATCAAAATAAAGGTTTTCTAGCGTTGGATATGACGAAATTCATGCCACATTTCCCCAATGGTGAATTACCTGCACGTGATTTAATGGCTTACTGTTTCCTATTGTCAATGTATTGGTTGCATTTGCGTTTGCCATCTCCTTTTGACAATCCCAACTCCAGTGAAACGAAAAAACAAAAACATAAAATCAGCTGATGAGATGATCCAACCATATAGGTATGTGGTTGAGCCATGAAGAGCTCAATGGGAAAAAAGGTCCAGTTCATACCAACACCAAATCATTTTTTATATCTCTGAAAATTACTTCGTGACATCGCAAAATGTGAAGCTCTGTGCAATTTTTTTGCTTTGTTCTTAAAAAAATAATTTAAATGACTCGTACTCCCTTACAGTGCACTTCCCCGTGTAAACTATGCAAAAGTCTACCGAATTCGCTGAAATTTTATATTTAACAATTTTTAAATAGAAAGTGGGACGCAAACAATTTTTATTGTCCTGCCACTGTGGCTACTATGTTATATGTAAAAAGGTAACATATGTCCCCAATTTACTTTGCCGTTTTTGGCGAAAATTGTGAAAAATGGATTTTGTCAACATTTATATAGAAAATATAATATGTGGCCTGGAATCATGAAAGGGAACTTTTGTGCGAAAAAAGCGTTGTTCACTTTTCTAGTGTTTCTTATGGGAAATTTAACGCTCTTTCCAATATTTCTTAGTTTTCTTTCTTAGTTTCCTATCTTTCTTAGTTTTTTCACAAATCGCATTCAGAGCCAAATCGGACCAGAAATACGATTTTTTGAAAAATTTCAATTCATGCGCCACCTATCGGAGATTTTTTTTATTGCATTTTCATCGGGTTCTGAACTATATTCCAAGTTTCAAGCTTGTAGCTTATCGGGAAGTCACTTAAATTGTTTTTCTCGAAAACTTGGTTTCGCACAATAGATCCCTTTCATGATTACAGGTCACATATATATATATACATATATTAAATTTACTTTATATTAAGAAAATGTTTCAAATGCGTTTCCTTCAACCCCTCCGTCTTTTTCTCTTTCTATGTACCTGTCTTCCCCTGTTGTTATGTCTCTCTAGCTCCCTTTCCTTCTTCCTCCCCAGCTCCATCTATCTCTCTGCTTTCGTCTAACTCTATTCTTTTCTCTGTCACCATAAATTACTTTTCTTTTTGTCTCTTTCTCTCCGTTCTTCCATCCTTTCTACCAATCTGCTTCGTAAAAAAGTATATGAAATATCAATGTTGGCAAATTAAAAACTAGAAAACTAGAAAAACTAGAGTTCGCCCAGTGGCTGAAATTCGCTTTTTTCTAAAAAATCATCATCTCTCCTAAACGGAATAGAGTTTCTTACCACACTCTTCATTCGCTCAAATATCTAAAAGAGAACAATTCCTGCCAACTTAAGACTAATCATATGATTTGCAGATAAGCAGATGATTTGTGCAATAAAATACTAAAAAAATATATATATATAATAAAAACTTTATATTTGCCACAAAACCGGAGTAGCGACCACGATCCCTTCAAGTCATTTTAAACAACCGATTATTTAATGACGCATCGGCGTATAAGCGACATTGCACACACGATCGATTGAAAAATTGTCTGAATTAACCATAAATACCATTACAACATTGAACTTTTCTCTAAATCTACCACAAATTATACACATTTACTTGATCCTACCGCAACTAGAATTATTTATATAGATGAATAAAAGAAAACTCAACGAATTGTAGAAAATTTGTATTTGTATTTTTTTTTTTATTATTTAATATTAACCACATTCAATTGCCATAGAATCACACGCACCATAACCTCAAATTGATACACATTGGCAACAACATATACAACATACGAACATTATTTGAGTTTCTATAAATTTTGTTACAAAACTCGCATCTTCTATTCACATGTGTATGTATTTACATTAGACCGACTAAAAAAGGAAAATAAATTAAAATTATTTATAAACAAGCTATTTGCCGCACACTGCTGCTGTTATGTGAGTTCAGAAATTGATATTTTTTGGAAAATTTATTTTTATAGTGATAACTCATGGCTAATGCTTACGTTTCCCACTAATTTTCGGAACTGTCACGAATAGCCTCGAAAATATGTGTGTGATATTGGAGAACACTTTGTTGCATGAAATCAAGGAAATTGAAAATGCTATCCTAGGCACGAGGCTTGTGCCATGAAGCATCAATACTTGTACTTGCAAGTAACATCGAAAAGAGTATTCTATGCTGTTATCATTCGAGTCATGGAACTGACGAATAAATAAACTCAAGTGTTCTATACGTAAAATGATCTTTATTAGCAGCGCTAATATGGTAGTAGATCTTCACAATTTAATGTATTGGCATACTTCATTTATATCGTGTTATAATTAAACTGTTTGACTCTTTTCCAGACTGCGCGGACTATATAATTCGTTCGCCAATTTTCCCCAGGCAATAGACTTTTCGCGAACAGACTTCTCGATTAGTGTCCTTTTTACTTTTCGCATATCTCTGTATCTTATACTCACTGTTGTGTTTAATATATGAGCATGTATATATTGTAACGAATTTACTGCAAATCCTCTTACTTGCAACCGTCTACTAAGTTCGAATCACTAAGCTATTGAATAAATAGCTCCACTTTTCAATAATGCAAAATGGCCTTTATTAAAGTACTTCACAATAAATAACTCTACTAGTGCCCGACAGATTGCGTGCTTAATCAAAACTGATTGTAGCGCCTCTATTGTTGAGGCCTTTTATTCTCTTTGATTTCCTCGTTGCATCTTCTAGGCGCTTCTGTTCTCGAATCTACTAGTTGGTTATCTGTTATAATTATAACTACTGATGTACGTGTATAGCTCTCATATGCGCGTGCGTTTGTGAGCGACACTTCCACAGTTATAATTGCATATCTCAGATAAGATATCTGCATGTGTTTGTTGCTTCTCTGCGGCGTGTACGTAAATATGTGTAGACATAATGATTGAATTATTGATGTGCCGTCACGTCACTGCTTAGAGATGGCAGTACCCCTTAGTGTTGCTAATATTCGTAACAATATGTTAGTAATGTTCTCTGCACCTTTGTTGCCATGTACATGTGTGAGTAATAACTTCTGCACTTTTAGCCCATGTATGTTACTATGTATGTTATTTTCTATTTTATCTGCTTTCCTTGCTGCTGTTCTTGTTGTACAGCTTTTATTTACTAGCGACATAGTGATATATCGAAATAACCAATATTCACCACAGTATTGATACCTATTAAGTATTGAACTGAATGTATCGCTTCTTACTTATGTCATCGGTGTTTTGTTATACATATTTTACAACAGAACTTGAATGCTAAACTCGTCGGAAAATGTCGGGACAGGTATTAAAGGACGGGTTCTGACCTCGGTATCAATAAACCGAATGCTGAAATCAAAAATTGTATTTCCTTCAAGAGATATATTAAACAATTCCAAGTGTCAAGACCGTTTCCTATGTAAGTAATAATCACATTTAAAAAAAAATTGATAAACCGTGTTTTAATACAACTACTTTTGTAAGCAGATGGGATATAAAATAGCTTCGCATACATGTATACTACATCAAAGAGCGCAGACCACATTACGCTCATATGTACACAGCAACAAAGAGCGCATATGGCGTTCTATATACTACAGACAAACATGTAATCTGAAAAGTATAGACCCTGCGAGAAAAATATTGACGAACCCAACTGAGTGCTATATCCAAAATATGATCAATCAGTTTGATTTTAACACGTAGTAAGTGAAGTATGCGAATAATTTGGAATATGAAGCTCTACGATAACAGAAGGCAAACAGCTATCGAGAATTCTTCAGACTGGCTGTAATATTTTCCATTGGAAAATTTCTATATAGCAAACCAACTTAACGCAAAACGTAAACCTTGTTCGTTGCAAACGGAGCTCTACTCCTGTATGAATATTTTTCGCAGTCAGAGATTTTGAAGCTTACTCAGCAAAAATCGCTTGTCTTCGCTCACTCAGCGACAAATCGTTAAGGGAAAAAATGTATTCCCTTGGCATGACGTCATGTTTTTGATGACATGTTTCATTGCTGATGCAGTGTTTAAACTTAATTCCGATCGGAATACTTTGCTCCGCTCCTACCTACTACTACATTTCAAAGTTATATTTGGGTTGAGCACAAAAATATAATAACGATTGGACAAAATCTCCATTGAATGTTCGTGTATAAGACATTTTTACTCACATTTATCTCACCATTTTTCTTTTTTTGTTAGAAAAAATTCGTGTGGACTTTACTAACGCGAGCAAATATGCAGTGCGTTATTAAATAAAAAGGGCGACCGATTTTACTAACAGAATTTATTCGAATGTCTTACAACTATACAATGTAAAAAAATGATATGTCATAACTGAGATTAAGAATTAGAAGTCAAAAAAAATAAGTGAAAAACGGAAGTTAAGATGCAGTTGTATTGTAGAGTTACCATATCCAATTTATTTAACAGTTTTGTTAGACGGAATGAGAATAGAAGGAGTAGAATGTAAACAAAAAATATGTTCAGACGCGACCAGGAGGGTTCTTCTAAAATTCGAAATACATCATTTGATAAGTTTTATTAAAGCTGATTTCGCTGATTCAGTGGAAGTAAAGGTTGGTGTATATATATTTTTAAAATCAAAGGATCCTTAATAAAACAAAATAGCTTAATTTTCTTCAAACACCCGAGTTGACTTTAAGTCTGATACTATATAACATTTCAAAATAACAATACTTTTTCACTACATGTGTCCGGGGAGATTAAGAACGCTTCTCTTCCAATATCTGGTTGTGCTGTTGTAAATTTTTCGCCATATGATAAGGTATATGAATTTTTGCTGAGAAACTTCTTATGGCAGAAATACAAAAGAAGGGATTTCCAAACATCAAACCAATTCTGATGTTAGTTTTGCGAAATAAAACATATACTCCGAAACATTAACTCTAACTCCGGTCTAGTTGCTTACTCAGGTATAAATTTCAAATACTCCGAACACTTACTTACTTACTAAATTTGCGCTTTAATGTTTAAACAGTTAATGCCGTCTAACAAGGCGCGCCAGTCGCTTTTTCGCTCTGCTAACTGGCGCCAGTTGGTCACACCAAGGGAATTTAATTCATTTTCCAACTGGTCCTTCCAGCGGAGTGGGGGCTCCTGGTCCTCTGCTTCCATAGGTGGGATCCGATAGACTGTGGGAGGAACGTAAGAAACTGAAACATTTCAAAAGCACTACGGCATAAAACTTTTTTTCAAATTCGCCCAAAAATACAACAATTCCGGAATGCGCAAGTCTTGTAATACAAGTGGATTTCTTCTGACACATTTTTCCTTTCAGAAGAAGTTTGCTTGTAACACAAGACTTGAATGTTTCGGGAAATGGACCCCTGATCTTATTTGTTTATAAGTTTGATCAGCGACATTGGGTGTTGTGCTATATGAGAATAAAAGAAGAGAAGGTTAGAGAGCAATATATGCGTTTATTTTCTCTTTTGGTTCAGTGGATCGGCTGTTTTGCTCTAAGCAACTTAGGGTCTATACATTTTTATATACAACAGAAAGATAAATATAAGTAACAGCTATCCCTGAAGAAGATACCAGCTGCACCGAAACTAATAAACTTCACCGGTCGAAAATCTTAAGAATGAAACAGGAAAATGCATTTTTTTGCGTTTTTTTATAAATCCTTTATATCAACTTACTTTAGTTTGAAGGACTAGGACAAAACATTGGTTCATAATTTTTGTTGCACATTCCGTCCCTTCAAGTTCACTCAGAAAGCTTTGTTGCTGTTCCTTCTCAACAATGAGGAATGATATTTTGTTTAGTAATTTGGGAAAAATTTAAACAACGTGACATCAGGACGGATAAGGCGACAGCCGTTTCTATTATACCTTGTAAATCTCTTCAAAGCCGTTTCTCCCTTTTTCCCGTTTTCTACACAAAATCTAAGCTTTGGATCCTGTCTGGAAGTAAAAAATATTTTTTAAAACAGTCTAATGTACAAAGCAAGCTGTATTTATTACATTCGAAATGGGAGTAAACCAAGTAGACAGGGCAAGGCAATGTAATAATAAAGATTAAAATAAAATCAATTTCACTCGATTAACCACAACAATTACATACATTACAATAAATGCGCGAACAAACATATAAATTGGATAGACTATTTAAGTTCTTGCAAAAAAGGGAACATCTAATATTCGTATGTAGTTGTGTATATGTAAAAAAATATGGGTACGAGTACATATTTATGAATGTACGCGTGTGCTTAAAAAGACGCGACCTATCCGTAAAAAAATATTTTGCCCTCGAAAAATAGGAGATTTTAAAACAAAAGAAGGTGTATGACTAGCTTTTGTTATAATAACGGCAAAAGTACTCAACGTAAAATATATACTCACTGAAGTAAGAGTTACCCTGAAGGAAGACAGTAACCAGTGGTGGAACTTTCTGGTTCGGAGCCAGACCGAAAGAGCCAAAAAAGCACTAGTTCGACAACGAGTAGACTTCTCCAGTTATAAAATCGAAAGTTTGGGTTTTATATTTCATATTTCACATATACATATATCTATGAGAAATAGGCTATTTACAAAAAAAAATTGCTACAAGCTTCGAAGTACACTTTCCCGCTGGATTTTACACTATCAAAAAAAGGGCATAATATCGTACTAGAAGCAACATGTAAAATTTCGGTTCGGTTCGGAACCAACGAAATAGTACCAAGAAAACAACTAGATCTAAACTGTAATTTTTCACTAGTTCGAATCTTTCCAAATAATGGCAATAGACCAACTACTTCTAGAGTGGAAATTTTATATAATTTGGACCTATAGAAAAGGTAATGCAACGGCGATAATTTCCACCTCCTAGGACAACGCTATGTAAAATTCGCCAGTAGAAATCCCGTAAAAATGATAGAGGACGAACTAGGAGTGTTCCTGAAGTTACTAGAAGCGCACACGTTTTGAGACTTTCCCTACAGGGTAGTCCCAGACTGAACACTGAGCAATTAGTTTCGTCGTTGACTATACTCCCATCTTACAATCCATATTTTTCCAGAAATGCTAGAAAACTCGACCATAAATTCGAAGGCTGATTGAAGGATTCATGGTCTAGACATGTTCCTGCAGGAATAACAATGAAAATCTATTAACTGATGTTTAGAAGTGATGTTCAAATACAGAGCCAAGAGTTGGTAAAGAGCATGTTTGACTCCTTTGCCCCTTAATCCATAAGAATGGCGATCATGCAAACCGCGCTAATTACGACGGAATCCATCTAAATACCGCGTATAAGACTCTATCTGGCGAAAAACATAAGCCCCTAATCAACAATCAGCGGAGCTTCAGACCTGGTAAAGTGGTGATAGTAGGCCGTTTCGTGAAGACTCTAGATCCTGGAGAAGAGCTTGAGCTAGTGGACTCTCGCTAAGAGGACAACGCACCATATTTTTGTGAAAATCAAAACAAAGTCAGTCTGAATTTAAGTTTCGTGAATGGCTAATAAGGCTATGCCAAATTACGTTGAGCAATACCACTAGCTCCGATGTGCTTATAACAGGAACATACCGGATTTGTATCCAACAAAAGATCATCGGGATAGACAACCCTCCCCAAAAACTTCGAGAGTGTCTTCATCTTGATAACAACAACAACAAATTAATCGAAACAAAACCAGCCTGAAGATAAGGCGGGCCCCTAGCAAGCGATTAATTTAATCTAATGGTGGCGAAGATAATTCCAGCAGCAGATCTAAACTGTGCTACAGGAATTGAGCTACAGAAAACAACGGTTGAGCACGTTCTGTGCATTCGCGAGTCCAAAGCTCCAGCTACTAGAGACGTAAGAGTTGTCAGATCGGAGTTATTGGATTCCAATTGAAGTTTCTCCGTGTAGTCGTCAAGCAAATTCTGGAAATACTATGGTCACGTTCATTCTTTTATTTATTAATCAGACAGTTCAACCTAGCCTAACCGCATTTCCTACCGGTGGTAGGGAGAAATGCTTGATCTCCTTTGCTGCTGGCGTCTAACACTAAAGTCTAATACTAAACTACGAATTACAACAGGTCAGTTAATTTAAGGTTTGACACCAAAGAAAAATTAACTCGTCAGAACATTATTGATACCAATTCTCAACAAAAATTAAAAAAAAAGTTTCGAAAGATTTCGTACATCCATCATAATTTGGGTGTACCTCTCAGGCCACCCGTCTCAATGCTGGTCTGTCGCGAATTGAAAAAGAAAGCGAGACGCTTTGCATCAGGGAAAAGTCAGAGGCACAAAAGCATGAGTCAAAGGAGCTTGAGCTGCTAGCCTCCACGAATAACGCCCGCAAATTTGACTAAAATCCGGGGACAGAGTGAAGGTTTTAAGCCCGAGGCAAGCTCCTTTAAAAACGAAAACAGCGACCTGGTAGCCGAAGGCGCTTAGAATATTGGGGGTAATACTTCTTTGTGCTCCTACATTAAGAAGCGATGAAACGCAAAGGGAAGCTGATGAACCCGAGCCCACGAAATATGGTGATGAAATAAATTCCTCCCCCACCCGATTATAATGCAGTAAGATTAGCGATGACCAGATTGATGAAGGAGTAGGGGCCCTGCAAACTGCAGCAAATATTGCAGAGCCCTGCGAAATATTTAAATCGTGAATCGGCTGATTGAACCTTATCAGCACTGCTTCAGATGTGGTAAATCTACCATTGACCATTTTTCACTTACCACGAAGAATATTTGACACATCACCTCTGCACAAAATGGCGTTGGGTAATAAAAGCAGCTAGGTCAGAAATGCGAAAAACCTTTCCGAGACGTTCAAAACAAAACAAGGTTTCAAACAGGCCGACCCGCTATCGTGCGATTTCTATAATTTGATGCCGGAGATATGCTAGCTGCCGAACTTAACTGCTCTGTAATACTATTCTATGAGAACGTACAATTACAGGCGTACGCTGACGAAATTGATTTCATCGGCCTGAAAACCCGCGCGGTAAGTTCTGTTTATTCCAAACTGTAAAAAGAAGCGGAAAAGTTGGGTTTGATTGAACAATGGCTGTCATCAGGCAAAGAGTTTCAACTTGGAAACCACGTCACTGATGGCAGCCATAATTTCGAAATAGTAAAAGACCTCGTTTATTTGGGAACCAACATTAACACAAACAACAGCATCAGCTTTAAAATCCAACGAAAAATCATTCTTGCCATTAAAGTACTTGGTACTTTGAACTAAATAGGCAAATGAAAAGTAAAGTCACTTATCGTATCCGTTATACTGTATGGAGGCCGCCTATGGATGCAGAGGAAGAGGGCGGCCCCCACTCCACGGGAAGAACCAGGTAGAAAACTATTTAACGTTGGACGGCCATAACCGTTTAAAGTAAGTATGTAAGTTTGTAGAAAAGTCATTATTATTACAACTGCGCGATAATCGTATTAAAGCCCTAGAAACAGAAAAACTGATTTGCGACCTTGATTACTTTAAAATTATATTTCACACGACTAGCTTATGCCCCTTGTAACCACACTTCGCACATCTTATTTAACACGTCCCCGTTGATATGACTCGACAAATTTAAAAGGATTGAACTAAAATAGGGGTTTTGGTGGCGTAATACTTCAAACGAATATTTTAAAGTACCAAGTTTTATAACAACCTCCGCGTAAATATTTTCAATAAGTTTTTTTTAATATTCACACCAGGTATAATATGTCATCTCAATCATAATACCGTCTAAACCACCCTCGTAAATATAACCCTTACATAATGAAGACCAACTCCAGGGCATAATAAGATTGAAAGCATCCAAATTATCGCAGAATACACAAAAGAAGAATTAATATGACATTCCACGTCTACGAATCAACTTAAAGTTAAACATATTCAGACAATAAACAAGCAATTAAATAAAGAAATTATGTCAAGAAACAATTATGCAATAAAACAAAACATTACTGCGAACAACAAAAAAAAAATTTCCTTATTCCCCAACCGAATATATAAATACAAACAAAACCTCAAAGAGAAACGAGATAGACAAGCTTTGTTGAATTTCCATTTTTAGGATTTACGCGCTTGTTTAATTTAATAAAATTGCATAAAACCAACAACACAAACAAAGTCCACGAGTCGACTGAAGTTTTTTTGAACAAAGTCTTAAGACTAAAAGCACAAGCACTTCATAACGAAGCACTGTTTGCGTGGCTCCCAACATCAACCGCCAAACTTTCATGGTAAGCCTCTTAAAATGTGCACAAGCGAGTTTGAACTCTGGGATGAGTTCTAACTACGTTGTCTATTACCACTGGCATTTAGTATAACAAAGATGGCAAACAAACAACAAGAACAAATAAAACAAAAAGCTACAGCATTGTCAATTTGTTTTATTTGTTACATGAAATGGTCGCATGGACTTACAACGCATCCTCAAATGCTCCTCGTTCCCTTAGGAAATTGTTATGTTGGTAGTACCACAAAGGTCGGTGGCGACGTTGGTTTATGCGCAATTAATCTGTGATAAATTCTTTTATAATTTAGCGTAATAATCATTGAAACATAATGAAAATTATAGGACGCGCGTTCTTTTTCCAAGTATTTTGAGGGGCAACTGAAAATACTCAATATTCGTTTTAACGTATTTATCTGTCGCATACACAAACATACTTATGTACATATGGAGCGCATAAAGTACTATCGGAGAGCAGAACTGTTTGAATAACCAAGAGTTAAACAATAGCTGTGTTTAACAGTGTTTTTTTTTTACATGTATATACATACATATGCTCTTAAGTTTTATATGGTGAGGTGTATAACTTTATCTACACTTATGAAATTGTTGCGCATAAAATTAGTACTAACAAGTAAGGAAGTCTAAGTTCGGGTGAAACCGAACATTACATACCCAGCTGTATACTTGAAATGCCGTTGTTGGTTGTTTTGTGTGCTTAAAAGTGTTACAAGGCTGCGCAATAACTAATACATATACATAGGATTCTATTCTGAACTAACTTTTCTTCGAGTTATGGCTCCCGAAACATAGAAAAATGCTTAGTCATAAAGGGGCGGTGCCCGCCCATTTTTTAAAATTTGAAGTTATTCCAATTTATTGTTATAAATCCAATTGGGAAATGAAATACCATTGATATAAAGCCCTTCTTTGCAAATATATAGCTTATTTTATTCGTCCACGACCCTTTTAAACATCTTTTTGTAAAAGTGGGCGTGGTCCTTAACCGATTTCTTTAATTTTTCTTCAAGGCATTCCTTATTGTAAATTCAACCTCTCTGCCGAATTTTGTTACGAGAGGTTAAACGATTTTTGATTTATGATTAATAATATTTGTAAAATTGATTGTATCACAAGTGGGTGGTGCCACACCCATTTTTAAAAATTTTTTGAAACTTTTATCGAGGTTGTCAATATCAGTCCACACGTCAAATTTCAACATTCTGGGTACATTATTTACTAAATAATCAGGTTTTTTGTGTTTTCCAAAATGTTATACATATAAAAAGTGAGCGTGTTTATCATCCGATTTCGGTAATTTTCAATACCAATCTATTCTGGGCCCAGGTAAGCTCGTGTACCAAATTTGGTGAAGATATCTCAATTTTTACTCAAGTTATCATGTTAACGGACAGGCGGATTCGATACTGATGATTTTGATATATGTAAGTCTATATCTATCTCGATTCCCTTATACCTGTACAACCAACCGTTATCCAATCAAAGTTATATTACCCTGCGTACAAGTACAACTGGGTATAAAAAGTGTGTGTCTCCACTATTCTCCACTTTCAATTTTGGTATACGTTATACACTCTGATTTAAAAGGTTTGTATCTCCACTATATCCCCATACACTGCTACCATGTGTAATTCTTTATGAGCGTATTTGTTTAGTTGCAAATGCAGATGTATATACATGTAAAAGGGAAGCGCAGCCTATATATTCTGAAGTATTTTTTCGATTAAAATAAAAAAATATTCCTTGGCCCGTAGTACCAACCGGTAGGTTATTTGCTCAGATCTAGATATAATACCAAGAACCATGTACAAATTAGATATTATTAGGCCTCGATGCACTACGACCTTAGTTAAGCTATATTGCGCTTGATCGTTCAGCCTTTTACTGTATGTGGTGATTTGTATTTATTGTCCCGTAAAGTACTCAATGGGAGCTCGTAGCTCCTCTTTGCTTAGGTAAATAAGTTTTGTTGATACTGTCCTTACTGGTATTATAAACAATTAGACCTACCTTTGCCCTGCGCATTCAATTTAGTGTCGTCTGAATTTCTTTGTTTTTTTCTGGACTATTGAATGCTGCTATAACGCCCCGTTCGGCTAGGTAGTCTGCTTGTTCATAATCTCATGTTGCTTACATCCTTACAAAACCTTTTTTTTTGTCTCCTAGATAATTTAAGATAATTTAAGACACAAATTTGTTCATGTACTAGCTTTGAAGTAATGATGTAAAACTTCAAAGCATGTAAGGCTGCCTGGCTGTCTGACATAATGGGGATATTCTTCGAGAATAAGCCCTTTCGTTTACATTATCTACAACAAACTTCATCTATTTGTATCGATTGCATCGATTTCTCGGAGGTAGGCCTATAGATGTTAGTTCCCGTTTTTCCGTCTTCAAAATTTAATCAATATGTGGGCCAGACCTCTGATTTAGGGCCAGTATATGGACTTCCTCTTTACCAGAGAGTTCTGTCCACAATCGGCACTTCAAAATTCCACGAGACTCCGAGCTAAAGGGCAATTGTATCATGTAGTTGCAATACGCGATTTCTTATGACGTTTCATTTCTCTTTTATATACCCTATCATCTTTCCACTTTTTAGCTTAGAGATAGTTTGAAGTCTAAGTGCATTCAATTATTGTCTTTTTCTCATCGCACCCGTTATACCAATTGAAACTAGTCGGTGCTTAGTTTTGTTATTGCTGTTCTTTGCGTGTTCTTTGTGCACCAGACTAATGAAGCAAAGGTGACAATTGACTTAACAACAGTAATAAATTTCCAGTATACCAAATTTCAATTTTGCGTCATTATTTGGTGCTATTATCGATCAATTGAGGTTCGGGGCTCACGCTTATTAATTTTTGACGTGAATATATATTTTATGTTGTTTTTGTAGCTATAAAGACACTCTCCGAAGTTTTTTGGGGTGTTATCGATGTTGCTGGTCCTTTGCCGGATGTAAATCCGCTACCAATCGTTAACAAACACTATTAAAGTACAAGCCCGACTATCTCGAGAATGATTTCATACGACCGCATTGACCTTCTAGGTCATCCTGTCGCCCACCCCATGTTGAACTTGGTGTCGCCAGAGGCTCGCCTGCTTAAGAAACAGGATTCACCACGGGTAGGTGAGGTTGATAATTCGGTTGGAAAAGCTCTTAATTGCGCTGGCAGCCACTGAAAGGGTCACGCTACACAACCCAATATCCTCATTTGTGTATTTTAGTCGCCTCTTATGACAGGCATACTTACCGTGGGTATATTCGAAGCTCCGGGCATACTCATTTTTCACCATTCCTTAAAAGACTTTTTTTCCACGAATCAAGACAGCTGCCACATAGTGCAAAGAAAAAAATCATTGAGATCACGAAGTTTTGCTTTGCTTCCGCCAGCATTTCCATTAGTTGTACCCTAAATACGTTAAGCTCTCCATTCGTATTCTTATTTCTTAGCTATAGCGCGGTATTGTCATCGATTCCCCATTTTCTATTTATTTATTGCCATTTGGAGATCATCAATTGCTGATAGCGCCCTGACTTTGACCGTAAGAAGATGTTTGCTTACTTCATTTTGCTATCGGCGCAGCAATTCCACTCTTCCATCTTTTATCCAGCTGAACGCACAGTGGAGAATTGAATTAAATCACTGAAAGTTCATATTAAATTGTGTTAGAGTTTGTCGCAATATTCAATTTGTGCCCAATCGATTTACAATAATAATAATAACAGTAATTTTAACCCCCGGTTGCTTTTATTTATATATCTGTTATTTGCTTCTGGGTCTATTTGATGCGTTAAAATGAGTGGAAAATTGAAAATAAATATCTGCAATACAAAACATCGTAAAAGCGAAGATGATGGTTTTTTGTATTGACTGTAATGAAGTATATAATACTAATCTACATAGTAATTTCTTATCAAAAGACGGATTTTTATTAATTTTTAATTTTTCTTGCTTTTTTACGTTCTAGGGGGGGAACAACTTTTTTTTTTTAATATATGGAATAATAAATATAATAAATGTAATAAAAATCCGTGTTGTGATAAGAAATTACTATGTAGATTAGTATTATATACTTCATTACAGTCAATACAAAAAAGTTCCCCCCCCCCGCCACTGGAACCGCGCATGCTATACTGGTATATATTTTAACTCGTACGTTCGAAAACTATTGAGATATAGAATTGGTCTGGTACTCATATTGTCTACAACACTTTACTTACCTACTTAATTAATTAGCGCTTAACCGTTTAAACAATTTTGTCCGTCCAACAAGTCGGACCAGTCACTTCAATATTCGTTAACATAGAGGCAATTTAATTTGTTTTCCACATGATCATTCCTCTACTTCGATAGTTGCGATAACAATACCTTCTTCGCCGGAGCATGTTCGCATAGCACAATCTAGCCAGTGTAGCCCTTACATTTCAATTCGCTGGACTTTCTTCGTATCCGCACAAAGTTCGTATAGCTCATCATTACATAATTTTTTGTAATTTTTATTGTTGTATTAATGATAAAGACACTCCCCGAAGGTTTAGGGGAATGTTATCGATGTTGATGGTCCTTTTCCGGATATATATTCGGTACGCTCCGGTAACAAAGCACACTAGCCCGACCATTTTAAGAAGGATTAATATGACCACATTAAACCTTCTAGGCCATTCCGCCCCCTTTCACTAGTTTAATGAGAAAATTGTTTGATACATTCATATTTGTAACAGGATTCCCGCGCGTAGGTGAGACTGAATATTAGGTTGCGGAAGCTCTGAAGATATAAAGTTTTGTATTACGCTTGTCAGTGTCCATGCTACTGCTCCAAATTTTAGGAAGTCTACGATAAGTAAATTGTAGATGATGGTTTTCGTTTGCAGTGAAATGACTTTACTTTTAGCTGACTACTTAGGCCAAAATAGCATTTGTTGGCAAGAGTGATTTTTCGTTGGATTTCTGGACTGACTTTGTGTTAATGTTGGTTCTCAAATAAACGTAGTTCTTTGCTATTTCAAAATTATGGCTGCCAACAGACGTGAATATACTGACTCACCATCAAACCCATCTGTTAAGCTTCTCTTTACAGAGTTCAGACATAGCGGTATAAAGGCAGCTCATATCGTTCTGTCGAACGCGGCTTCAAAATTGATGTTGTTTGCGTTTTTTTTCCAAAATTGGCGCTTGACAGGACCTCAAATGTGATTCCGCGATATTTGGCCCAGTTTTTGGGACCCCCTTCGTGGGTACTGGGTGAAGAATACTTAGAGTCTAATCGGCAGCGGATGCACTTTTCCAACCATAGTTTGCGCAGAAACTCTGCATACTATCCGTCAGGGCCCGCGGTCTTGTTATTTTTTAATCAGATTATTGCTATTCTGACTTCATCATAACATTAATTGCTTCATCATCGATTGCGGGCTCGGATTGATAATTTTCTCTAGGTTGTTGTTGATCATGTAGCAAATTGTCATCAATGTCCTCAAACGGGTTTCCAGGGAACTTGCTGTTTCAACAGCGGTGGACCATAGTGAGAGAGGTGTTAGAGGCGTTGGTTTCACATTAAAATTGAAGAGATGGTTGGTGTCATGCGGGAACACATTGCAAGCAGGACATACACTTTTTATCTCGGCGTTGATTCTGGATAGGTAAGAGTTTAACCTGTTAGAGTACCCAGATCGAAGTTGAGCTAGAGTGACGCGCGTTTCCCTAGGGAGAGTGCGTTCCTCTTCTGCTAGTTCTGGGTTTTTTCTTTAAGTACGGGATTCGCCGGGCAATACCTGGCTTAGAGGTCTGACGCCTGTTTTTGGATATCACTGAGGACCTGCTAGTGCTTTTTATTTTTTCTCGGTCGTACATCGCTGTGGCCATTTAGGGGGCAGAGAAGTGTTTCCCCAATAATGTAACCACTCTGTGGACATTGGGTAACCGAGTCACCGCTTTTCTCTTTAAAAGCGTTTGCCCCGTAGTGAAAATCTCCCTTCTTTTGCCAAATGCCTTCGCAAAATTTTCGGGCTTTTTTATTCCTGAAAAAAATGTTACACTTATATTTTAAACTCGCGGTAATATTGGCACCTGGACCGAAGTACTTTAGAAATATGCTTCGACTGCTTCTACATTTTGTCGCGTTGGTTTGTGCTCTCAACGATCAGTTGTGGGTGTTGAGTAGCGAAATCATCGGCAGTTTGTTGCGATGGCAGCCTGTTAGGTCGATGTTAAGTCCTCGATTCATGCACACACCTAAAGCGTGATCGATCTGATTACGTATATTTGGACCAGGGTGCAACCATGAATAGTTTAACGCATGAACCTGGTGCTAGATATGACCATGTTTTCAGCACCGATGAAGTCTATCAGCCTCAGTCCATAAGAGGTTTCATTGTGGAGACTGAACTTTTTGAATGTGAAGCTAAAACACCTTTCTAGCCGATCGTAAATTGTTCTGTCACCTCATTTTCTCCACCTTCGGAGCATGGGCAGATGAATGAAATATGGAAAAATTTCTCCTTAAGGCAGATAACTGCGAGACGTTGGTCAATATGGGTGCACGACAGTACCTAGTGACGAAGTCTCTCCCACCTCGAATGCAATGCCAAAACTGCGCTTAGTTGCATGGCCACGCCATAAATGTCATAACTTTTGATTGTCTTTTTTCATTGCTTCTGCCATCACATCTTTTGGATGGAGGTGGGATTACGTGATTTCGTTTCGTCTTCACGACGACATCAACCAACCTGGAATCTGCAGCAATCCGTTTAAGAGTATGGACACTCCAGGTGCATGCCCACACATAATTGTGCCTTTTGCAGGAGATTTGTGTAAACTTTTCATTGGATTGTGATTTTATATGGCGAGTCCCAAGAACAGCGCGCTACCAGCTCAGCGGGGATGGAATAGTACTTGCACGTTTGTATAGCGGGCCGCTTGATCCAATACAGAAGCCCACTTGCAGCCGCGCCTTATCACCATAAGGCGTTGCTGATGAAATCCCCCAGCTAGCCCTTACACCGATTATGTCAGAGTGGCCTTGCCAGTTTGTTGTCTCCCCATATTAGCTCACCACTAAACCGACGTTCAGTTGCTACCCATAGAAAAGTTGGCTGCTTGAACCGCGTGCAAAAGAATCGCCCGGCCATTTCCTGGTGAATGCTGATCAGAAGCTTTTCCCACTTGCGTGAGCTTTTACACACGGCTCAACCCCTAAAATATTAGCGGTTGCAAATGTAGATTTTTAATGAATTTTACTTATAGCGCTTCTAATCGATGTATTTGAATACGACATAAAACTTTTTGTAGTGCTTGCAAGGGCGATATTCAAAATATATACTCCTTACGACGATAAAAGATTTTGTGAACTGCCTAATAGTCATTGAAAATTAATAAGGGGAGCAATTATATAATTGACCAAAGTTTACGATTTTCCTTGGAATGCTCGATGTATTTCATCACTGCTAAAATAATCCACATTAATGATGATGACTAAAGTAATCGAGTGATTATCGTCTTTCCTTATACATAACCCAATCCTATTTACATTTGTGAATATAACTTTTTTATTGCTGATGCTGATTTAGATTTTTCTGCGTTGATGTTTTCACAATTTCCTGAATTATACTAAAGTTATTTCCGGTACCACTACAACGATTAAGTACATACAGTTATACATATGCATGTATATACAAATGTATATACATATAAAGTTATCATATATTTCAGTCATCCAGACGGTCTTACTGTCAGTTGATCATGAAACACAGTCATTCTGTCGAACTGTTGGTGAGCCAATCAATGGGAATACATAGTAAGTAATAAAAATCATTAGCTTTGGCACACAAACACGAGTAGGAATGTACATTTCAATTTACCGCTAATATTATGTTGTTGTTTTCAATATTGCTGATGATACATACCCAAATACATTTATGTAGTTGTTTGAGGTAATAAAAATGTTTCTATCAGCGGATGTTATTACGTGAATGCAACTGACTGACTGTGAAGGCTTTTCACTCTTTACCATTGGAGGCAACAAATCAATGGATATTTATAGAGCAGCATTAAATTTAATAAAGTGCATCATTTCAATTGACTATCAACTTTTATGCAATGGCGTAACGGCACATACATATGTATATATAATAATATACACAATGGCTACGATTTTTATAACCAACTGTACTAAGTTATTATGTGAATTACCCGTTTGATTGAGGTGCAAGGGGCTCAACCGGCCAGTCAGAGAAAGTATCAAGTCCACAAAGAAAAATAAACTACAAAAAATTGCGATATAGCCCCAACACAGTTCGAAATAGTTCATAAAATAATTTTGAAACAGACACGAAAAAATTACGATAGTGATGATAGTGCAAACCACAGCGATATAATTTGAAATAAAACCGAAACTTTTAATTATTTATTTTTTTTTTTTAAATAGAACCATACCTATGAACACTTTGTCCTAAACAAATAAAAAACAAATAAGGAAGGCTAAGCTCGGGTGTAAGCGAACATTACATACTCAGCAGAGAGCTTAGCTGCGTTGGTTTCGTAGATGGTTTATAACTGGTTTGGAACGATTTTCCTTCATCCTTTGTCAAACAAGGGAAAAGCACCATATAGGAAAATGAACCTAGTGTAACCCTGGAATGTGTTTTTACGAAACGGGTATCAAATGAAAGGTGTTAATGAGTATTTTAAAAGGGAGTGGCCCTTAGTTGTATATGTGAAGGCGTTTTCGAAATATCGACTAAAATGTGGACCAGGGTGACCCAGAACATCTTCTGTCGGGTACCGCTAATTTATTTATATATGTAATACAACGAACAGTATTCCTGCCATGATGCCAAGGGCTTCTGTTTTCGCCCTGCAGGACTTTTTCATTTTCTTCTCTTTAATATGGTAGGTGTCACACCCATTTCGCAAAGTTTTTTCTTTATATTTTGCATCAAGAAACCAATCTAATCACCAAGATTCATCCCTTTTTTCATATTTGGTATAGAATTATGGAATTTTTTTATTTTTCGAAATATTCAATATCGAAAAATCATAGAAGGATTTCGCCCATTTTTAATACCAAGATAAAGTGAGTTCAGATAAGTACGTGAACTAAGTTTAGTAAAGATATATCGATTTTTGATCAAGTTATCCTATTAACGACCGAGCGGAAGGACAGACGGTCGACTGTGTATAAAAACTGGGCGTGGCTTCAACCGATTTCGCCTTTTTTCCCAGAAAATAGTTATCGTCCTATTTTACAAGGATTGGTACATTTTTGTTCTACTTATGGCATTAAAAATATCCTAGACATATTAAATGAAAAAGGGCGGAGTCACGCCCATTTTGAAATTTTCTTTTATGTTTTTATTTTGTTGCACCATATAATTACTGCAGTTGAATGTTGACATAATTTACTCATATACTGTAAAGATATTAAAATTTTTTTAAAATTTGACTTTAAAATATTTTTTTTAAGTGGGCGTGTTCGTCATCCGATTTTGCAAATTTATATTTAGCACACATGTAGTAATAGGAGTAACGTTATTGCCAAATTTCATCATGATATCCTCAACGACTGCCAAATTTTAGCTTGCAAAACTTTTAAATTACCTTCTTTTAAAAGTGGGCGGTGTCACGCCCATTGTCAAAAATTTTACTAATTCTCTATTCTGCGTCATATGTTCAACTCACCTACCAAGTTTCATCGCTTTATCCGTCTTTGGTAATGAATTTTCGCACTTTTTCGGTTTTTCGAAATTTTCGATATCGAAAAAGTGGGCGTGGTTATAGTCCGATTTCGGTCATTTTAAATAGCGATCTGAGATGAGTGCCCATGATCTTACATACCAAATTTCATTAATATACCTCAAAATTTACTAAAGTTATCGTGTTTATGGATGGACGGACGGACAGACGGACGGACGGAAAAGGCTAAATGAATTTCTTTTTTCACCCAGATCATTTTGATATATAGAAGTCTATATCTATCTCGATTAGTTTATGCCGTTACGGGGTACCGTTTTGCGAACAAAATTAATATACTCTGTCAGCTCTGCTCAGCTGAGTATAATAATCCCAAAAAGGACTAGGGCTAGTATTGAAATAATCCCGTAGTAGTGTCGAACTTACTCTATAAAAAGTTGTGTTATGACCCCGAAATTATCGAAAAGACACTGCTGAAAATATTTAAAACTATTCCCAAAATTATCCAAAATAGGCATTAAATGGCACAAAATACATATTTGAAAGAAGGTACTGAAACAATTCAGAAATAGTTATGAAATTATCCCGCAAGTAATCTCGAAATTATTTTGGTATATGCAGTATGAAACATGACCTATATATTATTACGTAGTATACCCGGCCGTCTCTTGCCAATAAACAATACTCTGGACTAAGTAGGCAATTTAAAAGTAAAATCCTCTCTCGGCAAACGAAAATTATGCTCTATAAGTCACTTATCGTACCCATCCTGCTATATGGAGCAGAAGCATGAACCATGACAACATCAGATGAAGCGGCTCTGGCAGTGTTCGAGAGAAAAGTTCTTCGAAAGATTTATGGACCTGTACGCGTTGGTGATGACGAGTACCGAAAAAGATTTTATGATGAGCTGTACGAGCTTTACGCACACACAAATATAGTCCAGCGAATTAAAACGCAGCGTCTACGCTGGCTAGAAAGATGATGCTCCGGCTAAGAAACTATTTTAATCGAAAACCGCCTACAGAAGTAGAATAAGAGGGCGCCCCACTCCAGTAAGGGCCGGATGGTAAACGATTTAAACTCCCTTAATTACAAATTTATTGCCTAGTCATCTTGTTATATATATTTTCAAAAAAAAAAAAAATTGTAGTTGCAGCTGTAGAAATAAAAGCGTCCCCAAAGTTTAAATGAAGTGTTTTGGGCTCAGAGGATGGGATGATACTTGTACAAAAGGACTGATGTGAATATTTTAATTTTGCAATACAAAATTTAGATTCTGTCATCAAAATAATAGTATCAAGGAGGAAAAGGATAAAGGAAAAGGAGAATATACCATATGTGACGGGACTGACTTATCTCAAAAGTAGGAAAATAGCATAGTATGCCGGATTTGAGAATTGATATGCTGTTAGTATAGCGTCTAACATTAGAATGAGCACAGCCTATTGTGTAGTGAGTTTCTTCCCTGTATGGAGCCTGCATGACGAATTATACATTTTCAGATAATTACCCATGAGGCCGTCCTTTTCAGGGATATGACTCCAGCACGCTTCGATACTTTTACCTTGTGAAACTACCTCGAATTAAGCGGATGCAATTTGTTTGACCTTTCCAAATTTTGGCTCAACTCAAAGGGCTTAATTGTAACCGAAAATATCCATGCAGAAAAAATGTACGACAGTCACACAAAGCGACAGTTTTGAACTACATATGTAATGACTAGACCGTAACTGGTGTCAATTGGATACACTGCGGGTCAGTTGGTAGATCAATCGCGCAAAAACTTTTAATGCCATAACTCGAACATAAATCGACATTTTATGAGGAAATATGTTAAAGATATTGCTTCTACGTAGAAATTTTTTTTCTGTGCAAATTTGCGAAATTTTTTGTTAGTAACGTTCACATCGTCCACGCTTTGAGGCCCGCCTCATTTTTGCTGCAAATTTCAGTATAAAGTTAAGGAATTTCGCAATCGAGTTTTAAGTAACTTTCTGCAGAGCTAGAGTATTGTTCATAAGTTTTGGCATACTTCCAAACTCGATGACAATGCAACATGAGGGAAAAACCTTTTTCAAGGTGGCGCAGGGATCGTGAAATTAAAAAATCTTCCGAGTTTCGAAATTTTGGTTTTAAGCTTGAAGTAACTTCCCGATAACCTAGAGACTTAAAACTTAGACCCTATTGACTAAGGCCCTAAACTTGGCTAAGACCCTATTAGATTGTAATATTAGGGATAACCGTTTTTTTCAGGGATCCAGATATTTAGAAAATATGTTGAGTTTTGATCAACATTTCAACAACTTCTCATTGAACTAGAAAATTCAAAACTTACGCTTACTCAAAACATTTTATCTAACAGTGAAAAAACTGAGAAAAATGTCCGCTATGTGACGCGTGGGCTGAGATTATTATACAATTCATTACCGTTATCCAATTAAAATTATGATACAGAGTACACGTTGGGTATTGTAAGTACAAGTACAGCCCGGTAGGAAATACGTAGAAAACAAAGAAGAATCTCTGATATAGGAGTGAGCCGTATCTTTTGGACAAGATGCGAAACTGAGTATTTTATGCTCACTCTAAAGCGAAGTTAAATTTGCTTACTGGTTCCAATTTAGTTTAAAAAAAGCTCATTCAATTTAGGTACTTATTTTTCGCAATTCTAAATCGTTGCTAATTTCATTTAATAATCATACAAACTAGCCACGTTAGCAAGCCATTGCACGTGAAAACACTTAAGCCGATTTGACTTGTTTGCGCATAAAACAGATCAGGGAACATATACATACAAGCGCACACACACAGGTCATGAACCCACATAAACGCTTAAATGAAAATATAAACTAATACACAAAGAGACGAATAAATATAAATCTTGTACAAATCGAAGGATTATGCGATCAATTTAAAAAAAAAATAAAAATAAATGTCAGACGCGATAACCTCCGAAGAGATTTTAGGCCGAGCTTCTCTCAATTTTTACTTCCTTTTTATTAGTTTCATTTAAAGTTTTTCCGCCAAGCTCCATACAAATTGGAGAATCTTGAATGGAAGAAAAATTCTCCTAAACAGTCCAGGGATCGTGAAATTCAAAAATACGTCCAAACTTGGAATTTTTTCTTTCGAGCTTTCAGAAACTTTCCGATAACCCTGAGTCCTGAAACTTTGAACGAAGCTTTGGACTGTATTATAAAATATAAATGCAAGGCGCAATAAACTTCGAAGAGATTTTAGGCCTAGCTTCTCTTCCTATTTGCAGCGTACTCCTTTTACTTTCGTCTACAAATTGGCGGAACTACACCTAACTTTTGTATGCCGACTCCCAACGGCATCTGCAAGGCATATATACTTTCACCGAGAAGCTTTTCATGGCAGAAATACACTCGGAATGTTTTCCACATCTCTGCAAAAGGGCGATCCGCTTAGAAAAACTTTTTTCTAAGTGAAGAAAACTTTTCTCTAAAATTTCGATGATGTCTTGTCCGGGCATGAACCCACGATATTAGATGTAGTAGGCGGAGCACGCTACCAACACATACGGTGGCCGTAAGTAGTTTATAGTATTCAGGATAAAAGAATATTATAAATGGGACAAGGATCGAGAAGTTTAGAGATATTTAGAAAGTGCATTTACAACATGCGGAATTTGCGACTGCCATTTGAGTAACTTTCTGTAGACCGAGATTCCTGAAATCAAAAATTTACTTCGGAACCCCATGACAATGCAACATAAAGGAAAAAAATGTTGCTAGGCGGACCAGGGACCGTGAAAATTAAAATAAAACAGGTCCAAACTTGGAAATTTTGATGAAAACTTTAAGTTGTATTATGTTACAATAATTAGGATAAAAACGTTCTCTATATGGAATCGTGCGACCGCTATTTGAGTAACTTCCCGTGTAGCAAGATTCTTGAAACTTAGAACAAAATTCCGAAACTGATGACAATTCAACATAAAGGAAACAAAATTTTGCTAGGATATCCTGGGACAGTGAAAATTAAAAAAAAAAGTCTTCCGAACTTGGAAATTTTGTTTTCGAGTTTTAATGAACTTCCCGATAACCCACGTTGAATGAGAGTTGGGGTTTATTAGACTGTAATATTTACGATAACGGAGCTTTCTGGATAACATAACCACTGTAAAAATTTTGATGAGGAACAAAATTGTACACATTTGTACTTAGACTTAACTTTTAACCGTGCCAATTTTCGAAACCTTGTTATCGAATGCCTCTCAGAACTCAAGGCTATAAATAAGATTCTAACATAGGATTAAAATAGTCGTCAGCTTTCTTACAATATCTTTTTTCAGTCAACTCACAAGCTGTAATTTAAAAATAACAAATTCGCGCTAATTGAACTAAAAGGTCACTCACCACAGCATCCAAACTATCAGTGCCAGGTTTTGCTGGGATACATTATTACCTGACACATCTGCCCACCAGGCCGTGTTGAACTCATTGTGAAAACTCTGGTACGCTTGCATACTCGCTGGCTCGTCGGTGTTTGGTAGGGTCTGTTTTATCCACGGTTCACACACGAGCAATCAGAAAATTTGTTCGTACCCTGCTCTAAGAGACTTCGATTGAGCCATCCCTCATTCTTGTTTGCTCACTGTCAATAGCAACTGATCATCGCCCCCTTGGTTTGTCTCAATCGCGAGAGACCGGCCATTCCATCCCACCACACCTTTGCTAATCATGGCCAATAAGATTAGCCCCTGTGGTAACCTTCGTCCGAATCCGTTCACTGAAAGCCGCCTAAGTCACTTATCACAAACACTGTTCCTTCTTAAAAATTCATTTTTATTGACTTCACCTTATCTTACACGGTTATTTATGCGCTCGCGAAAATAGGTTTTAATGTGATACAGGTTATTTTCTCATCTCGGTAAATATTAGGCGTATGGAGTGGAGAAAGCACCCCAATCTGGGGTCATGACTTCTAAACCAGTCTGAACCTGGCACCTAAGACGTCTTGGTTTGGTGCTCACACTCACTCCCTTTCCCTCGCATTATACCATAGACTACACCGACTTCAAAATAATTTGCCTTCACCGTACAGATTTTAGTGTTTCTTATCTATATTCGTATAAAGATTTTACTATCTTAACATTGATGAAGAGGATCACTAACTTATGCTAGATATATATGTAATATATCACCTTCATTGGCACTTGACTTTAAAACAATTTCAACAAGATATGTGGATCCCCTATATTGTTCATTGTCCCAATGGATGTGTAATTATCTAACATGTGTTTCATCTGGAGGTGTTTGTAAAGTAACTACGGAACCTGCAGACGTCGTTAATGAATATTTCATTACTGTGTAATGGGGATCCCAATCCCCTCCTGACTAAAGCAGGCTGACTTGCAGCGGCCTTGAATTCTATTTGTGCTTACTCTCTTTAAGTGTATATGATATTCCTTAAGCACCGATGAATTTTCATTATGTTTAGATGAGGAGTAGGAATATTTTATATTTCGTTACGCAAACACGAATATGGCAATTTACTGTGTCTAGTAAAACATTTGTATAACATTATTGCTTTTTACTTTTTGATCAAAGCAGATCAAAGTTATGAAATGTGCTATATGAAGTATCAACGAAAAAAGGCAGAGCGAACATAGGAAGGAAACATCCAACCTTATCGTCACCACAGTCGCGCTATCAAACTCGTTTTTCCAATAGTTCAATAGATAATTAATCGGTTTATTTAAATGTGGTAATTTCGCATCAAAGTTGTCTATTTTTGATTGAACAATTAAATTTAAATTCGTGAGGCTGCCGAGCATAGAGCTTTTCATTCTAAATTGGCGCTTTCACTTTGCTTAAATGCGTATTGCAAATTTGATCTCATTGATATGCACATACATACAAGCTGAAGTGAAAGCAAATTACATAACATTTTTAATGAAATTTTTAGCTTTTAATTTACTTCCAACATAAACACACTTAACACTTAATAATATGTGACGTAATTATTTGTAAAATTTTCGGCAATTCAATTATAATTAAGAAAATAATTCCACTTTTTGAAAAACTTGTGGCTTCATTTTACGAATATTAATAACTATTTAGTCGTGCACATACAAGAAATTGTTTTTAAATTGATTACACACCATCCGAGTTTAGTGTGCTGACTCTTGAAATAGCTAAATGTGTATGTGTACCCCTGCGGGTTATATGGGGCTTAGAATACACCCGGGGTAAATTTGCCTGTCGTAAAAGGCGACAAAAATCAAAATCCCATGTTTGGATTGTACGCTAGGCTTAAGACTTTCCAACGAAAAATTTCAAAAACCCCCAGATGAGAACCCTTTTTCCTGATGTCGATCAATGCAAACCTTTAACGGACTATTGAAAGACCATGACTGTAGGGCATGTATCAGGAATTAATAAATATGCTTTTAATGTGTACACCTCAACCTCATGGTTTCAAAACACACGGATCAAATTAAATGATAAATGACCCGACTATCAGCTCCAATTTCCCTGGCCTAGCCACTTCGTAGCCGAATCATTGATGCCGAATCAGCTTAAAACGGGTGTACAAACACAAGGTCTTGTCTTGGTTATAAATGAAGTCTACCCAAGCTCCTAGCATTTTAAGGGTGACGGCAACCGGTTGAAAGGCAACACTACCTTGCTTTTTATTACAATTCTATTTCAAGCACAAATATTTCTCGGCATCATGTGCTTATGATTTGGCTCTTCAGATACAACTCCTCAATTTTAGTACAAGTATTAAGGGATATGAACAACCTTCTCTGAGCACCAAAATAACTTGCAACACAATTAGGGGATGTGATGATTGTATGAATGTCGAATATATGAATTGGGGCCTCTTCTACTAATTACATTCACCGAGGTGAATGTTCCTTTGAGTACCCAACAATAAGCCTCACTTACGGACCACGTGCACACATATCCCATTCAGCATAGCTTAATGCAGTTTCAAACATTTCAAAAAGAAGAATGAGCAGAAACGAAAGGCATTTGCCTAACCAACATTTAGTAAGGCTAAATTCCGGGGCCACAATTAAGGAATGTAATGTTGATGTTGTAGCAGTGCTTCGCCCCATACGATAAGTACGACTACTCACATAAGTTGAGCTAGAGTGACGTGCGTCTCCCTCGAAAGTTCGTTTTGCTCTTCAGTATATCCCCATAATTGAATGTGGTCAACTTTTTCTTTGACCTTTCGCAGAAGAATCTTTGAAATATTTATGCTTAGATTGGAATAACTAAAGAGGAGGTTTGCCCTTGTGGGCGGACCAAGAGAAAATTTTGTTGCCAACATTCCAATGAAGAAGACGGCACTACTTTGAAGAGAATGCTTTATTGTCTGATTCGAAGGCTGAAGTGGCCGTATTACCCCCGAAAAGAATGCTCTATTGCCAACTTTAGTGCAGAAGAGATTGCATTGCTTCTTTAAGTATGCTCTATTCACAGCCCCCGCGATTCATCTGAATCCCCAAGGCAGGAGACATTCCCTGAATACAACCATCACGCGATACATTGTATCAGCTCACAACATGCTTTTTCCGCTGACCGCGTTACAGTTTTAGTTGACAGTTCTAAGGTCATGCAACCGATACAAGTGCCGACGTTTCTCCCTTTCAAGTCATCACCACTCAGGATTGCTTAACCATGGTAGTTGAATCGCCTTTTACGAGCTGTAACTTAATTGCAAGCTGCCAGACCACTGTAGGGGTTTTGAGGCGGAAGTAGTAGCCGTTACCAAAGCAGTAGAGACACTGAAAGAAAATAGCTTAAATTGCAGCTTCGTAAACATCTAAAAATATGTTAGAGTGCAAGCAATCCCTGGAAAGAATCGGGACAGTCATAGATTTACATTTGGTCCCAGGACCAGAATAGGTGGGAATGAAAAAGCGGATGAACTAAACAGGGCGCATCCCTAGAAGCTTGCTCCGTAGACTTCCCAATTAGGTTGGGCGAGATTAAGAGAAGGTGAGAGGTGGGCATGATCGAACAAGCTGGAAAGGCTTGGGTCAAAGCGTGAGGCTGTATAGTAAGTTACTCCTATCATTAAAAAGGAAGGACTGTGGACTCATGACCCGTAATCTGACTGCACATTGCCTTCCGGCGTCACTTGCCTTTAAATTATGCTTGGTCAGTGATAGCAGAAGCGGGTTGGGGGAGGAAACGGTCGAGCACGTTTTATGCTCGTGCCCTGCCCTTTCAAGGCTGAGACTCCATCTATTACGAGTGACACAGCTATCAAATCTTGAAGCAGCAAGTGGTATAGGTCATAGAAATCTTCCGGTATTTGCCAAGAGGATGGAGTTATTTCATAAGCTAGGCCCTTTATTTTTGATAGGGCTTTTCATGCTTCTGCTATATGGGGTAGAAGCATGGACCATGACAATAGCAGATGAAGCGGCTTTGGGAGTGTTCGAGAGAAAAGTTCTTCGAAAGATTTATGGACCTCTACGCGTTGGCGATGGCGAGTGCCAAAGAAGATTTAATGATGAGCTGTACGAGCTATACGCAGACATCCACATAGTCCAGCGAATTAAAACGCAGCGGCTGCGCTGGCTAGGCCATGTTATGCAAATGAAAGATGAAGCTCCGGCCAAGAAACTGTTTCTATCGGAACCCGCCTATGGAAGCAGAGGTAGAGGGCGGCCCCCACTACATTGGAATAACCAGGTGGAAAACGATTTAAACTCGCTTGGTGTGGCCAATTGACGCCGGTTGGCGGAGCGAAGGGGCTACTGGCGCCTTCTATAAAAGTGAAGCGTGTGGCAATGAAAAAATGTAAGCAACTATGGTGTCGGATTTTCGGAGTTGATGAGCCACGCTGTTGAGTTATCCTTATATAAAACAAATGTCCCCCAGATATATAGTCTAAAGTAACAGGTTATAAGATCAACTCGATATGAAGATAGTCCCGAAATAAGCGTAAAGGTAGTCCTTAAAATATCCATAAAATCATCATTTATTGAGTCTCATAATTATCGCAAAGCATACAAAAATATCCTTAAACGGTACTGAAAACATTCTCTTTGTGATCTCAAAGCTATTCCATCTAGATACGAAATAAAACTTCACACTAACTTAAAGGATCTTTAGCAGTCTCGGAGTGGTAAGAGCCTCTTGCTTAATTGCTTATAATTTTGTTGTATAACTAGCCAGAGCTCAGATTATATTTTAATTTTCTCGATTAGCCAAGTTATTCTCTCCTCCTTCTTTTCATCATATCTTGACTCTGGTTGGTATTTCTTGTTAGCTGCAAAAATGTCGCCTAAAACCTGTGGTGCTAAATTGAACATTTTTTGAAGTAAGAAAGAGGGGCGCTAATAGGTGCAATTTCAAACTTGGCTCCAGTAATATTTAAAGCTTAATCCAATTAAATTAAAATTGTGTTATTTAAGGTAAAAAATAGTCATTTCATGTCTTGTAACAAGAAAACGCGGAACTTAATTACTTCAAAGAAATATTTTTTTTTTTTGGTTGAATACAATCATACAGCCACACATACATACTAGAGATATACGCCACCGATTAACGCCACCGCCGATTTTAGTCGTTTTCGAACACCGCCGCCGAATGTCAAAAATATCGGCGCGGCGGTGGCGGCGGCGGCGGAGGCGTCCGGCTCCTTACTGTATTTTCTACTCGTTTAAGACTGTTTAGGCCATTTGTTGTTCATGTCGAAAATTGGTCGGATATGGTCAAAAGTGATGTCAACGGATGCGCATCATTGCCAGTTATAAGAAACTAATTGCGAAATTTAATTCTTTCTAACTGTTCAAAAGTTATTTAAAAAAAACAGGCGCCTTCGATGTCAGCTTAACACGGATTTTGCATCGCCCAATTTACAAAGTTATTAAAACAAAACACTAAAAGAAAAGATATCTAATAAATTTATATGCTCACTTTGCGTATTTTTTTCAAAAAACTAATAATGAACAATGAATTCAGATAAAATTACACAAGGCGAACATGTTCTCAAATTGTCCTCAAGTTGTTAAAAAAAAGCAAAATACTCAAAAAAGGTGCCGATTAAAAAAAAAAAAAAAAATATTGCGACTGGCTGAAAGAATACGCGAAATCAGTGGTGCAAAATCCTTTAGTACGTTCTAGGGGCATAAACACCCCTTTGAAATGATTCTTACCTCATACTTAAGTTGAGGATATATGTAGGTATGTACGTATGAGAAAGGTTTGAAAAATCACTTGGGCTTACATTCAAACATCTGTTGTTTATTTGCGAAACTATACAATAGCCTCCGAAATGTTAATTTTGATTTTCACAGTTCATCCTTCAACACCCAAATCTCCCGGTTTGACATTTCCTAAAAGTTCGCGGCCGTATCCAAAACCAGTCCCTTGGAGTGAATTACATTGTTACATTGTTTATAGCCTACCAATCATGTTCAAATATAACCTACGCGTTACGGCTCCTTTTACAAATGTGAATACGTAGGCACATATATTGACTATGTGAGGCTTAGTCCTTCGCAAGAACACTCAAAGTGGTGAAGCAAAAGCTTTCCCAAGACAGTCGAACTAATGACCGTGTGTGCTACTACCCTAACGTAGTGGACAGTCGAACTTGTCTGAAAACTGAAGCTTCGCGGTCATCCATTCTAAAATATCGTTTTGATTTAACGAAGATTATTGAAATCAATTTTGTGAACACAAACGTCTACAAACGTTGGTCTACATTTTAAAAAATGTAGATGCGACGAGGATTATACGATTTTGACCCATGAGTTACGCAATGACATCCACTTAGACTGCTTATGATTTCGAGGGCGGCATATACTTGGCCGAATAGTCACTCCATAACGCTTAAAGGTTTTTCTCTGGTGTAGCTCGGCAGCATAGCGCGACAAAAACATCAGTTAGAAAGTCTTCGGAACTACACCTAGAGCTTCCAGGGAAGCGACGTCGACGAAGGTCCATATGAGTTCGAAGTCGCAGTCCTATATCTTCTGTGCTGGCATATGGTGTGAGGGTCAGGAGACGAGGTAGCGACTGTTGGTCTGGATTGCTACTGTTCGCACATCGGGAATTGTAGCTCGAAAAAATTGGATGCGCCCTGTGTCACGAGAGTCGTGAGTATTAATAGACCACTAATAGCAACCGTAAGTCGACTTTGTGCGTGACCGCCAAAGAGCCACAAATGATTTAAAGAAATTGTGTTCGCGACGATTATTAGGAGTTAACCCCAGGTGAAACTACGCTTTCCACGAGATATACAGACAAAAGTGTGACCATTTTATGTATCTGTCTTTATTTTCAGCAGCCGCAGCAGTACCAATTCCAAAGACCGTAGTTAGGTCTGAAGGTACCCGCCTCGGGTTAGGGGTTAGAATATACATGCGGTAGGTATGCCTATCGTAAGAGGCGACCAGATTCAAGGGGTTGTGTAGCGCAACCTATTCAGGTTGCAAGCGCAATATATAGCTTCTCCAAACCAATTATCAACCTCACCTTCGGCGAATCCCGTTTCACTATCAGAAGAGGGCCTGGCGACCCCAAGCTTCTCATGGAACTTGGGGTGGGGAAGAAGGGATGGCCTGAAGGTTTAATGTGACCATATAAATCGTTGCCGAGATGGTCGGGCTAGCACCTTAATGGAGCTGTGTTAACGGAGCGTACCGGATCTGTATCCGGCAAAGGAACATCACATCGATAACACTCCCCAAAGCCTTCGGGGAGCAACCTTATCGCTACAACGACAACAACAACAAACGGGGTTATCAAAGCCTCCCTGGAGTAAGTAAACGAGGGACAATCCCTCCGCAAAGAGCTACTCCTGAAAATTTTTGAACGATCTGCGAGTTTTTGATGCAAAAACCACGTATCTTTCCGAAATAGTCTTACATACAAATAAAACCTTTCCTAAATATTATTTTTTTAAATAGAACAAGTAAGGAAGGCTAAGTTCGGGTTTAACCGAACATTACATACTCAGTTGAGAGATATGGAGACAAAATAAGGGAAAGTCACCATGTAGGAAAATGAACCTAGGATAACCCTGGAATGTGTTGTTTGTACGATATGGGTATCAAAAGAAAGGTGTTAATGAGTTTTTTAAAAGGGAGCGGGCCTTAGTTCTATGGGTGGACGCCTTTTCGAAATATCGATATAAAGGTGGACCAGGGGTGACTCTAGAATTCGTTTGTACGATATGGGTATCAAATGAAAGGTGTTAATGAGTATTTTAAAAGGGAGTGGGCCTTAGTTGTATAGGTGGACGCCTTTTCGAGATATCGCCATAAAGGTGGACCAGGGATGACTCTAGAATGCGTTTATACAATATGGGTATCAAAGGAAAGGTGTTAATGAGTATTTTAAAAGGTAGCGGGCCTTAGTTCTATGGGTGGACGCCTTTTCGAAATATCGATATAAAGGTGGGCCAGGGGTGACTCTAGAATTTGTTTGTACGATATGGGTATCAAATGAAAGGCGTTAATGAGTATTTTAAAAGGGAGTTGGCCTTAGTTTTATAGGTGGACGCCTTTTCGAGATATCGCCGTAAAGGTGGAACAGGGATGACTCTAGAATGCGTTTATACAATATATGTATCAAACGAAAGCTGTTAATGAGTATTTTAAAAGGGAGTGGGCCTTAGTTCTATGGGTGGACGCCTTTTCGAAATATCGATATAAAGGTGGACCAGGGGTGACTCTAGAATTCGTTTGTACGATATGGGTATCAAATGATAGGTGTTAATGAGTATTTTAAAAGGGAGTGGGCCTTAGTTGTATAGGTGGACGCCTTTTCGAGATATCGCCATAAAGGTGGACCAGGGATGACTCTAGAATGCGTTTATACAATATGGGTATCAAAGGAAAGGTGTTAATGAGTATTTTCAAAGGTAGCGGGCCTTAGTTCTAGGGGTGACTCTAGAATTATTTTGTACGATATGGGTATGAAATGAAAGGTGTTAATGAGTATTTTAAATGCGAGTGGGCCTTAGTTTTATAGGTGGATGCCTTTTCGAGGTATCGCAATAAAGGTGGACCAGGGGTGACTCTAGACTTTGTTTGTACGATGTGGGTATCAAATGAAAGGTGTTAATGAGTATTTTAAAAGGGAGCGGGCCTTAGTTCTATGGGTGGAGGCCTTTTCGAAATATCGATATAAAGGTGGACCAGGGGTGACTCTAGAATTATTTTGTACGATATGGGTATGAAATGAAAGGTGTTAATGAGTATTTTAAATGCGAGTGGGCCTTAGTTTTATAGGTGGATGCCTTTTCGAGGTATCGCAATAAAGGTGGACCAGGGGTGACTCTAGACTTTGTTTGTACGATGTGGGTATCAAATGAAAGGTGTTAATGAGTATTTTAAAAGGGAGTGGGCCTTAGTTCTATGGGTGGACGCCTTTTCGAAATATCGATATAAAGGTGGACCAGGGGTGACTCTAGAATTCGTTTGTACGATATGGGTATCAAATGAAAGGTGTTAATGAGTATTTTAAAAGGGAGTGGGCCTTAGTTGTATAGGTGGACGCCTTTTCGAGATATCGCCATAAAGGTGGACCAGGGATGACTCTAGAATGCGTTTATACAATATGGGTATCAAAGGAAAGGTGTTAATGAGTATTTTCAAAGGTAGCGGGCCTTAGTTGTATAGGTGGACGCCTTTTCGAAATATCGATATAAAGGTGGACCAGGGGTGACTCTAGAATTATTTTGTACGATATGGGTATGAAATGAAAGGTGTTAATGAGTATTTTAAATGCGAGTGGGCCTTAGTTTTATAGGTGGATGCCTTTTCGAGGTATCGCAATAAAGGTGGACCAGGGGTGACTCTAGACTTTGTTTGTACGATGTGGGTATCAAATGAAAGGTGTTAATGAGTATTTTAAAAGGGAGCGGGCCTTAGTTCTATGGGTGGACGCCTTTTCGAAATATCGATATAAAGGTGGACCAGGGGTGACTCTAGAATTCGTTTGTACGATATGGGTATCAAATGAAAGGTGTTAATGAGTATTTTAAAAGGGAGTGGGCCTTAGTTCTATGGGTGGACGCCTTTTCGAAATATCGATATAAAGGTGGACCAGGGGTGACTCTAGAATGCGTTTATACAATATGGGTATCAAAGGAAAGGTGTTAATGAGTATTTTCAAAGGTAGCGGGCCTTAGTTATATGGGTGGACGCCTTTTCGAAATGTCGATATAAAGGTGGACCAGGGGTGACTCTAGAATTTGTTTGTACGATATGGGTATCAAATGAAAGGCGTTAATGAGTATTTTAAAAGGGAGTGGGCCTTAGTTTTATAGGTGGACGCCTTTTCGAGATATCGCCATAAAGGTGGACCAGGGATGACTCTAGAATGCGTTTATACAATATGGGTATCAAAGGAAAGGTGTTAATGAGTATTTTCAAAGGTAGCGGGCCTTAGTTGTATAGGTGGACGCCTTTTCGAAATATCGATATAAAGGTGGACCAGGGGTGACTCTAGAATTATTTTGTACGATATGGGTATGAAATGAAAGGTGTTAATGAGTATTTTAAATGCGAGTGGGCCTTAGTTTTATAGGTGGATGCCTTTTCGAGGTATCGCAATAAAGGTGGACCAGGGGTGACTCTAGACTTTGTTTGTACGATGTGGGTATCAAATGAAAGGTGTTAATGAGTATTTTAAAAGGGAGCGGGCCTTAGTTCTATGGGTGGACGCCTTTTCGAAATATCGATATAAAGGTGGACCAGGGGTGACTCTAGAATTCGTTTGTACGATATGGGTATCAAATGAAAGGTGTTAATGAGTATTTTAAAAGGGAGTGGGCCTTAGTTGTATAGGTGGACGCCTTTTCGAGATATCGCCATAAAGGTGGACCAGGGATGACTCTAGAATGCGTTTATACAATATGGGTATCAAAGGAAAGGTGTTAATGAGTATTTTCAAAGGTAGCGGGCCTTAGTTATATGGGTGGACGCCTTTTCGAAATGTCGATATAAAGGTGGACCAGGGGTGACTCTAGAATTTGTTTGTACGATATGGGTATCAAATGAAAGGCGTTAATGAGTATTTTAAAAGGGAGTGGGCCTTAGTTTTATAGGTGGACGCCTTTTCGAGATATCGCCATAAAGGTGGACCAGGGATGACTCTAGAATGCGTTTATACAATATGGGTATCAAACGAAAGGTGTTAATGAGTATTTTAAAAGGGAGTGGGCCTTAGTTCTATGGGTGGACGCCTTTTCGAAATATCGATATAAAGGTGGACCAGGGGTGACTCTAGACTTTGTTTGTACGATGTGGGTATCAAATGAAAGGTGTTAATGAGTATTTTAAAAGGGAGTGGGCCTTAGTTTTATAGGCGGACGGCTTTTCGAGATATCACCATAAAGGTGGACCAGGGGTGACTCTAGACTTTGTTTGTACGATGTGGGTATCAAATGAAAGGTGTTAATGAGTAGTTTAAAAGGGAGTGGGCCTTAGTTGTATAGGTGGACGCCTTTTCGAGATATCGCCATAAAGGTGGACCAGGGATGACTCTAGAATGCGTTTATACAATATGGGTATCAAAGGAAAGGTGTTAATGAGTATTTTAAAAGGTAGCGGGCCTTAGTTCTATGGGTGGACGCCTTTTCGAAATGTCGATATAAAGGTGGACCAGGGGTGACTCTAGAATTTGTTTGTACGATATGGGTATCAAATGAAAGGCGTTAATGAGTATTTTAAAAGGGAGTGGGCCTTAGTTTTATAGGTGGACGCCGTTTCGAGATATCGCCATAAAGGTGGACCAGGGATGACTCTAGAATGCGTTTATACAATATGGGTATCAAACGAAAGGTGTTAATGAGTATTTTAAAAGGGAGTGGGCCTTAGTTCTATGGGTGGACGCCTTTTCGAAATATCGATATAAAGGTGGACCAGGGGTGACTCTAGAATTATTTTGTACGATATGGGTATGAAATGAAAGGTGTTAATGAGTATTTTAAAAGGGAGTGGGGCTTAGTTCGATAGGTGGAAGCCTTTTCGAGATATCGCCATAAAGGTGGACCAGGGGTGACTCTAGAATTTGTTTGTACGATACGGGTATCAAATGAAAGGTGTTAATGAGTATTTTAAAAGGGAGTGGGCCTTAGTTTTATAGGCGGACGGCTTTTCGAGATATCACCATAAAGGTGGACCAGGGGTGAATCTAGAATTTGTTTGTATGATATGGGTATCAAATGAAAGGTGTTAATGAGTATTTTAAAAGGGAGTGGGCCTTAATTCTATAGGCGGACGGCTTTTCGATATATCGCCATAAAGGTGGACCAGGGGGGACTCTAGAATTTGTTTGTACGATATGGGTATCAAATGAAAGGTTTTAATGAGTATTTTAAAAGGGAGTGGGCCTTAGTTCTATAGGCGGACGGCTTTTCGAGATATCGCCATAAAGGTAGACCAGGGGTGATTCTAGAATTTGTTTGTACGATATGGGTATCAAATGAAAGGTTTTAATGAGTATTTTAAAAGGGAGTGGGCCTTAGTTCTATAGGCGGACGGCTTTTCGAGATATCGCCATAAAGGTAGACCAGGGGTGATTCTAGAATTTGTTTGTACGATATGGGTATCAAATGAAAGGTTTTAATGAGTATTTTAAAAGGGAGTGGGCCTTAGTTCTATAGGCGGACGGCTTTTCGAGATATCGCCATAAAGGTAGACCAGGGGTGATTCTAGAATTTGTTTGTACGATATGGGTATCAAATGAAAGGTGTTAATGAGTATTTTAAAAGGGAGCGGGCCTTAGTTCTATAGGCGGACGGCTTTTCGAGATATCGCCATAAAGGTGGACCAGGGGTGACTCTAGAATTTGTTTGTACGATATGGGTATCAAATGAAAGGTTTTAATGAGTATTTTAAAAGGGAGCGGGCCTTAGTTCTATAGGCGGACGGCTTTTCGAGATATCGCCACAAAGGTAGACCAGGGGTGATTCTAGAATTTGTTTGTACGACATGGGTATCAAATGAAAGGTGTTAATGAGTATTTTAAAAGGGAGTGGGCCTTAATTCTATAGGCGGACGGCTTTTCGATATATCGCCATAAAGGTGGACCAGGGGGGACTCTAGAATTTGTTTGTACGATATGGGTATCAAATGAAAGGTGTTAATGAGTATTTTAAAAGGGAGTGGGCCTTAATTCTATAGGCGGACGGCTTTTCGAGATATCGCCATAAAGGTGGACCAGGGGTGACTCTAGAATTTGTTTGTACGACATGGGTATCAAATGAAAGGTGTTAATGAGTATTTTAAAAGGGAGTGGGCCTTAGTTCTATAGGCGGACGGCTTTTCGATATATCGATATAAAGGTAGACCAGGGGTGATTCTAGAATTTGTTTGTACGATATGGGTATCAAATGAAAGGTGTTAATGAGTATTTTAAAAGCGAGTGAGCCTTAGTTCTATAGGCGGACGGCTTTTCGAGATATCGCCATAAAGGTGGACCAGGGGTGACTCTAGAATTTGTTTGTACGATATGGGTATCAAATGAAAGGTTTTAATGAGTATTTTAAAAGGGAGTGGGCCTTAATTCTATAGGCGGACGGCTTTTCGATATATCGCCATAAAGGTGGACCAGGGGGGACTCTAGAATTTGTTTGTACGATATGGGTATCAAATGAAAGGTGTTAATGAGTATTTTAAAAGGGAGTGGGCCTTAATTCTATAGGCGGACGGCTTTTCGAGATATCGCCATAAAGGTGGACCAGGGGTGACTCTAGAATTTGTTTGTACGACATGGGTATCAAATGAAAGGTGTTAATGAGTATTTTAAAAGGGAGTGGGCCTTAGTTCTATAGGCGGACGGCTTTTCGAAATATCGATATAAAGGTAGACCAGGGGTGATTCTAGAATTTGTTTGTACGATATGGGTATCAAATGAAAGGTGTTAATGAGTATTTTAAAAGCGAGTGAGCCTTAGTTCTATAGGCGGACGGCTTTTCGAGATATCGCCATAAAGGTGGACCAGGGGTGACTCTAGAATTTGTTTGTACGATATGGGTATCAAATGAAAGGTTTTAATGAGTATTTTAAAAGGGAGCGGGCCTTAGTTCTATAGGCGGACGGCTTTTCGAGATATCGCCACAAAGGTAGACCAGGGGTGATTCTAGAATTTGTTTGTACGACATGGGTATCAAATGAAAGGTGTTAATGAGTATTTTAAAAGGGAGTGGGCCTTAATTCTATAGGCGGACGGCTTTTCGATATATCGCCATAAAGGTGGACCAGGGGGGACTCTAGAATTTGTTTGTACGATATGGGTATCAAATGAAAGGTGTTAATGAGTATTTTAAAAGGGAGTGGGCCTTAGTTCTATAGGTGGACGCATTTTCCAGATATCGCCATAAAGGTGGACCAGGGGTGATTCTAGAATTTGTTTGTACGACATGGGTATCAAATGAAAGGTGTTAATGAGTATTTTAAAAGGGAGTGGGCCTTAGTTCTATAGGTGGACGCATTTTCGAGATATCGCCATAAAGGTGGACCAGGGGTGACTCTAGAATTTGTTTGTACGACATGGGTATCAAATGAAAGGTGTTAATGAGTATTTTAAAAGGGAGTGGGCCTTAGTTCTATAGGTGGACGCCTTTTCGGGATATCGTTATAAAGGTGGACCAGGGGTGACTCTAGAATGCGTTTGTACAATATGGGTATCAAACGAAAGGTGCTAATGAGTGTTTTAGAAGGGAGTGGGCCTTAGTTCTATGGGTGGATGCCTTTTCGAAATATCGATATAAAGGTGGACCAGGGGTGACTCTAGAATTTGTTTGTACGATATGGGTATCAAATGAAAGGTGTTAATGAGTATTTTAAATGGGAGTGGGCCTTAGTTCTATAGGTGGACGCCTTTTCGGGATATCGTTATAAAGATGGACCAGGGTTGGCTCTAGAATGCGTTTGTACATTATGAGTATCAAACGAAAGGTGTTAATGAGTATTTTAAAAGGAAGTGGGCGTTAGTTCTATAGATGGACGCCTTTTCGATATATCGCCATAAAGGTGGACCGGTGACTCTATTGTGTTTGTACAATATGGGTGTCAAATTAAAGGTAATAATAACATTTTTAAAAGGGAGTGGTGGTAGTTGTATATGTGAAAGCGTTTTCGAGATTTCGACCAAAATGTGGACCAGGGTGACCCAGAAGTTCATCTGTCGGGTACCGCTAATTTATTTATATATGTAACTAGCAGAACCGTCAGACGTTGTTCTGCCCTAAATTTGGTCTATCTCCATACATTTTAATAAGCTTTTTCCGTCTAGCTCTGATCCCCTCCTCACTTTTTCTTAATCCTTTTATTCACTCCTTCCTCCGTATTTTCGCTACATCTATCTCTATTTTTGTCTCACTCTATCTCTTTCTCAGTCTCCTTCTCTCTTTTCTCTTCTCTAAAGTTTTTCCCATTCTTCTTCATCCCTTATTGCCAGGCAAATCGAATAGGACGTATGTAAATTACTTTAAAGCTCTCAGCAACATTTCATTTGATATCCATATTACACACACATTCTAGGGATATCCGGGTCCAGGTTTTTCCTATATCTTGGGACCCTAGTCATTCAGCGGTATAAAAATTACTCTGTACTAAAGCACTCATCAACAGCTTCAATTTGATACACATAATGTAAAAACACATCCTAGTGTTACCCTGATGCACGTTTTGGCCTATATCTCGAGACCCTTCACAAATAGGTATGAAAACTACCCTGTACTAAATCACTCATCAACAGTTTTCATTTGTTATCCATATTGTATAAACACATTCTAGGTGTATCCGCGTCCTCGTTTTCGCTTATATCTCGAGACCCTAGTTACCCGCGGGTACGAAAAATACCCCGTATCAAAATACTCATTCGATACCCATATTGTACAAACATATCCCAGGATTACCCACGTCCACGTTTTGATCTCAAGACCCTATCCAGAACGGGATAAAAATTAGTCTATGCCTGTTTCCTGGTTCTAAGCTACCCCTCCTCCAATTTTCAGCCAAATATGTTCATCCGTTACTTCCTCTTCAATTACTCTTTATCTATTAAAAAAAGCGCATCAAAATCCGTTGCGTATTTTTAAAGGTTTAAGCATTCAAAGGGACATAGGGACAGAAAAAGCTACTTTGTTTTATACTGTGCAGTGATGTATATCCATACATACCTATAAACCTACGCCGGAAGTTAAATAACGCAGCGAATGGTATATATGTACGTATGTATGTGCCGCATCAAGCCTCACTCAAAAGCAATTAGCGCGGACAGTTCACAGCGAACAAACACACATACGCATTTTTTGATAAAAATGTTACTTTTGTTTAAACAATTTGGCTGATATAAGAAAGGAATCAAGTATTTTTTTTTTTGATGCAGATCGAAGGTAAATATTTCAAAGTTTTACTGAAAAGTAGAAATTTCAAATCCATCCATCCGTTTGTGAGTTATAGCTGTGTAAACAAAAATTTTATGATTTTGGCAATTTGCCACGCCCCTATAATATATATCTTCAAATTATATTAACTGTACCATCTCACGTAGCTAAGCTTTCAAATGTAAAAAACCGTTTTAAAATCGGAGTATTCTGTGTGAAGTTATGTGCATACATGGCATTTAGCGTCTTTATTTTATAAGATTTATGGATAGATACCACGAACAGTATTCCTGCCATGATTCCAAGGGCTTTCGATTTCGCCCTGCAGAACTTTTTCATTTTGTTCTACTTAATAATGGTAGGTGTCACACCCATTTTACAAAGTTTTTTTCTAAAGTTATATTTTGCGTCAATAAACCAATCCAATTACCACGTTTCATCCCTTTTTTCGTATTTGGTATAGAATTATGGCATTTTTTTCATTTTTCGTAATTTTCGAAATCAAAAAAGTGGGCGTGGTCATAGTCGGATTTCGGCCACTTTTTATACCAATACAAAGTGTGTTCAGATAATTATGTGAACTGAGTTTAGTAAAGATATATCGATTTTTGCTTAATTTATCGTGATAACGGCCGAGAGGAAGGACAGACGATCTACTGTGTATAAAAACTGGGCGTGGCTTCAACCGATTTCGCCCCTTTTCACAGAAAACAGTTATCGTCCTATAATCTAAGCGCCTACCAAATTTCACAAGGATTGGTAAATATTTGTTCGACTTATGGCATTAAATGTATCCTGGACAAATCAAATGAAAAAGGGCTGAGCCACGCCGATTTTGAAATTTTCTTTTGTTTTTGTATTTTGTTGCACCATATCATTACTGGAGTTGAATGTTGACATAATTTACTTATATACTGTAAAGATATTAAATTTTATGTAAAAATTTCACTTTAAAAAAACTTTTTATTTTAAGTGGGCGTGGTCGTTCTCCGATTTTGCTAATTTTTATAAAGCATACATATAGTAATGCAAGTAACGTTCCTGCCAAATTTCATCATGATATCTTGAACGACTGCCAAATTACAGCTTGCAAAACTTCTAAATTACCTTCTTTTAAAAGTGGGCGATGCCACGCCCATTGTCCAAAATTTTACTTATTTTCTATTCTGTGCCATAAGTTCAAACCACATACCAAGTTTCATCGCTTTATCCGTCTTTGGTAATGAATTATCGCACTTTTTCGATTTTTCGAAATTTTCGATATCGAAAAAGTGAGCGTGTTATAGTCCGATATCGTTCATTTTAAATAGCGATCTGAGATGAGTGCCCAGGAACCTACATACCAAATTTCGTTAAGATACCTCAAAATTTACTCAAGTTATCGTGTTAACGGGCATGGCTCAATCAAATTTTTTTTCGATACTGATGATTTTGATATATGGAAGTCTATATCTATCTCGATTCCTTTATACCTGTACAACCAACTGTTATCCAATCAAAGTTAATATACTCTGTGAGCTCTGCTCAACTGAGTATAAAAACATGCCTTTTAAAATAAGAACACCGGCGTACGCCGGCGCGCCTCCCACACCGTCGCCGCCGATAAAGTGATCGGCGTAAACCTCTAATACATACACACATATGCTATAAAGACATTTTCTTCACTACGAATATGACTTGAAAATAAAATATTTTTAAGTGCGTAACTAAATAAAGACAAATTTTCAATTTCCTCAACACTTTCTTTTTTAACTCAACTAAAGTGCATCAATTTGTCTCCTTTTTCGCACCGTTACTGTTGTCGGCAACATAAATCGACCAAGCTTTTAAGGGCAAATTTCACTTATAATTAAATAAACTTTTAACAAAAAGGTCCTACAAAGAGAATGCGTACCAAAATGCCGAGGAGACAACCTGAACCAAATGCATACATCAAAAGAGCGTAATGTTGGAGAAAAAATTAAATCCCATCAGTGCTGCAGTTAAAGTGTGTATGTATGTATTAATAAAATGGTGTGAAAGTAGGAAATGAGATGTAGATGCGTAAGTTTACAAAAAGCACACAAAAGTGTATGCCTGCCGGTAACGTAAGATCCTCACCTAGTGCGTAAGACATACATACATAAACACATATAAACAGAGTGCTACGCGTCGTATAAGTCACTTTTTGTTGCCTGAAGATAAAAGTTAACGCACACACAGGCACTCAAGTCATACTTCTTGATAGCTTGAGTGACAACAAAATTGAAACATATTAATTTATAGGTGCAAATAAGCAACTAACTAAAAGACAGATAGCTATAGAGAAGGCAATTTACTTACATTTGCCTGTTTTTATTGATTAAGAATCTAAATGCCTCAAATGGAAAATGAATTCCCAAACAATTAGCACAAATGTTTGTAACAAATTAGCTAAAACAACATTTGTTAACATAAAAGCACTCAATGTTAGTTCAACTTAACATTAATGGATTTTTTTCTCACTTAGTAATTGTAACTTCAAAATTTGGGTTCATGGTTACGGGTTTTTGTTTTTTTACATGAAGCCAACAGATCCTTTTATGTTATGAGAAGTGGAAGTGTCAAATAAAACGTTTGATGTGTAGACATCATTACCCATTTTGTGAGAATACAGAATACAAGCGTGAGCATAGTGCAAGCGTAGCTGTAGTGTAGGCGTAACATGTGGGGTTAGTGCGCTGGTTGGGCGAATACAAAATGTAAGCATTAGTATAGTCACTATACTCTAGCGTAATGCAGGAACAATCTGTGTATATGGTAGAGTTAATACGAGTGAAATCAGATAACAAATTAAAGCAATGAAAGGAACAGATAGGAAAGGAAGAAAGAAAATGAGGAAGGAAAGAAAAAATTAGAGCTTAGAAGATAAAACCGAATCCAAACCCGAAACCGTGCCGATTTTTTATTGACAAGTTATCGGTATGTTATCGAAAAGATATGATTTGTTATCAAAAATTTATCGATTTACTATCAAAAAATATCGATTTTTGGGCGAAAGTTTGTTGATTTCTTATCGAAAATTTATCGATTTCCTATCGACTAGTTATCCGAAATTTATCGATATGCTATCAAAAAATTATCGCTTTTTATTGGAGTGTAATTACTTCTTAGAAGATAAGATGGTTCTCGGAGTGCTCGAGAGAAAAGTTCTCCGGAAGATTTATGATCCTGCCCGTGATAGCGACGGCGAGTATCGTAAGAGGTTTAATGATGAGCTGTATGCGCTTTACGCAGATATGACGATACTGCAGCGAATAAAAACCCTAAGGCTTCATTGGCTAAATTATGTTGCTCGAATAGATGAAGAAGCTCCGGCCAAGAAAGTATTTCAATCGATACCGCAGTTTGGAAGCATAGAAAAGGGGAAACCTCCGCTGAGCTGGGAGAGGTAGAACGGAGGAAGACTTGACCTCCCTTGGTACTACAAATCAGCGTCAGTTAACACTGAAAAGGGATAGGTGGTATGACTTGTTACGAAACGGCCGAAACCGCTTATGCGGTTAAGCGCCAATTAATGATGATGATGATGATTATGTAATTAGTTACAAATTTGATATCCAAAAAATATCTATTTATTATCGCTATGTTTTCGATGACTCATCAGTTTGTTTTAAAGCAGATACATCTTTAACATTAAAAAAAAAGCAAATTACAGACCACAGATATGACTCGGCGATAACGGATAGCTCCACGTTAACTGCACTATCGATAACAAGCTGAGAATAATACAATAACTGATCGGTATCATTTACTATGGATTAGTAACCCTATATAATTTGTTGTGTCTTTCTCGGAAATTGTTATTCTCGAAGCAGCTCCTTACAGCTCTGGGAAGGTATTGAACCCAACCCTGGTCCTGGGATATAATTGTGCTACATATACAGGAAAAGAATTTCTCTCAGACGTGCATATCCTTGTCACTGTGTGAAGTGCGAAATATGGTTGCATCGTTCGAGATGTTCTGGGCTAGAAGTCAATACCCGTCGACCCCGAAGTTTGTACGTGGCTCGCTTCTATTCACGCACCTCATTTTCGGCACATGCACTTGTTTGTTTTGAAGTAATATCTCTATATATAACAATTATTTTCTGTGCGTTAGTCTTGATAAGTCTCAAAAACGGCTTGACCGATTTCAATCATTTTTTTCTATGGTTCAAGGTTATGGTTATGGTATCACGCTGCATACAATACAAATTTCGTCTTGCCAAATATTAGAGTCTGTTTGGCACAAACAATAGATATTTGAGTACAAATACTTTTTATATCAGTCTGAATCGAGTTTTAGAAAAGTGGGCGGTGACCCGCCTCCTATTAGAAAAAATTAAAATTCGGTTTATATCTGCACCGTTGCGAAGCAGTTACTAAATATTTGAAAAAAGAAACAAGTAAGGAGGTCTAAGTTCGGGTGAAACCGAACCTTACATACCCTTGAAATGTTGTTGTTGTTTGTTTTGTGTGCTTAATAGTGTTAAAAGGCTGCGCAATAACTAATAAATATGTATAGGGTTCTATTCTGAACTAATTTTTCTTCGAGTTATGGCTCCCGAAACATAGAAAATTGTTTAGTCATAAAAGGGGCGGTGCCACGCCCATTTTTTTAAATTTGAAGTTTTTCCTATTTATTGTTATAAATCCATTTGGGAAATGAAATACCATTGATATAAAGCCCTTCTTTGCAAATATATATCTTATTTTATTCGTCCACGACCCTTTTAAAAATCTTTTATATAAAAGTGAGCGTGGTCCTTAACCGATTTCATAAATTTTTCTTTACAGCATTCCTTATAGTAAAGGCAACCTCTCTGCCGAATTTTGTTACGATAGGTTTAACGATTTTTGATTTATGATTAATAATATTTGTAAAATTGATTTTATCACAAGTGGGCGGTGCCACGGCCATTTTAGAAAATCGTTTTAAATTTTTATCAAGAGTCTCAATATCAGTTATATAATGTTATATATATAAACATATAAAAAGTGGGTGTGGTTATCATCTGATTACGCTCATTTTCACCAATCTATTCTGGGTCGAGATAAGCTCGTGTACCAAATTTGGTGAGAATGTCTTAATATTTACTCAAGTTATCGTGTTAATGGACAGACGGACGGACGGACAGACAGACGGATGGACGGACGGATGTACATGATTCAATAAAATTTTTTTCGATATTGATGTTTTTGATATATGTAAGTTTATATCTATCTCTATTCCTTTATACCTGTACAACCAACCATTATCCCATCAAAGTTATAATACCCTGTGTACAAGTACAGCTGGGTATAAAAAAGAGTCCAGTTGGGGTGGGAATGTAAGTGGGAATGGTATTTGGAGTAGATGTGGAAATGGGAAAAAAGTGGGAGTGGGAGTGAAAATGCGACTGAAAAATAATGAAAAGAAAAATTGAATACAACGTAGAAATAAATGAGAGAGAGGGAGAAAAGGGGAAGCGAGGTTCACCTTTTAATTATACGAAAATCAATTTTGGGGCAGAACAACGTCTGCCGGGGACGCTAGTTTATTTAAAACATTTAAATTTTGGTTTATATTAAGGTTGGTACGAATCTCAAAATGGAAAGTCCTTAAAACAGGAGAGATGAACCCACCAATAAGTATACCGAAATAATTAGAATAACAATCTGAGTTGATTTAGCCATGCCCGTCTGTCCGTCTGCCTGTTTGAACGCAAAAAAGTGCCTCAATATTTGAGATTAGAACGAGTAAATTTCGTATTCGATTAGACAGTTGTCGATCGGACCACCATAAGGTATATCCATGAGGTATATCCCTTATATAACCGACTTTCAGAAAAGATGTTGTTTAAAAAAATCATACAGTTCGGTCGTATATTTAGTATATATCTTATACAAGCGCTTAATCCGATAAGAAGCTTTTTGTGGTTTCAAATTCAAATTTCTTCAAATGCTCATGAATACGACATATATTATTGCCTAAAAATATTATAGAGATCGGTCGTATATACATATATTCACATAAATGGAGCAGAAGAAACGAACACTTTTTTGGACTTTTTAATACCTCTTAATCTTTCGATGCCTATCCCATCTAGAAAACTCCTTTATCCTTAACATTACAGCCCAATATAGCACGAAGTTTCGTTCAAAATTTCAGGTTTCTGGGTTATTGGGGAAATCCTCAAAACTCGAAACCACCTACTCAAAGTTTTGCATTTTTATGGTATTTTAAAGATGTTCATAGTTTCAAGAATCTATTTCTACGCGAAGTTACTCAAATAACGGTCGCAAAATTCCACATGCTGTAACTGTACTTTCAAAATATCTATAAATATCGCCCCCCCCCCCAGTGTCATCAATAACACTTTTTTTTCTAAATATAACAGAGTTATAAAACGCTAAGCTTTGCCCAAAGTTTCAGGTCACTGCGGTATCGGTAAGCTCCTTAAAACTCGGAAGCACAATTTCCAAGTTCAGATGTTTTCTAGAATTTTCACGATCCCTGGACCAGCTAGCAAAGTTCTTTTCCCTCATTGTCTTCGAGTTCCGATGTCTGTTTCAAGTTCCAAGGCTTTGATTCTCTACTTACTCTAAAATTGATTGCCAGATTCTCCAATTTGTCTGGCATAACAAAAAGTTATAATTTTAAGTCATTTTTCAGGAATAACGAAAAAGTACTGCAATTATCTGGGGTTGCAATCAAAGGTATTATTAATCCAAATGGAATGCATTCCTTAACAACTCCGTCACGTGGCAATAAGATGAATTATTATTATTTGTTTTATTCATTCTATATTCCCGTACTGGATGTAGTCTTTCTTGAATGGACTTTGATTTACTCTCGGCTTACATCCAGCAATAAGAATAATAAATAAATAAAGGTGAAACTTTACAAACAATTCATTTGAAGTGCAATTAGAAAAACTGCTTGTATACTTTATAAACTAATTACAGCTTTTTTTGTAGGCTCTCCATCCGATACAAAGAAATTGTAAGCACTATCAGACCCATTTTCCTTTCCTGCATAATTAGGTTTTTCAGATTTTATGCAACTCATCATCTCTTGTAAATGTACAAGTATTACAAAAGTAAGCCCTCAATCTTGGGTCACATGACAACTCACAACCTCCTTAACTTCATTGTGCCACGTGAGCCATAAAGAAAAATCACAGTTTGGCACATTTCATCTCATAAAAACGGATAAACAAGGCATAACGAAATAAAATTAAAATCCAGCTTTTATGTGACTGAGCTTTAGCATGACTGCCACAAAAGTAAGGGATATAAGTCTAAAAGTAAGCTTAATTAAATTTAAATCATCCTGGGGGTAGATTCAGCAACTATGATTTTAAAATGTACACCTTTTTCCTTATAATTTGTATGAGAGAAAAATTTACATTTCAAAACTCACACTTACTTACAGTACAGTCCCTGTAATTCGACCATGCTCAATACGACGACCTTCCAGTTAAGCTAATAAGTGAAATGCATAAGGACAAAAGTGACAATGGGACTTGAACATAATAGCTTTTTTGCTTATGGTTTGTGAGTGTACTTAACCTAATTATATTCAATCGAGGAGTGCTCCATTTAAGCATTGCTTTTGACCTTAATTTTTATTGCAATAATCCCTCGCTTGCTACTTCACACTCTTCTACTACTACAAAGTGTTCTACCGTTTACACTGCCCTTCACTTATAAACATACTTTTGATATATGTATTTAGATGTGTTGCTTATTGTTGTGCTATACCCAGTTGTACCAGGACAAAAGATAATAATTTTTACAAATATCGGCTAGTAGTGACTATGCGACAGCAAGAATAAATCAAGACATATAAATTGGGGTGGTCCTTATAAATAAAATAAAAGATTGTTTACGGTCTCACCTTTTCAGCCGGTAATAGGCCAAGTAAAACACAAATAAACTTAAGTTCAGATTGGAAAAGGTTGAGGGATGTACTTCAGGGATCAAAGCCAAACTTGGCCTATGGAGACTCAAAAAATTGTAAATTGAACTTGAAACACTGAGCGACACCTCTTGTTCGTTTCATATCCAGAACGAAATTTATATGTATTTTAACGAATTTGCTGCAGTTCCGCTTATTCCAAATCTTATGCTAACGTTCGAATCACTAAACTGTTGAATAAATAACTCCAATATTGAACAATGCAAAAAAGGACTTTATTAAAGTACTTCGCAACTGTTTAAACCAAACTGATTGTCGTGCCTCCACTGTTGCTGCCTTTTATACTGTCTGGTTTCTTCGTTGACATATTTCTAGGCGCTTCTATTTCCAGAACTTACTAGCTATAAAATTACTCAACTGTAACTACAGATGCACGATTTTATAGCTTCTCTCATTGCATACTTTCGGGAGTATCTCAGATATATGCATGTGGTTGTGCGTTGCTTCTCCGCTGCGTGTACGTACATATGTGTACACATAATGATTGATTCGTTTATGTAGATACAAGTGACTGTCTGCTTTATTGTTGTTGTGACTTCATTTACTTAGCATCAGACTAGTGATGTGAATATCACTTAGTGTCACTAATATTCGTCACAGTATTATACTTGTTCTGGGTACTACCGGCTGAAGGGGTGAGTCCGGAAAATTTGTTTATTTAATTAACCACCCTAAAGTTCCAATATCCATAAGCCGCTTCTTAATAATACCAGCTAAAAGCATGCAAAACATATCGCATCTGTAGGTAGAGAGTGCCAAGCTTCACGCCAACAGGCAGCGTGTGGGAATGCAAGCACTGATGGAATGCTTTTAAACAACATTGTTGAAAGTATGGAAGCTATGATCTTTATTAAGACATTCATATCCATCGGATAATATAAATAAAAATAAATCTTATTTTTTTTAATTTAGTTTAATTTTATTTCATTTTATTTTATCTTATTTTATTTTATTTTATTTTATTTTATTTCTTTAATTTAGTTATTTTAATTTGATATTATCAAACTGTGATTTTTGCCGGGTCAAGGTCCAATGTAATAAAACACTTTTTTATTCATTTCCCAATATAAAAATGTAAACTGCATGGCGAACTAATAAGTGCTGTGCATCGGACAAGAAAATTAATCCCCTGAAGACGATCCCCAAGGAGATTGAAATATATTGGGAAATAATTAAAAAAGTGTTTTATTACATTGGACCTTGAGCCGGCAAAAATCAGTTTGATAAAATCAACGTGAAAAGGTCGCTCAATCATATTTATTTTAATTTGATTTACTTTAAATTAATTTCGTATGAATTAAGCGGGGATTGCCCTTATTGCTTTTTAAATGTATGAAAACAGTTATTTGAAGCAATTTTTTATTATATAATTTATTCAATAATTTTGCGAAAAATTTAAAGAACTTGACAAAATTATTGAATAAATAACAAAAAAAAGTGCTTTAAACAAATGTTTTCATACATTTAAAAAGCAATAAGGGTAATCCCCGATTAATTCATACAAATAGACAACATTGGGTAATTCTTTGTAGTTCTATAAATAGAACAAAGCAAATACCAGTTTCTTTGAAACCGCCACTAACAAAAAGCATAATTCAGTTGCATTTAATTTAGTTTAATTTAATTTAATTTAATTTAATTTAATTCAATTTAACTTAATTTAGTTAAATCTATTTTAGATGTTCAATGTTGATTTAGATTTTTAAGTATTGTAACGAATTGTGAGGATTTCTGATATTTGTGGACATTCTGCTAACGTTCGAATCGCTAAACTGTTATAAAATGCTCCAGTATTCAGTATTGCAAACTGGTCTTTATTTAGATTTTGGGAGTAGCACTTCAAAATTATACTTCAGAACCAATAACAAGTTTAAATCAAAACTCATTAGTTATTACTCAGTTTGCGCTCCTTTTATAATGGCTGTTGCCTCGTCCGCGGGTTCAGACGTGTCACCTTCTAGAACTGTTGAATATCCTGCTTGGTAATTTAGTTATATGCGTTTGTATGTGTGAGTAAGAAAGAACTTCGGCTGCCGACTACATGTGTGTGTGTGTGAGATATCGCTTCACTTCGAGCTGCTGGTTATGTATGTGCATGTACTTCTCCTCGCCTTCCATGTGTGTGTGTAAATGATGATTGATGTGTTCATGTACACAAGTATGGCTTGCTTTAATGTTTTTGTGTTGTGATTATTTACTAACAGCATAGTGAGGCTAATATTCGCCACAGAATTAAGGAGCTCCAGTTGTTATTAAATTATAATTTTTGTTTATTGGGGAAAACTGAAAAAAAAAAAAACATTTACTGGCATATGCGATGGTACAATTTCGAAAACCATCACGTCATCATAGTCAGGCAATTTCCTAATGTTTTTTTTTTTTTTAATAGGATCGAGCCACGGTCAACTCTCTAAAAACAAAGTCGCCTAACAATTGGGCTACTTTCTTGTATTTGCTTTCTTTGTTAATTTCAGTTTTACCCCATTTCCACACTCTCGCACAATTCGAGACATTCTGTCTTCACGTTAATTTGTACAAGGTGTATTTTTGTTATTGATATTGCACCACGCTGCAGCCACAAGATCTTGCCAGAACACTTACATCGACTTCTAACTTAGAAGCACAACAACATCACTGAAAACAGCGCAAAACTGGTTATACTATTTTGGACTCGTCCGAATCGCACCATGCTTCACTTGAAGATATTTACTTCAATGTATGTAATTTGCGGGTTCCGTCATTAAACTAATTTCATTAGCAGCAGCTGTGACTTTCTCTGTTCCATCACTTAAATCCGGCAATAATCTCTGCTTACCCATAATCATCATCGTCATCATCACTGTCTCCAACAACAACAGCGCAATAGCAAGGGTGTCAGAAGAATAAAAGCAAAAACAAACACACACAAAAAACAATAATAGTCAACGCAGCCAACAACAACTATATTATGAATTACAATCCAACAACAGCAATATCAGTGTAAAAACGATAACAATGAAACAAATTCAACACAACTGCTGGCCTTTGTGTCCATTATACTTTTCAGTGACCAAGTGGGATATGATGAGCACACACTGCCTCTTGTTGTGTACCACAAATGCACAAGCGGTGTGTGGATGGACGGAGCGTAGGTAAAAGTACTTGTATAAGTATTTGAGTTTGAGTGTCTGGTCGTTTGAGATTTTATTGCCAGCAAATGCCAATGCACATCAAATCGGTCGTACAATTACAACAAAACAACAATGAAAATGACATTTTTAAAATGCCTTTACAACGACCAAATCGGCAACAATAAAGGAACGGTAGAGGCATCGCAGGCGTGAATTTAAAAGTAGGTAAATTGCATTTGATGGGATAAGGAGATGATGCGAAGCTGGAAGCAAAATAAAATGGCAATGAGCGTAGTTGAATCAAAACTGTATTAGGTTTGGTAAAAAATTGAAATTAAGGATTCAAGAACGTGAAGCGACAGCACCGCATGAACAGTCCTTTTTAAAAAAGCTGACAGCACTTATGTATGTAGTAGAGGTTTATGCCGATCACTTTATCGGCGGCGGCGGCGTAGGCATTCGCCGGTACTCTTACTTTAAAAAGCTTAATTTTTCTATTTAAAAAAATAATTTTTAGGAAAGGTATTTGTTTGTATGTATTTAATAAAATCAACGTTTTTGCCTCAAAATCTTGCAGATCGTTCAAAAATTTTCAGGAGTAGGTCCTTGCGGAGGGATTGTCCCCCGTTCACTTGCTCCAGAGAAGCTTCGAACTTAGCCCCAGTCTTTGGAATTGGTAATTCTTCGTCTGCTGAAAAGAAATACATAAAATAGTCACACTTTTGTCTGTATATGTCGTTCAAAGCGTAGTTTCACCTAGGGTTATCTCCTAATAATCATCGTGAACACTTCTTTATATCATTTGTGGCTCCTTGGCGGTCACGCCACGGCTGCTATTAATTGTCTATTAATACTCATGACTCTAGTGGCACAGGGCGTCCTCAGTTTTTTCGGCTCTTTTTAAGAGCTACAATTCCCGATGTGCGAACAGCAGCAATCCCAACCATCAGTCGCTACCACGCCTCCTGACCCTCATACCATATGCCAGCACAGAAGCCAAAGGACTGCAACTTCGAACTCATACCTTTCTCGACGTCACTTTTCTAGAAGCCCTAGGTGTAGCTCCGAAGACTTTCTAACGGATGTTTTTGTCGCGCTATGCTGCCGAGCTAGGGAGTGACTGTTCGGCCAAGGATGCCGCCCTCGAAATCATAAGAAGTCTAAGTGGATATCATTGCGTAACTCATGGATGAAAATCGTATAATCCTCGGCGCATCTACATTATTAAAATTTACAAGGACCCTGTATAAAATTTTCAAAATGTAGACAAAAGTTTGCAGACGTTTGTGTTCACATCATTGATTTTAATAGTCTTCGTTAAATCAAAACGATATTTTAGAATGAAATTCGACCGATTTTAAGTTGAAAGATGTTAACTGCTGTTTCTCGGTTTTTTGATATAAGAGCTGATTATGGATGACCGCGTAGCTTCAGTTTTCAGACTAATTCGACTGTCCACTACGTTAGGGTAGTAGCATATATTAGTTCGACTGTCTTGGGAAAGCTTTTACTTCACCAATTTGAGTGTTCTTGCGAAGGACAAATCCTCACCTGGTAAATATATGTGCCTACGTCTTCATATTTGTAAAAGGAGCCGTAACGTGTTGGTGATATTCAAACTTGGTTGATAGACTATAATCAATGTGATTCACACCAAGGGACTAGTTTTGGATAGGGCCGCCAACTTTAGGCAACATCAAACCGGGAGACTTGGGTGTTGAAGGATGAAGTGCGAAAATGAAAATTAACATTTCAGACGCTTTGTATAGTTTCGCAAATAAACAACAGATGTTCGAATGTAAGTCCAAGTGATTTTTCAAACCCTTCTCATACCTACATATATCCTCAACTTAAGTATGAGGTAAGAATCATTTCAAAGGGGTGTTTATGCCCCTAGAACCTACTAAAGGATTTTGCACCACTGATTTCGCTTATTCTTTCAGCCAATCGCAATATTTTTATTATTTTTTTTTTAATCGGCACCTTTTTTGAGTATTTTGCTTTTTTTTAACAACTTGAGGACAATTTGAAAACATGTTCGCCTTGGGTCATTTTATTTGAATTCATTGTTCATTATTAGTTTTTTGCAAAAAATATGCAAAGTGAGCATATAAATTTATTATATAACTATTCTTTTAGTGTTTTGTTTTAATAACTTGGTAAATTGGGCGATGCAAAGTCCGTGTTAAGCTGACATCGAAAACGCCTGTTTTTTAAATAACTTTTGAATAGTTATAAAGAGTTAAATTTCGTAATTAGTTTCTTATAACTGGAAGTGATGCGCATCCTTTGATATCACTTTCGACCATATCCGACCAATTCTCGACATGAACATAAAATGGCATAAACAGTCCCTAAACGAGAAAATATAGTAACGCGCCGGACGCCGCCGCCGCGCCGATATTTTTGACATTCGGCGGCGGCGTACGAAAAACTACTAAAATCGGCGACGGCGGCGTTTATAGGCGGCGTATATCTCTAGTATGTAGCTGTGTAATTGACTTAATTTTCGACCAAGCAAGAACTTCCACGCAAGAGAATTATGGCGTTAAAAGTTTTGTGGAGAAACAAAGTGGTACAATACATATTGTGACAAATCTTAGCAGTTTCGATACGTCACTATGGTGTTAGTAAATAAATGCACAACAACAGCAAAGAAAGTTGCTAATAATCAACTATGTGATACACAAACGAGAAATAAATAAGCAAGTATTCGAGACGGCTGTTCGAGTATGTTACCTACTAAAAATAAGCGAACGAAGCAACTGAGAGTATAAAAGCAGCGCAAGCTGCGAAATAATCAATCAGTTTGATTTTGAAAGTTATAACTGTAGTGGATCATATTTCCTTCTGATTTCTCCCAAAGCGATTGGGACATCTAACCTCGATTAATCGAGTGCTTCTCCCTCTTTTGCTAAATCATCGGCATTTCCGTTACATCCCATCACTTTTTGGCTGGAAATACAGCAAAGATGTATGGTCCGGCCTGAACGAAGTCTCTCCAATGTTTCTTTGCCTTCCATTCTTGATGACGTACTGTGTGAGATTATTGCCATGATCGCCGCCTGACTATGAATATATTAAGCACCCGCATTTAGACTCATTTTCTTATATGTATCTTGTTATTATTGCTAGAGAAAAATTACAAATTTGTACACGGTGGTGGTTACTCGGACATGTTCCATAATTTCACCTCTTCAAGAACTAGTTTTTCGAATGCCAAGCTTCGATATCGAATACCTGCATTCTAACTGGTATTTAAGTACATGTCTCAATCCCTTCAGCCATTTACAAGTCCCTCTGTCTAATAAGGTATTCTGCATGACTTGGGCTTATATATGCCAAAGTGTGTATAGAAGGATTAGCGATAAAATGGTAAAGGCTAGAGACAAATAAAAACAAGTAAGGAAGGTTAAGTTCGGGTGTAACCGAACATTACATACTCAGTTGAGAGCTATGGTGACAATATAAGGGAAAATAACCATGTAGGAAAATGAACCGAGGGAAACCCTGGAATGTGTTTGTATGACATGTGTATCAAATGAAAGGCATCAAAGAGTATTTTATGAGGGAGTGGGCCATAGTTCTATAGGTGGACGCCATTTAGGGATATAGCCATAAAGGTGGATCAGGGTTGACTCCAGAATGCGTTTGTACGATATGGGTATCAAATGAAAGGTATTAATGAGTATTTTAAAAGGGCGTGGACCTAAGTACTATAGATGGACGCCTTTTCAAGATATCGCCGTATAGATGGACCAGGGGTGACTCTAGAATGCGTTTGTACGATATGGGTATCAAATGAAAGGTGTTAATGAGCATTTTAAAAGGGAGTAATCCTTAGTTCCATAGGTGGACGCCGTTTCGAGATATCGCCATAAAGGTGGACCAGGGGTGACCCTAGAATTTGTTTGCACAATATGGGCACCAAACGAAAGGTGTTAATGAGTATTTTAAAAGGGAGTGGGCCTTCGTTCTATAGGTGTTCGCCTTTTCGAAATATCGCCATAAAGGTGGACCAGGGGTGACTCTAGAATGAGTTTGTACGATATGGGTATCAAATTAAAGGTATTAATGAGAGTTTTAAAAGGGAGTGGTGGTAGTTGTATATGTGAAGGCGTTTTCCAGATATCGACCAAAATATGGGCCAGGGTGACCCAGAACATCATCTGTTGGATACCGCTAATTTATTTATATATGTAATACCTGCCAAGATTTTAAGGGTTTTTTATTTCGCCCTGCAGAACTTTTTCATTTTCTTCTACTTAATATGGTAGGTGTCACAATCATTTTATAAAGTTTTTTCTAAAGTTATATTTCGCGTCAATAAAACAATCCAATTACCTTACCATATTTCATCCCTTTTTTCGTATTTGGTATAGAATTATGGTATTTTTTCATTTTTCGTAATTTTCGATATGGAAAAAGTGGGCGTGGTCATAGTCGGATTTCGTTAATTTTTCATACCAAGATAAAGTGAGTTCAGATAAGTACGTGAACTGAGTTTAGTAAAGATATATCGATTTTTGCTCAAGTTATCGTGTTAACGGCCATGCGGAAGGACAGACGGACGACTGTGTATAAAAACTGGGCGGGGCATCAACCGATTTCGCCCATTTTCACAGAAAACAGTTAACGCCATAAAATCTATGCCCCTACCAAATTTCAAAAGGATTGGTTAATTTTTGTTCGACTTATGGCGTTAAAAGTATCCTAGACAAATTAAATGAAAAAGGGCGGAGCCACGCACATTTTTAAATTTTCTTTTATTTTTGTATTTTGTTGCACCATATCATTACTGGAGTTGAATCTTGACATAATTTACTTATATACTGTAAAGATATTAAATTTTTTGTTAAAATTTTACTTTTAAAAAAAATTTTTTTTAAAAGTGGGCGTGGTCCTTCTCCGATTTTGCTAATTTTTAGTAAGCGTACATATAGTAATAAGAGTAACGTTCCTGCCAAATTTCATCATGATATCTTCAACGACTGCCAAATTACAGCTTGCAAAAATTTTAAATTACCTTCTTTTAAAAGTGGGCGGTGCCACGCCCATTGTCCAAAATTTTACTAATTTTCTATTTTGCGTCATAAGTTCAACTCATCTACCAAGTTTCGTCGCTTTATCGGTCTTTTGTAATGAATTATCGCACTTTTTCGGTTTTTCGAAATTTTCGATATCGAAAAAGTGGGCGTGGTTATAGTCCGATATCGTTCATTTTAAATAGCGATCTGAGATGAGTGCTCAGGAACCTACATACCAAATTTCATCAAGATACCTCAAAATTTACTCAAGTTATCGTGTTAACGGACTGACGGACGGACGGACGGACGGACGGACATGGCTCAATCAAATTTTTTTTCGATCCTGATTATTTTGATATATGGAAGTCTATATCTATCTCGATTCCTTTATATATGTACAACCAACCGTTATCCAATCAAACTTAATATACTCTGTGAGCTCTGCTCAACTGAGTATAAACACATGCGACGAGGCATTCAAACGGCATATCTCTTAATAAGTTGAAATGCAAAAATACTACAAGATAATAAAAACACAGATAAATAATGAAAGCAGATTCAATGAAGAAAACGACTTTGGGTGTTGACAGCTGACAATTTTTTTCACACGTCTGATGTACATACACACCAGCTAAAACACTAACACAGTCATCTGAAGGACCATTAACATATGAGGAAGTGGCAGGTTTTATAAGCATAAAAAGCAAAACTGTATGTGATAGAGACTGTAAGCAACAAACCGTTAAAATTACGATTACAGCAGGATACTGCTATGCCCATGGTAGAGGTAGACGTTGTTATTGTAATAGTGCGTTGTCGGCAGCACAGCAGGCAAACTACATATATGTATATGCGTAGAAGAGTCATGTTTATTTATTTTGCTGGAATTTCGAACTACTATCTAATAATACATTTTTCCAATGTTGTTGTTGTAGCAGTTCTTTTCCCCATCCAATAGGCGCAACCATAGTGATATGGATGTTACAGGCGTTGGTTCCACAATACAGTTAAAGAGATGGTTGGTGTCATGTGGGACACATTACATGCAGTACGTATGTTTTATATGTCGGGGTTTATTCTGGATAGGTAAGAGTTTAACCTTTTACAGTATCCAGATCGAGGTTGAACTAGAGTGACGGACGTTTCCCTAGGGATAGGACATTCCTCTTCTGGGAGTTCTGGGTATTTTTCTTTAAGAACTGGCTTAGAAATCAAACGCCTGTTTTTGGATATCACTGAGGACCTGCTTATGCTTTTTTGCTTCATACGGCTGTGTTCTCAGGTACCGTATTTCCTCATAATGCTTACGAAGATGATTTCTTAAGCCCCTGGGAGGTGTGGCCTCTCTAACCAGATGTCTGTTGGGATGCTAATTTCTAGGTATTCACCAGAAACTGTTTGTTCAGCATTTAATTTCTCTCCCTAATTGGGAGTACTCTCGCCTCATTGTGTAGATGATGTTCTGGGACATAAGAAGACAGACCTGTATTTTCTTCCAGTGAGTAACCTTTAGGCTTGGCGACTATATCGGGAACGCGTAGCTTATAATCGGCCGGCCAATTGTTTTGTAAGTGGTAATGAGCGTTTTTTTGTGTTTACCTCAGCTGCTGCCAGCAAGAGTTTTGAGGATTTTATTGCTGCTTTGGATTTTAGGTACAATTGCGGTTGCACGCTCAGCAAACGTGGCTGCCATCTGATATTCTTCTGTTCGCTGCTATACTTAATAATTCAATATGCAAATCCTATAAATTAGTATTAAGCTAAGGTACTGCAGTGCGTATACGTAATTTATTTTTTATTTGAATAATTTGTCTAAATTTACTAAAAGAATTGTTAGAAAGATTATTCCGTGCAGCGCTCTAACAAATCACATTTCGGACTTAATAAAAGTTTATTGACGTTCTTAACTTACACTCACATATACATATACACCATCAGTGGCGTATCTATGGGGAGCGGGATTGGGGGGAGGGACTCTCTCCAATAGTTATTTTCTGAGGAGGTTTTTTGAGTGTTTATTTCATATTTGACACATTGGTAACTACGTTCGCTAGTCCTTAAACATATTTTGCTTAGAAGTACAATGACAAAGTCAATAGTACCAGGATTCCATGGAAAATCGTTAATTTTGGCAGATTTTCGAATTGCTCCTCTTATTAGTTTTCAATGCAAATTTATTTCTAATGTATCACATTCAACGTACCAAGGAAGAACAAAATAAAACCAAGTATCAGCTTGAGAAAAAAGGGTTTTAAAAAATTGGTTTAGAAAAAAAAAAATTTCAAAACATAATTTTCAAATATTCCTTAACAACCCCTATATTTTTTCATATTAATTAGCTGAAAAAATAGATAGATTTATTCATTCATTTTCCTTACAAAATGAACAAGTATGTGTGTAACAAATAAGTGTATTAAGCTAAAGATAACATTATAATGCAAGAAAAAGTAAGGCAGAATGTTCATTTCTGAAAAAAGACTAGACAGAAACTTAATCGAATCACAATCTTATTTAATGAATAATAGTTAAGTTTCCCTTTTCATACAGGGCCTTTTGCTTCATTAAGCGAACATTTGTCAACAGCCCCGACAAAATATTTCGTTTTTACAAAAAATAGATAAAATGGAAAGCAGTCGTTTCCTTCTTAACTATAAATACAATCAAAATAAAATGCATACGCAACTACCCATAGATATTGCACCTAACCATATATGTGCCTATTTTCCAGAGAGTCACATTATCTTTTGCGAAAATAAAATTTTGAATTTTTTCGTGTTTTTCTATTTTTCGTAAATTATTAAAAATAATTTATTTTTAATTTTCATTGGTTACATTGACAAAATCGAAGCGCCGAGCAATTCCGACTAGACTTTTCACTCGATTAAGCATTTAATAAAGCAATAATGAGATAATTACGAATTTGTATTTTGTATGGAAGATTGAATTCAATTTGGGTTTTAATGTAGAAAACTCGACTAATTATTTCATTAAGCCTCTATGTGAAATTGGCATATGCCTGAACCCAGAATATTTGTGGAGTAAATTTCCATGTACAAACAATGCTTTAGATAACCACTGCATCCATCTTTCTATATAAGATATAAGGCGCGATATAACTCCACAGAGAATTAAGGCCGAGCTTCTCTTCCAATTTGCGTCGTGCAAGGACTGGCGCTAAATATTTTACGCCGACTGTTAATAACATTTAGCAGATGAATTTTGACTCAGAAACTCTTCATGGCAGATATTCACTCGAAATCACTGCCGAGAAGCGACCCCGCTTAGAAAAAGTTTTCTAACTGATTATTAAAAATGCATGAGCTTAAGACCGGCTTATAATATTTGAATATTCAATTATTATGTTTTTCTAAGAGAAACTGAAAAGAAAGAAAGAAACATTTACTGGCATATTGCGGTGGTACCATTTCGAAAACCGCCACGTATTCATCATTAGGCAATTTTAGTAATATTATCAAAGGTTTTACCGAGATTCGAACGGTGAACCACATGGTGGAACCGCAGTTGCCTTAACCACTATGCTATCCTGCTTGTATTTTTTTCTTTGCTTAATTCAATTACTAACTGAGAAAACTTGTTTCTAAATTTTTAAAGTTGTTTTGTCCGTACCTCCCGTCAAAGAGCGGGAGCAATATTATTATGTTCGCTGGGTGCTTCAAATCTGCCTCGGTTTAAGATGACGTAGATGACTTTCCTACATTATTTACATTAAGTAATAATAATAATAAAAGCTAGAAAATAATTAAGTAGGTCCTAGGTACTAGTCATCACACTACTCCTGATTTAGGTTTAGTTGGTTTTACTTATGACTATCAATAGAAATTTGACGCGTCCAATGATTTTATTTAATTGTCTGATCAACGCCCTAGATAGATGAGGAGTGTCATGACTAGTACCTAGGATTTACCTAATTATTTTCTATATTTTGGTATTATTATTAATTTAATGTAAGTATTATTTTCAATAAAACTTTTTAACCTAAATATTTTTTTATTATTTTATTTTCAAGTTGTTAGGCTTTATTTAATTGCCTATTATTTCTCATTCTATTCAGTTCTTTTAGTGACTCATTATTACAAGGACTCTTTTCTTACAATTTGTTACAATCTAAGTCCTCAATACATAATGCTTCCAAAGACTTTACTCGACTCTGCGAAACATATGTTTGTCCCTCCTCGAACTCCAAAATATTTTGATGTCACTTCTACCGGACTCTATGTAATATTTGTTCCAAATATGAGCTAAGTCGGACATCATAGGTCGTCGGTTTCTATTCATGTATGTATTATGTGTTCCAAATATGAGTCACATCGAACCACAATTAGGATTTTTTCAAATATTTCGATACATGCGCCACAGATCGGTATTTTTTTCTTATTATTGCATTGTCATCGGGTTCTGAACCATATTCTAAGTTTCAAGCTTGTAGCTTATCGGGAAGCTACTTAAATTTTAATTGCAAAATTCGTTCACAACGGCCGTGCGGCCGGCCGGCCTGTCAAGCCAAGCTAAATAAAACCGTTTAAAAACGTGTGATGATGACCCCTAGGACAAACAGGCTGACGTATAGACTGATGAATGGATGAGTGATGCTAACATAAACTTTTCTTCGATTGAGATTACTGATATTTTCCATTGACTTAAGTAGGATATTAAACAAAATCCCTAGGCGCTACCACCAATCAAGTCGATAGTGGCTTCCGAAAAAATGAGACTTTTTTCATGAAGTACCCCCTTTCTGCATCCATCCATGTACACCACTTTGCAAGATGTAACCTTTTCTATATGGCACGTTCAAAGAAGCGAAGAGAAATATTAGCATAATTTGTCGACAAGTTTCTGTAACACCTTTCACGTACCTACTACATTCACACATATACATACAAACATATTTACATTCATATATGTATTTCTAGCTACCCACTCATCAAACATTCTCGGAGCGCTTATAATTTAGGACTCCGATATGAGTACAACAATGTGTAAAACATGTGCCTGAGAAATATGATAGGAGTCTTTTATGACTCAAATTTTTTAAAATTATAAACAAAAGAAAATTATGAAAGCAGCTTCGGAAACTTTCATTTCAGACATTTCGTTTTAAACGAAAATTCAATTACAATGGACTTGACTCCAAACAGCGATGGAAAAGCTGATGACCAGATTTCCGGTTTCTTTTTTGTATTGGCATCGACGCTTTGTTTTTTTTTTGCCGGTCGGAGTTTCAGCAGCTTATCGATGTAAGTATTTTGGACATTTTGTGATTGAGACCTCCGCATTATTATCTGGCATGTCAGCCAATCACTGACATCGGTGTGCCCTATTTATGGTATGCCCTACTCATTCTAAGGTCCTCTTCTCAGGTATCCGATTTTCAAACAGGTTCAGGAACTATTCGCAGTTCTAATGTCAAATAAATTTCATTTATATGCAGTCTATTCAGACTCATGAGGAATATAAAAACAAGGCTCATATCGGGCAGCCACCGCAGGTAAATGCATTCATACCAGACTCATAAATGAGGTCAGCATGAGCATATACGATACGTACTGGGACTCTTTTCTCACTCCGAATGTTTACTGGGCACCGTGCTAGTAACGACAACTTCAAAAAGTGTAAAAAGTCGACAAGTACATCCAACTTAATATTTTAATGTCTTTATTTGCGCAACACGGTAAAAAGCGCCAAATGAAATGAAGTCGCATTAAAAAGTGTGCAACATAAAAAATGGCACTTTAAGTAGCACAGTAATTAATTTTGCATTTAATCCGACTACCGTTTGCACTCTCTGCAAATTTCCATGTCAATTATATGCCTTAAACTCTGTTTGATTCTCTCTCCACTTGCCAGGCTATTCATTTTGCATAACATCATTTTGAGCTCATTTCTTTGCTTCCACAGTCCCATGCATACAGTAGCTTCAATATGTATGTACCTACTTATCAGTTTGTGCAACTTCTCATACATATTTCATACATTTTTCAACATTAAAATGCATTGTTGAAGTTTTCTACAGCATTGTTTGAATATATATTTTGAACTTCCTTCCATCTTTTGCCGCTTTCTTGCGACATTGACTTGCTACTCGCTTCTTAAATAAATGCACTTAATGAGTTCCGAAGTATCAGCAACTGGCAAAATAAATTGCCTTATAAGTAGTTGCAGTGGTTGTTGTTATTGCAATGTTATGCTGCAGTGTATATGCTCTTCATAATTGTGATTTTATGCTGTAATTTTGCGGTCAATGAATTAATAATTATTAGTGTAGTCAAATAGCTGAGAGTTTCAAAAAATGGTTAACAAAATTGCTGTCGATTCCATTGTGCAATAGCATTTTTGTGGATGAAAGGGATTTTGAAGCCAACAATTTACATACTTAAGAGCTTTACGTATTTCAAAAGTAAATTTTTAAGGAATATCATTAAACATATTTTTCGTGGGCCAATAGGAGCAGGCAAGAAGCTTTCGCGCTGTTCGATGCATGGATTTTGTAATTTTATAGGAATATAATCGAGGAGTTGCATGCAAGAGGGGAATTTCGGTTTAAGATATTCGTGTTATCTTGCTGCAGTATATAGACTGACAGCCTTGGCTGGTGTGTAAACTTCGGTATTGATTTTTGTACACTCTCTTTCTGTGCTTACTTACTTATGTTTTTAGCGCTGCACCATTTGCACAGTTAAAGGCGTCCAATAAGACTCGCTCTGGGAATTAAAATCATTTTCCACCTGGGGTCGAATCGTAACATACGATCCGTGATCAAAAACCGTTTTTTAGATCGCAATAGCTCAGAAATGGTGTATCGGATTAATGAAATAGTTGCATAGAGACAACGCGTACTCACTAGATCCATAATATACTATTGTGGCGAATATTAGCATCACTGAATAATCACAACAACAAAAACATTAAAGCAAGTCACATACATACAAGCCAACGAAGAGGCATCTCACACACAAACATGTGTTCATTAGCCGATGTAGTTACTCACACATACACACGCAAATGGCTATGGCAGAGCCGTGGACTACAGATATACATGTATATAGCTGATAACCAAGCATGACATACAATTGTTCTCGAACACATTTTCGCGAAATCACTAGACCTTAAGAGAAATTGGTGAACGAGAAAAGCGAGAGTATAAAAGCAGCGCAAGCTGTGGAATCAGTAATGAGTTTTGATTTAAACACTCTATTGGTTGTGAAGTATAATTGTTAAGTACTACTCCCAAAGTAATATAAATAAAGCCCAGTTTCCAATATTGAATATTGGAGTGATTTATTCTACAGTTTAGTGATTCGAACGTTAGCAGAAGGTGCATAAATATCAGAAATCCCCAGAATTCGTTACACTATTATTTTTTTAAATTGTTCGATAGCCTAATTTTTTTCGCTTGAGTGAAATGAGTTTTTGATACGTGATCGTATGTTAAGATTCCATAGCTGGTGTTTCGAGTGGGACCGCTCTCTTCCTCTACTTCCAAAGAAGGAATACGATAAAAATATTATTTAGCTAGAGCATCGTCTTTCATTCGCATAACATGCCATAGACAGCGTAGCCGCTGCGTTTTAATTCGCTGGGCTATGTTGATGTCTGCATAAAGCTCGCACAGCTCATCATTTAATCTTCCGCGGTGTTCGCCGACGCGTAGAGGTCCGTAAATCTGTCGAAGAACTTTTCTCTCGAACACTCCCAGAGCTGTTTCATCTGATTTTGTCATGTTCTATTATTAATCAATTAATTCCCTCATGCGTTCTCTTTTAAGGTAGACCTGTAAGCGGCGTACTTTCTTCAGTTTCAACGCAGCACTCTTAATCGTAACAGTGGTTTTTTTGTAGTCACCGATAGCCAATTTTTTCCTCGAGGCGGTACGAATACCTTATCCGCACACTGCTCCTGCATTCCAACGGGTTGGCTTTTTCACCCAGAGAGCAGGTGTGACAAACACTTGCGAAATCATTGCCAGTGTACCTTTCCGGCGAGCGCATATTTTGGCTATAACGATATTGTGATCCGAGTCGATGTAATGTCCTCAAATCGTGCGTTCTTCACCAACATGGTTACATGTATTTAGATCAGTTGACAGCAATGTAGCTTGATGTATATATTTATGCTTAAGCCTGGCATTGGCTATGACTACGTTTCGAGCATCGGCAAAATCGATCAGTCTCAACCCATAGGCGGAGGTTTCGTTATGGAGGCTGAACTTTCCGACCGTGAGGCCAAAAATATCTCCTTTGACCACCTTGGCGTAAAAGTTTCCAAGCATGACATTTGTTTCATGGCGATGGCAGTGCTCGTATGACCGTGAAACGCTCTCATAGAATGTGGCCTTCAGCTCATCATCCTTTTGCACCGTCAGCGCATGGGAGATATTCAAAAACTTTGATTTTATGCGAATAGCGGCGAGATGTTCTTCCACAGGCTTTACCATCAGTACTTGGCGACAAAGTTGCCCTCCCACCACAAATCAAACACCATAACTGCGATTATTTTTTTATTTATTGCCTTTTTCCTTGCTTTGTCCATCGCATTTCTTGGATGGAGGTGATGTCGGCTTTTGCTTTCACTGCGACATCAACCAGTTGGGCATCGACACCAATCTCATTAAGGGAACAGACATTCCAAGAGCCTGCCCTCAAATCATACTCCTTCAGCCATTTGCACTGTTCGTCATCAGTAAACGGGTTTCTTCTCATACGAGGCCGCGTATTCATTTCAATTGGAATGTGGTTTTATTTGGCCCCGCTCACCGAGAATGAAAGTATTAATTGCACGTTTATATAACGAGCCGCTTGAGCCAAGACAGGCGCGCGCTTTCAGCCGCACCTTGTGGTGTTCAGAAGCTACTGCTCCAGCCCCGCAGATAGCCCCTAAACCGATAATGACAAAGTGGTCTAGCTAGGTTGTTGCATTTTCTCACTAGCCCACCGCTAAACGGGCACTCAGTGACTACTAAAAGAATACCTGACAGCAAGCGACCGGCAGTAGTGAGCTGTTTGAAGCACTTGAAAAGGGATCACTCTGGCCATACCCTAATGAATAGTGGTCAGAAGCTTTCCCCACTTGCGTGAACTTCTTCACACGGCCCCATACTCGATATAACTTTTTATTTGTATATATTTTGTAAAGATATTTAAAAATAGAAATTTATTACACGCGTTTCCTTATTTGTTATTTGCTGTTGTTGTTGTTGTAGCAATGCTAGCCCCACCTAATAGCCGCGACCGATCACAAATTGTCATCAATATCCTCTAACGGGAGTCCAAGGAAACTTGCCGTTTCAACAGGGGTGGACCATAAGGAAAGGGGTGTTAGAGGCGTTGGTCCCACATTACAATTGAAGAGATGGTTGGTGTCATGTGGGGACACATTGCAAGCGGGGCATACATTTTGTATGTCGGGGTTGATTCTGGATAGGTAAGAGTTTAACCTGTTACAGTATCCAGAACGAAGTTGAGCAAGAGTGACACGCGTTTTCCTGGGGAGTATGCTTTCCTTTCCCGCAAGTTTTGGATAATTTTCGTTAAGTACTGGATTCACCGGGCAATTCCCGGCATAAAGGTCCGACGCCTGTTTATGGAGTTCACCAAGGACCTGCTTGTGTTTTTTCACTTCATACGGCTGGGTTCTCAGGTGCCGTATTTCCTCAAAATGCTTACGGAGATGACTCCTTAAGCCCCTAGGCGGTGCTGGTTCATCAATCAGATGTCTGTTGGGATGCCCAGGTTTCTGGGTATTCAACAGGAACTGTTTGGTCAGCATCTCATTTCTCTCCCTGATGGGGAGTATTCTCGCCTCATTATGCAGATGGTGTTCTGGGGACATAAGAACACAGCCCGTGGCGATTTTGAGAGCAGTATTTTGGCAGGCCTGTAGTTTCTTCCAGTGGGTGATTTTTAGGCTTGGCGACCATATGGGTGACGCGTAGCACGTAATCGGCTGGCTAATTGCTTTGTATGTAGTCATGAGCGTTTCTTTATCTTTTCCCCAAGTACTGCCAGCGAGGGATTTGAGGATTTTGTTACGGCTCTGAATTCTCGGAACAATTGCGGCTGCATGCTCACCAAAATGTAGATCCTGATCAAACGTCACACCCAAGATTTTGGGGTGTCGGACAGTCGGTAGCGTAGTGCGATCGACGTGGATGTTCAAAATGGTCGACATTTGGGGCGTCCATGTTGTAAATAAGGTCGCGGAAGATTTAGTCGGTGATAATGCCAGGTTTCGCGAGGCGAAAAAACTGGAGAGATCAGAGAGGTAGCCGTTTATTTTATTGCATAGCGCATCGATCTTTGGGCCTGGGCCTGTGGCCATTATTGTGCAGTCATCGGCGTAGGAAACGATTGTGACTCCTTCCGGTGGTGAAGGTAGCTTAGATATGTAGAAATTAAACAAAAGTGGGGATAGGACACCACCCTGTTGCACCCGCTGTTTAATTCTCCTTGGTTTTGATGTTTCGTTTCTAAATTGCACCGATGCCTGCCGACCACCCAGATAATTTGCGGTCCACCTTTTAAGACATGGGGGAAGGGTAGACCCTTCCAGGTCCTGCAGTAACGAGCCATGTTTGACCGTATCAAAAGCTTTTGATAGGTCTAGCGCCAAGAGTGCTGTTCTATGGTGGGGGTATTGATTTAAACCGCAATTTATCTGGGTGCTAATGGCATTTAGCGCGGTGGTAGTGCTATGGAGTTTTCTGAAGCCATGCTGATGAGGGGCTAGCTGCAAATTTGCTTGGAAATAAGGGAGCAGAATGGCTTCAAGCGTCTTTGCCACTGGCGATAGGAGAGATATCGAACGATACGACTCACCTATGTTAGCTGGTTTCCCAGGGTTTAGTAGCGGGACCACCTTGGCCATTTTCCATTTCTCAGGTATGACAAAGGTGGAAAGAGACAGATTGAAGACATGTGCTAAATATTTGAACCCCTCTTTCCCTAGGTTTTTAAGCATCGGCATGGCTATGCCGTCTGGGCCCACTGCTTTGGATGGTTTAGCACGACCAATGGCGTCCTCAACCTCTTTAGCGGTGATGGTGATTGGTGACGCGCTGAATTTGTGTTTATGTGCGCGTCTATTGGCTCTCCGTCTATCTTTGTCGACCGTAGGATGCATTATATATTGTCGGCAGAAAGCGCTCGCGCATTTTTTCGCGTCCGACAGCACTTTGTCGCCAAAGGCGATGGAATCTTTGTCTTTGTGCTTAGTCGGATTCGATAGGGACTTTACGGTGGACCAAAGTTTACCCACACCGGTAGAGAGGTTACAACCTTTTAGGTGCTCCTCACATTTCGCCCGCTTGTGTTCATCTACAAGCAATCTGATACGTTGGTTTATATCCCTTATTTGGGGGTCGCCGGGGTCAAGCTGTCTTATAAGGTCACGTTCTCTCGCTAAGTTTGCGGCCTCCGCCGGGAAGTGGGGCCGGATTTCGGGAATTCTCCCGGCGGGAATGAAATGTGCCGAGGCGGATTTAATGACCTTACGGAAGGCACGCTCCCCTTGGCGGGCATCAGTCGGGATAGGGAAGGCAGCTAGGCGGCTGTCTGTAAAGGATTTATATTCTTCCCACTTTCCTTTTTTGAAGTTTATGAAAGTGCGTTTTTCAGTGACGATGAAGTCGGCGTTACGCTCAAGCGAAATAAGTATGGGCAGGTGGTCGGATGTCAATGTTACCATCGGCTGCCAGTTGACGCAGTTTACGAGTTCTGAACTCAAGATTGAGATATCTGGCGAGCTGTGACAGCTTCCTACCATACGTGTGGGGCGTCTCCGTTTATTGTGCAGAACGTCGTTTCTTCTATTTGATCCGCCAACATCTCACCCCTACTGTCCGCCCGCAAGTTTGAATGTCATAGATCATGATGGGCATTGAAATCGCCTACTCGTCACTGGGGCAACAGGTGGCAGGAGGGATGTAGATGTTGATGATTTCTAGGTTTGCATCGCCTGACCGGACAGATAGGCCTTGACGTTCTAAGACATTGTCCCTGCGGTCTATGCCAGGATCAAATATACAATATTGCACAGTGGTGTCCTGTGGACGTTATACCCAGAGCAGGTCTGCAATGCAGATCTTGCTGTGAGTTTAGCCTCTTGAATCGCAGCAATGCGGATGTTGTGCCGCTTCATGAAATCGACTATCTCCGTAATCTTCCCAGTTAGTCCATTACAGTTTAACTGCAGAATTCTGAAGTGCATAAGGGGAGACGTCGCCACTCTGGGGGTAAGTGACGGGTGACTACGCCTGGGTTGGGGAAGGCCAGGACGCAATTGCTGTTGTAGCCCTAGGACTGGGCGTCCTTGGGCAAGCATTGGGGTTATTTGCTCATGCAGTTGAATAAATTTGTTGAAACACTAAAGTAACTGTTTGTAAACCTGTATATCAAATTTCATAGAAAAACAATTACAACATCAGCTCAAAAATATTAAAATAAAATCACTTGTAATTTTAACAGAAACGCCTGCAGCTCCTAGGATATTGTCAGTTCCACATATAAAAATAGTTAAAAACAAGTAAAAGTGTCTAAGTTCGGGTGATATAAAGCTCTTTTTTGCAAAGATATAACTTATTTTATTCGTCCACGACCCTTTAAAAATCTTTTATATAAAAGAGGGCGTGGTCCTTAACCTATTTCGTTAATTTTTCTTCAAAGCATTCCTTATAGTAAATGCACCATCTCTACCGAATTTTGTTACGATAGGTTTAACGATTTTTGATTTATGATTAATAATATTTGTAAAATAGATGATCACAAGTGGGCGGTGCCACGTCCATTTTTAAAAATTTGTTAAAATTTTTATCAAGAGTCTCAATATCAGTCCACATGTCAAATTTCAACATTCTAGGTGTATTATTTACTAAATAATCAGGTTTTTTGTGTTTTCCAAAATGTTATCATCCGATTTCGCTCGTTTTCAATGCCAATCTATTCTGGGTCCAGATAAGCTCGTGTACCAAATTTGGTGAAGATATCTCAATATTTACTCAAGTTATCGTGTTAACGGTCGGACGGACACGGCTCAATCAAATTTTTTTTCGATACTGATAATTTTGATATATGGAAGTCTATATATATCTCGATTCCTTTATACCTGTACAACCAACCGTTATCCAATCAAAGTTAATATACTCTGTGTGAAAAGCTGCTGAGTATAATAGACAAAATTGTTGTTGCTGAAGTAAAGAAAATTCACTCAAATATCAAAAAAGGCATTAAAATATATGCAATTAAGTTGTAACCAAAAACGCTCCAACTCTTAATAAATTGTTGTTGTGCTGGGATATAGCAACTCTATAAAAGTATGGTTTATTTTAACATATACATATGCATGTATGTATATGTGTGTGTGTATTCACTTGCACCCACAATTGGCCACATAAAATTTCCATATGCCAATAATGTGGGTGAACAGTAAATGGAGCAAATGTGACCAAAAATATATACTTTATATGTATGCATATATATATGTATGTGTATACGTATGTATTGACGTATTCCCAGTCGCCCTTTTTGCGCATATCACACCAAACAGCTGTCTGTCGAACAACGCTAGAGACAAACAATCATATATACATATGGGGGTGCCGACAAAGTTTTGCATTGTAAGTAAACAATTTTAAGATATCTTTCAAAATGTTAAAAACAAAGTGAATTGCCAAAGTGTGATTAAATTTGAGAGTCCTCTCTTAAGGAACAAGGCTAAATATTGGAAACAAAATTTTTGTATTTTACAATCTTTTACAGAATATATGAAAAAGTGTGATTTTTCTTAAATTTTGCAACTTTGTAAGCATATTTGAGATGAGTTAATGGGTACTGAGGAGATGGCCCTCGGCAGTAGGAAAATATATAAAGAAACGCAACACAATTCAAACCCCTAAACCTTCTCTTAAATTTTAAGTTATATATTAATGAGGGAGAAGCCGTATGTAGAGTTCTACGTAAGTATGGAGAGCTTTCGATCGCCATACATCAGGGAATGGCCCGCGTTATTCTTTTCCATGCGGTTCAATTATGTCACTTCTTCCGGTTCCTTGCGGCCAATTATCCTCTGGATAGCCACTAAACATCCGTTTGTTGGTGAATTTATATGAGAATGCGACAACCTAGCTAGACCACTTCGTCATAATCGCTTTAAAGGCTAGCTGGGGGACTTCGTCAGCAGCGTCTGATCACCATAAGGTGCGACTGAAAGCGCACGTCTGTCTTGGATTAAGCGGCTTGCTATATAAACGTCCAAGTAATACTTTCATCCTCGCGGAGCGGACTGCGCGCTGGGCTTGGGAGTCGCCACATAAAACAACACTCCAATGAAAACGAATACAAGCCCTCATATAAGAAGACAATCTCTTACTGATGACGAATAATGCAAATGTTTATAGCGCTGTGATTTGGGGCATGCATCTGGAATGTCCGATGATGGGATTGGTGCAGACGCCAGGTTAGTTGATGTCCCCTCAAACTAGAGCCCGACATCACCGCATCACAAGGAAGGAAACAAGTGAAAAATTGTGACATTTAGTGAAGCGGCCATGCAAACAAATGCAGTTTCGACGTCGTATTTGTGTTGGGAGAGAGACTTTGTCGCCATGGACGTTCCAGTCTTTTGAGGAACGTCTCGCCGATATCTGAACAAAAGCAAACTGTTTATATCATTCATCTACACTCATGCACCGGAAAAGGAGAAAGGCGCTTTCTATACACGCTTAGATTACATATACGAGCGTTGCCCCCCCCCCTCTCCCTTTATATTAAAATCGTGCTTGGTGGCTTTATCGCCAGGTTGGGCAAAAAAGTTATTTTGGTCCCACGGTTGGGAAGTGCAGCCTATAGAATGGCACCTCTGCTAATGAGCTGAGGCTTATTGACTTCGCCGGTGCTCGAAACATCGTAATATATTGCACGAGGTACATAAAAATATACAACAAGCTACATGGCTGTACCCCAATGTAGATACACGCAATCAGATTGACCGCGCAATGATAGACGATAGACGCAATCGCATAAAACTACCAATGATTTTGCAGGAGCATAGGAGCATATCTATAAAGCACTTCGTACCGCTGCCGAGGATAAATGGGTTATCGGTGACGACGGAAAAGGAGCTAGTACTGCGACAGATGTAAGTCCGTGGCCAAATCCTGTAAGAATGAAAACGGTAAGTACTTAGATTATGTAGGGAGAGAGAGTACTTATATTATGAAGGGAACACTTCTCTTCTCTTCTAAATGGTGATGCAATTAATGTTCCCTACTCGACTATGAAGAAGTGGGAATAGCGGTAACCAGATTAAAAAACCAAGGCCACGGCTGCTAATGGATTGCTATGCAAAATATGGTCGGACGAGTGTATGCCCATCTATTAGAATCAAAGTACTCTTTGCCTAGTCCACAAGAAGGGGGATCCCGAAAACTGCACCAACCATCATGAAATTATCCTTCTTAGTATTGCTGTCAAACATATCGTGGAAAAGATTGATGCACACTATGAATCGTATGATTGGACTTTATAAGTGCAGCTTCAAACCTGGTAAATCGACCACATTTTCACACACACCAGCTCTTAGATTACCCTCCAGCATGAACAAGTGCTGCCTATATGCCGCTGTGTATGAATTTGATTTCCCCACAAAACCTATATGGATTTACAAAGGAAAATCACTTATCGTAACCGTCCTACTATATGGTGTTGAAGCATGGACACTGACAACATCTGATCTTATCTGAGACTGTTCGAGAGCCAAAAAAGAGGGAAATAAGGACAGGCTGTTAACATTGGTTTCACCATTGGTCAGTATAACCGAAGGCATATTGAAAATCATTAAGCTTCAGGCTAAACTCTGAGGAAGCAATTACTTGGTCCAATTTCATCTTCCACAAAGTAGTGTGATTACGACTTGTTTGTTTTTAAAGCTTTCAACTACTCATTGTAAGGTTCTACTATTTTACTTAAACAAAATTGTGTCCAAAATGGTCAATGATATCTAAAAGAAATTAACTCAAATAACAGCAATCAATTTTATTAACAGAGAAGCGTACATGGCAGACACTGTCCTTCCCGAAAATTGGTTTGGCTAGATTTGAGTGATTCGCTCTTAACCCATCACGGTCTACGCCATACTCGTCTACAGTTTCTATAATTTCCTCTTCTCAATTCTGTCCTTTTCTTATTCCTTTTATCTCCCTTCATTATACTTCTCCCTCCAACTGTCAAAACCATTCCCACCCACACCTTCACCTTAATTCTTCATAATAGAATCTATATACCAAATATTGGATACTTCCTTCAAATATTTACGTTAGTATAGAGAATTTAAATTAATTCCTTATTCTTGTCCCTCTCTTGCTCCCTAATCTTTATTCCTTTCTCAGTCGACTTCTACCTCCCATGTCAACTCCCACTTTCACTCCAACTCTCACTTTGTTTATAGTGTTACGAATGTTGGCGGCACTAAGGGGTACTGCCATATCTAGGCCGATGCTAAGCAGTGACGTGAATTCACATCAATAATTCAATCATTATGTCTACACATACGCGTGCACGCGGCGGAGAAGCAAAGCACAAGCACATGCAGATATCTTATCTGAAATGCTCCTAAAGGTATGCAATTGTAATTGTGGAAGTTTCGCTCACACGTACAAGCGCATGCGGTATGAGAGAAGCTATAAAAATTATACATCTGTAGTTGTAGCTGAGAAATTTATAACTAACTAGTAAGCTCTGGAATTAGAAAAGCCTAGAAATATGTAACGAGGAGGTCGGGCAGTATAAAAGGGCGACAACAGTGGAGGCGAGAGATCAGTTTCATTTAAGCTATCAGTCAGTTTGGTTGTTACGCAAGCTAGATGCAAAGTATAAGTACTTTAATAAAGGCCATTTTTGGATTATTCAATACTGGGGTTATTTATTCAACAGTTTAGTGATTCGAACTTAGCAGAAGGTTGCAAGTAAGAGGATTTGCAAGTAAATTCATTACAATTGGTGTCAGAAGTGGGATTGTTGAATAAATTCCGAAGACTTCGAATACAACTTGGACATGCCAAAGTTAAGTGAATTGAAGATCCAGCAACTGAAGAGGGAGTTGGAGAGCCGTAATTTGAATACAACCGGCATTAAACTAGAACTTCAAGAACGACTACGACAGGCAATGGAATTAGAAGGAATTGACACGGAAGAGTATGAATTTCATCTTGAAGGCGAGGAAACAACAAAAATGGAAGAAACATCGCAGACAGTTACGAGCACAGACTTGAACATGATTTTGGCTGCAATATCTGCTCAAACATCGACAGTAACATCAATGTCGTCGCAAATGTCGACACAGATTACATCCAAACTGGAAAATCAACTGGAAGAACAGAAGACATATATGCCATCCCAACTGGAATCGCAGGAGACACGCATATCATCCAAGATAGAAGAAAAAGAGGAGCGCTTATCATTGCAGGTGACACAAATGTCTTCGCAGTTAGAAGAACAGGAAGCAAGGGTAACATCAAAGCTGGAAGCGCAGGATGCAAAAATCGCTCAATTTCAGGCAGAAGTCGATGATTTGAAAGGTCGTATGGAGCAGTTACAACTAAATCGCCCAGCTGTTTCAGCACACCATCCTCTGACGGTTCTGTTCCTTTCCAGGTCTTCAAGCTACAGTTTGAGAAGACCGCAGCAGTGAACAACTGGAATTGCGGAAAATAAAGTTGCTGCACTGTTCGTGACATTGAAGTGGCCAGCAGCCGAAATCCTACAGACGATTCCCGAAGGAGAGCGGAAAAACTATGAAGCATTGATGGATGCTGTAGAACGGCGTTATGGAAGCGAGCATAGAAAACAGATATTCCAAATTGAGTTGCAAAACCGCTACCAAAAAGCAAATGAGACATTGCAGGAGTTTGCTTCAGATATTGAAAGATTGGCTCATCTTGCAAATGCGGACGCACCCGTGGAATACACTGAAAGGGTAAAAATCCAGAGTTTCATAAATGGCATACGAGATGTGGAAACGAAGCGGGCTACATATGCGTATCCGAAACTAACATTTGCTGAGACGGTATCACATGCTCTGATTTAGGAAACAGCGTCGCTTATGTGTAAGCCAGTTTTCAAAGCACGCCGTGTGGAAGTAGAAAGGCCAGAGTGTGTAGACGCAATATTGGAGGCGCTGAAAGGATCGAAAAAGTGGAGTGAAAGAGTTATAAAATGCTTCAAATGCGGGAAGCCCGGTCACATTGCACGTCATTTCGATCTTGGTCCTGGTAGTTCCAACTTGGGTGGCCGTAAACGCAAAGTTGGAGGAGATGAGCAAGAGCATGCCAGATGTTAAAATCGAGAGCTCCAGCTATTGAATGTCCTGTGATATCTATGTCGCAAATTGGAGGAAATCAAGCAGTCTTACCATCAGAGGGAATGTGAATGGCAACGAGCAAGTACTGACTGTAGATACGGGTGCATCTCATTCCTTGATTCGATCAGATTTAGTCAACAGGAGAGTAAAACCGTTACCTGGAGCAAGGTTGCGTTCGGTCACAGGAGAGTATAACCAAGTCCAGGGAGAAGTGATATGTGAAGTCCTAATTGGGAAGGTCATGGTTCTACACAAATTTGTTGTGGCGGAGATCGCTGATGAAGTCATATTGGGAGTGGACTTCTTAGTTGACCATGACATCAGGATCGATATTCCAAGAAAGATTATGCGTTATGAAAACCAGGATGTGCCACTTAACTTCAGTTTGGAAGAAGGGTTCAGCAGTAATCGAGTGTTGGTGAAAGAGATCCGACAAAAGCCGCAAAAGTGAAAGGTGGCAGATCGGGCAAGGGTTGATGGAAAGAATGGGCCAAACAAATCAAAACCGAAAGTACCTGTGAGAGAAACACTGGCGTTGAAAAGCCCTAACGGACGTACTGAAACGAGGGAAAGAATTTCGCAGAAAGAATTCAAGGGTGGTTTCAAGCCAGGTCACACTACTCTTGTGAAGCGTCGGAACGATACTGATTAAGCAAAGCAAATCCGTCCAGCGCAAGTTCTACGAAGTAGTTTGGCCAAACAACACAGTGTGAAGGAACGAACCAGGGTATTGAGTAGTACGATGAAACACAGGTACGATGAGAACAATTATTCGAGAGGTTTCTTGGCGGGAGATTTGGTACTGTTATACAACCCTCACCAGCGGAAAGGTGTTCCATCCAAATTTCGGTGCAGTTGGGAAGGCCCGTACAAAGTTGTGAAGAAGATCAGTGACACCATCTACCACATACAAACAATTGAGAAACCACGAAGTAGAAGGGTGGTTCATTTGGAGATGCTAGCAGCGTTTAGATCGAGAGATTTGTCTGATCGGGATGATCAGACTTAAGTGGAGGGCAGTGTTACGAATGTTGGCGGCACTAAGGAGTACTGCCATCTCTAGGCCGATGCTAAGCAGTGGCGTGAATTCACATCAATAATTCAATAATTATGTCTACACATACGCGTGCACGCGGCGGAGAAGCAACGCACAAGCACATGCAGATATCTTATCTGAAATGCTCCTAAAGGTATGCAATTGTGATTGTGGAAGTTTCGCTCACACATACAAGCGCATGCGGTATGAGTGAAGCTATAAAAATTACACATCTGTAGTTGTAGCTGAGAAATTTATAACTAACTAGTAAGTTCTGGAATTAGAAAAGCCTAGAAATATGCAACGAGGAGGTCGGACACTATAAAAGGGCGACAACAGTGGAGGCGTGAGATCAGTTTCATTTAAGCTATAAGTCAGTTTGGGTGTTAAGCAATCTAGTTGCAAAGTATAAGTGCTTTAATAAAGGCCATTTTTCCATTATTCAATACTGGAGTTATTTATTCAACAGTTTAGTGATTCGAACTTAGCAGAAGGTTGCAAATAAGATGATTTGCAAGTAAATTCGTTACAATACGATCAAATATTTAAAATGGCGTTCAGGCTTAACTCACTAGAATCAAGATAAAATTCATAAATCAGTATACAATGCACAATAGTCCCCCACAATATATGCCTGGATAAGTGATATAAAGTCAACAGCCATAACGTCAATTAACCATATGACCACTTCAAACGACTGTAAGGCTATAAGGTCAATAGAACTCATGACTATACGAAATAGTCTCAGCGCAGTGTATATATCTCTTATCGCGAAAGGTTCGTCAAAAGTTTTCAAAATAAATTGACCATAAGGTCAATTGAGCATAAAAAGATACCCCAAATTTATTTTGTATTTGTTCTACTAGTCAATCAAATGAACATTTGTTAGCACCCCCGGAAACACATACACATAATCAAAGCCAATCTGAAACACAATTAATTGTGAATGCCTCAGTCAATGTTGCTGCCCTGCGGTTTTCGGCCACTATTAATATTTGTGTTATATTTGTTGTCATTATTGTTGTTGATTTCCTTATAATTGTTGTTGTTGTCATCGCTAGTACGCTGTTGGCACTTTTGAAGGCGCTGATGTGTATTTCTCTTCAATGCCGCAATTGTTATGGTTTTTACTTTCGAAAATGTTTTTGTTTTTGAGTGTTGTAATTTTTTTCTCTTTTTTTTTTTTTGGTCCACAGTTGCATTTGGCAATTACAACAATTTACCCTAGCCACACTCTTTTACACTAACTTTAAAGCCCTCAATTGAGTGGCACTGATTCTGTGTGAAGCGGCAATAGCATTGAGAGCGGAAACGGATGTGGCATTTCAATTGTATTTTGAATTCAGGATTGAATTATTCAATATGCGGCAATACCGTCACGGCATATTGTAGCAGTGGCGTAGTTGTTTGTGCTTGTATGTGTGCGCTAGTATCTAGTGGATTTAATATACTACAATGACAGCGAAAATGTGAGGCGAACAACAGGACTGCAGCGTGTTGCATTGCTGGGTGGTTAGAATTGGCTGGCAATATACATAAATTCGAGAAGGCATCAGACATATGTAACGTTGAATGTGGCCGTAATACGCAAATTAATGAACTTTTTGTTCCTTATTTTATATTATTAACCTGAAAGGACCCATATTTTATTGCATAGATATCCGTGGTCTCATGCAATAACCGCTTAAGTTGACTTAAGAAGAATTTGAGTTATGAGTGGTATATTGTTCACGAATTAAAGCTACACATTTGTGTCCAACCAGTATCCATCTAGGTAAAATAATAGAGAAGCTATTAGCAGTTGCATAATCGCCGAACTCAAAACTGTACCAATTTACATTTGCATAAGTAGCTTATGTGTACTTAAGAAGAATTGCAAACATTTGTTTGTGTTGCATAGTACGTCTATCTCGCGATAAGCGGTTATTGCAAACATATTTTCTTAACACAGCGGCACATTTTAGTATAAAGTTGAAATAGCTTAAGTCGTAGTAAGCGATTATTGCGAAACAAAAACCTGAAAAGTGGAGCGATAACTATAATTAGGTTTTTATTCTAAATTTTTATGTCCCGAATAACGGACCTTTATCGGGATAAGCGATTATTGCGCCCATTGTACAATACATAATTTTTTTTAGTACAATCAAATAGCTCACATCCAATGTACTTATCACTAATTTTAATGCCAAATATTTCGTTAAAAGAAATAAAAATGTTAAAAAAAAACGTTTTATTTCCGAGGATTTGATCTCACAACCTTCCGATTGCAAGCACGTCACTATACTCGTCCGCCAAAGCCAAAAACTGTTCTTGAGCTACGACAACATATTGCGTGTGGCGTAGCTAAAAACAAGAGCTTTAGTAACGTGTAAGTAAGTAGTAAATAACATTTAAACGTGTTTCGTTAGAGTAAAACTTCCAGTGTCAAATCAGTACCACGGAGAGAGAATTAGACCACCAAGAAATCGCTGAAACTATTTCAAACAATTAAGAAGGTTCCTTCTTGCGAAAAAAATCCAAAGTTAAACGGAACAGCGGTAGAAGCTGCGTAAACTCTAAAGGAAACGAAGCCACAGAAAGAGTTTTCCAGCCTATATTTTACGAACGAAAGCAGAACAAATATTCAAGCAAGTCAAAAGTGCTTGCGGAAATGTTTTGGAGAAACTGAAAGTTGGTTAAAAAGCGTTGTGAAAATAAAATCGATAATCCAAATTCAAGTTTCCCTGATAGCCGTGGCTCCGCAAGAATGATTATTTTTAACTCGGTGCCTTTATTTTTAGAAATGAAAATTTAATTTAAAAGCCGACACTAGATACTTATTAAACATGTTATAAATTGGGGGCGAAAATAGTTGTTGCTAATCAAAACAACATCAAGCTCTACTTCAACAACTGCATAATGAGCAGTCAGTGAACCATGAAATAGCGGAGTTGGCTTATAACGCCAATTCCTTACCTGCGCAAGTCCTTAACCTTTTATAGAAGACAATTGTGGACTTTAATTTAACAGTCCACGATTGCACTACAGGATCACCATATTGCTATATGTAAAAAAATAATAATGTAAGGTGCGATAACCTCCGAATAGATTTTAAGCCGAGCTTCTCTTCCAACTTGCGTCACGCTCCTTTTAATTTTTCCTTCAAATTGGTGGGACGGGACCCGTTTGTTTTAAGCTGACCCCGAACTGCATCTGCAGGGCAGATGAGTTTTCACTGAGAAGCTTTTCATGGCAGAAATACACTCGGAGTGCTTGCCAAACACTGCCGAGCCCGCTTAGAAAAATGTTCCTCTAATTGAAAAAACGTGTTTCTAAAATTTTTATGTTGCTAGGCCCGGGGATCTTCGGTGTAATAGGCGGAGCACGCTACCATCACACCACGGTGGCCGCTATATGTTGCATGAAGAAGTACACTCAGAAAAAAATCGTTCTAAAACGAACGAAACAAATTCAAAATTAAGAACGTCTGTTAAGTACGTTTTTTCTTAAGTCGTGACCGATGGGCTTGTTTTAATAACAGTCTTTCCAAGCACACCGCTCGTATTTGGTGACCACTTTGGTATTGATGTGTGAACCTTCTGTGCTCATTTTAAGAACTACTTGGGCTTGATATACGATTTTTCATTCTCACGCTTCGAGAACGATTTGTGGTCGATTTAACATTTTTCGGTCTCAATTCAATAACGGTTTGTGCTTGATCTTTGGGGAGAGTGGGGAAGCTAATTTTTTCAAGTAGTACCCATTTATTTATTTCTTTTATTAATAAATAAGTTTTTTGTCATTAATAAAAAATATTAATAACAAAAAAAATTATTATTAAAATTCCAAAAGATTGGAAAAAAGCATAATGTGCATTTTTTCATATATTTCTATTATTAAGAAACTCTTCTTATTCGATGATGCAATCTGAATATATATTTAAAACATTGCATAACAAGATTGAGGATTACCTGTTAATATGTGAATGGAACTCAACGAAAAATAAGAGTTAAAAAAATAGAATATGAAAAAATTGTTTTAAAAAGCTTCAGAGTTTAACGGTCATCGAACTCGCGCCACACGATCGCAACCGCAACATCACAGCCGCTCGGCCACTACAACTGCTTGATAGCTTGTGCCAAATATTGTATTTAACATTGTAGTACACACGAATTATACCGTTTCTTTTTTCTTGAACTTAATTTAAGAACAGTGTTCTCATTAATAGAACATTTGTTCATATTTTAAGATCAGCCATTCTCTTTTCAAGAAAATGGTTGTCAGTTCAAGAACAAGGTTGTTGGTTTAAGAACGGATCGTTCGTTTTTCAAGAACAAAAAATAAGAACATGAAAAACTTGAATTGAGTCCGGTGGTGCTGGAATTTAGATCTGCGTTTTCTCTGAGTGTGTCAGGGCGCGGTGGAAATCAGATCGCTTCTTGTTTATTGGAACATTTTAAGAACCTTCAGTGAGTGAATCATGTTGTGTTCTACAGTGATAATTGCGGTGGGCAGAATAAAAATCATTTCATGAAATAATAATAATACTAAAAGCTAGAAAATAATTAGGTAGTGTAGCGCTCAACTCAAATATACCCTACAGGGCCATTCGAGTATCGAATATTATTCTACATTAGGTGATATGGCCACAATAGAATAACTATTGGAGGTGTTACAACTAATACCTAGGTACATACTTTTTGCATAAACCATAGCGGCATAATCAGGCGATTTTTTGAGAACAAAGAAAAAAATTTCTTTAAGTACTTGTGGCGCTACACGTTTCCGTCGGTTAATTGAGTTTAGCATAAAATATTTAAACATTTTTTTTATACTTCCTTCGTACACATTATTTCGGTAATAATTAATTTACACGTTCGAAAATACCTAAGTCGTAAATCCGTACCTCATAATTTATCTAATGCGTTAATTTTTTAATACAAATTAGTTAATACCTAATTCGCAATTACCCAATTCACCCATTCGTAATTCATTTTCTTATAGTTAATTCGCTCATGCCTAACTCGAAAATATCGGAGTTATTTGTTAATTCCTTATCATTATACCTGATAGTACTTAGTTCGATAAAACCTAATAAATATGTGATTAATTCATGAATACCGAATTTATATTTAATTAATAAATTTCTAATTCATATTTATTTAAATCGCATATACCTAATTCAACTTACGGAATTCATTTAAATCTTGTTTATACTTACGTACTTCGAGAATACTTAATTCGTATTTAATTAGTTCGTAAAAGTCTAATTAATGTTTACGTTAGTAATAAATACCTAATTCATAATTACTTAATTTAGGAATACCTATTTCATACTTATTTCGTAAATACATAATTCACAAAATACCTATTTCATACTGAATTCGTAACTGCCTAATCCACAAAATACCTAATTCGCTAATACGAAACATTTTTGGCAATGAATAAATATATATAGTTTTTTTTTTTTTAATTAGTAATTAGAGGACAGAAAGCATATTTAAGTAGCGTGTTCTTGAAGTCACCAATGCCGAGTATTATTTCAAATTCTTCTATGCCTACTATTTGTTTGCTGATTAACATTGCACTAAGCTGAAGCAATAGCAGTAAATACAGCTAGTCCTAGTTCAACATTAGTTCAAGGTTAGCGAGACTTTAAAGCTCAGCTTGAAGTTGACTGGAGCAGAAAAAGTCAGTCTGGTGTCGGAAATTGCAGGAAAATGTCGTTTTCCTAGCTCATTTTAAAATCACTCGAAACGGGTCGGTGAAAACGCTAAATGTGCGATAACGTGAAGCTACTATTATTAGCAAACGAACTAATCGCACCCACCGTGCCCCGAAACTTTAAAGAGGAAAGTTTAACGTGTTAATAATACCAGAATCGCTGAAAAATAAATAAAAGAAAGCTTTGTGAAACTAAATATATGAAATCACCAAATGTACCGAAACTTCCAAATCATACAATTATGATGAAGTCGTTGAAAAAGTCGTCAAGAACCGTCCTCGCCAAAAATTCGTATTTAAAGCTTTGAACGAAAGCCATCATTAAATGGTAGTGTAACTTAAATACATAAATAAGCTACTATAACCTTCAAAAATGTGTCAGAGATCAGCGACGAAAGTCAAGGTGTAGATACCGGATACGATGAAGTAACTCGGGGAGTTTTTAGAGTTCCTAGTACCGGAATAGCAGGTTAATCAACTTCCCTAATTGGTCGAATTCTACCTGAAATAGCGCTAAAGATTCTGTAGTCCGTTTTTGTATATTTATATTGAAAATTTGGTTATTCTAATTAAAATAAATAAATGTATGGCGCGATAACCTCCGGAGAGATCTAAAGCCGAGCTTCTCTTCCAATTTGCGTCGTGCTCCTCTTGAGTTTTCCCTACAAATTGGCCGGACGGGACCTACATGTTTTATGCCGACTCCGAACGGCATCTGCAAGGCAGATGAGTTTTCACTGAGAGCTTTTCATGGCAGAAATACACTCGGAGCGCTTGCCAGACACTTCCGAGGGGCGACCCCGCTTAGAAAAATTTTCTTCTAATTGAAAAACCTTATTTCTAAAATTTTGATGTTGCTTTGCCCGGGAGTTGTACCAAGGGCATACGGTGTGATAGGCGGAGCACGCTACCGAATCATTAAACTGTTGAATAAATAACTCCCCTGCAATATGGCCTTTATTAAAGTACTTCACAATAACACTTCTAATTCTCGACAGATATCGTGCTTAAATCAAACTCATTCGTCGTGCCTCAGCTGCTGCTTTTATACTCTTTGGTTTCCTCATTGGCATATTTCTAGGCGTTTCTATTTCTAGAATTTGCTACTCGTTTACCAGCTATAAATTTCTCAGCTATAACTACAGACGTTTTTTATAGCTTCTCGCATAGCCCATGCGCGTGTATATGTGAGTGATACTTCCACAGATGATTGCCTACTTTTGGGAGTATCTCAGATATAGATATATGCATGTGTTTGTGCGTTTCTCCCTGCTGCGTATACGTACATATGTGTAAACATAATGATAGATTAGTATATGTAGATACAAGTGAATACTTGTTTTATTTTTGTTGTGGCTTTATTTACTTAGTATCATATTAGTGATGTGAGTATCACTTAGTGTCACTAATATTCGTCACAATATGTAGTTCGATCGACCTTACTGATGTAACTATGTAATAAGTTGGATCGACCTACATTCATGTATTAATCAATTTCCGCTTCCGTTTAGTACGGAATAAATTTAAAGCAATTAATTTTCTATAATTTATAAATATATAAAATGGAGTGACTAATAATAGGAATGAGAAGAGGAATCATACTTTGAATGAGGTTTTTTTTCTTCCTCGGGGGTTATTATTATATTTACCTAATATAAAAATTGCGAATATTTGAAATCTGTCGTCTGTTGAAAATTAAATCAATGTTAATACCTGAGAACATTTGTAAATAAGAATTGTAAAATTAAGATTTAAAATATCGGGTTGTTCGATGTAGGTGTATATCCAACATCATAATTAATTAATGGCCTCTTCGTAGATCTGAAATTGTAATTAATTAATGGACTCTTCGTATATCCAAAATTGTAATTAAGGAACGGACTCTTAGTTTTAATTAACAAAAAAAAAATTTGTTTAAACGCATATATATTGGTTTTAACATTAATAAACTTTCAAATAAAATACATATTTTTGAAATGGACAAAATTCAAACTTCAAAATTAAGTAACATTTATAGATTTTGAAATCACAAAATTACAAAGTGTAGATAATATTGTATAGTTAAAATTATAAACAAATCCTGCAGTTTAGCATAGGACAATAACATTAGTATAAATTTCTTTTGAATAAAATGTGATTGACGAAATGTAGGGATATAACCCGCTGGGATGACGTAAGTATGCTTTGGGTTAACCTATTCCAAAAATAGTTCTTAGGAAAACAGGTTGGGTGGGTGTAGACATGGGGGAATGTTCCATCTTTTTCTCCCCTCGACTTTCTTTTCGGGTTAAAGGCTTCGAACCCATATTCATTCCACAGTTTTAGTTTGAGATATCGGGATGGGATAATCACAGGATTAAATAGATTTTTTTTTTGCTGCCAGATTTAGTTTCGCTGGATTAGTTTCACGTAAAATTTTCCCCTAATTTTTGTATACGGCATACATTTCAATTTATTTTTTTACAACTTCGTTGCGCGAGGATGAAGCAAAGCCACTCCGTTGTCCCTAAGCTAAGCTGAAGCAGAGCTAGGTATGCCACCCCGCCTCAGTCTGAACGCACCTTCGTAAGTGTCTCTTGTTAAAGCAGCATTGTGAGAAAAGTTCGTTACAGTAGGTCCTAGGTACTAGTCATCACACTCCTCATCGATCTAGGGCGTTGATCAGACAATTAAATAAAAGCATTGGACGCATCAAATTTCTATTGATAGTCATAAGTAAGACCAACTGAACCTAAATCAGGTCTCCCACGCCTCACATTTTTAGAAATTTCATGCGCCCAAGGCTTTTATTTAATTGTCTGATCAACGCCCTAGATCAATGAGGAATGTGATGACTAGTACCTTGGACCTACCTAATTATTTTCTAGCTTTTATTATTATTATTACTTCATGTAAGTATTGTTTTCAATAAAACCGTTTAAATTAAAAAAATGTTTTTAATTATTTTGTTCGTGGTCGATTACCTCGCACAAGGAATTCTTTGTTAATCGCGTCAAGTACGCCTCCTATATATTCTTTTTTATAATTTTAGAAACAAGTTTTTCTAAGCGGGGTCGCCCCTCGGCAGCGTTTGGCAAACACTCCGAGTGCATGATGTGGTTCGGCGTAAAAAATAAAGGTCCCGTCCCGTAGGAAAATTGGAAGGAGCACGACGTAAATTGGAAGAGAAGCTCGGCATAGAATCTCTGCGGAGGTTATCGCACCTTGCATTTATTTTTTAACCAAGGGCACGGAACCAAAGTTCCATCAGCTATGTGGGTTGAGTAAACATTGAAATTTTGTCAAACCTTTACTATTTTTTTATGGTCACCATAATTCAGTATTTCTATGATATGGGTGTTTCCGTATATGTGGCAACCAAGAGCAAGCAAATAAAATTTGACTTAACAATTTTTGTTCTTATATCGGCCTACTGATTTGTAAGAACCCGCGATCTTAAAATTTTACTTAGAATAATTTTATTGATATCAATCGAAAGCCGCAAATGTCGACCTTTACGAGACAAAATATTGGTGATTGTTGTTGTAACAGTGCCCCATCCAATTGCTGCGAGTACTTACAAGTTATCATCAATATCCTATAATGGGCATCGAATGAAACTTGCAGTGGTGGACCAGAAAGAGAGAGAGGGGTGTTAGAGGCGTTGGCTCCACATTGCAATTGAAAAGATGGTTGGTGTCATTGGGGAAACGTTGCAAGGAGGATATACATTATGTATATCGGTGTTGATACTGGGGAGATTGCTTTCCTATTCTGCAAGTTCAGGATTTTACACTTAAAGAACGGCTTAGAGGTCTGACGCCTTTTCACGAATTCACTGAGGACCTTTTCCTGTTTTTCTTCTACACACGGCTGAGTTCTCAGGTGTCGTATTTCCTCTTAATGCTTGCGGAGATGACTTCTTAAGTCCCTGGGAGGCGGGCCCCCTTCAATCAGATGTCTGTTGGGATGCCTAGATTTTTGGGTATTCAACAGAAACTATATATCAGCATTTCATTTCTCCCCCTAATGTGAGCGGTGTTTTGACAGGTCTGCATTTTCTTCCGGTGAGTAACCTAGGCTCGGCGACCATATCGGGGACGCATAGCATGCAAGTGACCGGCCAATTGCTTTTTAAGTGGTAATGAGCATTTCTTTATCTTTACCGCAAGTGCTGCCGCCAATTGCTGATGCATGCTCGCCAAAATATAAACCCTCATCGAAGATCAAACCCAGTATTTTTGGCTGTAAGACAGTGCGTAATGCCATCGACGTGGGCGACATTTGTTTTGTGTACGTTGTAGGTAAAGTCGCCGATGATTTGCTCGGTGACAATGTCAGGTTAAGCGAGGCGAAAGAACTGGAGAGAGGAAGGAGATAGTTTCTTATTTTACTTCGTAGGTAATCGATGGGCCGGGACCTGTAGCCATTCTTCTGGTGGCGAAGTGAGCTTCGATATGTAGAAGTTAAACAAAAAGACGACACCACCCTCGTTTAGTGGTCCAACCAGTTGGCCAATATAGAAAATTGTAACGGTTAATGAATTTAATTTGATGGGGGAATACAAAATATAAGCGTAAGTGTAGTCGGTGCGCTGTGGTCGTGTTATTTTTAACGACGAGTTATTGGTTTTTTTGTCGGAGTTTTATCGATAATTTAGCTTTCGATAACGAATTCTGTTGATTTTTTATCGACGAGTTATCGATTTGTTATCAAAATGTTTCCGATTTTTCATCGAAAATTTATCGATATAATATCAATCGATTTGTTATCGGAGTGTTAGCAATTTGTTTTGCAAGTTTTACACAAAACTATCGCGAACGTAAATATTGTAATGTAAAATATTCCATTTGAATCCCAATACTAGTTGGTAATGGTCTCGATAGTGCAAAATTCTTAGTGATAGTAACATTTTTTGAAAATATGCACTATCACTAAATTTGCAGTGCATAGTGCATTTTAGTGATAGTGTAAAAATGTACAACCTAGGTTTTCCCATAGGACATGCTCAAACAAAACGGATCACTCCAACCCATATAAAGATATCAAAACTGGCTATAGTCGCGTACTCCCAGTTTCGTTTTAGAATAATCGCATTTTTTGTAGGGTACTTAACAAACGTATAAGTATATATATGTATAATGTATCTTTTGAGATGAATGCATGCATGCACTTAATAAAAAAGTTTTAAAATTTGTAAATTATTTTTACTTCTCAGCAAATTTCCTAAATATGTAAATATGAAATTTAATTCAAAATATGTGAGCACTAAAAGTAACTAAAGCAACAAAAATCATAGCCTAGAAGACTAGAATCAAAAACTGTAACTGCAGAGATCGGTTGTGCAGGTTCCGCCTGCTGCTTTGTCTCTGGCAGCGTGCTATCACCGTTCATGCAAGTAAACAACTTTATATGTGCCATTGTGTGTGTGTGTATTTTGGGTGTATTTGCATGTTTACACATACCACAAATATCCAGTAACTGCCCCATAAAAATAACAATTGACATTTGCCACAGGCCTGTTGGAGACAACTGCTGGGCACTCTGACCTATATTGCATGCTTTCTCCTTTGGCCACTGGCATTTGCCTTAAACTTTGCATGAGTTCGACATTTAGCTCAAGCTTGTTTCAAAAACATATATATGTTTGTATAAATATTTATACTATGTGTTTATACATACATATGTACGTATGTATATTTAAAATACAGCTGTATGAAAATGTGTATAAACACACAATATAATAATTCCTCAATTTCGGTTTGAGTATGAGACCAACTGCCATTTGCCGTTTTCTGGGGCATTTCCATCCGAGTATTAATTTAGTTTTTGTTTATCATTTTATTACGCTCGTAATTTGTAGCATTCAGCCGGGGGCGGGAACCAATTGTCTGGACATACAACAATTTAGACACATACACACACACACATATGTATATGAAGATACATATACACTTTAGTTGAATGTTGCTGACAGCTTGTTGCAAGCAATATGCACCCACTCAAAGGCCAATTAAAATTTTAACTTCTGGTAAAGAATTGAATGAATGAATGCTAAATATTGACCAAATAATTTGTTGTTGCTTGTTATTGCAATGTGTAAATTTAGTTATGTGTATTTAAAATTTGTGGCAAATTCATTTATGAAATAAAAATTACAATTAGTATGTTCATGGTGGAAATATATGAAAATGTTGTAGCAAGAAGGGAATATTTCCAAATTTTTTTTAGAAAAATCAATTCAAATATTTAATATATTTGCAAAGATAATTGAGTTTTTTACATATACACTAGAGGTTTACGCCAGTCACTTAATCGGGGGCCGCGGCGTAGGACCTATTATATACCGGCGGCGGCGGCGTGTCCGGCGCGCCGACAAAGTGATCGGCGTAAACCTCTGAATTGAATGGCTGGACTTCAGAGTATCACATTGTCCACAACTAATGAATATGGAAACATACTGCTGACGTCAATGGTATGTTTGACGATCTAGAACAACATTATTAACTTGCGGATGAATATCTGAGGCTTTTAAAGCGAAAATTTAAAAAAATAATATTTGGAAAGGTTTAGTTTATATGTATTTAAGGAAATCCACATTTCAGCCATTTCGGAAAGATCCGCGATTTTTGCTTCTCGCGGATCGTTCAGAAAATTTTCTTGCAGAGAGATGGAGAAATAATTAAAATGGTAACACTTTTTTAGCGTAGTTTCACTGAAGGAGATGTTCTGGGCTAACTATAATACCCGTCGTCGGCACGATTTCTTTAGATCATTTATGGCTCCTTGTTGGTTAAGCACAAACGCGACTGACGGTTGCTATTGATGGTCTATTAAAAGTCATGACTCTCGTGGCACAGTTTTAACGATTAGCATCAATGCTGGCTTATTGTTGATCGCACCAAAGGGCGCCTTCAATTTTTTCGGCTGTTTCTAAGAGCTACAATTCCCGACGTGCGAACAGTAGCAATCCTGACCACCAGTCGCTACCACGCATCCTGGCCCTTATACAATATGCCAGCACAGAAGCTATAGGACTGCGACTTCGAACTCATACCTTCGTCGACGTCACTTTCCTAGAAGCTCTAGGTGTAGCACCGAAGACTTTATGAGGGATGCTTTTGTCGCGCTATGCTTCCGAGCTTCACCAAAAATACACCTTGAAACATTAGGAAGTAACTATTCTGCCAAGGATGCCGCCCCCGACATCATGAGCAGTCTAAGTGGATATCATTGCGTAACTCATGGGTGAAGATCGTATAATCCTTGGCGCATCTACATAATTTAAACTTACAAGGTCCGGGGATAAAAGTTTTAAAATGTAGACCAAAATTTGCATACGTTTTTGTTCGACTAATTTTTTTTTTTTTTTTTTTTAATGGACGTTGTGGCAGCGCGCTGCCCTCAAGTGGCCCAATGAAACCAGGCTAATCCTGTTCACGCGATCGGTTTATATATATATATAATAACTTTTTTTTTTTTATTTTGCCGAGTCTTTGATGGGCAGCGGTTTGTCAAGCGTCACGATCTGAGACTGCTCAGCTACAGAAGAAATTTCATCAGCCAAGCGTAATACTTAAAGAGAACAGAAGCAAACGTATTATACATTAATTTAGAGAGGTGAGAACAATCTTTTTTATAGAAAAAAGGGAGTCCGAGATATCAAATGTGTTTGAGTGAGTGTTATAATCTTGGCATAAACGCCGAAAAGGTTCATTTTGTTCGAAATTCGTTCTACATTGTTTCAGCAGAAGAGGTTTGAAGTGTCTCGATGTCCGAGAGGGAACGCAAAAGTTCACTTCATTCAGAAGGAATGGGCTCGAAATTGATCCATTTAAAAGTTTTGTCATAAATATTACACCAAGCATTTTCCTTCGACTAGCAAGAGTTGGAAGATTGATAAACTTTAATCGATTAGTATAAGGTGGAAGATTAGTTAAAGAGTCCCATTGGAAATTTCTTAAGGCAAATAGTAAAAATTGTTTTTGTATTGATTCGAGACTGTCTGCATGGACTTGATAACGCGGATTCCAAATTATCGAGCCGTATTCTAATATTGGCCTAACTAATGTTGTAAAAAGTGCTTTAGTTATGTCAGGGTCGTTAATTCTTTTGACCACCGTTTAACAAATGCAAAAACACCTTTGCCTTTATTCACTGTAGCATTAATATGAAGATTGAAACTAAGTTTGGAATCCATCATGACTCCCAAGTCAATAAAATTATTTACAGTTTCTAGACTATAGTTGTTAATTGTATATGAAGCTGGTGGCGAAACTCTCCGAGAAAAACACATGAATTTACATTTTTTGAGATTGAGCGGCATATAATTTACATTGCACCAGGTAACCAAGTGATTTAAATCCATTTGAAGCAAGGAATGTTCCTCAACCGAGGCACATGATTTGAAAAGTTTTACATCGTCTGCGTACATCAAGATTTTTGAGTATTTAATTGTACCAGATATATCGTTTATGAACAGCAAGAACAGAATCGGACCAAGATGGCTGCCCTGAGGAACACCAGAAGAAACATTGATGACCCCAGAAAGTGTATTTTTAAAGATTACTTTTTGCGTACGATAACCAAGATACGAAGAAATCCAACATATAAGACGGGGTTGAAAACCGAGTTGACTGAGCTTATGAATAAGTAATGGGTGTGATACTTTGTCGAAAGCTTTACTGAAATCGGTGTAAATTACATCAGTGTGAAGGCCTTTTCTAAATCTATTAGAAACGTGGGTGGTAAATTCTAGTAAATTGGTGATAGGTGATTTGCCCTTACAGAACCCATACTGCGAGCTTGCAATTATGGGGGAAATAGAGAATGTTAGGTGGTGGGTAACAATAGCCTCAAATAACTTTGGGATAGCGGATAACTTTGCTATGCCCCGGTAGTTTTCTATTGAAGACGTGCTTCCATTTTTATGAAGCGGAATAAGAAAAGATTCCTTCCATATTGTTGGGAAAACGCCATAAATTAAAGATAAATTAAATAAATCTGTTAGCGGCTGATAGATGTTTGCAGCACATTTTTTAAGAAAGTGTGTCGGGATCCTGTCGGGGCCGTATGAATATGATACTATTAAAGTTTTTAAATAAGATAATACATCTTCTGAAGATATAAATGGAGCTCTGATTGAATAACATGAATCAATATGGTATGGGTATTCATTAGGTGAAACGTTGGTCTCAATAGAGTAATTTGATTTGAAAAATTCCGCAAAGAAGTCGGCGATCTCTTGATCATCGCTGGAAATATTATCTTGAAATTTCATGGATGATGGAAACCCTTTCACCCTGCGTTTAGAGTTTACGAATCCGTAAAATGCCTTCGGGTTGCAAGTTATATTTCTTTTCATTTTACAAAGATAAGCTTTGTAACACTTTTTGTTAAATTGAAAATACTTGCAACGTAGAATCGAGTACTGTAAATAATGGTTATGTAAACCCGTCTTTTTGAACAACTTGAAAGATCGAGACTTTTTATTCTTTAAAATTTTCAGCTCTTTAGTGAACCATACTTGGCTTGTATCGGAATGTACACAAATCCGCTTAGGTACGTATTTTTCAAAAAGACAGTAAATGGTATTGTAAAAGTGAGAAACGCTTTGCTCCACATCAACATTAAATATTGGCCACACTATTCGAGATAGATCACGATTTAATTTTTTAAAATTGGCCTTCGCAAAGTCGAAGCGATAACTGGAGTTGTATCGTTTATTTCCGCTGTTACAAGCATAATTTACAACTTCGTAAACTATTTTGAGGGAAGGGTGGTAAGCATCTTCAGGTTCAATAATGGGTTCGCATCGACTAATGGAATATTTAGATTCATCATCCACAAAGGCTAAATCTAACACTCTTCCGAATTTATTCGATTGGATGTTGATTTGTTGAAGGCACAGCTCAGACATTCCGTCTAGAAATTCATTGTTGGAAGACTTTGACGAAACTGGTACGATTTTAAAGTCAGAGATGCACCATGATATGTGTGGCATATTGAAGTCGCCCAAGACAATAATGGAATCGGAAGGCTTTAGCATCGAATTAACAGTTCTTAGCAAGGAAATGTGATGCATATAAACGGACAGTTCAGAAGATGGCGGGATATAACAGATGGCCAAATAAATGTGGAAATTTGCTAGTTGTGTGCGTATGCACAAGAACTCAGTTGTATCGGTGAAGGTTACGCAAATCTCTTCAATAGTTTTTATTTCCGGCCTTATGATATAAGAACCCATTATGGATGTCCGCCTTCAGTTTTCAGACTAGCTCGACTATCCCCTACGTTAGGGTAGCAGAACACCCGGTCATCTGTTCGACTGTCTTGAGAAAGCTTTTGTTTCACCACTTTGAGTGTTCTTGCGAAGGAACACCTGGTAAATATATGAGCATACGTATTCACATTTGTAACAGGAGCCGTAACGTGTAGGTAACATATAAACACGGTTGATAGGCTATATCCAATGTGATTCACCCCAAGGTACTAGTTGGGGAAATGGCCACCAACTTTAGGAAATGTCAAACCGGGAGACTTGGGTGTCGAATGATGAAGTGTGAAACTCAAAATTAAGATTTCAAACGCTCTTTTATAGTTAAGCAAATAAAGTGAGTTTTCCAACCATTCTCATACATGTTGAATATATGTACATGCAACTTAAGTATGAGCTGAAAATCATTTCAAAGGAGAATTTAAACCAATGGAGCATACTAAAGGATTTTGCATCACTGATTTCCCCCTTATTCTTTAAGCCACTCGGGATATACAATTCGGCATCTTTTGCGGGTAACTTGCTTTCTTAACAACTTGAGGACATTTTGAAAATGTGTTCTACATTTTGGGGCATTTTATTTAAATTCATTGCTCTTTATTAATTTTTTGAAAAAATTTATGCGAAGTGAGCATTTAAATTTATTATATGTATGTATAACTTTTCTTTAAGTGTTTTGTTTTAATAACTTGGTGAATTCTGTAATACGAAATCTGGCATTGTAAGCGCCTTTTTTCTGAAATAACTTTTGAACGGTTAGAAAGTATTAAATTTCACAATAGGAGTTTTTTAACTGGCAGTGATGCTGAACAAACCTATAATCGGACACGTCAAGTTTATTTTTATACCCAGCGTGCACATGAGCTTATTGTTCTTGTTATTGTAGCAGTGCTTCGTCCAACCTAAAAGGTGCGACCACGTATTAACTGTCATTGATATCCTCTAACGGCAGTGCGAGGAACTTGTGGGACGGCACCGCCTACATTTAGAAGAAGAAAATGTATAAGTTCTTCAAGACGTAAACCAAAAGCTCTTCAAGATATCGGGTTGGTTGGATGGAACCTGTCCTTGCCCTTATATGTATATACCTTGTAAAAGTTAACAGAATCGGTTGGCGACCACGCCCGATTGAGCAATATCCTCACCAAATTTGGTACACAGGCTTATTTGAACCCAAATATATTTGTATTGAAAATGCTTGAAGAATCAGATAATAACCACGCCTACTTTTTCCAAAAATATAAAAAAATAGGACAATGCGTTAACAAATAAAGTAAAACTTGGTGAATGGGCAAAACAGAAATTGAGAAAAATTGAAAAATTAATGTAGCGCCGCCCACATTAAGTAGAAAAGAATTTAAAAGTTTTGCAAGCCGTGAATCGGAAGCTGTTAGTATAGCTGCTAATGGAAGACGATATTTGCAGATGTATAAGTAATACATTTCAACTTTCATTTATGCAAATTTGTATTCAATTTATTGTTCTATATATATTAGATGGCTTTTACTAACATGCAAATTACTCAGCTGGGGTTCTAATCCAAAGTGGATAAGAGGTGGGTGATCGCAGAAGGGGAGGTCCATCAGCCGAAGCTGGCAAAGGAACTCGAAAATGAGAGCTGAAAAGGAGGTCAGATAGAATTCCAGTATCGAGCTCCCGGTACCCGTTTGCCACAGCGACATCTGCCAACTACAATGTACTGCATTAGGGTGCTCGCCTAAACAGTTTGAACGAACTAACACAGCCTTGCTTATTTATTTACAACTAGCAGACCCGTCGGACGTTGTTCTGCTCAAAATTTGGTCTATCTACATACATTTTAATAAGCTTTTTTCTCTAACTCTGCTCTCCCCTCTTCACTTCTTCTTAATCATTTTATTCACTCCTTCCTCCGTCTTTTTCGCTTCATCTTTCTCTATTTTCGTCTCACTATATCTCTTTCTCAGTCTCTTTATCCTTCCCTTTTTTCTCTTCTCTCAAGTTTTTCCCATTCTTCTTCATCCCTTATTGCCAGTCCCAGAGGGTGGTATGTATTTTGTTCCAGCCCCATTCCGAGTTCCAGTCCCACTTCGAGTCTCAGTCCCTATCCTAGTCCTAATCTCATTCCCAGCCCGTCTCTGGTCTACTTCCCCGAAAAAAGGATCGTAAATACTAATATAGGCAAATTTATATACCAAATTTCAGGCAAATCGAATAGGACGTATGTAAATAGGTATGTGGGTATTATCAATTCATGCTTTTTTTTCGGCTTCGCATGTATATTTATCAGTTTTGCCAGGTTGATGCGACTAAATCGAATATCACAATGAAAATTACTTCAAAGCTCTGGGCAACAGCTTTCATTTGATATCCATATTACACACACATTCTAGGGGTATCCGGGTCTACGCTTTGGCCTATATCTCGAGACCCTAGTCACCCAGCGGTTTAAATTACTCTGTACTAAAGCACACATCAACAGCTTCAATTTGATACCCATAATGTAAAAGCACATCCTAGTGTTACCCTGGTCCACGTTTAGGCCTATATCTCGAGACCCTAGTCACCTATACGTATGAAAATTACCCTGCACTAAAGCACTCATCAACAGCTTCAATTTGATACCAATTATGTAAAAACACATGCTAGTGCTACCCGGAGCCACGTTTTGGCCTATATCTCAAGACCCTAGTCACAAATAGATATGAAAATTACCCTGTACTAAAGCAGTCATCAACAGCTTTCATTTGTTATCCTTCTTGTATAAACACTTTCTAGTGGTATCCGGGTCCACGTTTTGGCCTCAATCTCGAGACCCTAGTCACCAGTAGGTAGGAATACTACCCTGTTCTAAAGCACTCATCAACAGCTTTCGTTTGTTATCCATATTCTATAAACACATTCTAGGGGTACCCGGGTGCACATTTTGGCCTATATCTCGAGACCCTAGTCACCCACGGGTACGAAAAATACCCCGTATCAAAGTACTCATAAACAGCTTCCATTTGTTGCCCACATTGTACAAACATATCACAGGATTACCCAGGTCCACGTTTTGATCTCAAGACTCTAACCAGAACGGGATAAAAAGTATCCTATGTCTGTGTCCTGGTTCTAGGCTACCGCTCCACCAATTTTCAGCCAAATCTGTTCATCCGTTCTTGAGTTATAAATAGTGTAACTAACACCACTTTCTTTTATATACATATGTATAAAATATATAAAAATAACAGTATTTCTCCACTATTTAGTGGATGTTATTATACAATCTACAAACTTCAATCACTCTATCTATTAAAAAAAAAGCGGATGAAAATCCGTTGCGTAGTTTTAAAGGTTTAAGCATTCAAAAGTTCATGGAACAGAAAAAGCGACTTTGTTTTATAATATGTAGTGATGTACATCCATATATACCTATAAACCTACTCCCGAAGTTAAATAACGCAGCGAATGCTACATATATGTACATATGTATGTGTCGCATCATGCCTCACTCAAAAGCAATTAGCGCGGACAGTTCACAGCGGACAAACACACATACGCATTTTTTGGTAAAAATGTTACTTTTGTTTAAACAATTTGGCCGATATAAGAAATGAATCAAGTATTTTTTTTGATGCAGAACGAAGGTAAATATTTCAAAGTTTTACTGAAAAGTAGAATTTTTAAAATCCATCCTTCCGTTTATGAGTTATAGCTGTGTAAACAAAAATTTTATGATTTTTTGCTACATTTTGGCAATTTGCCACGCCCCTATAATATATACCATCAAATTATATTAACTGTACCATACCACGTAGCTAAGCTTTCAAATGCAAAAAACCGTTTAAAATCGGAGCATTCTGTGTGAAGTTATGTGCATACATGGCATTTAGTGTCTTTATTTTATATGATTTATAAGATATAGATTTAATATTATGAGGTTCCCATTTGGAACCTCTGCCAACTTGATGTGCGCTTTGCACGTCGCACCGCACTCCACATAAAAACAAACACGTCTTTCTTGTCTTAGCTTTTAAGTTTTATTTATGTTGTTTTTAATTTGTTGCACAATAAATGTTTGTACGTTTTTATGTTTTTTTATTTATTAAATTGTTTTTTGTTAAATTATTAGTTTTGTCTGCGATTTAATTTAATATTTTAGGCCACACTTGAAGCCGGTCCCAATTATAATTATATGACAATGGCCGGTCTTTTTTCTGCCGAGCCGAATTGCTCTGTTTCCAACACCTGTTGTTCATTCACAGTAGACAACGGGTGTTGCAGCAATTTGGAAACAGGGTGACATTTTTTATAATTTGTTAAGGCTGCTGTCAAAGAGTATATATTTGTCAAGAGGCGTCACTCGATACTTTTGTTGTTGCCAAAGCAAATTACTCGATGTTTTCTCAAGGTAGTCGTTGGTTTTTTTTATCAGATGTATTTATAAAAACGCTTTCTATACATTTTCGTGGGGTATTTGTGTTTATTTTACTGATTGTATTAAATTAATTAATTAATTCTCTCTCCAAAAATCGTAATTATGCAAAGTCACCATACCGCATAACTATATAGGATTCAATTAAAAAAAACTAAACAAAACTTCCTTGAGAATCACATTCGACATGACAGGGTGCTTTAGCAACAACAAAGTATCGAGTGACGCCTCTTAAAAATATATACTCTTTGCTGCTGTTACAATATAATAAAGACCAAATTTCGCATATTGATTTTAAAAAAATTGCTGGGTACCCGGATTCAAATAAGGGTCGTCTCTTCTAACAGAGAAACAATACATATATTTGAATCTAAAGTATGCTAAGCTCTAAAAAAATTTAAGGCGCGATAACCTCTGAAGAGGTTTAGACTAAGCTTTTATTCCCATATGCGCCGTACTCCTTTTATTATACTCAGTTGAGCAGAGCTCACAGAGTATATTAAGTTTGATTGGATAACGGTTGGTTGTACATATATAAAGGAATCGAGATAGATATAGGCTTGATTGAGCCATGTCCATCCGTACGTCCGTCCGTCCGTTAACACGATAACTTTGGTAAATTTTGAGGTATCTTGATGAAATTTGGTATGTAGGTTCCTGGCCACTCATCTCAGATCGCTATTTAAAATGAACGATATCGGACTATAACAACGCCCACTTTTTCGATATGGAAAATTTCGAAAAACCGAAAAATTGCGATAATTCATTACAAAAGAGAGATTAAGCGACGAAACTTGGTAGATGAGTTGAACTTATGACGCAGGATAGAAAATTAGTAAAATTTTGGACAATGGGCGTGGCACCGCCCACTTTTAAAAGAAGGTAATTTAAAATTTTTCCAAGCTGTAATTTGGCAGTCGTTGAAGATATCATGATGAAATTTGGCAGGAACATTACACCTATTACTATATGTACGCTTAATAAAAATTAGCAAAATCGGAGAAGGACCACGCCCACTTTTAAAAAAAAATTTTTTTTTAAGTCAAATTTTAACAAAAAATTTAATATCTTTACAGTATATAAGTAAATTATGTCAACATTCAACTCCAGTAATGATATAGTGCAACAAAATACAAAAATAAAAGAAAATTTCAAAATGGGCGTGGCTCCGCCCTTTTCATTTAATTTGTCTAGAATACTTTTAACGCCATAAGTCGAACAAAAATTAACCAATCCTTTTGAAATTTGGTAGGGGCATAGATTTTATCACGTTAACTCTTTTCTCTGAAAACGGGCGAAATCGGTTGATGCCACGCCCAGTTTTTATACACAGTCGTCCGTCTGTCCTTCCGCATGGCCGTTAGCACGATAACTTGAGCAAAAATCGACATATCTTTAATGAACTTAGTTCACGTGCTTACTTGAACTCACTTTATCTTGGTATGAAAAATGAACGAAATCCGACTATGACCACGCCCACTTTTTCGATATCAAAAATTACGAAAAATGAAAAAAATGCCATAATTCTATACCAAATACGTAAAAAGGGATGAAACATGGTAAGGTAATTGGATTGTTTTATTGAAGCGAAATATAACTTTAGAAAAAACTTTATAAAATGGTTGTGACACCTACCATATTAAGTAGAAGAATATGAAAAAGTTCTGTAGGGCGAAATAAAAAACCCTTAAAATCTTGGCAGGTATTACATATATAAAGAAATTAGCGGTATCCAACAGATGATGTTCTGGGTCACCCTGGTCCACATTTTGGTCGATATCTGGAAAACGTCTTCACATATACAACTACCACCACTCCCTTTTAAAACTCTCATTAATACCTTTATTTTGATACCCATATCGTACAAACACATTCTAGAGTCACCCCTGGTCCACCTTTATGGCGATATTTCGAAACGGCGTCACCTATGGAACTAAGGATTACTCCCTTTTAAAATACTCATTAACACCTTTCTTTTGATATCCATACTGTACAAACAAATTCTAGAGTAACCCCTGGTCCACCTTTATGGCGATATTTTGAAAATGCGACCACCTATACAACAACCACCACTCCCTTTTAAAACCCTCATTAATACCTTTATTTTGATACCCATATCGTACAAACACATTCTAGAGTCACCCCTGGTCCACCTTTATGGCGATATTTCGAAACGGCGTCACCTATAAAACGAGGGCCCACTCCCTTTTAAAAATACTCATTAACACCTTTCGTTTGATACCCATATTATACAAACGTATTCTAGAGTCACCCCTGGTCCACCTTAATGGCGATGCCTCGAAAATCATCCACCTATAGAACTAAGGCCCACTCCCTCATAAAATACTCTCTAATGCCTTTCATTTGATACACATGTCATACAAACACATTCCAGGGTTTCCCTCGGTTCATTTTCCTACATGGTTATTTTCCCTTATATTGTCACCATAGCTCTCAACTGAGTATGTAATGTTCGGGTACACCCGAACTTAACCTTCCTTACTTGTTTTTTCTTACAAATTTTCGGAACGGGAGCTACTTGTTTTATGCCGACTCCGAACGGCATCTGCAAGACAGATGAGCTTTCACTGAAAAGCTTTTAATGGCAGAAATACACCCGGAGGTGTTGCCAAATCCCGTCCGAGGGGCAACCCCGATTAGATGAACTTTCTCTTGATTGAAAAAACTTGTTTCTAAAATTTTGATGTTGCTTTGCAAGGGCGTGAACCCAGGATCTTCGGTGTGGAAGGCAGAGTACGCCACCATCGCACCACGGCTGCCATGTTGAAGCTCCGCTTAAGAATTTTTTCGATATTCTTATTATTAGCATAGAAATATTTGAAAGCTTACCTGTTTTATATCTTCACGGTTTTCTCCGAAACCGGTTGTCGGGTACCGGAAAAATCTGTCTTACTGCAACTTGGACTTTTCGATAATTTGGCTATTTTTTCGGAGCATTGCAAAAAACGAGTTACGCCATTATTTACTCCAAACCGCCTACCAAGGCACCTACATTTCATTTCTCTACATTCTATTATATTCTGGCGCCATAAAAAGGCACCTCATCGAGTTATGATCGTGGTGTTTTTTACTGGCTGCAGCTTCCCACAGTACACGTGTTTCTTTTAAGCAAGCGGCTTACCAGTGTTTTTATACTCAGTTGAACTGAGCTCACAGAGTATATTAACATTGATTAGATAACGGTTGGTTGTACAGGTATAAAGGAATCGAGATAGATATAGACTTCCATATAACAAAATCATCAGTATCGAAAAAAAATTTGATTGAGCCATGCCCGTCCGCCCGTTAACACGATAACTTGAGTAAATTTTGAGGTATCTTGATGAAATTTGGTACGTAGGTTCCTCGGCACTTATCTCAGATCACTATTTAAAATGAACGAAATCGGACTACACACCCACTTTTAAAAGAAGGTAATTTAAAAGTTTTGCAAGCTGTAATTTGGCAGTCGTTGAAGATATCATGATGAAATTTGACAGGAACATTACTCGTATTACTATATATATGCTTAGTAAAAATTATCAAAATCGGAGAACGACCACGCCCACTTTAAAAAAAATAGTTTTTAAAGTCAAATTTTAACAAAATTTAACATCTTTAGAGTATATAGTATATTATGTCGACACTCAACAGCAGTAATGATATGGTGCAACAAAATACAAAAATAAAAGAAAATTTCAAAATGGGCGGACAGGAATACTGTTCGGGTATTAAATATATAAGTAAATTAGTGGTATGCGACAGATGATGTTCTGGGTTACCCTGGTCCACATTTTGGTCGACATCTCGAAATCGCCTTCATACAACTACCATCACTCCCTTTTAAAACCCTCATTAATACCTTTAATTTGATACCCATATCGTACAAACAAATTCTAGAGTCACGCCTGGTCCACCTTCATGGCGATATCTCGAAAAGGCGTCCACCTATGAAACTAAGGCCCACTCCCCTTTAAAATACTCATTACACCTTTCATTTCATACCCATATCGTAGAAACAAATTCTAGAGTCAGCCCTGGTCCACCTTTATGGCGTTATCCTGAAATGGCGTCCACCTGTAGAACTAAGGCCCACTCCCTTTTAAAATACTCATTAACACCTTTCATTTGATACCCATATCGTACAAACAAATTCTAGAGTCACCCGTGGTCCACCTTTATGGCGATATCTCGAAAAGGCGTCCACCTATAGAACTAAGGCCCACTACCTTTTAAAATACTTATTAACACCTTTAATTTGATACCCATATCGTACAAACAAATTCTAGAGTCCCCCTGGTCCACCTTTATGGCGATATCTCGAAAAGGTGTCCACCTATAGAACTAAGGCCCACTCCCTTTTAAAATACTCATTAACACCTTTCATTTGATACCCATATCGTACAAACAAATTCTAGAGTCACCCATGGTCCACCTTTATGGCGATATCTTGAAAAGGCGTCCACCAATAGAACTAAGGCCCACTCCCTTTTAAAATACTCATTAACACCTTTCATTTGATACCTATATCGTAGAAACAAATTCTAGATTCACGCCTGGTCCACCTTCATGGCGATATCTCGAAAAGGCGTCCACCTATAAAACTAAGGCCCACTCCCCTTTAAAATACTCATTACACCTTTCATTTCATACCCATATCGTAGAAACAAATTCTAGAGTCAGCCCTGATCCACCTTTATGGCGTTATCCTGAAATGGCGTCCACCTGTAGAACTAAGGCCCACTCCCTTTTAAAATACTCATTAACACGTTTCATTTGATACCCATATCGTAGAAACAAATTCTAGAGTCACTCCTGGTCCACCTTTATGGCGATATCTTGAAAAGGCGTCCACCAATAGAACTAAGGCCCACTCCCTTTTAAAATACTCATTAACACCTTTCATTTGATACCTATATCGTACAAACAAATTCTAGAGTCACGCCTGGTCCACCTTCATGGCGATATCTCGAAAAGGCGTCCACCTATAAAACTAAGGCCCACTCCCCTTTAAAATACTCATTACACCTTTCATTTCATACCCATATCGTAGAAACAAATTCTAGAGTCAGCCCTGGTCCACCTTTATGGCGTTATCCTGAAATGGCGTCCACCTGTAGAACTAAGGCCCACTCCCTTTTAAAATACTCATTAACACGTTTCATTTGATACCCATATCGTACAAACAAATTCTAGAGTCACCCCTGGTCCACCTATATGGCGATATCTTCAAAAGGCTTCCACCAATAGAACTATGGCCCACTCAATTTTAAAATACTCATTAACACCTTTCATTTGATACCCATATCGTAGAAACAAATTATAGAGTCACTCCTGGTCCACCTTTATGGCGATATCTTGAAAACCACCAATAGAACTAAGGCCCACTCCCTTTTAAAATACTCATTAACACCTTTCATTTGATACCCATATCGTACAAACAAATTCTAGAGTCACGCCTGGTCCACCTTCATGGCGATATCTCGAAAAGGCGTCCACCTATAAAACTAAGGCCCACTCCCCTTTAAAATACTCATTACACCTTTCATTTCATACCCATATCCTAGAAACAAATTCTAGAGTCAGCCCTGGTCCACCTTTATGGCGTTATCCTGAAATGGCATCCACCTGTAGAACTAAGGCCCACTCCCTTTTAAAATACTCATTTACACGTTTCATTTGATACCCATATCGTAGAAACAAATTCTAGAGTCACTCCTGGTCCACCTTTATGGCGATATCTTGAAAAGGCGTCCACCAATAGAACTAAGGCCCACTCCCTTTTAAAATACTCATTAACACCTTTCATTTGATGCCCATATCGTACAAACAAATTCTAGAGTCACGCCTGGTCCACCTTCATGGCGCTATCTCGAAAAGGCGTCCACCTATAAAACTAAGGCCCACATCCCTTTAAAATACTCATTACACCTTTCATTTCATACCCATATCGTAGAAACAAATTCTAGAGTCAGCCCTGGTCCACCTTTATGGCGTTATCCTGAAATGGCGTCCACCTGTAGAAGTAAGGCCCACTCCCTTTTAAAATACTCATTAACACGTTTCATTTGATACCCATATCGTAGAAACAAATTCTAGAGTCACGCCTGGTCCACCTTCATGGCGCTATCTCGAAAAGGCGTCCACCTATAAAACTAAGGCCCACATCCCTTTAAAATACTCATTACACCTTTCATTTCATACCCATATCGTAGAAACAAATTCTAGAGTCAGCCCTGGTCCACCTTTATGGCGTTATCCTGAAATGGCGTCCACCTATAGAACTAAGGCCCACTCCCTTTTAAAATACTCATTAACACCTTTCATTTGATACCCATATCGTACAAACAAATTCTAGAGTCACCCGTGGTCCACCTTTATGGCGATATCTCGAAAAGGCGTCCACCTATAGAACTAAGGCCCACTACCTTTTAAAATACTTATTAACACCTTTAATTTGATACCCATATCGTACAAACAAATTCTAGAGTCCCCCTGGTCCACCTTTATGGCGATATCTCGAAAAGGTGTCCACCTATAGAACTAAGGCCCACTCCCTTTTAAAATACTCATTAACACCTTTCATTTGATACCCATATCGTACAAACAAATTCTAGAGTCACCCATGGTCCACCTTTATGGCGATATCTTGAAAAGGCGTCCACCAATAGAACTAAGGCCCACTCCCTTTTAAAATACTCATTAACACCTTTCATTTGATACCTATATCGTAGAAACAAATTCTAGATTCACGCCTGGTCCACCTTCATGGCGATATCTCGAAAAGGCGTCCACCTATAAAACTAAGGCCCACTCCCCTTTAAAATACTCATTACACCTTTCATTTCATACCCATATCGTAGAAACAAATTCTAGAGTCAGCCCTGATCCACCTTTATGGCGTTATCCTGAAATGGCGTCCACCTATAGAACTAAGGCCCACTCCTTTTAAAATACTCATTAACACCTTTCATTTGATACCCATATCGTAGAAACAAATTCTAGAGTCACTCCTGGTCCACCTTTATGGCGATATCTTGAAAAGGCGTCCACCAATAGAACTAAGGCCCACTCCCTTTTAAAATACTCATTAACACCTTTCATTTGATACCTATATCGTACAAACAAATTCTAGAGTCACGCCTGGTCCACCTTCATGGCGATATCTCGAAAAGGCGTCCACCTATAAAACTAAGGCCCACTCCCCTTTAAAATACTCATTACACCTTTCATTTCATACCCATATCGTAGAAACAAATTCTAGAGTCAGCCCTGGTCCACCTTTATGGCGTTATCCTGAAATGGCGTCCACCTGTAGAACTAAGGCCCACTCCCTTTTAAAATACTCATTAACACGTTTCATTTGATACCCATATCGTACAAACAAATTCTAGAGTCACCCCTGGTCCACCTTTATGGCGATATCTTCAAAAGGCTTCCACCAATAGAACTATGGCCCACTCCCTTTTAAAATACTCATTAACACCTTTCATTTGATACCCATATCGTAGAAACAAATTATAGAGTCACTCCTGGTCCACCTTTATGGCGATATCTTGAAAACCACCAATAGAACTAAGGCCCACTCCCTTTTAAAATACTCATTAACACCTTTCATTTGATACCCATATCGTACAAACAAATTCTAGAGTCACCCCTGGTCCACCTTTATGGCGATATCTCGAAAAAGCGTCCACCTAGAGAACTAAGGCCCACTACCTTTTAAAATACTTGTAAACACCTTTAATTTGATACCCATATCGTACAAACAAATTCTAGAGTCACCCCTGGTCCACCTTTATGGCGATATCTCGAAAAGGTGTCCACCTATAGAACTAAGGCCCACTCCCTTTTAAAATACTCATTAACACCTTTCATTTGATACCCATATCGTACAAACAAATTCTAGAGTCACCCGTGGTCCACCTTTATGGCGATATCTCGAAAAGGCGTCCACCTATAGAACTAAGGCCCACTACCTTTTAAAATACTTATTAACACCTTTAATTTGATACCCATATCGTACAAACAAATTCTAGAGTCCCCCTGGTCCACCTTTATGGCGATATCTCGAAAAGGTGTACACCTATAGAACTAAGGCCCACTCCCTTTTAAAATACTCATTAACACCTTTCATTTGATACCCATATCGTACAAACAAATTCTAGAGTCACCCATGGTCCACCTTTATGGCGATATCTCGAAAAGGCGCCCACCTATAGAACTAAGGCCCACTCCCTTTTAAAACACTCATTAACACCTTTCATTTGATAGCCATATCGTACAAACAAATTCTAGAGTCACGCCTGGTCCACCTTCATGGCGATATCTCGAAAAGGCGTCCACCTATAAAACTAAGGCCCACTCCCCTTTAAAATACTCATTACACCTTTCATTTCATACCCCTATCCTAGAAACAAATTCTAGAGTCAGCCCTGGTCCACCTTTATGGCGTTATCCTGAAATGGCGTCCACCTGTAGAACTAAGGCCCACTCCCTTTTAAAATACTCATTTACACGTTTCATTTGATACCCATATCGTAGAAACAAATTCTAGAGTCACTCCTGGTCCACCTTTATGGCGATATCTTGAAAAGGCGTCCACCAATAGAACTAAGGCCCACTCCCTTTTAAAATACTCATTAACACCTTTCATTTGATGCCCATATCGTACAAACAAATTCTAGAGTCACGCCTGGTCCACCTTCATGGCGCTATCTCGAAAAGGCGTCCACCTATAAAACTAAGGCCCACATCCCTTTAAAATACTCATTACACCTTTCATTTCATACCCATATCGTAGAAACAAATTCTAGAGTCAGCCCTGGTCCACCTTTATGGCGTTATCCTGAAATGGCGTCCACCTATAGAACTAAGGCCCACTCCCTTTTAAAATACTCATTAACACCTTTCATTTGATACCCATATCGTACAAACAAATTCTAGAGTCACGCCTGGTCCACCTTCATGGCGCTATCTCGAAAAGGCGTCCACCTATAAAACTAAGGCCCACATCCCTTTAAAATACTCATTACACCATTCATTTCATACCCATATCGTAGAAACAAATTCTAGAGTCACTCCTGGTCCACCTTTATGGCGATATCTTGAAAAGGCGTCCACCAATAGAACTAAGGCCCACTCCCTTTTAAAATACTCATTAACACCTTTCATTTGATGCCCATATCGTACAAACAAATTCTAGAGTCACGCCTGGTCCACCTTCATGGCGCTATCTCGAAAAGGCGTCCACCTATAAAACTAAGGCCCACATCCCTTTAAAATACTCATTACACCTTTCATTTCATACCCATATCGTAGAAACAAATTCTAGAGTCAGCCCTGGTCCACCTTTATGGCGTTATCCTGAAATGGCGTCCACCTGTAGAAGTAAGGCCCACTCCCTTTTAAAATACTCATTAACACGTTTCATTTGATACCCATATCGTAGAAACAAATTCTAGAGTCACGCCTGGTCCACCTTCATGGCGCTATCTCGAAAAGGCGTCCACCTATAAAACTAAGGCCCACATCCCTTTAAAATACTCATTACACCTTTCATTTCATACCCATATCGTAGAAACAAATTCTAGAGTCAGCCCTGGTCCACCTTTATGGCGTTATCCTGAAATGGCGTCCACCTATAGAACTAAGGCCCACTCCCTTTTAAAATACTCATTAACACCTTTCATTTGATACCCATATCGTACAAACAAATTCTAGAGTCACCCGTGGTCCACCTTTATGGCGATATCTCGAAAAGGCGTCCACCTATAGAACTAAGGCCCACTACCTTTTAAAATACTTATTAACACCTTTAATTTGATACCCATATCGTACAAACAAATTCTAGAGTCCCCCTGGTCCACCTTTATGGCGATATCTCGAAAAGGTGTCCACCTATAGAACTAAGGCCCACTCCCTTTTAAAATACTCATTAACACCTTTCATTTGATACCCATATCGTACAAACAAATTCTAGAGTCACCCATGGTCCACCTTTATGGCGATATCTTGAAAAGGCGTCCACCAATAGAACTAAGGCCCACTCCCTTTTAAAATACTCATTAACACCTTTCATTTGATACCTATATCGTAGAAACAAATTCTAGATTCACGCCTGGTCCACCTTCATGGCGATATCTCGAAAAGGCGTCCACCTATAAAACTAAGGCCCACTCCCCTTTAAAATACTCATTACACCTTTCATTTCATACCCATATCGTAGAAACAAATTCTAGAGTCAGCCCTGATCCACCTTTATGGCGTTATCCTGAAATGGCGTCCACCTGTAGAACTAAGGCCCACTCCCTTTTAAAATACTCATTAACACGTTTCATTTGATACCCATATCGTAGAAACAAATTCTAGAGTCACTCCTGGTCCACCTTTATGGCGATATCTTGAAAAGGCGTCCACCAATAGAACTAAGGCCCACTCCCTTTTAAAATACTCATTAACACCTTTCATTTGATACCTATATCGTACAAACAAATTCTAGAGTCACGCGTGGTCCACCTTCATGGCGATATCTCGAAAAGGCGTCCACCTATAAAACTAAGGCCCACTCCCCTTTAAAATACTCATTACACCTTTCATTTCATACCCATATCGTAGAAACAAATTCTAGAGTCAGCCCTGGTCCACCTTTATGGCGTTATCCTGAAATGGCGTCCACCTGTAGAACTAAGGCCCACTCCCTTTTAAAATACTCATTAACACGTTTCATTTGATACCCATATCGTAGAAACAAATTCTAGAGTCACTCCTGGTCCACCTTTATGGCGATATCTTGAAAAGGCGTCCACCAATAGAACTAAGGCCCACTCCCTTTTAAAATACTTATTAACACCTTTCATTTGATACCCATATCGTACAAACAAATTCTAGAGTCACGCCTGGTCCACCTTCATGGCGATATCTCGAAAAGGCGTCCACCTATGAAACTAAGGCCCACTCCCCTTTAAAATACTCATTACACCTTTCATTTCATACCCATATCGTAGAAACAAATTCTAGAGTCAGCCCTGGTGCACCTTTATGGCGTTATCCTGAAATGGCGTCCACCTGTAGAACTAAGGCCCACTCCCTTTTAAAATACTCATTAACACCTTTCATTTGATACCCATATCGTAGAAACAAATTCTAGAGTCACTCCTGGTCCACCTTTATGGCGATATCTTGAAAAGGCGTCCACCAATAGAACTAAGGCCCACTCCCTTTTAAAATACTTATTAACACGTTTCATTTGATACCCATATCGTACAAACAAATTCTAGAGTCACGCCTGGTCCACCTTCATGGCGATATCTCGAAAAGGCGTCCACCTATGAAACTAAGGCCCACTCCCCTTTAAAATACTCATTACACCTTTCATTTCATACCCATATCGTAGAAACAAATTCTAGAGTCAGCCCTGGTCCACCTTTATGGCGTTATCCTGAAATGGCGTCCACCTGTAGAACTAAGGCCCACTCCCTTTTAAAATACTCATTAACACCTTTCATTTGATACCCATATCGTAGAAACAAATTCTAGAGTCACTCCTGGTCCACCTTTATGGCGATATCTTGAAAAGGCGTCCACCAATAGAACTAAGGCCCACTCCCTTTTAAAATACTCATTAACACGTTTCATTTGATACCCATATCGTAGAAACAAATTCTAGAGTCACTCCTGGTCCACCTTTATGGCGATATCTTGAAAAGGCGTCCACCAATAGAACTAAGGCCCACTCCCTTTTAAAATACTTATTAACACCTTTCATTTGATACCCATATCGTACAAACAAATTCTAGAGTCACGCCTGGTCCACCTTCATGGCGATATCTCGAAAAGGCGTCCACCTATGAAACTAAGACCCACTCCCCTTTAAAATACTCATTACACCTTTCATTTCATACCCATATCGTAGAAACAAATTCTAGAGTCAGCCCTGGTCCACCTTTATGGCGTTATCCTGAAATGGCGTCCACCTGTAGAACTAAGGCCCACTCCCTTTTAAAATACTCATTAACACGTTTCATTTGATACCCATATCGTAGAAACAAATTCTAGAGTCACTCCTGGTCCACCTTTATGGCGATATCTTGAAAAGGCGTCCACCAATAGAACTAAGGCCCACTCCCTTTTAAAATACTTATTAACACGTTTCATTTGATACCCATATCGTACAAACAAATTCTAGAGTCACGCCTGGTCCACCTTCATGGCGATATCTCGAAAAGGCGTCCACCTATGAAACTAAGGCCCACTCCCCTTTAAAATACTCATTACACCTTTCATTTCATACCCATATCGTAGAAACAAATTCTAGAGTCAGCCCTGGTCCACCTTTATGGCGTTATCCTGAAATGGCGTCCACCTGTAGAACTAAGGCCCACTCCCTTTTAAAATACTCATTAACACCTTTCATTTGATACCCATATCGTAGAAACAAATTCTAGAGTCACTCCTGGTCCACCTTTATGGCGATATCTTGAAAAGGCGTCCACCAATAGAACTAAGGCCCACTCCCTTTTAAAATACTCATTAACACCTTTCATTTGATACCTATATCGTACAAACAAATTCTAGAGTCACGCCTGGTCCACCTTCATGGCGATATCTCGAAAAGGCGTCCACCTATGAAACTAAGGCCCACTCCCCTTTAAAATACTCATTACACCTTTCATTTCATACCCATATCGTAGAAACAAATTCTAGAGTCAGCCCTGGTCCACCTTTATGGCGTTATCCTGAAATGGCGTCCACCTGTAGAACTAAGGCCCACTCCCTTTTAAAATACTCATTAACACGTTTCATTTGATACCCATATCGTAGAAACAAATTCTAGAGTCACTCCTGGTCCACCTTTATGGCGATATCTTGAAAAGGCGTCCACCAATAGAACTAAGGCCCACTCCCTTTTAAAATACTCATTAACACCTTTCATTTGATAGCCATATCGTACAAACAAATTCTAGATTCACGTCTGGTCCACCTTCATGGCGATATCTCGAAAAGGCGTCCACCTATAAAACTAAGGCCCACTCCCCTTTAAAATACTCATTACACCTTTCATTTCATACCCATATCGTAGAAACAAATTCTAGAGTCTGCCCTGGTCCACCTTTAAGGCGTTATCCTGAAATGGCGTCCACCTGTAGAACTAAGGCCCACTCCCTTTTAAAATACTCATTAACACGTTTCATTTGATACCCGTATCGTAGAAACAAATTCTAGAGTCACTCCTGGTCCACCTTTATGGCGATATCTTGAAAAGGCGTCCACCAATAAAACTAAGGCCCACTCCCTTTTAAAATACTCATTAACACTTTTCATTTGATACCCATATCGTACAAACAAATTCTAGAGTCAGCCCTGGTCCACCTTTATGGCGATATCCTGAAATGGCGTCCAGCTGTAGAACTAAGGCCCACTCCCTTTTAAAATACTCATTAACACGTTTCATTTGATACCCATATCGTAGAAACAAATTCTAGAATCACTCCTGGTCCACCTTTATGGCGATATCTTGAAAAGGCGTCCACCAATAGAACTATGGCCCACTCCCTTTTAAAATACTCATTAACACCTTTCATTTGATACCCATATCGTACAAACAAATTCTAGAGTCAGCCCTGGTCCACCTTCATGGCGATATTTTGAAAAGGCGTCCACCTATAAAACTAAGGCCCACTCCCCTTTAAAATACTCATTACACCTTTCATTTCATACCCATATCGTAAAAACAAATTCTAGAGTCAGCCCTGGTCCACCTTTATGGCGTTATCCTGAAATGGCGTCCACCTGTAGAACTAAGGCCCACTCCCTTTTAAAATACTCATTAACACGTTTCATTTGATACCCATATCGTAGAAACAAATTCTAGAATCACTCCTGGTCCACCTTTATGGCGATATCTTGAAAAGGCGTCCACCAATAGAACTATGGCCCACTCCCTTTTAAAATACTCATTAACACCTTTCATTTGATACCCATATCGTACAAACAAATTCTAGAGTCAGCCCTGGTCCACCTTTATGGCGATATCCTGAAATGGCGTCCAGCTGTAGAACTAAGGCCCACTCCCTTTTAAAATACTCATTAACACGTTTCATTTGATACCCATATCGTAGAAACAAGTTCTAGAATCACTCCTGGTCCACCTTTATGGCGATATCTTGAAAAGGCGTCCACCAATAAAACTATGGCCCACTCCCTTTTAAAATACTCATTAACACCTTTCATTTGATACCCATATCGTACAAACAAATTCTAGAGTCAGCCCTGGTCCACCTTCATGGCGATATTTTGAAAAGGCGTCCACCTATAAAACTAAGGCCCACTCCCCTTTAAAATACTCATTACACCTTTCATTTCATACCCATATCGTAAAAACAAATTCTAGAGTCAGCCCTGGTCCACCTTTATGGCGTTATCCTGAAATGGCGTCCACCTGTAGAACTAAGGCCCACTCCCTTTTAAAATACTCATTAACACGTTTCATTTGATACCCATATCGTAGAAACAAATTCTAGATTCACGCCTGGTCCACCTTCATGGCGATATCTCGAAAAGGCGTCCACCTATAAAACTAAGGCCCACTCCCCTTTAAAATACTCATTACACCTTTCATTTCATACCCATATCGTAGAAGCAAATTCTAGAGTCAGCCCTGGTCCACCTTTATGGCGTTATCCTGAAATGGCGTCCACCTGTAGAACTAAGGCCCACTCCCTTTTAAAATACTCATTAACACGTTTCATTTGATACCCGTATCGTAGAAACAAATTCTAGAGACACTCCTGGTCCACCTTTATGGCGATATCTTGAAAAGGCGTCCACCAATAGAACTAAGGCCCACTCCCTTTTAAAATACTCATTAACACCTTTCATTTGATACCCATATCGTACAAACAAATTCTAGAGTCAGCCCTGGTCCACCTTTATGGCGATATCCTGAAATGGCGTCCACCTGTAGAACTAAGGCCCACTCCCTTTTAAAATACTCATTAACACCTTTCATTTGATACCCGTATCGTAGAAACAAATTCTAGAGTCACTCCTGGTCCACCTTTATGGCGATATCTTGAAAAGGCGTCCACCAATAGAACTAAGGCCCACTCCCTTTTAAAATACTCATTAACACCTTTCATTTGATACCTATATCGTACAAACAAATTCTAGAGTCACGCCTGGTCCACCTTCATGGCGATATCTCGAAAAGGCGTCCACCTATGAAACTAAGGCCCACTCCCCTTTAAAATACTCATTACACCTTTCATTTCATACCCATATCGTAGAAACAAATTCTAGAGTCAGCCCTGGTCCACCTTTATGGCGTTATCCTGAAATGGCGTCCACCTGTAGAACTAAGGCCCACTCCCTTTTAAAATACTCATTAACACCTTTCATTTGATACCTATATCGTACAAACAAATTCTAGAGTCACGCCTGGTCCACCTTCATGGCGATATCTTGAAAAGGCGTCCACCTATGAAACTAAGGCCCACTCCCCTTTAAAATACTCATTACACCTTTCATTTCATACCCATATCGTAGAAACAAATTCTAGAGTCAGCCCTGGTCCACCTTTATGGCGTTATCCTGAAATGGCGTCCACCTGTAGAACTAAGGCCCACTCCCTTTTAAAATACTCATTAACACCTTTCATTTGATACCTATATCGTACAAACAAATTCTAGAGTCACGCCTGGTCCACCTTCATGGCGATATCTCGAAAAGGCGTCCACCTATGAAACTAAGGCCCACTCCCCTTTAAAATACTCATTACACCTTTCATTTCATACCCATATCGTAGAAACAAATTCTAGAGTCAGCCCTGGTCCACCTTTATGGCGTTATCCTGAAATGGCGTCCACCTGTAGAACTAAGGCCCACTCCCTTTTAAAATACTCATTAACACGTTTCATTTGTTACCCATATCGTAGAAACAAATTCTAGAGTCAGCCCTGATCCACCTTTATGGCGTTATCCTGAAATGGCGTCCACCTGTAGAACTAAGGCCCACTCCCTTTTAAAATACTCATTAACACGTTTCATTTGATACCCATATCGTAGAAACAAATTCTAGAGTCACTCCTGGTCCACCTTTATGGCGATATCTTGAAAAGGCGTCCACCAATAGAACTAAGGCCCACTCCCTTTTAAAATACTTATTAACACCTTTCATTTGATACCTATATCGTACAAACAAATTCTAGAGTCACGCCTGGTCCACCTTCATGGCGATATCTCGAAAAGGCGTCCACCTATGAAACTAAGGCCCACTCCCCTTTAAAATACTCATTACACCTTTCATTTCATACCCATATCGTAGAAACAAATTCTAGAGTCAGCCCTGGTCCACCTTTATGGCGTTATCCTGAAATGGCGTCCACCTGTAGAACTAAGGCCCACTCCCTTTTAAAATACTCATTAACACGTTTCATTTGATACCCATATCGTAGAAACAAATTCTAGAGTCACTCCTGGTCCACCTTTATGGCGATATCTTGAAAAGGCGTCCACCAATAGAACTAAGGCCCACTCCCTTTTAAAATACTCATTAACACCTTTCATTTGATAGCCATATCGTACAAACAAATTCTAGATTCACGTCTGGTCCACCTTCATGGCGATATCTCGAAAAGGCGTCCACCTATAAAACTAAGGCCCACTCCCCTTTAAAATACTCATTACACCTTTCATTTCATACCCATATCGTAGAAACAAATTCTAGAGTCTGCCCTGGTCCACCTTTATGGCGTTATCCTGAAATGGCGTCCAGCTGTAGAACTAAGGCCCACTCCCTTTTAAAATACTCATTAACACGTTTCATTTGATACCCGTATCGTAGAAACAAATTCTAGAGTCACTCCTGGTCCACCTTTATGGCGATATCTTGAAAAGGCGTCCACCAATAAAACTAAGGCCCACTCCCTTTTAAAATACTCATTAACACTTTTCATTTGATACCCATATCGTACAAACAAATTCTAGAGTCAGCCCTGGTCCACCTTTATGGCGATATCCTGAAATGGCGTCCAGCTGTAGAACTAAGGCCCACTCCCTTTTAAAATACTCATTAACACGTTTCATTTGATACCCATATCGTAGAAACAAATTCTAGAATCACTCCTGGTCCACCTTTATGGCGATATCTTGAAAAGGCGTCCACCAATAGAACTATGGCCCACTCCCTTTTAAAATACTCATTAACACCTTTCATTTGATACCCATATCGTACAAACAAATTCTAGAGTCAGCCCTGGTCCACCTTCTTGGCGATATTTTGAAAAGGCGTCCACCTATAAAACTAAGGCCCACTCCCCTTTAAAATACTCATTACACCTTTCATTTCATACCCATATCGTAAAAACAAATTCTAGAGTCAGCCCTGGTCCACCTTTATGGCGTTATCCTGAAATGGCGTCCACCTGTAGAACTAAGGCCCACTCCCTTTTAAAATACTCATTAACACGTTTCATTTGATACCCATATCGTAGAAACAAATTCTAGAATCACTCCTGGTCCACCTTTATGGCGATATCTTGAAAAGGCGTCCACCAATAGAACTATGGCCCACTCCCTTTTAAAATACTCATTAACACCTTTCATTTGATACCCATATCGTACAAACAAATTCTAGAGTCAGCCCTGGTCCACCTTTATGGCGATATCCTGAAATGGCGTCCAGCTGTAGAACTAAGGCCCACTCCCTTTTAAAATACTCATTAACACGTTTCATTTGATACCCATATCGTAGAAACAAGTTCTAGAATCACTCCTGGTCCACCTTTATGGCGATATCTTGAAAAGGCGTCCACCAATAAAACTATGGCCCACTCCCTTTTAAAATACTCATTAACACCTTTCATTTGATACCCATATCGTACAAACAAATTCTAGAGTCAGCCCTGGTCCACCTTCATGGCGATATTTTGAAAAGGCGTCCACCTATAAAACTAAGGCCCACTCCCCTTTAAAATACTCATTACACCTTTCATTTCATACCCATATCGTAAAAACAAATTCTAGAGTCAGCCCTGGTCCACCTTTATGGCGTTATCCTGAAATGGCGTCCACCTGTAGAACTAAGGCCCACTCCCTTTTAAAATACTCATTAACACCTTTCATTTGATACCTATATCGTACAAACAAATTCTAGAGTCACGCCTGGTCCACCTTCATGGCGATATCTCGAAAAGGCGTCCACCTATGAAACTAAGGCCCACTCCCCTTTAAAATACTCATTACACCTTTCATTTCATACCCATATCGTAGAAACAAATTCTAGAGTCAGCCCTGGTCCACCTTTATGGCGTTATCCTGAAATGGCGTCCACCTGTAGAACTAAGGCCCACTCCCTTTTAAAATACTCATTAACACGTTTCATTTGATACCCATATCGTAGAAACAAATTCTAGAGTCAGCCCTGATCCACCTTTATGGCGTTATCCTGAAATGGCGTCCACCTGTAGAACTAAGGCCCACTCCCTTTTAAAATACTCATTAACACGTTTCATTTGATACCCATATCGTAGAAACAAATGCTAGAGTCACTCCTGGTCCACCTTTATGGCGATATCTTGAAAAGGCGTCCACCAATAGAACTAAGGCCCACTCCCTTTTAAAATACTTATTAACACCTTTCATTTGATACCTATATCGTACAAACAAATTCTAGAGTCACGCCTGGTCCACCTTCATGGCGATATCTCGAAAAGGCGTCCACCTATGAAACTAAGGCCCACTCCCCTTTAAAATACTCATTACACCTTTCATTTCATACCCATATCGTAGAAACAAATTCTAGAGTCAGCCCTGGTCCACCTTTATGGCGTTATCCTGAAATGGCGTCCACCTGTAGAACTAAGGCCCACTCCCTTTTAAAATACTCATTAACACCTTTCATTTGATACCCATATCGTAGAAACAAATTCTAGAGTCACTCCTGGTCCACCTTTATGGCGATATCTTGAAAAGGCGTCCACCAATAGAACTAAGGCCCACTCCCTTTTAAAATACTCATTAACACCTTTCATTTGATACCTATATCGTACAAACAAATTCTAGAGTCACGCCTGGTCCACCTTCATGGCGATATCTCGAAAAGGCGTCCACCTATGAAACTAAGGCCCACTCCCCTTTAAAATACTCATTACACCTTTCATTTCATACCCATATCGTAGAAACAAATTCTAGAGTCAGCCCTGGTCCACCTTTATGGCGTTATCCTGAAATGGCGTCCACCTGTAGAACTAAGGCCCACTCCCTTTTAAAATACTCATTAACACGTTTCATTTGATACCCATATCGTAGAAACAAATTCTAGAGTCACTCCTGGTCCACCTTTATGGCGATATCTTGAAAAGACGTCCACCAATAGAACTAAGGCCCACTCCCTTTTAAAATACTCATTAACACCTTTCATTTGATAGCCATATCGTACAAACAAATTCTAGATTCACGTCTGGTCCACCTTCATGGCGATATCTCGAAAAGGCGTCCACCTATAAAACTAAGGCCCACTCCCCTTTAAAATACTCATTACACCTTTCATTTCATACCCATATCGTAGAAACAAATTCTAGAGTCTGCCCTGGTCCACCTTTATGGCGTTATCCTGAAATGGCGTCCACCTGTAGAACTAAGGCCCACTCCCTTTTAAAATACTCATTAACACGTTTCATTTGATACCCGTATCGTAGAAACAAATTCTAGAGTCACTCCTGGTCCACCTTTATGGCGATATCTCGAAAAGGCGTCCACCTATAAAACTAAGGCCCACTCCCCTTTAAAATACTCATTACACCTTTCATTTCATACCCATATCGTAGAAACAAATTCTAGAGTCTGCCCTGGTCCACCTTTATGGCGTTATCCTGAAATGGCGTCCACCTGTAGAACTAAGGCCCACTCCCTTTTAAAATACTCATTAACACCTTTCATTTGATAGCCATATCGTACAAACAAATTCTAGATTCACGTCTGGTCCACCTTCATGGCGATATCTCGAAAAGGCGTCCACCTATAAAACTAAGGCCCACTCCCCTTTAAAATACTCATTACACCTTTCATTTCATACCCATATCGTAGAAACAAATTCTAGAGTCTGCCCTGGTCCACCTTTATGGCGTTATCCTGAAATGGCGTCCACCTGTAGAACTAAGGCCCACTCCCTTTTAAAATACTCATTAACACTTTTCATTTGATACCCATATCGTACAAACAAATTCTAGAGTCAGCCCTGGTCCACCTTTATGGCGATATCCTGAAATGGCGTCCAGCTGTAGAACTAAGGCCCACTCCCTTTTAAAATACTCATTAACACGTTTCATTTGATACCCATATCGTAGAAACAAATTCTAGAATCACTCCTGGTCCACCTTTATGGCGATATCTTGAAAAGGCGTCCACCAATAGAACTATGGCCCACTCCCTTTTAAAATACTCATTAACACCTTTCATTTGATACCCATATCGTACAAACAAATTCTAGAGTCAGCCCTGGTCCACCTTCATGGCGATATTTTGAAAAGGCGTCCACCTATAAAACTAAGGCCCACTCCCCTTTAAAATACTCATTACACCTTTCATTTCATACCCATATCGTAAAAACAAATTCTAGAGTCAGCCCTGGTCCACCTTTATGGCGTTATCCTGAAATGGCGTCCACCTGTAGAACTAAGGCCCACTCCCTTTTAAAATACTCATTAACACGTTTCATTTGATACCCATATCGTAGAAACAAATTCTAGAATCACTCCTGGTCCACCTTTATGGCGATATCTTGAAAAGGCGTCCACCAATAGAACTATGGCCCACTCCCTTTTAAAATACTCATTAACACCTTTCAGTTGATACCCATATCGTACAAACAAATTCTAGAGTCAGCCCTGGTCCACCTTTATGGCGATATCCTGAAATGGCGTCCAGCTGTAGAACTAAGGCCCACTCCCTTTTAAAATACTCATTAACACGTTTCATTTGATACCCATATCGTAGAAACAAATTCTAGAATCACTCCTGGTCCACCTTTATGGCGATATCTTGAAAAGGCGTCCACCAATAGAACTATGGCCCACTCCCTTTTAAAATACTCATTAACACCTTTCATTTGATACCCATATCGTACAAACAAATTCTAGAGTCAGCCCTGGTCCACCTTCATGGCGATATTTTGAAAAGGCGTCCACCTATAAAACTAAGGCCCACTCCCCTTTAAAATACTCATTACACCTTTCATTTCATACCCATATCGTAAAAACAAATTCTAGAGTCAGCCCTGGTCCACCTTTATGGCGTTATCCTGAAATGGCGTCCACCTGTAGAACTAAGGCCCACTCCCTTTTAAAATACTCATTAACACGTTTCATTTGATACCCATATCGTAGAAACAAATTCTAGATTCACGCCTGGTCCACCTTCATGGCGATATCTCGAAAAGGCGTCCACCTATAAAACTAAGGCCCACTCCCCTTTAAAATACTCATTACACCTTTCATTTCATACCCATATCGTAGAAGCAAATTCTAGAGTCAGCCCTGGTCCACCTTTATGGCGTTATCCTGAAATGGCGTCCACCTGTAGAACTAAGGCCCACTCCCTTTTAAAATACTCATTAACACGTTTCATTTGATACCCGTATCGTAGAAACAAATTCTAGAGTCACTCCTGGTCCACCTTTATGGCGATATCTTGAAAAGGCGTCCACCAATAGAACTAAGGCCCACTCCCTTTTAAAATACTCATTAACACCTTTCATTTGATACCCATATCGTACAAACAAATTCTAGAGTCAGCCCTGGTCCACCTTTATGGCGATATCCTGAAATGGCGTCCAGCTGTAGAACTAAGGCCCACTCCCTTTTAAAATACTCATTAACACGTTTCATTTGATACCCATATCGTAGAAACAAATTCTAGAGTCACTCCTGGTCCACCTTTATGGCGATATCTTGAAAAGGCGTCCACCAATAGAACTATGGCCCACTCCCTTTTAAAACACTCATTAACACCTTTCATTTGATACCCATATCGTACAAACAAATTCTAGAGTCAGCCCTGGTCCACCTTCATGGCGATATCTCGAAAAGGCGTCCACCTATAAAACTAAGGCCCACTCCCCTTTAAAATACTCATTACACCTTTCATTTCATACCCATATCGTAGAAACAAATTCTAGAGTCAGCCCTGGTCCACCTTTATGGCGTTATCCTGAAATGGCGTCCACCTGTAGAACTAAGGCCCACTCCCTTTTAAAATACCCATTAACACGTTTCATTTGATACCCATATCGTAGAAACAAATTCTAGAGTCACTCCTGGTCCACCTTTATGGCGATATCTTGAAAAGGCGTCCACCAATAGAACTAAGGCCCACTCCCTTTTAAAATACTCATTAACACGTTTCATTTGATACCCATATCGTAGAAACAAATTCTAGAGTCACTCCTGGTCCACCTTTATGGCGATATCTTGAAAAGGCGTCCACCAATAGAACTAAGGCCCACTCCCTTTTAAAATACTCATTAACACGTTTCATTTGATACCCATATCGTACAAACAAATTCTAGAGTCACGCCTGGTCCACCTTCATGGCGATATCTCGAAAAGGCATCCACCTATAAAACTAAGGCCCACTCCCTTTTAAAATACCCTTTAATATCTTCCATTTGATACAGATGTCGTACAAACACATCCAAGGTTACCCTAGGTTCATTTTCCTACATGGTGATTTTCCCTTATTTTGTCTCCAAAGCTCTCTACTGAGTATGTAATGTTCCTTTACACCCAAACTTAGCCTTCCTTACTTGTTATGAGTAGCTATGAGCGTTTCTTTACTTTTCGCCCAAGTGCTGCTAGCGAGAGACTTGAGGATATTTTTGCTGCTCAGCACCACAAATCAAAATAGGCATAGTAGGGCACAGCGTTCTAAAAAAAATTCACTACCACTAAAAAAAGTATAGCTGCTACCATTTCTCGAAATTTAGTGCAAGTGGAGAATTTTGTTTCCACTAGTGGAAAAAATTTAGTGAAAATAACTTTCAACGAGTTCTAATTTTTAAATAATTTTCCACTGCAATAGACATGGTCGATGTGAAAAACTGGAAGGGTTAAGGCTTGGTTTCCTCGAAAGCGGTGCCGCTATTTAGTGGCCGTTACATAGCGGTAGAGTATGATGTCAAAATTGTTGCAGTGAAAAAGTAATTATGTGTAAACCAAGAAAACGGTGAATTTCACCGTAACGTAATATAGCGACCGGGCATAAAACAACCCTGTCGTCATGAGGGTAGAAACTCGTTCATCACCGTTTTTTGCCACCGCTATTGTCAAACCGGTGAACCTTTTGTCAAATATTTATAAAATAAACAACATTTTTGAATTAAAATTTTTTAACATGTTTTATTTTTGTATGTGCGGTTAAAAAAATAATAGGAAAAACTAAAAAAAAAGGGAAAAATGAAAATAAAATTTTGTGGATCGTCTGCCGTAAGTGTTCATAGTTTCCAGCAAAGTGGTGCCGCTGAAAACGGTGAGTATACCGGGCGTTCTTTAGCGGTCGTCATAAAGCGGCACCGCTTTCCGAGGAAACCAAGCGTTTAGAGAGATAATCCTTCATTTGCGGAAACAATGATAAATCTTTCTGGTGGGACAGGAAGCTTCAAGATGTAGAAGTTTAAAAAAATATGGGAAATGCCACCCGAGGCACCTTTATTTAATTATTTTTAGTTTGGATATTTCATTCCTAAATTGCACCGTTGCCCTTCAACTACTCAAGTAATTCGCTGTCCATCTTGTAAGTGTGTGTGCAAGGGTAGTCTTTCAGTAGTTCACTGTGCCAAAAGCTTTTTGTTTTTTTTGCTTCTCCATAACTTGTTTGGACGCTAATGGCATTTAGAGCGGTGGTAATGCTATGTAGTTTTCTGAATCTATGCTGGTGCCTGGCAAGCCGACAATTCAAAATTAAATGTGTTTCCGGAAACGTACCTGGGTATGGAATTCCTTTTCTAGTGCCTAAGGATGTCAATAAAGCAAATTGTAAATGCACAACGTCTTAACAAATGGTAGAATTAATTACAAATTACAAAAAACTATTCGAATAGTCCAATCTGTCGCCAATCGAATGAAACACCTAATTGATTAGTGATCGTCGATTATTTTACTGAACAGCTTTTGCTAAACAAGTAACCAATTATTCGAATGGTAGAACATCAAAAGCTCTATTTCTCAAGGTTTAGCAGTGGCACCACCCTTCATATTTCCATTCTTCAAGAATGATAAAGTTTGACAAAAATTGCTAAAGTGCGTTGGCATGGTTACTCCGTCCGGGTCCACTGCATGATTTAACATTCTCAATGTCACTTGAAACCAATTAAGTGGTAATGGAAATGGGAGATGCACTGTGTTTAACGTAACCGCTTATCTTGGCTTGCATCCTGGATTTATTTGATCACACACATTTCCATAAGGTGGTATGTAGTGGTACAATTTTCCAACTAAATAAGAAGTCAAGTCTACACCGAGTAAACTGTCCTGGGTATGGTCCTATTTTTCAGCATGGGTCTTAACTTAACAAAATGCTGAAGTCATGAGCAAGTCAACAATTTTGGAATTGGAATGCGAAGTAGATTGAGATTTCTATATATAAGCCGTGTTGTGTCATTACCATGGGTCGGTAAAAAAAGAGATCTGAAATAAAACGCGTTTCTTCTAAACTAATTGTTTTTATCTTGCAACTAAATATACAACATATACTAAAACTATATTTATCAGAACTAGCTATGCAGAAAAAGAAATATCACTAATAACTTCCTTATATTTCAACTCTTTAAATCCTCCAACTTTCCATCAATCCACGACCGCAATGCCGACACGTTAGTATAAACGCCAGGATACTTCTTTTGGGCGCAACCCACACCCCAAGACACAATGCCATAAAGCGTTGCTATGCTTCGCTTGTTCGCAACTAAAGGACCACCTGAATCACCCTGACACGCATCTTTACCACCATTACTGTATCCAGCACAAAACATTTCCTCAGTAATGGGCACAACATATTTAAAATTCTGCACGCAAATCTCTTGTTGTATCACTTTTACATCCACGTAATTCAGAAACGTTGGCAAATAGCCCGTTTCGCTGGTAAGACCCCAACCACTGATCAATAGGGTCGTTTGTGCGGATAAACTTTCATGCGATGCAGCCAATTGTATTGGTTTCACCATTTGTGAATATATCAGCGATTGCTCAAGTTGCAGTAATGCAATATCGTAGTTGTAGGTGGTGGGGGAGTAACCTTCATGCCTCAGGATACGTACAACGTTACGCAGCTGGCCGCCAAACGAATGTCGCGTAGCACCAGCACGCACTTTAAATGCAGTCACTTGCATCGATTTCTCAACACAGTGAGCTGCTGTGATGATGACGTTTGGACGTATGATGGCGCCGCCACAAATATGTTCGCCTTTGTATTGCAGCGACACTTGATATGGAAAATTGAGAATGGAGGTGGGCATACCACCGACGATGCGTCCATCGTAGTTGAAGCTGTCATCATTGTTTTGTGCTGCTCGCTCACCTTTGAAGTCTGCCTTTGCAATTGGAGACTCAGTGTTTGTAAATGATTGCCCAGACACCGGTGAATTGTGAGCGTAGTTGATAAAATGTTGACAAAAATTTACAGCTAAAAAAGTCCAAAACGGCGTCATTTTTGTTTAAGGAAAGCTTTTAATTCAATATGTTACTAGCTGGTTTGTTGTTTGTAATATGAATAAGGTATTTGCAAAATTATCATTCTTTTATATTGTCTCGCACTTTTGCTTCTTAAGAAATTCTTATCGCTCTACTTTCTGGCTTAACGTTGGGCGAAACCCGTACACCTGCATCCAAAAATATTGTTTTTATACCCAGCGGGTACTTGAACGTAAGAGTTTTATAGCTTAGATTGGATAACGGTTCTACTGTATGATACAAACGCATCGAAAGAGAATTTTATTGGGTCATGTTCGTCCCTGCGTTAAAAAGATTGGTGAAGTCGAAGATAATTTCGCCAACTTTTTCGATATCGAAAATTTCTAAAAATTTAAGAAATGCGATAGTTCATTATGCGAAGAGTTGATTGACTTTGTGAGGCAAACTAGAAATTTGGTGAAATTTTTGAAAATGGGCGTGGCAGCGCTCACACTTGGCATGCCGTAAATCGTATTTGTGCTCCGATTAGGCTCATATTTGGAACAAATATTACATACCGTCCGGTGGAAGGGACATCAAAATACTTTGGAGTTCGCGGAGGGACAAGCATACGCGGCGCTGGGTCGAGTAAAGTCTCTGGAAGGATTATGTATTGAGGACTATGATTGTAACAAATTGTCAGGAAAGAGTCCTTGTAATAATGAGTAGCTAAATGAACTAAATATAATGAGAAATAATAGGCATTAATTAAAGACTAAAAACTTGAAAATAAAATAATTTACAAAAAAATGTTTAAGTTATGCGGTTTATTAAACGGGCGTGGCACCGTAGGATTAGAAAAGTAATTTACCTGAAATGAACAGTACAATTGAAACTTACACTGAGCATATAATGTTCGGTTACACTCGAACTTAGACACCCTTACTTGTTATATTATGGCTTTGTCAAGCACCCCAACCAAATCGTTTATGCAAATCCGCCTTAAGCACTTACTTCACTTTATAAGGAAGTACCCCAAATTCTACTGGGATTAAATAAAACCAATTGAAACATTATTTTGGAAAAATGTTAATTTAAAATTATCAAACAAAAGTAGAATTATTTCCTGATTGTATAGAAATTTTCACCAATTTAAAAAATTTCGAAAATTGGGTTATTGTTTTTTTTTTGTAGCGATAAGGACACTCCCCGAAAATTTTGAGGAGTATTATCGATGTTTTTGGTTCTTTTCCGGATATAGGTATGATACGCTCTAGTAGCAAGGACCATTAAGGTACTAGCCCGACCATCTCGGGAACGATATATTAAGACCACATTGAACCGTCTAAGCCATATGGGTGTTTCCATGAGGATATCAACCACGACTGAAAAAATTAAATGACTAGAAAATGGGTTTTAAGACGAATTATTAAGGGAAAAGACTTGAATTTATATTACATGGAGGTATTTGCTGCTTGTTCGTATTTTAATACTCATAAACGGAAGAGTAAAACTGAGGGTCTCTTCAACTCAGTTTTCGCAAATTGAATCAACTATTTTCTCTTCCCTATTAATTAAATTAAGAGATTTGAAGTAGTGCAAATACATTTTAAAATTAAACTAACAATAACAACTACCTATAAAAATGAGAAAAAGAGAAGTTCGAACTCGAATAACGGTATTTTTTTATTTACTTTTGATAGTATAATTACGTCGCTTACGTTATGCAAAAACACTATTTGTCTATGTAATTTGTGTGTTGGCAGTCGCAGGTAACAGAGATTACAACTCCAAATGAAGAAATCTTCTGGTTAAATATATTCGCTGAAATTTTCTTTTCAATCGAAGTAATAAAAATTGTATTAACCTTTAAAGTTTGTCGCATACGTTATTGTAAGTATGAATATTTTATTTAAATGCATTAAAATCGCTGTTAGAAGCAATTTTTTTATATATATTATCCTGAATACTTAGTTGTAAAACCATGAAACGGTGGCACGAAGAGTTAAAAAAAGACGAAGCAAAGCTAAAAGAGTATCAGAAAAAAGAGGTTGAAAGACAACGGGCCTATCGGAAAAGAAAGGCAGATGCAGCAAAAGAGATGCAAAATTACTTCAAGAAAAAAGGAAAAAAGATCGAATTCGGCAGCGAAAATTAAGAGAAAAATATGAAAATGTCAGAAACATGGGTGCTGGTTCGTCATATAGTTGCAAACAAACTTTGGGGAAAGCTTATCTGAACAATTGGTTGTATGGTAGATATACGCTATAGCGGCCCGTTCCAATCGTTTCCGACAGTGATTAATCTGTTACCCAACTACACCCACCCGCCCTCCAAATTTCCTCTCTGATTTAGAGCCTACTTTGCATTCAAACTTACCTCGTCATCTTATTCTATCGGCATACTTATTGAGGGCTCTATATTATCTCCTTTAAGAACTTACTATTTTGACATTCGTTACAAACGTAATACACCAATCCGTTTTTATAAAAGGTATACAAATAAAAGTATTAAGGTGACGTAGCACTCAAAGTTAATGGAAGTAATATAAGCCAGAATAACTTGTCAGTTTCGGTTTGAAGGGAACCCATTTTTACCCCTTGCGAGCTGTCGCTGATATTCACTGGGATCATTAATTTCATTTCACAAGTACATAGATATCTGCCAACTCTATATGATCCATCTATTTTTTCTTATATAGCCGATGTGAGTTTTTGAGGTCTTCAAATTTATATTCAACAGATATATTCTTGCATTTCTCGAAGAATATTCTTTCTTCTCATTTTTATCGGATTGGCTGATCCGTACTGTAAATTTAAATCGTACTTTCTCCCCAAAGGCTTTCGATATAAATCCGGTACGAGCCCGGTTTCAACGGGAGCGGTTTGACCTGCCGAACTATCGAGTCGCTTCACTGTGTTTATCTAGTATTTTTTGGCGGCGCTGAGATGCACATATAAACATACGTATACGATGTGTGTTCAGAAAATAACGGGAATTTTCGCTTTTTGAAAAAGATATTTATTTATTCATCTAAATTAATGTTGTCGCCTTCAAAATAGTTCCCATTAAATATTATGCACTTGTGCCAGCGCTTCTTCCAATCCTCGAAACACTTCTCAAACTAGATCTTTGGGATAGCCTTCAGCTCTTTCGGCGATGCGCTTTTAATTTCATCTATGCTTGTAAAACGACCCTTCAAGGTTTTCTTTATTTTTGGAAATAGAAAAAAGTCACACGGAACCAATGTGCAGAATGGCATACAGTGCAGCCGTCGGGGTTGTTTTCAGGGCTCCCGCAATGCTAAGCATCGATAGTCTGCATACCCCCTCTAATTTTTTGAGGTATATTATTTTTTGTGTGGCTTTCCACCAAACAAGAACTCCATAGTATAGAAACAAACTTTGGGGAAAGCAGTACGAAAGGTAGAAAAAATGTTGCCAATGGACATAAATAGGAAAGTGGAAGTACTTGAAGCTCTTTACATGAAGTATGTAAAACAGGCCAATAATGAACAGGAAACACACATGAGTTCGGTTGAAAGTTTTAACTTAATTAAAGATTTTTACTTGCGAGAGGGAGTTAGTGTGCAAGCTCCAGGCCGTAAAGATACGGTAATCTATAATGGGAAAATCGTCGCCAAGCGCTTTATGCTTTTGACCGTGTCTGAAGCATATGAACTGTAGAGAAGCGAGGTTACTTCGGGATATGTGGATAAATCACTTTTTTATCAGTACCGACGCAGCTATGTAAAATTAATAGATAAAACTCCACACAATATGTGTGTCTGTAAGTACCACGCAAGTTTTGCTTTTTTATTGGAAGCATGTGCAAAAGTCATACCATCATTCCCAAAAACATTTGAAACATTTTTGAAATCCTCTTGTTGTAATGTGTTGGATGAAAATTGTATGACCAATGACTGCGAAAACTGTGTGCGAGATGTAGAGCAAGATTTATTTCCCGTGTGTTTTCGTACCAACATGGATAAAAATGTTAAGTGGAAACATTGGAGGAAAGTTGATAACCATTTAACGTTAAGCTACACCACTGCTGCATTGGCTGATCTGATTCATGAAATAGAAGCTCAACTGTCGGTTTTTAAAGTGCATAGCTTTGTTAAATAATGCTAACAACGACATTTCAATGAAAAAAAAAAAAAAAATACGGCTTCTGAATTGATCTTGCCAATAGATTTCGCAGAAAATTACAGGTTAGTTAATCACAATGAAATTCATGATGCTCACTCTTCCTATCATCAGGTTACCATTTTCACATGCGTTGCCTGGCTTTTTGAGGAAACAAAGTCATTTGCTATTATTAGCGACAAGTTGAGCCATAAGTTTGATGTTTTTTGTTTCATTACAAAAATTGTGGTTCAAATACTAAGTCAATATAAAGGCATTACCAGCGTATTTGTATTCTATGATGGGAGCAGTTTGCAGTTTAAAAATAAGTTTATTTTAACAAGCATACCTTACTTTGTAAGTAAATGTAGCTGCAAATATTTTGAATGGAATTTCTTTGCCACCTTGCATGGCAAAGGCGCAGTGGATGGAATAGGTGCTGTTATAAAGAGAAAGGTGTGGCAAATAGTAAAAGCTAATAATATAATTTTACCAGATGCTTTTTCATTTTATAAATACGAAAACTGTCATTGTACTTTGTGTTTTTAGCACTTACTTTGTTTAAAATAACGTTTCTTTCGCTTTATTTTCGTTACTATTATTTTCTTTTACACTGGTCGCAGAAATTTGGTTATGGGTAATAAAGTTTGTTATACCTTCCATATGGCTGGATGGACAAATGACTTAATATCACCTCAAAGGCAATCATAAAAGGCTCCAGGCCAAATAAAGAACATGGGTTCTACAAGCCAGTTATCGTACCCGCGCTGTTATATGGTGCAGAAGCATGTACTTGCGCTGAGAACATCTGATGAGGCGACTCTTAGAAAGTTCGGCGAAGACCGGCGAGAGAATTAAGACACAGTGCTTAGGCTGGCTAGGCCGTGTTATGCGAATGATGATGATGATGATCATGCGCAGAAGATATTCTTATCGGAACACGCCAAAGGGAGCTAAGGAAAAATGTGTCCCTCATTTCAATGGAAGGAACATATGGAAAACGATTTAAGTTCTTCTGTGTCTCCAATTGGCGGTACTTTTTTTAATCAGCTGTTTTGTAACATTTGCATTTAGTTTTAAAACAAATCAGAAAGTTATTGCCACCACTTGAACTTCTCGACCAAATTCACGGTCAATAAGACAAAAATATTCGCGAAATATAAAGCGAAAATATATAAAGATAATATTTTTTATGAACTCGGCAAATATTTGCACTTAACTTAAAGTGATAATAAATATAAGAAAATATAAGGACTGGACAGTCCTCGGCTGTACAGAAGACCTCATATCTTGCATGAACGAAGCTGTAGAAAAATCTGATGAAATTTTAAAAATTCATAAAATCCGAGAAATCAGTTGTATAGGATATATAGATATGTATATTTAACCGGTCTCGACTATTTTTCAAACAGCAGTGCATACAATATATATTGCCATTTGGTAAAATTTTAAGTTTTAGACGTTAAAATGAGGTAGATATTTAATATGAAAACCCGCTTATCTGAACAATTGGTTGTATGGTAGATATACGCTATAGCGGCCCGTTCCAATCGTTTCCGACAGTGATTAATCTGTTACCCAACTTAATCTTACACCCACCCGCCCTCCAAATTTCCTCTCTGATTTAGAGCCTACTTTGCATTCAAACTTACCTCGTCATCTTATTCTATCGGCATACTTATTGAGGGCTCTATATTATCTCCTTTAAGAACTTACTATTTTGACATTCGTTACAAACGTAATACACCAATCCGTTTTTATAAAAGGTATACAAATAAAAGTATTAAGGTGACGTAGCACTCAAAGTTAATGGAAGTAAGATAAGCCAGAATAACTTGTCAGTTTCGGTTTGAAGGGAACCCATTTTTACCCCTTGCGAGCTGTCGCTGATATTCACTGGGATCATTAATTTCATTTCACAAGTACATAGATATCTGCCAACTCTATATGATCCATCTATTTTTTCTTATATAGCCGATGTGAGTTTTTGAGGTCTTCAAATTTATATTCAACAGATATATTCTTGCATTTCTCGAAGAATATTCTTTCTTCTCATTTTTATCGGATTGGCTGATCCGTACTGTAAATTTAAATCGTACTTTCTCCCCAAAGGCTTTCGATATAAATCCGGTACGAGCCCGGTTTCAACGGGAGCGGTTTGACCTGCCGAACTATCGAGTCGCTTCACTGTGTTTATCTAGTATTTTTTGGCGGCGCTGAGATGCACATATAAACATACGTATACGAGGTGTGTTCAGAAAATAACGGGAATTTTCGCTTTTTGAAAAAGATATTTATTTATTCATCTAAATTAATGTTGTCGCCTTCAAAATAGTTCCCATTAAATATTATGCACTTGTGCCAGCGCTTCTTCCAATCCTCGAAACACTTCTCAAACTAGATCTTTGGGATAGCCTTCAGCTCTTTCGGCGATGCGCTTTTAATTTCATCTATGCTTGTAAAACGACCCTTCAAGGTTTTCTTTATTTTTGGAAATAGAAAAAAGTCACACGGAACCAATGTGCAGAATGGCATACAGTGCAGCCGTCGGGGTTGTTTTCAGGGCTCCCGCAATGCTAAGCATCGATAGTCTGCATACCCCCTCTAATTTTTTGAGGTATATTATTTTTTGTGTGGCTTTCCACCAAACAAGAACTCCATAGTATAGAATAGGGCTTACAATCGCTGTAAAAACCCCGTTCAGAGTCTGCATAAAACATCTAAGTCCCGTTCCGGCAATTTCTTGTAAAAATTAAAAAAGGAACATAACGCAAACTGGAAAAGAATATCGGCCAAGATCACCTCACCAAGATGAATCGCGTCAAGTATTCATTCCATTTTCATGTCTGCATTAAGCTCATCAAGGGAATGCGCATATTTCTTCCTTGATGATGGCAAGTACTTTGTCTTGCTCTAGCTCACCGCGAGACCCTGTTGATCCGCCCTTCATCCAAACCAGAGAAGGCAAAACTTACAAAGCGTTTGCTGAGTTCAGTAAGTGCAATATCATCAGCAAAAGTTAGTAATTATACACTTTGTAACACTTTTTAAGATTTCGGGTAGGTTTGCTGTCGGAATTACCTTTCCAGCAACAGGTTAAAAACATTTCACGATACTGAGTCACCTTGCCGAAACCCTGGTTTGCTTTCTGCTCGGGCATGTCCTTTACAATCCCTATAAAGCTGGGGGTCATTTGGCAAAGTCCTTTTTGCTAAGAAGTAAGCATGGGTAATAACTCAATTTTTGCGGAGCCGGTGAAGGCTATATCGAAACAATACTAATCTCGTGCACAAACTAACACAATTCACTTCGCATATATGTACATACATACTCATACTCATATCATTTTACCTACCGAGTTAAACCTTTCATTGCGACGTTTAGCAAAATAATCTTACAAAATTTTAATTGTATTTCTTATCTGAACCACCTACCCAGCAGACTTTTAATTTCTTTAGTCTTACATATGACTTTTTTCATAAAACTGATAAAATGACAAATGTTCAGCTCAATGTGAGGAAATAAAGTAGATAATTAATTTAAATACTTTTCTATAGACCGACGACGCTACTCACCAAAATTCGTTTGTTTTTATTCAAATTACAAAACTTCATATCGACGACTAAGTGAAATAATCCGGATGTTAGTTCCAAAACGCCCAAAGGCAGAATTTGGTTGAAACAGAAGGTTGAAGGTGGGCGTCCGCCGTGGTGTGATGTTAGCGTGCTCCGCCTACCACACCGAAGATCGTGTTTCTTGTTATGAACTACAAACATTTTTATACTCAGTTGAGTAGAGCTCACAGAGTATATTAACTTTGATTGGATAACGGTTGGTTGTACAGGTATAAAGGAATCGAGATAGATATAGACTTCCATATATCAAAATCATCAGTATCGAAAAAAAATTTGATTGAGCCATGTCCGTCCGTCCGTCCGTCCGTCCGTCTGTCCGTTAACACGATAACTTGAGTAAATTTTGAGGTATCTTGATGAAATTTGGTATGTAGGTTCCTGGGCACTCATCTCAGATCGCTATTTAAAATGAACGATATCGGACTATAACCACGCCCACTTTTTCGATATCGAAAATTTTGAAAAATCGAAAAAGTGCGATAATTCATTACAAAAGACGGATAAAGCGATGAAACTTGGTAGGTGAGTTGAACTTATGACGCAGAATAGAAAATAAGTAAAATTTTGGACAATGGGCGTGGCACCGCCCACTTTTAAAAGAAGGTAATTTAGAAGTTTTGCAAGCTGTAATTTGGCAGTCGTTGAAGATATCATGATGAAATTTGGCAGGAACGTTACCTCTATTACTATATGTATGCTTAATAAAAATTTGCAAAATCGGATAACGACCACGCCCAATTTAATATCTTTACAGTATATAAGTAAATTATGTCAACATTCAACTCCAGTAATGAGATGGTGCAACAAAATACAAAAATAAAAGAAAATTTCAAAATGTGCGTGGCTCCGCCCTTTTTCATTTGATTTGTCTAGGATACATTTAATGCCATAAGTCGAACAAAAATTTACCAATTCTTGTGAAATTTGGTAGGCGCTTAGCTTCTAGGACGATAACTGTTTTCTGTGAAAAAAGGCGAAATCGGTTTAAGCCGCGCCCAGTTTTTATACACAGTCGATCGTCTGTCCTTCCGCTCGGCCGTTAACACGATAACTTGAGCAAAAATCGATACATCTTTACTAAACTCAGTTCACATAATTATCTGAACTCACTTTGTATTGGTATAAAAAATGGCCGAAATCCGACTATGACCACGCCCAGTTTTTCGATATCGAAAATTACGAAATATAAAAAAAATGCTATAATTCTATACCAAATACGAAAAAAGGGATGAAACATGCTAATTGGATTGGTTTATTGACGCAAAATATAACTTTATAAAAGACTTTGTAAAATGGGTGTGACACCTACCATATTAAATAGAAGAAAATGAAAAAGTTCTGCAGGGCGAAATCAAAAGCCCTTGGAATCATGACAGGAATACTGTTCGTGGTATTATATATATAAATAAAGTAGCTTTACCCGACAGATGATGTTCTGGGTTACCCTGGTCCACATTTTGGTCGAAATCTCGAAAACGCCTTCACATATACAACTACCACCACTGCCTTTTAAAATTCTCATTAGTACTTTTATTTTGATACCCATATCGTACAAACAAATTCTAGAGTCACCCCTGGTCCACCTTTATGGCGATATCTCGAAAAGGCGTCCGCCTATAGAACTAAGGCCCACGCCCTTCTAAAATATTCATTAACAACTTTCATTTGATACCCATATCGTACAAACAACACATTCCAGGGTTACCCTAGGTTCATTTTCCTACATGGTGATTTTCCATTATTTTGTCTCCATAGCTCTCAACTGAGTATGTAATGTTCGGTTACACCCGAACTTAGCCTTCCTTACTTGTTTTAATCATATTTGAACTTAGTCTGGTTTTGGCTCAAGGAAATCATGCAAAGGGGAAATAAATGATAAAATATGAGAATTTGTGAGAGATGGTTATAATTTTATTGTTATTAATGAAAATGGCAGAGTTAACATTGCCATTATCATTTAAATGTAATTATTGGTGAAAGTAAGAAAAAGTATTTTTTAAATGTTTGTTTATATTAACCCCTTTGTGTGCGATATGTGGCGATTTTTGAAACTCTCTAAACAGTTCAGCAATGCGTAGGTTAGGTTAGGTTAGGTTAGGTGGTAGCTACGCTGATAAGGAAAGCTCACTTGGACAACACGAAGGTCCGTTGTGATACCACATACACCATAAATAACGGTGACTTAGATGTAGCTACTTAGAGAATCGTTGGGTAGCAACGATAAAGCTCCGAATGATACCGATCTCAACTTTGGATAAATCCTCGGGAGTCGCGACCGAAGTACTTTCGCCTAGTTCTGGAAAAAGCTGGGCAATCAAGCATAAAGTGATTTGGGGATTCCAGCTGATCATCCTCCATACAGATGCAGCAGGATGGAGTTTCCAGTATATTGAGACGAACCGCATGGATATCCATGGGACAGTGCCTTGTCAAAACCCCAATGAGCATTGATAGGTGAGCCTTGGTGAACCCAATTATTTCAGCAGACCTCTTGCCATCCACTTTCGGCCAGAAATATCTTGTCACCCTACAAGACGTTGTGTCCGCCCAATGTTTGCTGAGCTGACTCGAGGCCCAGCCATTGAGGAGCAATGCACAGGTGGCCAGCGGAATCCCGAAATCCCAATAGACATCTTCATCCAGTTCAGTTGTACCGATTCGGGCTAAGAGATCCGCTTGATAGTTACCCGCGATATCACTATGGCCCGGGACCCAGATAATCTTAATTGTAAAATAATCCTTTGCAATCGCAAGCGAGGTCAGGCTCAGGTCAAGGCCTTGATAGCCGCTTGGCTATCAGAGTATACGTTAAATTCCCTAACCGTAGTAGCACTGGATAGCGTTTCATCCACCACATCCTTAATCGCAGTAACTTCTGCTTGAAATACACTGCAGTGATCAGCCAACTTAAACTTGCGGCTTAAGGGTCAGTTATACTTACATAGCATAGCAGGGCAGAGCAACATTGCTCTCCCAAGCAATATATGTTCAATGAGATTTGCGTGTACTTGATTAGACTATGCAGTGCTTTGCATTGCATTGCATGGAAGTCTGTTGAATTTTGATTTTCATGTATGTGCTATTCGCGCGACTTTCTCACTAACCGTGCTGTTAACGTTGTTATTGCAAAGAGTGGAAAAATGAGCATCACTCTGAGAGTAGCACATATTGCTTGCTTGTGGTTGTGTATATTTCACAAACAAACTTTATTTGTGTGTGTGCTTGCCCTTGTCAGCGACAGTCTATGTACGCTACGTAAAGTATAATCACGTTTATGTTTCACATGCTATGTACTGTTTTATCATGCAATGCACTGTAAGTATAACTGACCCTTTATATTTAGCTCTTGACAAACAAACCCCCACCAACCTTTGCGTCCAACTTCGACCCATCCGTTAACAAGTTAACCGGTCCCATGCCCCAGATAATTCCTTTTCACCACTCCTCTCTCGGTGGAATGACTGGGGTGAAGGTGGTATAGGGAGCAGTTAGCGGCATACAATAGTCCGTTCTGTCCGGGATAAAGTCGAAACTGGTAAGAAGGCTAGAGGGTCCGAAGTCAGAAAGCCTACAGCCGTATCATGAAGCCTGGCCAACGACCGGGCCGCGGCCGCCTTTCCCGCAATAATTACTGGATATATGTTCAGCATGACGTTCAGTGCCAAGGTAAGAGTTGTTCTGAGAGCGCCACTGATACCGATCAGCGCCGCTGCACTGGCACTAACATTTTGGAGTTGCTCGCCGTGTCCAGTGCTTTCCACCAGACCAGCACCCCATATAGCAAAATCGGTTGACCACCATCTCATAAAGCCAGTGTACTACTCCTGGCGAGAGTCCCCATCTCTTTCCGATATCCCCTCTGCAGCAGTACAAGCCCAACCAGAATTTTTTGAAAATTTTGAACAAAAGATATTCAAATATTATACCCCAAGATGATTAAAAACGTTCAAATTTAAAAGCATTTTCTGTTCGAAAATTAACGTATAGTCGGGAGAAAAATATACGTTAAATGTGATTATTCTTGTATAGTCATTTATGATTCCTATTTCGAAACGCTTTTTATTCATATTTGATATCATTGTAAAATTGAGCTTTAATTCTACGTTATTCTACTTGTGAGACTACTCTTTCCAATATTAGGTTTTTAAAACCTTGCAAACAAAAAGATATGCCTTTTTGTATGAATTAAGCGGGGGTTGCCCTTATTGCTTTTAAATGTATGAAAACATTTATTTGAAGCAATTTATAATTTATTTAATAATTTGGGAAACATTTAAACAACGTGACGGCAAGACGGATAAGGCGACAGCTGTTTCGATTATACCTTGTAAATCTCTTCAAAGCCTTTTTCCCAAATTATTAAATAGAAGATATTTCTTTTTCATGGCATTTCATGTCAGCAATTTTTTGGCAATAAATAAGCTTGTATTTTTTGTTCCAAAATTTAATAACAAAAACAGTTGCGCATACCCGCGATTTTTGAGTGGTGGTAAATTTTGTAAGAGACTGTCGTGGAAGGAGGGCGGGCCGTGTGTAGAAGTCCACGAAAGTGGGGAAAGCTTCTGACCGCCATTCACCTGGGAATGGCCAGAGCGATTCTTTTGCATGCGGTTCAAGCAGCTCACTACTGCCGGTCGCTTGCGGCCAAGCATCCTCTGGGTAGCCGCTAAACACCCGTTTAGCAGTGAGCTAATGTGAGAAGGCGACAACCTGGCTAGGCCACTCTGACATAATCGGTTTAAGGGCTAGCCGGGGGAGATTCCATCGGCAGCGTCTGTACACCTCTAGGTGCGGCTGCAAGCGGGCGTCTGTCTTGGAGCAAGCGGCTCGCTATATAAACGTGCCAAGCGGGTGAGCGGGTTGTGCGCTGGGCTTGGGACACGCCACGTAAAACCATACTCCAATGAAATATAACAACAAGCCTCGGATAAATACACTCTCTATTGATGACGACCATGGCAAACGTTTGAAGGAAAATGAATTGAGGGCATGCACCTGGAACGTCCGCTACCTGAATGGGATTGGTGCAGATGCCCGGCTGGTTGATGTCCTCGTCAAAGCAAAATCTGACATCACCGCCATCCAAGAAATGCGTTGGACGAAGCAAGGAAGAAAGAAGATCAAAAATTGTGACATATATTGGAGTGGCCATGCGAATAAGCGCAGTTTCGGCGTCGGATTCGTGGTGGGAGAGAGACTTTGTCGCCAAGTGCTGGCGTTCACGCCTGTGGACGAGCGTCTCGCCGCTATTCGAATAAAAGCAAAATTTTTTAATATATCATTCATCTGCGCCCATGCGCCGACAGAGGAGAAAGACGATGAGGTGAAAGATACTTTTTATGAACAATTAGAACGCACATACGAGCGCTGCCCCCGTCATGATATAAAAGTCGTGCTTGGCGACTTTAACGCCAGGGTGGGCAAAGAAGGTGTTTTTGGCCATACAGTCGGAAAGTTCAGCCTACACAATGAAACTTCTCCTAACGGACTGAGGCTGATTGACTTTGCCGGTGCTCGAAACATGGTCATATCCAACACGAGGTTCATGCATAAAAAGATACATCAAGCTACATGGCTGTCTCCTGATCGAAATACTCGCAATCAGATCGATCACGTTGTGATAGACGGACGGCATGCCTCCAATGTTTTAGATGTGCGAACGATCCGAGGACCTAACATCGATTCGGACCATTATCTCGTTGCAGCCAAAATACGCACCCGCCTCAACGCGGCTAAAAACAAGGAACAAAAAACACAAGGAAAGCTAGGCGTCGAAAAGCTTCAATCACAACAGACTGCCAATGATTTCGCAACTCGACTCTCACACCTGCTCTCTGAGGGCACAACTCATCCTGAAGGAATACAGGAGCAGTGGGAGCATATCTCCAAAGCACTTCATACTGCCGCCGAGGAAAAAATTGGTTACCGGCGGCCACGAAAAAACAACTGGTATGATGAAGAATGCCGCGTTGCAACCGAAAGAAAAGACGCTGCCTACAGGGCTACGTTAAAAGCGAGCGCGACAAGAGGAGTGTGTGAAAGCTATCGTGAGTTGAAAAGGGAAGCGAGACGCCTTTTCAGGAAGAAAAAAGCAGAAGCAGAAAGGCGTGAGTGCGAGGAGCTTGAGCTGCTAGCCACCAGGAATAACGCCCGAAAATTCTACCAAAAAATACGGCGACAGACGGAAGGTTTTAAGACCGGGGCAAACTCCTGTAGGAATGAAAACGGCGACCTTGTAACTGATGTCCAGAGAGTGCTTAGATTATGGAGGGAACACTTCTCTGCTCTCCTAAATGGAGGCAGCAATTCACCGCGCAGAGATGAAAAACCCGATCCCGCAATCGATGATGATGGAATATATGTCCCCCCGCCCGATTATGACGAAGTTAGAATAGCAATAACCAGATTGAAAAACAACAAGGCCGTGGGCGCTGATGGATTGCCTGCGGAGCTATTCAAGTTCGGCGGCGAGGAGTTGGTAAGGCGCATGCAGCAGCTTCTTAGCAAAATATGGGCGGACGAAAGCATGCCCGACGGTTGGAATCTAAGTGTTCTTTGCCCAGTCCACAAGAAGGGGGATACTGCAAAATGCACCAACTATCGTGGAATCAGCCTTCTTAATATCGCATATAAGGTCCTTTCAAGTGTATTGTGCGAAAGATTGAAGCCCACCGTGAACCGGCTGATTGGACCTTATCAGTGCGGCTTCAGACCTGGTAAATCTACCATCGACCAGATTTTCACAATGCGCCAAATCTTGGAAAAAACCCGTGAAAAGAGAATCGACACACATCACCTCTTCGTCGACTTTAAAGCCGCCTTCGACAGCACGAAAAGGAGCTGCCTATATGCCGCTATGTCTGAATTTGGTTTCCCCGCAAAACTTATACGGCTGTGCAAAATGACGTTAAGCAACACCATCAGCTCAGTCAGAATTGGGAAGGACCTCTCCGAGCCGTTCGAAACTAAACGAGGTTTCAGACAGGGTGACCCCCTATCGTGCGATTTCTTTAATTTGATGCTGGAGAAAATTATACTAGCTGCAGAACTTAACCGCACTGGAACAATATACTATAAAAGCGTGCAATTACTGGCATATGCTGATGACATTGATATCATCGGCCTAAACACCCGCGCTGTTAGTTCTGCTTACTCCAAGCTGGAAAAAGAAGCGGTAAAGATGGGTTTGATGGTGAATGAGGACAAAACGAAGTACCTGCTGTCATCGAGCAAAGAGTCAGCGCATATGCGCCTTGGCAACCACGCTACTGTTGGCAGCCATAATTTCGAAATAGTAAAAGACTTCGTTTATTTGGGAACCAGCATCAACATTAGCAACAACATCAGCACTGAAATCCAGCGAAGAATCAATCTTGCCAATAAATGCTACTTTGGACTAGGTAGGCAATTGAAAAGTAAAGTCCTCTCTCGGCGAACGAAAATCATACTCTACAAGTCACTTATCGTACCCGTCCTGCTATATGGGGCAGAAGCATGGACCATGACAACAGCAGATGAAGCGGCTTTGGGAGTGTTCGAGGGAAAAGTTCTTCGAAAGATTTATGGACCTCTACGCGTTGGCGATGGCGAGTACCGAAGAAGATTTAGTGATGAGCTGTACGAGCTATACGCAGACATCAACATAGTCCAGCGAATTAAAACGCAGCGGCTGCGCTGGCTAGGCCATGTTATGCGAATGAAAGATGATGCTCCGGCCAAGAAAGTGTTTCTATCGGAACCCGCCTATGGAAGCAGAGGTAGAGGGCGGCCCCCACTCCGTTGGAAGGACCAGGTGGAAAACGATTTAAACTCCCTTGGTGTGACCAATTGGCGCCGGTTGGCGGAGCGAAGGAGCGACTGGCGCGCCTTGTTGGACGGCCATAACCGTTTAGACGGTTAAGCGCCAATTAAGTAAGTAAGTAAGTAATTTACTCAGATATATGTACCTACAATAAGGTGAGGTGACAACCTTACCAAAAAATGTATTTATTGTAAAGCGGGAGTTGAATACCTTTCCTTTCATACCCTTATTGGCATATCTCATGTAATTTTTTTTAACTTAATAAAGGTGGCGGCAACCTTGTGAAAACATCCTCAGTGTCAACACCTAGGTGAAAAGTTTTAAAATGTAATACTATATCGATGTACCAAATTTGATTCAAACTGGTTAGGCCGAGATGGTAGTGGATATACAAAAAAATATAAAAAATAAGGTGAGTTGGCAACCCCAAGTGGCAACCCTACTTAAGAATATCAATAGAAATACGGAGTAAAATACCTTTCGTTTGATACCCATATTGACATATATATCATGTAATGCCAAAAATGACCCCGGATCCATCCGAAACCGGTGGCCCATAGTAATTCTGCCCAGAACACCGTGAATTTACTTTCAAATATTTCCTTTCATAACAATGAAGTGAGACAACCACTTTTTGAACAGAAATAACTGCTGTTTTAATTTTGGCCAGCTAGATTGATCAAATATCCCACCGTGCGTCAGCTATCTAATTAAAACCCTTCTAAATTTCTTCCAACAACACTACAAAATTTTGTCAAGACCAATATTTCCTGGCAGGAAATGGCGGACCAATATGGCGGTAAATTGTTTTCAATGTGTTTTGAATCTCTTGAAACTTTCTTTGCATTCGGTACTTTATGAAGTTGTCGATTTCGATTCCGTTGTCAACTTCTTAAAATTTAACATGACGGGTCCCATATGGCGGTCAAATAAAAAAAAAAATTATTAAATTTTTTGAAAAGTAAGTATTTTTAGGTTGTTCACAAAAGATGCTATTATAATATCCTTAAAGGTTACTTGAGAAAACGGCGCTAAGATGTCTTAATTTGGTAAACTTAAGAAGATTAAATCAATAACACTTTGAAGAAAGTAATAATCAAGTTTTTTTATTATTCATAAATTTGCGAGCAAAAATAAAAAAAAAATTGTGCAAAACGAGCATGAGCTAAGTCAACTTGTATAAAATCTCATGGACTACTCATGTTTGTGGAAGCTATATTGCCACAGTTAGAGCGTGAATCACTGTGCATTTTTATTGTAATGAGAATATGTTTTTCCATAATATTTCTTAATTTTTTTTTTCAGGTCACAAATGGCTTAAAATACATACAAACATATCTAATTTCCCTAAACAAATTCATAATTTTACATTCGTACGCCATGACTTGAAAACCTTATTATATTATGGAATTTCCACTATCACTATTGGATTTTTTCCAACTCATTAAAGATAAGTATTCACCGTCTTATGGTATCCGTGACCCGAAAAACTGATATTAAATTCAAAGTCAAGAACCTCATAAGTCTTCGAATATAGAATTTCAAGAGAATCCAATCACTTTGAAAAATATTGACCGCCATTTCGGGTCTACATCTTGAATTTTGATAAACTGACCTCGGACCATCAGCTACCTCAGGAAACCAAACTCAATCACTTTGAAAAAACTGACCACCATATTCGATCCGACATTTTGTATTTTGAAATCGAATTCGTCATCAGCGATATCATATACCCCGTAATGGTGATTTTGAACCCAAAACAATATACGATATGGTCAGAATTACCATTTCAGCTTCACCGATTTCCATTTCGCAACATAATTTTAGGCGCCATGCCTATTCTAAGCATCCAGGCTGCTGTGAATTACTAGATATATTTCCCAATGAAGCACGAATTTTAACATGCAAAAAAAAAATTAGTTTACCTTTATGTTAACATTTAAAGTAAATATGAAAATTAAGAGCATCTCGATTTTTTATAAAAACGACGACCTCTAAATCACTTTTTTTACATAATAAAAAAGTGTGTGTCACCTCATTTTTTTAAAGGAAAGATATTGGGGGATAACGTTGGCGAACTTCAAAATAAAAATTATTAGTCGTTTTGTCAACATCAATCCAATCCGTTTGCTAGAAAGTCTTTAAGAACATATTGCATCCTTTCTTGGTGCGGGCTGTTTGATACATCGACGAAAATGGCATCATGGATAAATTAGTGATCGGACGGTTTGCCTGCAATAAAGAGAGTGAGAGATGGCCATTGTGCACTCGGAACAGAATTGCCAATATTTAAAATTGAAAATATGAGGCCGTTCAAAAGGAGCTTTCACACTGTTACCGACGATATGAATGTATGTTTTCCAGAAAGTGATTAATAACTAGCTCTTCATAGATTTATTTAACCTCTCTTCCCAAGTTGCCAGTACGTTGAGGAGAAGGCCCTAACACATATTTTTGGTACATGGGCGTATAAAGTCCTCCCTTCACATTTTTTCTTGCTTCATTTAAATCAAATAAATGCAAGGCGCGATAATATACGAAGAGATTTTAGGCCGAGCTTTTTTTCCAATTTACGTCGTGCTCCTTGTAAATTTTCTTACAAATTGGCGGGACGGGGCCTACTTGTTTTATGCCGACTTCGAACGGCATCTGCAAGGCAGATGAGTTTTCACTGAGAGCTTTTCTTGGCAGAAATACACTCGTAGTGTAGCCAAACACTGCCGAGGGGCGACCCCGCTTAGTAAAAATTTCTTTTAATTGAAAAACCTTGTTTCTAAGTGGCGAGAATACAGGATCTTCGGTGTGGTACTATCACACCATGGCGGCTGCTTCATTTGCTCAAGTTATATTGAGGGAGGTTTAAGTTCCGACCTGTTAGAATATTTATATCTGCAACTTTAGAAACACTCGAATATTTTTTTCGTTTAAATTAAGTTCACAGTGGCTAATGAGTACCAAGTTCATTTTAATGGCCAGGGGAAGAAAAATGATTTGCATGTTGAGGTAGTGTATCCACATACAGTTACATTTAGTTAAATATGTTAATTCATATGTATGTGTATGTAGGCACTAATATGAACTCTAATATACCACGGTATGTTCAATCTGTTTTTCAAGTTTCCCTTTTTTATACCGCACTGCTTTTTCAACAATCACCCCTCCAATATTTAAGTATTTCCTCTGTGCTTTGTATTCGAAAATTAGCGTTAGATTAATTTCATTAGTGCATTGGCTGAACAGCGACTTTGAAAGCTCGTGGTATTGTGGGGATTGTTAACAAAAGGCTCGAAATTCATTCCATACCTATGGTCCCATGGACAATATTACTCAGTATGACCCATAGATTGAGAATCTGGATGTGTACCTGAAGTTTTTTCCCCATATAATTTGACCCGCCCTAATGTACATGATTGTCACCAAAAAAAGTATTTGTATTTGTATTTGTATTTATTAGGCAATTCATCCCAGCACAACAATTTGACAAAAATTATTTTACAGTGCTAGTCGGTAAAAGGCATAAAATAGGAACAATCTAATCTTGAAACTTAAAGCTAATGACTATGGCTAAGAAAAGGTTACAAAAAATAATATATTTAATAAATAGTAAATAGATAAATAAAGGAATGATAGAGTACATTTGCTTAGAAGGAATCAGTATTTTAATTGTCTAGGTTATTATAGAAACTTGTTAATTCTTTATTGAGTACGTGTTTAATTCGTCGCAAAAAATTTTTTAAGGGTTCTATGTGTTCGAGCCGTGTCATCCGTAATCGAGGTACTCCTATCGAAATATTATTTGTTTGATATCGTGTTAACGTTAACGTAGGACTGTTAGCGTAATAACGGCAGCCACCGTGGTGTGATGGTAGCGTGCTCCGCCTACCACACCGTATGCCCTGGGTTCGCACCCCGGCAAAGCAACATCAAAATTTTAGAAATAAGGTTTTCCAATTAGAAGAAAATTTTTCTAATCGGGGTCGCCCCTCGGCAGTGTTTGGCTACACTACGAGTGTATTTCTGCCATGAAAAGCTCTCCTTGAAAACTCATATGCCTTGCATATGCCGTTCGGAGTCGGCATAAAACATGTAGGTCCCGTCCGGCCAATTTGTAGGGAAAACCAAGAGGAGCACGACGCAAATTGGAAGAGAAGCTCGGCATTAGATCTCTTCGGAGTTTATCGCGCCTTACATTTTTTTTTTATTTAATATTTGACTGCTTATCGCAGTCATTTTCTGATCATATTCGTGAACGTATTTCAATCGTTTTCGTTGAGAATTTTGAATCATTTTTGAATGCGATTATGATGCATTTATTCTTCATATCTCATTCAAAATCAGATACTACATAATAATCTTATTTCATCAGAGGAAGAAAGCATGCGGAAGTGAGCTATTTGAACCACAGGTCACTCGCAAACAAACTTGACCGATATACACCTGCGACTACAACATCCAACATCAACTGCGATCGTCAATATCTTAAAATAAGATACGGTACAGGATGTTGAAGATATATCCAGGTACATATGTCAAGAGAGTTTCACTTACCTGGTCAAATAGCTCACAACTTTTGTATTGTCCAATCATTATGTATTTTTTGGGAAGCCAAAGGTGGAGAAATGGTTGGGGAAATCTTCGGTCACAAGCAGCATTTGCAATATATTGTCTTGAAGAATATCTTAGTAATACAATTTTTATATACATATTTTTCTGAACTTCATGATTGAAAAAATGTGTGTATGGCAGGCACTTCTGCATGGCCAACGACCGCCGACCATGCAGGCGAAGATCCTTGCGCAACAGCGACATCGGGAAAATGATTGTCCAGTAAAAGCTTTAGGAACTCCTCGCTACTCATCGAACAGTCCCCACCATCATCTCTCAGATCGCCAGAGGAGCGGGATTCCTAGAGAGTATTTTTCTAAGCCTCGCGGGTTCATTGCAGCATTCTACGTTTTCGCAGAAGCTTCGCCATGCATCTCGCTTGGCTATTCTTATTTCATATTTATAAATCCCCAGACGCACCTTATAGAGCTCCCAGTCCGAGCGTAATTTACTCCTCCTGGCGCTGTTGAAGAGCCGCCGAATGGACGCTCTTAGGTCGTCAAGAGGCAGTAATAAAAGTCGGGTCATTCCCCCTATTACATTACAAAGCCCCTCATCTACAATAAAAGTATATAAAGACTCACCTCTAGTGTTGGTATCCGAGCTTCCCCAAATGCTATGATGGGCCGATGGCACCGATGACCACGCCAACACCTCTCCGCCTCGCTTCAGCGGTGATTTCGCCCAGTATCGCAGGTGGTGGTCCCGCTACCTCCCCATGAGGCATATACGCTGAGACCACCCACATTTCATTACTGCCTCGATCGAGGCAGACCGTGGTTACGTCAGCATTGCTGAAGTTAGAGAGAATAAAAGCTTTAATCTCTTTTTTAACAAGCACACATGATCTAGGCCTACCTCCATCCCCATTCACCAAGGTGTTGAATTTTCCAATCCTTAATCCAGATATCTTACTGCCGTTACTACTCAGCCAAGGCTCCTGGACAAGGACTATATCCACTCCGCCTTTTTCAAGGCAGAGCAACAAATTTGCGGCAGCCGCCTTAGAGTGCTGAAGATTGATTTGACGGATTTCCATCAAAACCTCTCTTCTTCCGCACACCATCCTTGGCGAATTCGTGTTAGTCGTGTCCATTCTACAAAGTCCCCCCTCAATTCCGCTATCCGGAGCCGATTGTGTAGTCGCCCTTCAAAGGTCTCGTGATTATCTATGCTACGCAGGGAGGCCACGCGAGGGAGACCACGCGAGGGTTGACGCATTAACTTATGAGTAATGAGTTCAGAGCCAGACCGGACGGAAAGCAGGATAATTTTCAACCGCACCTACATCACCAACTTAACGGCGACGGAGCCGGAACGTGCCTTGAGGCCCGCCACGGTTTTAACGGGACGTGGGCTGATAGGGTTTCACCCCGACCTACTGAGGTGGCAGAATACCGCACCTGCCAGCCCAAAGCCATCAAGTCAAAATTCAATGTCAATAATCAAAAATCCTAACAATCCAGTTCGTCACCGTTGTTTACCGATCTTGACTCTTAAAGAGTCCTCCCTTCCCTGAGCTCGGCACAATGACTCAGGGGTGCGGGTTTTATCGATTTGTCCTCTCTAGATCCGCCATTATCAGTAGAAGAAGGGGCACCTCGTGCAGGACGTGATAATTAATCACGCGTGACATTTCGTCACTATGGCCGGTTTAAGACTGATAACAGTCCCTAATCCAGAGCCTGGAACCACTTATGATATCCAAGCCAAATATGTTAGCCCCCACAGCAATGCGTAGCATTATAACTAAACTTGAGACCGTATTGCTGTCCTTAGCAAAAGGGCAGTAAAACCTTACTTATGCTGAGAGCTAGTGAGAGCTTTTGAAATAGTAAAATTGTTTGCTTATTTGGAGGCCAGCATTAATACAAACAACAATGTCCGCCTTGAAATCCAGCAGTAGATAAATGAGAAGTAAAAAACTCTCTCGGCAAACGAAAATAATGCACAACAAGTCACTTATGCTACTCGTCCTAATATATGAGGCAGAAGCATCCCTGTAGGGAACATCTTTACTTCAAGACTGGTGGGCTACTAGTGCATTTGGAATAATTCGTCCTCAAGCTCTTTTACATACTTTCAACTGCCAAATTTAAAATCATGATGTCCTATTTTGTTGGTTCCGAACCAGAGCGAAAGTTTGCATGTTTCTTCTAACACGATTTTATCCAATCTTTCTATAGTTCCAAGCTACTCCTTATATATTTGAATTGGAAATATCAACTCCCTTTTTAAGATAGTTCGGCTGCTCTTTAAAAGCATATCCTATCGCATCGATCTAATATCGGCCACGCGATAAAAAATACTTCCGTGTAGGAGCCCTTTCAGAAGTTTGTGTATGTACTGGCAATAAATACTTCGGATTCCCCAAAATTGCCCGCCTAGGCGGTTTAGCGATTTTTAGTATGAGTTAACTCAAATATAAGTTGCTATTTACTCTGTGGAATATATGGCGAAAAAATTCATTTGGTGTAACTCTATTCCTGCCGATTTGCTTATTCTTATGCCATGGAGTTAACGTAAGGGAAGGCTTTGAAGTGTAAGGGAAGTAGGCACACACATAGCCGAATCTCTCTAAAAACCCACACTGTCGATTTTTGAACTAGATTAATTCTAGTTACTCCCAACGAGTACTAATTTCATACTTTAGGTCTAGTTCTAAACACAAAATTTGCATCACTAGTTACTGACTTCCCTACAGGGATGGACACTAACAACATCTGATTAGGTGGCACTGGGAGTGTTCGAGAGTAAAGTTCTCTCTATGCAGAGTCTACGCGGGCATCAGCATTGTCCATTGAATTAAAAGACAGCGTCTGGCGGGCTAAGCCATGTTATGCGAATGGAAGATGATGCTTCGGCCAAGGAGGTATTAATTTCGGTACCCGCCAATGCGATTTATTCACTTTTTTCCCACGCTCTGGGATGTACTAATAACTTTGTTATTGTTTTATCAGCCTATTGTTTTTTTTAGTAAGAAAAAATATATCAAAACAATAATAACCACACAAAAATAATGGTTAACGCCTTGAGTTTAATTCGAACCCACTATCTTATAGATCAATAGGCCGATAAAGCAACAACGAAATTGCTTATTTACTTTATATGTTTGTTGTACTTGTTAATGTTATTTATATTTATTTATTTGAAATTCGAGTATCTTGCTAACACGGTTGAAAATTTTAGTTTAAATCTTAAACTTTCTGGTCTACATTCATATATGACCACACTTTTTTTGTTTTAAATGCAGACCTTTGCAAAGTTTTAAACGCAACGAGCTCATATGACTGTTTTTGAATTAAAAAATGTTGATTAAAATTTGCGTCTAGAAAATTTTCATTTTTCAAACTTCTGGACTAAAATTTAAACCAAAATATATTAAAAATTGGGTTTAGCTTCTCATAGTTTATAACTGAAAGCAAAACAAGTAAGGAGGGGACTGTCTTTGGCTGTGCCCAAGACTTCATACCTTTCATGAATGGGGCTGAACAATAATCTTATCTCATTCGTAACCACCAAATAATGCGCTGTATAAGATAAGGAATATATACTGAACAGATGTACATACCTATACGATTTTAAGATAAATATAAAAAAAATGGCAAAAAACACCCTTATCTGAACGATCGGTTGTATGGGATATATATTATATATAGCTCCGATCGAAATGATTTTTACAGGAAATCTTCTATGATATATTAAAATATACAACACCGAGTTTCACGTTTATACTTTCTAAATTGCGGCAGGAATGACCAAAATCGTCTTATCTGAACGATCGGTTGTATGGGAGATATATGTTATAGTGGTCCGATCCTACCGGATCCGACAAATGTCTAATATAATACAAAAATACATCCTTGTGCCAAATTTCATTGAGATATCTCAAAATTTGAGGGACTAGTTTGCGTTCAAACACACAGACGGACGGACAGACGGACGGACAGACGGACATGGCTATATCAACTCAGTTCATCGCCCTGATCAATTCGGTATACCTAATGGTGAGTCTATCTTCTATATTACTCAACGTTACAAACATCGGACCAAAGGTAATATACCATTTCATGTTCATGAAAGGTACAAAAGGTTAAAAAACGCGGAACGGGTAAAACTTAGGTAGGCTTTTCATCGAATATTATATTTTTCAAGTCTGAACTAAAATTAGAACAAAGATATCTTATAAATTGCTTAAAGCTCTTTGGTGGTTATGAAGGTCGTATAAAAAAGCTTAAGACAGCAGTAGACTTTGTTAGGTTAAACAAATTGACTATAATTTTCGACCGTGTAGTTTCACAACAAATCTCTGAACTAAATGCAATAACAAAAATTCTCATACTTTTTGCAAAATTTTTCTATATCATCGTTTGCTTATTTTATTTTGCTTTTAACATTCCATTAGAAGTCTTAAATCAATATTGGTTAAACCGCAATACTTATTGAATAAAACATGTATAAAGCTTAGAATGCAGTGTACTTAAATGTCCTTTCAAAACTTGCTTGCTACTTGTTGAGGTTCAGGATTTGCTTTTAAGATGCTTCCTGTCAACGTCTAGCCCTTTTCTACACTAAGATTAGATATTACAATCGCCACACATATTTTTATATCCCTACCACAAAATACGAATTAGGAATTATTCTGTTCAGCACAATATGCTTACACCAAAGGCAAGTCAGTGGATACTGCATTACATAGACTGATCATGAATATAGAGAAAACCCTGGAACACCAGGAATATTCCCTAAGTGTATTTATGGACATAGAAGGAGCTTTCAACAAACTTAACTTACTGAGTCGCCTCCATGTTAAGCTGCAGAATCATCACATCGCAATGGGGTCTATGCGAAGCAACAAAATCTGTAAACAGATGGATGCTGTGGACCTTCAAAACTTACGGCATATGCAGATGACATTTCAGTCATCATAAGCGGCAGGTGCCTAACCAAAATCACCTCTCTGATGCATCAGGCACTCCCGGTTGTACATTCTTGGGCATCTGGGGCCGGATTAACCGACAACGCGAAAAAACCGATCTAGTATTATTTACTAGGAAATATAAGATCCCTGATTCGACTAATCTTAAGCTCGGAGGGTTACCCTTATAAGAAAAATATAGCACAAAGTATTTAGGAGATATACTTCTCGTGCAAACTCCATGTGGAAGAGAGAGCGAAGAAAGCTTCCGCGGCACTGAATGATTTAAAGAGGATGCTACTATTCACGTGGGGCCTATCACCCAAAATCTCTAATTCGGTCTTTACGGTCATTGTGAAACCCATACTTTACTATGGAGTTCTTGTTTGGTGGAGAGCCACACAAAAACTTCGTAAACCAAAAAATTGTAGGAGGTATGCAGAGTGTCATTGATAGGCATAACGGGAGTCCCAACAACTACCCCGACAGCATCATTGCACGCCATTCTTTACATACCGCCTGTAGACCTAATGGCCAAAAACATCCCGTTAGCAACTGCAACAAAGCTTCAGGCCTCGGAAAAGCTTGAGGGCAGGCCATATGACCATAGCAGTGTGGCGCCACCTAATATCGGACAAACGGAATATATTGTCCCATACCTGAGCTTCGAAATAAATCTTGGGGACTTAATTGAGCAGAAAATACTATACATATGTATGTATATGGATAGTTGGAAATTCATGGAAGAGGTTGAAAAGAGTTGCCAGATCTCGAGGCAGCAATTTAGCTTTGTCCTAGAAATTTTCTATTATTTGCAAAGAGGACGGAGTTACTCTATAACATAAGTCGTGGGACTCTTTGGAAATTCAGTATATTTTGGCAGATGAGAATGCCAGAAAAAGTTCCGAAATGAACATAAGCTAGGAGACCAGCTCCGTAAGATAACCGCTACGTTATCTAGATAGGAAAGTTAAGGAATATGAGATAAGGACAACGGACTTGCCGTAGACCAACCGGGGATTGCAAACTAGCAAGGTCTTTATGGACATGTTTAGATAGAAAGGAACCAGCTTCATTCTCAAGCTAAATAAATCTGCAGTGAGTCTACTTACAGGTATCATTACAGGTCATTGCGCTATTGCACCAATGCTGCCACGGTGGTGCATACCAACGTGCTCCCTCTGCAGACAATGTCAAGATGAGAAGAAAGAGGAGTCGACTCATCATTTTCTCTACCGACGTCTAGGATTGCAAACAAGAGGGCTCAGATTTCTGGCTGCACGGTCAGTGTGGCAGAGGTTGGGAAGGTGGTGCATACCAACGTCCTCCCTCTGCAGACAATGTCAAGATGAGAAGAAAGAGGAGTCGACTCATCATTTTCTCTACCGACGTACAGGATTTCAAACAAGAGGGCTCAGATTTCTGGCTGCACGGTCAGTGTGACAGAGGTTGGAAAGGTGGTGCATACCAACGTGCTCCCTCTGCAGACAATGTCAAGATGAGAAGAAAGAGGAGTCGACTCATCATTTTCTCTACCGACGTCTAGGATTGCAACCAAGAGGGCTCAGATTTCTGGCTGCACGGTCAGTGTGGAAGAGGTTGGGAAGGTGGTACATACCAACGTGCTCCCTCTGCAGACAATGTCAAGATTAGAAGAAAGAGGAGTCGACTCATCATTTTCTCTACCGACGTCTAGGATTGCAAACAAGAGGACTCAGATTTCTGGCTGCACGGTCAGTGTGGCAGAGGCTGGGAAGGTGGAGCTCCTACTTAAGTTCACCCGACACTCACTGAGAGCTCTCACAATGGGCAAAAATTTCTCCGAATGGAAGTGTGTGAAATTCCAAAGCAAGCCCTGTCAACCTAACCAAACCTAAGGTCGCACCCAAACAATAAATTTAGCTTAATTGTCAAAGCGAAATACTGAGATACCATGAAGTTTTGTTATAAATAGTTTATTCCCAAAATCAAAAAATTTTCCCAAAACGGCATTCGTATTTTTAAGTAGCGTTGTGTAAATATTTGAATGTCATCATGTATAAACATTTTTGTTGTCTTGTAGTTATTTTTGCTATTACATACTCGTTCTTAGTTGTTTTGCTAAGCTTTCTTATATGCTCCCATTGCTCGTGCAGCTTGTCACCTTAGGAATTCCCACCTGTCGATTTAGTCCTTGCGTGTTGGTATGAGTATCTTCGACTTTGCAATGCATTAAATGTTTACATTCTTAGGGATATTTTAAACTTATACATATACATTAATATAAAAAAAGGTCGGGGGATAAGTTCACACATGCAGACAAAAATATATTTGTAAAAAATTTTTTTTTAAGCCAGTAAATCTTAAATCCGCAGTGTTGTTGGCAGAGGAGTACTTTCGAGCTTTCATCCCTCAAGGATTCTTGTAAGCACATTATATTACAGGGCATTTTCGCCTTGGCAAGTAAAGTGACATTATGCATATTAGGTCCTGTCAAGCGTACCTTATCACATAACCGCTTCGTGGATTTTAAAGCCGTCTTCGACAACATGCAAAACTCGTACTTGTGAAAGACATCTTCGAACCGTTCGAAACTAAGCGAGGTTTCCGACATGGTGATACAAGCTACGGAACTTAACCGGTTAGGAACGATATTCTATAAAGGCGTATAATTACTGGCGTATGCTGAGGACATTGATATCATCGACCCGAACGTCCGCACCGTGAGTTCTGCTTACTTCAAACTGGAAAAAGATGCAAAGACGATGAGTATTATGGTGAATGAAGACAAAACGAAGTACCATGGACAAAAAACAACACCAGCTTTGAAATCCAACAAAGAATCACATTTGCCAATGAATCCATCTTTCGACTAGACATGCAGTTGAAAAGTAAAGTCTTCTCTAAAAGTCACCATGACCAAATCGGAGGAGACGGCTCTTGGAGTTTTCGAGAGAAGAGTTCTTCGAAATATTAACGGACCTCTAAGCGTTGGTGACGGTGAGTTCCGCAGCAGATTAAATGATGAAGCAACTCCTCGCCGCCGAATTGTGAATAGCTCCGCAGATAATCCATTAATGCCCGTGGCCTTGTTGTTTTTATAAGCTTTTATTTACTTTCACTTTTGTTGTCTGTAATGGAATCTTGCAAGTTAAATTTGATACACTTCCCGGTGTCCGATTGAGCTGAAATTTTGCACACATGTATAACTCCGATGACAATGCAATTTTACTTTGTTAGAATTCGATAAATTAATCGATAACACAGTTATCGGTAAAGATTTGTATTTACTTTGGCATAACAGCCTAAGTCCCATACAAACCCGCCGGTACCTATCCGTGTATTGTGATATTTGGACGTGGTGAATCACGCGTGTCACGCGTGGTGAATCTCAATGCTTGCGAAAAGCGGTGACACAACCCTCTGTTGTATTTCTGTGTATAACCAACATAGCTGAATTTTTAAGGCTGTTTAACCCTGTAATCTATTCGCTAATTTATTTTGCTTTTGGAAAAATTACCTATTTGAAAAAAGCTGGCTGAAAAATATTGGCATAATAGCTTAAGTTAAATCAAGAATGGAAAATCTTTGGAAAATTTGAGCAGATGTGGCAATTTCGCGCGTCCGTTGAACGAAATATTGACAATCTGCTGATCATCGCTAAGAAATTAGCGACATTCCATCAACTAAGCAGCACTTTAGCAATAATACTGTTATTATTTGGCCGCTCAAACACACAAATATTAATTGTGCATAAAATCTAAAATATACAAATACACCATAATAATTTACACGGCCAAAGCCATAATAATTCACACGGGTCATCAATTCTTTCTCTGATTCAAAATCTGAACTACCAGCGCTACCGTCAACAGCTCAGTGTCATCATTGCCAGTAGCGCCAATAACACCAAACTCGTGCCTGACACACAAAAGTCGTTTCACTCAATAGCGCAAGTAAAATGTACTACGCACTCACTACTAAGTAGCGTCAAAAATTCGCTTGGAGTCATTTCGTCAATGAGCGACCATTGAGCTAGCACCGCATTGGCGCTGGCGCCATGCAATTTACATCACTAAAATTGCGCGAATGCCCAGGCTCATGACTTCAATACTTATATTTACAATGCTTTAAACTTTAAATACACCTCTGAAGTTGCTGCGCATAAAATGTGTACTAATAAATTCCAATACGCATTATACGCAGATGTAACTGAAATATGTGTTTTTGTTTCACCCCCTATACTTATATTTAAAGCTTTTCTAAGAACAAGCTTCTATTACTTGTTACTAAAACGAACTAAAAAGTAAAAAATAAAATTAAAGAAAAAAAAACTTTTTTAAAAATAAGCTTTTATTATTTTGGTTAATAAAATTAACTAAAAAGTAAACAATAAATTGACCCTAAAGAAATATAACACTTTATAAGTTCATTGTAAGCTTAAACGATAATTAGGCTTTTTCGTCTGCGACAAAAAAATTCTATATTGTACATAATTATATATTTTTAACATTAAAACTTTACACCTAAATTATTAAATCTTACATTTTATATCACAGTCCTAATTGTTCTAATAAAAGCGTGTTACATTGCGATAGCAAGAAAATGGGATCCTAAATGTTCTTAATTATACCATCAAAATTTAACACGATTTTTATTAGAACAATTAGGACTGTGATATAAAATGTAAGATTTAATAATTTAGGTGTAAAGTTTTAATGTTAAAAATATATAATTATATACAATATAGAATTTTTTTGTCGCAGACGAAAAAGCCTAATTATCGTTTAAGCTTACAATGAACTTATAAAGTGTTATATTTCTTTAGGGTCAATTTACTGTTAACTTTTTAGTTAATTTTATTAACCAAAATAATAAAAGCTTATTTTTAAAAAAGTTTTTTTTTTCTTTAATTTTATTTAATCTGGTTGTTGATATTCTGACTTCGTCATCGTCCGACTTAGAAAGTATTTTTATCGGAACTCGCCTATGGAAGATGAGGAAGAATGTGGTTCCCTCTCCGCTGGAAGGACCCTTGGTGTGGCCAACTGGCTCAATTTAACGCAACGAACAAGCAAAATGCGCGCCTTATTGGACGGACATAACCAATTAACAGGTAAAGCGCGAGAATAGTAAAGAGCTAAGAGTAAAGTTACTTATTGATTGATATTGATACTCCACAGTTAATGATTCAAGGAAAAAAAGGCGTGAGTACCAAGTGCTCGTAAATTTCGATATGCAAACATGCAGGCTTACGTCTAGAAAACATTGTTTTTCTAATTAACTAGATCGTACCCAGGGATTAAAGTTGTGGGGTAACTTTGCCAGAAACTAATAACTTTGGGTTATTTGAGGAGAGCTTTGTCGGCTTCTTATCGTAAACAAGCGATACCGACAAGGTTTCATTTTCTTATCGGCTTGCGATCAAAAGCAAAATTATCGACTAAGGACCTCGAGTCATCGGTTTGTTATCGGCTGGCTCTCTCCGAGTCAACGACTTTCTATGCGTTTCTTATCGGCTTGCGATTGAAGGGTAATAGATGTGCCATCGATTTTATTGAAGTTTTATCGGTGTCAATTTCATTTTGGTATGAGTTTCATAACACACCGGTGACTCATAGATAACAACCCAGTGGCACGCCAATGACTTTTCGATAAAAAAATCTATAACTTTTCAATAAAAGATCGATAACTTTTCGGTAACAAATCGTTAACTTTTCGATAGAAAATTGGTAATATGTTGCCAACACGTCAATGACTTTTCGATTAATAACCCATAATATTTCGATCACTTTTTAATAAGTTATCGGTAACTAACGATGAAAAATCGATAAATTTCCAGTAACTATCGATAACTTTTGCATAATAAATCGATAACACGCCGATAAGAAATGGACAACAAATCGGTAACTTGTCGACAACATATTGATGACATCCATATTAATCGAGAAGATTTCAGTTATAACCGATAACAAAACGATAAATCGAGATAAGGTAAAAACGAGCTACAACGCATCCGATCATCAAACTATATTTATTAAGTTGTTTTTGTTACTAGCTTAGGTAACATAACGGTTGATTGTAACGGCATAAACGAATAAAGATATATATAGACTTCCTTATAACCAAATGCTGAGGATGAAAAAAGGAATCGATTTAGCCATATCTGTCCATCCGTCCGTTCGTCTGTCTTTGATGACGATAACTTGAGTAAATATTGAGATATCGTATTGTAATTTGGTATATGGCACTCACCTCCCATCCCTTTTCAAAATGGCGAAATCTGATGATAACCAGCCCACTTTTTATATACATATAACATTTTAGAAAATACATAAAACCTAATTATTAGGTAAATAATACACCTAGAATGTTGACATTTGATGTGTAGACTTATATTGAGATAAAAATTTTAAAATGGGCGTGGCACCGCCCACTTTTGATAAAATCAATTTTATAAATGATGTTAAACATAAATCAAACAACCTTAAACCTATCGTAGCAAAATTTAGCACAGAGGCTGCATTTACTCTAAGGAATGCTTCCAAGTAAAATTAACGAAATCGGCTCAGGACTACGCCCACCTTAAAATAAAAGATTCTTAAAAGAGTCGTGTATGAATAAAACTAGCTATATCATTGCAAAAAAGAGTTTTACCATTGATATATCTTTTCCCGTTTGAAATTTTTACAAGAAATAGGAAAAAATTAAAAGGTTTGAAGATGGGCGTGGCACAAATCTTGTTTGACTAAGTAATTTTCTGTCTCGGGAGCCATCACTCGAAGAAAAATCAACGGATCGTAATTAAATAGGGTTCACATACTTTCTTTATAGCAGGAAATAACTCTGGTTAGGACCACGCCCACTTCTATATAAATCTATTCGAAACATTATTTTGTGTCAGTGATATTTTACTCTCAAAGTGTCATATAAAAAAATGACATTTTAAAAACAATTTAATGCGCGTGGCACCGCTCCCTTTTTTGTTGAATCAATATCTCACGTTTTTGAGCCGTATTTCGAAGAAGAGTTGACGTATACGTAAGTTGGTACACATATATAATTATATTTAAAGGAAATGACATTTCCACTGCTTTTATAATTAGCATTTAATGTCATTAACTATTTTCTTATTTGAATTTGTTACTTTTTATATTGTACTACTTGGAAAATTGTACGTATTTATAAGAAAATAAAGAATATACAATACATACATACATACATACATTTCTCTTATAATGAAATGTGCCTAAGTAGGATTGGAAAAGTAATATATCTGACATGAAGTGTACAATTGAAACTCATGCTGAGTATATAATAATCGGTTAGACGCGAACTTAGCCACCCTTACTTCTTTATTAGCGGTTTTGAGGAAGTGTTCGCTTCTGCTTCAGAAGAAATCGTGAGCTCCATATAAAACTGCCAGTGCAGCGATTAAATTGAATGTCGAGAAACAAACGGATTTAACAAGAATTTTCGAGATTCGAGAATCTCACGAAGCCGCGACTTTAGCGGCTAAATATCAAATTTAAAATATCAAATTTAGTCGTTGCTGTTCCAAAAAAGGACTCCTGAATTTAAAAGAGATTATGAAGAATCAGCTTTTATCGTTTTGATTATCGCGCTGACTATCGTATTGTTGGTTGTTGCATGAATCATCATCGCTTTGGATACAATGCTGTCAATCTCGTCAGAGGTGATCATACATATATGTATAGAAGCCAAAATTTCGAAACTGCACTTACATACATACATACTGTGCCAGAAATCAGCTGAATGTTACTTTTTTAAGATGATTTGACACCTCAGCTTCTGGCACAGCACGATTTTGACATTAGTTAATCAATTTACAAAAACAAAGTTATTAACGTCACCGTGCTGGCACCTTTTATGGTTCCGCATGATTTTATACATTCATACATACATAAATACATATTGTAACGAATTTACTTGCATATCCTCTTATTTTCCCTTTTGCTAAGTTCGTATCACTAAACTGTTGAATAAATAACTCCAATATTGAATAATGGAAAAAATGGCGTTTATTAAAGTACTTCACAATAACACTTATACTTTGCAACTAGCTGGCTTAATAACCAAATTGGTAGCTTAAATGAAACTGACTTTCAAAATAATACTGCTATAGCTCGCTAGATAGCGTCTTAATCAAAACTGGTTGATAGCTCAAATCAAACTGTATTCCAGCGCCTCTACATTTGCTGCCTTTTATACTCTCTGATTTCAACGTTCGCATCTTCTAGGCGCTTTCAGAATCTACTAGTTGCCATCAGCTCTCAAACTTCTCAGCTGTAACTACAATTGCACAATTTTATAGCCTCTCTCATTCCATACTTTCAGGAGTATCTCAGATACATGCATGTGTTTGTGCATTGATTCTCCGCTGCTCGTATACGTACATGGTACATATGTATAGACGCAATTATTGTTTCGTTTATGTAGATACATAATGATTTATCTATGGATGTGCATGATATCACTGTTTAGCATCGGCTTAGAGATAGCAGCACCCCTTAGTTTTGCTAATATTCGTAACACTGCCCTCCACCTAAGTCTGATCGTCCCGATTAGACAAATCTGCCGATCTAAACGTTGCCAGCCTTTCCAAATGGACCACTTTCATTTTGGTTCGTGGTTTACCGATGGTTTGTATGCGGTAGACGACATCGTTGATCCGTTTTACAACTTTGTATGGGCCTTCCCAATTACACTGCAATTTCGGGGACAAACCTTTTTTACGTTGTGGGTTGTATAACAGCACCAAATCTCCTTCCAGAAAACCTTCCGAATTAATTGCTTTATCGTATCTGGCTTTCATCTTGTCACTGATAATCTTTGTTCCTTGCCTTATTAGATCATGTATTTCTCTTAGCTCTTCTTCCAAATCACTAGTGGATTTCTTGACATTTCTCTCCGCATTGGCATCTATCCCAAACTTCAAATCAGCTGGCAGTCTAAGGTCATTGCCAAAAATTAATTTTTCAGGGGTTTGACCCGTTGTCTCATGCACTGCTGATCGGTAAGCCATCAAGAATAAAGGTATGCGGGTATCCCACTCTTTATGGTACTTGTCTACTACTTTCCTTAAGTGCTCCTCCAATGTTCTATTGAATCGTTCTACCATACCATCGGATTGAGGATGCAATGCAGTTGTCCGTGTTTTTCGAATGTCCAATGATTTACACATTTCCTGGAATACAGCTGATTCGAAATTCCTGCCTTGGTCAGAATGTAACTCCATTGGTACAACATACCTTGCAACCCAATTGTTTATTAACACTTCTGCTACCGTTTCCGCTTCTTAATTTGGGATTGGGTATACCTCTGGCCATTTGCTGAAATAATCCATAACTACCATTACATATTTGTTTCCGCCGTTGCTAGTAGGAAATGGACCGGCGGCATCCATAGCGATCCTTTCGAATGGCGCACCTGAGTTATATTGCTTCATCTGGACATGACTTCGGGTTCTGGGCACTTTCGCTCTACTGCAAACTTCGCAATTCGCAATCCACTCAGTGACCGACTGACGGCAACCAACCCAATAAAATCTCTGTTTAATCTTCTCGAGCGCACTCGTGATTCCAAGATGAACTCCGCTTGGACCATTATGCAGCTCGCTGAGCACGTCAGGAATCCTCTTTCTAGGAACAACTATCAGTTTCTTCTTGCATTTACCATCCTCACTCTCCCATACTCGATGAAGGCAACCGGATATCAATTCTAAACTGTTCCACTGTGCCCAATACGACTTTGCAATGGGCCTCTCTGCTGACATCTCTTCTCTGTTTGGTCTTTCGTTTCGTTCGAGCCCTTGCATAACACGTGACAGATCTGTATCTTCTAGCTGACACTTTCTTAGCTGTTCCTTGTCCCATTCATCTGTACATGTTATAGTCATTAGCCGGGCATCTATAATGTCTTCTTTAGCCTTGGCTTTTGAACAGTGCTTGCATTCCAAACTACATGGTCTTCGTGACAGTGCATCGGCATTTCCATGGGTACTACCTTTTCGATGCTCAATGGAAAAGTTATAACTTTGTAGTCGCTCGATCCACCGTGCCAATTGTCCTTCCGGATTACGGAACTGCAGAAGCCATTTCAAAGCTGCGTGATCTGTCCTGATACGGAATCACTGGCCATAGGGGTATTTGTGAAAATGTTTAATGCACTCTACTAATGCCAACGCTCTCTCCGCGTAACGCAGTTGTTCCTCTCTGGTTTTCCAATCGAACGGCTGCAATATGCAACTACCTTCTCCTGTCCATCGACCAGTTGTGATAAAACGCCTCCTATAGCATATCCGCTCGCATCTGTATCTAGAATAAACGTTGCTCCTGGAATCGGATATGCCAACATTGGGGCAGTGCACAAACGCTTTTTCAATGTTTGGAAAGCTACTTCTTGCTCCTTCTTCCATTCAAAAGCTTTATTTTTTCTTGTTAGCTCGTGGAGACTATAGGCTACGCTGGAAAAATTTGGTACAAATCGGCGGTAATATGTGCACAGCCCAAGGAAACTTCTCAATTCATGCAGATTCTGTGGTCTTGGCCAATGCTTTACTGCCTCTATCTTTTCATTCGCTGTACGGATACCTTCTGTGGTTACCTTGTGACCCAAATAGTTTACTTCCTTTTTAAACAGCGCACACTTTTTGGGACTTAACTTCAGACCAGCGCCAGCTATGCTCTGGAAAACTTCATCTAAGTTTTTAAGATGTTCATCAAAGTTCTTGCCCAATACGAGGATGTGGTCCAGGTACACCAAGCATGTTTTCCAATGTAGTTCTTTCAATACCTGATCCATGAGTCTCTCGAAAGTAGCTGGTGCATTACATAGTCCAAAGAGCATTACTGTAAATTGCCAAAGTCCATCTCCGATGCTGAAGGCTGTTTTCTCTTTGTCTTCCTCCTTCACCTCCACTTGCCAGTAGCCGCTTTTCAAGTCCAGTGTGGAAAACCATTTCGTACCAGAGAGCGAGTCCAGAGTGCCGTCAATTCTTGGCAATGGGTAGCTATCCTTTTTCGTAACGTCATTCAACTTCCGGTAGTCCACGCAAAACCTCATTTTCCATCCTTCTTCTTTACAAGTACTACCGGTGAGCTCCAGGGACTAGCTGATGGTTCGATGACGCCGCTGTCGCTCATTTCTTGTATAATTTGACTCACAACTTCCCGCTTCGCCAGTGGAGCATTACGTGGAGGTTGACGAATCGGCCTCGCGTCTCCAGTGTCAATTTGATGTTTGACAACATTGCTGCGGCCTGGTTTGGAACCATCCTGGTCAAATATGTTCGCGTACTTTAGGAGCAGTTGTTTTGCCTTACTCTGATAGGCTTCCTCTAGCCCCTGCGTCCATGTCGTGATGTCATTTAAAAGATCAGTATTACTAGATGAAACGTGTTCCTGGAGCTGTTCACAGTTAATAACTACTTCGGCCTCTTGGCATCTTCCCAAAATAGCTCCTTTGGTCAAATTGAATGGTGACTTGAACTCATTGAGTACTCTTACCGGAATACGTCCATCTTGTTTTGTCATAGCCAAGGTTTTTCCTACAAGTATGTTCAGTGCTGATTTATTTGCTGCTTCGACAACCCACAATTTGTTTGTCCCACAATCTCTATCAACCTTTGCCCAGATGATTGCTTCGGATTTTGGTGGTATTTGCTGACTCTCTTCCACCAGCACTCGTTTACTGCTGTAGCCTCTCTCGTAGCCGAAATTAAGTGGCACATCTATGTTTTTATATCGCATCGTCTTGCTTTGCATATCGATTTTGATGCCTTGGTTGATTAAGAAGTCCACTCCAATTATGATTTCATCAACAATACCTGCCATTGTAAAATTGTGCAGTACCGTGACATTCCCAATTGCTACTTCACATTCTACTTCTCCAAGTACCTGGGTGTCCTCTCCCGTGGCTGTACGTAATCTTGCTCCAAGCAATGGTCTTATCTTCTTGTTGACTAAATCTGACGAATGATGGAATAGGATGCACCCGTATCTACATTCAGTAACCGTTCCTTTCCATCCACATGTCCTCCGACAGTAAGATTGCTTGACCTTCTTCCAATTTGCGAGATAGAGATTATGGGGCATTCAACTGATGGAGCCAACTGCCACCCCTTGCGGCTGACTCTCTTTAGTTTAACGATTGAGTGGACTTGGAGATTTGCTCATCTCCTTCAGCACTGCGTTTACGACCACCCACATTGTTGGAACTGTTAGGGTTGGTGTTGCAATGTCGTGCAATATGACCTGGGTTGCCGCACTTGAAACATTTAATAACTCCGGCATTTTTCTGTCTGTGATCCCTTCAGTGCTTCCAAAATTGTGTCTACCCAATCTGGTCTTTCCACTTCCACACGATGAGCTTTGTATGCTGGTTTACTCAATAGTGATGTGATACCGTCTCTGCAAGTATTGGCTTTGGGTTTGCGTATGTGGCTCGTTCGACGTCCCGTATGCCATTTATAAAGCTCTGAATTTTTACTCTTTCGGTGTATTCCACGGATGCGTCGACATTCGCCAAATGTGCAAGCCTTTCGACATCTGACGCAAACTCCTGCAAAGTCTCATTAGCTTTTTGGTAGCGGTTTTGCAACTCTGTTTGGTGTATCTGCTTCCTGTGTTCGCTTCCTTATCGCCTCTCTAGAGTGCTCATCAATGTTTCGTAGTTGCTCCGCTCTCCCTCGGGAATAGTCTGTAGGATTTCAGCAGCAGATCCTTTCAATGCCACGAATAGTGCAGCAAATTTATCTTCCACACTCCAGTTGTTCACTGCTGCGGTCTTCTCAAACTGAATCTTAAACACCTGGAAAGGAACAGAGCCGTCAAATGATGGAGTTTTTACCTTCGTATTGCTTGCTGAAACAACTGGGCGAATTAGTTGCAACTCCTGTATACGACCTCTCAAAGCATCCACCTCTGCCTCGAATTTTTCTTCAAACTGCGTTATTTTCTCGTCCACACGCGCTTCGAGTTTTGATGATATACGCGCCTCTTGCTCTTTCAGTTGTGTTTCCATCTTTGATGTAATTTGTGTCGACATTTCTGAAATACGTTGCTCATGTGATTCCAGCTGGGATGCCATATATGTCTTCTGCTCTTCGTTGAGATGACATTTGCGATGACATTTCTGAAATACGTGCCTCCTGTGCTTCCATCTTGGATGTTAAACGTGTCTCCTGCGATTCCAGCTGAGATGACATTTGCGACGACATTTCGGATATACATGTCTCCTGTGCTTCCATCTTGGATGTTATACGTGTCTCCTGCGATTGCAATTGTGATGACATATACGTTTTATGTTCTTCTAGTTGAGATGACATATACGTTTTCTGTTCTTCTAGTTGAGATGACATTGTCGATGTTTGAGCAGTTATTGCAGCCAAAATCATGTTCAAGTCTGTGCTCGTAACTGTCTGCGATGTTTCGTTTTTCTCTTAAATTTTTGTTGTTGTCTTGTCCCCATCAGTATAAAAGACATACTCGTCCACATCAATTCCTTCTGCTTCCATTGCCTCTCGTAGCCATGCCTGAAGTTCGAGTTTAACGCCGCTTGTATTCAATCCACGGCTTTCCAACTCCTTCTTCAGTTGCTGGATCTTCAATTCACTGAACTTTGCCATGTCCTTGTTGTCCTCTGGAATTTATTCAGCAATTCCTCTTCTGACACCAATTGTAACGAATTTACTTGCAAATCCTCTTATTTGCCCTTTTGCTAAGTTCGTATCACTAAACTGTTGAATAAATAACTCCAATATTGAATAACGGAAAAATGGCCTTTATTAAAGTACTTCACAATAACACTTATACTTTGCAACTAGCTGGCTTAATAACCAAACTGATAGCTTAAATGAAACTGACTTTCAAAATAATACTGCTATGGCTCGCTAGATATCGTCTTAATCGAAACTGCTTGATAGCTCAAATCAAACTGTGTTCCAGCGCCTCTACATTTGCTGCCTTTTATACTCTCTGATTTCAACGTTCTCATCTTCTAGGCGCTTCCAGAATCTACTAGTTGCCATCAGCTCTCAAACTGCTCAGCTGTAACTACAATTGCACGATTTTATAGCTTCTCTAATTGCATACTTTCAGGAGTATCTCAGATATATGCATGTGTTTGTGCATTGATTCTCCGCTGCTCGTATACGTACATGGTACATATGTGTAGACGCAATTATTGTTTCGTTTATGTAGATACATAATGATTTATCTATGGATGTGCATGATATCACTGTTAAGCATCGGCTTAGAGATAGCAGCACCCCTTAGTTTTGCTAATATTCGTAACAATATTTACTTGCATGCTTTTGCACACATGGATTGAGAAGGTAAAGAAACTGTATTTAAAAGTGATGACGTTCTAAAATCTACAGGCATATTGCCTGCCATACCTAAGCCGGGCACCTCAGTACCGGACAAAGGTTTAGTGTTTATATTAAAAGTATTTTAAACCACTCCCACACAGTAACGACTTGATTGACAATGCAAACTCACTTACATGTAGAATCACTATTTGCTTTTTTCTTGCTCGCAGCTGCACAGGTGCAACAGTGCTGCCATGTGTCAAGTGCGCTTCAGGCGCATCAACACAAAGGCTGTAAATAAAAAAACGCCGCCTGAAAGCGTGCATTGTTTGCTGCAATTGGCGACGCCGTTTCACTGATTGCATCGTTTGACAAACTCCGCTCTCGAACTCTACAGCCTTGCTTACAGCGGCAACAAACAATATTTGTCCTTACAAAAACAACATATGCTCGCAGCTTACATTAATGCCTGCCACTTGCAGCCGACAGGGGTGTAAAAAGTGCTTTCTATTGCGCTTTTTTAATTATTTAAAAGCCCACGTGCACTTCTTCCGGCTTTTTAGCTGCTTTCATATACAGCTATGAGTACAACAACAAATGCTGTGTTCGTGTGGATAATGTATAGCGACACGATGTAGTGCTTGCATAAAGCATGCACTTTACTTAGAAATGCCCTTTTGCAACATGTGGCATGTAGCATGTAGCAGATGAAAACATTCATTTGTGTGTACCGGTATGTGTGAAGTGGCATACAAAATGTGTATGCTTAGCTATGTGAAAACTTATTGGTGTAATCCGCTTGCTCTGTTTTTATTCTGACTTATAATGTTGTTGCTTATTGTCATTGAGCGCTCACTAAGTGCAACGCTTACTTACAACTTGATGTATATTAAACATGTATTCTTTTAAAATCTTGCCTTTCTTGCATTTTTTTAAGCCCTATAATTTTTTGAAAAGCAATGTATCTATCTACATAGCTTGTCTTTAATGGAGTCACTCGTTTTTAATTCATTTTGAAAAAGGTGAAAATGTGAGTATTTTATAGTTTTGTTTTTGTTTAGCTTAGAAAGCTTTAGAGATAAGGAAGCTTACATCTTACAATCATTACCACATGGTAGCCCCTCCCATCGAATTCCTGAAGCAGGTAGTTCATCACCACGATCCAAAGCAGGCAAGTATCCCTTTTCAACTTTCTCTGAGCCGTCGCTACCCCCTCCGCACAGTTCTGCACTCTGAATAACTTGACGAATTCTACCAGAATCGATTCGACTCAAGTGTTGAGTTGGCCCTTTCACTTATTACTGTAAGGCACCCTCTATGTCAAGAAGCACAGCATAAATGCTTCCCCTGCGGATAAGGGGGCTTAGAATATACCCGCAGCAGGTATGCTTGTCATAAGAGGTGAAAATTTATTCAAACGGTTGTGTAGCGCAACCCTTTCAAGAGGTTGCCTACGCAATACATAGCATCTCCAACTCAATTGTCAACCTAGACGAATACTGATTCTTTAACAGTCGAGGCTCTGGCGAACCCAAATTCCTCATGGATGTAGGGTAAGGGGCGGTATGGCCTTGAGTGTCCTTATCGCTACAGCAACAACAACAACAGCATAAATATATAAATTTTTGGAGACCGCTCTGTCAGTTTAACAACCGAATAAAGACTTTTTTACATAGACCTGCCCTTACAATCGGCATATTGAGATGCCGAAACCCACTCTACAGGAGTCCTGGTCATTACGTTTTCAAAGAAACGAAGATGGGCTAATGAGTCTTAAGTTTTTGGTAGAGACGGTTTTGGAATGAAGGTGAATTTGCCAATTTTACAAGACTTCGGAACATAGCCAAACCGGCCATATAAGTATATGTGAGCTTTCATATTATTTAATGCTCGTAAAATTCCTCTTTAAACTATGAGGTGGGCTTTGGCGAAGGCTGGGGTAGCACTTGGTCAATCTAGAGTCAAGCAGAGATTCCACAAACCACCATTTATAAAAATACAATATTTATGTACTAGAGCAATGCACTCATACGCACACGGCTTGCGGGGTGAGGATTCGGCATCTTTTCGCACCAAGACAATCGTTCTATTGAGAGGCGGCCTTACGTAGCAGTAGCGTACCACTTGCGTAGTTAAGGAAAGGAGCATCGGTGATAGTGGGGTTGTAAAAATACGGCTTGATTATCTTCAGGCAGTGCTGGTTTCTTCACGGAGAAGATGCGGAGTCGTTACCTTGATGATGGTGCCTTGCCTGTAACGATACATTCTGCAGTGGCGGCTTCCCATAGGGCTGCGGTTAATATTATTATTATTTATTATTATTTATTATTTATTTAATATAGTAATCTTTGAAATACAATGTTTCTTACAGACTACATAACGAGTTAGATAAATTTACAAATTAGATAAATTTACATTACAGAATAGTGTACAGAAGATTTAAGAAAGCCTGTTTTGTCATTGTAAAATCAATGAGAGTAGTTTCTGACAAAGTATTAAATTCTCTCAAACAGCGCACCAAAGGTGCATTTCCAGCATATGTCGTTTTTTCTTTGGGTAGATAAAATGGATAAGATACACCAAGATTACGTCTAGGGACATTGAAACATATTTTATGCAAGAGATATGGGCAATCAACGATGCCTTGAATCATGTTAAACGTAAACGTTAAAGACAAGATAGATCTACGGCTTTCCAGAGATTGCAAGTTTATCAGTTGAAGACGAGCTGTGTAGGCCGGAACCGGGTTTTCAAAATTCAGAAACCGTAGGGCAAATTTAAGGAAAACCTTTTGTACACGCTCAATCCTTTGAATCGGAAGTTGATTATAGGGCCTCCACACGAAGACAGCATACTCAAGATGCGAGCGCACAAAGTTTGTAAATAAAAGTTTCAAGGTATATGGGTCTGAGAAATTAGTGCTGTTACGACGTACAAACCCCAGAACTGAGTATGCTTTCGCTATAATGAAATTAATGTGGCTGTTGAAAGAGAGTTTTGTGTCAAATATAACTCCTAAGTCTTTAACTTCATTAACATTTAGCAGAGTAACATTTGAAATGCTGTAAGACGTACTACGTACATTAAAAATTTTCGCAAAAGTCATTTTGAAACACTTCTTTATATTTAAAAATAAATGTGATTTACTACACCATAGATAAAGAGCATTAACATCCTGCTGTAGCCTTGCTTCGTCGAGAGAGTCTTTGACTACAGCAAATAACTTAAGATCGTCTGCATAAAGCAAACACTTGGCGAATGAAAAACAACTTCCAATGTCATTAATAAATAAGACAAACAGTAGAGGTCCAAGAACGCTTCCTTGGGGTACGCCTGAAGTGGCCACGAAAGATTCGGAACACATGCCGTCAATAGTAACAACACAGCGTCTATTCGATAAATAGGATTTGATCCATTCCAAGAAGTAGGAATGAAAACCTAAACAAGGCAGTTTTTTAACTAGAATTTTATGCGAGACTTTATCGAAAGCTTTTGAAAAGTCTGTGTATATACAATCTACTTGATGACCATCAGAAAACGCTGTTATGCAGTAGTCACTAAGAGCCGCTAAGTTCGAAACTGTAGACCTTCCGGCAACAAAGCCATGTTGGTTATGAGATATAATGGACTTTGTAGCAAAATAAATCTTCTCTTTCACTACGCACTCAAAAAGTTTAGATATAGTTGAAAGTTTTGATATGGGCCGATAATTTCTAACATTATTTTTCTTACCACTTTTTAGAATGGGGGTTATGTAAGTGACTTTCCAGTCATCACTGAAGCTACCAGACGCCAGCGACTTGTTAAACAAGATTTTCAAAGGCTCAACAAAAGCTGGACAACATTTAAAGAGGACCGCAGACAGACCATCGACATCAGTTTCCGAAGAAGGCTTTAGCAACGATAGCCCGCTGGAGATATCTTCAGAAGAAAGTGTGAGGGAACCGAAATTGAGGCACGTGTTTTCGTCAGAAGAAAAGCTTGGTAAAACATCGGAATCATCCGATACGAAGTTGGACATAAAAAAATCAGCGAAGAGGTCAACCACATCTTTAGGAACCTCCGCGAAATTATCATCTAAGAAAACCGATTTAGGGATGTTTGAACACGATATCTTGGATTCGATATAAGTCCAAAAGAATTTAGGATTATATTTAATGCTGGACTCAGCAGATCGAGTGTAATTTTTTCGAAGATGTTTATCTACCCTTGTGAATTCTTTTGAGTACCGCTGATACATAACAAAAAAATTTTGGCATTTAGATTTCAGAAATTTTTTATAATATTTATTTCTAAGATTTTTTAGCTTTTTTAAACCTTTCGTGTACCAAGGCACTCTGTATGGCATTTTTTTTTTTTAAAGGTACATACTTCAAACAAAGCTCATTTGCAGCCTTCTTGAATTTCAGAAAAGAGTTAGATGTTGACATGTCAGATAAGAGGGAATCCCAATTAATCTCAAGCAACGAGCTATTTAAACTTTGAAAGTCACATTTTGAGAAATTAAATACGATTTTATCATTATTGGCTTCACAAATAGGCAAATAATTATAGTAATCAATGCCTACAACTAAGGGAACATGATGTTTGTCACACGGAGTTATAGGAGATAAACAATTAGATATACTGTAATTAAAATTATCGCTTACAAATACGAGACCTAAGATTTTGTTCCAAGAATTAACAAATTTGTTTATTTGTTTCAAGTCTAGACTGAGAATAGAATCAATAAAGTAGGACTCGTAAGAAGTCGTGACATTAGATGGAGTAAGATCTAAATTACAAAAACTGGAAGTCCAACGGACACTACTTAAGTTAAAATCACCAAAAATACAAAGATTACCGTCCGGATTATTATTAACCCCAAGAGATACAATATTATCCATATGCATTTTATACAATTCAAACTCACTATTGGGTGGAATGTAGGATGCCACAATATACAATGAGTCACTTTTTGAGGACGTACTTATACATACACACAATTGATCCAATAAAGAATTATCATTCATAGGGGTGACGACGTATGCGCGAAATTTACGGCGTACAGCAATAAGAACTCCTCCTCCTCTACAAGCGCCTGTTTTAGAAGGATCCCTGTCCTTACGGAAGACATCGAAAAGATTAGGGTCAAAGAACTCACTGTCATGAAAGCCAGAATGCAACCAGGTCTCCACGATGACAAATATGTCATAGTCCACTTGTGCACTAAATGAACTAACAATGTCAGATTTTGTCCTTAAACCAGATATGTTTTGAAAGTATATTTTTAGACCACAGGGCTTATCATGAGATCGCTGCAAATAGTATAGATCAGTTGGAGTGAAATTGAAATTTAGGTTTTTGGCGTTGTGGGCCTCCGCCGGTGAAAAAATTGAAAAGGTTTGATTTTTACATCCCTCGGCCACACCGAACCATCGAGAACTTTATCATTAAATTTTGATGGGACACCAAGTTTAAAATTTATGTGCTTACGATTGTACATTCCGCTTGGGTCATTTTTCTTTAATAATTTGTTGCAACATAGTTCATAAACATTGATGCCTGCGTGTTTAGATACATACTTTATTATGTCATCCTCTGTAACCGAAGGCATAAAAGAAGAGAGGTGAAACCATGAATTGCGAGCAGCAACGCTAAGATCAGCATTAGTGCTCGAACCAAAAACAATAGCAGACTTCATTAAAGCATTAGTAGTTCTGCTATGCTGAGTAGATTGAACATTCGAGAAATCGTCAGCATATGCGCCTGCATATTCAGTAATATGGACTTAGGTCTCACTTTTTTCCATGAGTAAGGGATTGACAAAATTCGATAAAATTTTTAAGGGGTTGGAATTGTGCCATATGAATATTCTTTGAATCTTTTAGGGCTACTTTGGCATCGTTTCCTGAATATTTCGAGACTATATCGGAATGAATTGGGAACAATTCCAGGATCGCTTCCCGATTATTTTAGATATAAACGTGGGCGTAGTCCTAAACGATCTCGTCAGTTTTTTCTAGAAATTTGAATTTCTTTCAATTTTTTTATAATTCCGCTTGGGAAAGAAATACAATTGACATAAAGGTCTTCATTTATATAAAATGGGCGTGGTCCTTCACTGGTTTTGCTAAGTTTTCTTCGAAGCATTCCTTATAGTAAAGACAACGTCTCTGTCGCATTTTGTTATAATAGATTAAACTGGTTTTGATTTATGATAAATAATATTTGTAAAATTGATTTTATCACAAGTGGGCGGTGCCACACCCACTTTCGAACAATTTTTTAAATTTTTAGCAAGAGTCTCAATATCAGTCTACACATCAAATTTCAACATTCTTGGTGTATTATTCACTATATAATCAGGTTTTTTGTGTTTTCCAAATTGTTATATGTATAAAAATGGGCGTGGTTATCATCCGATTTTGCTCATTTTAAATAGCAGTGGGAGATGTGTGTCAAATAACTGCCATGTAACACATTTCTATAAGATATCTCAATATCTACTCAAGTTATCGTGTGCACAGATAGACGGATGGAAAAAACGGAAGGACGGACATGGCTAAATCAATAACTTTTTCATCCTGAGCATTTTTATATATAGAAGTATATATAAATCTCGACTCGTTTGTGCCGTTGCAATCAACCGTTATTTTACCAAAGTTAATGTACTCTATGTGCAAAGCACGCTGAGTATAAAAATGATAAGTCCAGCTATTACTACAGTTTTTATTTTTTACCGCACTTTTAGGGATCAGTTTATAAAAGGCCAACCTTATATAGGTAAACGTATTCCATTGAGTAACGCACGAACATATACGGCTATTTTTGCCCTAACCAAAATTAGTGCGCGTTGCGACATTGTGAAATATATATGCAAACGTCTAACTGAAATGTCACGCAGAACAAAAGTTGGAAATCGAGTTAGCTTTTTAGCCAGTAACATCAATTTCGGTTGCACTAAGATATTTTTGACAGAAAACTGCAGCAATGCGTTTTTATTATAATATTGTTACGAATGTTAGTAACACTAAAGCTGCAGACATTGGTGCTTTATCGGTAACCGTACCGGTAACCTTATAACAGCTGATTTGACCAACCGTACGGGAATTAATGCAACCGATTATTGGCGCCGCTAAGGTCGTAACCGTATCGTAGCCAACCAATTGGTTTTTGGTTTACCGTCGTAACGATAAAGAGCTGATTACGTTAGGGATACGACTACAGCGATACGGCATACGGCACCAATGACTCCCGCTTAAGGGGTACTGGCATCTCTATGCCGATGCTAAGCAGTGACGTGAATGCACATCAATAATTTAATCATTTTGTCTACACCTACGTACGTATACGCAGCGGGGAAGAGATGCACAAACACATGCAGATATCTTATCTGAGATGCTCCTAAAAGTATGCAATTATAATTGTGGAAGCTCGCACATACAAGCGCATGGGGATGAGAGAAGCTATAAAAATTATACATCTGTAGTTGTAGCTGAGAAATGTATAACTAACTAGTAAGATCTGGAATTAGAAGAGACTAGAAATATGCAACGAGGAAATCAGACAATATAAAAAGGCGACAACAGTAGAGGCGAGGATCAGTTTCATTTAAGCTATCAATCAGTTTGATTTAATTAAGCAAGCTATAAGTGTTATTGTGAAGTACCTTACTAAAGGCCATTTTTCCATTATTCAATATTGGAGTTATTTATTCAACAGTTTGGTGATTCGAACCTTGGTAGACGATTGCAAATAAGGGAAATTGCAAGTAAATTCGTTGCAACATTAGTGATCGCCATTCGTTGTTAAGAATTTCCATGTAAGTCTTGTGAAATGGAAAAGCTTTAAGTTCATTTGACTAGAATTAGTATTTTTTTCATCAAAATTTTCGCCTTCGAAATTAAATCGTTTCTTAATTTCCTTTTTGGGCTTTGGTGGTAGAAGTGGTAGAAAATGGAAATGGGCTAAAAAGTTGGTAGAGTGGTAAAGTCCGTGCACTGGAACCGATACTTTTGCAATAGCCTAAAATTATGCTATACATGCTATATTAAATACCAGGCACAGTGGTGGTAAGACAATTGAATTACGTTGGAAAAATGAGGGAAATTCAAAATTGACAATGAAAGATTTCGATCATTTTTATACCTTTCATGAAAATGAAATGGTATATTAATTTCTTCACGATACCCAAAATTGTAAGTCCTTAAAGGAAAATAGATATACCCACCATTAAGTATACCGAAATAATCAGTTTGAAGAGCTGAGTTGATTTAGCCGTACCCGTCTGTCCGTCTGTCCATCTGTCTGTTTGTATGCAAACTAGTCCTTTAATTTTTGAGATATCTTGATAAAATTTGGTGAGCGGGTGTATTTGGGTGTCCGATTAGACATTTGTCGGAACCGTACGGATCGGACCCCTATAGCATATATCCTCCATACAACCGATTTTTCAGAAAAAGATAGGATATATTGTTGTGTCAAAAAATCATAGAGATCGGTGATATATATAATATATATATGATGGTATATACAGTATATATATAGTATATATATATTTTTTTTTTGCGATTTTGGCCCCGTTTTAACAGCTAGAAGCTTCAAATTTCACCAAATGCTTACGTATATAGCATATATTGTTGTCTGAAAAAATCATAGAGATCGGTGGTATATATATTATATACTTCATATAAACTGTCATTTTTGCCCCTTTTTTACGGCTAAAAGCTTCAAAATTCATCAAATTTCATCAAATAGTTACGTTTACGTCATATATTTTTGAAATACGTGATTCGTAGTCATAGTTTTTACATGCAGACCACAAAAAACGTGAAGCTTTGCATCCTCACACAAAGTACCTAACTATTTTTATACTTTTCATGAAAATTAAATGGTATATTAATTTCGTCACGAAACCCAAAATTGTAAGTCCTTAAAGGAAAATAGATAGACCCACCATTAAGTATACCGAAATAATCAGGTTGAAGAGCTGAGTTGATTTAGCCATGTCCGTCTGTCCGTCTGTCCTTCTGTCTGTTTGTATGCAAACTAGTCCCTCAATTTTTGAGATATCTTGATAAAATTTGGTGAGCGGGTGTATTTGGGTGTCCGATTAGACATTTGTCGGAACCGGCCGGATCGGACCCCTATAGCATATATCCTCCATACAACCGATTTTTCAGAAAAAGAGGATTTTTGTAATATCTTACTCAATTTAGCAGATTGAAGCTTCAACCTTCACTATATACTTTCGTATATTGCACATACTGTTGCCTGAAAAAATTGGTGAGGTCGGTCGTATATATAGTATATATCCCCCTCAACCGATTGTTCAGATAAGAAACTGCCCTATTTTAAGAGCTAGAGGCTTCAAATTTCAATGAGTGCTTACGTGTATAGCATATATTGTTGTCTGAAAAAATCATAAAGATCGGTGGTATATATAGTATATATATGGTGGTATATATAGTATATATATATAGTATTGTAACGAAATTACTGCAATTCCCCTTATTTGCAACCCATCACTGCTTAGCATCGGCTTAGAGATAGCAGCACTCCTTAGTTTTGCTAGTATTTGTAACAGTATATATATATATTTTCGCAATTTAAGCCCCATTTTAACAGCTAGAAGCTTCAAATTTCACCGAATGCTTACGTATGTGGCATATATTGTTGTCTGAAAAAATCATAGAGATCGGTGGTATATATGTTAGCACGACGCACGCCAAATAGTAAAGCAAGAAGACACTTGTTGCACAAGCTGGTAAACAAAATTCCATAACGAAACATAACACCACGAAAATAACTAAGAATGCAGCAAGCGGTGGGAAATGCATCGTCAACAATTTCAACCAAGTCATAACATCACGAAAATAAGCAGAAATGCAGCAAGCGGTGGGAAGCGCATCGTCAGCGAATTCACAAATCGGCAACAGCAGCGCAGTCGGTAGAGCGGCGACAAAATAAGTTAGTTGTAAGAAAACAATATTTGTAAAAGTTAGTTCTAATTCTGACATTGAGTAATAAAGGAGCCATAGCTCCCAATAAAAACATTTTTTTTTTTCAACTAAATAACCTTTAGTAATTTAACTGGCGCCCGAGCAGGGACCAGCGCGAGTGTCGGAAAGTAGTAGTGCCTGAAAATCAAAAAGTAAGGCCACGCGAATGACGTATATAAAAAAAAAAACCGTTAAAAGTGCCTGAAAAATAACAAGTAAGGCCACGCGTCTACAGCGGCACCTGGAAGTGGAATAAGCAGTACGACCGAGGTACCCAAGTACCAGGAGGGAAAAGGACGAACACCGAAGCGGCGAAAACCCCACATTCAGCGGTGGACACGATACTAGCGTAAGATTAAATAGTAATAAGTAAATAATTGAAAACAAAAATAATAATAACAATTGAAAAAAAGAGAAAAAGAAATTATTATGAAAAGTAGATCTAATTGTGCTTTGTGAAAGAAAAAGAAAAATTAAAAGAGAAATTAGCATACAAATCCATAATATCAAAGATAAAAATTTACAAAGAAATCATTGCGAGAAAGTAAATTGAGTTGCGCTTGTGAAACAAAAAAGAAAAGGGAATTATTGTGAAAAGTAAATTTAATTGCTTTTTGTGAAAGAAAAATTAACTAGAAATTAGGAAATAAATCCATAAAATCTAAAGAAAATATTATACAGAAATCATTGTGAAAAGTAAACAGAGTTGTGCCTTGTGAAATAAAAGAAGAACTAAAAGAAATTAGCAATCAAATATATAAAAAAAAAAAAAAAATCTTTAGAAAACTGCCAGGATCCGCGGAGGAACTCGTTGATCAATTGAACCAACTTAGGTTGGAATACGGAAATACCCGTCGTCAGGGAAATCTTCCCGTCTCTAATACGACGGCAGTAGAATCAGCAGCTATAGAAGCGTTAGATAGAATCAATAGGACTTCCCCTAATGATGTGCCACCAGACCATAGTGTTACATTAAATGCGCAAAATATAAACGATCCAGATAGGGTACCAGATGTGGTAAAATGCCTGAGAGAATTCTCAGGACGACCAGGGGAATTTAGCTCCTGGAGAAAAAGTGTCGACAGAATACTAAAAGCATATGAATCTTTGAAAGACACACCTAAATATTTCGCCATACTACATACAATCAGACACAAAATTGTAGGCGATGCCGACACGGCTCTCGAATCCTATAGTACTCCACTAGATTGGATGCATATTAGAAAGTGCCTTATGATGCACTATTCCGACAAGAGAGATATTGGTACTTTAGAATACCAAATGACCACACTGGCCCAGCGCCACGATGATATCTCTACCTTCTATCAGAAGGTCTATCAACATCTTTCACTAATCCTTGACAAAATTTCCTGTCTCGACTTGGGCGAAGAGTCCATCAGAGCCATGACAAACTCCTACAGAGAGAAAGCTCTGGATACGTTTATTCGCGGGCTTAATGGAGACCTACCCCGTCTCCTCAGTATCCGTGAACCAACCACCCTGCCACAGGCATTGCACCTGTGTCAAAACTTGATAACATGTCCTTCCGAATGAACCACGCGAACACTGTGAATAGATCAATTATCAACGGACCTCCACGACTACCACGAAATATCACAAATTATAACAATAACAGACCCTTCTATCCTGAGCTGACTTATTCCTTAGCACCAGAACCTAGTTTTGCACCGAGGTTGCAACAGTTTAATCGACAACCAAATAGGTACCCAAATAATCCATTCATTCCACAGGCAAGTCGTCCTAACAACTACAATTACCCCGGATATGACCAAGGATTCCGCACGGGATACTACGGCCAAACCAATTATCCCCAGTATAACCCAAATTTCCGTTCGAACCCAACAGGATACAACAATCAAAATAATTACTCCAATAATAACAGAAATAATCTACCACCAAAACCACCAGTACCAATGGATGTAGACCAGTCCATACATTCCAGGCAGGTCAACTATCAAAACCGGCCGCAGAATAACCAAAACAACTTCGCGCAGAAGCGTCCCCTTTCTACCCAACATCCTCACGCACCAAATAAAATGCAAAGAACTTTTTACGCCAATACGGACTACATTAAACCGGATGAATACTACGATCAGGTAGATCCTCACCAAATCTACGAGGATAATCCCGTCCTAACTAATTATGGAAATGAAAATCAACCAGACCACATACCAAAAAGTAACCTTAATTTAATCACAAACAACAATCCGGCCCTGAACGGGCAGGATTGCACCGAACTAGATACTATTCATTTTTTAGACTAACTCCATCTTCACTCCCCTATTACGAGTTCATTGCTAGGAGCGGAGATGGACTAGACTTTCTAATAGATACCGGCTCGAATAAAAATTACATACAATCCTCGAGGATAAGAAATCCAATTCCTAATGAGCATACTTTTAAAGTTAACTCTGTCGCAGGAGACATAGAGATCACTCACCACACGTAAGTGGATATTTTCGGACACGGCACGTAGGCAAAATTAAATTTTTCATTTTACCAACATTAAACTCCTTTCACGGAATAATAGGTAACGACACGCTCAAACAACTGCAAGCAACAATCCACACTGATAAAAATATGATGACAATTTTCGAAAATATAGTTATCCCTCTAAAACAAAGGGTGTCACAAGAAGTGAATAATGTAGGAATAAAAATACCACATCTTTCTGCCGAAATTCAATCAAAAATTAATGGCATAATTGGGAAATGTCCTAATCTGTTCTCGGATCCCGACGAAAAACTAACATATACTACTTTAGTGAAGGGCGAAATCCGCACTACCAGCGACACACCCGTATATTCCAAGCCTTATCCTTATCCAATGGCGCTTAAAGAGGAAATAGAAAGGCAAATAGAGGAACTCCTAGATAACGGGATAATTAGGAGATCAAAATCCCCCTATAACTCACCAGTCTGGATAGTCGACAAAAAGTTGGACGCCTCTGGTAAAAAGAAATACCGGATGGTGATCGACTATCGAAAGCTCAATTCAGTTACAATCCCCGATAAGTACCCTATACCAGAAATAAATGAGGTTCTTGCAAACCTCGGAAATAATTCACTATTTACCGTTGTTGATCTTAAAAGCGGATTTCATCAGATTCCACCTCGTGAGTCCGATATCGAGAAAACGGCATTTTCCGTAAACAAAGCAAAGTACGAATTTCTCCAATTGCCATTTGGGCTTAAGAATGCCCCTTCCACATTTCAACGGGCACTGGATGATATCCTCCGGCAACATATCGGTGTAAGATGTTACGTCTACATCGATGATGTAATAATATTTGGGAAAAACGAAGAGGAACACTTAAAAAATATTGAATTAGTGTTCAGAACCCTAGAGAGTGCAAACATGAAAATACAGCTAGACAAGTGCGAGTTTGCCAAACAGGAAGTAGAATTCCTGGGTTACGTTGTTACCCCGGAAGGAATAAAAACAAACCCAAAAAAGGTAGAATCCATAGTTTATATGCCTCCTCCTAAAAATCTTAAGGAACTTCGTTCGTTCCTTGGCATGGCAGGCTATTATAGAAGATTTATTCAGGACTTTGCCAAGATCGCCAAGCCACTTACGGCCATTTTGCGAGGCGAATTTGGAAATATTTCCAAAAACGCATCAAGGAAGCAATTCATTACCCTAGATCAGGAAGCATTAAATGCATTCGACAAAATAAAAAACACCCTTACTTCACCGGACATCGTTCTGTCCCATCCGAATTTTGAAAAGGACTTCGAACTGACCACGGACGCATCCGACTTCGCAATAGGCGCCGTACTATCACAAAATAAAAAAGCCGTAACATACATATCCAGAACCCTCAACAAAACCGAAGAATCTTATGCAACCAATGAAAAGGAGATGCTGGCCATTATATGGTCCTTAAGCTCCGTAAGGAACTACTTGTACGGGTCAAGAAAAGTAAATATATTTACCGACCACCAACCGCTTACATACGCTTTAAGTACAAGGAATACGAATAGCAAAATGAAACGATGGAAAGCAATCCTGGAGGAATATAATTACGAACTGAAGTATAAACCAGGGTACTCCAACGTGGTCGCAGACGCCTTATCAAGGATACCTCCCCAAATAAATTCCCTCACTCCCACAATCCACAGTGACGAGAGCTCAAGCCATAACCTCATACCATGTACAGAGGCCCCAATAAACGTTTTTAAAAATCAAATATTTTTCAAGCAAGACGAAACATCTTCATATCAATTTAAAATAATATTTCCAACAATCCATCGTCACATAATTACAGAACCCCAATATGACGATCAAATTCTCGCTACGCACCTAAAACGATACCTTAACCCCTCCGTCATCAACGGAATCAACACAGATGAAAGGATAATGGGCATGATCCAAAACATCTATCCACTACATTTTAGTAACTATAAGATACGCTATACCCAAAAATTAGTTGACGACATCACCAACGAACAGGACCAGGAAAACACCATTTTAGACATCCATAAACGCGCACATAGAAATGCAGTTGAAAACAAAGTACAGATTCTGGAAAAAAGCTATTTCCCAGGAATGCTCAGCAAAATAAAAAGAATTGTAACTAATTGCACAACTTGCAAAGAAAACAAATACGAACGCCATCCCAACCAACCCAAAATTGGCGAGACGCCATTATCCACATATCCCGGACACACGGTCCACATAGACATTTTTTAACAGAAGGTAAAGTAATTATGACTGCCCTGGACAAATTTACGAAATACGCACAAACAAGGAAATTTTCAAGCAGGGCAATAGTAGACGTTAGAGGTCCTTTAAGAGACTTGATTTTCTATTTCGGAGTGCCAAAACTGATTGTAATCGACAACGAACCTTCATTGAATTCTAGTTCAATTAAATTTATGATGACGGACGAGTTGGGAATAGAAGTTTTTACAACACCACCATACAAAAGCCAGGCAAACGGGCAAGTAGAAAGGTTCCATTCTACTCTGGTGGAAATAATGCGTTGCCTCAAAGAGAATGGAGGACACAGGAACTTTGACGAGCTCCTAGAAAGAGCTGTGTCGGAATACAATCATACTATCCATTCTGTGACTAAAAAGAGGCCAGTAGACTTATATTTCGGTAGAAACGTTACGTTTACTCCATAAGATATAGAAAGAAGTAGGCAAAGTAACTTAGAGAAACTGGCACTTAAGCAGAGAAAGGACATAGAATACCACAATAGAAAGAAACATAACGTAAAATCATATTTACCAGGTCAAATCATTTAAGTCAAGAAAAACAGGAGGTTAGGGACTAAATTAAGTAAGCTATATACTAAGGAAATAGTTAAGGAGGATCGAAATAGTACAGTAATTGCCGAAAAGGGACAAATGGTACACAAAAGTAGGATACGCAACTAATTAAACGATGTGTCAAACTTCTTCTTTGCAGATTTTTCATACCGCTCTGCCTAGCAGAGGTACAAATACTCGACTACTCTAACTCCCAACTTGTAACAATAGAAAAAGGAACGGCCAAACTACAGACCGGAACATTTAGAATAATACACGAAATCGACATTGACAAATACAACGAAATCCTCGAGCATATAGAACTGAAAACACAAGCAGAAGAACTTATAAAAATCCGAATTATCCCTTCTTACCCCTTCTCATATCACAAATTAAGGCTTATCTAAATAATCTAAAAATAGAAGGAAGATCGAAAAGGTCACTAAATTTCATAGGTAGTCCGTGGAAATAGATCGCAGGAAATCCAGACCACGAGGATCATGAAATAGTTTTGAATAAATTAAATAACGTCCTTGAAAATAATAACAATCAGGTTATTATTAACAAACTAACAATAAGAAAGATAAATGAAATTACAAATATTACAAACAATATTACCAAGGAATTGCAAAATGATAAAAGCAGGGAAATAGAAGCATTTTTGGAATTGAAATACAAATTAGAAATTTTAAAGGAAGAAATCATAAATATAGCATATGCAATTCATTGGGCTAAAGCCAATATAGTAAACTCATATATTATGTCAAGTGAAGAAGTAGACATTGCCAAACAGATTTTCGAAAAAGATAATATTCCGTTTATAAATTTGGATGAAGCTTTAGAATTTTCACAAATTAAAAAAGCAACAAATGGCAAAATTATCATTTATATCATAAGTCTACCCACGGTAGAAGAACAAACTTGTAAAACAATAGACATTAGAGCAATAAAGAAAAACAATAAGATTAATAAAATAAATTTCGAACCAATACTTACCTGTGAAAGAAACCTTTATGGCATACAAAAGGAATGTAAACAATACAACTCAATTCAAATATGTTCAAAAAATAATTTGTTAGATTTAAGTAGGGACTAATGTATAAGTAATCTCCTAAACATCCGCTTGCCGAACTGCACAGTGACCAACAGTCAACACATACCGGAAGTTGAAGCACTCTCACCAGACATCCTATATTTGAACGACTTTAAAGGAGAAATCGTAATAAACGAAGAAACTACATCCCTTAACGGCACATTTATAATACACTACAACAACGCTACAATTATAATCAACGGGAAAAAATTTTCCAATACAGAAAAGCGCACAAGCAAGCCCCTACCCGCTATACTCCAGCCATTTTCAGAATCAAATACAACCGAAGAAATATTGTCCTTAAAAATGCTAAAGCAGATAAACATAAATAACACGAAACTAATAGAATACACAAAATCTGCAAATCATTTCAACTATGTCACTAATATCAGTATCGCACTGGTAGCTATAATCATTATTATATCCATTACAAGGTCAAGATTACCCCTCAAAAAGGTCAACCAGCAGCAGCCCATCGAACTGACAGAGGCTGCAATAGAGGGGCTAAATCAAATATTTCAAAAACCCAGCACCTCAAACGCGGACGTTTGAATTTCAGGGGGGGAGCTGTTAGCACGACGCACGCCAAATAGTAAAGCAAGAAGACACTTGTTGCACAAGCTGGTAAACAAAATTCCATAACGAAACATAACACCACGAAAATAACTAAGAATGCAGCAAGCGGTGGGAAATGCATCGTCAACAATTTCAACCAAGTCATAACATCACGAAAATAAGCAGAAATGCAGCAAGCGGTGGGAAGCGCATCGTCAGCGAATTCACAAAGCGGCAACAGCAGCGCAGTCGGTAGAGCGGCGACAAAATAAGTTAGTTGTAAGAAAACAATATTTGTAAAAGTTAGTTCTAATTCTGACATTGAGTAATAAAGGAGCCATAGCTCCCAATAAAAACATTTTTTTTTTCAACTAAATAACCTTTAGTAATTTAACTTATGTATTATATACTTCATATAAACTGTCATTTTTGCCCCTTTTTTACGGCTAGAAGCTTCAAAATTCATCAAATTTCATCAAATAGTTACGCTTAGGTCATATATTTTTGAAATACGTGATTCGTAGTCATAGTTTTTACATGCAGACCACAAAAAACGTGAAGTTTTGCATCCTCACACAAAGTACCTACCTATTTTTTATTTTATATTTATCTTAAAAATCGTTTAGGTATGTAGATCTGTTCATTATATATTTCTTATCTTATACATCCGATTATTCGGAGATTACGAACGGCATAAGATTATTGTTCAGCCCCATTCATGAAAGGTATGAAGTCTTCGGCACAACCAAAGACAGTCCCGTCCTCACTTGTTTTTTTTTACTTTTTAGTTAATAAATAAATAATCTAAATTAAAAATAGGGATTTAAAATTTTGATTAAGTACGTATACAGAAAAAAGTGTAAATTCCCTTGTGAACTCCCCGAAGATTCGAAGAAGAAGCGGGTAAAAAGAAGAAGTGTAATTGCCTAAGCCTATTTCCGAAGCTACTCGAATGCTTTAAAGCAGGGATCGCCGAAATCAAAACTGGGGCTGTGTGAGTAAAACTAAAATCGTCTTATGGGTGGTTAAGTTGTTGATGAAAAATCAATGAGGTAGGACGTTTGTTAACACAAAAAGTAATTCGTAAATATGCCATACATATTACTTTATTGCTTGAGTTGAAACATGAGTTGGTCCATTGCTGCATTACAGTGGAGTATAATGGTAAGTATCCAGTGGACCACATGATCCAACGATTTTGCAGGGTACTTTCATTTTGAACACGTTTTTCTTAAACATTTAAGCTAAGGCCACACTGAGCTGCACTACACTGTGCTGCAAAATATTCTTCGCATGTATTCTTATGAAGCAATTCACACCTAGCGGCAGCAGCACTGCGCGACGCGGCCATGTTGTGCAAATAGGCAAAAAAGTGAAGCGCAGTGCAGTGCAGCTCCGCGTGACCTTAGCTTAAGATTATCTATGTATATTCAGGGCTTTTAATACAGTTTGAAATCGGTAATATGTATATTAGAAGTGAGTAAATTTATAAAATTCAATCAATCACTTTCGTGAATATTAGAACGCTTAAATTTTGTGGCGATAACAAATGTCTACTTGAACAGATAATATTTTCAGCTAAGAATATATTTCGCTGGATTCTGCGGATGTAGGTATACACAAAAATTTCACAGTCACTGATAAACCGTACAAAGGTTTTTGTAGCAATGTTTTGCCCCATCCAATATCCAATAGGTGCGACCACTCACACATTGTCATCAATATCCTATAACGGAAGTCCAAGAAAACGTGCAGTTTCAACAAGGGTGGACCATAGTGACAGGTCTTATAGAGGTGTTGGTTTCACATTGCAATTAAAGACATAATAATTGGTGTCATGTGTGTACACATTGCAACAGGGCATACATTATGTATGTCGGGGTTGATTCTGTATAGGTAGGTATCCGGATCCAAGTTGAGCTAGAGTGACGCGCGTATCCTTAGGGAGACCGCTTTCCTCTTATGCGAGTTCAGGGTATTTATCTTTTTAAGCAGGGCTCGGCGGGAAATTCCATGCATAGAGGTCCGACGCCTTTTTGTGGATATTATTATTATTGAAATTTCTTCGCTTCAACCTGCTGGTTATGTGTGTGAAATATTCTTCGTTGCCTTCTATGTATGTGTGTAAATGGCTTACTGTCGCTGTGCTTATTGACTAACAAACATAGTGATGTTAGAAATGCTAATATTCGCCACAATTGTTTAGCCATATACGAAGAGTCGCATTGGAGATTTCTCAAGGCGAAAAGTAAAAACTGTTTATGAATTGATTCTAACCTGTCGGCAAAACTTGATAACGCGGATTCAAAATAATCGATCCATATTTTAATAACTGCCACACAACTGGGTATATGTTATTCGGTTTCGCCCGAACTAAGGCTTCCTTACCTGTTCTGATTAAACTTTTGACCACTAGCAGTTACTTGCAATCCCTTTTATAGCAAAATATTAGACGCATATAAAAATGTTTATCTTTCCCTTGCTTGATTGTGGCCTAACTTCATCAAACATGTATAACAAAAGCGAGACATCAATATCGCCAACAGCAGTTATACATGAATAAACTGCAATTAATATTATATTCGGCCACCGCACAGTGGCATTTTTGCTTGGTTTAGACGCGAAAAAGTAAAAATTTTCACATAATTTCTTTTTTAGATTTGAATGCAGTTTGTTTCTAAAATGTCCAGTATATAACGGTAATTATCATTTCTCATAATTATTGTTCTTCATTGCATAATCTGCTGTCAAACTTATTTTTGTGCTGGAAATATATAAAACCCGTGAAAACAAAAGCCTGCCAAAAGTTTTAACCACGCTGAAACACAATAATTTTTGTATTTCTGCAATAATTCAATATATTACATATGATTCAAATGAGTCTTCATCCCCGTAGGTCCCCGTTTTGATATATTGACGATCACAAAGAGGGAGTTGTGTGAGGTGTGGGTTTCAGAACGTGGCCAAAAGCAAAAGGGTAAAGCCGTTTTAGACCACGTGTGCACTGTTTTAGGGAGGGACTAAATAGCGACGAGGGATTGTATGATGAATGCTGTATTAAAGTTCGAATTTTTTTATCAAATTTTGTATGAGATGGATTCAAGTGAATTACACCAAAGTTAATTTTCTTGGAAACTTTGCTTCATGGTTTGAAGAAGATAAGAAATTTAAATATAGGTATATTGAATTGTGAACAAAAGAAAGAAATAAAGCTATAAGAAAGTTTTTGTTTGGGGTAAATTCGAAATTTTGGGAGGGGGTGCAACCCACCGAACCCCTCACGCCCTTCGCCTATCCGCACTGAAGGTGAGTAAGGCATACAAACATATACACTTGGTTTGAATGAAATATATTCATTTTTCAGTTAGTTATTAATTTTTCGCATCTAAATCATGCCAAAATGCCACTGTGCGCCGTGGTGTGATGGTAGCATGCTCGGCCTGACACACCGAAGAGCCTGGGTTCACGCCCCAGGCAAAGCAACATCAAAATTTGAGAAAAAAGTTTTTTCAATTAGAAGGAAACCTTTCTAAACGGGGTAGCAGTGTTTGGCAAGCACTCCGAGTGTTTTTCTGCCATGAAAAAAAATCTCTCAGTGAAAACTCATCTGCCTGCTACCGTTCGGAGTCGGCATAAAACAAGTAGGTTCCGTCCCGCCAAATTGTAAGAAAAATTAAAAGGTATTTAAAATTAATATTATGAAGGATTAACAAAACAAACTAATTGCTTAGCTCAACTTTAGATACTTATAAAGGCCAATGCACTCTCCCTGAATAAACTCTTAGAAACAGCAATTCTTAAACTAATGACCTCGATCTGAAAACGGCTTATACATACTAAAGCGAGCTGTCGTAAAATGGTAAATTTGTTGAAGAAAAGAAAAACATTTTGTTAATATTCCAATAAGTATTTTGTCTAAGCTATACAAATGACTTTCCTGAAGCAACAAAAGATTTCTACAAAAGGATTCCTTGCACTCATTTACATTCATACAACCACAAAAACTAAATTCTGAAAACTTTTAGACATAATGCGTGTATGAACACCAAAAAAAAACACACTAAAAATATATCGGACACAGTTTTTCTTCTAAGGAATCCATAATTACTTATGCGGGTCACGTAAATTTAATTGTCATTCGACTGTTTGTACTTTTGTATGTATTTTGTTACTTTTTTGGTTGGCAAAATGGCTCACTAAGTATGCCAAAAAAAAGGGAATGAGTAAACTAAAACTCAAAGAAAACGTCAGAATTATTGAAGCATAGAAAAAAATGAGAAATAAAAGCAATCGGCAACGTCAGCTGTTGAAAAGAGCAAATGAACACGTACGCACTTCAAAAGCCAGCAGGTTAGCCTGTGTGAGTACTTTGATTAAAATCGTACTTTGACCTCTTATCATTTAATCCTTGTGTTAATGTATAAGTATTTAAGCAACTGATCTGTGAAACATAACAAAAAGGCATCGAAGCAATTCGAGAGCGAAGTGAGTTGGGCAAAAAAGCACCTAAAGAAATAGACAAGACACTCGATTCGTCAAAGACCGCATAAATTATTGTAGAAATATTTTGTTAAAAAGTTTTTTTTCTAATGAGGAACAAAGCAACACAGTTGGGAATACGAATACAAAGATTAGGAGGGAAAGGAATACAAAGATTGAAATGAATGGAGTTTAATTGATCTCAGGCACCATGGCGTATGATGAACATTTTTAGAGTATTGCGCAATGCTGTTTTTAAAAATTTTAATTACAAAAAAAGAAATTCACTAATAGAGAAATGTCACGTGCATAAGAAGGACGTAAATACATTTTTATACTCAGCTGAGCAGAGCTCACAGAGTATATTAATTTTGTTCGCAAAACGGTACCCTGTAACGGCATAAACTAATCGAGATAGATATAGACTTCTATATATCAAAATGATCTGGGCGATAAAAGAAATTCATTTAGCCATGTCCGTTCGTCCGTCCGTAGGTCCGTCCGTAAAACGATAGGTTAGGATAGTTTGGGTGGTAGCTTCCCTGATAGGAGAAGCTCACTTGGAAAACACGAAGGTCCGTTGTAATACCATATATAATAAACTAAACTAACGGTGACGTAGATATATATAACTACTTAGAGAATCGTTGGGTAGCAACGATAAAGTTCCGTATGATACCGATCTCAACCTTGGATAGCTCCTCGGGAGATCCAAGTGAGTAGCGACCGAAATACTTTCGCCTAGTTCTGGCAAAAGCTGGGCAATCAAGCATATAGTGATTTGGTGATTCCACCTCATCATCCTTCATACAGCTGCAGCAGGATGTAGTTTCCCATATATCGAGACGTACCGCATGGATACCAATGGGACAGTGCCCTGTCAAAACCCCAATGACCATTGATAGGCGAGCCTTAGTGAACCCAATTATTTCAGACCTCCAGCCATCCACTTTCGGCCAGAAAGATCTTGCTATCCTGCAAGACGTAGTGTCCTCTCAACGTTTGCTGAGCTGACTCCAGGCCCAGCTATGGAGGAGCAATCCACAGGTGGCTAGCGGAATCCCGAAATCCCTACAGCCATCATCATCCGGTTCAGTTGTACCGATTCGGGCTAAGAGATCCGCTTGACAGTTACCAGGAATATCACTATGGCCCGGGACACGATAACTTGAGTAAATTTTGAGGTATCGTGATGAAATTTGGTACGTACGTTCCTGGGCACTCATCTCAGATCGCTATTTAAAATGAACGAAATCTATAACCACGCCCACTTTTTCGATATCGAAAATTTCAGAAGATTTAAGGATGACCTATACAAGCTTTACGCAGACATCAATATAGAGCGCTTAAGAAAACTTATTGGTAGTTCCATTGCAGATTGTGGCGAAGGGATGATTAAGATAGAGAGTTGAAGGCAGCGGCATGGAGACATAGAAGCGGAGAAGTAAAAGGAATAGAACATCTACAGGAATGGGAGCGGTACATTGACAGGCACAGAGAAAAACAGGGGTAAAGAAGAAGGAGGGCCGGGGACAAGGAGATAGAAGTTCAGATGAAGAAGAAGAGGAGAGGCGGCAGAGAGGCAGCCGAAGAGGTTGACAGTGTTTGGGAGATATAAAAATGAATTAAGAAAAGAAAGAAGGAGAAATGGGACAAAAACGGGAAGGAAAAGTACTCGATAATAGATGGGAGGAAAAAACAGAATCAGAGTTATAATTAATAAATATAAATAAAATGGATTTCTCAAATGTGAAATTGTTTTATCTACGGCAGCAATCCATATTCAGCTGTTTATGTTTGCATTTAATTTTAACGAAATTTTCAAATTCGGTGAAACATTTGCTCTTCGTTGACTATTCGATTAATCGACGATGTACGATTATTCGAATTCCACTTATTGGACTCTGAAAACCGAATATTAGAGCAGCGCCCACTGGCCGGTCTTATGTGGAGTTGGTGGCCAAAACTAATTCCAGTAGAGATATCAACGTGAAAATTTGGTTACGGCTTTACAAATGCGTGAGAATTATTTTTTCGTAAAATGGGTGCGGGTGATACCTTCATACCGACCCACAACCACCCACCTTCAGCGAATGCATACAAAATGTAAGTAGGGAAGGGGAAAAAGTGGAAAGATGTGTCTAACGCAAATACAATGTTTAGTAGGATGAAATAAAGAAATTAAAGTTTTTAAAAGATCTTACATACATAATAATAACAAAGCAAAGAACACACACAAAAGTTTACATTTGCATATAGTCGACTGGATAAAATAATGTTGTATGTTACATGTGAGCAGAAACCCTATCAAAAACCAGGACCTATGTTATAAAATAACTACCTTCTCTTGGTAAATACTAGAAGCTTTGTAGGAACGACTCAACTTGCTGCCTCTAGATTTGACTGCTGTATCACTCCTAATAGCTGGAGTCCTAGCCTAATAACTACAGAGCACGTGCTCCTACTCCAACCGTCACTACCTACCAAGTCTAATTTAAAAGAATATGACGCCAGAAGGCAGTGTCCAGTTACAATACCAGTCATGAGTATTCAGTCCTCTCTTTTAAATGATGGAAGTATTTTTGTTAGTCCAATCTTGTAAGTCCTGCACATGATCTTCAGCTCATGCAGCCTCGCACTTGGGTCCACGCCTTTCCCGCTTAGTCGATCATATTCATCTCTATAGTTCTCTTAATCTTGCCCAAGCTTATAGAGACGTCGAAATATGCGCCCTTTTTAGTTCGTTCATCCGCTTTTTCATCCCCTTGTGCCATGGAACCCAATATAAATGTATGCTTCGCCCTGTTAGGATTCTTTCCAGGGACTGCTTATACTCTAACATGCTTTTAGCTGGTGGGCTATGCGAGATTATTGCCTTAATTGCTACTTGGCTGCCAATACAAAAGCTGAGGCGGCTGCACTTATAATTATTTCCTTCCAATGATTTTACTGTTTTGTTTACGGCTAATATTTCCACCTAAAACCCGTTACAGTAGCAGCTTGTAGGATGTGTTTATTCCCATAGCAGCGTAGTATACTGCAGAACCCTTCCTTCTGCGTCTTTGGAGCCATCGCGGTACACGTGAATCACCTCCCCCGCCATTTCGACACTCTTGGGCGTACCATCCACTTAAATTGTAGACTAAGGGCTCCTTCGCAGCGCAGACACGGAATCAGGTAGTATGTTGGTCCTGTAATTGATGACGCTATACTATTATGATCGTGAGGTCTGCGCTCACGTTGCCCCGAGCATGATTAAGAGCAACGAGAATGCATATGAACTTGCAAATCAAGGACATTTTTGGATGTCATCGGCGGTTGAGTTGCATTATCAATTCACATCAAGAAACATACATAAATGGCAGCTGAAGAAAATATAACGGTACTCATCGGGCCTATGGTACAGTCAAGCAAACATGGACCAGCTTCGTTTTAAAGAAAACAAAGGGTCTGCATGTAGAGACGCGGAGAGAATTCACCAATATATGCGACACCTACGGTGAGAAGGACTGCAAATATCCGGCTGTAGCACACATCGGGTTGCATATTCTAGGTATCTCTATACCGTCTAAAGGATATAAGCAGATTCATTGGTCGAACCAAAAAGTTAGAACATATTATTAAGTAACCTTACAGCAGGCAACAAAGAATGATTCTAGAAGAAAATGCACCGAAATACCGCCCCGTGAGCTACTTGGGCCTGGGTCTTTTATATTCTGCATCAAAGCAACCATACCTAACCAATATAAATGACTCAGCAATATAAAGTTTTAAATACCCTTAATATCAATTTAAAAAGCACACAACACACTCATAGGTACGCAGTGCAGAATAAAGCAAATAATGTCCTAAGTAAATTGTGGTTGGCAGTCGATGCTCATACAGTGCACGGTTCATTTCAAATTCAAATGCGACGGTGCGTATGAGTTACGTAAATGAAAAGAAATAAATAAGTTAATGATTTTACGCTTGCGTCACGTACTCGACGCCGCTACTTTTGCAGCTACTCTGCTCGTCGTCATATAAAGAGGAACATTTTTTTCATCACTCAAAGTTGTGTGCACGTCCCTCATGGACAGCAGCAAATGTCAATAATATGGCAAGTCCCCAAGGGAATTGTTAACGTCGCAAAATATGAAAAGTAAAAAAGCAGAACCAAAGAAGCTAGCAAGTAAAGCAAGAAAAAATTAAATAAACAGGCTGTGGTACAAAGCAATCAAATGCTACAAAAAATAAAATCAGCAACTTTTTATTACTTGTTGTTGTAGCTATTTATTGAAGTCATATCAATAGTTAAGCTATGGTTGTTGTCACATTTATTTACAGACGCCACCAGCAAACGAACATTAGAATCGACAGTGGGAAGAACAACAAGCCGAAGAAAGACCAATTGGAATGACAGCAATAACAAGAACCAGCAAGAATAACAACAACTATGAAACAGCAATATACCAAACAGCACTCGCAGCCAACCAGGAAATTGCAGCCGTGCGTTGTGTTATTGCGCTAATACCCTTTATTATGTGAGAATAGCATCCGAGAAAACAATCGTGCGAATAGTCCCTAAAGAGAGTGATCTGCGGTTGCTCTCTTTTGTCTTCAGTAGGGTGTAATTCATCTCTTCTAGTGCATTCTGGGTATAGTTTAGATTAGTTCAGGCGAAAATCTACAACGAAAAGGGAAGAAAAAAATGAAAACTAAATGGACTTGAAGGAAGAGTTGACAAAATTTAAGAAAAATACCCCATCCCGAGCTTATTTTGCACCTTCTTCTATCGTTCGAATCTCTGAACCGTCGAATAAATAACTCCAATATTCAGTATGGCAAAATGGTCTTTATTTACAACTCTGCAATTACAAGTATCGGGTACTTCACTGAGTGCGTGTTAAAATCAAACTGACTGATCATCACTTACACCGCTCTACTTTTATACTCTCAGTTAGCCTCTTTCCACTTTTTCTCTAGACTTTTCACAACATGCCCTTTGGAACAGTTATATCTCATACTTGGTTATTTAGCATACATGTGTATCTGTAGTTTATGTTTTTCTTCGAGCTACGTGCGTATGTATGTGCGAGTAACAGGTTCTGCTCTTACCTGATGAAAACGTGATATGTGATTTTTTCTCTTTCTTCTTCGCTCTTATCTGCTGACTACATATGTGTATGTGAAATTATATCTCCTCTTCAGGCTGCTGGTTATGTGTGTGAAATATTCTTCGTTGCCTTCTATGTATATGTGTAAATGGCTTACTGTCATTGAGTTTATTTACTAACAGCATAGTGATGTTAGAATTGCTAATATTTGCTACACTATGTTTTATTATTTTAGTTCTTGGTTTGAGATCATAGCTTAGATAAGTTTAAACTGGCCGGTAATTAAGACCTCACATAGGCTGAATGTGATCATAGTATTACCAAAAATTTGTTTACAGCAAATCGGAATAGTTCCAATCAGATGCCAAGACTTATGTTATATAATAACTCCGTCCACTTGGCAATTATTAGTAGTTTTCTACGACAAAGCTTAATTTCCGCTTCGAGATCTGGCAACTGTGCGCCCCTAGTAGCTGGAGCTTTGCCCTGGTAAGCGCAGGACATGAGCACAGAACGTGCTCAACCGTTTCTCCTCGCACTTCGCACTTCCCACATGTGCTCTTTCTGACGAGGAGTAACTTACAAGCATGTGATGCCAGAATGCATTGTCCAGTTAGTTTGTCCATTCCTGCATCTAGATATTGAGGGTAAGAGCTTCCAAATTGCAGCTGGTGCTGATGCTCAGGCAAATATTATCTTTGGACAGTTTCTAATCACATTGATCAGTGTAGTTTGGTATTAATAATGGAGAGGAGTCTCGTCATTCAAAGGTGCAGGCTAGTCATGTTGGGTGAGAAGTATTTTGCCAGGAGTGCGATGCAAATATTTCTACTACTTTTTCATAAAAAATCATCTTGGTGCCAGGATATAAGGATATCTCCGCAATCTGTCTCCTGTCTATTGATCCGAGCTGACAGTTGTGAAAATAGTTAAGCAACCAGTAGAGAATTTCGGAATCACCTTGCTATTTGTTCTCTGCTTTTGTGTATTTTGTCAAGCAAGCGCTTATAGCAGATTTCGAGGCCGATCTGGCCAGGGGTTGACTCCAACCGTTCGGCTTGCCTATTAGTGTTTTCTAAATATCATATTTGTGGCCTTTATGCACTGTCCCAATGTTGGCATATCCGATTCCAGGAGCAACGCTTATTCTAGATTTAGATGAGTGGATATGCTATAGGAGGCGTTTTGACACAACTGGTCGATGGCCAGGAGAAGGTAGTTGCCTATTACAGCCGATTGATTGCAAAACCAGAGAGGAATTATTGCGTTACACGGAGAGAGCTGTTGGCATTGGTAGAGTGCATTAAACATTTTTACAAATACCTCTACGGCCAGCGATTCCGCGTCAGAACAAATCACACAGCGTTGAAATGGCTCCTGCATTTCCGTAATCCACAAGCTCCATTGGCACGGTGGATCGAGCGACTACAAAGCTATGATTTTTCTATTGAGCATAGAAAAGGTAGTACCCATAACAATGCTGATGCAATGTCACGAAGGCCATGAAATTTGGATTGCAAACACTGTTCTAAAGTTTAAGCTAAGGACATCGTAGACTATAATGTGCACGGATGAATGGGAAGATACAGATCTGTCACATGTTACTACAAAGGCTCGAACGAAATGAACTACCAAATAGAGTTGAGACGTCAGCAGAGAATCCTATTGCGAAGTCATATTGGGTACAGTGGAACAGTTTACAATTGATATCCGGTAGCCTGCATCGAATATGGGAGAGTGAAAATGGTCAATATAACTGATAATTGCTCCTAGGAAAAGGATTCCTCTCAGTGCGCTAAATAACGGGCCAAGTGGAGGTTATCTTAGAATCATGAAGACGCTCGAAAAATTTAAGCAGGGATTCCATTGGTTGCCGTAAGTCGGTCACTGAGTGGATTGCTAACTGCGAGGTTTGCAGCCGAGCAAAAATGCCCAAAATCCGAAGTCATGGTCAGATGAAGCAATGTAACTCAGATGCACCATTTGAAAGGATCATCATGGATGTCGCAGATCAAATACATACTGGTGGTTTTGAATTATTTCAGCAAATCGCCGGAAGTATATCCAATCCCAACTCAAGAAGCGGAAACAGCAGTATAAATAAGTCTTTACAAACAACTGGGTTGCAAAGTATGGTGTTATCATGGAGTTACATTCTGACCAAGTTAGGAATTTTGAGGGTACGGTGAAACGATTCAATAGGACCTTGGAGGAGCACTTAAGGAAAGTAGTGGACAAATTCCACAAAGAGTGGTATACACACATATCCTTATTATTGATGGCTTACCGATTGGCAGTGAATGATACAACGGGCTAAACCCCCGCAAAGGTAGTTTTTGGTAATGACCTTCGACTGCCAGCTGATCTGAAGTTTGGGATAAATGCCGACGCGGAAAGAAATGCTAGGAAATCCACTCGTATCTCGGAGGAAGAGATGATGGAAATACACGATAACAAAACATCGAACCAGGATTATAAGTGCAAGATGAAAGCCGTATCGATAAAGCAATTAATTAGGAAGGTTTTCTGGAAAGAGATTTGTTCCTGTTATACAACCCACAATGACAAAAAAGTTTGTCCTCGAAATTTCAGTGTAAGTGGGAAGGCCCCTACAAAGCTGCAAAACGCACCAACAATGTTGTTGGAAAGGCTGGCAACGTTTAAATGGGGGAACGATCAGACTTAGGTGGAGGGCAGTGTGGCGAATTTTAGCAATTTCGATGCATCACTGTGCTTCCAGTAAATAAATGCACAACAACATCAAAGCTAGCAGCCACATATACATGTATACAGGGAAGCTGAGAGCGAAGAGATACACGCATGTAGTCATCACCTAAGAGCAGAAGTTATTACTAACACATGCACACGCACATAATTAAAACACAAAAGTAAACACCAGATACATAAAGGAGAAATAAATAAGTAGCTGTTTGAGAAGGTTTTTCGTGAAAAGTCTAGACCTATGGATATATAATATTGGAACAGAGAGTATAAAAACAGACCAAGCTGAGGAATATTCAATCAGCTTGATTCAAAGACAATATTAGTGAAATACGCAATAATTGTAATTGTGAAGTACTACTCCCAAAGTAGTCTAAATAAAATTTTAGTTATTTTATTATTATTATATTCGACAGCTCAGAGATTCGAAAGTTATCAGAAGCTGCAAAATCATCAGGAATTTCCAAAAATTCGTTACAGCATGTTGCACAATTGAGGTTTATATCAAGCATATTGTGTAAAATATTTCTTAGGTTTACTATCGGCTGGATACCCACGACGCGCCAGGCCCTGAAGAAGACTCATGGCAGCAGAATCTTTTTATTCATTTTAGAGCAGGTTGTGATAGCGCTAAAAGGAGTTGCCTGCAAGGCCAATAAAGTTTTGCCCAATGACGACGAACCTCTCCGAGCTAATCGAAACCAATGAAGTAATGAAGTGTACATATTTTCAAATAAAACAACTTCCAATGTGGCTTATAAGGGAATTTCTTGACTGTTTTCTTATGATGTGGATACGACTCTAAGGTACAAATTAACTTAAACCTTAATTTTTTGTATAAATAAAGCACACGGTGTGGTGGCAAAAGGTCAACAGCCATAAAGTCAATTGCGGTCTTATCAACTTCATGTCTTTGCACGTGTATTGCGATTTCAAAAGTGTATCAGCACATACAAATTTCCATCATTACCCACCTCTCGTTTTAATGCATCTAGTTGGACCTTTTATCGTTATTTTTCTATCAAGACATCTGATGTTGTGTGGTTGTCAATATTTCAGCATTTGCACGCTTCACATTAAAAAATTCAGTACGTTTAAAGAATTAATAATTATGTTTACATTTACTGCTTTCGTTACAAATCAATCCAAAGAACAGCATGTGCTGATATACAATATTTTCTAATACTAAAAGCAATCTGCGTTAAAAATTGATATTTCTATTTACAAATTGGAGGAGGGTGGAGCCATGTGTAGAAGTCCACGAAAGTGGGGAAAGCTTCTGGCTGCCATTCACCTGGGAATGGCCAGAGCGATTCTTTTGCATGCGGTTCAAGCAGTTCACTACTGCCGGTCGCTTGCGGCCAAGTATCCTCTGGGTAGCCGCTAAACATCCGTTTAGCGATAAGCTAATGTGAGAGGGCGACAACCTAGCTAAGCCACTCTAACATAATCGGTTTAAGGGCTAGCCGGAGAGATCTCATCGGCAGCGTCTGTACACCTCTAGGTGCGGCTGCAAGCGGACATCTGTCTTGGAGCAAGCGGCTCGCTATATAAACGTGCAAGTAATATTTTCACCCCCGCTGAGCGGGGTTTGAGCTGGGCTTGGGACCATACTCCAATGAAATATACCAAGAAGCCTCGGATAAATACACTCTCTATTGATGATGACCATGGCAAACGTTTGAAGGACAATGAATTGAGGGCATGCACCTGGAGCGTTCGCCCCTGAATGGGATTGGTGCAGATGCCCTGCTGGTTGGTGACCTCGTCAAAGCAAAATCTGACATCTCCGCCATCCAAGAAATGTATTGGACGAAGCAAGGAAGAAAGAAGATCAAAAATTTTGACATCTATTGGAGTGGCCATACGAATAAGCGCAGTTTCGGCACCGGATTCGTGGTGGGAGAGAGACTTTGTCGCCAAGTGCTGGCGTTCACGCCTGTGGACGAGCGTCTAGCCGCTATCCGAATAAAAGCAACATTTTTTAATATATCATCCATCTGCGCCCATGCGCCGACAGAGGAGAAAGACGATGAGGTAAAAGTCACTTTTTATGAACAATTAGAACGCACATACGAGCGCTGCCCCCGTTATGCTATAAAAGTCGTGCTTGGCGACTATAACGCCAGGGTGGGCAAATAGGGTGTTTTTGGCCCTACAGTCGAAAAGTTCAGCCTACACAATAAAACTTCTCCTAACGGACTGAGGCTGATTGACTTTGCCGGTGCTCGAAACATGGTCATATCCAGCACGAGGTTCATGCATAAAAAGATACATCAAGCTACATGGCTGTCTCCTGATCGAAATACTCGCAATCAGATCGATGACGTTGTGATAGACGGACGGTATGCCTCCAGTGTTTTAGATGTGCGTACGATCCGAGACCTAACATCGACTCAGACCATTATCTCGTTGCAGCCAAAATACGCACCCGCCTCAGCGCGGCTAAAACCAAGGAACAAAAAACACAAGGAAAGCTAGACGTCGAAAAGCTTCAATCACAACAGACTGCCAATGATTTCGCAACTCGACTCTCACACCTGCTCTCTGAAAGCACAACTCAGCCTGAAGGAATACAGGAGCAGTGGGAGCATATTTCCAAAGCACTTCGTACTGCCGCCAAGAAAAAAATGTGTTACCGGGGCCACGAAAAAACAACTGGTACGATAAAGAATGCCGCGATGCAATTGAAAGAAAAGACACTGCCTACAGGGCTACGTTAAAAGCGAGCGCAACAAGAGGAGTGTGTGACCGCTATCGTGAGTTGAAAAAGGAAGCGAGACGCCTTTTCAGGAAGAAAAAAGCAGAAGCAGAAAGGCGTGAGTGCGAAGCGCTTGAGCTGCTAGCCACCAGGAATAACGCCCGAAAATTTTACCAAACAATACGGCGACAGACGGAAGGTTTTAAGACCGGTACAAACTCCTGTAGGAACGAAAACGGCGACCTTGTAACTGATGTCCAGAGAGTGCTTAGATTATGGAGGGAACACTTCTCTGCTCTTCTAAATGGAGGCAGCGATTCACCGCGCAGAGATGACGAACCCGATCCCGCAATCGATGATGATGGAATATATGTCCCCCCGCCCAATTATGGCGAAGTTAGAATAGCAATAGCCTGAAAAACAAGAACGCCGTTGGCGCTGATGGATTGCCTGCGGAGCTATTCAAGTACGGCGGCGAGGAGTTGGTAAGGCGCATTCAGCAGCTTCTTAGCAAAATATGGGCGGACGAGTGCATGCCCGACGATTTGAATCTAAGTGTCCTTTGCCCAGTCCACAAGAACGGGGATACTGCAAAATGCACCAACTATCGTGGAATCAGCCTTCTTAATATCGCATATAAGTTCCTTTCAAGTGTATTGTGCAAAAGATTGAAGCCCACCGTGAACCGGCTGATTGGACCTTATCAGTGCGGCTTCAGACCTGCTAAATCTACCATCGAACAGATTTTCACAATGCGCCAAATCTTGGAAAAAGCCCGTGAAAAGAGAATCGACACACATCACCTCTTCGTCCATTTTAAAGCCGCCTTCGACAGCACAAAAAGGAGCTGCCTATATGCCGCTATGTCCGAATTTGATTTCCCCGAAAAACTTATACGCCTGTGCAAAATGACGTTGAGCAACACCATCAGCTCAGTCAGAATTGGGAAGGACCTCTCCGAGCCATTCGAAACTAAACGAGGTTTCAAACATGGTGACCCCCCATCGAGCGATTTCTTTAATTTGATGCTGGAGAAAATTATACTAGCTGCAGAACTTAACCGCACTGGAACAATATACTATAAAAGCGTGCAATTACTGGCATATGCTGGTAACATTGATATTGTAACGAATGTTAGCAGCACTGAGCGATGCTGTCGTCTCGAGGCCGATGCTGGGCAGTGACGTGAATGCACATCAATAATTCAATCATTATGTATCTACATAAAAGAAACAATAACTGCGTCTACATATATGTACCATGTACGTATACGAGCAGCGGAGAGTCAATGCAATAACACATGCATATATCTGAGAAGTTAGAGAGCTACTGGACTAGTAGATTCTGGAAGCGCCTAAAAGATGTATAAAATTGTGCAATTTTAGTTATAGCTGAGAAGTTTGAGAGCTCATGGACAATGCTAGTAGATTCTAGAAAAATGCGAACGAGGAAACCAAAGAGTATAAAAGGCGACAGATGTAGAGGCGCTGTAACTCAGTTTGAGTTGAGCTATCAATCAGTTTGATTAAGCACGCGATCTGGCGGCCAATAGTAGAGTTTCATTTGAGTTATCAATCAGTTTGGTTATTAAGCTAGCGAGTAGCAAAGTATAAGTGTTATTGTGAAGTACTTTAATAAAGGCCATTTTTCCATTGTTCAATATTGGAGTTATTTATTCAACAGTTTAGTGATTCGAACTTAGCAGAGGATTGCAAATAAGTGGATTTGCAAGTAAATTCGTTACAATTGGTGTCAGAAGTGGGATTGTTGAATAAATTCTAGAGGACAACAAGGACATGGCAAAGTTAAGTGAATTGGAGATCCCGCAACTGAAGAAGTAGTTGGAAAACCGTGGATTGAATAAAACCGGCATTAAACTCGAACTTCACGCATGACTACGAGAGGCAATGGAATTAGAAGGAATTGACGTGGAAGAGTATGTCTTTCATCTTGATGGCGATGAGACAACAAAATTGGAGGAGAAAAATGAAACACCGCAGACAACGGCGAACACAGACTTGAACATGATATTGGCTGCAATATCGGCACAAATGTCCGAAATGTCATC